>NC_137802.1:33944254-35144254 GCF_963383645.1 Muscardinus avellanarius
GAGGGGAGAGGAACAGACTGGGTGCTATGGACATGTATGTTTCTATCACCAAACTTCAATATGGTATATAATTACTGCCGGGCGTGGTGGCGCATGCTTGTAATCCCTGCGCTTGGAAGGCTGAGACAGGAGGACTGCGCAGGTTCGAAGCCAGCCTCTGCTGGCTTAAGAGACACCCTGTTTCCAAATAAAATATATTTAGTCCTGGGAGTGTAGCCTGGAGGTAGAAGGCCCCTGGGTTCCATCCCCAGTAACACCAAAAAAAATAAAAAATAATTACAGTGCACCAATACAAGTATATTTATTTAAGAGTATAGATATTTCCTATAACCCCCGCCCCAGACACAGTCTACTGGATTATCAATACTTCCCTCTGGAGTGGTACATTTGTTACAACTGAAGAACCTACATTTACAGATGATTTTCACCCAAAGTCCATAATTTACATTAAGGGTCACTCTTTTTTGTTGTTGATGCAGTACTAGGAATGAAACCCAGGGGCATTCTTCCTCTGAGCTCCACCCCCAGCACTATTTTTTATCATATATATATATACATACATACATACATACATACATACATACATACATACATACACATATATATATATATATATTGTGGGGGGGTACTGGGGTGGAACTCAGAGGCTTTCTACCTCCAGGTTACAGTCCCAGACCTATTTTATATTTTATTTGGAAACAAGGTCTCACTAAGTTGCTGAGAGCCTCACTAAGTAGTTGAGGCTGGCTTCGAACCTGTGCAATCCTCCTGTACTCAGCCTCCCAAGCACGGGGATTACAAGCGTGCGCTGCCACGCCTGGCAAGTGTTATTCTTGGTGCCCTACATTCTATTGGTTTGGGCAAATTTATAATGATATGTATCCATCAGTATAGTATCACAGAGTAATTTCCAAGAATCTTCTGTGTTTTATCCATTCATCCATCCCTCCTTCCCCTCTAGCCCCTGGTAAACCACCTTTTTTTTTTTTTGTCATTAAGGTCTTCAACTTTTTAGCCTGCCTCCAGTCTCAGCAAAATTTCCACATGAGAAATTCCTGGGTGGAAGCCTGGAGGGTGGTACTGAGTGGAAAGGATTCTCTTTGCATTTGGAGTTTCTTCTGATCCAAAGCTGATAGAGGTTTCTCAGAAGGTTGGTAGGTTCCTCTTCCTCATCCCAGCAAAGACTAACCTCCAACAGGCTAACTTTTCTGCTGGCCTTATCCCAAATCTCAGTATCTGGACTCAAACTGAAGTCATTCTACATCCCTTCATCTCCTAGAAAGGGCTCATCCACCTGGAGTTCAGTTTTGTTTTGGAGTTTGTGTTTTCTGATATCTATACATCTTTAATGGTTTCAAAGAAAAGTATGGTTAATTTGGTTTGTGTACTTAGTTCATGTTACTACAGTAGAAGTAAAGGGCTTTATTTTTTTTCTTCGTACTTTCCAACACAAAGCAGAATGTCCCTCCCTCCAAATATTATTTAACATGATTCTGGAAATTACCACTAATACAACAAGACATAAAAATATGACACATAATATTGGAAAACAAGGTTATTTGCATATAAGCAGATGCACACACAAAAAATGGGAGAATCCATTTACAAATTACAATTGAGCTCAAAATCTGTTATGATACAAAGTAAAAATACAAAAAACAATGCCTTTCCAGTGACATGTAAGAAAAAATAAAAGCAATAAAGTATATCAACAACATCAAACTCTATAAAAATGAGTATCTAAAATAAACAAGTATGAGATTTTTCTAAGGAAACCTCACAAATATTATTAAGGCTATAAATAAATGGCTGTGCTTGGCAGTATATACCTATAATCCCAGTTATTTGGAAGACTAAGGCAGGAAGATTTCAAATTTGACAATGCAGCAATACTCTTTCCCAAAACTAAAAAATATAAGGGCTGAGATTAGAGCTAAGTCGTGGAATGCCCCTGAGTTCCATCCCCACTACTAGAGAAAAAAATCAGAATCAACAAGGAGGCATACCATGGGACAAAGGTGCAGACAACTGTCCTGGGGGACTTTGACTAAGGTATACATTTCTGTATGTCTCTGTGCTTGTTTTTACAATAAACGAGGCTAATTCTTAAGAAGAAGAAGAAGAAGAAGAAGAAGAAGAAGAAGAAGGAGGAGGAGGAGGAGGAGGAGGAGGAGGAGGAGGAGGAGGAGGAGGAGGAGGAGGAGGAGGAGGAGAAGAAGAAGAAGAAGAAGAAGAAGAAGAAGAAGAAGAAGAAGAAGAAGAAGAAGAAGAAGAAGAAGAAGAAGAAGAAGAATAATAATAATAATAATAATAATAATATGGCAGGCATGGTGGCGCATTAACCCAGTACTTGGGAGGTTGAGACAGGGAAGATTGCAGGTTTGTAGCCAGCCTTAGCTACTTAGTGAGGCCCTCTGCAACTCAGTAAGGCCCTGTTTCAAAATAAACAATAAAAAACAGGGCTGGGGATGTAACAAAATAAAAAAAATGTACTTTCATTTTTTTTAGCTGAAGTATCTACTTCAAATATCCATAAGTAAGCATATTTCAAAGAAGAGAGTTAAAATTTTAGCAATATAGAAAATATCATAGATATCTGATATGTAAAATGAGAGCACTACTATCCCTTTTTCCTAATAAGGTATCTGTCCAGTTCATTTATGAATGGGGTGGGAGTAGAAGAAAGAGAAAAAAAAATCTCTTCTTTTTCCTCCAGAGAAACATTAAGTTTCTCAAGTTCTAAACTCTCTTCCAAGTAATGAAATGGCAATTAAAAAAAAAATCTGGCCCTGAAATAAGACAGAAGACAGTATTGAACATATAATAGATGTTTGGTAAGCATTTCTTTTTTTTTCTTTTTTCTTTTTTTTTTTTTTGGTGGTGGTACTGGGGTTCTTGGAAACCCTTCTACCTCTGGGCTACACTCCCAGACCTATTTTATATTTTTATTTAGAAACAGGGTCTCCTAAGCCAGTGCGCGCGGCTGGCTTCGAACCTGCGCGATCCTCCTGTCTCCGCCTCTCAAGTGTGGGGATTACAAGTGGGCACCACGACACCCAGCGTTTTGGTAAGCATTTCTGATCAATTTGTGTTTATATAAAATAGTAACTTAAAACACATAAAGCTGGGCGTGGTAGCACACACTTGTAATCCCCACGCTTGGGAGGCTGAGACAGGAGGATCACACAGGTTTGAAGCCAGCCTCAGCTATTTAGTGAGACCCTGTTTCCAAATAAAATATAAAATAGGTCTGGAGTATGGAGTATAGCCCAGAGGTAGAAAGCCTCTGGGTTCCACCCCCAGTACCAACCAACCAACCAACAAACAAACAAAAACATAAAAATTATATTAACTGTGTTTTTTTCTTTGAAAACCACCAATCTCCTTAACACACACACACACACCTTCTTTGCTGAAGGAGAAATGTGGAAAGACAAGTAGAACCTATTTAGAAGAAAAATTGATCAAATGGTCATGATCATGATCACCAATTAAACCCACTTCAGTACTTTTATGCTTATGTGATTTGGTCACTTTTTTTGGATATAGACTGCAAATGCCTTAATCAATCACTTGCAAAAAAAAATCTAAAGTAAGTTATACATACTATGTTATTATTAACCAACATTTTACAATAATTGGCAGCTCCAAATATTGAAAAGATGAAATTAAACTAACCTTATTTCACTTAACTCTGCAGTTGGTAAATCACAACCAAAAATGTATTACTCTACTGGCTAAATAAGAATGAATTTATAACCAAGCTATAGGTGTAATTTTTTCTGGGTCACAATAGCTGCATACCATATTCCCAACATTCTAAATTGTCCCTGGCCTCCTCTTATCCAAGCCTCACCTCAGGGAAGTTTCCAGCGGCAAAAATGGTTCTTTAATGCCAGAAATGAATCCTTTATCAAAAAAGCCAGGTACAATATCCACGCGTTTTCATATAGTAATACAGTTCTTCAACACTTCTGAGCAAACATCCAGCTCTCAGCAACAGTGACCTTCTGAGATCTACTTAAAATGGCTGTAAGCCTTACAATACGACTAACAGATAAGAGGATAATGAAGGAGAGGCACACAGATTTACTAGGCACTTTATGGTCTAAGAATCACTGAAACATTTTTTTTCCTAAGGAAAAAAAATGTTAACACTGTAAAGTAAAACACGTCAAGGAACTATGATAACAAAAATGTTTTGAGTTGAGGCAAATGAAAAATAGAAGCAATATTTGAGTTATGAAAAGAGAATATTCAAACTGAATTACTTTGCCCTAATATTCACCAAAAACATGGCATAAATTACTTTGGAACCCAGATTCTACTACTGAAAGACATTACTGAGTTAGCAGGCTTATACAGAGTTATGACATCTTGGGGAAACTCTGAAAAACCTTTCTTAGTTTATTTGTAAACATATTTACAAGAGGAACATTATTCGCACACATATTTTCCTTCCCAGTGCAGCTGAATTCTACAGAATATGATCAGTGTAAAGAAAAATACTCCTTAATATTTGTCCTTAAAATGACAATTTCAAGCCACCTATTACTTATTTCACTGTTGATAATTGGGCAATCAAACAAACTTCCCTAGATCAAATGAAATTCATAACTGGAGAGAAATAAAAAACAATCATTTCTAAGACCCTAGAGGGGAAAAAGGAAATCAGAAAAGTGAATCTGCAAGACAGAGTCACTGTCTAAATAAGTCCAAAGAAAATGGCTCACCACAACCACAACTACCACATGACAACCCCTTTTATCTGCAATTACAAGGTCCTCATAAAAGATTAAAATAGCTATGTGTCAAATAAACTGTCTCTAAGTCCGGATATAAAATGCACCTCAGAGATGGCACAGAGATTAAATAAGATGACTGATGTGCCTCCTGGGGTAAGTGCTCAATCTGCATGTGACCAATCAGAAGCTCCCATCATGCAAAGTGTTTTTGGAAAGAAAAGTATTGAGGCTATTATTGAAATTTTTATATTCATTTATCAATTGAAAATAAATTTTAAAAAGTTATAACTATAAACTGGGCGTGGTGGTGCACACTTGTAATCCCAGCATTTGGGAGGCTGAGACAGGAGGATTGCGGTTCGCAGACAGCCTTAGCTACTAAGTGAGGCCCGCTGCGACTCATTGAGACCTGGTTTCAAAATAAAGAATAAAAAAAATAGGGCAGGGGGTGTAGCTCGGAGGTCGAATGCCTCTGGGTTCCATCCCCAGACCCGCAAAAAAAAAAAAAAAAAGTTATAACTATATAATATTCTGCAAATATTCAGTAAAACATATTATGTGCCTGAAATTGTACTAAAAACTATAGAAAAGACTGTGAACAAGTAAAATATGTTTAGAGGCTAGTAGAAGTGGAAGTTGGTCATTGTTAATCTAGTGTAGAAAATACAAAAAAGGAAGAGACAAAAGATTTTCTGGGAGTAGTTATGTAAGTAGGTCCTAGAGAGCTTGTATTTATAGAGGTACATGAAGAACATCTAAAGAGTTGACTAGTAAAAGGAAAAGGAATATGGCAGGATATTATAACAGAAATAAAACATGATGTTTAAAGTCCTAAGGCAGGCTAGGTATGGTGGTAGATGCCTCTAATATCAGTACAAGGGAGACTGACACAGGAGGATTTCAGGTTTGAGGCTAGCCTCAGCAATTTAACAAGGTACTCAGTAACTTAGTAAGACCCTGTATCAAAACAACATTAAAAAAGGCTGGGAGTATAGCTGGGAAGTACAATGCCCCTGGGTTCAACCCCCAATACCACAGAAGAGTAAAATAATAATAATAATAATAATAATAATAATAATAATAATAATAATAATAATAGAATCAAGCTCAGTGCCTTTTTTTTTTTGGTAGTACTGGGGAAGTACTGGGGATTGAACTCAGGCACATTCTGTCTCTGAACTATACCTCCAGCCCATTTTATTTTTTTTATTCTGAAGCAGGGTCTCACTAAGTTGCAGAGGGTCTCACAAGCAGCTGAGGCAGGCCATAAACCTGCGATCCCCTTGTCTCAGCCTCCCAAATACTGGGATTATAAGCATGCGCCACGCTCAGCTTTAGTCAGAACTTTTGATAACTATAGAATGAAAACTGGAAAAAGTAGCTGTTATTTAATTATTATTAGCCAAGTTATAAGTCACATAAAAGAATAGATACAAATATTAGTTGACACCCAAGGTCCTCTGTTAAATGAACACATATTTACTTACAGTTGGTACTGGAAGAAGAGAATAATAATAATATAGACTTTGCCTGAAAGGAGCCTATGACTTAGGAGAGACAATATAAAAAATAAACAGAATGCTACAAATTGTTTTAATATGAGACAAAAGTGATAAGTTCAATGAAGAAGAGTACAAATAAATTGTTAAAAAATTCAGAGAAAGATGATTTGATAGGAATGCAAGAAAAGGTTTCATGAAAAAAGAGGGGGCACTGCAATTTAAGTCTTCAAGGATGGCTGCAATTCATTGATTGATTGATTACAGGAACCCAGGAGCATTCAACCTCCGAGCTTCAACCCCTGCCCTATTTTTTATTCTTTACTTTGAAACAAGGTCTCACTAAACTGCGGAGGGCCTCACTAAGTAGCTGAGGCTATGCGTGAACCGCGATCCTCCCATCTCAGCCTCCCGAATGCTGGGATTACAAGCGTGCGCCACCACGCCCAGCAGGATGGCTGCAATTTAATAGGTAGAAGCAAAAAAGAAAGGTATTTCAGTGTTAGGAAGTAAATCAGAGTGTAAGCAGTTCTCTAAAACCACTGGAAAGAACAACAGTAGAATTTTCCAATTGTATAGCGGATTGAATAGAGCCTCCCCAAGATTTCTGATTACCTGAACCTCAGAATGTGACCTTATCTGGAATAGTGTCTTTGAGGATGTAATAAATTAAAGAACTAACAGTGAATTCCTGGATTTAGGTTGTACCCTAAGTCTAACGACTGGTGTCCTTATAAGAGGAAAGGACACAGAAACACACATGGGCTGCCACGTGAAGACAGAATGGAGATATGCTGCCTCAAGCCAAGGGATTCTTGGAGTTACCAAAAACTGGAAGAGGCATGGATGAAGTCTAACACTGCCCTGTTAATACCTTGATTTCACAGCCTATACCAACTATGAGAGGGCACATTTCTCATTTTAGTTAATTGTGGTCATTTGCTGCAACAGCTCTAGGAATCTAACACAGCTTGAAAACAACAGGTCAATGGCTAAGTTTTCCATGCTCCAGCATTTCACTGTATTACATACTAGAAGAAAAAAGCACTGACAAAACATTTCTTCTTCATGAGTGTATTCTGATATTACCAGGTAATTACATTAAAAGGTAAACAGAAAACAATGAAATGCTATTACTTACAATGTGTGACTCCAGCCAGAGTTTGGTAGAATGTGGGAGTATCACTATCATCAGTGAGGGTAACATATACACCTCCAGATAGCAGCCAACGAGAGAATGTAAACGCATCTTTGTTTAGAAGAAGCCAGTTTTTAAACTTTTCATAATTTACCTTTTCACCCTAAAATTAAAATGAGAAAATATAAGCTTAGTCAATTTTAGGGCTTCTTACTTGTAACCTGCACAATCTGAAATTTGCTACTAGTTGACATTTACCTTTCTACCACCTACAAAGGAAGGATTATGTATATAACATCTCAGGGTTCTCATACTTAGAAATCCAAAAATAACTTTTAAAAAATAACTATTTTTCAGAACTCCCATCTGCATAAAATCTATGTGCCAATTGTGAATTAGTCATCAATTTATTGAAACAGTCATGGCCAATAACAAGCCACATTTTATTTGCTAATGTATATCTTGAAATCAATAAACTGTATTTCTTTCAAAAATTTAATAAGCCTAATTTTTTACTTGATCTATTCCTCCTCTTTAGCACTTCACAACCTGTCTGAATTAGCATATTTTAATTAAATCTATATGGAATTTAAACATTCTTTTAAGTTTAATTTGCAAATTAAAAAACAACTATCCAGAAATCCTCTGTGAGTAGACAATCACGATTCCAGAAGGTATAATATATTCACAAGCTAAATGGAGGACAAAAAGAAGCTGGCTTCCATTTCTTTGCTTTCTTTTTTCTCTTTTCAGTACTGGAGACTGAACTCAGAGGCATTCTACCTCCAAGCTACAGCCTCAGCCCTATTTTTTATTCCTTTTTTTGTGTGTGTGGTACTGGGGATGGAACCCAGGGGCTTTCTACCTCCAGGCTATACTCCCAGACCTATTTTATATTTTATTTGGAAACAGGTCTCACTAAGTTGCTGAGAGCCTCACTAAGTAGCTGAGGCTGGCTTTGAACCTGTGCGATCCTCCTGTCTCAGCCTCCCAAGCGCAGGGATTACAAGTGTATGCCACCACGCCCGGCTTTTTTATTCTTTATTTTGAAACAGTCTCACTAAGTTGCTGAGACTGGCTACAAACCTGCTATCCTCCTATCTCAGCCTCCAAGTACTAGGATTATAAGCATGCCCCACTACGCTTGGCTTCTTTATTTTCTTTATAAATACTTCTTTTACTAGATTCTCTGGAGAGAAAGAAATTTATATCCAGGCTGAAAAAGAGCATCACATAGATAGTCCAAGTCAATCTCTTTGCTTGGACAAGAGCGTCTAAGTGAGGGCTAGATATTTCTATGAGAAAAAGAAAAAACTCACAGTGAATACAACAAAGAATCACATTCAAGAGCCTAGGAGCTCTAATATAATTAAATATTAAAGATAGTAGTGGATAGTTAAAAATATTAAAGAACTGAAACAACTAGTAACTTAAGTGATATATGGCAGAAACAACACTCCATTGCTTAGTAGCACCCTCTTATGTTTAGCCTGGTAGTTTCAGAACATTTAATATCAGCACAATCCAAACAAACCAGACACACGAGCTGGGCATGGTGGCGCATGCTTGTAATCCCAGCAATCCGGAGGCTAAGAGCAAGGACTGCAGTTTGCAGACAGCCTTAGTTACGTAGTGAGGCCCTCCCCTTCCTTTCTTCTTTTCTCCCTCCACCTTCCATTCCTTCTTTCTTTCTTCCAAGTACTCAACCATCAAGTTATCCCCAATTCTGCTTATTTTGTTATTCCAAGACAGGGTCTCACTAAGTTGCCCAGAGTGGCCTCAAAATTGTGATCCTCCTGCCTCGGCTTTCAGAGTAGCTAAGATTACAGGTGTGGACCACCATTTCCATCTTCTCTATTCTTCAGTTTACTATTGTTAAAGATACAATAAAACAACATATTTTTAAGTAAAAATGACAAATTTTAGCCCAAATATTTCATTGTGCAAATCATCTAAGTAAAATAAATAATAAAATGGGCCTGATAAAACAGGTCACAGAATGGCCAAAGGCCATGAGTGATGAAATCCATGATGAAAAGCAATGTCACTACAATGTAAGCTCTGGTGCAGGTTACCATGGGGAGGGGGCGTCAGTGTGAGTGTGTTTCATCACATATGTTTAAATAGTTGCTTCTACAGTCGAACTGAGACTTTTCAGACTCCCAGGGCAGCAGTGAGAGCCATGGGCTGCTGAGCACAGCACAAAGAGAATTGAAGCGTTAATAAAAAGGCAAAGCACAGTACACACGACACCCTCTCGTTATGTCTGAACTCTTTATGAAACCAAGAGGTAACACCGTCAGCAGGGAGGGACAAAATGCAAACCTTTACATGTACCTCTGAGAAACACTTCCTGAGCGTATCTGGGACTTTACCGTCAACCACATGGAGCATTCTTTCCATTTCTTCCCGTACAACATAGCTCCCGGATTCACTTGAAAAGAGACTAAAAATGTCTAGGAGAAAGAAACAAATAAATTAATCTTAACACAAATCAAGTATACCCAGATAAAAGTAGTGAGAGAAGAGAAAGGTACCATAACTGAGTGAACATTAGAGTCAAGCACTTTAATAATATTCCTCAAAATAACCCAGCAACACAAATTAAGACAGCATTGTGGTATCTTTTCAAACACGGCAAATTTGGGCTGCGGATGTACCCCAGTGGTAGACGGTTTCCCTAGTATGCACAAGGCTCTGAGTTCAATCCCCAATACCACAAACAAACAAAAAGCATAACAATTTTGTAAAAATGTTTATGTGTGATAACACCACATATTAGCAAAGATTGGGATAAAAAGGATCTCTTAGAGACTGCTAACGGAAATAAAAATAAATGCAACTCCTCTGGAGAGCAATTTGTCAAATTTAGAAAAGATGACGACATGACAGAGACTCCACTTCAGTGCAATTCCATTTCTATCCTTGAGAAACTCTGATAACCATAAACAAAATACAAGATGTTCACTAAAGTTTTCCTTTTCTTTTTAATTTTGGTACTGGAGATTGAACCTAGGGGGATTCTATCTCTGAGCTATACACTTCAATCTTTTTATTTTTTGTTTTTAAACAGGGTCTTACTATATTGCTGAGACTTTCCTCAAACCTGTGATTCTCCTGTCCCAGCTCTTCTCACTGGTATTATAGGCATACACCATGCCCAGCTTGAAGTATTATTATTATTATTTTTTTTTTTAAGTGGTACTGGGAGTGAAACCCAGGGGCTTTTCTACCTCCGGGCTATGCTCCCAGACCTATTTTATACTTTATTTGGAAACAGGGTCTCACTAAGTTGCTGAGAGCCTCACTAAGTAGCTGAGGCTGGCTTTGAACCTGTGCAATCCTCCCAAACACTGGGGTTACAAGTGTGCACCATCACACACGGCTCTTTAAAGTATTATTTTGAAAAGCAAAATTTAAAAAAAATTAAATGTTTGTCAACCAAAAATTGGTAAACTGAATGCTAATGACATTGAACATTTTTTTCACATATTTGTTGGCTATTTTTAATTTTTTCTTTTAAGAATGGTCTATTCAGTTCAATTGCTCATTTTTTGATTGGGTTATTTACTTATTTTTAGTGTTCTGTGTTTTGTTTGTTTGTTTGTTTTTTGCAATACTGGGAATTAACCCAGGGGCATTCTACCACCAAGCCTCATTTCCAGGCCTGTTATTATTTTTTATTTATTTTCTTCCGGATTCAGGGATGGAACCCAGAGGCATTTGACCTCCAAGTTACACCCTCTGCCCTATTTCTTTATTCTTTATTTTGAAACCAGGTCTCACTGAGTTGCAAAGGGCCTCACTAAGTAGCTGAGGCTGTCCGTGAACCATGATCCTCTGATCTCAGCCTCCCGAATGCCTGGATTACAAGCGTGTGCCACCACACTCGGCTTTTATTCTTAACTTTGAAACAGGGTTTCACTAAGTTGTGGAGGGCCTCACTAAGTAACCTGAGACCGGCTACAAACCTGTCATCCTCCTGTCTCAAGCTCCCAGGTACAGAGATTGCAAGCATGCACCATCACACCTGGCTTAGTGTTAAGTTTTTTAAGTTCTTTGTAGATTCTAGATATTAGTCCTCTATCACAGGAGTAGCTGATAAAGATTTTCTCCCATTCTGGAGCCTCCCTCTTTAAACTCTCAATTGTTTCTTTTGCTGTGCAGAAGCTTCTTAATTTTATTTATTTATTCTTAGTTATTTCAAGGCTTGTTATCCATCTTGAGCTGAATCTGTAGAGTGAGGGACTGGTGTCTAATATCATTCCTCTACATATGGATATCCAGTTTTCTCAGCGCCATATGTTGAAAATGCTGTCTTTCTCCAGCATATGTTTTTGGCTTTGTTGCCAAAAATCAGTTGACTGTAAGTATGAGGAAATGTTTCTGTATCATTTATTCTTCCCATTGGTCTAAAAGTCTATTTTTGTACCATTACCATGTTTGATACTACAGCTCTGTAGTATAATTTGAAATCAGGTATTCAATATTCTTAGCAATCAGGGAAATGCAAATCAAAACTACACCGAAACAAGGCATGGTGGACCATGCTTATAATCTCTGTATTTGGGAGGCTGAGACAGGAGGACTGTGGTTTTACCGCCAGCCTCAGCCTCTTAGTGAGGCTCTCTGAAACTTAGTGAGATCCTGTTTCAAAATAAAGAATAATAAATAGGATTGGTGGTGTAGCTTGGAGGTAGAATGGCCCTGGACTCAGTCCCCAATGTAGCAAAAAAAAGGGGGGGGGATGAGATTCCATTCAACTCCTGCTAAAATGGCGATCATCAAGAATACAAACAATAGAGCTGGGCATGGTGGTGCACACTTGTAATCCCCACGCTTGGGAGGCTGAGACAGGAGGATCACACAGGTTCGAAGCCAGCTTCAGCTACTTAGTGAGGCTCTCAGCAACTTAGTGAGACCCTGTTTCCAAATAAAATATCAAATAGGTCTGGAGTATAGCCCAGAGGTAGAAAGCCCCTGGGTTCCACCCCCAGTACCACCAAAAAAAATAATAATAATAATAATAATAATAATAATAATAATAATAATAATAAAGTGCAGGGTATGGTGGTGCATTCCCAGCATTTGGGAGGCTGAGATCAGAGGACTGCGATTCAAGGACAGCCTCAGCTACCAGCTACTTAGTGAGGCCCTTTGCAACTCAGTGAGACCCAGTTTCAAAATAAAAGAATAAAAAAATAGGTCTGGGGGTGTAGCTCAAAGGTAGACTGTCCCTGGGTTCCATCCCCAGTACCAAAAAAAAAAAAAATACTGGCAAGAATGTGGGGAAATAGAAGCTGTTAGACATGATTAATGGGATTGTAAATTAGTACAATTATGAAGATCAGTCTGGAAGTTTCTTAGATTATGAATAGAACCACCATACCATATGACCCAGCTGTATCTCTTTCCAAAAGAACTGCAGTCAAAATATTACAATGACACATGCATAGTCATATTTATAGCAGCACAATTCACAATAAAGAACTTATTGAACTTAGGTGTCCAAAAACAGATGAATAAATTTTAAAATGTGGTATATACACACAATAAAATTTTACTCGGAAGCCAGGTGTGGTGGCACATGCTTGTAATCCCAGCACTTGGGAGGCTGAAAAAGAATCACAAGCTCTTGGCCAGCCTCAGCAACTTTGTGAGACCCTCTGCAACTTAGTGAGACCTTGTTTCAAAGTAAAAAGAATAAAATAGGGTTGAGGGTATAGCTCAGAGGTAGAATGCCCCTGGGTTCCATCCCCAGAATAAAAAAAGAAAAATTTAAAAATACGTATGTTGTGTTTATTATTCTCCCCAATTTTAATTATTAACTGACAGACTGAGGTACTAAGAATTCAACCCTGAGACAGGTATGGTGGTACACTCCCATAATCCCAGTACTTGGGAGGCTGAGACAGGAGGATTGTGGATTTGAGGATACACTCAGTAGACTCTCATCAAACTAGTGAGACCCTGTTATAAAAATAAAAGCTGGGTGTGGTGGTGCACGCTTGTAATCCCAGCACTTCAGGGGCTGAGATAGGATTGCACAGGTTCAAAACCAGCCTCAGGTACTTAAGCTCTCAGCAACTTAGTAAGACTCTGTTTCCAATAAAGTATAAAATAGGTCTGGGAGTATAGTCTGGAGGTAGAAAAGCCCCTGGGTTCCACCCTTAGTACTACAAAAATAAATAAACAAAAATAAAAATAAAATAGGACTAAGGGTATGGCTCAGAGGCAGAATATCCCTGAGTTTAATCCCCAGTACCACAAAAAATTTAATTAGTAAAAGAATTCAACCCAGAGATTCACTACCCCTGACCTATATTCCTGTTTTTTTGTTTTTTTGTTTGTTTGTTTGTTTGTTTGTGTGGTACTGGGGTTCCTGGAAGCCCTTCTACCTCCAGGCTACACTCCTGCGGGCTACACTCCCAGACCTATTTTATACTTTTTTATGTGGAAACAGGGTCTGGCTTCGAATCTGTGTGATCCTCCTGTCTCAGCCTCCCAAGCATGGGGATTACAAGCGTGCGCCACCACACCCTGCTCTCAATTTTCTTTTAATTTTGAGATAAGGTCTCACTATGTTGCCAAGACTGGCCTCAAAATTATGACACTCCTGCCTCAGCCTACAGAGTAGCTGGGATAAGAGGTGTGTGCCACTTTGCTCACATAATTGATTGACCAAATAGAATGATTAATTTGGTATTGAGGAGTGAACCCAGGACCATTCTACCTCCAAGCTCTCTTATTTTTTATTTTTAAATAGGATCTTGCTAAGTTGCTGAGTATCCCACTACATTGTTAAAACTGGCCTCAAAGCTGTGATCCTCCAGTCTCAGAATTACAGGCATGCATCCCATTCCTGGCTCAAAATTTTTATTTTTAATTACTGCTGCCTAAAGACAATTTGTGTGTACTGAGGGAGGGATGTTAATTTTGGAGGAAAAAAAAATCACAGTTACATTCTAATACATACAATTGTGTTAAATGATATGTTCATTATCTTGATTGTGGTAATGGTTTAATAGTACAAATTTAATTAAGTATTTATATAAACATTTATTTTATATAAATGTATTTTCTCTTATTATACCTCTTATACCTCAATATAACCTTTTTTTGGTGTGTGTGTGTGATAATGGGAATTCAAACTAGGAGCATCCTACTTCTAAATACATCCCCAGCCAGATTTCTTTTCTTTTCTTTTCTTTTTTTTTTTTTTTTGCGGTACTGGGGATGGAACCCATCCTCTGAGCTACACCCCCAGCCCTATTTTTTAATTCTTTATTTTGAAGCAGGGTCTCACTGAGTTGCAAAGGGCCTAAGTAGCAACTAAGGCTGTCCACAAACCGCGATCCTTCCATCTCAGCCTCCTGAATGCTGGGACTACAAGTGTGTGCCACCACACCTGGCTCAGAACTGTTTTTTTAAATAAGATAGAAATCGCTGGGCGTGGTGGCGCACGCTTGTAATCCCCGCGCTTGGGAGGCGCAGACAGGAGGATCACACAAGTTCAAAGCCAGCCTCAGCTCCTGAGTGAGGCTCTCAGCAACTTGGTGAGACCCTGTTTCCAAATAAAGTATAAAATAGGTCTGGGAGGCCGGGCATGGTGGTGCAAGCTTGTAATCCCCGCTCTTGGGAGGCAGAGACAGGAGGATCGTGCAGGTTCGAAGCCGGCCGCACGCGCTGGCTTAGGAGACCCTGTTTCCAAATAAAAATGTTAAAATAGGTCTGGGAGTGTAGCCCGGAGGTAGAAGGGCTTCCAGGAACCCCAGTACCACCAAAAAATTTAAAAAAAATAAAAAATAAAAAAATAAATAAGATAGAAAGCTGGGTATGGTGGCACACACTTGTAATCCCAGTACTTGGGATAGTGTACTTGGGATATGCCGGCACATGCTTATAATCTCATTACTTGAGAAGCGGCGACGGGAGGATTGCAGGTTTGAGCACAGCCTCAGCAATTTGTGAAGCCCTCTGTAATTTAATGAGACCCTGTTTCAAAATAAGGACTAGGGGCTGGGGATGTGTAAGAGTGCTTGCCTAGCATGCATAAGGCTCTGGGTTCAATTCCCAATACCGTGGGGGAAAAAAAAAGACTAAAATAGGGCTGAAAGTATAGCTTGAAGGTAGAATTCCCCTGGATTCAATCTCCAGTACCACAAAAAAAGGAAAGAAAGGTACAATCTAGATTCAGGAGCAAGAGAGAGAGGATTCCTAGAGATTCAGAAGAAACAATGTCTTGGTCTGTCTGGGATCCTATAATCACAACTGAGGAGCTTATAAACAACAGACATTTACTTCTCACAGTTCTGGAGGCTGAGCTGTCCAAGACCGAGGACCAGCAAATTTGGACCAGCAAATTTGGTGTCTAGTGAGAAGCCAGTTCCTGATTCATAGAAGGTCATCTTCACATTGTGTCCTTCCATGATAGAGATGGTGAGAGGTGTGAGGCCTCTTTGATAAGGGCACTTAATCTCATTCAATGAACGAGCACTTATAATCAGCCCGCAAAACTTACCCACCTCCCAAAGGTTGAATCCCTTTGGGAGTGAGGTGGGGGTGGGTGTGTGTGTGTGTGTGTGTGTGTGTGTGTGTGTGTGTGTGTGTGTGTTATCTGGGATTGAACTCTGGGGTATTATATCTCTGAGCCATAACCCCAGGCCTATTTTATTCTTTTTTTTTTTTTTATTCTGAAACAGTCTCACTAAGTTGCTGAGGGCCTCATTAAATTGCTGAGGCAGTGCTCAAACCTGCAATCCTACTGACTCTACTTCTCAAATAATGAGATTATCAGAATGTGAAAGGGTATCCAGCCCACTTTTTTTTTTTTTTTGGCGGTACTGGGGATAGAACCCAGGGATATTTTACCTCTGAGGTAGCTGCAGCCTATTTTTTATTCTTTATTTTCAAACAGGGACTCTCTGAGTTGCAAAGAGCCTCACTAAGTAGCTGATGTTGTCCACGAACCAGGATCCTCCTGTCTCAGCCTCCCAAATGCTGGGATTACAAGCATGTGCCAATAGGCCTGGCTCCAGCTCACCCTTTGAAAATAACAATTCAGTGATTTTTAATATATTCACAAAGTTATACCTAAGTACCTGGCTTGGGAGCTACAATTTCAACATTTGAACTGGTGGCTAAAGCACAAGCATTCAGCCATAAGCAGCAAATTAGAAAGGGAAGAAAGAAGAGAGGGGAAAAAAAAAAAAATATATATATATATATAGCATCCAGTGGCCAAGAATAAAAAAATGAATTTCTCAAACAAAATATTACATTCTGTGTGATATAAACAGCTTCGTATATACTTCTCCAGGGAAATCCTGAATGAAATTTGCAGTGCTTTCAGTAAGAACAGATTTATCTTTGGGGTACTCACAAAGGATACTATAAATAACTAAATGAAATTTGTTTTTGGTGTGGCACTGGGGATGAAACCCAGGGACATTCTACCTCTGAGCTACACCCCCAGCCATATATTTTATTTTTGAAACAGTTTCACTGAATTGCAAAGGGCCTCATTAAGTAGTTGAGGCTGGCTACAAACCACTATCCTCCTGTCTTAGGCTCCCAAATGCTGGGATTACAAGTATGTACCACCAGCCTGGCTAAGTGAAAAATTTTAAAAAGTAAATAAATCCATACCCTAAGAAACACAGACAGACACTGGCCAACTAAGATGATCTTCCCTTTCATGTTTGGGGGACAAATGATACCTTCTTATTATACTATTTCCCTGCTTAGTTGTTGTGTTTTGTTTTTTAGGTTTTTTGTTTTGTTTTGTTTTTTGTTTTTGTTTTTTTTTTTTTTGGTGGTACTGGGGTTCCTGGAAACCCTTCTACCTCTGGGCTACATTTCCAGACAGCTATTTTTTATATTTTTATTTGGAAACAGGGTCTCTTAAGCCAGTGAGGCTGACTTCGAACCTGCGCGATCCTCCTGTCTGCCTCCCAAGCGTGGGGATAACAAGCATGCACCACCACGCCCGGCTGCTTAGAAGTATTTAAAGGTAACATATGAGGCGCTAACAATTTCAGAGCTTAGCTCATTTACCAATGAAATTAAACTAGATTGTTTATCAAAAATTTGTACAAAGTATTTATATTAAGCAAGTGAATTTTTAGTTTTGTTTGTAAAGTAAGGAAAGAGTAGGCTACAAAGTATGTTATTAGAATTTTTTAAATGTAGCAGCTTTGGACCCATCTTGGTGGTACACACTTGTAATCTCAACAGTTGGGATGCTGAGACAGGAAAATCACAGGTTCAAGACCAGCCTCAGAAACTTATCCAAAATTTTAGCAAACTAGTGAGGCTCTATTTCAAAAAAAAAAAAAAAAAAAAAAAAAAAAAGCACTAATGATGTTGCTTGGAGATAGAATGCCTCTGGGTTCAATACTCAGTACCAAAAAAAACAAAACAAAAAGCAGTTTTGAGCAAGGCATGGTGGCACACACTTGTAATCCTAGTACTTGGAAAACTGGGACAGAAGAATCACAGGTCACAGCCAACCTCAGCAACTTAATGAGGCCCTCTGCAACTTAGTGAGACCCTGTTTTTAAATAAGAATAAAAAATACGGCTGGGGGTATAGCTTGGAAGTAGAATGCCCCTGGGTTCCATCCCTAGTACAGCAAAAGAAAAAAAAAAAGATATCATTATCATTCACATCCCATAAAATTCACCTTTTGTTTTATTTTGTTTTTGTGGTACTGAGGAATTGAACCTGGGGGCATTCTACATCCAAGCTACACCCCTAACCCTATTGTTTATTTATTTATTTACTTCTTATTATTTTTAATTTATTTTAATTAATTAATTTATTTATTTGTGGTACTGGGGATAGAACCCTTCTCTGGGCTACACTCCAAGACCTGTTTTATATTTTTATTTGGAACAGGGTCTCTTAAGCCAGCGAGACTGGCTTCGAACCTGTGCAATCCTCCTTTCTCTGCCTCCCAAGCGCGCGCCACCACGCCCGGCTATTTTTTTATTTTGAAACTGGGTCTTGCTAGGTTGCTGAGAGTCTCACTACTTGCTGAGGCTGTCATCGAACCTGAGATCCTCCTGTCTCAGCCTCCCAAGTACTAGGATTACAGATGAATACCATCACACGCGCTCATTTTTTTCAAGTATACAATTTAGTGATTTTTAGTATATTCACAAAGTTATATACAACAATCACTACTAATTCCAGAACATTTTCATCAAACCAGAAAGAATGGAGCAATCACCAATGCATTATGTCCTGCTACTATGGGTTGGAATAATCTAAAATTTTAATATAAGTAGGATCATAATATGTGGCCTAATGTGACTACTATCTACTACTCAGTGATTTTTGTTTTGTTTTGTTAGTACTATTTCTGAGCTACATCCCCAAACTTATTAATTTAGAAAAATGGCCTCACTAAGTTGCAGGGGCTGGCCACAAACCTGCAATTCTCCCATCTCAGCCTCCTAAGCACTGGGATGATAACATATAACATTATGCCCAAATCAGTCAAATGTTTTTAAGGTCCATCCATGTTGTAACATGAATCAGCACTCCATTCCCATTTATTTATTTATTTATTTATTTATTTATTTATTTATTTATTTATTTATTATTGTGGCCCTGGGGATGGAACCCAGGGGCCTCTACCTCCAGGCTACACTAAAACAGGGTCTCACTAAGTAGCTGAGGCTGGCTTTGAACCTGTGCAATCCTCCTGTCTCAGCCTCCCAAGTACTGGGATTATAAGCGTGCTCCACCACACCTGGCTTCCATTCCCTTTTAACACAGAGTAATAATGCACTGTAGGAAATACTACAGTCTATTCATCCATCATCAGTCGATGGGACATTCAGATTATTTTTACTTTGTGACTATTTTGAAAAATGCTATTATGAATATTTACACATATTTTTTATATTACCTTTTCTTAGATTTACACTTGAGTGGGACTGCTGATTCATATGGTTACTTGATCATTAAAAAGTCATCATACTGCCAGTACTGCCGGGCGTGGTGGCGCACGCTTGTAATCCCAGCATTCCGGAGGCAGAGACCAGAGGATCACGGTTTGTGGACAGCCTCAGCTACGTAGTGAGGCCCTCTGCAACTCAGCGAGACCTTGTTTCAAAATAAGGAATAAAAAATAGGGCGGAGGGTGTAGCTTGGAGGTCGAATGCCCCTGGGTTCCATCCCCAGACCGGCAAAATAAATAAATAAATAAATAAATAAATAAATAAATAAATAAATAAATAAAAAAAATAAATGAATAAGTAAATAAATAAATAGACTAAAAAATAGGGCTGGGGATATAGCTAAGAGGTACAATATCCCTGGGTTCCATCCCCAGTACCATAAAAAAATGTGGTTGTACTATTTTACAATGTCACCAGCAATATATGAAGGGAACAATTTTCCCACTTCCTTGTCAATACTTGTTATCCTTCTTATTTTAGCCACTCTAGTAGGTGTGATGCAGTCTTAGTTTACATTTCTCTAATGCCTAATTATATTGAGCCTTTTTCCAATGTTTACTGCCACTTGTATATATTCCTTGAAAGAATATCAACTCAAATCTTTTGTCTATCACCAGAATTATTGAGGTAAATTATTCTGCACATACAAGATATTATTATCACTTTGAGGTAATGAAAGTACTCACATTTTGCTTTCTCTTCATCTCTGCCTCTTGTAAGGAGGACAAGCCCAACTATTAAGTTATTGAAGTGTAGTCCTTTAGATGTTCCACCAAATGAACAGTAAATCACCTAGAAGAAAATTGCAACACTAACCTTAGGAGATGCTTCAGTTGTTTAAGAATTTGAGATGGTTATAGCCTTTAATGAATTTTATCTCCATCTCCATAAAAGGTTCTGGTAAATTCTAGAAAAAAATGTCAAGTTTCTCTCTCTTCTTTCTCTTTTGCACCTTGTTATTATATTCAGCCAAGAATGTATTCATATATATACTGAATAGTTATTCTTTCCTTTTGGAGTTCTTACCAAATTCCAAAAGGACAAAAAAGAAGAAAAAAAGTCCTCCTTAAGTTGCAGCAATAATGTGCTAAGAATTTTGTGCAACTACAGAACTTTCTTCAACCTAAGACAGGAGGATCACAGTTCACGGCCAGCCTCAGCTACTTAGTGAGGCCCTATGCAAATCAGTGAGACCCTGTTTCAAAATAAAAAATACAGGGCTGGGGTATAGCTCAAAGGTAGAATGCCCCTGGGTTCCATCCCCCGTACTGCAAAAACAGACAAATAAATAAATAAATAAATAAATAAATAAATAAATACCAACCCTCTAATGATTTTTACTTAGTAAAAGTTAAAGAAGAGCCAGGCTGGTGGCACATGCTTATAATCCCAATACTTGGGAGGCTGAGACAGGAAACTTTGTTTCAAAATAAAGAATAAAAAAATAGGGCTGGGATGTAGCTAAGAGGTAGAATTCTGCTGGGTTCAATGCCTGGTACCATGTAAATAATAATAATAATAATAATAATAATAATAATAATAATAATAGGGCTGGGGCGGGGGTGTTGCTAGGAGACAGAATGTTCCTAAATTCAATCCCCAGTACCAGAAAATAAAGTTAAGATAAAGTATCTTCTTAAACATTTGGGAGCCATGGATATGTAGATAGAGTGCTGGCCTACTCTGATATTAATGTATAAAATTTCTTTTGGTAGTTATGATCTCACTAGCCTCCTTTCAGGCAATGATGTCATTCCACTAAATAATATGATTGCTTCAGAAGAGAAGGAAATCCATCTATATTTTCAAAGAGAAAAACTTATACTAAAATCCTACCTCTAATCTTATCACTGAGTAAAAAGACAGGTGTGTGTAGGACTCTCTAGCTTAGGAAAAGGCTGTGCCTCCTCTCAGCTGCTGCTCTGCAGCCTTGGGCCTTGGGCCTTTCTCTTTTAGCTGTCTTGTGAGTACAGAGCATAGAGTTATGCCACTGCTCCCTGGGGGTGGGGGGTAGGAGTAGAGCAAGTGAGGAATACTAGTCTATACCCTGGCCTCTGGAGTCTGAGAGACTTGAATTTGAAACCAAGTTCTATTAAAATACTAGTTGTGTGGTGTTATGCAAATTACTTAAGTTCCTGAGCCTTAGTTTCATTCTGTTACACATTTGTGGAAACAACATGCAACATTTCCTCACTGCAAGACCTAGGCTGAAGTACAGCCCTTCTGACAAATGCCGTCATAGGGCAGAAATTAAATCCTGACTCCACTTTGTAAATTAGTAAAAATTCCACATTAATAAGCTCATAACTTTTTTCTTTTTTCTTTTTTCTTTTTTTTTTTTTTTTTGGCGGGTCTGGGGATGGGACCCAGGGGCATCCGACCTCCGAGCTACACTCCCTGACCTATTTTTTATTCTTTATTTTGAAACCAGGTCTCACTGAGGTGCAGAGGGGCTCACTAAGTAGCTGAGGCTGTCCACGAACCACGATCCCTGGGTCTCAGCCTCCTGAATGCTGGGATTACAAGCGTGCACCACCACGCCCAGCTAAATACATTCACAACTTTTGCCTCAGAAAATATTTTTTCTTCTGGGCAAGGCAAAGCATACAACTGTAATCCCAGTATTTGGGAGGCTGAGACATGAGGACTGCAGGTTTGAGGGCAGTCTCAGCAACTTAGCAAGACCCTATTTCAAAATAAAAAATAAAATAGAGCTGGGGTTTAGCTCAAAGTAGAATGCCCCTGGGTTCAATTCCCAGTAACTAACACACACACACACACACACACACACACACACACACACACACACACCCCTTGGGGGAAAAAACTTAGTCAAGTGAACAACTATTTTATATTAAAAGCTGAATCAAAAAGATTACCTCAGCAACTTTTGGGGGCACTCCATCCCCAAGCACTTCCCTGATGAAGCAGTGCTGGCCCATGTAATATGAGAGTCCACAGGTCCTCTTGAAGGCATCTTTAAGTCGTTTCAGCTCTACATCTGTAACTACAATTCAGAAATAGAAGATGGGTAAGAAAACAGAAAGGAAAAGCAGTATCTCAAAATCCAATTCTGAAAAACTGACCAATACTCTTTCAGATAAGTAAAACAAACTTAATGACAGTCATTAATTCTAATATTCTCAAATCTAATTTAGTAAATAAGTATAAAGATTCTTGACTTTTTTTTGTAGTATAGGGTTGATTAAACCCAGAGGCATTTTACCTCTGAGCTATACATTCAACCTGTATCATTTTATTTTGAAACAGGGTCTCACCAAGTAGAGGGGCTCAGGAGCTTACTGAGGCTGGCCAAGATTCTGCAATCCTACTATATCAGCCTAAGCACTAGGATTACAAGGCATACTCTGCCAAGCTGGCTAAAAGAACATTTAAGATGGGCATGGTGGTACAGGCTGCAACGCAGAATTTGGGAGGCTGAAACAGGAGGATCCCAGGTCAAAAGCTTACCTTTGCTACTTAGAAAGACCCGGTTTCAAAATAAAAGAGAAACTTTAAAAATTAGTTAATTAATTAATTAAAAAATATAAAAGGGCTGTGTAGCTCAGAGGTAGAATGTTCCTGGGTTCAATCCCCAGTACTGAAAAAAAAAAAAAAAGTTTATTATTCAGACTAGGAATGTAGCTCAGCTGTATGTACAGTGTAAGCACTTGCTTACTTAGCTCTGCGTTCAATCCCCAGTTTCAAAAAAATAAAAGGATACTCAATAAGTACATCCATTTATGTGGAAGATAGTTCTTAAATATATCTTAGATTTTTGTCATTTTTATAAAGAAAACAATTTATAATAATTTATAAATAGATGGATTTTTTTGAGTGTGTGGTACTAGGGATTGAACCCAGAGGCATTCTACATGCAAGCTACATCCCCAGCACTATTTTTCACTCTTTATTCTGAAACAGGGTATCACAAGTTGCAGAGGGCCTCACTAAGTACCAAAGCTGGCTGTGAATCTGAGATCCTCCTGCCTCAGCCTCTCAAGTACTACTGGCCACCAGCCTGGCTATAAATAGATGAAAATTTTAAACACATAGCAACAAAACCAAAGTAATTATCAAGCCATTGACTTAGACATTTAGGATGATTTTCAACCAGGGGTTCTGGTGGTTTACGCCTGGGATCCCAGTGCTTGGGAGGCTCAGACAGGATTGTGCAGATTCAAAGCCAGCCTTGGCAATTTAGTGAGACTTTATTTCCAAATAAGAAATAAAATCAATCTGGGTATATGACTTGGAGGTAGAATGCCTCTGGATT
This sequence comes from Muscardinus avellanarius, assembly GCF_963383645.1. Taxonomy (NCBI): domain Eukaryota; kingdom Metazoa; phylum Chordata; class Mammalia; order Rodentia; family Gliridae; genus Muscardinus; species Muscardinus avellanarius. The sequence continues at coordinate 33,967,882 of NC_137802.1, forward strand.
CTGTACCAGTATTGGGAATGGCCTAGGAAGATTTGATAAACCTAGAGAGGCAGCAAGACTGAGACTGTTCTGTCATAAAAAGAAAGGGATATAATTAGATCATTTCAGATATAAACTCTGGGCAAATAGGAAACAATACAGAAAAAGGTTCAGGCAGCTCACTATACTGCAGAGAGAACAAACATAGAAATGAAAAGTAGACTGCTACTACAAGACCAAAAGGAGCTACGTATGGGAAATATTTAGAAGAAAAAGTAAGTAAAACATGGAGCTTGAATGAGAACAGAAGCAGTCTAGAATAATACCCAGCTTTCTACAGTGGAAAACTTAAAGGATGTTGTTATGCAAACAGGGGAAAGAAAGAGGGGATGGGCGAAGAGGAGGAGGAGGACTAGCAAGTTGGAAAGAAAAGATAAATTCTTTTAAGGACCTATTGAATATGGGGTATCTTAGGCAGATGCGTGACGTTTTTGAATTTTGGAAGGTTAAATCCCAGTACCACATAGGTTAATTATTAACTTTATTATAAAGATTAGGGCCAATTTGATGGGAGTCATCAGTTTATAGTGGTAATTAAAACTATGAATAAGAAATTGGGGATACAGCTCAGTGCCAGCGTGGTGTGTGTGTGTGTGTGTGTGTGTGTGTGTGTGTGTGTGTTGCTGGGATTGAACCTGGGGCATTGTACCTCCCAGTTCCATCTAGCAGCTCTTTTCATATTCATTCGTTCATTCATTCATTCGCAGCACTGGGGACAGGACGCAGGCATTCTACCTCTGAGCAACTATCATCTTTTCTCTATGTATTTATTCAAGAATTAGCTCTTTTATCATCACCATACGTGTTGCATAAGAGCCCTCTCCCATAAGACAGGCAATCACTGAGCAATTAGCCGTGTGCCAAGCTCTCTGCAGGCTTTATCTAGTTGGTCTTTCTGCTCTACTTAACTGTTGATAGTGCCTTCTGCTTGGCCTTTGGAGGCCATGTTCTTTTGTTTCTCCCCTGTCCTATTGATTATTCCTTATCCATTTTCTTTTTTTTTTTCCTACTTTGTTTTCTTTCTTTTTAAACATTGTAAACATTGGCTTCTCTTAGTTTAATGCTTTTTACTGATGGTCTTTTGGCTTATTTGCTCTTGTTTTTGTTTTGGTGCTGGAGATCAAATTCAGGGCCTTGTGAATGCTAAGAAAGCGCTCCATACACCAGGCATAGTGAAGCATGCCTGTAATCCCAGTACTTGGGAAGCTGAGACAGAAGGATCACAGATTTGAGACCGCCCTCAACAATTTAGGGGAACTCTCAGAAACCCAGCAAGACCCTGTTTCAAAACAAAACAAAAAATAAAAAATAAAAGAGCTGGGTGTGGAGGCACATGCTTGCAATCACAGTACTTGGGAGGGTGAGATAGGAGGACCACAGTTCGAGGATAGCCTCAGCTACTTAGTGAGGCCCTTTGCAACTCAGTGAGACCCTGTTTCAAAATAAAGAATAAAAAGTAGGGCTGGAGGTGTAGCTCGGCGGTAGAATGTACCTGGGGTCCATCCCTAGTACCGTGGGGGGAAAAAAGAATATAACATAATAGCTGGGTGTGCTGGTGTATGCTTATAATCCCAGTACTTGGGATGCTACAACAGGAGGTTAGCAGGTTCAAGGACAGCCTCAGCTACTTAGTGAGACCCTATTTCAAAGTAAAATAGGGCTGGGGATATACCTGAAATGTTCACCCCTGGGTTCAATCTCCAGTAAGAGAGGGGGGGGGGGAGAGTTATATATATTTATAAAAAAAATAAAAAGGATATATATACATATATATTTATTTATATAAATAAATAAAATGGTGGCTGGACATGATGGCATACACTGGTAATCTTAGTGACTCAGGAGTTTAAGGCAGGGGGATCACAAGTTCGAAGCCAGAACAGGCAATTTAGCAAAACCCTGTCTCAAAGTAAAAACGATTGAGGATGTAGCTCACTCAGTGCTAGAGTACCCCTAGGTTCAATCCCTAAAATCAAAAAAATTTTTAAAATGCAAACAATGATCATCAATAGAAGAGGATAAATAAATTATTGTATACACAGAGTATCAGACAGACACTAAAACGCTGCCACAGATCCATATTTACTGAAAATAACTACAAGTTTTATTTACTCAAAATTAACTTGGTAACATTTGGTTAATCTGTAGACAAGGAGTACATAAAAACGTTCCCCATGTGGGGCTGGGATTTTAGCTCAGTGATAGAGCTGTTCATTGTGGAAGTTCCCTCTCCCTCTCCCTCTCCCTCTCCCTCTCCCTCTCCCTCTCCCTCTCCCGTACTGGGGATGGAACTCAGGGGCATTCTACCTCCAAGCAACACCCCAGCCCTACTTTTTTATTCTTTATTTTGAAACAGGGTGTCACTAAGTTGCAAAGGGCCTCACTAAGTAGCTGAGGCTGTCAACTAACTGCGATCCTCCTTGTCTCTGCCTCCCAAATGCTGGGATTACAAGTGTGTGCCACCACCATGCCCAGTTTATTCTCTATTTTGTTTTGGATTCTTTTGTTTGTTTTTTGTTTTTTGTTTGGTGGTTACTGGGATTCCTGGAAGCCCTTCTACCTGTGGGCTACACTCCCAGACCTATTTTATACTTTGTATTTGGAAACAGGGTCTCTTAAACCAGTGAGGCTGGCTTTGAACCTGCGTGATCTTCCTGTCTCCGCCTCCCAAGCAAGGGGATTACAAGTGTGCGCCACCGCACCCGGCTTATTCTCTATTTTGAAACAGGATCTCACTAAGTTGCCAAGGGCCTAAGTAACTGAGGCTGGCTGCAAATACGCAATCTTCCTGTCTCAGCCTCCCAAGTACTGGGATTACAAACTACAAGCATGCGCGCCCATACCTGGCGCACACCAGTTTTTATTTGGAACTTGAGCATCTACAAATATTGCCAGAGAGGGAGGTGGTTTCTAGAACCAATCTTCTACAGATACTGAGAGAAGACTGTAATACCAGCTTCTTTTCCCTGTGGACCTAGCTGCAACCTAACACTGAAGCAAAGGGGAGGAGAGGAAAAATGAGAGCGCAAAAGAAGAGGACTATTAAGAAGAGAACTGTCACTGTGATAAATGAACTGAAATCATTGTATTTGACTAAGAATGCTGCCTTATTCAAAGATATGGGGGTCACATTGCCGTGAGTACATCAACACACTCAAAGGATATTAACATTCCACACAATTACAAACAAAATGAAATACTTCATAAAACAAAATCTGCCATCAACACTACATAAAAGAAGCAAACCAGGGCTCACTTAGTCTTAAAAGATCAAAGGTTCTGGCTGAGGGTATAGCTCAGTGGTACAGCATGAGCCTAGCACGTGCCAGGCCCTGTGTTCAATATACTGACCCCCCACCCCAAGATCAAAGTTTCAATCTAGAAATTCGGCTGTATTCACTGGCAACAGGTTGATCTAGACCTGATATTTACTCAAAGCATAAGTACATTCACTTGCTGGATTTACTATATTTATCTACAAAGGCTCCTAATTAGTCATAGTTGTTCTTAAATCACCTCTAGAATGCAAACACATACTGATCTTGTAAGAGAAAATTTAAGAACAGGATTTCAGCCGGGCGTGGTGGCTCAGGCTTGTAATCCCCACGCTTGGGAGGCTAAGACAGGAGGATCACACAGGTTCGAAGCCAGCCTCAGCTACTTAGTGAGGCTCTCAGCAACTTAGTGAGACCCTGTTTCCAAATAAAATAGAAAATAAGGCTGGGAGTATAGCCTGGAGGTAGAAAGCCTCTGGTTCCACCCCCAGTACCACAAAAAGAAAGAGAGAGAGAGAAAACGAACGTGACTTCTTGTATTTAATCTATTGATCAAGCAAAAGACTAGTTCAAAGTCCAAGAGTTCCCTAGAGGATATATTCTGTTTGAATTTAAAATATAAATTAAGCCGGGCATGGTGGCATACACATGCAATACTTGGGAAGCTAAGACAGAGGATCACAGATTCAAAGCCAGTCTCAGCAACTTAGTAAAAACCCTTAAAAAAAATTATAATTTTATGGTACCGGGGATGGAACCCAGGGTCATTCTACCTCCGAAACAGGGTCTCACTAAGTTGCTAAGAGCCTCACTAAGTAGCCAAGTTATTATTTTTTTTTTTGAGCAAGACTGTCTCAGAATAAAAAATAAAATTAGGAGGTAGAACGCCCCTATGTTCAATCTCTAGTAATAATAAATAAAATATAAACAAGAAGAGAAAAATAATGTCTTTTTTTTTGGTGTTAGGGAATGAACCCAGGGGCATTTTACCTGAGATACAGCCCCCAGCCTATTTTGGTTTTTTTGTTTTTTGGGGGGTTTTTTTGGGTGGTACTGGGGTTCCTGGAAGCCCTTCTACCTCCAGGCTACACTCCCAGACCTATTTTTATATTTTTATTTGGAAACAGGGTCTCCTAAGCCAGCGCACGCGGCTGGCTTCGAACCTGCGTGATCCTCCTGTCTCTGCCTCCCAAGCGCGGGGATTACAAGTGTGCGCCACCACGCCCGGCTGCCCCAGCCTATTTTGAAACAAGGTCTCTCTAGGCTGAAGAGAGGCTCACTACTTGCTGAGGCTGTTCTTGAACCTGCAATCCTCCTGTCTCAGCCTCACAAGTATGGAATTACAGGTATGTGCCACCATGCCTGGCTTTTGCATATTAGCAGCTGGGCAAGGTGTAATATAACTGTAATCCCAGTACTTGGGAAAGTGAGAAAGGAGAATTGCACGTTCGTCAATAGCCTAAGTAAGTAGTGAGATTCTCATCAACCTAGTACAACCCTGTTTCCAAACAAAAAATAAAACAAGCCTGGGGTGTAGCCTGAAGGTAGAATGCCTCTGAGTTCCATCCTCAGTAAAACATACACACACACCCCATAGAAGAGATTAGAGGAAAGGAATCTAGGAAAGTCCATCAAAAGGTGGCAATACAGCCCGGTGAGGTGGCACACACATATAATCCTAGTATTTAGGAGGCTGAGACAGGAGGATCGATCACAGGTTCAAGGACAGCCTCAGCAAACAGTGATACACTCATCAGTCTAGAGAGACCCTGTTTCAAAATAAAATAAAATAAAATAGCCCTTCCGCCCCAGCAGCCATTGACGAGTGGCAGCGATGGCTCTGCACTACCCTATGGCCGTGGGCCTCAACAAGGGCCACAAAGTGACCAAGAACGTGAGCAAACCAAGGCACAGCTGCCATCGCAGGCGCCTCACCACGCACACCAAGTTCGTGCGGGACATGATCCACGAGGTGTGCAGTTTTGCACCCTATGAGCACCGCGCCATGGAGCTGCTCAAGGTCTCCAAGGACAAGCGAGCCCTCAAGTTCATCAAGAAAAGGGTGGGCACGCACATCCGCGCCAAGAGGAAGCAGGAGAAACTGAGCAGCGTCCTGGCTGCCAAGAGGAAAGCGGCGGCCAAAAAGGACTGAGCCCCCCCCCCAGTACCCACTAAATAAATGTCTTCACAGCAAAAAATAAAATAAAATAATTAAATTAAATAAAATAGAGCTAAGGGTGTAGCTCGGAGGTAGAATGCCTCTGGGTTCAATCCCTAGCACCAAAATAAAATAAATGTTTTTTTTAAAAAAAAGGTGGCAATGCTCACACTAGAAAATCAAGAATCAAGACAGAGAGGTAGAAATAGTATGTTCAGTAGCAGGAAGGAATACACAGTGGCACAAAGGACAAAAGATGTTAGACATATATGGACTACAGTTTTAAAGAATGGGATGAGTAGCCGGCATGTTGGCGCACCCTTGTAAGTGCTTGGGAGACAAACAGGAGGATCCCAGGTTCAAAGCCAACTTTAGCAACACAGAGAGGCTCTCAGCAACCTAGTGAGACCCTGTTTCAAGTAAGATAGAAAAATCGATTGAACTGGGGCTGTAGTTTAAAGGTAGAATGGGTTCTGTGTTCAATCTCTAGTAGAGTTCTTTTTTTTTTTTTTTGGTTCCTGGAAGCCCTTCTACCTCCAGGATACACTCCCACGGGCTACACTCCCAGACCTATTTTTTAACTTTTTTATGTGGAAACAGGGTCTCTTAAGCCAGCACGGCTGGCTCCAAACCAGTGCGATCCTCCTGTCTCTGCCTCCCAAGCACGGGGATTAAGCGTACGCCACCACGCCTGGCTCAATCTCTAGGAGAGAGAGAGAGAAAAGAAAGAAAAGAAAGGGAAGGAAGGAAGGGAAAGAAAGAAAGAAAGAAAGAAAGAAAGAAAGAAAGAAAGAAAGAAAGAAAGAAAGAAAGAAAGAGGACGGAAGGAAAAGGGAGGGAGGGAAGAAGGAAGGAAGGGAGGGAAGGAAGAAGGAAAGACTTCAAGAGAAAACAGTATGGCAGAGAAGTGAAAGGAGTATCTAAGGGGGCTAGGGCTAGAAATACATACACAAATGAGTTCTATTTATTTATTTGTGGTACTGAGGACTGAACCCAGAGGCCTCTACCTCTGAGCTACACCCACAGCTCTATTTTATTTTTTATTTTGAAACAGGGTCTTCCCAAGTTGCTGAGGACCTTTCTAAATTGCTGAGGCTGGCCTCAAACCTGCATCCTTCCCTTCTCAGCCTCCCAGGTACTGGGATCACAGACGTGCATCTCATTATGCCTGGCTGAGTTTTGACTATTTTTTCCCCCTTTGGTACTGGGAAATTGAACCCAGGGGCATTCTACCTCAAACCTACACCCCCAGTCCTATCTTTTTTTTTTTTTTTTATTCTTTATTTTGAAACTAGATCTCACTAAGTTGTAAAAGGCCTCACTAAGTAGCTGAGGCTGGCTAGGAACCTGTAATCCTCCTGTCTCAGCCTCTTAAGTACTGGGATTACCAAGAGTATGCCACCATGCCTGGCTGAGTTTTGACTTTTAAAGAGTTATTCTTAGAATTATTCTGGTGAAAATGTGAAAAGGAAGTGTGATAAAGCATAAAACATTTTAAGCAATTCAAATCTAAAAGATACTGGAGCCAGGTGTGGTGGCGCATGCTTGTAATCCCCATGCTTGGGAGGCGGAGACAGGAGGATCACGCAGGTTCGAAGCCAGCCTCTCTGGTTTAGGAAACCCTGTTTCCAATTTTTAAAAAATATAAAAATAGGTCTGGGAGTGTAACCTGGAGGTAGAAGGGTTTCCAGGAACCCCAGTACCACCAAAAAATAAAAATAAAAGATACTGGAAAACTAAATCTGATTTATGAGTTAAGAGCTCAGTGTTCATAAAAATGCAACATACTTCACAATTAAAAAGAGCATTTTAGAACCGAGCGTGGGTGCATATGCTTGTAATACCAGTACTTGGGGAGGCTGAGACTAGAGGATCACAGGTTCGAGGACAGCTTCAATAACATAATAAAACTCTCAGCAATCTAGTGAGATCCTGTTTCAAAATAAAATAAAATTGGGCTAGGGGTGTAGCTCAGAGGTAAAATGCTCCTGGGTTTCATCCTCAGTAAAACATGAGACACACAAACACACAGACACACACACACACACACACACACACACACACACACGACATTTAGAAAAAGATAGTCTATAGATAGAGAGCTCTATAACCCAACAATCCTCAATTTACTTCATTCTCTATTCACAGAAAAAAGGAAGAAGAACTGATGGGTTTCTGATGGAGAACTCTTAGCAAAAGTCCACCATCTGCTATAAGACCTAAGAGAGAACTGATACAGAAAACAGAAGCAGAGAATAGGATTGAGAAAAGTTGGGAAAACAAAACTTAAGAAAGCTGACAAAATTAACATGAGCTCCTGGCACATACTTATAATCCCAACGATTTGGGAGGCTGAGGCAGGAATATCACGAGTTAGAGGCCAGCCTGGGCAATTTCTTTTTGTATGTGTATGTGTTACTGGGGGTGGGACCCAGGGGCTTTCTACCTCCAGGCTATACTCCCAGACCTATTTTATATTTTATTTGGAAACAGGGTCTCACTAAGTTGCTGAGAGCCTCACTCAGTAGCTGAGGCTGGCTTCAAACCTGTGTGATCCTCCTGTCTCAGCCTCCCAAGCGCGGGGATTACAAGCGTGCGCCACCACACCCGGCCTCAGCCTGGGAAATTTAATGAGACCTGTCTCAAAATAAAGTTAGCCAGGTGTGGTATAACACACTTGTAATCCAAGTACTCGGGAAGCTGAGACAGGAGGATTGCAGGTTCACACACAGCCTCAGCTACTTAGTGAGGCAGCTCAGTGAGACCCTGTTTCAAAATAAAAAAATAGGGCTGGGGGTGTAGCTCAGAGGTAAGTTCAACCTCTAGTACCACAAAAATGAATGAATATAAAAGTCAAATAGAAAGGGCTGTGATGTAGATCAGGGGTTGAGTACTTGCCTAGCATGGAGAAAGTGCTGAGTTCAATCCCATACCACAAACAAAACAAAAAACAAAGTTAAATAGAATTGGTTTCCCTAATTCTACTGTCTCACTGCTGTGGTCTGTCCACTATACTCATTCATGACCTTTACTTCCTAGCCCATCCTAGTTGCACATGGCCTTCAGACAGGACATTCCTCCTAGTAGTGTTTAAACTGTACTTGTAACTGACTTTTTGTTCAACAGCATTTATTTTTTTCTTTCTTTTTTGTGGTGCTAAGGATTCAAACTAGGGACATTGTACCTCGTAGCTACACTCCCAGCCCTATTTTATTTTTATTTGGGAACAAGATCTCGCTAAATTGCTGAGAGCCTCACCAGGTTGCTGAGAGCCTTGCTAAACTGCTGAGGCTGGTTACTCTCAGCCTCCCATGTACTGGGATTACAGGAATGTGCCACCATGCCTAGCTAACAAGCATTTATTAAATGTCTTCTAGGATCCTGGTATGGTGGCACACACTTGTTAACCCCAGTATTTGAGAGGCTGAGACAGGAGATCACAGGTTCAAGGGCAGACTCAACAAGCAATGAGACTCTCATCAACCTATTGAGACCCCCTGTTTCCAAACAAGAAATAAAATAGGGCTGGGGTATAGCTTGAAGGTAGAATGCCTCTGAGTTCAATCCCCAGTACCCCCCCAACGCACGCATACACTCTATCTTCTAGGGCCAGGCACAGTCAAGATGAGTAAGACATAATCTCCCCATCACCATTCTTTCTTTTGTTTTTTTTTCAGTACTGGGGTTGGAACCTAGAGGCATTCTACCTCCGAGTTACACCCCAGTCCTATTTTTTTATTCTTTATTTTGAAACAGGGCCTCACTAAGTTGCTGAGGCTGTCTGCAAACCGCGATCCTCCTGACTCAGCCTCCCGAATGCTGGGATTACAAAAGTGCACCACCACGCCTGGCTTCCCCTCCACCATTCTAATATCTCAAAACTTAGTAGGGAAAAAAGACACTCAATAAAAATAAGTGGAAATAATTACAATGAGTACCAAAATAGGTAATGATACCTAAGATACCTAAGTCTTACAAGAGATGGTGATTTTTTTTTGGGGGGGGGGGGCATGGGGGATTGAACCCAGGGGAATTTACCTCTGAAGTACACTTCCAGTCCTAGTTTTATTTTTATTTGGAAAAATGGGTTCACTAGGAAGCCGGGCATGGTGGCACATGCTTATAATCCAGCACTTGGGAGGCTGAGACAGAAGGATCATACAGGTTTGAAGCCAGCCTCAGCTACTGAGTGAGGCTCTCAGCAACTTAGTGAGACCCTGTTTCCAAATAAAGTATAAAAAAGGTCTTGGGAGTATATCCCAGAAGTAGAAAAGCCCCTGGGTTCCACTCCTAGTACCACAAAAATAAAGGGGGGGATCTCCCTAGGTTGATGAGTGTCTCATTACTTGTTGACACTGTCCTTGAACCTTTGATCCTCTGTCTCAGCCGGGCAGTACTAGCATTTCTTGCTACCACACCCAGCTGAGATAATGACTGAAGAACAGGTGAACCCTGTTCTTCAAGGTGGAAGGGCACTCCACACAGAGAAAACACATATATAAGGATGAAGTGGTCCTGGATAATCAGAGAAATACAATTAGTATGATACAAATGGAGGTAAGGATTTAAGAAGCAGAGATGTAGGGAATGAGGTTGGAATGAAAACTGACAGACTTAACAAAACCTTGGCTTTATTTATTTAATTATTTATTGTAATACTAGGGATCAAACCCAGAGTCATTCTACCTCCGAGCTACACCCCTAGCCTTATTTTTTATTCTTTATTTTAATTTTTTGGTGGTACTGGGGGTGGCACCCAGGGGCTTTCTACCTCCAGGCTATACTCCTAGACCTAATTTTATATTTTATTTGGAAACAGGGTCTCACTAAGTTGCTGAGAGCCTCACTAAGTAGCTGAGGCTGGCTTCGAACCTGTGTGATCCTCCTGTCTCAGCCTCCCAAGCGTGGGGATTACAAGCGTGAGCCACCACGCCCAGCTTTTATTCTTTATTTTGAAACAGGGTCTCACTAAATTGCAGAGGGCTTGAGTAGCTGAGGCTGGCCACAAAGCTGCAATCTTCTGGTCTCAGTCTTCCAAGTGCTGTGATTACAAGTGTGCACCACCACACCTGGCTTACCTTGACTTTAAGATAATATTCCCAACTGAAAGATTGTACTTTTTAGCTTCTCTTAAAACTAAAAACAGCCAATAAAAGGTGGGTTCGCGGCTAGCCTCACCTACTTAGTGAGGCCCTCTGCAATTAAGTGAAAACTTCTTTCAAAATAATAAAATAATAATAATAAGGAGCCAGACATGGTGGCACACACTTGTAATCCCAGCATTTGGGAGGCTGAGACAGGAGAATTGCAGTTCGCAGACAGCCTCAGCTACTTACTGAGGCCCTTTGCAACTTAGTGAGACCCCGTTTCAAAACAAAGAATTAAAAAATCAGGCTGGGGGTGTAGCTCAGAGGTAGACTGCCCCTGGGTTCCATCCTCATTATCGAAAAGAAAAATGAGCCACTGTTGTTTTGTTGTGGTACTAGGAATTGAACCCAGGGGCATTCTACCTCTGAGCTATACCTCCAGTCCTATTTTTTTTCTTTATTTTGAAACAGGGTCTCATTAAGTTGTGGAGGGCCTCACTAAGTATCTGAGGCTGGCCATGAACCTGTGATCTCCCCGTCTCAGCCTCCCAAGTACTGGGATTCCAAGCATTCACCACTAGGGCACTATACTGTATTTAAACTAATCTTTCAGTTGTGCACAGTGGCTCATGCCTGTAGCCCCAACTACTAAGAATGCTAACGCAGGACTACTTGAACCCAAGAGTTTGAATCCAACATGCACAATAAAGCAAAACCCTATCTCTTAAAAATGAAAATAATGCCAGGCGTGGTAGCGCACGGTAGCACACGCTTATAATCCCAGCATTCCGGAGGCTGAGACCAGAGGATCGCTGTTTGCGGACAGCTTCAGCTACTTAGCAAGGCCCTTTGCAACTCAGTGAGACCCTGTTTCAAAAAATAAAAAAGAATAAAAAATAGGGCTGGGGGTGTACCTCGGAGGTAGAATGCCCATGGGTTCCATCCCTAGTACCACACCAAAAAAGAAAAAAAAAGAAGAAAAAAGGAAAAAAAACTATTATTTTGTTAAAAATCCATCCAAACTTAATCCTGACTGATATAACTCATAGGCATTAGTTGCAAGTTTATGGAAGGATGATCTAAGCCATGTTTAAAATAGCTTCTTAGGTGGTCTGCCAGGTGTGTTGGCAGCGCACGCTTGTAATCCCAGCGCTTGGGAAGCTGAGACAGGAGGATCACACAGGTTCGAAGCCAGCCTCAGCTACTTAGTGAGGCTCTCAGCAACTTAGTGAGACCCTGTTTCCAAATAAAGTATAAAATAGGTCTGGGAGTATAGCCTGGAGGTAGAAAAGCCCCTGGGTTCCACCCTCAGTACAGAAAGAAAGAAAGAAAGAAAGAGAAAAAGAAAGGAAGAAAGAAAGAGAGAAAGTTTCTTAGGTATAAAACAGAGTCAGTCTTATATTTACACCTGTGTAAATGTGCTAAAAAAACTAGTCCAGACTGGAAGCATAAAGAATAGTTGGGAGACTACGACTTTAGTTCAGACGAGAGATGAAGGTATAAACTAAAAAGGGAGATAAAGCAAGGAAAATTCAAAAAAGATAGTACAGTTAAATGAATAGGGTTCAATGAAAGAGATATCAAAAGACAAGGAAAAAAATAAACTTTCATGATTGTGTGTGTGTGTGTGTGTGTGTGTGTGTGTGTGTGTGTGTGTTGTTTCTGGGGCCTGAACCCAGAGGTATTCTACCTCCAGCCCTATTTTACTGTTCATTTTGAAACAAGGTCTTGCTAGGTTGATGAACGTCTCACTACTTGCTGAGGCTGTCCTCACACCTATGATCCTTTGTCTCAGCCTTCCAAATAATGGGATTACAAGTGTGTGCCACCAAGACCAGCTAACTTTCATGATTTCTAGGTGTCTATTTCATTCAAAGGTACAGTCAGTGACACTGATGAAAATCAGGTCTATAGGATAATTTGAATATTTTACATTGTGTTCATATTTCTGTGTTTGTTTTCCAGTGGTAGGGACTGAACTCAGGGACATTCTATAGCTGAGCTACACCTCCAGCTTTTTTTATTTTTTATTTTGAAACAGGGCCTCACAAAGTTCAACCAGGCTGGCTCCAACCTTCAATCCTCCTATCTCGGCCTTCTAAGTAATGGGATCATGGGCCTGTGCCATCACGTTTTGCTTTCATTTCTGATATTAGCAGAATGTGTCCTTGACCACCCAAATGTATACATAGAAGATTTAACCCACAGAATGGCTCTATGGAGGGTAAGGAAGTAATTATAGTTAAATGAGGTCCTAATAAAAGGGTCCTGATCCACTAGGACTAGTGTCCATACAAGAAGTGACACCAGAGATATCAAGCACTCTCTCTCCACATGTGCAGAGGAAAAGCCCTGAGAGGACTCAGAGAGAAGACAACTATTTGCAAGCCAAGAAGACAGCCATCACTTAAAACCAAAACCTAGTGGAACCAATTCTTATTTTCAAAAGACAATAAAATTTACGTTAAGTCACCCAGTCTTTGGTAATATGTGGTATTACCAAACAGCACAACAGTCATTGTCTGCTCTAAACTCAAATGTTTTTCTTCTTCTTCTTTTTTTTTTTTTTTTTTTTTTTTTTTTGTGTGTGTGTGTGTGTGTGTGGTACTGGGGATGGAACCCAGTGGCATTCTACCTCAGAGCTACACCTCCAGCCCTATTTTTTATTCTTTATTTTGAAACAGTATCTTAATAAGTTGCAGAGGGCCTCACTAAGTAGCTGAGGCTGGCTGCAAACCTGAGATCCTCCTGTCTCAGCCTCCCAAATACTGAGATTACAAGCATTCACCACCACACCTGGCTGTTTTTCTTCTTGATACCAGCGATTATCCTATTTCTGTAAGTGACAAGTGAGGGATATTTTCATACCCATTCAGACATTTCCTGAACTCTACTATAACTATACTCTTTTTTTTTTTTTTTTTTTTGCAGGTCTGGGGATGGAACCCAGGGGCATTTGACCTCCGAGCTACACCCCCTGCCCTACTTTTTATTCTTTATTTTGAAACCGGGTCTCACTGAGTTGCAGAGGGCCTCACTAAGTAGCTGAGGCTGTCTGCGAACCGCGATCCTCCAGGTCTCAGCCTCCCGAATGCTGGGATTACAAGCGTGCGCCACCACGCCCGGCTAACTATACTCTTTTTACTTCAAAAACATATAAAAAACAAAATATAAACTATATAAAATGTAAAAACTTGAATCCACTCTTGTGAAGTTTATAATTTTAGATATGCATATGACACTGTTTAAAACATCAGGCTTTCAACAGAAAATTATAAGACATGCAAAGAAACAAACAACAAAACAAAAAATGTGGCCCATACACAAGGAAAAAGGCAGCAAACAGAAACTGTCCTTTAGGATGTCCATATATTAGATTTATACTAGGTAAAGACTTTCAGGTAGCCATGATGACTATGTTCAAAGAACAAAGGAAAGCGTGTCTAAAGGATTAAAGTATGAGAATACTGCCTCATCAACTGGAGATTATTAATAGAGAAACAAATCACAAACAGGAATCAATTAAGCTAAGCACAGTAGCACATGCCTATAATCCCAGTAACTCTGGAGGCTTAGGCAGAAGGATAATCAGTTGGGGGCTAGCCTGGGCAACTTAGTCCCAAAATAAAAAATAAAAGGGCTGCAGATATACTTTACTGGTAGTGTCCCTGGATTCAAGTTCCAGTACCACTCCTCTCTAAGAGAGAGAGGCAGGCAGGCAGGCAGGAGAAAGGAAGGGAGGCAACTTGAAATTCTAGAATAGGGAAGTACAATAACAATAATGAAAAATTCACTGAAGGACTTCAACACTTTTTTTTTTTTTTGGTGATACTGGGGGTGGAAGCCAGAGGCTTTCTACTTCCGGGCTATACTCCCAGACCTATTTTATATTTTATTAGAAACAGGGTCTCACTAAGTTGCTGAGAGCCTCACTAACTAACTGAGGCTGGCTTCGAACCTATGCGATCCTCCTGTCTCAGCCTCCCAAGCGTGGGGATTACAAGCGTGCGCCACCACGCCTGGCTTCAACACAGATTTGAACAGAGAGAAAAAAGAATCAAAGAACTTAAAGACAAGCCATTGAGATTATCCAATCTGAAAGATAGACTATCCAGAGCTTTAGAGACCTGTGAGTCAGTACCAAGAGCAATGATGAGAGTATACAATATCCAAAAGTACAGAATGGGATAGAAAGAGTATTTGAAGAAATAATGGCCAAACTTCCTAAATTTGCCAGAAAACATTGATATGCACAGTGGAATTAGATGGGTCCCAAGTGAAAAAAGAGATCTACACTGAAACATATCATAGTCAAAATGTCTAAGCCGGGCGTGGTGGCGCACGCTTGTAATCCCTGCGCTTGGGAGGCAGAGGCAGGAGGATCGAGGCCAGCCGCGCTGGCTTAAGAGACCCTGTTTCAAAAATACAGAAAATAGGTCTGGGAGTGTAGCCCAGAGGTAGAAGGGCTTCCAGGAACCCCAGTACCACAAAAAAAAAAAAAAATGTCTATAGCCAAAATGAAATAATCTCATAATTAGCAAGGCAAAAGCAATTTATCAGGTACATCACATATATTACAAAGAAGGCAGTGGAAAAATATATTCAAAGTGCTAAAAGAAAAATAATTTTGAGCCGGGCATGGTGGCGCATGCTTATAATCCCTTTACTAGGGAGACTGAGACAGGAGGATTGCAGGTTCCGGGATAGCCTCAGCAAGTAGTGAGACTTGATCAAACTAGCGAGATCTTTTTTCCAAATAAGAAATAAAATTGGGCTAGGGTTGTAGCTTGAAGGTAGAATGCTTCTGGGTTCAATCCCCAATATCAATAAAATAAAATAAAAATAAAATAGATCTGGGGATGCAGACCAGAGGCAGAAGGTCCCTGAGTTCTATCTGCAGTACCACAACTATATATATATATATATATATATATATATATATATATATATATATATATATATATATATATATATATTTCAATCAAGAACTGTATATGCAGCCGGGCATGTGGTGCACGCTTATAATCCCCACACTTGGGAGGCGAAGACAGGAGGATCGTGCAGGTTCGAAGCTAGCCCTGCTGGCTTAAGAGACCCTGTTTCCAAATAAAAAAATTTTTTTTTTAAATAGGTCTGGGAGTGTAGCCCAGAGGTAGAAGGGTTTCCAGGAACCCCAGTATCACCAAAAAATAATAATAATTATATATGCAATGAAACTATACTTCAAAAAAGGAAAAATTAGATTAGTGCTAACTAAACAAAAACTAAAAGATTTTACTACTAGCCCACAAGAAATAATAAAAGGGCTGTGCATGGTGGCACACACTTGTAATCCCAGCATTCAGGAGGCTGAGACCAGAGGATCACGTCCACGGACAGCCTCAGCTACTTAGTGAGGCCCTCCGCAACTTAGTGAGGCCCTCTGAAACTTAGTGAGATCCTGTTTCAAAATAAAGAATTAAAAAATAGGGCAGGGGGTGTAGCTCAGAGGTTGAATGCCCCTGGGTTCCATCCCCAGACCCGCAAAAGAAAAAAAGAAAAAAAGAAAGAAAGAAAAGAAAGGAAAAGAAAAGAAAAGAAAAAGAATTTTAAAAATAGGCTAGGGGTATATAGTTTGGAGGCAGAATGCCCCTGGGTTAAATCCTCAGTACCACAAAAATAAATAAATAAATAAATAAATAAATAAATAAATAAGAAAGAAAAAAGAAGGAAGAAAAAAATACAACTAGCAGCCAGGCATGGTGGCATATGGCTATACTCCCAGTACTTGGAGAGCTGAGACAAGATCACAGGTTCAAGGGCCAAACTCAGCAATTTAACTAGACTCTCAGTAACTTAGCAAGATCTTGTATCCAAAGAAAAAAAGAAAAGGACTAGGAGTATAGCTCAAAGGTAGAATGCCCCCAAGATCAATACCCAGTACCAAAAATAAATTACAAGATCTTCTGAAATCTCAAAATTAGTCCTGTTCCCAGACGTGGTGGCACATGCTTGTAATCCCCGCTCTTGGGAGGCGGAGACAGGAGAATCATACAGGTTCGAAGTCAGCTACGCAGGCTTAAGAGACCCTGTTTCCAAATAAAAATATAAAATAGGTCTGGGAGTGTAGCCCGGAGGTAGAAGGGCTTCCAGGAACCCCAGTACAAAAAAAAAAAAAAATTAATCCTGTTACTACCTGATACATGAAAAAATTCTTCTATGTGTCCATATTACTCTTAGACTAAAGAACAATATCTTTTATTAGTTTTTTGTGTGTGTGGAAATGGAGTTTGAACCCAGGGGCATTCTACCTCCAAGTTATAGCCCCAGCTCTTTTTATTTATTTATTTTTATTTTTGAAACAGGGTCTCCCTAGGTTGGTAACCTGCGATACTCAGATTCTCCAGTCTTAACCTCCCAAGTACTGAGATTACACTATGTCTGGCTAAGAGTAAAACCTTGAATGCAGTTTTTTCTTTGTTTTGGTTTTGTGGTGCCTGGGATTAAACCAATGGATAAATCTACCTCTGAGGCACATTCTGTTCCCTATATTATTTATGTTTTTATTTGGAAACAGGGTCTAAGTTGCTGAGAGCCTCACTAAATTGCTGAGACTGGTTTTGCACCTTCAATCCTCAGTACTCACAAGTACTGGGATTACAGGCGTGCACCACCACGCCCTGCCTTGAATGCAGCTGATTCTTGTAGTTCCTTCAGCCTTAATGCTTTGCCTCAGTATTACCACAGCCTGTAATACTCAACCCACACACACACTTCCAACTCCCCTTAAAACTTATTATCCTTCAGATTTCAGCTCAAATGTTACTTTCTCAGAGGAATCTGCCAGTCAGGTGCTATCGTGTGTGTGTGTGTGTGTGTGTGTGTGTGTGTGTGTGTGTGTGTGTGTGTGTGTGTGTACATATATCCATAGACTGCATCATTTTATTTTTAGGTACTGGGGATGGAATATTCTATCTCCTACTACACCTCTAGCCCAATTTTTATTCTTTATTTTGAAACAAGGTCTCACTAAGCTACCAAAGGCCTAAGTAGCTGAGGTTTTTGCAAACTCAAGATCCTCCTGTCTCAGCCTCCCAGGTACTGATTTTACACAACAGTCATTTGATTAATATTTTCTTTCTCTAGTGAGAGTATAAATTTCATGAAGGTAGGGACCATGTCTGTTGTTCATAATCCTTATTTCCAGCACCAAAGACAGGGACTGCCAAATAATTAACTGAACAAAAGAGAAAGTGTTTTATAATACACCGAACACTGAAGAAGAAACTTCCTAAAAAAAGAAATAATATTCAAGTAATATAAACTACAGAATTATACCAATTTTTAAAACATGCATATTTTTCTAAAGAAGAATATGCAGGAACTAGGGTTTAGCTCAATGATACCCTGCTTGCCTAGCTTATTATGCAAGGCCCAGAGCTTGACCTCTAACACCCCAATAATAACAGTAATATGCTGAACTTGACAAATATGAAATAGCAACAAAGAAACTAATTAAGCCAACCTATTCTATCTGGAGCCATAAATGATTCATTGATTAAAACTAATAAGCAAGCTGGGGTGGTGGCTCACGCTTGTAATCCCAGCATTTGAGAGGCTGAAAGGATTGCGGTTCAAGGACAGCCTCAGCTACTACTTAGTAAGGCCCTTTGCAACTCAATGAGACCCTGTTTCAAAATAAAGAATGAAAAAAATAGGGGTGGGGGCTATAGCTCAGAGGTAGAATGCTCCTGGGTCTCCTTCCCAGTACCACAAAAATAAATAAATAAATAAATAAATAAATAAATAAATAAATAAATAAATAAAAAAGAATAAGCAAGCTGAGCATGGTGGCACACACTTATAATCCCAGTACTTGGGAGGCTGAGACAGGAGGATCACACAGATTTGAAGCCAGCCTCAGCTACTTAGTGAGGCTCTCAGCAACTTAGTGAGGCCCTGTTTCAAAACAAAGAATAAAAAATAGAGCTGGGGCTGGGCATGATGGCAAACGCTTGTAAACTCAGCATTTGGGAGGCTGAGAGGAGGATCGCAGTTTGTGGACAGCCTCAGCTACTTGGTGAGGCCCTTTGAAACTCAGTGAGTTGCTGTTTAAAATAAAGAATAAAAAATAGAGCTGGGAGTGTAGCTCGGAGGTAGAATGCCCCTGGGTTCCATCCTCAGTACTACAAATATATATATATATATATATATATATGGCTAAGGTGTAGTTTGGAGGGAGAATGTCCCTGGGGTTCAATCCCCAGTACCCCCCACCACACACACACATGATAAAAGAAGAAAAAAGAAAGAAAAATAAGCCCAGTGTAGGGGGGCACACTTATAAATCTCAGTACTTGGGAGGCTGAGACAGGAGGATCACAGGTTCAAAGACAGCCTCAGCAAGTAGCGAGACTAAGCTGGGCATGGTGGCGCACGCTTGTAATCCCTGCACTTGGGAGGCTGAAACAGGAGTATCAAACAGGTTCGAAGCCAGCCTCAGCTACTTAGTGAGGCTCTCAGCAACTTAGTGAGACCCTGTTTCCAAATAAAGTATAAAATAGGTCTGGGAGTATAGCCCGGAGGTAGAAAGCCTCTGGGTTCCACCCCCAGTACCACACACACACACACACACACACACACACACACACACACACACACAAAGGTAGTGAGACTATCAGCAACCTAGCAAAATCCTGTTTCAAAATAAAACATTTTCTTTCAAAAAAAAAAAATAGGGCTGCGGTGTAGGTTGAAGGTAGACTGCCTCTGAAATCAATCCTCAGTACCAAAATAAATAAATAAATAAATAACCTGGTGTGGTGGCGCATACCTGTAATCCCTATACTTAAGAGGCTGAGACTTGAGGATTGCAGGTTTGAGGCCAGCTCCTTCAAGTGGTAGGTAAGTATCTCACCAACCCGGCAAGACCCTGTTTCCAAGTAAATAAAATCGGGCTGGGGGTGTAGCTTGAAGGTGACTGCCTCTGGGCTCAATATCTGGTATGAACAAACAAACAAGCATACAAAAACTAAAAATAGCTGGGTGTGGTGATGCATGCTTGTAATCCCAGTATTTGGGAGGCTGAGACAGGAAGATCACAGGTTCCAGAACAGCCTCAGACAGTAGAATGAGACTTTCATCAACCTAGCAAGACCCTGTTTCAAAATATAAATAAAACAGGGTTGGGGGTGTAGCTAAGAGATAAAATGCCCCTGGGCTCAATCCCCAGTACTGGTATAAGAAGTGTGTGCCTCCATACACGACCAATATAAACTTTTGAACACAATCCATATAGCATTGTGTGTGTGTGTGTGTGTGTGTGTGTGTGTGTGTGTGTGTGTGTTGTTTTCAAACAAAATCTTATAACTGGGCATGGTGGTATATACTTGTAATCCTAGTACTTAAGAGTCTGAGACAGGAGGATTGTAGGTTTTCACCCAGCCTGAGCAACTTGTGAGGGCCTCTGCAATTTATTGAGACTCTGTTTCAAAATAAAAACTAAAACAGGGCTGGGTGTGGTGGCACATGCCTAAAATCACCCCGCTTAGGAGGATGAGACAGGAGGATTGCACAGGTTCGAAGTCAGCCTCAGCTACCTAGTGAGGCTCTCAGTAACTTAGACACTGTTTCCAAATAAAATATAAATTGGTCTGGGAGGTAGAAAGCCCCTGGGTTCCAGTACCACCAAATAAATAAGTAAATAAATAGATAAATAAAGAAAACAGGAAAAAAGTGACACAGTATTTCAACATAGTACCTCAAAGTTCAACTAAATAATTCGCTTTGTGACTTCAGGAAGGTCATATAACCTTTGGCCTAGACTACTTCATCATAAACTTAGTGGGGCTGAAGTAGAACTCCATCATATATACAGTGTGGTAAAGAGTTTGCAAATGTAGGGTTTGTGGTCAAAAGGCTCCAGTTTGAATTCTTGCTGTCACTCAAGGGTGTAAATAAGTACTTTTTTTTTTTTTTTTTTTTTTGGTGCTGGGGATGGAACCCAGAGGCTTTCTACCTCTAGGCTACACTCCCAGACCTATTTTATATTTTATTTGGAAACAGGGTCTCACTAAATTGCTGAGAGCCTCACTAAGTAGCTGAGGCTGGCTTCAAACCTACATGATCCTCCTGTCTCAGTCTCCCTAGTACTAGGATTACAAGTGTGAGCCACTACACCCAGCGTGATTTAACTTTTAGAAGCTTAATTTCCATACTTCTAAAATGAGGTCAATACCTCATTTTAGCAATACCTATTTATTCCATTGTTTGAAAAAATCACAAACAAAATAAATGTAACATGTTTATCAAATGCTTCATCCACACTAAATGCTCAGTAAATATTAATAGTTATCACTAGAAACAAAATAAAATAAGAGGTTGAACACTCCTGGGTTCAATCCTCAGTGAAAGAAAGAAAGGTAGAAAGAAAGAAGGAAAGGGAAAAGAAAAGAAGAAAAGAAAGAAGAAAGAGAAAAAAAGGAAGGAAGGAAGAAAAAAGAAGAAAAGAAAAAAAACGAAAAGGATCTTGTTAGGTTTCTGTTTTTGCACCTGGAATCCTCATGTCTCAACCTCCCAAGTACTAGGATTACAGGTGTGTGCCACCATGACTGGCTCTATTATAACAACACTGCAATTTAAAAAAAAACCTCTCAATTGATAATGTATCATAATAGTTTAGTTAATCCAATGTTTCTCTAGTACAAATCTTATCTCTCATAGCAACCTACCAAAGTAACATCTTCACAAGTCCCTTTAAGGTTACGGAATGTTTTGAAGCCCAAAGTAACCATTTCTCCAAAGTTTCCAAAATATCCATGGGGGGGGTGGTGGCAAAATGTAAATAATTACCTAAGCATAAAAGTAAAATACAGAAGAAATCCTACAACATTTCTACAAATATGACACAGATGCTTTGGGGCTATAGCTTGGTAGCAGAGCACCTGTTTAGCATGTCAAAACCTTAGCTTCAATACCCAGTGTTACAAAAAAAAAAAAAAAGCCACTAAAATATGAACATCACAAAGACTAAACTAGTGATTAAACTGGCACGGGAAAACTGAATACATGCAAAAGTAGATGCTAGATTAATGTAGCATCAATCAAATAAAAAATTTTCTGGAGTAGATCTGAATGCTAATAAAAAGTTTAATAAAAGCAACTAATGGCCAGGCATGATGGCACATACCAGTAATCTCAGCAGTTGGGAGGCTGACCAAAGAGGATCACAAGTTCAAGGACAGCCTCAGCAAGTTATACTCTCACCAATCAAGAGGCTGTTTCAAAATAAAACTAAAAGCCAGGCGTGGTTGTGCAGGCTTGTAATTCCTGTGCTTGAGAGGCCGAGACAAAGACGATCACACAGGTTCAAAGCCAGCCTCAGCTACTGAGTGAGGCTCTCAGCAATGTAGTGAGACCCTTTTTTTCAAATAAAATATGAAATAGGTCTAGGAGTATAGCCCAGAGGTAGAAAAGCCCCAGGGTTCCACCCCCAGTACCACCAAACAAACAAACAAACAAACAAATAAATAAATAATATAGGGCTGGGAGTGTAACTTGGAGGTAGAATGCCCCTAGGTTCAACCTCTGTAAAACAAAAGCACACACACAGCAATTAATAGCTACTTTAAGTACATAAAAATATACAGGATGCAATTAGAAAAAATATTAGAAGTTATTGGTCAGAATCTTGCAACCTGAGAAATAGTAGAAAGATATAGATAATGCAAAATTCACAGGAGCAGAATTCCAGTAAAGAAAGCCAAGATTAAAAGTGGGGCATGAGCCGGGCGTGTGGCGCACGCTTGTAATCCCCGCGCTTGGGAGGCTGAGACAGGAGGATCAGTCAGGTTCGAAGTCAGCCTCAGCTGGCTTAAGAGGGAGTGTAGCCCAGAGGTAGAGGGCCCCTGGGTTCCATCCCCAGTACCACAAATAAATAAATAAATAAATACATACATAAATAAAAGTGGGGCATGGTGGTGCATACCTGCAATCCTACTACTTGGGAGGCTGAGACAGAAAGATTGCAGGTTTGAGGACAGCCTCAGCAATGATGCAAGACTCTTCATAACCTAGCAAGACCCTGCTTCAAAAATAAAAGGGCTAAGCCAGGTGTGATGGTGCACACTTGTAATTCCAGTGCTTGGGAGGCTGAGACAGGAGGATTGCAGATTTGCAGCCAGCCTCAGCTGTTTAGTGAGGCCCTTCACAACTTAGTGAGACCCTGTTTCAAAATAAATAAAATAGGGTTGGGGGTGTAGATTGGAAATAGAATGCTTCTGGGTCCACTCCCCAGTACCACAAAAAATAAATAAATAAACAAAAATAAATAAATAAAAGGGCTAGAGGCACAGCTCTGAGGTAGAATGCCCCTGGGTTCAATCGCGCGCTCGCGCGCGTGTGTGTGTGTGTGTGTGTGTGTGTGTGTGTGTGTATAAAGGCAAGATTTAATGAAGGTAATATTACTCTGTACACCAAAAGTCATTCCAAAACAGGAAATCAAATTAAAATAAAATAATCTTTGCTGGGCATGGTGGCGCACACTCATAATCTCAGTATTTGGAGACAGGAGGATCACAGGTTTGAGGACAGCTCAGCTACTTAGTGAGGCCATTTGCAACTTAGTGAGACCTTGTTTCAAAATAAAAAATAAAATATAGGGCTGGGGGTGTAACTTGGAGGTAGAATATCCCTGGGTTCCATCCCCAGTACCACACAAAAAAATAATAAAATATTTTTTATAACAGGACTTCATTATAGGTCTAACTTGGAGAAACCAGATGAGATCAGGATATTAAAGATGATGATGCTTCCCAAGGCTTATGCTATTACTTCACCAGTATCATCAAAAACTAAGAAAATATAGAGCCAGGCAGGATGGTACATGCTTGTAATCCCAGTACTTGGGAGGCTGAAACAGGAGGATCACAGGTTCGCGGCCACCCTTAGCTACTAGGGTGAGGCCCTCCACAACCTAGTGAACCCCTGTTTCAAAATAAAGAATAAAAAATAGGGCTGGGGGGTACAGCTCAGAGGTAGAATGCTCCAGGTTCAATCACCAGTAAAACACACACACACACACACACACACACACACACACACAGAAAATAAAGTTTATTCTATGGCTGAAGAATCAAAAAGCAAACCACTTCCAAGACTGAAAATACCTGACTGAAATAAAAAATATTTAAAATAAAGCCAGGTGTGGTGGTACATGCCTATAATCCCAGTCCTTGGAAGGCTGAGACAGGAGGATCACAGTTTTGAGGGCAGTCTAGCAAATAGTGAGACTCTCATCAACCTAACAAGACACTGTTTCCAAAGAAAAATAAAGTAGGCTGGGGGTGCAGCTCAGAGGTAGAATGCCTTTGGGTTCAATCCAAAGTGTCTCTCTCTCTCTCTCTCTCTCTCTCTCTCTGTCTCTCTCTCTCTCTCTCTCTCTCTCTCTCTCTCTCTCACACACACACACACACACACACACACACACACACCACCTTAAATGTCCCAACATACAATCAATAGATGAAAACTTAAAATTTGAAACTCAGAACTAGGAGAGATACGCATGAGAGATTCCAGCTACTCCAACTATACTGCCTAGTCCCCAAATAGATTATATTCACTGCCATCGTTCTTGCCGTGTCCTTTGCCTATGAGACCCAATTACTCTGAGCAGCCCAGCATCCTTCAAGTTTGCTTAATGTCCCTCTCATGTTTTAGAAACCTACATACTTCCATGACCCATCACTTAAAGTGTCCATCCTACAGGATGAATTCCTTTATAAACACTAATTCAATGTCAAACTTTTGATGGCTTAAAATAACACAGCTTATACTGTGTATGTTTTACTTAATTATACATCTTCCCTCTGCTGTTTGAGAACAAAGCAATGACCTAATTTACTTGTATTTCCAACATCTATCAAATAATCTTAAATATTATCAATATTCAATAAATTTTTAAATATAGAATTTTCTTTATAGTACTATATATTATCTATTCTCTTATTCACATTCTTATGCTTACTACCAAACCCCAACATCTACAATAATATCTAACTCATAATAAGAGTTTAACAGAAATATGTTTTTAGCAGAGCATGGCTGCCGATGCCTGTAATCCTGGTACTTAGGAAACTGAGACAGGAAGGAAGATCACGGGTTTGAGGCTAGCCTCAGCAAATTATTAGCGAGGCCCTCAGCAACTTAATGAGACCTTGTCTCAAAATAAAAAACTCTCAGTCCAGCATGGTGGCACGTTTGTAATCCCAGTACTTGGGAGGCTAAGACAGGTTTTCGGCCAGCCTCAGCTACTTAGGGAGGCCCTCGGCAACTTAGTAAGACCCTGTTTCCAAATAAAGAATAAAAAATCCGGCTGGGGGTATAGCTCAGAGGTAGAATGCCCCTGGGTTGAATTCCCAGCACCACCTAAAAAAAAAAACTCTCAGGGGGTAGGACACAGGTAGAATACCCTTAGGTTCCAGTGCCCCCACCCAAAAAAAAAGGAAAAGAAAAATTTTTTTCATTATCTTGCACTTGATATATATCTTCACTAACATGTATCTCCTCTCTCACATTATTCCTTAGCCTGAGATTCAACTTGTAACCAGGTTCATTTAGTTACTTACTAAATGAAACCCATATGAGAAATGTATATTTAACATTCTAAAAGTGCTAAATAAGTATAATTTAGACATTTACCTACCCAGTACATAAATAAATAAATAAGTAATCTACAGTACCAAAAAACAACTATTAAATACTTAATTCTATACCAGACACTATTCTAGGTGCTTTTAAAATATTAAAACAACCCTATAGGGTAAATACTGTTATTACTGCATTTTATAGATGAGGAAAGTGAAGCATAAAAGCTAAGTCACTTGCCCAAAATCTACAATTAATACTGGCAAAGGAAGGATTTCTCCCAAAGAGTAAGGTCACCATGTTCACACTCTTCATCTCCATGTTATGCTTTAAAAAAAAAAAAAAAAATTCTAGCTAGAGTGATCCCAACTGCTTGGAAGGCTGAGGCAGGAAGACTGCAAGTTCAAGGCCTGCCTAGACAACTAAGCAAAACCCTGTCTCCAAATAAAAATAAAGAAGAGATGAGGATTTGGCTCAGTGGAAAGGGCCTTTGGGTTCAATCCCCTGTGTCAAGGGGGAGGGGAGGGAGGAGGTTCTGATGAAGTTAGTACTCTTTGTCACTACTGATGGCACTACACATTAAAATAATCCTTCCATGTAGAATAATGGCACTATGTTAGGAGAACCAAAAACATATTCCTTGATTTTGTTATTCTTCTCTGATAATTTATCTTAAAATAATTTAAGGAAGCCAGGCGTGGGGCGCAAGTTTGTAATCCCAGCATTCGGGAGGCTGAGACACAGAGAATCGAGGTTCACGGACAGCCTCAGCTACTTAGTAAGGTCCTCTGCAACTCAGTGAGACCCAGTTTAAAAAAAAAAAAAAAAGGATAAAAAATAGGGCAGGGGGTGTAGCTCGGAGGTCGAATGCCCCTGGGTTCCATCCCAAGACCCGCAAAAAAAAAAAAAAAAAAATTGAGGATCGTGTTAAAGATTAGACAATATTTTGTAAAAATATGAAAATGTATTTGTAAGATAGTCACCAGATTATTAAAACTATACAAGATATATGCACAACAGATGACTATACAAAAAAAGTGGCTGTTGTATTGGCTAGACAGCTGGCATTAATTTTTTTTTCCTTTGGTAACGAAGACAGAACCCAGGGGCATTCTACCTCTGAGCTCCATTCCCAGCCCAATTTTTTATTCTTTACTTTGGTGGTACTGGGGATTGAACCCTTCTACCACTGGGCTACACTCCCAGACCTATTTTATATTTTATTTGGAAACAGGTTCTCTTAAACCAGTGCAGCTGGCTTCGAACCTGCACGATCCTCCTGTCTCGGCCTCCCAAGCGCGGGAATTACAAGCGTGCGCCACCACGCCCAACTGGCATTAATTTTTTAATAGTTTATTACTCGGGGGTGGTGAATTAGCTCGGACCCCCCCCATGCCATTCTGGCATGGGGCTGTAACTATCTTCTACATTTCTCTCTTTTTAATAAACTTCTTTAAATCTTCAAAAAAATAAAGTTTATTACAATACATCAACACATTCTCCTAAATTAAAAAAGTACATGCAAATAAAGCTAAAGATACCACCCTCACCAACAAATCCTAGTCACTTCTGCCCTCCAGTCCTAATCCCTCCTATTCTAACTCACTCTTTCTTGAAAGATAATCAATGTTTGGTTTATCTCTTTCTAGACCTTTTTCAAACTTTTATATGATATTCCATAGATTTTCAATGGTATTATATTCTACATATTACAATGCATCTTACTCTAATATACAGATTTACCTCTTTATTTGCTGCACAGAACTCCACTGTATGATAATACTACATAATACCTGGCCGTTTCTGTTTTTTTCCATCATACACTTATGAAAAATCATGTGCATACCTCTGTGGGTCTATATGTAGAATGCTTTTTTCTTTTTTTTTTTTTTCTTTTTTTTTTCTTTTTTCTTTTTTTTTTTTTTTGCGGTACTGGGGATGGAACCCAGGGGCATTCTACCTTTGAGCTACGCCCCCAGCCCTATTTTTTATTTTTTATTGGGTCCAGGGATGGAACTCAGGGGCATTCGACCACCGAGTCACCCCCTGCCCTTTTTTTAATTTGTTATTTTGAAACAGGGTCTCACTAAGTTATAGAGGGCCTCACTAAGTAGCTGAGGCTGTCCACAAACCAGGATCCTCCAGTCTCAGCATCCCCAAAGCTGGGATTATAAATGTGAGCCACCACCCGCGGCTTATTATTTTGAAACAGGGTCTCACTGAGTTGAAAAGAGCCTCACTAAGTAGGCTGAGGCTGTCTTTGAACAACAATCTTCCTGTCTCAGCCTCTCAAATGTTGGGATTACAAGCATGTGCCACCATGCCCGGCTTATAGAATGCTTTTCTAGTGGCATACATTTTCTGGTTTAATAAACAGACCAAACTTCCTTTCAAGTGGCTCTATTAATTTACATTCCCACAACTGTAATTTTTTTAAGCCTTTTAGTCACTACTGACGATTATAGTTTCTGCGATTCCAATTTAAAAATTCTAAACGAGTCTATTTTGTATAGTTCATCTAAGTATAGTTATTTAAATAATAGAGAAAAACCAATCTCCACTTCTGTTTGTGAGAAGGTATATTTCTGGCTCCCTGCTATTATATCCTAGTTTACACCCCTGAGTAGGTCATTTGTAATTCAAAGTAGAAAACAGTATGATAATATCTATGCCATTTAGCCTCAACGCTCAAAGACACAATGTTGACAGTACTGCTATGTGTAGGTCTGTGCCTGGAAACTAATAGTAGTTTCAGTCATCTCTTCTGCTATGTCCACACAAAGTTGTTCTTGGCTTTCCCCAACACACATGGCTGGTGCCGGCTGTATGAGGAATTGTGGCTCCATATCTTCCTTTCACAGACTACCAGTGTCTGTAATCAAAATGAACCACCCCATCTTCACAGAGCATCAGGCTGCCCCATCTGCTGCTACTTCTGTTCCCCAGCATCCCTGAGCTTGGCTGCACTAAAGAAAAAAACTAAAGTTGTTCTAAGAGAAAAGTCAGCTTCTTCCTGCCTATCTAAAAGTTCTTATTAACAAGCATGAAAATGTGGGGGGAAAATAATACAGAATGGCATCTTTGTGTTGGACAACAAAGCTACTGTGTCAAAGAATAAACCAGTAGCAACTTGTAAACTTCTGAGCATAAATGGAGAAACATGAGAGTAGTACTAGTTTCCCTCCACAAAGAATGACAGCTCCTATTCTGAAATATGTCAAATACATGTAAAGAAAACCTCAAATAATTTCTAGGGAAGAATGTGTCTATGAAAGCTAAGTGAAAAAAAAAATATCATTTACTTTATGGTCCCAGGAAATGCTGCAATAGAGTCTTTAAAATATGAAGAGAAATCCCTTAAGTATTCATTAGGGCTTTTTATTTTTCATAATATAACAATATAAGTATTTAAAATGCTGATACATTTTCTAGCTATTCACTCCCTTCTAGCGTTTTCACATATCAAACACACAATTTATCATTCTCCTGGTTCATAAACTTTTGAAGCTATTGGCAACATGGCACTCATCAGTTCAATGACATTAAAATATGCTTTCAGCCGGGCCAATGACATTAAAATATGTTTCCAGCCAGGCATGGTGGCAGCGCATGCTTGTAATCCTAGTACTTGGGAGGCTGAGATAACAGAATCCAGCCAGGCTCAGCTACTTAGTGAGGCCCTATGCAACTTAGTGAGACCCTGTTCCAAAATAAAGAATATAGCCGGGCATGGTGGCGCACGCTTGTAATCCCCGCGCTTTGGAGGCTGAGACAGGAGGATCGCATAGGTTCGAAGCCAAACTCAGCTGCTTAGTGAAGCTCTCAGCAACTTAGTGAGACCCTGTTTCCAAATAAAATATAAAATGGGTTTGGGAATATAGCCCGGAGGTAGAGAGCCTCTGGATTCCACCCCCAGTACCACAATAAATAAATAAATAAATAAATAAATAAATAAATAAATAAATAAATAAAATAAAGAATATAAGCCGGGCGTGGAGGTACATGCTTGTAATCCCAGCACTTGGGGGGCTGAGACAGGAGGATTACAAAGGTTCGAAGCCAGCCTCACCTACTTAGTGAGGCTCTCAGCAATTTAGTGAGACCCTGTTTCCAAATAAAGTAAAAATAGGTCTGGGAGTGTAGCCCGGAGGTAGAAAAGCCCCTGGGTTCCACCCCCAGTACCACCAAAAGAATCAAAAAAACGTTTCCAAGTAACCTCCAT
Organism: Muscardinus avellanarius; assembly: GCF_963383645.1. NCBI lineage: Eukaryota > Metazoa > Chordata > Mammalia > Rodentia > Gliridae > Muscardinus > Muscardinus avellanarius. Next base: position 33,997,288 of record NC_137802.1, read on the forward strand.
TCCTCCAGAAGAGAAAGAAACAAAACAAAACAAAAAAACCCAGCGAGGTTAGGTAGCCCATGCCTATAATCCCCAGTATTAGGGAGGCTGAGAAGGGAGGATCACAGGTTTGAGGATAGCTTCACAAATAGTGAGATTCTCGTTAACCTAGCTAGACCCTGTTTCAAAATAAAAATAAAGCCAGGCGTGGTGGCGCACACTTGTAATCCCAGCGCATGAGAGGCTGAGACAGGAGGATCTCACAGGTTCAAAGCCAACCTCAGCTACTTAGTGAAGCTCTCAGCAATTCAGTGAGAACCTTTTTCCAAATAAAATATAAAATATGTCTGAGAGTATAGCCCAGAGGTAGAAAAGCCTCTGGGTTCCACCCCCAGTATAAATAAATAAATAAATAAATAAATAAATAAATAAAGTGGCTGGGGATATAGCTCAGAAGTAAAATGTCCCTGGGTTCAATTTCCAGTATCACACCAAAAAAAAAAAAAAAAAAAGAAAAAGAAAAGAAAAGAAAGAAACTAGCCGGGCATCTGTTGCACACCTATAATCTCTTTAGTTGAGTAATTGGGAGGCTGAGACAGGAAGACTGCATGTTCCATGACATCCTCTGCAAGTAGTGAGACTCTCATCAGTCTAGTGAGACCATGTTTCAAAATATAAAATAGGTATGGGAGTGTAATTTGGAGGTAGAATGCCTAGGGGCTCAATCCCCAGTACCAAAACAACAACAACCAAAAACAAAACAAAACAAAACCACCCTAAAACAATCCTAGTCAAGAGATACCTAGTAGCCCAAACTTCTTTATAAATCTAAACAAAAATAGTAGGGTACAGTGGTAGATGCTAGGAAGTCCAGTAATTGGGAGGCTGAGACAGGAGGATCACAGGTTCAAGGCTAGAGCATGGTTACTTAGTAAGAACCTGTTTCAAAAAAAAGGGTAGGCATGGTGGCATGCCATGCTGTAATCCCAAGTATTTGGAAGGCTAAAACAGAAGACTCCTAGGTTCAAGACCAGCCTCAGCTACTTAGTGAGGCCCTTTGCAACTCAGTGAGATCATTTCAAAATAAGGAATATTTATATACCATTTTTAATCTCACCATGATATATAATTAAAATGAACCGATAAAGTATAAAAAACATTTTATTAAAAGAAAAATTTTTCCCCAAAATACTAGAAATTGAAGCCAGGGACACTCTATTTCTGAGCTACACCCCCAGCTCAATTTTGTTTTTTATTTTGAAACAGTCTAAAGTTTCTGAGGCTAGCCAGGAACCTGTGGTCTTCCTGTTTCAGCCTCCCAACTACAGGTATGCACCACAATACCTGTCAGAAGAAAATATATTAACAAAGTTTGGAATTGAGCCGAGCATGGTGGTGCATGCTTGTAATCCTAGTACTTGAGAGGCTGAGAAAAGAGGATTATAGGTTCGAGGACAACCTCAATAAGTAGTAAGACTCTCATCAACCTAGCGAAACCTCGTTTAAAAAATAAAAAAGTAAGCTGGGCATGTTGGAACATACTTGTAATCCTAGTACTTGGGAGGCTGAGACAGGAGGATCGTAGCTTAGACGACACCCTCAACAATTTAGCAAGGCACTCTTCAACTTAGTGAGACCCTATTTTACAATAAGAAATAAAATCGAGTCAGGAAAGCTGGGCGTGGTGGCGCATGCTTGTAATCCCAGCGCTTGGAAGGCTGAGCCAGGAGGATCGCACAGGTTCAAAGCCAGCCTCAGGTACTTAGTGAGGCTCTCAGCAACTTAGTGAGACCCTGTTTCCAAATGAAATATAAAATAGATCATGAGTATAGCCCAGAGGTAGAAAAGTCCCTGTGTTCCACCCCCAGAACTCCCCCCACACACACACACACACACACAAATTGGGTTGGGGATAAAACTTGGAGGTACAACTTCTCTGAGTTCAATTCCCAGTATCAAAAAATATATAGTTTCTTTTAAAAACAATTTTTGTGTTATGTATGTGTCGTGTGTGTGGTACTGGGGATGGAACCTAGGGACATTCTACCTTTGATCTACACCCCAGCCTTATTTTTATTCTTTTTTATTTGGAAACAGGGTCTCACTAAGTTGCAGAAGGCCTCCTAAGTAGCTGAGGCTGATCGTGAACCTGTGATCCTCCTATCTCAGTGTCCAAAGTACTGGGATTATATGCATGTCCCACCATGCCCAGCTAATAAATTTTTATTTAGGAAATTTCACACATTCTGATTTCTTCACTGTCCACCAAGATCACCTTAGTTCTAAATCTTCTTTCTAAAGCTAAAGATTTATCTTCAGGAAAGCCCTTTTTAAAAAGAACTGAGGCTTCATCCAGTTGTCCCATCAGTCTTGCCACAATTCTTTTGGGCTTCTTTTATTTTCACTTTAATTATGGAAAACCGATGACAACCTTGGCATTCCATCTAACATCTTTGGGATCTAGCTTCTTCAAGCAATTGACTTTAGGATCACTTTTAGGGTAGACAGATCAGCCTAGTTTCCAACTGTTGACACCTTCCCTAAACATGAATGAGTTCAAATCATATTCCTATCACACCTAGCAATATGCAAATCTGTGGGATATACCAGTCACTAAGATAAATGTTATTAGGCCTTTCATACTTTTTGCTAACTCTTATCATTCCTTCTCACATACCTAACAGTCCTGTGAGTGAAGCAAAAACACAGTTACTTTATGTATTTTCAACAATGTGTGGCACAAGACAAGACCCGTCAAGACAGACCTCAACTTTTTCTTCTTCTAGTACCAGGAACTGAACCTGGTACTTAACAGAGGGGCATTCTAACGCCAAGCTACGCTTCGAGCCCTTTAAGTTTTTCTTTTGAAACAGAGTCTTGCTAATTTGCTGAGGATCTTGCTAAATTGCCGAGGCTGGCCTGGAATCTGCACTCCTCCTGCCTCAGCTTCCCAACTACTAATATTATAGGCATGCACCATCACACCTGTCAGAAAAATATTTAATGAAATCTGGAATTGTTCCTTCTATACACACTGGAAAACAAGTGGGATTTTAAGCCTCCTTCTTGACAAACTGGTAAAAAAAAAAAAAAAAAAAAAAAGAATACATACAATGCCTCACTTCTCAACACTCCTGTGACTGGGGAACTACTGCAAATTGATGGCTCAGCAACCACTACGTCTAAGAAATGACAGTAAAAACGTTATCTTCACTAATACTAATGACATCAACATAAAATACTTAAACTTTCTAATAACCCATGTTTTTCCTGTTGATCCAAAAGCAATTTTAAGAAAATTATTTAAATGGATAGGAGACAGGTGTCTGAATTCTCTAAAGAAATTCATGTATTTACATTGTTGAACTGAGTTCTTGACTTATGCTTTCTTAAATGTTGTGCAAATAATTTATTATTAGAAAGTGCACATCAACCTAGGTAGTAACAAATGTTTTGATTTTTTTTTTTTTTTTTTTTTTGGAACTGGGGGTAGAACCCAAGAGTCTTCTACCTCTGGGCTATACCCCCAGATCTATTTTTTTTTTTTTTTTTTTTTTTTTTTGGTGGTACTGGGGATGGAACCCAGGGTCCTTCTACCTCCAGGCTACACTCCCAGACCTAGTTTATATATTTTTTTAATTTGGAAAGAGGGTCTCTTAAGCCAGCTGAGGCTGGCTTTGAACCTGCACATACTCCTGTCTCACCCTCCCAAGGGTGGAGATTACAAGCATGAGCCACCACGCCCAGCTCCAGATCTATTTTATATCTTATTTGGAAACAGGGTCTCACTAAGTTGCTGAGAATAATAAAAATAGGGCTGGGGTACAGATCAGAGGTGAAATGCCCCTGGGATCAAAACCCAGTGTGTGTACGTGTGTGTGTCTCAAACACACACAAATATAAATATGTTGTATTTTGTGTGTGTGTGGTGCTGGAGAATTGAACCCAAGGGCATTCTACCTCTGATGAAAACAAAGTTATTTCAATAAGTTTTGCTTAAACGAAAAAAATGAGCATAGTATTCCAGTGTCTCTTATAAAATAAACTAAGCTCTACTTGTTCAATTAATTTAGTTTTACAAATGAGTCTACTTCTTTATAAAAGACTACATTATACTTTAACTTTCAAAGCAATTAATCTGTAACTAAAGAAATAAATTCCTTGTAATCATTCACTTAATAGTTCCATAAAGAATTCTTGTCCTAGTTAAGTTCAAAATCATATTAATTTCTTTTTTGAGAGGAGAGAGGGGTTTACTGGAGATTGAATCCATGGGTATTCTACTTCTGAACTAAATTCTCAGCCCTTTTTGTTTTTTTATTTTCAAACATGATCTCACAGAGCCGGGCATGGTGGCGCACGCTTGTAATCCCCGTGCTTGGGAGGCTGAGACAGGAGGATCGCACGGGTTCAAAGCCAGCCTCAGCTACTTAGTGAGACTCTCAGCAACTTAGTGAGACCCTGTTTCCAAATAAAGTATAAAATAGGTCTGGGAGTATAGCCCAGAGGTAGAAAGCTCCTGGGTTCCATCTCCAGTACAAAAAAAAAAAAAAAAAAAAAAAAACTCAAACATGATCTCACTAAGTTGTTGAGGAACTTGCTAAATTGCTGAGGCTGGCCTCAAATCTGTGATCCTCCCATGTCAACCTGCCAAGTACTAGGATTACAAGTGAGCACCACCATGCCTGGAAGTATTGCTTTCTTCATTATGCTACACTGTGACTTGAGGGTAATGGTTATGAACTCACTCGGAAAAAAAGTAATTACAAAGAAGATTCTGGAGACACTTTTATTTTGGTGGTGCTGGGGATTGTACTCAGGGGCATTCTACCTTTAAGCTGCACTCCCAGCCCTAATTTTTATTATTTATTTTTGAAACAGGGTCTCACTAAGTTGCAGAGAACCTCACTAAGTAACTGAGCTGGAAGCGAACCTGTCTCAGCCTCCAAAGTACTGGGATTACAAGCGTGCACCACCACGCCCAATTTAGAGGTTTTTTTGTTTTGTGTTGTGTTTTTGCGGTACTGGGGATGGAACCGGAACCCAGGGGCATTCTACCTCCGAGCTACACTTCCAGCCCTACTTCTTAGTCTTTATTTTGAAACAGGGTCTCACTGAGTTGGAAAGGGCCTCACTAAATAGCTGAGGCTGTCCACAAAACACAATCCTCCTGTCTCAGCCTCCCAAATGCTGATATTATGTTAAGCCATAACCCCAATTATCCATTTTTTAATAGTAATAACTGCAGAAGTCTTGACATTTAAAATTAAATTTTTGAGCTGGGCGTGGTGGCACAGGCTTGTAATCCCAGCATTCGGGAGGCTGAAACTGGAGGATCGCGGTTCACGAACAGCCTCAGCTATTAAGTGAGGCCCTCTGCAATTCAGTGAGACTCAGTTTCAAAATAAATAATAAAAAATAGGACAGGGGGTGTGGCTCGGAGGTCGAATGACCCTGGGTTCAATTCCCAGATTCGCAAAAAAAATTAAATTAAATTAAATTAAATTTTTGAGCCGGGCGTGGTGGCGCACGCTTGTAATCCCCGCGCTTGGGAGGCTGAGACAGGAGGATCGCACAGGTTCGAAGCCAGCCTCAGCTACTCAGTGAGACTTTCAGCAACTTAGTGAGACCCTGTTTCCAAATAAAATATAAAAAAGGTCTGGGAGTATAGCCCGGAGGTAGAGAGCCTCTAGGTTCCACCCCCAGTACCACCAAAAAAAAATTTTTTTTTTTTGCTATACATTTGGAAAAAACAAATATATTTGTTAGGTTGGGTAAGAGGATCCTGTGAGTTCTGAATTCTATTATTCTTTTTCTTCTTTTTTTCTTTTTGTGGTACCCGTGATGGGGGGTTCTTCCTTGGAGCTATATCCCCAGCCCTACTTTTTATTCTTTATTTTGAAACAAAGTCTCACCAAGTTGCAGAGGACCTCCCCAAGTACCTGAGGATGACTAAGACCCTGCTATTCTCCAGTCTCTCTGCCTCTCAAGTACTGGGTTTACAGCATGTGCCACCACCCCAGCTCAGCTTCTACTTTTTACTTTGAAACAGGGTCTCACCTAAACTGCAAATGGCCTAAGTAGCTGAGGCTGGCCTGAAACCTGCAATGCAATCCTCCTGTCTCAGCCTCTTAAGTACTGGGATTACAAGCATGCACCACCACACCCAGCTGATTTCTAAAATATAGAATAAACTGGAAATGGTGGGACAGTACTTGTGAGGCTGATACAGGAAGATCACAGGGTCAAGGCTGGCCTCAGCTTAGTGAGGCCATTTGATACTTGGTAAGACCTTGTTTTAAAATAAAGAATGAAAATTAAGGCTGGGAGGCTGAGTCAGGAGAATTCCAAATTGGAGGCCTGCTTCAACTCAGCAATGCCCTCAGCAATTTAAGAGAGACACTGTTTCTTTTCTTTGTTGTGTTTGTGTGTGTGTTTGTGTGTGTATGCGTGTGTATGTGTATGCTTATGTGATACTAGGGACTGAACCCAAGGGCATTCTACCTCTGAGCTACACCCCAACCCTATTTATTTATTTATTTATTTATTTATTTATTTATTTATTTATTGCATTACTGGGGATTGAACCCAGGGGGTATTCTACCTCCAAGCTATACTCCCAGTCCTATTTTTCATTCTTTATTTTATTTACTTACTTACTTATTTATTTATTTATTTATTTACTGGTGGTAATGGGGTTCCTGGAAACCCTTCTACCTCGGGCTACACTCCCAGACCTATATTTTTAAATTTGGAAACAGGGTCTCTTAAACCAGCTAGGCTAGCTTTGAACCAGCGCGATCCTCTTGTCTCCGCAGGGATTACAAGCCTGCACCACCACGCCCAGTTCATTATTTTAAAACAGTGTCTCACCAAGTTGTAGATGGCCTAAGTAGATGAGGCCAGCCTTGAACCTGTGATCTTCCTGGATCAGCCTCACAAGTACTGAGTTTACAAATGTGCACCACCACACCGGGGCTTTTATTTTTTACTTTGAAACAGGGTCTTACTAAACTGCAGAGGGCCTTGCTAAGTTGCTGAGGCTAGCTGTGATTTTAAGGTTTTCCTGTTTCAGCCTACCAATTATTAGTATTATAAGCATGTACCACCAAACCCAGCAGACCCTATTTCGAAATAAAAAATAATACAGGGCTGAGGGTGTACCTCAGAGGTAGAATGTCCCTGGGTTAAATCCCCAATTTCACACAACACACACACACACACACACACACACACACACACTTGATAGTTTTGTGTTTTTTTTAAAAACACAAAATTTTCTCTAGGCGTGGTAGTGTACACTTGTAATCCCAGTACTTGGGGAGGCCTAGACAGAAGGATTGCAGGTTCAAAGATAGCCTCAGCAAGTAGTGAGACTCATCAATCCAGTAAGACTCTGTTTCCAAATAAGAAATAAAATCAGGCTGGGGGTATAGTTCAAAGGTAGAATGCCCTGGGTTCAAACCCCAGTACTACCAAAAAAAAAAAAAAAGTAAGTCTAAGGGTTTGCTTGCTTGCTAGCTTTTTTTTCCTGACACTGGGGATTGCGCCCAGGGGCATTCTACCTCCAAGCTATACCCCTTGCCCTATTTTCTTTTTATTTTGAAACAAGGTCTCCATAGATTGAAGAGAGTCTATTTGTTAAGGCTGACCTTTTCTATTTTATTTTTGTGTGTGTGGTACTGAGAGTGGAACCCAGGGGCTTTTATACTTCCAGGCTATACTCCCATACATATTTTTATACTTTATTTGGAATCAGGGTCTCACTAAGTTGTTGAGAGCCTCATTTAATAGCTAAGGCTGGCTTCAAACCTATGTGATCCTCCTGTCTCAGCCTCCCAAACGCTGGGATTACAAACATGTGCCACCACTCCGGGATTAAGGCTGTCCTGGAATCTGTGATCCTCCATCTCAGCCTTTCAAGTAGTGGGATTACAAGCAAGAGCCACCACACCCAGCTAAGGTTTGTTTTCTTTAGTGGACATAGTACTTCATATTTACCAGCAATCTCCTGATAACTACACTTGACTCTACACACAACCTCAAGATGGCAACATTCTTAAGTTTTATTGCATAATAGTACAAGTGTACAAACACTTCACAAACAACAAAAGCAGAATAATTAAAATAAGGAAGTCTGGACTTTAGATGAGGCAATGCAAGTTTCTCTGAGAAAATGGACATTATAAATGCAAGACCAAATGAAAAAAATAATTAAAACAGAATTTGTGAAGCAGATTAGGAATTATTAAACATATATAAATTGTTTGCATAATACTGGGGATTAAACCTAGGGGCATTCTACCTCTGAGCAATACTTCCAGCCCTATTATTATTATTATTATTATTATTATTATTATTATTATTATTATTATTTTGAAATAGGGTTTCGCTAGGTTGATAAGAGTATCACTATGTTGCTGAGGCTGTCCTCAAACCTGAAATCCTTCTGTCTTGGCCTCCCAAGACTACTGAATTATAGGCATGTATAACCAAGCCTGGCTATATAAATCACTTTTTATAAGTTTTTTTTCTTTTATTATAACTAAGAGTGAAAATGATTTCCTAGTTCATATTGGATTAGCTGCTTAGCAACTTAAAAAAAAAAAGCCTTAAATTGAGCTTGTAATCCCAGCACTTGGGAGGCTGCAATATAAGAACTGCAGGTTCAAGGACAGCCTCAGCAGGTAGTGAGACTCTCATGAACCTAGCCAGACCCTGTTTCCAAATAAAAATAAAATAGGGGTGGGGATATGGCTCAGAGATAGAATGCCCAAGTTCAATCCCCAGTACCAAAAAAAGGAATGAAGGGAAGGGAGGAAAAGGTGAGTGGGTGGTGTAGCTCAAAGTAGATGCCACTGAATTCAATCCCCAGCTAACAAAAAATGAACAAATAAAAAAATTTAAAAACATAAGAACTAGCCAGGAGTGGTGGTACACCGTTATAATTCCAGCATTTGGGAGGCTGAGACAGGAGGATTGTGGTTCACAGACAGGGATAGCCTCAGCCCTCCACAACTTAGTGAGACTCTGTTTCAAAATAAAGAATAAAAAATAGGGCTGGGGGTGTAGCTGGGAGGAGGTAGAATGCTCCTGGGTTCTATCCCCAGCACCACACACATACACAAACACTTAGGAACTAAAAGTGATGATAAATAATAAAAATAATGAGGAAATACAACTAACAAAAATGCAAGGAAAGTTTCTAACTTGACACTACCTCCCCCAGAAATACAAATTAAAACAAACTAGTATTAGATTATATAATTGGCAAAGTATTTTTCAAAAGCTTTAACTAAATGCTGACAAATTTTTAATTAAACCAATACTCAGACATCACTTTTCTGTTTTCTGGGGGGAATACTGGGGGTTGAACTTGGGCATTCTACCTACAAACTACACCCCCAGTCCTGTCTTATTTTTTGAAACAGGGTCTTGCTAAATTGCTGAGGGCCTAAATTGCAGAGGCAGTCCTCCAGACTCTAATCCTCCAGTCTCAGTCTTCCTAGTACTGGGATTACAAGTGTGGGCTACCACGCCTAGCTCAGATACCACGTACAAAAAATAATTTGAAGAACATGTTCTTAGCATGCTTGAAGTCCTGCAAATAATCCTCAGCATCCTCTCCCCCTAAAAAACAAAGGCCGAGCCTGGTACATGCCAATAATTCCAACAGTTGAGAGGCTGAGACAGGAAGATCAAGTTAAAAGGCAGCCTCTGCAATTTAGGCCCTCAGCAATTTAGAGAGACTCTGTTTCAAAGTAAAAAGCCTGTAGCAGGCGTGGTGGTCCATGCATGTAATCCCAGCATTCAGGAGGCTGAGACAGGAGGATCGACGTTCATGGACTGCCTCAGCTACTTAGGCCCTCTGCAACTTAATGAGACCCTGTTTCAAAATAAATAAAAAATAGGGCAGAGAGTGTAGCTCAGAGGTAGAATGCCCCTGGGTTCCATCCCCAGACCTGGAAGAAAAAAAAAAAAAAAAAAAAAAGCCTGGCCTGGTGGAGCTTGTCTGTAATCCCTATACTTGGGAGGCTGAAACAGGAGGATCGCAGGTTCTAGGACACCCTTAGCAAGTAGTGAGACACTCATCAACCTAGGGAGACTCTGTTTCCAAAAAAGAAATAAAATCAGGCTAGAGTACATGTAGCTCAAAGATGGAATGCCTCTGGGTTCACACTCCAGTACCATTAAAAAAAAAAAAGTAAAATAGGACTGGAGGTGTAGGTCAGAGGCAGAATATCCTTGGTTCCATTCCTAGAATTAAAAAAAAAAAAAAAAAAAAAGAGCTGGGTGTGGTGGTGCACACTCGTAATCTCAGCACTTGGGAGGCTGAGACAGATGGATCACACAGGTTCAAAGCCAGCCTCAGCTACTTGGTGAGGCTCTCACCAACTTAGTGAGACCCTGTTTCCAAAAAAAGTATAAAATAAGTCTGGGAATATAGTCTGGAGGTAGAAAAGCCCCTGGGTTCTACCCCCAGTACCACCAAAAAGAAAAAAAAATTTTTTTAAAGGAGAGAAAAAGGAAAAATCAGACAATGAGACTAAAATATTCTCCCAAAATGAGAAAAGGTAAGAAAATTAGACTTTTCCTTGGAATTTCAACATCCAACTATAGGAGTTTCGGAAGGAAATATTCAAAAAAATTATCTATGTAATAATTAAAGAAAATTTCCTAGAACTAAAGACATTGGCCTTCAGACTGAAGAAACCCATTTCTATAAGCAAACTGGTGAAAACAGAGCCATATTAAAGGGCACCATGGTGAAATTTAAGAACATGTGAAGAGATTCCATAAACTTCTACAGAAACAATGACAATGGTCCAAACATTAGAATGACACTAGAAATCTCAAAAACATGGACAGCTAGAATAAAAATGAATCAATATCTGTATGTGTGTGTATGTCTGTGTGTGTGGTGCTGGGGATGAAATCCAAGGGCATTCTACCTTTGAGCTACACTTCCAGCCCTATTTTTTTTTTATATTCTTTATTTTAAAACTTGGTCTCACTGAGTTAGGAAGAACTTCACTAAGTAACTGAGGCTGTCCTTGAACCATGATCCTCCTGTCTTAGAGTCTCAAATGCTGGGATTACAAGTGAATGCCACCACGCCTGGCTGAATCAATACCTTTTATTAATTTTGGAGGGAAATTATTTCTTAGAATTTTAATGCTGACTTTCAGTCAAGGTCATGCGGACAGTAGCTGGATGCAATGGTGTATACTTGGAATCCCAGTATTTGAGAGGCTGAGACAGAAGGATCATAAGTTTAAGGTCAGTCTCAGCAACTTAGCACCATCTTGTCTCAAAATAAAAAAGGGCTGGGAGTGCAACTCAATGGTATAGCACCCCATGATGCAAACCCTAGTACCAGTGGTTGGAACCCAGAGGCATTCTACCTCTGAGATACAACTCCAGCATTATTTTTAATTTTTTAGTTTTAAACAGGGTCTCACTGAGTTGCTAAGGGCATAAGTAGCTGAGGCTGTCCACGAACTGTGGTCCTCCTGTCTCAGCCTCCTAAATGCTAGAATTACAAATGTGTGCCATCACGCCTGGCTTAATAAATTTAATAAATAAAAAAGTAACAACTTCTAAAAGATACAGAAAATCTAATTTCTTCTTTAAAATACCTTACTATAAGTGCCCTAAATTGCAGTAGCTCAATATTAATCATTAATGTTTAACACAGTATTGAAGCATTAATCATCAAATAAAGCCACTCAATTAGACAACATTCACACCTGGGAAAAATATTTCTATACTAATATTTCAGCATATCAGCCTTTAGTCTAGAATTAAAATTGTCCTTAATAAAAAAAAAAGTTGTAAAAAGCCACTGCCAAGAAATAAAAACTTCTGGGGAGGAAGTTACAAGGTGAATGACTGATAACTTCTAATAAATATGAAAAGAACATTACTATAATAAAACTTTGATATGCAAAGGACTCCATTTGGGAGATTGTGTACCTAAAATAACTTGTAGCCAGTATAAAACACCCCATTAAATCTATTAATCTGTGTATCTATACATAGATATATAGGTATGCCCATCCAGATAGGAAATCTCTTGAGAATCTGCTTCCAAAGAGATAGCTAAAAAACCAGAACTTTCATAAAAGGATGACTACAAAAGTAAAAGATTTAGAAACATATAAATGTCATCTGCATCACTAAGTACCCCGTAAGTATCAAATGGTCTCTGTACCAGTAGCATACCTACTAAACACTTGGGCTGAGAGTAGTGGCATAGGCTTATAATCCCAGTACTTGGGAGGCTGAGACAGGAGTTCAAAGCCAGCCTTGGCAAAGAAACCTAGTGAGACTCCACTTCCAAATAAAGAAAGAAAATAGGGCCAGGGATGTAGCTTGAGGGTAGAATGCCTCTAGGTTCATCCCCAGTACAAAAAAAAAAAAAAAAAAAAAAATCAAGCTCCTGGCCCCTAAACTGGATTAACAAAGGTTAAATTTCAGAATTCACAAAGATACAAAGCCCTATTCTCTCTGCTTTCCAGCTGCCAAAGCCGAGCAGTTTCCCTCCAGTAAGCCCTTGCTGCATGCTCTAGACTCCCCTCAGGCCCAAAGCTGGGGAGTTGGCATGGCATGGACTGAAACTTGTAAGAATGCTTCTTCCATTGCAAAATGTGTTACTCTGATAATATGTCTATACAAGTGCTTCCCTGACATTTCTCAAAAATGAGGGAAGAAAAATAAAACTGTTTATCCTCTACAACTGCCTGACATACCATGAGGACCAGCAGAAACCTATCACTGTCAGACAGACTAAAACACAGCAAAGACAGTCCAGTGTGGTGGCTCACCTTTGAAATCCCAGTACTTGGGAGGCTGAGACAGAATATCAAAGGTTCAAGGCAAGCCTCACTAACTTGATGAGGCCCTCAGCAACTACTGAGACCTGTTTCAAAATAAAGAATAAGAAATAGGGCTGGCAATGTAGCTCAGAGGTAGAATGTCCCTGGGTTCAATCCCCCTATCCAAAAACAAACAACAACAACAACAACAAACACACAAAATAGCAAAGACAAGATGTGGTGTTTGGCAAAATTGATCCAAACAATGCCCATAGACCAAGCCCAAATAGAATATAGTGATCTAAATGGGGGCCTAAACCAGGTGTAGTGGCGCATACTTGTAATCCAGTACTTGGGAGGCTGAGACAGGACGATCACGGTTTCACTGTCAGCCTCAGCTATTTAGTGAGGCCCTCTACAAATTAGTGATACCCTGTTTCAAAATAAAGAATAAAAAATAGGGCTAGGGGTACAGTTGGAGGTAGAATGCCCCTGGGTTCAATCCCTAGCACCACGAAAAAACAAAATAAAAATAAATATATAAATAAAAGGGGGCCTAAGCCAGGCTTGGGAGCCTGAGGAAGGAGGATCACATGCTCAAAGCCAGCCCTGAAAACTCAGTAAGACCCTATCTCAAAATAAAAAAAATGTAAAGCCAGGTATGGTGGTGCACACTTCTAAGCCCAGTACTTGAGAGGCTGAGACAGGAGGATTACAGGTTCACAGCCAGCCTCAGCAACTTTTAAGGCCCTCTGCAACTCAGAGAGACTATTTCTTTTCTTTTTTTTTTTTTTTTTTTGGTGGTACTGGGGTTCCTGGAAGCCCTTCTACCTCCGGGCTACACTCCCAGACCTATTTTTACATTTTTATTTGGAAACAGGGTCTCCTAAGCCAGCGCGCGGCTTGCTTCGAACCTGCGTGATCCTCCTGTCTCCGCCTCCCAAGCGCGGGGATTACAAGCGGGCGCCACCACGCCCGGCAAGAGAGACTCTATTTCAAAAGAAAGTATAAGCTGGGTGTGGTGGCCCACACTTGTAATCCCCGGGCTTGGGAGGTGTAGACAGGAGGATCCCACAGGTTCGAAGCCAGCCTTGCTGGCTTAAGAGACCCTATTTCCAAATAAAATATAAAATAGGTCTGGGAGTGTAGCCCGAAGGTAGAAGGGTTCCATCCCCAGTACCACCAAAAGAGAAAGAAAGAAAGAAAGAAAGAAAGAAAGAAAGAAAGAAAGAAAGAAAGAAAGAAAGAAAGAAGAAGGAAGGAAGGAAGGAAGGAAGGAAGGAAGAAAGAAAGAAAGAAAGAAAGAAAGAAAGAAAGAAAATAGGGCTGGGGACATAACTCAAAGGTAGAATGCCCCCCTGGGTTCCATTCCTAGTACAGAAAAAAAAAAAAAGTAAAAGGGGGAGGGGGGTTGGGGTATAAATCAGTGGTAGAACACCCTAGGTTCAATTAAAAAAAAAAAAAAAAAAAAGACAGGCCGGGCGTGGTGGTACACACTTACAATCCCCGCACTTGGAAGGCTGAGACAGAAGGATCGCACAGGTTCGAAGCCAGCCTCAGCTACTTAGGGAGGCTCTCAGCAACCTAGTGAGACCCTGTTTCCAAACAAAGTATAAAATAGGGTCTGGGAGTATAGTCCGGAGGTAGAAAGCCTCTGGGTTTTACCCCCCAGTACCACCAAAAAATAAAGACAAAAATACTTCCCTCTCTTAGATAGACTACCTACTTTCATTTGTGTACATGTTTTCAGTAATAAAAGTGGTCCTTTTTCTTTGTGTATTGTGTGTGGTAATGGGGATTGAACCAAGGGGCACTCTACCTTCCCTGTTTTGTTTTTAGTTTGAAACAGGGTTTCATTGAGTTAATGAGTCTCACTTGCTGAGGCTATCCTCAAACCTGCAATTCTGCTATCTCAGCCTCCCAAGCACTGGGATTACAGGTGTGTGCCACCACATCCTGCTAAAGTGGTTCTTTTTTGATATTTCCTAATGAATTCTTTTTTCCCCTGGTACTGGTGATGGAAGCCAGGGGCATTCTACCTCCAAGCTACACGCCCCCCACCCAGCCCTATTTTTAATTATTTATTTTGAAACAGGGTCTCACTGAGTTGCAAAGGGCCTCACTAAGTAGCTGAGGCTGGCTTCGAACTGGGATTCTCCTGTTTAACCATGTTTATCCTGAGATTATAAGCATGCACCACCACACCCAGCTCCTAATGAATATCTTGATTTTCCACTCTGGATAAGATCTAAAATAAAGTTGACTCTTGTATACTTTCATAAGAGGCATCACTGCTTTTATCAGTATTGATTTGCTTTTAATTTACTCACAGGCTGTGTGGACTGGAAAGTTCTAAAAGATTCTCTTTATTTTAGAAGATCTTTTGGGTGTACAAAGAAGGGTCACTTCTATGCTATTTTTCTGCAGCTTTAGAGTCAATTTATTTAACGCTATTTAAATTCAAAACTACCTGACTCCACCAAAATAATATAAAACTTTTTTTTTTTTGCGATACTGAGGATGGAACTAAGGGACATTCTACCATCAAGCTACACCCCCAGCCCTATTTTTTATTCATTATTTTGAAACAGGGTCTCACTGAGTTGTAAAGGATCTTAATCTTACTAAGTAGCTGAGGCTGTCCATGAACCAAGATCCTTCTGTAGCTCCCAAATGCTGGGATTAGAAGCGTGCGCCACTATGCCAGGCAAAATAAAAATTTTGAGCATTGAAAGGTATTATCAACAACATGAAAGATCATCCATAAGATGGGAGAAAGTAGCTGCATAAAGGACTAATATTCATAATATATAAATAATTCAAATAACTCAACAATAAAAAAGCAAACATCCCAACTGGGCGTGGTGGCGCACATTTGTAAATCCCAGGATTTAGGAAGCTGCCATAAGAGAATTGCAAGCCCCTCGTGGTGGCACATGCTTGTAATAACAGCATTTGGGAAGCTGAAACAGGAGGATCCCGGTTCACAGACAGCCTCAACTTCTTAGTGAGGCCCTTTGCCTCCATATTTCAAAATAAACAATAAAAAATAGGGCTGGAGGTATAGCTCAGAGGTAAAATTGCCCCTGGGCTCAATCCTCTGTACCTCTGTACCACACATTAAAAAAAAAAAAAAAAAAAAAAAAAAAAACATAGCCGGGCCTGGTGGCGCACCCTTGTAATCCCAGTATTGGGGAGGCTGAGACCAGAGGATCACAGTTTGCAGTTTGTGGGCAGCCTCAGCTACTTAGTGAGGCCCTCTGCAGCTCAGTGAGACCCCATTTCAAAATAAAGAATAATAAGCCGGGCGTGGTGGCGCACGCTTGTAATCCCCGTGCTAGGGAGGCGGAGACAACGAAGCCAGCTGTACTGGCTTAAGAGACCCTGTTTCAAAATAAAAATATAAAAAATAGGTCTGGGAGTGTAGCCCAGAGGTAGAAGTGCTTCCAGGAACACCAGAACCACCAAAAAAAAAAAAAAAAGAATAAAAAATAGGGCAGGGGCTGTAGCTCAGAGGTCCAATGTCCCTGGGTTCCATCCCCAGACCCGCAAAAAAAATAAATAAATAAATAAAAATTAAAAAAAGCAAACATCCTGAGCCTAGAACAACAGCACATGCCTGTAATCCCAGTACATGGGAGACTGAGAAAGGAGGATCACAAGTTTGACGACAGCATCAGTAACATACTAAGACTCTTAACAATCTAATAGAGACCCTGTTTGAAAATAGCAAATAAGGGGCCACATGTTGTGGTACATGCCTGTGATCCCAGTACTTGGAAGACTGAGACAGGAGGGTCACAGGTTTGAGGACAGTCTCAGCAACATAGTGAGATTCTGATCAACCTACTGAAATCCTACTTCAAAAATAAAATAGGGTACTGGGCGTGGTGGCACATGCTTGTAATCCCCACGCTTGGAAGGCTGAGAAAAGAGGATGGCATAGGTTCAAAGCCAGCCTCAGCTACTTAATGAGGCTCTCAGCAACTTAGAACCTGTTTCCAAATAAAGTATTTTTTTAAAAAAAAAATAGGTCTGGGAGTATAGCCTGGAGGTAGAAAAGCCCTTCCACCTCCAGTACATAAATAAATAAATAAATAAATAAATAAATAAATAAATAAATAAATAATAGGGCCGGGTGTAGCTTGGAGGTAGGATGCCCCTGGGTTCTATACTCAGCACTACACACACACACACACACACAACAAGCACTGGCTAAGATATAGAGAAGTGAGAATCCGGGCCGGGCGTGGTGGCGCACGCTTGTAATCCCTGCGCTTGGGAGGCAGAGGCAGGAGGATCGAGGCCAGCCGCGCTGGCTTAAGAGACCCTGTTTCAAAAATACAGAAAATAGGTCTGGGAGTGTAGCCCAGAGGTAGAAGGGCTTCCAGGAACCCCAGTACCACCAAAAAAAAAAAAAAAAAAAAAAGAAGTGAGAATCCTTGTTTTGTGCTGGTGGGAATACAAAGTGGTATAGAAAATGCGGAAACCAGTTTAGCAGTTCCTCAAAAAGCTAAACATAGCCCTTATAACCACTTACCCAAGTAATTCCACCCCTATATACATAGCCAGAATGAAAGCAGGAACTCAACTAGGTATTTATACCCATGTTTATAGTAGCTAATAGGTGGAAATAACTCACATGCTCCATCCATGGATGAACAGAGAGCAAAATGCAGTATACACATATTATTCAGCTATAAAAAAGAATCAAATTCTGCTACATACTACAATATGGATGAACTGTAAAAAACATTAACCTGAGCCAGGCGTGGTGGCACATGCTTGTAATCCCCGCGCTTGGGAGGCTGAGACAGGAGTATCATCCACACAGGTTCGAAGCCAGCTTCAGCTACTCAGTGAGGCTCTCAGCAACTTAGTGAGAACCTGTTTCCAAATAAAACATAAAATAGGTCTGGGAGTATAGCCAGGAGGTAGAAAGCCCCTGGGTTCCATCCCCAGTACCACAAAAAAAAAAAAAAAAAAAAAAAATTAACCTAGGGCTGGGACATAGCTTAGTGGCAAAGCACTCGCTTTGCAAATGCAATGCCCGGGGTTCCATAACCAGTGCTAAAAAGACAATAAACAAACAAACAAACAAACAAACCAAAAATATTAACCTAGGTGAAGTAAGGCATGACTGTATGATTCCATTTCTATGCTGTACTTAGAATAGGCAAATTGAGAGAGAGAAAGAAGAAAAGGTGAGCAGAAAGTTACCAAAGATGAGAGCAAAGGAGAATAAGTTATTGCTTAATGGGTATAGTTTCTATATGAACAAGTTCTAGAAATGGAAAGTGGTGATGGTTGCATAATACTATGAATATATTTAAAGCCACTAACTGCTCACTTAGAAAAAACCCGAATGGGCTGGGCGTGGTGGCGCATGCTTGTAATCCCAGTATTGGCTTGTAATCCTAGCATTCGGGAGGCTGAAACCAAGGTTCCTGGTTCACAGACAGCCTCAGCTACTACTTAGTGAGGCCCTCTGCAACTTAGTGAGACCCTGTTTCAAAATAAATATAAAAAATAGGGCTGGGGGTGTAGCTCGGAGGTCGAATGCCCCTGGGTTCCATACCCAGACCCGCAAAAAAAAAAAAAAAAAGAAAAAGAAAAAACCCAAATGGTTCCTTTTATGTTGTATGCATTTTAGCACAATACTAATAAAATAAATTGGTAAAACCAGAAACAAAAATCTATGTGCATACCTGAGTTTGTGAAGATCATGGAAAAATTCACATGAAATACTTTCAGAAGTATTTTACAATAATCCTAATAAGACATAATTGAAGAGAGAACTTCAAAGGCTCAGAACACAAAGTAATAGGAGATGAAAACATCACTTACCCTGACAATCAATATATACATATTGAAATATCACAATGGGGCTGGGGATATTGCTCAGTAGCAGAACATTTGCCTAGCATGTGAAAGGCTCTGGGTTCAATAATTAACACAAGAAAGAAAAGAAAAAAGAAGGATTAAATAAGAAAAAAGATAGATCATACTGTACTGCATAAATATGTATATGTTATCCAAAAAATGTTTTAAATGTTTAAGGAGATAGAAATACTAAACACCCTGATTTGATTATATTATACATATATGTACTTTCACACTATGTCCCATAAATTTGTACAATTAAAATACTAATAATTAAAGATACAGTTGAGTCAGGCATGGTAGCAGGCACCTATAGTATGAGTTACTCAAGAGACAGAGGCTAGAGGATCACTTAAGACTAGATATTTAACTTGGGCAACAGAGCATTTCTTTTCTTTCTGATCTACACCCCTAGCCCTATTTTTATTTATTTAATTAGTTATTTAGTTATTTAGCTATTTATTTTTGTGGTACTGGGGATGGAACCTAGGGGCTTTCTAACCCCGGGCTACACTCCCAGACCTATTTTATATTTTATTTGGAAACAGGGTCTCATTAAGTTGCTGAGAGCCTCACTAAGTAGCTGAGGCTGGCTCCTATCCCTATTCTTTATTCTTTATTTTGAAACAGGGTCTCACTAAATTGCAGAAGGCCTCACTCCGAAGCTGAGGCTGGCTTCCAACCCACGATCCTCCTCTCTCCGCCTCCCAAGTTACAGGGATACAAGCATGTTACTACCATGCTTTGCTTTTTTTTTTTTTCGGGTCTGGGAATGGAATCCAGAGGCATTTGACCTCTGAGCTATACCCGCTGCCCAATTTTTTATTCTTTATTTTGAAGCAGGGTCTCACTGAGTTGTGGAGGACCACAACTAAGTAGCTGAGGCTGTCCGCGAACTGCTATCTTTCTGTCTCAGCCTCCCAAATGCTGGGATTACAAGCGTGCACCACCCCACCCCCACCCCCTGCCAGGCTTTCTACCATGCATTTTTTTCCTCTTTCTTTCTTTCTTTCTTTTTCTTTTTTTGTGGTACTGGGGGTTCCTGGAAACCCTTCTACCTCCGCGCTACACTCCCAGACACCTATTTTTTATATTTTTATTTGGAAACTGGGTCTCCTAAACCAGCACAGCTGGCTTCAAACCTGTGCAATCCTCCTGTCTCTGCCTCCCAAACACAGGAAGCAGGGATTACAAGTGCCACCAAGCCTGGCTACCACGCATTTTTATTTGGTTTTTGTTTTGTTTTGTTTTTGGGTGGTACTGGGGATGGAACCCAGAAGCTTTCTACCTCCAGGCTATACTCCCAGATCCATTTTATATTTAATTTGGAAACGGTCTAAGTTGCTGAGAGCCTCACTAAGTAGCTGAGGCTGGCTTCGAACCTGTGTGATCCTCCTGTCTCAGCCTCCCAAGCACGGGGATTACAAGCGTGTGCCACCACACCCGGCTTTACCATGCATTTTTAAACAGAGCATTTTTTAAAAAAAGACAGTTGAGAGCTGGTGGTGCATGCTTGTAGTCCCAAGCATCTGGAAGACTGAGACAGGAGGATCGCGGTTCCTGGACAACCTCAGCTACTTGGTGGGGCCCTTTACAACTCAGTGAGACCCTGTTTCAAAATAAAGAATAAAATATAGGGCTGGGTGTGTAGCTTGGAGATAAAAGGTCCCTGGGTTCCATCCCCAGTACCACAAAAATAATAATTTAAAAAGACTGTTGAAAATATAATCCAGCTTTCTTTCTCTCTCATAGATATATGGAAAAGCTACGTGCATTCAACAATTAGAAAAATAAATGTAGCACTTATTTTTATGGCACAAAAGACTGAAACCAGAGGCATTCTATCTTCAAGCCACACCTCCAGCCCTTTTATATTTTTTGTTTTGAAACAGGGTCTTGCTAGGTTGCTGAGAGTCTCAATTAAAGAGGTTGCTTTTGGAGATGGCCGATCCGGGCCTGCCGAGGACAGGGGAGCTCACCGCACTGCGCGCTTCCTCAGCCCCTCTGCCCTGCATCCGAGCCCGTCAATAAAGTGACTTGATCCGGAAAAAAAAAAAATTAATGAGGTTGCTATTGAACCTGCAATCCTCCTATTTCAGCCTCCCAAATCCACCTGTATGTATCTTCACTTACAAGGAAAATACATAAAACATCTACTATATTCCAGATACAGGGATTCAAGACACTAAGATAAACAGGAAAAGTCTATGCTTTCTGCTTAGCGTATTTCTGCCAGGTCTGCAAGAGGCACTACTAGTGAGAAGACAAATCTGGGTACATTTTCAAATTCTCAAAGTAACACAAATACGTGAGGTAAGCAAAAATCTTCTAAATTTCAGCACAATCTACAATTGTCCATCTCTTAGTAAACTCTTCTATCACAAATTCAACTGTCAGGTGATGTAGTTTGAGACATAAAATTGTAACCTTAAGTCACATTCATATTAAACTTGCACATTGGAAGTTGGAAGATATAAATCAAGTTATCTTATACTCAAAAGACATGGAAATGAATGTACAAGGTATTTTTATTTGTGTGTGTGTGTGTGTGTGTGTGTGTGTGTGTGTGTGTGTTACTGGGATTGAACCCATGGACATTCTATCTCTGTGCTACATCACCAGCAGCCCTATCTTATTTTTATTTAGAAACATGGTCTCACTTCATTGATGAGAATCTACTTGCTAAGACTGTCTTCAAACCTGAGATCCTCTTGTCTCAGCCTCTCAAGTACTGGAATTACAGGCATGCACCACCATGCCTGGCCAAAGGTGTATCTTTGAGAGAAAACTAAAACCAGGATAGGTCGCATGCATCTGTAATCCCAGTATTTGGGAGGCTGAGAAAAGAAGATTGTAGATTCAAGGCCAGCCTCAGCAATTTAGTAAGACCTTGTTTCAAAATAAAAAAAATGAAAAGGGCTAAGGGTGTAGCTCAGAGGTAGACCACCTCTAGATTCAATCTCCACTATTAAATAAAAAGGGGAGGTAAGGCTGGGCGTGGTGGCGCTCTCTTGTAATCCCTGCGCTTGGGAGTCTGAGACAGGAGGATCGCACAGGTTCGAAGCCAGCCTCAGCTACTGAGTGAGGCTCTCAGCAACTTAGTGAGACCCTGTTTCCAAATAAAATAGAAAATTGCTCTGGGAGTATAGCCCGGAGGTAGAAAGCCTCTGGGTTCCACCCCCAGTACCACCAAAAAAAGAAAGGGGGGGGGGGTAGATGGGGTATAGTTCAATGGTAGAGCATCTTAGGGTTTAATCCATAATACGGGGGTAGGGGGGAAGGATAAGAAAGAGAAGGAGGAGAAAGAAGAAGAATCTACTATTGCTAAGGCTAAAGATGTAGCTCAGAGGTAGAGGGAGACGTAGCATGCATGATGCCCTGTACTCCATCCCTGGCACAGGAAGGAAGGGAGAGAAAGAGAGAGGGGAGAGGGGAGGGGAAGAAGGGCAGTCTTTACATAAAAGGTTATATTTCCTTTTTGCCCATGTATTTATTACTGAGTGCTTTATGGATTCATATAATTTTAACTTAGAACCAGGAAGCATTATTTATAATGCCTTAATATTAAGTATATTCCTGGAACATTTGTCTATTTACATAAACATCTGTGACAAACATATTTTGTAAAAAATACAATAGATATTACTACTGGTTTTATTTTGTCAGCATTCTCATTATTCACACAGCACTAAGCTGTCTCTTCATTCATTCAACATTTTCTTTCACTGACAAGAGGATTATTCTCAGAAGGCAGGCAACAGGGAGTGGCTCCACAGTCTCAGTCACTTTATTTACTTGGAATGGAGCCCAGGGGCATTCTACCTCCAAGCTATACCTCCAGCGCTATTTTTACTATTTTTATTCTTTATTTTAAAAAAGGTCACACTAAGTTGCAGAGGGCCTAAGTAGCTGAGGCTGTCTGTGAACCCTCAATCCTCCTATCTCAGCTTCCCAAGTACCGGAATTACAGAGTGTGCCACAATGCCCTGCTTTGTCACCGTGTGTGTGTGTGTGTGTGTGTGTGTGTGTGTGTGTGTGTGTGTTACTGGGTATGAAACCCAGGGGCATTCTACCTCTAAGCTACACCCATAGCCCTCTTTTTTATTCTTTATTTTGAAACATGGTCTTACAAAATTGCAAAGGGCCTCACTAAGTAGCTAAGGCTGTCCACAAGCCGCAATTCTCCTGTCTCAGCCTCCCATACGCTGGAACTGCAGCACTGCCACAATGCCCAGCTTAGTCACCATTTTAATAAGCCCTTGCCAGGCGTCTTCTAGGCCCAGAATCTTTATTCTGAAATCCATCCCCAAAGTGAAGGAGACAGTCAAACTGGAGACTACAGTACTGTGGGATAACTACTGTGATGGAAGTTTGTTATAGTAAAATGTGGAAGAAAAAAGGGAGGTATGTCAGGGAAGGCTTCTCATCAGGCTGGATTACTGGGCTGTTTCTTATTTGTTTGTTTGTTTGTTTGTTTGTTTTTGCGGAATTAGGGGTTGAACCCAGGGTCATTCTACTTCCCATCTACACCCCCAGCTCTATTTTTCATTCTTTATTTTGAAACAAGGTCTAAATTGTAGAGGCCTAAGGCTGGCCCTGAACCTGCGATCCTCCTGTCTCAGCCTCCCAAACACTGGGATTACAAATGTGGGCCACAATGCCCAGCCTGGGCTTGGTTTTGATAAAGACCTGGCCAGGCAGAAGGTCTAAGAGAAAGATGCATGCCAGTTCACTGATGAGCATGTATTTCAGGCTAGCCATGATGCTAGCTGTTGAAAATAAACACACTAGCCCTAATTTCAAGACAGCAGTAATTATTCTTGTTAGGAACTTACTTCAGAGAAGATACTTAAAATATGGCTTAAAAATGAGTTTAAGCCAGACATGGTGGTGTATACTTGTAGTCCCAGGCTGAGACAGGAGGATCACAGGTTCAAAACTAGCCTCAGCAACATAATGAGGCTCTCAGCAAACTGGTGAGACCCTGTTTCCAAGTAAAGAAATAAAATAGTAGCTTGGAGGTAGAAAGCCTCTGAGTTCAATCCCCAGTACCAAAAAAAAAAAAAAAAAAAAAAGTTTAATATAAGCATGGTGGCACACACTTGAAATCTCAGTACTTGGTAGGCTAAAACAGGATACCCTGTTTGAAAATAATAGAAAATAATACAGAGCTGTGGATGTAGTTCAGAGGTAGAATGCCCTGGGATCAATCCCCAGTTCCTTAAAAAAAAAAAAAAAAAAAAGGATAAGCCAGGCATGCTGATGCACACCTATAATCTCAATGCTTAGGAGGCTGATACTGAAGGATTGCAGGTTTGAGGCCAGCCTCAGCAAATTAGTGAAATTCGGCAACCTAGCAAGACCACGCTTCAAAACAAAAAAGACTGGGGTGTAGCCTGGACATAGAATGCCTCTAGGTTCAATCCTCCATACCAAAAATAAATAAATAAATAAATAAATAAATAAATAAATAAATATGCTTATGAAGCAGATGTGGTGGTGCTTGCCTGTAATTCTAGTCCTTGGAAGGCTAAGACAGGAGGACCACAGGTTCAGGGCCAGTCTCTGCAACTTAAAGAGACCCTGTTTCAAAATAAAATAAATAGCCAGGCATGGTGGCACACACTTGTAATCCCAGCATTCGAGAGGCTGAGACCAGAAGATCGTGGTTTGTGGACAGCCTCAGCTACTTAGTGAGGTCCTGTTTCAAAATAAATAAAAAATAGGGGTGGGGGTGTATCTCAGAGGTAGAATGCCCCTGGATTCCATCTCCATTGCCGCAAAAAATAAAGTGCCAGGCATGGTGGTGCATGCTTGTAATCCCAGCTCTTGGGAGGCTGAGACAGGAGGATGGCACAGGTTCTTAGTGAGGCTCTCAACAACTTAGTGAAACCCTGTTTCCAAATAAAGTATAAAATAGGTTTGGGAGTATAGCCCGGAAGTAGAAAAGCCCCTGGGTTCCACCCTCAGTACCAGAAAAATAAATAATAAAATAAAATAAATAAATCCAGGTACAGTGGCCCACACCTGTAATCTCAGTACTTGGGAGGCTGAGACAGGAGGATCCCAGGTTGGCAGCTAGCCTCAGCAACTCTAAGAGGTCTTCTGTAACTTAGTGAGATCCTGTTTCCAAATAAAAAAATAAAATAGGGCTCGGGGTGTAGCTCAGAGGTAGAATTCCCCTGGGTTCAACCCCCAGTGCCACAAAAAATAAAATAAATAAAATAGACCTATGGGTGTGGCTTGGAGGTAGAAAGCCACTCAGCATCTTTTAATAGATAGGTCTTAGAATAGTTAGGATTCTAACGGTAACAGTAAATATTCCAAAAGCTTGTTTTTTCAAGCTTTTGTGTCAATAATTAATTACCAACCACTAACCATCAAGAAGTACTTATTAAGCTGGGCGTGGTGGCTTGTAATCCCAACATTTGGGAGGCTGAGACAGAAGAAAACAGCCTCAGCTACTTAGTGAGACCCTGTTTCAAAATAAAGAATAAAAAATAAGGCAGGCCGGGCGTGGTGGCGCACGCTTGTAATCCCTGTGCTTGGGAGGCGGAGACAGGAGGATCATGCAGGTTCGAAGCCAGCCGCGCTGGCGTAAGAGACCCTGTTTCAAAAATATAAAATAGATCTGGGAGTGTAGTCCAGAGGTAGAAGGGCTTCCAGGAACCCCAGTACCACCAAATAAATAAATGAATGAATGAATGAATGAATGAATGAATAAAAAATAAGGCAGTGGGTGTAGCTCGAAGGTCGAATGCCCGAGTTCCATCCCCAGACCCACAAAAAAAAAAAAAAAAAGAGAAGCACAGAGAAAGAAGATAGTCATTGGCTTGTAGAAAAGAGATAGAATAGATCAATTCATACACAAATATCATGAGAGATCCAAAAGGCAAAAGCAGAAACATAAATAAGCTGTGAAAAGAGAAGCCATGCTTCCTGGATACAGTATGAAAAAGGCTTTCAGTTCCACCTTCATCTTTCCAGTACCACTATCAGACCACCAACTTTTAATTCATAAATAAAAGCCCTCCATCCCCAGAGCTATTGGATTTTTTTTGTTTGTTTTTGCAGTACTGGGATTGAACTCATGGACATTCTACCTCAGAGCTACAACCCCAGTCCTATTTTTATTCTGGGGGGGGGTGTACTGGGGATGGAACCCAGGGGCATTCTACCTCCCAGCTACACCCCCAGCCCCATTTTTTTTTATTCTTTATTTTGAAACAGAGTCTCACTGAGTTGCAAAGAGCCTCACTAAGTAGTAGTAGCTGAGGCTGGCCACAAACCTGCAATCCTCCACTCCCAAACACTGGGATTACAAACACGCGCCACCACACTTAAACTGTCAACCTTAATCTCTAGTGCTAAAAAAAAAAAAAAACAGTATATTTTCTACAGTCACAGGAAGAATAAAAGTCACTTTTCTAACTTCTCCTGTGACCTAGGACATAATCAAGTGCCAAAATTCTTCCCTTTCTCCTTTTGAGAAAACACATGGCTACTGGTTGGGCATCACACTCCCAACTCTAAATTGCAAATGTTCTTAGACAGCAACCCTGGGGGCTGTCAGAGTAAAGTCTCTAACTAAACACAAAGACAGACAATGAACAACAATAACAAACAATTGTCCAGTTTTATAAGTAGGATTAATCACCAGATGATGTCACCTCAATCTGCTCATCCCCCCAAATCCTGGGCTCATCAGTGTGTGTGTGTGTGTGTGTGTGTGTGTGTGTGTGTGTATTTTTTTGTCTCAGACACTCCAAATTTCTGAACTAGAGATTATGAAGAACAGCATCTAAGTAAGTACATACAAGCAGACTTTTAAAATTGCCCTGCTTTTCTCCTTTAAGTAACAGAACATGCCAGGATGCACACTAAATACTAAAGTTTACTGGTGAATTTAGCAAATTCAGATGATGGAAAGTAAGTGCTCAATGACAGAATAAGTAGTGCATCACAGAAAGTATCAAGTGTGAAACTTCATTTTCACTTACACAATGACATACTAGGAGCTCCAGGGGTGTAACCGGTTGGCGCACAGTACTTACACCATGACATATTAGACTAAGCTAACTAAACCTCACATCATACTGTATTAAGTCTAGTGCAAATGTGTGTTTGTTTTTGTGTTACTAGGGATTGAACCCAGAGGCAGTCTACCTCTGAGCTACAACTCTATCCATATTTTTTTATTCTTTATTTTGAAACAGGGTCTTACTAAGTTGCAGAGGACCTAAATAGCTGAGGCTGATCACGAACCTGCAATCTTCCTGCCTCAGCCTCCCAAGTACTGGGATTACAAGGGTGGGCTAGTCTAATGTAATTATGATGTTAATACTCAAACTTGGTGAACAAAACTTTGGGTGGGGAGTCAATATCTTAATGCATTTTAGGATAAGCAAAAAATAAAAGGAACTGGAATCAGACAGGTGTGGTGACACATACCTGTAATTCTTTTTTTTTTTTTTTTTTTTTTTTTTTGCAGGTCTGGGGATGGAACCCAGGGCCATTCGACCTCTGGGCTACACTCCCTGCCCTATTACTTATTCTTTATTTTGAAAAAGGGTCTCACTGAGTTGCAGAGGGCCTCACTAAGTAGCTGAGGCTGTCCGCGAACTGCGATCCTCTGGTCTCAGCCTCCCGAATGCTAGGATTACAAGCATGCATCACCAAGCCCAGTTCCGGCTTCCTTTTTATTTTTTGAAACAGGGCTTTACTAAGTGCTGATGCTGGCTTCTAACCTGTAATCCTCCTTTCTCAGTCTTGCCAGTACTGGATATAGAGCATGTGCCTCCAAGCCCACTTGTTTGTTTGTTTGTTTGTTTAACAGGGCCTCACTAAATTGCTGAGGCCAGCCTCAAACCTGCAATCCTCCAGTCTCAGCCTAAGTACTGGGATTACAGATGTACACCTCCATTCCAAGCTGATTGCATACACTATTAATCATACTCAAATTAAAACTACAAATCAAAGTTGTAATCATTTATTCCTACTCCTTAGAGTCTTATATACACCTAGCTGTACATACGCTTCAGTGGAAATCACTGACCCAGGCTATCTGATCCTAGAGAGAAGGTTTTGGTTATCTATTTCCTCTGCCTAATTCACAGGCACAGCTCAGTAAACAACTGCTGAATTTATAAGCAAAGGAACACTTGAAAATATGAGTCCGTCCACAATATAACTTTCTGACATGTTATAGTTCATTAGCCCATTACTTAGCCCCACATACGTGCCAAATTCTAATTAAAGGGATTAGAGGAAATTCATCCACTATATTTTATCACCACAATTGAAAAAAGTCAAGAATTCTTTTAAATCCAATTCTTGCACCAAAATAAAAAGATTTATAATTCTCAGTTTCTAGAAGGATAAAAGGAAGGAGAGATCAGAAGGGAAGAAAAAACTAATAACTGCAGATTTTTAAGGTTTGAGTTCTGAAATGCTAAACTGCAACTCATCTTTCCTTCCTTCCTTCCTTTTTTTTTTTTTTGGTACTAGAGATTGAACCCAGAAGCATCCTTCTTTCAAGCTGCCCCAGCCCAATTTTATTTCTTATCTCACTACTTGCTGTGGGTGTCCTCAAACCTACAATCCTCCAGTCGCAGCATCCCAAGTACTGGGATTACAGGTTTTACCACCACACCCAGCTGCAACTCATCTTTTATTCAATGCTTTTTTAATGCTGTGTTCCAAGGATGTAGAATACATTGTTAAGTATATACAAACTAGCTGTGCATGGTGGTGCACACCTGCAATACTATCTACTCAGGAAGCTGAGGCAGAAAGATGGCAAACTGAAAAGGCCAGCCCAGGCAACTTAGCAAGTCCCTGTCTCAAAATAAAATAAGCCAGGTGTGGTGGCGCACGCTTGTAATCCCCGCACTTGGGAGGCTGAGACAGGAGGATCGCACAGGCTCAAAGCCAGCCTCAGCTACTTAGTGAGGCTCCCAGTAATTTAGTGAGACCCTGTTTCCAAATAAAATACAAAATAGGTCTGGGAGTATAGCCCAGAGGTAGAAAGCCTCTGGGTTCCGCCCTCAGTACCACCAAAAATAAAATAAAACAAAACAAAACAAAACCGTTTAGAGGGTTAGGGATGGAGTTCAGTGGTAGAGCACTTGCCTGACATATAAGAGGCCCTGAGTTCAACCCATGTTACTACAAAAAAGAAAGATTACATATATGCCTCAAACAATCATGCAATAAAGAAGTAAAATAAAGAGATGAAGCCAGGCCTGGTGGTGCACAACTGAAATCGCAGTACTTGGAAGGCTGAGAAAGGAAGATCCCAGGTTCAAGGACAGCCTCAGCAAGTGTAGTTCAACTCTCATCAATCTAATGAGACCCTGTTTCAAAATAGAAATAAAATGAGGCTGGGGGTGTAGCTCAGAGGTAGAAAGCCTCTGGGTTCAATCCCCAGTACAAGACGGAAGGAAAGAACTGCTAAAATTCTCATTATCCATGAACTACAACAGGCATACCTCTCTAGAAAACAGTTTCAACCAGGTATGGTGATGCACGCTTGTAGTCCCAGTACTTGGAAGGTTGAGACAGGACTGCAGGTTCGTGGCCAGCCTCAGCTACTTAAATGAGGTCCTCCACAACTTAGTGAGAACCTGATTCAAAATAAAGAAAATAATTGGGCTAGAGGTGTAGCTCAGAGAATGTTCTTAAATTCAATCCCCAGTACCGAAAAAAAGAAAACATTGCAAGTCAAGCCTTCCCCAGTGTTCTATTCAAGATATTTAAAGCTGGGCATGGTGGTGCAAGGCCTGTAATCTCAGTATTTGGGAGGCTGGGACAGGGGGATTTCAGGTTTGAGGTCAGTCTCAACAACTTAGCAAGTCTCTGTTTCAAAATAATAAATAAAATCAAGCTGGGGGTGTAATTCAAGGGTAGAATGGCCCTGGTTTCAATCTCCAGCACCAAAAAAAAAAAAAAAAAAAAAAAGAGAGATAGAAAGCCAGGTGTGGTAGTACACACTTGTAATCCCAGCATTCGGAAGGCAGAGACCAGAGGAGGATCACGGTTCACAGACAGCCTCAGCTACTTAGCGAGGACCTTTGCAACTCAGTGAAACTCTGCTTAAAAAATTTTTAAAAGACTAAAAAATAGGACTGGGGATATACCTCGAGGTGCAATGCCCCTGGGTTCTATCCCCAGTACTGCAAAAAAAAAAAAAAAAAAAAAGATACAAACCCAAAATAAAAGCTACACTAATACATCTCTCTAAAATGTTTAAAGATACACCTTTAGAAAATCATTAATTTATCTAACTGACTTATAGTCTAGCCAAAATAGTTTGCAAACTGGATCTTGCTAGAGCTTCTGAGATGTAAATGAGTCACTAGACTGTCCTTTCACTCAGGTTCAGTGTTATCTGTCATTAACATGACACTTCATTTCCAGGGCCCTACTTTGCAAGATAATTTGCCTGCAAGTCCATGTTTGTGGTGATATATATGGGTCTATTTGTTTAATACTACTTAACTATGGGCAGGCAGTAAATAGTACTCAATAATTTTAATTAAAGCCAAAGAGGCAAATATTTCAGTAGTCTTATCAAGCTTGTTTTTTACTTGTATGATGATCCATATAATACACACGGCAGTAACGTCTGTTTAATCCTACCACTCTCCCCCAGTCCATTCACCTTATGCACCATAAACAAACAAATGAAACTGATGTTGGTTTTAGTACCTATTTAGACTATTCAAGTGCCAATAACAGATTCTTAAACCACTTTTTAGCTCCATCAAAAGCTCTTTAAGCCAGGAGTGGTGGAGTGTACCTATAGTTCTAGCTACTTGGGAGGCTGAGGAAGGGAGATTCCCCTGAGCTCAGGAGGTGGAGACTAGCCTGGGCAACAAAGTGAGACCTCATTTCTTTTTCTTTCTTTTTTTTCTTTTTTTTTTTTTTCGGTACCAGGGATTGAACCCAGGCGCATTCTACCTCCAAGCTACAGCCCTGGTCCTATTTTTTATTCTTTATTTTGAAACAGGATTCAAAATAAAGGTTCTCACTAAGTTGCGGAGAATCTTACTAAGTAGCTGAGCCTGGCTGCAAACCAGTGATCCCCCTATCTCAGCCTCCCAAGTACTGGGATTACAAACAGCCTGGCTGAGAGACTCCATTTCAAAAATAAAAAATAAAAATAATAAAAATAAAAAGGCTCTAAAGCCTTTCTGTAACCTTACTGAAAAAAATTCTATACTGAAGTCTGACATTTACCTGACTGAAAAGCATCATGTTTAAAATAGCTACCCGCTTTAAAAAAAAAAAAAAAAAAAAGTTAGCTGGGCCCAATAGTGTATACCTATAATCCCAGTACTTGGGAGACTGAGACAGGATCACAGGTTCATGGCTAGCCTCAGCAATTTATTTTTATTTTATTTTATTCTTTTTTGTGGTACTGGGGATGGAACCCTGGGCATTTTACCTCCGAGTTACACGTGCAGCCCTATTTTTTATTCTTTATTTTGATACAGGGTCTCTTAGCCGGGCGTGGTGGCGCACGCTTGTAATCCCTGCACTTGGGAGGCTGAAACAGGAGGACCACACAGGTTCAAAGCCAGCCTCGGCTACTTTCCAAATAAAATATAAAATAGGTCTGGGAGTATAGCCCGGAGGTAGAAAGCCTCTGGGTTCCACCCCTAGTACCAAAAAAAAAAAAATTGATACAGGGTCTCAATAAGTTGCAAAGGGCCTCACTAAGGCTGTCTCCCTCACCCCACCCACCTGCATGAACCTCAATCCTCCTGTCTCAGCCTCCCAAATGCTGGGATTACAAGCATGCACCACCACACCTGGCTCAGCCTCAGCAATTTAATGAGGCCCTCTGCCACTTAGTGAGACCCTGTTTCAAAATAAAATAGAGCTGGGGGTGTAGCTCAGAGGTAGAATATTCCTGAGTTCTATTCCCAGTACCAAAAAAATGAAAAAGTTTTTTTTTCCAGTACTGGGCATAGAACCAGGAGCATTCTACCTCATAGTTACACCCCCAGCCATTTATTATTATTATTATTATTATTATTATTATTATTATTTTAGTTTTTTATTTTGAAATAGGGTCTAGGTTGTTGAGGGTCTAAGTAGCTGAGATTGGCCTCCAAGAAAAAGTTACTTTTTTTGTGGTATTAAGGATGGAACCCAGGGGCCTTCTACCTCCAGGCTACACTTCCAGAACTATTTTATATTTTGTTTGAAAACAGGGTCTCACTAAGTTGCTGAGGCTGGCTTTGAACCTGCATGATCCTCTTGTCTCCGCCTCCCAAGTACTGGGATTACAAGCATACCACACCTGGCTAAATTACATTTTTAAGACATAAAAAGTGAGCCCACTGGACAGTGGTGCAGGCTTGTAAAACCAGTACTTGGGAGGCCCTGACAAGAGTATCCAAAGTCTGGAGTCTCAGCAACTCAGTGAAGTTTTCAGTAACTTAGACTCTGTTTCCAAATAAAAAATAAAATGTCAGGGGGTGTAGCCCAGAGGTAGAAGGCCCCTGGTTTCCACCCCTAGTACTGCAGAAAAAAACAGTAACAACAACAACAAACTAACAGCTGAGTGTGGTGGCCCACTTCTGCAATCCCAGCTACTGAGGATCACAAATTCTAAAGCATTCTGAACAATTTAGCAAGACCCTATGTCAAACTTAAAAAAATGCAAGGGATGTAGATCTGTGATAGAGTGCTTGCCTAGTGTGCACAAGGCCCTGGGTTCCTTCTCCAGTACAGGAGAGGAGGAAGATGAAGATCTATTTAATCAATTTGCTCCTCATTTTTACTTAAATTTTCCTCTGCAGCAAAATCGATAAGACAAATGCATTCAAACAATCTTTACAAATAAGGTTTAACAAATATTTTATTCAAATATGTCTTAAAATTCTGTAAGCAGATACTTCTGAACAGATTAAGAGCCTTCAGTCAGACCAGTTTAAAGTGCATCATTAACTTCATTTATACTTTAAAATGTACAACCTTAACTTAATATGAAATTAAGCAGACCAGAGTTAAATAAAAGTTTAATTTTAGAATGTTTTAATGTCAGGCATATCACTGATATTCACACCTTCAAATTTAAGAAAAACTTCTAAACCTTGAAGTTGTAAATCAGTTTGAGTGATGTCCTCTTTCATGCCATGTAAGCCATTGCCTAATTGAGGCCAGACCTGTCAGGCTCAACAGCATCCCGGAAATGACTTGCCTACCAGGGCTGGAAACACATCAAGAATTCGGAATATTTCTCATATTGAGGCAGGGGAAAAAAGTCCAAGTGAGATTGTGCTTAAGAACAATCACTATACTGTTCTGCAGGGGGGTGGGGGGGGGTTACAAAAGGCAGTTGTTTTTTTTTTAATTCTTGTTAGGTCCACAGTCAATACATCTAAATTTTTTATCTTCCTATCTAGTGATGGGCCACTGAACTTATCCCTCTTCTACCTGTATATGAACAAGAGTTCTCTCCTAAATTCTCATTTTGAATACCTGCCTTTTCATCTAACTTTCATTTTATATCCTTAGCTACTACGAGCACCTGGAGCACAGCCGGGTTCTTGACTTAGAAACCTGTTAACAATAATGCCTAGCACCTAATCTGCTTAGTGCTTTTCATTTCTTACCAAGAAAATCCATTCAATGTCGAAAGGAAATACAAGCATACACCTATACACACACTCAAATCCCAGTCATGAAAAATTAAGTCACATTCCGGCCATAAACGGTGCAAATAAACACTTCCAGTTAGCGTGTGCACTATTAGTGATCATGGACAGCGGTATCAGACTAAGTGGTAGGGGGTTGGGGCTGTTAACAACAGACTGCATCACAGCCAATAGCAGCAGGCCAGGACTGGCAGCAAGGCCAGTCTCTAAAGGGAGCTATAACACAGTATCACAATGCTAGATTTCCGAATGCCATTTTACGGGGGGGTGGGGGTTGAGAACCGGGAATCAAGTGCAGTAAAAGCCTCCGCTCAACGTCTCAGGAGAAGAAACCTAAGACAAGGTCTTGTGGCAACACCAGCTGCCCAGTCTCATCTCACCTCCAACACAACTTCCTTTCAGGTCGTTCTTATCAAAGTCAGGCGCTCAAAGGGTGAGAGGTGGCAAGAGTGGATAGTCACAGCTCACAAGGGAAATGGCAAAGGCCCTCGGAAAAACCAGACACTCCCCAATAGGAAGGGACTTCTAGTAGCCAGGAGAAGAGCACTTGCAGCCGCCTCCTCTCTCCCTTCCAGCCGAGGCTGTTAGGGACGAGCTTAGGATGTTGCTGGATGAAAGAGTGATAGGAGAAAATGGCAGTGAGGGATGAAGGGGGCTGCAAAGGGCTGGAGCCACCACGAAAAGGGGGAGAGGAGGACTTCCCTGGACATCGCCAGGGTAACAACGCCATCAGACAGCACCGACGCTGCCCTGCCAGCGCCTCAGACCCCCTCTCTGGGAAAGCTTCGCCCCTTCCACAGGGTCCCGATTCCCAAACACTGCTACCCACCCGACCTCGCTCGCCTTACTGCCCACCACCGGCGTCTTCTCCCTTCCGCCTCGGGCGCCCCACGCCCGCCGCCTCCGCTCCCCTCCCCGGCCACACACCCCCGGGGCGGCCCGTCGCCGGCCCTGCGGCTCGCCAGACCCCTCCCCCCTCACCTCTCCTCAGCGCCTCCTCGTAGCTGAGGAATCCGATCCGTGACTCCTTGGCGCCCATGCTGCCCTCATCCCCTCGGCCGGGGGTCGGAGCCTGGATTCGCCCCCACCCCCCTCCCGCCTTCTCCTCGGCGTCCCCGGGTGACGGTGTCCGCGTCCCCCGACCCCTCCTCCCCCAACACTAACAAGTGCGGCTTCTGCCCCAGCGGCTCCTCCCGGCCGCCGCCACCGCCTCCATGCCGGATCACGTGACCCGCTCCACCCCGCCCCCTTCCCCTCCCTCCTACTCCGCCCTTCTCCTCTCTCCTCCCTTCCCTTCCCTCCTCACGCCCTCTTCCCTCCCCTCGGCCCCCCTTCCGCCAGCCCCGCCGAGGGTCACCTGACCCGAGGCCCGGGACTGTTCCGGGTAATGGCCGCCGCCGGCCACACTCCGCCCCGCCCCACGCTAAGCGCGCGCCCGGGCGCAGGGCGGGGCCGCGCCGCCGCACGTAACGCATCAGCCAGCTTCCAGCCAATCCCAGGCGAGAGAGGGCGTCGACTTCCGGTGCGCCCTGGGAGTAACGCTCCGGCCTCCTCACCCTGGCCTGAAGCCGAGAGGTCCGAGCCCAGAATGTCCGGGCGACCCGGGCCACTTCTTGCGCTGGAGACTAGAGCGAACTTGTCCGAGAGTCGCGGCTCGTGAGAGATAGGAGCAGGCGGGCGGGAGGCCTGACGTCCGGGGGCTAAGGGGCTGGGAGCAATGGAAGGAAAGAAGCATCTCACTGGTTTTCCGGTGACGAAAAAATTCATACTCCTAGCGGGGAGATCCCTAAGGAAAGTGAGCCGGGTCTCCAGGTTGAGGGTCTTTTCGCGCCATCCCGGCCCCGGCCCAGCCCCTCTGGCTTTCTTTCATGGCCGCAGACCCGGCCGCTCTCGGGTCCCCTCTCGGCTTCTCCCCTTGCTGACAGCCGTGTTTTTGTTGATTCTGTTCTTTGTACAGATTCTTCAGGAATCTCTCTGCAAATGGCATATCTTGGTTTGTTGCAAGGAGTCACTTTTTTTTTTTTTTTTTTTTTTGGTACTGGGGGTGGAACCCAGGGCTTTTTTCTACCTCCGGGCCATCCTCCCAGACCTACTTTTATACTTTATCTCAGCCTCCCAAGCGCTGGGATTATAAACGTGCACCACCACGCCCGACTGGAGTCACCCTCTTTTTTTGGGCGGTGGGGTGGTACTGGGGATGGAACCGAGGGACCTTCAATCTCCGGGCTACATTCCCAGAGCTATTTTATATTTTGTTTGGAAACAGGGTCTCACGAAGTTGCTGAGAGCCTCACTAAGTAGATGAGGCTGGCTTTGAACCTGCGCGATCCTCCTGTCTCAGCCTCCCAAGAGCGGGGATTACAAGTGTGCGCCACCCCACCCCGCTCTGGAGTCACCCTCTTTTAAGTGTGACTTCAGTGGCGTCGAGTATATTGACGTTTTGCCACTTTACCACATCCATCTCTAGAACTTGTTCATCTTGCAGACTGTATTCCATTGAATAGTAATTCTCTATTCCTAGTCTCTATTCTCTATTCCTCGCTCACAGCAGTTCATGGGGACTGCTTTCCTCCATTGTCCCTATTAATTTGACTACTCATGCGTAATTCCTATGAATGGAAAACTCATTTTGTGACTAGCTTACTTCATTTAGCATGTCTTCTAGTTTCATCGTACTGTGTCATATGTTAGACTTAACTGGATTGACCATACGATTCAGCATTTGTACTTGTGAATATATACCCCCAAAGAATTCAGAGAAGGGTTTCTGCACCCGTGTTTATAAGCAGCGTTATGCACCATAGCTAAAAGGTGAAAACCCAAATTATCATGAATGAATCTTTTTAAATGTGCTCATAAGTACAATGGAATGTTTCTTTTCATTTCCTTGCATTTTAACCTGTTTGCTTTCCTTAATCTTCATCCTGAAAGTCACAACATAAAGGTTAAGGATAAGGAAACAACACTGAAGAAAAAAAAAACCCATTTGTATTAAATTAAATTCAAGGGTCAATTAGGTAATTTAGGGACAGCAAAAGGAATTCAGCTCCTAAAGCAAACAGATTTTTATATACCCTGCCAAAGAAAGAAGGTAATACTCTCTCGCTCCTCACCTTTCCTGGCAGACCAGATGAGCAGCGTGGTATTAGTCACAATGCTGCCCTTTCCAGTTCTCTGCAAGGGAGTTAATTTTAAGACCTCAGATTAGTTCCATTACTGAAAAAGGCTATGAATCAGAGGGCTGGGAATGTATTTCAAAGCCTTTAATTTCCAGGTCACTAGTTCAGTGTAGACGGCCCTTAGTCTTCAGACAAAACAACTCAGTCATCTTCACTCTGCACAATATGAGTTCTGAGTTCAATTATCATAGTAGAGGGCTAACCTAAGGAAAGGGCTCAGCCGGATGTGGTGGGCACTTGTAATCCCAGAATTTGGGAGTTTGAGACAGGAGGATAGCAGGTTCAAAGCCAGCTTCAGCTACCTAGTGAAGTCCTCTGTAACTTAGAGAAACCCTGTTTCAAAATAAAGAATAAAAAAAAAAAAAATAGGTCTGGGGAGCTGGCCATGGTAGCTCACGCATGTAATCCCAGTACTTGGGAGGCTGAGACAGGAAGATTGCACAGGTTCGAAGCCAGCCTCAACTACTTAGTGAGGCTCTCAGCAGCTTAGTGAGACCTTGTTTCCAAATAAAATATAAAATAGGATGGCGCATGCTTGTAATCCCAGGATTTGGGAGGGTGAGACAGGAGAACTGCAATTTGCAGACAACCTGGGCTACTTGGTGAGGCCCTTTGCAACTCAGTGAGATCTTGTTTCAAAATAAAGAATAAAAGAATAGGTCTGGGGTGTCACTCTGAGGTAGAATGCCCCTGGGTTCCATCCCCGGTATCGCAAAAACAAACAAACAGGGTCGCAGACCCTATTTTGAAAAGAAATATAAAATAGGTCTTTTTAGGCCAGAGATAGAAAGCCTTTGGGTTCCATCCCCAATACCACAAAAAAGTCAAATAAAATAAAGGATAATAAAAATAGGGCTTGGAATATAGCTCGGAGGTAGAATGCCCCTGGGTTCCATCCCCAGTACCACACACACAGACATACACAGACACACACACACACACACACACATACACACACAAATACAAATAGGGCTGGCAGTATAGCTCAGAGGTAGAATGCTCATGGGTTCCATCCCCAGTACCTACAAAAAAAAAAAAAAAGATCAGCTCAGCTGTGAGGGAAAAGATTCACAGTAGTTAAATTGTAACGTGCTGTAGAGATAAACAATGAATACCTAAAGATGACTTGGAATAGAAAGAATAAGCCTGGGTGCTTAACTACCTACTTGATTTACAGTGAAGTTAGAAGCAAATTATATTCTCTCTTTTGGCACTTTCTCCATCTGAAAGATAGGACTAGTGTAGGAATTTATCTATCTCATGTGATAAATGAGATACTATTTGTCTATAATAGATAAATGAGAGTATTATCTCATGAGAATAAATTATTACAAAATACTCAGGAATAGCCAGGTAGAGTGGTACCTCCCTGTAATCCCACTACTTGGAAGGCTGAGACAGAAGCATCAAGGGTTTGAGAACAGTCTCAACAAGTAGCAAGACTCAGCAACCTTATGAGACCCTGTTTCAAAACAAAAAATAGGATTGGGGGTGTAGGTCAGAAGTAGAATGCTCCAGTAACACACACACACACACACACACACACACACACACACACACACCATCATCATCATCATCGTCCTTAAGTTTCAGGCCTGGCTTCCCATAAGGCCATAAAATTTTTCACGCCATCACAGAATTTATCATAGATTAAACACTTCTAAAAATTGTGAGTTGAGACAGCAAACTTAGAAATACTATTTCTCCTTTGTCTGAGTTAAATTAAGCATATTATTAAAGGCAGTGAGGCAGATAGTTATGTCTAATGGGAATTTAAAAATGTTAAGCTGGGATCAAAACGTGCCTCTTGGTGTGCGTATTACACCGCACCAGCCACTCACATGTCAAATATTCTTCTATAACTTAAAATTGATACAGTGCTTAAGTTTGATGATGTAGAAAATCTAAAGTCTACTTGTCATACTAATAGGAATTCTATTAATCATTTAGTTTGTTCCGTTTCACTTCAGCCTTGAAGAGCTGGCCAGCCACCTGACTTTAAGCATTAGGTTATACTTAGGAAGTCACTCCTTTAACGATAACGAATGCCTGTGAAAAGGTTGTCCATACGGAGATTTAAGGCACGGCAGGTTGACATGTTATTTCCACTTACAGTTGGGTAACCTAAATGACATTGTTCCTCAGTTTCTACTCCCAGAGAAATGACATAAGAATAGGACATCATTTTAGGACTTGCTGAAGAAGCATAGCTAATCTAGAGATAGGGAGGCCAGTACAATAAAGAGGTGGAGCCGGGCGTGGGGCGCACGCTTGCCATCCCAGCATTCGAAAGGCTGAGACAGGAGGATCACAGTTTGCAGACAACCTCAGCTACTTAGTGAGGCCCTCTGCAACTCAGTGAGACCCTGTTTCAAAATAAAGACCAAAAAATAGGGCTGGGGTTATAGCTGGGAGGTAGAATGCCCCTGGGTTCCATTCCAGCCCTGTTTTTTATTCTTTATTTTGAAACAGGGTCTCACTAAGAGGTGGAACAGCACCTGATCTACGTAGAACTTGATTGCTACAACTCGAGGCCACACTACAAAGTGTGACTATACAACAGAAGAATTGATTTTCCAGTATTATAGAGTTATTAACTTAAAGTGATACAATATAAGGATGCAACACAGACACACACACACATACATACATACATACATACATACATACATACATACAGATATACAGATACGGTACTGGAGGTGAACTCAGGGGCAATCTACCTCTGAGCTATACCCCAGCCCTTTTATTTATTTCTAAGTTTATTTATTTATTTTTTTCAGTATTGGGGATTGAACTCAGAGGCATTCTACCTCCAAGCTACAAAACCCCCAGCCCTATTTTTTATTCTTTATTTTTTGTTTTGTTTTGTTTGTGGTACTGGGGATAGAACCCAGGGGCATTCTACCTCCAAGCTACACCCCCAGCCTGATCTTTTATTCTTTATTTTGAAACAGGGTCTCACTGAGTTGCAAAGGGCCTCCCTAAGTAGCAGAGGCTGTCCGCGAACCGGGATCCTCCTGTCTCAGCCTCCCAAATGCTGGGATTACAAGTATATGCCACCATGCCCGGATCAGCCATAAGTATTTAATAGCTAGTTAATTGAGGTATAATTTGAAAATTCTCAGGGACTTATAGTAGAAGAATGGAATAAGTCATCGGGGTCTTAAAAGGAGTAAGGAAATGAATTTATATATACAGCAGAAGATTTGTATTCTGGGTTTAGGGAAAACTTTTTGCTTGATGGTACTGATCCAACAATTAACATCTTCAAAGACCCCAATAACAGCTGTTTCCTACTCTCAGAAGCAGTCTGCTCCAGACCCTTACTCTGGAACCCAACTTTTCCAACACTTTCGTCATGGCCTGTCTTAAACTGTTCTTCATTTCCCTAAATAAACCTTATGTTCCCATAAAAATAAGTTTAAAATAAAAATCCTAATAATTGCCAGGTGTGGTGGCGCATGCTTGTAATCCCAGCATTCGGGAGGCTGAGACTGCAGGATCGCGGTTCCTGGACAGCCTCAGCTACTTAGTGAGGCCCTCCGCAACCTAGTGAGAACTGGTTTCAAAATAAAGAATAAAAATAGGGCAGGGGGTGTAGCTCGGAGGTCGAATGTCCCTGGGTTCCATCCCCAGACCCGCAAAAAAAAAAAAAAAAAAAAATCCCACTGGTTTATTCAAATGGATTTGAGAATTAGGAAATAGTATTTGGACAAAAAAAATTTTTTTTGTTGTTGTTGTTGTTTGTGGTACTAAGGACTGAACCCAGGGGCAGAATCTGCCTTTGAGCTACCCCCCACAAACCTATTTTTTTTATTCATGTGTGTGTGTGTGTGTGTGTGTGTGTGTGTGTGTGGTACTGGGGTAGAACCCAGAGGCTTTCTACCTCCGGGATATACTCCCAGACCTATTTTTCATATTTTATTTGGAAACAAGGTCTCACTAAGTTGCTGAGAGCCTCACTAAGTAACTGAGGCTGGCTTCAAACCTGTGCGATCCTCCTGTCTCAGCCTCCCAATTATTCTTTATTTTGAAACAGGTTCTCACTACATTGCAGAGGGCCTATGTAGCTGAGGCTGACTAGGAACTGAGATCTACTGTCTCAGCCTCCCAAGTACTAGGATTATAAGCATGCGCCACCACACCCAGCTCTGTGTTTGTGTGTGTGTGTGTTTGAATGGGACATGAGCCCCAGAAGCATTCTACCCCTGAGTTACATCCCC
This sequence comes from Muscardinus avellanarius, assembly GCF_963383645.1. Taxonomy (NCBI): domain Eukaryota; kingdom Metazoa; phylum Chordata; class Mammalia; order Rodentia; family Gliridae; genus Muscardinus; species Muscardinus avellanarius. The sequence continues at coordinate 34,038,042 of NC_137802.1, forward strand.
AGGTTGATTTTATTTTCTATTTGGAAACAGATTCTCATTAAGTTACTGAAAGCCTCACTATACTATTTTGCTAAGACTGTCCTCGAACCTATGAACCTCCTGTCTCTTCCTCCCAAGTATTAGGATTACAGGTGTGCACCACAAGGCCCAGTTTGTTCTTTATTTTATTTATTTATTTATTTATTTATTTATTTATTTATTTTGGTGGTACTGGGGTTCCTGTGGAAGCCCTTCTACCTTCGGGCTACACTCCCAGACCTATTTTTACATTTTTTTTTTTTTTTTTTTGGAAACAGGGTCTCCTAAACCAGCGCGTGCGGCTGGCTTCGAACCTGCGTGATCCTCCTGTCTCTGCCTCCCAAGGGTGGGGATTACAAGCGTGCGCCACCACGCCCGGCTTGTTCTTTATTTTTTGAAACAGGGTCTCACTAAATTGCAGTCTCGCTAACTAGCTGAGGCTGGCTGAAAACCTGTGATCCTCCAGGCAGCCTCCCTAATACTGGGATTACAAGAAGACAAAACTTTTTTGGCAACTCTTTTCAATCACTGATACCCTGATAGGGTGATTAGATGAGTTTCTTAGAAAGAGGAAGGAAATTCATTAAAAAAAAAAAAAAAAGAAGAAGAAGAAGAGCAGTGAAAACGGGGCATGGTGGCGCACACTTGTAATCCCAGCATTTGGGACGTTAAGACTGGAAGATCGTGGTTCATAGACAGCCTCAGCTACTTAGTTAGGCTCACTGCAACTTAGACCCTGTTTCAAAATAAAGAATAAAGAATAAAAAAAAAAATAGGGCAGAGTGTGTAGCTCTGAGGTCAAATGCCCCTGGATTCCATCCCCAGACCTGCAAAAAAAAAAAAAAAAGAACAGAAAGTTGGCAAGTCCCTCATGCCTGCCTGTTCAGTATTCTCCCCCTGCCCCAGCATTTAGTGTAAATGTTGGAAAGATTTCATTGTAATTTTTTTAAACTGCTGGTCGTGATAGCACATGCCTGTAATCCCAGTACTTGGGAGGCTGAGGCAGGAGAATTGCAGGTTGAAGCCAGCCTCAACAATTTAGCAAAGCCGGGTGTGGTGGTGCACGCTTGTAATCCCAGCATTTGGGAGGCTGAGACAGGAGGATCGCGGTTCAAGGACAGCCTCAGCTACTTAGTGAGGCCCTTTGCAACTCAGTGAGACCCTGTTTCAAAATAAAGAATAAAAAAATTGGGCTGGGGGTATTACTCGGAGGTCGAATGCCCCTGGGCTCCATTCCCAGTGCCACAAAATAAATAAATAAATCTTTCTTATTTGTTTCTTTATTTTTTGTTACTGAGGAATGAGTCCAGGGATATTCTACCTCCAAGCTACACCTCCAGTCCTATTTTATTTCATTATTTATTTATTATTTATTGTGGTATTAGAGATTGAATCCAAGGGCATTCTGCCTCTGATCTATACCCCAACTCCTATTTTTAACTCTTTATTTTAAAACAAAGTCTCACTAAGTTGCTTGGAGGGCCTCAATAAGTAGCTGAGACTGGCCACGAACCTTCAATTCTCCTGTCTAAGCATTTTTTTTTTTATTATTATTTAGCGGTACTGGGGATGGAACCCAGGGGCATTCTACCTCCAAGTGACACCCCCAGCCCTATAGTCTTTATTTTGAAATCGAGTCTCACTGAGTTGCAAAGGGCCTCACTAAGTAGCTGAGGCTGGCTGCAAACCGCAATTCTAGTGTCTCAGCCTCCGGAATGCTGGGATTATAAGTGTGTGCCACCACACCCAGTTTGTGTTTGTTTGTTTATGATACTGGAGATTGAACCCAGGGTTGTTCTACCTCTGAGTTACACCACCCCAGCCCCCAGCGGAGGCTGTCCTCGAACCGCAATCCTGGGTTTCAGCCTCCCAAATGCTGGGATTACAAGTGTGCGCCACCACACCCGGCTTAGTTTTTTATTTTTTATATTGAAACAGGGTATCACTGAGTTGCAAAGGACCTCACTAAGTAGCTGAGGATCCCCAAACTGCAATCTTCCTGTCTCAGCCTCCCAAATGCTAGGATTACAAGTGTGCACCAAGCCCAAGAGCTTATTTTATTTATTTATTTATTTTTACTTTTTTTGTGTGTGGGTCTGGGGATGGAACCCAGGGACATTCGACCTCCAAGCTACACACCCTGCCCTATTTTTTTATTCCTTTTTTTTTTTTTTTTTTTTTGGTGGTACTGAGGTTGGAACCCATAGGCTTTCTACTTCTGGGCTATACTCCCAGACCCATTTTATTTTTTATTTGAAAACAGGTTCTCACTAAGTTGCTGAAAGCCTCAGTAAGTAGCTGAGGCTGGCTTCGAACCTGTGCGATCCTCCTGTCTCGGCCTCCCAAGCTCAGGTTTACAATGTGCACCACCACGCCCAGCTTATTCTTTATTTTGAAACAGGGTCTCGCTAAGTTGCGGAGGGCTTCACTAAGTATCTGAGGCTGTCCGTGAACCATGATGCTCCTGTCTCAGCCTCCCGAATGCTGGGATTACAAGCGTGCGCCACCACGCCCGGCACTTTCACCAATTTTTGAAATATAATAATCAGAGCTTTCTCAAATCTTCCTAGGCTATTCCCAATACTGGTACACTGGGGATGGAATCCAGAAGCATTCTACCTCTGAGCTATACCCCCAGTCCTATTTTGTAGTCTATTTTGACACAGGTTCTCACTGAGTTGCAAAGGTCCTCACTAAGTAAGTAGTAGCTGAGACTGTCCTCGAACCCAGATCCTCCTGTCTCAGCCTCCCAAATGCTGGGATCACAAGCATGCACCACCATACCAGGCCACTTATTTTATTTTCAAACAGGGCTGTTGAGAGTCTCATTACATTGCTGACGTTGTCCTTGAACCTGGGATCTCTCCCATCTCAGTCTCCCAAATACTGTGATTACAAGTATGAAACACCACACCCAGCTCCCAGAGATTATTTTGAGAGAAAAAAAAAAAAGCCAATAGAATTTGTAGATACAGGGGGAGTGGTGAGTTGGCCCGGGCCACCCTACCCCCTCATGCCATTTTGGCATGGGGCTGTAACTATTTTCTGTATTTCTATTTTCTGTATTTCTATCTTTTTAATAAACTTCTTTAAATCTTAAAAAAAAAAAGAACTTGTAGATACATTAGATTGGGATGTATGATCGAATATTTTAGAATGACTCCAAAGTAGACGGTCTAAGTAACCAGAAGGCTAAAATTGCTACTTACTGTGCCAGTATTGGGAATGGCCTAGGAAGATCTGAGAAAGCTATGATTATTAATATATTCCAAAAATTGGGTGAGGAGCAAATCTGTGAAAGGACTTGGTTTCTGCCTAGAAGCAGGCAATTATTCCAATGTAAATTAACGTAGCTAAAGGTATTTAGCAAGTCTATAGGATAGGGGAACTAGGACTTCCTCATCCTCATTCTAAAGACAGGTTTACATGATAATTGGATAGTCTAGCCAGGATGGGAGGAGGGGTCGACCATGAAAGGAGACACCTTGCCACACCTTGCTGGGGGAGGAACCTAATTACGTACACAAGATGGAGGTCATGGGTATAAAAAGTCGGGCCACGTGTTGTATTTTTGGTGGGGCATTCAATGGAACCAACCCCAAGAATGGCATGGGGCTGTAACTATCTTCTGTATTTCTATCTTTTTAATAAACTTCTTTAAATCTTCAGCAAGAGTCCAGGCTAATATGTATTTACCCTTAGCTTAGGACAAGAACCCGCAGTTTTTCTGTTTTTCTGTTTTTTTTCTGGTTTTTTGGGTTTTGTGGTGGTTTGATGGAAATTGTGTCTGGGACCCTAACAGGGGTCCCCAGGGACAGTTTCCCCAAAACCATAACATTCCCAAACTCTAACACTCACTGAGCTGGGGAAACAATAGAGAGAAAGTTTATGGGTGAAGATTAGAAGCTCAGCTTTGGGCCTGTTTAATCATTCATTTATTTGGGGCTGAAGATTAAACCCAGAGGCATTCTATCCCTTAACTACATCCCTAGCCCTATTTTATTTATATTTTTATTTTTTTATTTTTATTTATTTATTTTTTTGGTGGTACTGGGGTTCCTGGAAGCCCTTCTACCTCCGGGCTACACTCCCAGGCCTATTTTTACATTTCTATTTGGAAACAGGGTCTCCTAAGCCAGCGCGCGCGGCTGGCTTCGAACCTGCGCGATCCTCCTGTCTCTGCCTCCCAAGCGCGGGGATTACAAGCGTGCGCCACCACGCCTGGCTTTATATTTTTATTTTGAAACAGGGTCTCGGTAAGTTGCTGATGCTGACTTTGAACCTACAATCCTATTTCGATCTCTCCTCAAGTACTGGAATTATAGGCTTGCCCCACCATGCCCCGCTGGACCTGTTCCATTTGAGGTGCTTATTAGACATTCAAGTGGAGACGTTGAATATTTCAGTTAGATATTTCATTCTGAAGTTAAAAAGGTCCAGGCTGGTGATATAAATGAAGGAATCATTAGCAAATGGTGGTATTTTAATTAAAGCTGCCTGTCTGAATGAGCTCTTTAAGGGAACCATCCTCTCCCAAGGTAATTGGGATTTCCAACATGAAAAGTTCAGGAAGATCGGAAACTCACAGGAAGACTGAGAAGACAGAGTCAGTGAAGTAGAAAAGCAAAGGGAGAGGGCATGCCAAGGCAAAGAGAAGTGAGGAAAGGCAGAGGGACATAAAGCAGAACTCAAAGAAGTAAGAAGCAGCCTCATCGGAAATGCCTTTTGTACTGACACAATCAAAGGTAGCTACTAAGACAGCTGAAAACTCAAAATCCATTTTTAACCAGCAAGGTAATATTTCCTTCTCTTAATACATGGTAGGAATTCTAAGCAGGTAGGGGAGTCCTCTCAGATAGACTTCAAGAATTTCATTGTTTTTTGTCAGATTTCTTTTTCGCTCTGACCTCTGAGCTGGGCGTAGTGGTACATGCTTGTAATCCCAGTACTTGGAAGTTGAGACAGGAAATTTCAGGTTCCAGAACAGCATTAGCAATGTAGTGAGACCCTTGGCAACTCAGCAAGAATATTCTTTCTTTCTTCCTTTTTTTTTTTTTTTTTTTGTGGTGCCAGGGATTGAATCAGGGACATTCTACCTCAGAGCTACACCCCTAGCCCTTCTTATTTCTTATTTGGAAACAGGATCTCACTAAATTGCAGAGGCTAGCTCCAAACCTGCTTTCCTCTTGTCTCAGACTCCCAAGTACTGGGATTACAGGTATGAGCCACCAGGCCCAGATTAGTCTATTCTCTTTAAATGGAGGTATAACAAATCATTTGAATGTTTGTTAACCATGAGAAAATATAAAGCATGCGAATGTATGGATGAATGATTACCAAAAACTTTGCCTCTTTAAGCTTAGAATGATTTTTGTCTTTATTTAATTTATTTTTATTTGTTTTAAATTTGGTCCCTTTTTAGGATTACTCATATAATAAGTTGATACTATATAACTAGAACTTTTTTTTGTACCAGGGACTGAACCCAGGGGCATTCTACCTCTGAGCTACACCTGTCGGGAAATATGGGGCTAAAGGAAACATGGCTGGACAGAATAGAACAGGGTTTATTTGGGGTAGAGCTTGGAAGAGGGGGCTGACCTGGCAAGACACTACATGAAAATCAGGAGCCACTTCCTTACAGACTAGGGGCTTTTCATGATTAAAGGAAGCGGGGGGGGGGGGTTTACAGAAGTATCCATGTATGCCGCCGGTTGGCGGGAGAAGGACCAGGTCATCTTGAGGCAGGGTAATGGTCAAGAGGTGTCCTCTTTTTTGTGGGTCTCTTTGTTCTGAGTCTCCTCCAGCAAGACCTCCTGGTTAGACCTCAAAGTTCCCACATTCCAGAGGTTTTATTTTGTTTTTATTTTTATTTTTGGTGGTACTGGGATTCCTGGAAGCCCTTCTACCTCCGGGCTATAATCCCAGACCTATTTTTACATTTTTATTTGGAAACAGAGTCTCCTAAGCCAGTGCGCGGGGCTGGCTTCGAACCTGCGTGATCCTCCTGTCTCTGCCTCCCAAGCGCGGGGATTACAAGCGTGCGCCACCACGCCCGGCTCCAGAGGTTTTATATATTGGGGAATGGGGCACAATTTTCACTCCAGCTATTTCCTGCATGAAAATGGGATAGAAGTAGGTGTAGACCTAGGAGCTGTGTTGTAGGCACTGTGAGGATCTTGGATATTCTGTGTGTTTGAGAGGAGGATGGATTGGCCTTTGGTCTACAGGAACCTCATTGACAGAATGGTTAGTGATTTTTTGGATTTGTGACATAATCAGGTTGATTATGCATGGCCCAAAGCATGGAATGAGGAGGAAAATTAGTAAAGAGGTTAGAAAGGGTAGGGACCATGCTATCCAGGAGGAACCATAAGGAACTGAGCTTAAACAGTTTTTGTTGTTGTTTTAGGGGTTTTATTTTGTTTCTGTCTATAAGATTTTAGACAGGACTCAGACCTTCCATAGCGCATTTGCCTCTGATTATGCTGCTTTTTTATTTCCTGGGTATCTAAGATGGTCCTTTCTTTCTTTCTTTTCTTTTTTTTTTCTTTTTTTTGGTGGTACTGGGGGTGGAACCCAGAGGCTTTCTACCTCCGGGCTATACTCCCAGACCCATTTTATATTTTATTTGGAAACAGGGTCTCACTAAGTTGCTGAGAGCCTCACCAAGTAGCTGAGGCTGACTTCGAACCTGTGTGATCCTCCTGTCTCAGCCTCCCAAGCGCAGGGATTACAAGTGTACGCCACCACACTTTAAGATATACGGCTTTAAGATGGTCCTTTCTGATGACTCTTTCTGCAGAGTATATGCTGATGGCTCCCAGTCTCTGGGACCTTCATGATCTCCCTCTTCTGGGGGGTCAGATGACTCACCAGAGTTCCAGATCCTTTATAGGGGTTCTTCCCAGCCCTATTTGACCTTGGAGGACTACCAACAGAGTGTTGTCTGTTTCTCCTTAGTCTTTTATCTCCTGATGGTTCTCTAGGTCATAGTTGTTGAAGACCCAGAAGGTCAGTTTCACCAATCCTTTTAAGCTAAAAGCTATTTTGCAGGTAACGGCTATTACTGAAAAATACTGACTGGGTGTTGCACTTCTGTCAGACACAAAAATGAATATGGTTGGTGTTGGGCATTTGGATCCAGAATTAGCAAAATGGCATTCTGCTCTCTACAGCCGCATGGAAGAAGTCGGAGGGGTAGGTAGGGGAAGTGGCACTGGTCCACTGAAAGATGGCTGACCAGAAATCTCCCAGGCAAGAGAAATCTAATCACCAACTCCCTCCCAGGTTTTAGCACCATTATGTCAGGGACTATGGGGATAAAGGAAACATGACTCTATAGACCAAAATAGGCTTTATTTAGGGTAAAGCCTGAAAGGGGAAACTGACCAGGAAAAAGAGGCCATGACAGTCAGGAGCCCACTTCCCTACAGACTAGGGGCTTTTTGTGGGACAAAGAAGGGAGGTTCAGGAGTAGTCGTGTATGCCTGTGGTTGGAGAGCTAGTGATCATGTCTTCTTGGGGTAGGGTATTGGTCAGGGAGCATTTTTTTCCTTTCACTTATACTTATTTTTCTAAGTGAGTTTGAACCCAGGGGCATTCTACCTCTGAGCTACACCACCAACCCTATTTTTATTTTTTTTTAATTCTTTATTTTAAAACAGGTTATCAGTAAGTTGCAGAGGGCCTCACTAAGTAGCTGAGGCTGGCCTTGAACCTGCAATCTTCTTGTCTTAGCCTCCCAAGTATTGAGTCTACAAGAGTGTGCCACTATGCCCAGCTATCTTATACTTTACAAATCTCTTGCAACTTCTTCAAACCCTCGGCAACTTATTTCACCTTCTGATTTTTCTCATTTTTTTTCTCCTATAACAGTCATTTAGAACAAAAATCTTGCCATTCAAAATTTTACCCACTTAAAAGAATTTTTCTCTATTTATTTACTTATTTTTGCAGTGCTAGGGGTGGAACCCAGGGACACTTTACCTCTGAGCTACACCCCCATCCCTATTTTTTATTCTTTATTTTGAAACAGGTTCTCACTGAGTTGCACATGGCCTCACTAAGTAGCTGAGGCTGTCCTCGAACTTGGGTCCTCCTGTCTCAACCTCCCAAATGCTGTGATTACAAGTGTGTGCCACTACACCTGGCTTAACTTACTTTCTTTCTTTTTTTTCTTTCTTTCTTTCTTTTCTTTACAGTACTGGGGATGGAACCTAGGGGCATTCTACCACCGAGCTACCCTCAGCCCTATTTTTTATTCTTTATTTTGAAAGAGGGCCTCATTGAGTTGCAAAGGGCCTAAGTAGCTGAGGCTGGCCTTAAACCAGGATCCCCCTGCCTCAGCCTCCCAAATGCTGGGACTACAAGCATGCTCCACCACGTCCAGCTTTAACTTTCTTTTATTACAATATCCCCACATGTCTACAAATATCTCCTTTTATTTATTAGGTTTCTTTTTTCTTTGGGGGCTCTAGTGGTATGGCAAATATTTATCAGTCAGTGTGGCCAAAGAGGTGTGGCCAACTTGCTGGCATAGTTGGGATTTTTTTTTTAACGCAAACTTTCTGGTATCAGGATCTGTGAAAGACATACAATTGTAAGCTATGGCGCTGGCAGATTGAGGGCAGGGCTAGGGCAGGAACAGGGAGGCTGTCGTACCTGACAACCCTACAGGAGCCAGGTGGGTGGAGCGGATGGGAATGGAGACCAGGTGGAAGGAGAGGGCAGCGGGCGGGCAGGCCTTGGGGTGTGAAGGGAGCTTAGGAGGAAAGTATGGGAGTGGGCGGGCTGGTGGGGTGGGCAGCACATTGATGGGACGCGAGGTCACTGCTGCTCCCCACAGGGCTTGAGCCCATTGCAGCGCTGAGATATACACGTCTGCTCAGAGCCTAGAGTGGTCCAGGGCACTGAAGTGTTGCTGTCTGCCTTCTTCTTTACCAGAGGTAGAAATGAGGAAAAGGCTTAGGGCCTAGGGGGAGGGGAAGGGTCTGAGCTGCAGGTGCAACTGTAGCTCATGCTGGGCAGGGTCCACCTGGTGAAAGGGCCATACGCTGGCCTTGGCTGGAGCCCCCAGTGGCTTCAGATAGGCCCACAACCTTGGAGTGGGAGGAGAGGTCGGCTGGAGACACAGGATGGAATCCATACTACCAAGGGCTTGGAAGCCCTGCTAGTGTACGGCGAGCAGATGGGGACAGAGCAGGAAAGTCAGCCAGCAAGCAGGAGGGGAGGGGAGGAACCGCACAGCATCCTTTCCCTGAAAGGCAGTGGCAGCAGAGGGCTGAGGGGCTGAACCAGAAAAGTCCTGGAAGGATTACGTTTTCCCTGGGAGGTTCTGCGTTGAGGAGAAGGACTTGGCAGAAAAAGGGATTTTTACAGAGCTGAGAGCAAGAGCGGAGAGGAGAGGAGAGGAATCTCAAAAATGAAGGTTTTTTCCTCTTGTCCTTAGCCATTCTGGGAAATATAAGTCTTGCAGGATTTGGGGGTTGACTGTGCCAATTTTAGGCAGGTCACTGCCTCTAGATATTGAGGCTAGGCTGTTACAGTAAAAATAAATAAACAAATAAAAAATAATAAATAAATAAGGTGTTTTAAACCCGGTGCAGTGGTATGAGCATGCTTGTAATCCCAGTACTTGGAAGGCTGAGACAGGAGGAATTATTACAAAATAAAGAATAAAAAACAGGGCTGGAGATGTAGCTCAGAGGTAGAATGCCCCTGGGTTCAATCCCTAGTACAAAAAAAAAATTTATTTTGAAACAGTCTCACTAAGTTGCAGAGGGCCTCACTAAGTAACTGAGGCTGGCTGCAAACCTGCAATCCTCCTGTTTCAGCCTCCCAAGTACTGGGATGATAAGCGTGTACACCATGTCCAGCTCAAAATTCCTGTGTGTGTTACTGGGGATGGAACCCAACATTCTACCTTCGAGCTACACTTCCAACCCTATTTTGTATTCTTTATTTGGAAACACGGTCTTACTGAATTGCAAAGGGCCTCATTAAGCAGTAGCTGAGACTGTGAGAGAACTGTGATCCTCCTGTCTCAGCCTCCCAAACGCTGGGATTACAAGCATGTGTCACCATGCCAGGCTATTTCTTATTTGTGTGTGTGTGTGTGTGTGTGTGTGTGTGTGTGTGTGTGTGTGTGTGTTACTGGGGGTAGAATCCAGGGGCTTTCTACCTCTGGGCTATACTCCCAGACCTATTTTATATTTTATTGGAAAGAAGGTCTCATTAAGTAGCTGAGGATGGCTTCAAACCTGTACAATCCTCCTGTCTCAGCCTCTCAAGCGTGGGGATTACAAACGTGTGCCACCATGCCCCGGCTGATTATTTATTTTGAAACAGGGTATCACTAAGTTGCAGAGGGCCTTACTAAGTAGCTGAGGCTAGCTCAGAACCTGTGATCCTCCTATCTCAGCCTCCCAAGTACTGAGGTTACAAATGGGTGCCACCATGCCCGGCACAAGAGGGATTTTTGAAACCTGGAAAACTCATGGGCCCAGAAGGCACAAGCAGAAGAGCGGAGGCAACATTCTCCGAGGTCCTCGGTGAAGGGGCGTGGGTCCGGACCCATCAAAACCCTTGCAGATGGATGGGGCCAGAAATAGAAAGGCAGGCATCACTGGGACATTCTAACTCTATACCCTCAGCCTTATCATTATTACTAATAGTGTGTGTGTGTGTGTGTGTGTGTGTGTGTGTGTGTGTGTGTGTTTGCAGATTGAACCCAGGGACATTCTACCTTTGAGCTATATCCTTTTGAGCTATATCCTCAGCCCTGTTTTATTTTTTATTTTGAAACAGGGTCTCACTAAGTTGCTGAGGCTGGTGGCAAACCTTTGTAGGGGTGCTGGAAAGCAGGCTGGAAGAAGCGCTTTCCCCCCAGTATGAGAAGTTAACTAGAGAAGTCTTCTTCCATATTAGGATTAGAAATAAGGTATTAAAATATAGAGTTAAGATATAGAAGTAAGGTAGGATTGGAAATAGAATGAAGATCCATAAGCCCAGCTGCCCAGGTTGCAGGATTCAAGGACGACGGTAGGGGACCCACAAGGTCAAAGCCTCTAATCTCCAGCTTGCCAGCCAAGGTCTTTGTAAATGGGCCCCATCCCCATATCTCTGAGCTAGATCAGCAAACAAGGCCAGGCTAATCTGCTCTCCAGGTAGATTCTTCAGTGCAGAGATAAGCCTGGCCCAGCCAAGGTGGGTGGGAAAGGCAGAGCAGGCTCTGACATGTGTGGATGCATGTTTTAAAATTATTGGTTGTACTTGTTTGTCCTTGTTTCTGATTGGTTGTATTCTAAGGTTGGTGGACTCGAACTTTTGGCGGGTTCTGCTGCGTGAAACCACTCCCTCGTGTGTAACCACTCCCTCCTAGGGTTATAAAATTCAGAGTGTGGAGTGGGGAGGGGTCAAACCTCGACCATTTAGTGTCGAAATTTGACCCCTGGCTAGCCGGGACAGAGCTGCAGCACAATAAACCTCGCTTGCATTTTACATCTCTTGTGAGTCCTTCGATATTTGGGTTGGTGGGCGATTCTCGGACCCTTCACCTTAAATACTCTTGTCTCAACCTCTCAAGTACTGGGTGATAAGTAAAATAAAAAATTAAATGCGAGTAAAATAAAAATAAGTGAGTACGGCGGAGTGTGAAAAACACGAGAGAGGTCCGGTACATGTGGCATGTAAAGTTTTAATGGCACGGCTCTCCCGGGGATCAGGGCGAGGCACCGTGGGGCCCACGCGCCTGTCCGAAGCTTGAGGACGTGGGCTCTCCTTTTCAAGGTATGCATCTCGCGAGATGAGGGTTTACTCGCGGGAATGCCCAATTCTCGCGGGGGTTTCAGCCCCTCCCTTGCCCTGCAGAGGTCATGTGACACAAAGTCACATGAGTGCAGGACCCAACTTAACACTGGGATTACAAGTGTGCACCGCTATGCCTGGCTTTTATTATTTTTTTGTTTGTTTGTTTGTTTGTTTTTGTGGTTCTGGGGATTGAACTCAGAAACATTCCACCTCCAACCTATACCTCCAGACTTATTTTATTTTATTATTATTATTTTTTTTGGTGGTACTGGGGGTGAAACCCAGAGGCTTCCTACCTCCAGGCTATACTCCCAGACCTATTTTATATTTTATTTGGAAACAGGGTCTCACTAAGTTGCTGAGGCTGGCTTTGAACCTGTGCGATCCTCCTGTCTCAGCCTCCCAAGAGCGGGATTACAAGCGTGCGCCACCACGCCTGGCTTTTTTTCTTTATTTTGAAACAGGGTCACACTGAGTTGCAGAGGGCCTCACTAAGTGGCTGAGGGTGGCCGTGACCCTGCAATCCACCTGTCTCAGCCTCCCCAGTACTAGGATTACAAGCGTGTGCCACCACGCCCGGCTTATTTATTTGGAAACAGGGTCTCACTAAGTTGCTGAGGGGCTTTCTCTCTCTCTTTCTCTTTTCTTTTCTTTTCTTTTCTTTTCTTTTCTTTCTTTTTTCTTGTGGTACTGGGAATGGAACCCAGGGGTATTATACTTCCAGCTGTACTCCCAGTCCTATTTTATATTTTATTTGGAAACAAGATCTCACTAAACTGCTGAGAGCCTCACTAAGCTGCTGAGGTTGGCTTTGACCTAGATCCTCCTGTCTCAGCTTCCCAAGTACTGGGATTACAAACATGTGCCACTACACCTAGCTAGACTGTAGCTTTATTTATTTATTTATTTATTATTTATTTATTTATTTATTATTTATTTTTGTGGTACTGGGGTGGAACTCAGGGGCATTCTACCTCTGAGCTACACTCCCAGCCCTATTTTTTATTCTTTAGTTTGAAACTCACTGAGTTGCAAAGAGTTATAACTATATAGCTGAGGTTGTCCTTGAACCTTTGATTCTCCTGTCTCAGGCTCCCAAATGCTGGGAATTCAAGTGTGTGCCACCACGCCCAGCTTACACTGTAGCTTTAAATCTAAAAATTTTATGATGTTTTCCTTCTGACCTAAATCCCTCACCTTCACCCTTAAGGCATGCTTGCCTCCAGACCTAAACTCCTAAGAGGTCTGTTAAGTGCAAGATCCAGTAAATCCTAGAACATTCTACATCCAGCTAATGGGTCCAAATATTTTGTTAACCTACAGAATGTAACGTGTGTGTGTGTGTGTGTGTGTGTGTGTGTGTGTGTGTGTTACTGGAGATTGAACCCAGAGGCATTCTATCTCTGAACTACCCACTGTCAAGAATTTAGTCTTGCTAAATTCTTGAAGGTCTTGCTAAATTGCTGAGGTTGACCTCAAACCTGTGATCCTCCTGTCTCCGCCTCCCAAGAACTGGGATTACGGATGTCCACTGCTGTGCCTGGCTAGTCCTTGCTCAAGTTTAATAAACTCAGCTGAGCTTGATGGCACACACTTAAAATTCCAGCACTGGGGAGGCTGAGACAGGAGGATTGCTGATTTAAAGCCAGCCTTGGCAACTATGCGAGGCCCTCCAAACTTAGTAAGACCCTGTTTCCAAAGAAGAAATAAAATCAGGCTGGGGAGTAAATTTGGAGGTAGAATTCCTCTGGGTCCAATCCCCAGTACCAGTTGGCTGTGATGGCACACGCTTGTAATCCCAGCATTCGGGAGGCTGAAACAGTAGTGAGGAGGTAGAAAGGAAATAGGTAGATACGGAAAAGGCCTGGGTAGAAAAAAGTTAATTTCCTGAGTTTCCTGAGGGGCACAAATTTCTGAAATTCCAAAGGCTCAGAGATAAAAAGGACCAGAACTTCACAAAAGCCATCTGTTTGCTAATCAACAAACCCACCAAGCAAGTCTGGCATTCCTGAAAGGAGATTCTTCAAAGGACTTGCAAATACCCTATGCAAATTCTGAGAGCTGCTTCCCAGAATTCCCAAAGTCACCCTAACCAAAAGAGGACTTGAAAGCGGTGGGCAGTAGCCCTTGGGGATCAGCAATTGGGGCTTTTCCCTCTCGGGACCCCATCCCCTTTTGGGGAGCTGTTTTCTCTCTCGCAGGTCGTGTTGGTCCTGAGAGAAGGCAGAGTGCATCTGAAGACACGTGGTTCAGGCTACTCTCGAGTAGTGACCTGAAGGCCTCTGCTGCACATCAAGGCTGACCAGGGCCCCTAGGGGTGATCTGCACCTCTTTTCTGGCAGATCGCATGGACTCTGGGAGAAAGTAGTTTGTAATTGACGGCACTTGGCTCGGGCGACACTCGAGTAGTGACGTGAAGGCAGCTACTGGACAACAGAGACCTGACAGCCCCTTTGGGGTGGTCAGCCACTTTTTTCTATTCTCTTCTGGCAGATCACGTGGACTCTGGAAGAAAGCAGCCTGCACCTGAAGGCAATTCGGCTTGGGCTACTCTCAAATATTGTCCTGAAGGTGGCTGCTGGACCCAGAGTTCCAGCCCCTTTGGGGGTGTTCAGCCACCTTTCCCCATTCCCTGCTGCTTCCAATAAACCTTTTACTCCCCTTCCTGAGGTCTGCGGGTGTCATTCTTTGCTCACCGTAGACAAGAACCGGGTAAGGAAATGTCAAGTTCCTTCTTAGGGAACTCCGTTTCATCTCGAGGAAATGCTGGGTTTCCTCAAGAAACCCCCGTTTCAGTAGGATCATGGTTCGAGGACAGCGCCAGCTACCTAGTGAGCTTTTTGTACCTTTGTAACTCAGTGAGACCCTGTTTCAAAATAAAGACTAGGCCAGGCGTGGTGGCGCACGCTTGTAATCTCTGCGCTTGGGAGGCTGAGACAGGAGGATCGCACACGTTCGAAGCCAGCCTCAGCTACTTAGTGAGGCTCTCAGCAATTTAGGGAGACCCTGTTTCCAAATAAAATATAAAAAAAGGTCTGGGAGCATAGCCCAGAGGTAGAAAGCCTCTGGGTTGCACCCCCAGTACCACCAAAAATAAATAAATAAATAAACTAATAAATAAATAAATAAATAAATAAATATAAAAGACTAGCTGGGCGTGGTGGCGCACACTTGTAATCCCCATGCTTGGGAGGCTGAGACAAGAGGATCATACAAGTTCAAAGCCAGCCTCAGCTACTTAGTGAGACCCTGTTCCCAAGTAAAATATAAAAATAGGTCTGGAGCCGGGTGTGGTGGCACATGATTTGTAATCCCAGCATTCAGGATGCTGAGATCAGAGGATCGCGGTTCACGAACAGCCTCAGCTACTACTTAGTGAGGCCCTCTGCAACTTAGTGAGACCCTGTTTCAAAATAAAGAATAAAAAATAGGGCAGGGGGTGTAGCTCGGAAGTCGAATGCCCCTGGGTTCCATCCCTAGACACACACACACACACACACACACACACACACACACACACACAAAATAGGTCTGGGAGTATAGCCTGGAGTTAGAAAGCCTCTGGGTTCCACTCCTAGTACCACCAAAAAATAAATGAAATAATAATAATAATGATAATAACAACAACAATAACTAAAAAAATAGGCTGGGGTGTAGCTTGGAAGTAGAATGTCCCTGAATTCCCCCAGTACCCCCCCAAAAAAATCTCCAGTACCAAAAGAAATTTTTTTTTTTTTTTTTTGCGGGTCTGGGTATGGAACTCAGGGGCATTCGACCTCTTAGATACACCCCCTGCCCTATATTTTATTCTTTATTTTGAAACAGGGCCTCACTAAGTAGATGAGGCTGGCCGTGAATGGCGATCCTCCAGTCTTAGCCTCCCACCCCAATGCTGGGATTACAAGTGTGCACCACCACGCCTGGCTCCAAAAGAAATTTATACTCATAATAATTCACTTATTCAAAAAACATTTGTTGAGTCACCATTTTGTATAAGAAATTGGATGAGCCTGTTTGCTCCAAAAAATCCTTCCAGCACTGGGGTTGGTGGTGCACGCTTGTAATCCCAGTACTTGAGAGGCTGAGACAGAAGGATTGCAGGTTCCTGGCCAGCTACTTAGTGAGGCTCTCCACAATTTAGTGAGACTCTGTTTCATAACAAAGGATAAAAAATAGGGTTGGAGTTGTAGCTCGAAGGCAGAATGCCCCTGGGTTCAATCCCCAGCACCACCAAAAAAAAATTAATAATAATAATAATCCTCCCAAGTTGACACTATTATCAGTACAGTAAAATCAGTTAAAAATTTTTAGTTTAGCCAGGCATGGTGGTGCACACTTGTAATACCAGCACTTGGGAGACTGAGACAGGAGGATTGTACAGGCTCAAAGCCAGCCTCAGCTACTTAGGCTCTAAGAAACTTAGTGACGCCCTGTTTCCAAATAAAATATAAAATAGGTCTGGGAGTATAGTCCGGAAGTACAAAAGCTCCTGGGTTCCACCCCCAGTAACACACACACACACACACACACACACACGCTCTGGGGGAGAGGGCACCAAGTATAGTTTAAATATATACCATTTATGTTCAATAAAAATGTGTTTAAAAAAAGAAAGCTCGCCGGGCGTGGTGGCACACACTTGTAATCCCCGCACTTGGGAGGCGGAGACAGAAGGATGGCTCAGGTTCGAAGCCAGCTTCGCTGGCTTAAGAGACCCTGTTTCCAAATAAAATATAAACTAGGTCTGGGAGTATAGCCCGGAGGCAGAAGGGTTTCATCTCCAGTACCACCAAAAAAATAATAATAAATAAATAAATAAATAAATAATAATAATAATGAAATAACTAACTAAATAAATAAGGGCTAGAGGTGAAGCTTAGAGATAGAAGGTCCCTGATTCAATCCTTGTATCACAAAACAATAAATAAATAATACTCCATTTATCAAATTGATCAGTTTCTTAAAGACTGGATTGTGCTAATCCAATTCCAATTTTTAAAAAACATATGAAGTTAAGAGAGACCATATTTACCCTCTACCCTACAGGACCCAGCCTCGCTAGGAAGTCAGGCAAATACAGGAAACAACTGCTCTTAGACACTGGGCAGCAGCAGAGCGGAAGTGAGTGAGGAGAAGGGGAGCCAGCAAGGAGAGGTGTGCAGCTGCCGGCTCTCTCCCAGAGGCACATTCTGGATCATAAATGAGTCCAGCCCAGTCTCCTTGCGTGGAGGACACAGAGGTGGAGTTCGCCGAGCCTGAGGCAGCAGGAAGTTGCTACACAGAATTCCAGAAAGAAAGGAGGTATGCAAAAAGAGGTCCAGAAATCTTTGTCCAATTTCAACCTTTGGGCTGGGATTGTGGTTCAGTGGTAGAACACTTGCCTAATATGTAAGAGGCCCTGGGTTCAATTCCCAGCACCAAATTAAAAAGGTGTATGTTGGCTTGATGGGGGGAGAACACAAAGGTGCACACCTGTAATCCCAGTACTTGGGAGGCAGAGAAAGGAGGATTACAGTTCGGAGGCCAGCCTCAACAATTTAGTAAACCACTCTGCAAGTTAATGAAACTTTGTCTTAAAATAGGGCTGGGAGTGTAGCTCCAAGGTAGAATGCCCCTGAGATCAATCCCGAGTCACACACATAGACAAACACATACACATACACACACACACACACGCACAAGCAGGGGCAGGGGAGCAGTGGGGTATGCTTGTAATCCCATCACTTGGGAGGCTGAGACAGGAGGATCATAGGTTCAAGGCCAGCCTCAGCAACTCAGCAAAACCCTGTTTCAAAATAAAAAACACAAAGGGGTGGAGGTATGGTGTGGAGATAGAATGCCCCTAGGTTCAATCCCCAGTACCAAAAAATAAAAGAGTTTTTGCTCTGTGTGTGTGTGTGTGTGTGTGTGTGTGTGTGTGTGATTTTTTTTTTTTTTTTTTTGGTACTGATGGTGGAACCTAGGGGCTCTCTACCTCCAGGCTATACTCACAGACCTATTTTATATTTTATTTGGAAACAGGGTCTCACTAAGTTGCTGAGAGCCTCACTAAGTAGCTGAGGCTGGCTCTGAACCTGTGCGATCCTCCTGTCTCTGCCTCCTAAGCGCTGGGATTACAAGCGTGCTCTGCTACACCTGGCTGTGTGTAGAATCTTTATTCCCAGGGGGACATTCTACCTCTGAGCTCAACCCCCAGCCCTATTTTATTCTTTGATTTGGAAACAGGGTCTCACTCAGTTGCTGAGGCTGGACATGAACCTGAGATCCTCCTGTCCCAGCCTTCCAAGTGCTGGGGTTACAGGCATGCCCCATCGTATGCTCTACCATGCCTGGCTTGTTTTTTTGCTTGTTTGTTTTATTTTTGCTTTTTGGCAACGTTGAGGATTGAACCCAGGGCCTCACACATGCCAGACAGGTGCTCTACCACTGAGTGACATCCCCAGACCTCTTTGCTGTATAATAGTGTGGACGTATGTGGAGTTAAGTTTCAGGCGGCTGAGAAAAGAGCAAAGAGATGTAAGTAAACAATTCCCAAAACTCACAGAGATCTGGAAAATACTCAAATCTGACCAATTAGAGTAGAAATACCACAATGACCACTCAAGGCACTCATGAGAAACCTCGGAAGAATCAAACCTTGTCTAAAATCGTCCTAGTATAATCCAGACCTGCTTGACAAAGCTGAAAAGCAAGCTTCAGAAGCACCAAACTCATCTGAAAGTCGGCTATGTGGCAAAACAAAGACCTACGCTCTGTTTTAAAAAATATTTTTTGAGCTGGGAATGGTGGCGCACGCTTGTAATCCCCACGCTTAGGAGGCTGAGAAGGGAGGATCGCGGTTCGCAGACAGCCTCAGCTCCTTAGTGAGGCCCTCCGCAACTTAGTGAGACCCTGTTTCAAAATAAAGAATAAAAAATAGGGCTGGGAGCTGGGCGTGGTGGTGCACGCTTGTAATTCCCGGCTTGGGAGGTGGAGACAGGAGGATCCCACAGGAAGCCAGCCTTGCTGGTTTAAGAGACCCTGTTTCCAAATAAAAAATATAAAAAATTAGGTCTGGGAGTGTAGCCCAGAGGTAGAAAGGTTCCATCCCCAGTACCACACACACACACACACACACACACACACACACGCGCGCGCGCGCGCGCACACACACACACACACACACACATTGGTGCTGGGAATTGAACCTGGGGGGATGCTACCTCCAAAATTGACCCTCAGTCCCCCCTCTTTTTGTGTATGGTATTGGGGATGGAACCCAGGGCCATTTTACCTCCAAGCTACACTCCAGCCCTATTTTTTTTATTCTTTATTTTGAAACAGGGTCTCACTGAGTTGCAAAGAGCCTCACTAAGTAGTAGCCTAGGCTATCTGCGAACCATGATCCTCCTGTCTCATCCTCCAAAATACTGGAATTAAAAGACTGCGCCATCACGCCCAGCTACCCTCACCCCTTTTTAGTTTTTTAGTTTTTTTTTTTTTAACAGGATTATTAGGTTGCTAGGAGTCTTGCTAAGCTGCTGAAACTACCCTCAAACCTGTGATCCTCCTATCTCGGCCTCCAAGTACTAGGACTACAGGCCACAATGCCCTGCTGACCGACACTCTTATTTTTATTTTTTTTGGTGGGTCTGGAGTTGGAACCCAGGAGCATTCTACCTTCCCTACACCCCCTGCCCTATTTTTGTTATTCTTTATTTTGAATCCAGGTCTCGCTGGGTTGTAGAGGGCCTTGTCAGCGAGCCGGTCAAATGCTGGGATTACAAGCACCGCGCCACCACGCCCAGCTTAGGAATTAGTTTTAAGCTATTGAATTTAAAATACTTTGTCACCTATCAGTAGGTAGTTAACTAATGCAAGAGTCTAACAAATACTGATAAAGCTGGGTGTGGTGCCCATGGCTATAATCCCAGTGACTCAGGAGGCTAAGGCAGGGAGATATCAAGTTTGAGGCCAGACTCAAAGAAAAATATAAAAAACAAAGCTGGGCGTGGTGGTGCACACTTGTAATCCCAGCGCTTGGGAGGCTGAGACGGGAGTATCATACAGGTTCGAAGCCAGCCTCAGCTACCTCAGTGAGGCTCTCAGCAATTTAGTGAGACCCTGTTTCCCAATAAAATATGAAAGAGGTCTGGGAGTGTACCTCAGAGATAGAAAGCCCCTGGGTTCCACCCCCAGTACCCCCCCACACACACACACAATAAAAGCCAGGCATGGTGACATGTTTATAATCCCAGTACTTGGGAGGCTCAAACAGGAGGATCTCAGGTTCACGGCCAGCCTCAGCAATTTACGCCCTCTGCAACTTAATGAGACCCTCTTTCAAAATAAAAAATAAAAATAGGGCTGGGGGTGTAGCTCAGTGTAGAAGCCCCTGGGTTCAATTTCTAGTACTGTAAACAAAGCCTTAGGGCTCAGTGGTAGAGCACCTGTCTAGCATGCCCAAGGCCCTGGGTTTGATTCCCAGAATCCCAAAACAACCAACCACCAAAAAGTAAAAAAACTGAAAAAATATCCCATGAAACAAATATACTTGCCTTTATAGTATTAAAGTTAATAGTATTAATAGTTATTTCCTTTTATATAGAAAAGACTTTCCTCCAGGCTATATGATACTCTTGATCCCTATTAAGGATTTCCCCTATTCTAGCATTAAGAGAACCTCGGAAACTAAATTAGTGATCTGTATATTTCTCGGTCAACAGCTATCCTTCTTCCATGTTTTCCAATCTATTGGAGTATAAATTTTCAAAAATAGTGTCTGATAATCCTTCGAATTTCCCCACTGTCTGTGGTGATGTCTCCTTTTTCATTGAGTTTTTCTTTTGGTTAGGTTGGCCAGGGGTTTGACAATCCTATTAATCTTTTCAAAGAACCAGCTTTTTGTTTTGTTGATTCTTTGAATTTTTTTTGTTGTTGTTGTTCTCTATTTCATTGATTTCTGCTCTGAATTTAATAATTTCCTGCCTTCTGCTGGCTTTGGGATTATACTGTTGCAGCCTTTCTAGGTCCTTGAGATGTGTCATTAGGTTGTTTTCTTGGTGATTCTCTGTTCTTATGTGGGGACTCAATGCTATAAACTTTCCTCAACACTGCCTTCGAAGTGTCGCAAAGATTTTGGTAAGTAGTTTCTCTATTTTCATTTATTTCCAGAAATTTCTTTATTTCTCCCCTAATTTCCTATCTTACCCACCCATTCATCATTCAATAGTGTATCATTCAATCTCCATGTATTTAAGTAGTTTCTTTTGAGTTTCCTGTTGTTGATTTCTACTTTCATCCTATGATGGTCTGAAAAGATGCAGGGAATTATATTACATCTTTTGAATTTGCTGGTGCTTGCTTTTTTTTTTTTGGTGGTACTGGGTATGGAACCCAGAGGCTTTCTACCTCCGGGCTATACTCCTAGACCTTTTTTTTTTTTTTTTTTTTTTTTGGAAACAGGGTCTCACTGAGTTGCTGAGAGCCTCACTAAGTAGCTGAGGCTGGCTTTGAACCCGTGCAATCCTCCTGTTTCAGCCTCCCAAGCACAGGGATTACAAGCGTGCGCCACCACGCCCGGCTGCTGGTGCTTGCTTTTGTGCCCCAGGATGTGATCTATTTTTGAGAAGGTTCCATGGGCTGCTGAAAAAAAAAATTGTATTCTGTTGTTCCTGATTGAAATATTCTGTTTATGTCTATTAGGTCCATTTGGTTTATAATTTTCTTTAGTTCTGAAGAGTCTTTACTCATCTTTTGCCTTGAAGATTGATCCAGTGGTGTGAGAGGTGTGTTGAAGTCTCCCCATATTATTGTATTTGGGTCTATTTGAGATCTGATGTCCAGGAGGGTTTGTTTTACAAATGTGGCTGCCCCCACATTTGGGGCATAAACATTTACTATCATTATATCTTGTTGGTGGGTTGTTCCTCTTAATAAAAGGAAGTGCCCGGCTTTGTCTCTTCTGATGTGTTTTAGTTTAAAGTCTGTTTTGTTGGATATCAGCGTTGCTACCCCTTCCCATTTTTGGTCTCATTGGCATGATATATCTTTTTCCATCCTTTCACCTTCAACCTGTGAATATCTTTGACTGTAAGATGAGTTTCTTGCAAATAGCATATATTTGGATTGTGTTTTTTAATCCACATTGCCAGTCTATGTCTTTTGATTGGTGACATTCAGTTATTATTGAAATACAATTTCTGTTTCCTGTCATTTTGTGTCCTAATTTCTGTTTGGTATAAAATTATTTCTTCTTGCCGGGCGTGGTGGCGCACGCTTGTAATCCCCGCACTTGGGAGGCAGAGACAGGAGGATCGCGCAGGTTCGAAGCCAGCCGCGCTGGCTTAGGAGACCCTGTTTCCAAAAATAAAATAGGTCTGGGAGTGTAGCCCGAAGATAGATGGGCTTCCAGGAACCCCAGTACCACCAAAAAGAAAAAAAAAAATTATTTCTTCTTTACTTAATTCCCTGTTGATTAACTTCATCTCTTCTCTGGTTCTGTAACTTGCTTCTTTTTTCTTCTTTATGGTTTATTTCTTTAAGTATTTTCTCTAGTGTTGGCTTTGAATTCATGAATTTTTTGAGATTCTGCTTATCTTGAAACACTTTTGTTTCTCCATCAATTTTGAATAATAATTTTGTTAGATATAGCAATTTTGGTTGGAAGTTGTTTTCTTCCAGGGTCTGGATCATATCATACCAGCCTCTCCTGGCATTGAGAATGGCTTTTTCTGGGATCAGATTGCCGGATGTACCTCTGTCTCTCCTTTTTTTTTTTTTTTTTTCTGGGGCTAGGGATGGAACCCAGGGGCATTTGACTTCCGAACTATAACCCCTGCCCTATTTTTTTTTTTTTTTTGTGGTACTAGGGTACTAGGGGTAGAACCCAGGGGATTTCTACCTCCAGGCTATACTCCCAGACCTTTTTTATATTTTATTTGGAAACAGGGTCTCACTAAGTTGCTGAGAGCCTCACTAAGTAGCTGAGCCTGGCTTCGAACCTGTGTGATCCTCCTGTCTCAGCCTCCCAAGTGTGGGGATTACAAGCATGCGGCACCACATCCAGCTCCCCCTGCCCTATTTTTTCTTCTTAATTTTGAAACAGGGTCACACTAAGTTGCAGAGAGCCTCACTAAGTAACTGAGGCTGGCCACGAACCGCAATCCTCCAGTCTCAGCCTTCCAAAAGCTAGGATTACAAGTGTGCGCCACCACACCCGGCTTCCTTTTTGGTTTTTTCCCCAGTGCTAGGGATTGAATCCAGGGCCTTGCACATGGTAAGCAAGTGCTCTGCCACTGACTGCATCCCTAGGAGCTCACATCTCCTTTACAGACTAAAGAACCTAGAAGAAAAGATGCTATTGTTTACCAATTCCTAGAAATTGCTCAATGAAGATTCCTTGAATCATGCAGCAAAAATAAACCCTGTAATTATTTTCCCTTCCACAAAAACATAAGGATTTGTGGGCTCTCTGAGTCAGACCAAAGGTCACATAACTAAGATTTTAGTTTTTTTCCCCTCAGTACTGGTGATTGAATTCAGGGCCTTATATATGCTAGAGAAAGAGAAATGCTCTACCACTGAGCTACATCCCCAGCCCTTTACATTCTTATTTTTATTTATTTATTTATTATTTTTTTTTTTTGGTGGTACTGGGGGTGGAACCCAGAGGCTTTCTACCTCCGGGCTATACTTCCAGACCTTTTTAATATTTTATTTGGAAACAGGGTCTCACTAAGTTGCTGAGAGCCTCACTAAGTAGCTGAGGCTGGCTTCGAACCTGTGCAATCCTCCTGTCTCTGCCTCCCAAGCGCGGGGATTACAAGCGTGTGCCACCACGCCTGGCTTACATTTTTATTTTTAAAAGTTTCAGATTTACAGAAAAGGAAAGATTGCAAAACAGTTTTTGTATATTCTTTACTGTACTTCACATTGTTAACATATTACCATGAGACATTCTTCAAGCTAGAAATTGACATCAGTATATTATTAACTAAATTCCAGACTTTGGATTCACCAGTTATTTTGTTTTGATACTGAACACAGCAAGGTCATTCCTCCTCTGAGCTATACCCCAGAGCTACTTTAGTTTTTTTTTTTTCTCCCCCTCCTCCTCTTCCTCTTCCTCCTCCTCCTCCTCTTCCTCCTCCTCCTTCTTCTTCTTCCTTTTTGTGGTACTGGGGATGGAACCCAGAGGCATTCTACCTCTCAGCTGTACCCCCAGCCCTATTATTTATTTTTTTTTATTTTGAAAAAGGGTCTCACTGTGTTGAGAAGGACCTCACTAAGTAGCTGAGGCTGTTCACGAACCACAATCCTCCTGTCTCAGCCTCCCAAATGCCGGGATTACAAGCGTAGCTTGGAGGTAAAATGCCCCTGGATTCAATCTTCAGTGCCGCAAAAAAAAAAAAATCAATTTAGGGGTGCAGCTCACAGGTAGAATGCCCCTGGATTCAATCTTCAGTGCCGCAAAAAAAAAAAAAAATCAATTTAGGGGTGCAGCTCACAGGTAGAATGCCCCTGAGTTCAATCCCAAGACCCCAACACACACACACACACACACACACACACACACACACACACAGACAAGATGTCCACAGATATCATTGTTAATGTTAACCTTCATCACTTCATTTATTTTTTTTTTTACTTTTGTGGTGCTGGAATTTGAACACAGGGGTATTCTACCTCTAAGCAACACCCCCAGCCCTACTTTATTTTTATTTATTTATTTGCTTTTTGGCACTGGGGATGGAACATGTAATCCTCCTGCCTCAGCCTCCCAAGTACTGGGATTATAATGTGCACCACCACTCCCTGTAACCTGCATCACTTTACAGTAGTGTTTGCCAGGATTCTCCAAAGAAAAGTGACTTTCTTTCACTTTTCCTTTTCTATTTCATGGATAGCTCAGATTTTTATGGGCATCAAAAGCCATTTCCTAAGAGAGAAAGGTAATTTGACACTATAATGGACTTAATTTTTTGTTTGTTTTTGGTGCGGGAGATTGAACCCAGAGGCATTCTATGTCTGAGCTACACCCCAGCCGTATTTTTTATTTTATTTTATTTTTTGGTGGTACTAAGGGTGGAACCCAGAGGCTTTCTACCTCCAGGCTATACTCCCAGACCTTTTTTTTTTTTTTTTTTTTTTTGAAACAGGGTCTCGCTAAGTTGCCGAAAGCTTCACTAAGTAGCTGAGGCTGGCTTCGAACCCATGTAATCCTGTCTCAGCCTCCCAAGCGTGGGGATGACAAGTGTGCGCCACCATGCCCGGCGGTGTTTTATTTTT
Source organism: Muscardinus avellanarius (assembly GCF_963383645.1). NCBI lineage: Eukaryota > Metazoa > Chordata > Mammalia > Rodentia > Gliridae > Muscardinus > Muscardinus avellanarius. Next base: position 34,063,143 of record NC_137802.1, read on the forward strand.
TTATTTTGAAACAGGGTCTCACTAAGTTACTGAGGCTGTCCTGGAGCCTGCAATCCTCCGGTCTCAGCCTCCCCACTACTGAGATTACAAGCATTCACCACCACGTCTGGATCCCAAATACAAAGATTACAAGTGTGCACCACCGTGCCTGGTTTATGGCCATAATTTTTATGTGTTTTCCCAGAGCACTTCTAATAAATAAACTGTTCTCATACCCTATAGCAAACAAATACAACCCCAAATTAATGTTTTTGGCCATCCTAAGAGATATTTTGGAGATTGAACACAAGGACATTCTCCCTGTGAGACATGCCCCACCCTATTTTTATTTTTAAACATGGTCTTTCTAGGTTGCTACTTGATATTGGCCTTGAATCTGAGATCCTCCTGTCTCAATCTCCCAAGTACTGCATGTGCTATTACACGCATGTGCCAACACTCCTAGCAGCTTTTGAAGAAGTTGCTTCCTTTTTTTCCTTTTTCTTTTTTTTGGTGGTGCTGGGGTTCCTGGAAGCCCTTCTACCTCCGGGCTACACTCCCAGACCTATGCGGCTGGCTTCGAAGCTACGCGATCCTCCTGTGTCCGCCCCCCAAACACGGGGATTACAAGTATGTACCCGTCAGTTGTTTCCTTTCTTTAAAGTAATTCTAAATTGGGCATGGTGTAGCCACAGCGGCATGGTGGCGCACGCTTGTAATCCCAGCATTCAGGAGGCTGAGACCGGAGGATCAAGGTTCGCAGACAGCCTCAGCTACTTAGAGAGGCCCTCTGCAACCCAGTGAGACCCTGTTTCAAAATAAAGAATAAAAAATAAGGCAGGGGGTATAGCTCGGAGGCTGAATGACCCTGGGTTCCATTCCCCAGACCCACCAAAAAATAAAAATAAAAAAATATGACTGGGAGTGGTGGCGCACACTTGTAATCCCCCCACTTAGGAGATGGAGACAGGAGGATCACACAGGTTCAAAGCCAGCCTCGCTGGCTTAAGAGACCCTGTCTCCAAATAAAAATATAAAAATAGGTCTGGGAGTGTAGCCTGGGGGTCGAAGGGTTTCCAGGAACCCCAGTAACACCAATCATCATCAACATCATCATCATCATTAATAAATAAATTGGGCATGGTGGTGCACACTTGTAATCCCAGTACTTGGGAGACTGAGACAGGAGGATTGCAGGTTCTTAGCCAACTTTAGCTACCTAGTGAGGCCTTCTGCAACTTAGACCCTGTTTCAAAGTAAAGAATAAAAAATAGGGCTGGGGGTGTAGCTTGGAGATGGAATGCCCCTAGGTTCAATCCTTAGTTTTGCACACAAAAATAAAAAAATAAAGTAATTCTGAAGTTAGACGTGGTGGCACACGCTTGTAATCCTAGTACTGGGGAGGCTGAGATAGGAGGATCACAAGTTTGTGTCCAACCTCAGAAATTTAGCAAGGCCCTCCCTCAGCAACTTAATGAGAAGACCCTGTATCAAAATTAAAAAATAAAATAGGGCAAGCCGGGCGTGGTGGCGTATGCTTGTAATCCCAGCATTTGGGAGGCTGAGACAGGAGGATTGCGGTTCGCGGACAGCCTCAGCTACTTAGTGAGGCCCTCTGCAACTCAGTGAGACCCGGTTTCAAAATAAAGAATAAAAAATAGGGCAGGAGGTGTAGCTCGGAGGTTGAATCCCCTTGGGTTCCACTCCCAGACCCGCAAAAATAAATAAATAAATAAAATAAATAAAATAAAATAGGGCTGAGAGTGTAGCTCAGAGGAAGAATGCCCCTGGGTCCAATCCCAGCATCACACACACACACACAGTTATTCCGGTGCCAGCTGTTAAGATAATAACATTTTCTTATTTTCTTTTTTTTTTTTTTTTTTTGGTGGTACTGGGGTTCCTGGAAGCCCTTCTACCTCTGGGATACACTTCCACGGGCTACACTCCCAGACCTACTTTTTACTTTTTTATGTGGAAACAGGGTCTCTCAAGCCAGCACAGCTGGCTTCGAACCTGAGTGATCCTCCTGTCTCTGCCTCCCAAGCACAGGGATTACAAGCGTGCGCCACCACGCCTGGCTGATAATAACATTTTCTACATTAGTAACAGGAACATCTATTCATTCAATCACTTATTCAACAAATATTTACTAAGCTGAACTGGTAGCACATGCTTGTAACTTGGGAGGCTGAGACAAGACCACAGCTTCGTGGTCAGCCTCAGCTTAGTGAGGCCCTGTTTCTTTTTGTTTGTTTTTTTAATTTTTTATTGGTGTATTGTATTCATACATCATAATAGGGTAAAAAACTTGAGTGGACATACATGTATACATCGACCATTGAGCCCCTCCCTGTTTCAAAATAAAAAATAAAAATAGGACTGAGGGTATAGCCCAAGGTAGAATGACCCTGGGTTCAATTCCCAGCATAAAACAAAACAAAACAAAACAAATATTTACTGAGCCCCTGTAATAGACTTGGAACATGAGAAGCTAATTTAAAAAGAATTCTGTGGCCAGGTGTGGTAGCCCATGCTTGTAATCCCTGCTTGGGAGGCAGAGACAGGAGGATCGCGCAGGTTCAAAGGCAGCTGCGCTGGCTTAAGAGACCCTGTTTCCAAATTTAAAAAAATATAAAAATAGGTCTGGGAGTGTAGCCTGGAGGTAGAAGGGCTTCCAGGAACCCCAGTACCACCCCCCCCCAAAAAAAAAAGAATTCTGTGGCCAGGCATGTTGGCACACACTTGTAATCCCAGCATTTGGGAGGCTGAGATAGGAGGATCCTGGTTTGTAGCCAGCCTCAGCTTCTTAGTGAGGCCCTTTGCAGCTCAGTGAGACCCTGTTTCCAAATAAAGAGTAGAGTGCCCCTGGGTTTCATCCCCAGTACAGCAAAAAAAAAAAAAAAAAAAAAAAAAGATTCTGCCCTTGAGGAATGCCTGGTCAGTACTTGGGAGGCTGAGAAAGGAGGATTGCAGGTTCAAAGCCAGCCTCAGCATCTTAGTGAGGCCTTGTGGAACTTAGTGAGACCTTGTTTTAAAATAACGAATAAAAAATAGGGCTGCGGGTATAACTCAGAGGCAGAATGTCCCTGAGTTCAATCCCCAGTACTGCCAAAAAAAAAAAAAAAAAAAGACAATCAAACACTTCGCATGTGGCATGTTCATTAATGGGCCCTTTTACCTGAATTTTACTTATTTGTTTATTTACTGTGAGTACTGGGATTGAACCCAGGGGCATTCTACTTCCACACTATGCCCTCAGCCCTATTTTTTATTTTAATTTTAATTTTAATTTTTTTATTTTTTTATTTTTTTGGTGGTACTGGGGGTGGGACCCAGAGGCTTTCTACCTCTGGGCTATACTCCCAGACCTTTTTTTATATTTTATTTGGAAACAGAGTCTCACTAAGTTACTGAAAGCCTCACTAAATAGCTGAGGCTGGCTTTGAACCCGTGCGATTCTCCTGTCTCAGCCTCCCAAGTGCAGGGATTACAAGCGTGCGCCACCATGCCCGGCTATTTTTTATTTTTATTTTGAAGCAGGTCTCACTAGGTGGATGAGAGTCTCACTACTTGCTAAGGCTGGCTGCAAACTTGCAGGCATGCATCACCATGCCCGGCTTGAATTATCTTTAGTTACTCCTCAAAGAAACTCTGTGAGCTAGGTTGTGTTATTTCCTTTCTTACTACTGAGGAAACTGTGGCTCAGAGTCAGGATGTGCTGGCAAATGATTAGCTTGGTAGGGATGGGGCCTGATGTCTAGTGTTCTGGGTTTCTGCTGTGTAAATACAGCTACAGCTGCCACCACCAAAACCCAGCTACCAAGGTGGCACGACTAAATGCATAGCTGGGGAGAGATGCTTGGCAGTGCACCAGAAAAGAGTGCTTCCAGCTGGGAGTGGTGGCGCACGCTTGTGGTCCCAGTACTTGGGAAGCTGAAACAAGAGGATCATAAGTTCATTGCCATCTGCAATTTAGTGAGACCCTGGTTCAAAATAAAAGAATAAAATAGGGCTAGAGGCGTAGCTCGGAAGTAAAATGCCCCTGGGTTCCACCCCCAGTAATACACACACACACATACACACACACACACACACACACACACACACACACGTGTTTCCATCATACAGGTATAATAGGCGAGCAAGAGCAAAGGAGCCCAGTGGTGCATGCCTGAAATCCCAGTACTTGGGAGGCTGAAACAAAAGGATCACAGCTTCAAGGACAATCTCAGCAACATAAGGAGACTGATCAACCTAGTGAGATGAGACCCTGGTTTCAAATAGAAATAAGCCGGCGTGGTGGCTCACGCTTGTAATCCCAGCATTCGGGAGGCTGAGACTGGAGGATTGTGGTTCGACTACTGAGCCCATTTGCAACTTACTGAGACCCTGTTTCCAAATAAAATATAAAATAGGTCTGGGAGTATAGCCCGGAGGTAGAAGTCCCCTGTGTTCCACCCCTAGTACCACCAAAAAAAAAAAAAAAAAAGAATCAATAAAATAGAGCCAGGTGTAGTGGCTCACGCTTGTAATCCCAGCGTTTGGGAGGCTGAGACAAGAGGATTGCAGTCCTGGACAGCCTCAGCTACTTGGTGGGGCCCTTTACAACTCAGTGAAACCCTGTTTCAAAATAAAGAATAAAAAATAGGGCTGGAGGTGTAGCTTGACAGTAGAATACCCCTGGGTTCCATCCTCCGCACCACCAAAATAAAAATAGCTTTGAGGATATAGCTCAAAGGTAGAATGCCCCTGGGTTCAATTCCCAGTACCGCTAAATAATAAATAAATAAATAAATAAATAAATAAATAAATAAATAGAGCTGGGGGTATAGCTTAGAAGCAGAGTGCTCTTGGATCCAATCCAAAGTGGTAAAAGAGAAAGAAAAAGAAAAGAAAGAAATCCTGATTCTGAAGGTCTGAGTCAAGGTGGTTTTCTCAGTCTGGAATTCTCTTAACATTAGCCCTGACTCCCAGTACCACCAAGTCTGGGCATGGAGGAAGCTGGGCCTCCAGGACCCCAAGCTGGGCCTGGTGGCACACACTTGCTATCCCAGTACTTGGAAGAACTGAGACATGGGACCTTGCAAGTGTGAGTCCCTCAGGGAGAGACTTAAAATTTCAGATGCAGTGTTTGCTCTCCAAAATCATTCCCAGTTCCAACTGTGGGGGGGGGGGGGTACTGGAGGATTAAGGCATTCTACCTCCGAGCTACATCCCCAGCTATATTTTTTATTATTTTATTTTCTTTTATTTTGCAGTACTAGGGATTGAACCCAGGGGCATTCTACCAACAAACTACACCCCCAGCCCTATTATTATTATTATTATTATTATTATTATTTTTTTTTTTTTTTTTTTTTTTTTTTTTGCGGGTATGGGGATGAAACTCAGGGGCATTTGACCTCCGAGCTACATCCCCTGCCCTATTTTTTATTCTTTATTTTGAAACCAGGTCTCATTGAGTTGCTTCCCAAATGCTGGGATTACAAACGTGCACCACCACACCCGGTTCTATTTTTTTTTTTTTTTTTTTTTTTTTGTGGTACTGGGGTTCCTGGAAGCCCTTCTACCTCCAGGCTACACTCCCAGACCTATTTTTACATTTTTATTTGGAAACAGGGTCTCCTAAGCCAGCGCTTCGAACCTGCGCAACCCTCCTGTCTCCGCCTCCCAAGCACAGGGATTACAAGCGTGCGTGTGCCACCACGCCCGGCCTGGCTCTGTTTTTTATTCTTTATTTTGAAACAGGGTCTCACTAAGTTGCGGAGGTCCTCAATAAGTAGCTGAGGCTGGCCGCGAAAACCGCAATCCTCCCGGCTGTGCCCCAGCACGCCTGGCTTCTAGGCTATCATTTTTAAATACTTTTTTTTTAATGCTGGGTATTAAAACCAACGCCATTTTCTACCTAAGAGCTTACATCCCTTTTTAGTTTTTGTTTTGAAATAATTTTTCTAAGGTGGTAAGGGTCTCACTAAGACCCCGAGGCTAGTCTCAAATTGTGATCTTCCTGTTTCAGCCTCCCAAGTGCTGGGATTACAGCTGTAGGCCAACGCACCCTGCTCAAACTCCAACATTTATTAACTGCAGTTTTCTCCTGGGGGTGGAAGCCAGGGGCTTTTCTACTCCAAGACCTATTTTATACTTTATTTGGAAACAGGGTCTCACTAAGTTGCTGAGAGCCTTACTCAGTAGCCAAGGCTGGCTTCGAACCTGCGCGATCCTCCTGTCTCAGCCTCCCAAGCGCCACCACCCCGGCCAATTTTCTCCTTTTTATCTCCGGGAATCCCATCTCAGGAAAGAAAACCTTTCAGTAAGAGCCAAGTGGAGCTCATTAGGCCGAGCAATCTGACAGGCCCACAGACACTGCATATCATGAGACTGTTTACAAACACGCCCTGAAGTCCTGACGGTGCCTTTCAGCCCTGTTATTTTGATACCTTGACAAGATATTTTTAGACCACATGAAGCCCAAATTAAAACCCTGTTACACAGGAGGGGAAAAAGAGTGAAATTAAATCAGGTTTCCATGAACTGAAAAGCTACAGTCAATACAAGAGCAAAAAGAAAAAATACCTGACATTTTTTGAGCACTGTTCCAAGAGCAGCAGGTGATGAGAGGTGCCGGTGGCCCGTGCGCTGGTTCGGGTCCAGCACAGGGTGAGAAGGCCTGGGAGTCAGTCTTCCCGCCCTCAGCCCCAGAGCTGGCCGACCGCCTGGAGGTGAGGTGCGCTTTGGCTTTGCGGCGTGCGCATGCGCTCTGGCCTCCTGTTGGGTCCCCAGTTCTTTGGGTTGGGCCTGGTGTTGGTAAATACCGGGACAAGGCTTGCACAGATCAACAGCAGGAACAGATATATTTGGAGATAAATCTGGGAGGAGGCACCTGATCAGGAGAGAGAGCCCATGATAGTCATGGGCCCCTGTCTTACAGACTAGGGGCTTTTTGTGGGGCATGAGGAGGGAGGGATAGTCACACAGTCGCGGCTTTTCCCCATTGGTGGTCTTGAAAGGAGCAGGACAGGTAGGTTTATGGGCTGGGGGCAGGAGGATGGTTAGGGTCACTTTCCTGCCACTGCTGGAGTTCTTTGTTCTCTCAGTCCTCCGGCCAGGCCTCTCAGCCAGAGCTCACAGTGCCTACACCTGGGATACCCTTAAGTGAGGTTTTAGACTTTCTTGCTTTCTTCCTCTGGCCATTTTCTTCCAAGACTAGCCCTGCTAGGTGTGGTGGCCCACACCTGTCATCCCAGTGCTTGGGAGGCCGAGACAAGGGGATTACAGTTTAATGGCAGGCCTCACTCAGAGCCAGGCGAGGTGACACATGCCTGTAATCCAAGTCCTTGGAAGGCTGAGTCAGGAGGATCACAGGTTCGAGGACAGCACAGAAATTGAAGAGGCTCTCATCATCTTGGTGAGTCCCTATTTCAGAATGAAAATAAAAAGGCCTAGGGAAGCCTGGCGTGGTGGCCCACACTTGTAATCCCAGCATTCAGGAGGCCAAGACTGGAGGATCGTGGTTTGCGGACAGCCTCAGCTACTTAGTGAGGCCCTCTGCAACTCAGTGAGACCTTGTTTTAAGAAAACGAATATAAAATAGGGCAGGGGGTATAGGTCAGAGGTAGAATGCCCCTGGGTTCCATCTTCAGTATCGCAAAAAAAAGGGGGGGCTGGGGAGCCGGACATAGTGGCAAATGCTTGTAATCCCAGAATTCGGGAGGCTGAGACAGGAGGGTCTGAATTCACAGCCAGTCTCAGCTACTTAGTGAAGCCCTCCGCAACTAAAAAATTGGGCTGGAAGAAGGGCGTGGTGGTGCATGCTTTTAATCGCAGGATTTGGGAGGATGAGACTGGAGGATCACGGTTCGCGGACAGCCTCAGCTACTTAGTGAGGTCCCTTGCAACTCAGTGAGACCCTGTTTCAAAATAAAGAATAAAAAATTGGGCAGGGGGTGTAGCTCGGAGGTCAAATGCCTCTGGGTTCCATCCCCAGACCCGCACACACACAAAAAAATTGGGCTGGGAGTATAGCTCATGGGTAGAATGGCTCTGGGTTCAATCCCCAGCACAATAAATAAATAAATAAATAAATAAATATAATAAAAAATAGGGCTGGGGTGTAGTTGAAGGTAGAATGCCCCTGGTTCAACCCTCAGTTCTGAAAAAAAAAAAAAATAGGGCTGAGGGTGTAGCTCAGAGGTAGAACACCCCTGGGTTCAATCCCAGTACAAAAAAAAAAAAGACTACCCTATTCCTGGTCTGTCTCAGTGTCTCTATTTGAGGACTTTCATGACTCAGATTTAAAAGCCCTCTAACCGCAAAAGCCCTTAGATTAGACCTGTTAGATCACTGGCTCCTAACATCTCTGGGGCTCAGATCTCCCTGATGAGTCCTTGTATACAATTTGCTGGATAGAGTTTCAAAGGTCTGCTGACTCCCTCGAGCCCAGAAGCAGATCCCAAGGAGACTGCAGGACGTGGTGATTCAGACCCTAGTGACCGGAGGGTTCAACTGGACAAGGGAAGAATTTGCATTAAGATAAGAGACCCCCTCGGGCAACTCTGAAATACCCTTGAGCTGGGCCCGGTAGCCCGCGTTTGTAATCCCAGTACTTGAGACTGAAACAGGAGGATTGCAAGTTTGAGGCTTGCAGTTTAGTGAACTCTGTTTCAAAATAAAAAAATAGAGGTGGGGAGGATGGCGCATACCTGTAATCCCAGTACTTGGGAGACTGAGACAAGGAGGATCACAAGTTCGAGGACAGCCTCAGCAAGTAGTGAGACTCTCGTTAACCTAGTAAGGCGCTGTTTCCAAATTAAAACAAACAAACAAACAAACAGGGCAGGAGGTGTAGCTCAGAGGTAGAATGCCCCTGGGCTCAACCTCTGTACCTTACAGTCACCACACCCAGCCTCAGCCCTAGCTACTTAGAGAGGCCCTCCACAACTTAGATCTTGTTTTCAAATAAAATAAGCCTGAGGGTGTAGGTAAGAGGCTGAATAGTCCTGGATTCAATCCCCAGTACCATTTAAAAAAAAAAAGAAAGAAAAAGAAAGGAAAGAAAAAAAAGACTGAGACTGGTGGTGCATGCTAAGGACCCTGTCAAGACTTTGTTTCCAAATAAGAAAATAGGGCTGGGGTGTAGGTCAGAGGTAGAATGCCTCCGGGTTCAATCCCTAGCACCACAAAAATAAAATAGAAAACAAATATAAAACAAGGAAAGAAAAGAAGAGAGAAACTGTTTCTGGATCACTGTTTCACCCAGAGTGAGAGCAAGGGGGAGAGGGGAGATTGGCAGATCTTTAAAGCTACCATGGGAGCCCAGTGTGGCGCACGCTTGTGAACCCAGCGCTTGGGAGGCTGAGACAGGAGGCTCGCAGGTTCGCAGCCAGCCTCAGTTACTTAGCGAGGCCCTCTGCAACTTAGTGAGATCCTGTTTCAAAATAAAGAATAAAAGCCGGGCGTGGTGATGCACGCTTGTAATTCCAGTACTGAGGAGGCTGAGACCTGAGGATCGCAGTTCGCAGACAGCCTCAGCTATTCAGTGAGGCCCTCTGCAACTTAGTGAGACCCTGTTTCAAAATAAAGAATAAAAAACAGGGCTGGGGGTGTAGCTTGGAGGTCGAATACCCCTGGGTTCAATTCCCAGTACTGCAAAAAATAGAAGAAAGAAAGAAAGAAAGAAAGAAAGAAAGAAAGAAAGAAAGGAAGAAAGAAGGAAGGAAGGAAAAAAGGAAGGAAGAAGAAAGAAGATAGGGTTAGGGGTGAAGCTTGGAAGTAGAACACCCCAGGTCCAAACACACACACACACACGCACACACACACATGCACACACACGCGCACACACACGCGCACACACGCACACCTACAAGGGGAAGCAGCAGGTGCTGTGTCATTTTCCATTTCCAGTTAGTTCAGAACATACAATGCTTGCATGAGATCTGTCATTGCGCTGGAGGGGTGTGGTGAAGCATGATGATTATAAAACTGTTCTGTGCATCCAGGAGCTTGACAGCTGGGCGTGGAGCCACAGGCCTGTAATCCTAGTACTTTGGATTGCAGGTTTGAAGCTGCCTGAGCATAGTGAGAGTCTCAGTAATTTGGGAAGAGCCTGTTTCAAACTATCTATCTATCTATCTATCTATCTATCGAGAGAAGTGGAGGTGATGGTGCACACCTGTAATCCCAGTGCTTGGGAGGCTGAGACAGGAGGATTGTAGATGTCTGCCAGCTTCAGCAACTGAGTGAGGCTCTCAGCAACTTAGAAAGACCTTGTTTCCAAATAAAAAAATAAAATAGAGGAGGGAGGGAGTAAACTGCCCCTGGCTTCAATCCCCAGTACACATGCACGCACACGCACGCACACACACACACTCTGCAGGATGAAGCAGCATCTCAGTTCTGATAACTCAGTGGAGTGCGTGCCTTGCCTCCACAGCCATTCCAGCGGACCCACTGAGTTTTGAACGGTGTCTTCCAAAGGCGATGCACGTTCGCTCGTCTTAGTTAACGCGTTCGCTCGTCTTAGTTAACGCGTGCTGCGCTACTTATTCCTGGCTGGGACTGCTTCCTGTGACTGATAATAAAATCGTTATGAGAGCCTGGCGGCCCTCTAGACCCTAGGGCTTGGGAGGCGCTGGGCCAGAAAAGGAGGGGTCAAGGGCGCTTCTCCCACCTATTTCTCTCTTCTGGGCTGCAGATATTTTGGGATAAATATTTAGATGATAAATACATACATAGATAGGCAGATGATAGAGCACACTCACAAATTCATATGTATACACAAGTATCCACAGACAATATCCAGATAGCTAGATCTGGATTCAATTCCGTTTCCTGTGTGTGTGTGTGTGTGTGTGTGTGTGTGTGTGTGTGTGTGTACGCGCTACTGGGAATTTGAACCCAGGGGCATTACACCTCCAGCCCTATTTTTTATTCTTTATTTTGAAACAGGATCTCACTAAATTGCAGAGGGCCTCACTCAGTAGCTGAGGCTGTCCGCGAACCATGATCCTCCTGTCTCAGCCTCCCATGTACTGGGATTACAAGTGTGCGCCGCCACGTCTGGTTCCCGGTTTCCTTTCTTACTATGTTTTCTTCCAGTCTTGGTCCAAATTCAGTTCTACTTATGAGTTGTAGGCTACATTCACTTTTGTATCTTTTTTTTCTTTTTTGTGGTACCGGGAATGGAACCCATCATAGTGACACCCCCAGCCCTACTTTTTATTCTTTATTTTGGAACAGGGTCTCACTGAGTTGCAGAGGGCCTCACTAAGTAGCTGAGGCTGTCCGCCAACCACGATCCTATCCCAGCCTCCTAAATGCTGGGATTACAAGCGTGCGCCACCATGCCCAGCTTTGTGCTCTGTTTTTAAACTTTAATGCTATTTGTAATCCCAGTACTAGGGAGGAGGATCACAGGTTGGAGGACGACAGCCTCAGCAAGTAGTGAGACTCTCATCAACTTAGACCCTGTTTCCAACTAAAAATAAAATAGGCTGGGTGTGTGGCTTGGAGGTAGAATGCCTGGCTGAAACTTTTTTTGTGTGTGTGTGGTACTGGGAGTGGAACCCAGATGCTTTTCTACCTCCGGGCTATAATCCTAGACCTATTTTATAGTTTATTTGGAAACAGGGTCTCGCTAAGTTGCTGAGAGCCTCACTCAGTAACTGAGGCTGGCTTCAAACCTACGCAATCCTCCTGTCTCAGCCTCCCAAGTGCTAGGATTACAAGCATGAGCCACCACACCCGGCTGAAACATTTTTTTTTTTATTGTTGGTGTTGTATTGGGTATTGAACCCCTGAAATTCTATCTCCCAGGTATAGCCCCAACCTTCCCCCTCCCATGTTTTTTAATTTTTAAAAATTGTGTGTGTGTGTGTGGTACTGGGGATGGAACCATGGAACCCAGGGGCATTCTACCTCTAAGCTATACCCCCAGCCCAACTTTTTTTGTGTGTGTGTGGGTTTAGGGATGGAACTCAGGGGCATTTGACCTCCAAGCTACACCCTCTGCCCTATTTTTTTTTTATTGTTTTTTTCTTTTTTTACTCTTTATTTTGAAACAGCGTCTCACAATGTAGCGGAGTACCTCACTAAGTAGCTGAGGCTGTCCGTGAACTGCGATCCCCTGGTCTCAGCCTCCCGAATGTTGGTGTGCCACCAAGCCCAGCTCCAACTTTTTTATTCTTTATTTTGAAACATAGTCTCACTGAGTTGTAAAGTAGCTGAGGCTATCTGGGATCCTACTGTCTCAGCCTCCCAAATGCTGGAATTATAAGCGTGCACCACCACGCCTGGCTTTTTTTGTGTTTTTTTGTTTTGTTTTGTTTTTTTGTCGGGTCTGGGATGGAAACCAGGGGCATTTGACCTCCAAGCTACACCCCATGCCTTATTTTTTATTCTTTTGTTTTGAAACAGGGTCTCACTAAGTTGCCGAGGGCCTCATTAAGTAGCGGAGGCTGTCTGCGAACTGTGATCATCCTATCTCAGCCTCCCAAATGCTGGGATTACAAGCATGCGCCACCACAACGGGCTTCCCCTGTTTTTTTAAACAAGTTCTCAGTCTGGTGTGGTGATACACACTTGTAATTCCAGTACTTGGGAGTCTGAGACAGAAGGATCGAAGGTTCAAAGACAGCCTCAGCAAGTCATGAGACTCGCATCAACCTAGCAAGAAAGTTTCTAAATAAAAAGTAAACTTAGAGCTAGGAGTATAGGTGAGAGGTAGAATGCCTCTAAATCAACACTCAGTACAAAAAAATAAAGAATGAAAGCTGAGTGTGGCGGTGCATGCTTGTAATCCCAACATTCAGGAGGCTGAGACCAGAGGTTCGCGGTTCGCAGACATCTCCAGCTACTTAGTGAGGCACTCTGCAAACTTAGTGAGACCATATTTCAAAATAAATAATAAAAGAATAGGGCAGGGGGTGTAGCTCGGAAGTCAAATGCCCCTGGGTTCCACCCCCAAACCCACAAAAAAAAAAAAAAAGAAAAAAAGAAAGAAAAAGAAAAAGAAAAAACGAAAGTCTCAGTAAGTTGCTGAGGCCCTCCCTAAACTGCTGAGGCTGGCCTCAGATTTACAATTCTCCTGTCTCAGCATCTCAAATACTGGAATTACAGGACTATACTGCTAAGCTGGTTGCATTTAACTTTTTTTGGGAGGGTACTGAAGGTTGAACCCAGAGGATTTTATCTCCCAGCTACACCTCCAGCTCTATTTTTCTTCTTCTTCTTCTTCTTCTTCTTCTTCTTCTTCTTCTTCTTCTTATTATTATTATTATTATTATTATTATTATTAATGTGTATGGTACTGAAGATGGAATCCAGAGGACTTCTACCTTCGGGCTATACCCCAGACCTCTTTTTTATTTTGAAACAGAGTCTTTGTAGGTTGCTGAGAGCCTCTTTAAGTTACTGAGACTGGTTATGAATCTGTGATACTCCTGTCTCAATCTCCCAAGTACTGGGATTACAGGTGTGTGCCACCACTCCCAGCTGTTTAACGTGTGTGTGTGTGTGTGTGTGTGTGTGTGTGTGTGTGTGTGTGTTTTACTGGAGATGGGACCCAAGGGCCTTCTACCTCCAGGCTACACTCCCAGACCTATTTTTATATTTTTATTTGGAAACAGGGTCACACTAAGGTGCTGAGAGCCTCACTAAGTAGCTAAGGCTGGCTTTGAACCTGCAGGATCCTCCTGTTTCAGCCTCCCAAGTGCTGGGATTACAAGCGTGAGCCACCATGCCTGGCTTTTTTTTGAAACTGGGGATTGAACCTACCTTGAGGTATACTCCGAGTCTTAGTTTTTATTCTTTTTTTTTTTTTTGTAGTGCTGGGGATTGAACCCAGGGGCATTCTACCTCTGAGCTACACCCCTAGCCCGATTTTTCATGAAACAGGGTCTCACTAAGCTGCGGAGTGCCTCACTAAGTATCTAAGGCTGGCCGTGAACCTGGATTCTCCTGTCTTCTGCCTCCTAAGTACTGGGATTACAAGAGTGTGCCACCATGGCCAGCTCTAATTTTAATTCTTTTTTAAAATATATTTTTATTGGTGCATTAAAAAAAAAACTTGTGGGAGCCGGGCATGGTGGTGCACACTTGTAATCCCTGCACTTGGGAGGCGGAGACAGGAGGATCGCCCAGGTTCGAAGCCAGCCTTGCTGGCTTAAGAGACCCTCTTTCTAAATAAAAATATAAAATAGGTCTGGGAGTGTAGCCTGGAGGTAGAAGGTCTTCCAGGAACCCCAGTACCATGTGCAGATATACATGCACACATCACCCAATTAGCCTTTATCCAATCTCCATCCCATTCCCTCTCCCTCCCTCATTCCCATGCTTGGTTTAGTGATTGACTTTGATAAATTTGTTTAAGTACATCATGTGCTTTAAAGAGCTTCCATCTTCCCCCTCCCATCCCCTCAGACAGCTCACCTTAATTGCTCCTCTATAGGGCCCCTTCTTCAACTAGAATTCCTCCTATTACCCATTTCTCCCTAGTTTTCGCATATTAGGGAAAGCATCTGATTTCTTATTTTTTTGTGACATTTCCTTATAGATGCCATAATTCTGTTCTCCTTTATGACTGGGTAAAATTCCACTGTGTACATATCCCATATTTTTGTGATCTGTTGATGGCCATCTTGGCTGGTTCCACAGTTTGGGAGTGATGAATTGTGCATCTATGAGCATAGATACTCGTGCATTGGTTTGGTAGTTTGGTTTTCATTTTTTGGAGTAGATAACCATAGGTGTTATTGCTGGGTCATATGGTAACTTCATTTTCATTCTCCTGAGGATCCTCCATGCTGTTTTTCAAAGTGGTTGCATTAAGTTGCAATCCCACCAATAATGTTTTAGAGTTTCTACTTCTCCACACCCGATCAATGACAGTTTATCTCTTCCTTGGAAGTCCTACTTTTATTTTCCACACTATTTCCCATTTGCTGAAATCATGACAGCCGGAAGGTGAGTGACTTTGACGAGACGATCCACTCCCACCCACTTTTTTAACAGAGGTCACTTGGATCTGGAGATCTGCTGAGAGATGGGGTGAGGCAGCGGCAGCTTCAAGTGCTTCCTGACCGCAGGATCGCAGGGACCTACTGGCCCTTTGCTGTGCAGCAGGCCTGGTCCCAGCCTCACCGCACAGCAGGCCCCTATCCCGGCCTCGCAGGCCCCAGCACCGGCCTCGCTGTGTGGCAGGCTCCGGTCTCCATCATTGTAGGTAGGTTGTCTACAGAGGTTCTCGCTTTTTCTTCCATATATACATATATATTATTTTTAAGTAGGAGAAAACAGTACATATCTTTTACAAAAGCTGGGAGTCTGGATACCTAGTAGCAATGAGTTTTTGTTTCCCCTTCAAAGGTGGAGGTCTCCGGCTTCACCACGGAGAGCAGGATTTGCTGCTCCAAGCCCCATGGCCCCCAGCGCTGTACAGAGGAACGGAGGCCACGAGCGCCTTGTCTTCCTGGACATGCTGGGCTATGTGGGGCTCCCTCTGATGCGCCCCAAACATTTTTCTTACATGGTATGTTGTCCAGAGTTCCTGAGCATGTGGGGGAGGAGCAGTCTACTTTCGGAGAGATTTCTTCAAAAGCTCAACGTGGACTGAATTGGATCTGTCTGCCTCTTCAGAATACTACTGGCCGCCGCTGCCATCTTGGTCTTTCTTCTTCATTATTTTTTAATAAAAGAAAACAGTAAGTGACTTTTGCAGAAGCTGGGAGCCTGAGTTCTTAGTAGCAGTGGATTTTATCTCCCCACCAAGAGCGGAAAGTAGTGGACTGTTCCTGCCACCCATGCTCAGAAATTCTTAACAAGACTACTCTGTAAGAGTAAACAGTTCCCGGGTGAGCCTCTGAGCAGCAGATTCTCTGCTCTCTGTGGGCCTCCGCTCTTCAGTTGACCCGTTAAGTAGCCGAGGCTGTCCAAGTACAGAGTTCAGGTTAAAACGTGTTTCAGAGTTGGGCAGGCCTGTGATCCTAGACCTTGGGAGGCTGAAACAGGAGGATTGCAAGGTTAGAAGCCAGACTCAGCAACTTAGTGAGTCCCTTTTTTTTTTTTTTTTTCTTTTTGTGGTACTAGGGGTGGAACTGAGGGGCTTTTCTACTTCCGGGATATACTCCCAGACCTTTTTTAAACTTTATTTGGAAACAGGGTCTCACTAAGTACCTAAGGCTGGCTTTGAACCTCTGCGATCCTCCTCCTGACTCAGCCTCCCAAGCGCTGGGATTGCAGGCGTGCGCCACCACGCCCGGCAGCCCCAGCGATTTATTTATTTATTTTTTTAATTTTTTGGTGGTACTGGGGAGGCTGAGACAGAAGGATTGCCCCAGAGATTTAGAAGGAAGGGTCATTCAAGTGGCGCTCGAGCCCCGCGTGGTGTCATGCGCCCGAGCGGCCGCTAGGTGGCGGCGGCGGGCCGGGTCGGCCGTCTCCACCGCAAGCCGGGGTCTGAGCCGGTGGCAGAGGCGGGGAGAGGAGGTCAGCGGGGTGAGGACAGGAGGAAGGTCCTGCGAAGGAGCTCGGCGGCGTCCGAGGAAGAAGACGCGGCCGCAGGGAGGTCTGAGCCGGCCCGCGCCCCCGCCGCCGCCCCGCCCTGCGCGTCCCGCCTCCACCTGGCTCCGCCCGCAGGGAGAGTCGAGAGGGAGAGGCGAAGACACTCGGTGGCTGGTGTTTGTACCCCTTCCCTCCTTAAAAACACCACCACCTACCCACCCAACACCCGACACAACCGGCTGATTGACGTCCTGGAGGCCACAGCGGGATAGAGATGTGTTATCTCAGTTGAGGTCCACATTCTCTGCACACCCTCTCCTGTCCTTTGCCCCAGACCTGGAAAGGAATGTCACAAACTCTGGTTCTCGTAGAGGAGAGGTAGGGGTGGCCGCACGGTGTACCAGCAGAGGCGGGAATACTACACACGCAGGAAAACCACTTACCAGGGGTCAGAATCGATGGCCCCTGCCTGTACTCTTGGGAGAAGGGATGCCAGACCCTTCTGGCCAGCTATGAGCTCCTAGAAAATCCAGTCTCCCCAGCACATCCCGCTGGCCCCAGCTCCGTTGGGGGAGGTGGGGGTGGGGTGCCCTCGGGTGGGGGAGGGGTTGGGCTCTGTGTTGGCAGTTACCATGGTTTTGCTCCGAGTTCTGGCGCCAGCCTGAGATGCCCAGGTCACAGAAGCAGTAGGTCCGAAGCCTGAGGGGTCGTGCCGGGGCCGCCCTGGAGCTGGGGCCACTGGGGCGGAGATGGAGGCCTCAGATGGGCCAGGGGGCGCGGGAGACAAGCCGCTGTCCAAGGTGAAGGGAGGCTGGGAGGTCCCTGAGGGGCTGCTTTTGGAAAACAGGTCGGAATTCAAACAAGATGAGGAGGGGGCGGGTAGTGAGTTAGCAAGAAGCCCAAAGAGACGAGGACAGATCCATCCACAGCTGTCTGTCTAAGACAAGTACTCCTGGCGGGAGGGGCCCAGCCTGTTGTTGGAGATGGAGACTGGGGGGTGTGAATGTGCACGTGCGTTGTAGTCTGTGTAGTGTGTGTGTGTGTAGTGTGTGTGTGTGTGTGTGTGTGTGTGTGCGTGTGTGTGTGTGTTCATGCAGTTGATTAGCCAGGGTACCTCTCAGCAGGGTCTAGAGGAGCCTATGCTCTCCCCTCTCGCTCCTCTGGGCCTGGATCTTCATGCCCCCCCTGGACCAGACGGGAATTAATGCTGGCTTTTCTGAGAGGCTTTTGAAGGGTGGAGTGAAAACCCAGTCATGTCAGCTGAATCCTTGCTCTGTCTTCTATTATTATTTCTCAACCCTTTTTTTCTTTTGGCGGTCCCAGGGATGAACGCAGGGGTATTGTACCATTAAGCTACATCCCCAGCGCTTTTTTAAAATTGTCGAGACAGGATCTCACTAAGTTGCTGAGAGCCTCGCTAAGTTGGGGAGGCTGGCCTTGAACTTGCAATCTTTCTGCCTCAGGCTCCAGAGTTGCTGGGATCCCAGGAGTGCGCCACGAGTCATGTGGTTTCCGTTCATCTATTTTCAGCTCTCTTTGCCCCAGTTTAACATCATCATTGCTGGGGATGGAACCCAGGGGCCTTCTTCTACCTCCGGGCTACACTCCCAGACCTATTTTATATTTTTTATTTGGAAACAAGGTCTCTTAAGCCAGTAGAGGTTGGCTTGGAACCTGCGCGATCCTCCTGTCTCAGCCTCCCAAATGCTGGGATTACAAGCATGCACCACCATTCTTGGCCTTTTTCTTTTCTTTTAAACCAAGTGCCCTCCAGGTGCCTGGCCTGTAAAAACAGAACCTGAGATTTGGGCATTTAATAACTGTGTGCTGAGCCGGGGTGTAGTGGTGCATGCTTGTAATCCCAGTACTTGTGAGGCTAAGACAGGATGATCGCGCAGGTTCGAAGCCAACTTCAGCTATTTAGTGAGTCTCTCAGCAATTTAGTGAGACCCTGTTTCCAAATAAAATATAAAAATAGGTCTGGGAGTATTGGCTGGAGGTAGAAAGCCCCTGGGTTCTATCCCCAGTACCACACACAAACGAACAAACAAACAAACAAACCAAAACTGTGTGCTGATTTAAGGAACAGATAAACACCTGTGCATTCCCCCAAGGGCTCACTGAGGCCTGTGGGTACCTCAGTGCTCTCTTCTGTAACCAGGGATACCTAACCTCACAGAATTTCTGGGAAAGTAAAATGAGTTAATGTTTATCAAGAGTTTGACAGAGCTACTTAGTAAAAGATGCTGTGTTTCTCCTGGGCATGGTGGCATCTGTAATCCCAGTGTGGCAGGCTTGTGGCTCACCTCAGCAATTTGTAAGGCCTTCCGCAACTCATTGAGACCCTGTTTAAAAATAAGGTTGGGGGTGTAACTCGGAGGTAGAATACCCCTGGGTTCAATCCCCGTTACTGAAAAAAAAAAAAAAAAAGGACCTGCAGGTTCAAGGCCAGCCTCCGCAAATTAGCAAGGTTCTCCACAACTTAGTGAGAGCCTGTTTTCAACTAAAAAATAAAACAGAGATGAGGTGGTGTAACTCAGAGGTAGATTACTGCTGGGTTAGTCCCCAGTCTCCTGGCCCCACAACAATAATATGCCATGCTTGTTATAAAAGGTAGAATACCCCAGGGTCTTTGTCCAGGAGCCTCACATGGATGCTGGGCAAGAAGTCACAGGGCAATGGAGAAGGGCGGAGGCTGTCACCCAGCTGGCCCTTGCCCAGCACTGCCCTGCGGAGCACTGTCCCCAGCTCCTTAGCTCAGGGCCCTGCCTCCTCCCAGGTGTCAAAAGTGCCCTGCTTAGAGAGGAGCTCCAGCACCAGCCCCGCTGGAGACTCGCTCGTCCGCCACGCCAAGGGCCTGGGCCAGGACACCTTCAAAATTGTGAGTAAGGGTCAGCCCAGCCCCCTGTCCTCCGTCCCCTGTGAGAAACTGGCAGGCCTCAGACCCGCAGCCCATTGCCTTGACTGTCACATTCCCGGGAATGAAGTAGGCATCCGCTGGCGCCCCCGACTGACCACGCAGCCTCCCCGGCCCCACCTGGGGCTGCTCACCTGCTCCTTCCCCCACCCTGCCCACGCCTCTCAGTGTAAAGAATACCTGAGGCCGCTGAAGAAGTTCCTGCGAAAGCTGTCCCTGCCCAAGGACCTTCCGCAGAAGAAGAGACTCAGGTACATGAAGCAGAGCCTGGTGGTCCTCGGGGATCACATCAACACCTTCCTGCAGCATTACTGCCGCGCCTGGGAGACCAAGCACTGGAAGAGGCACGCAGCCCCTCGCTCCTTCCCTAACCCTGTCCTCCGCCTGCTCTAGTCAAGCTCACACCTTAAGCCGGAGGGGGTGGGCTCATGCCTGTAGCCTCTGCAAATTAGTGAGACACGGTCTCAAAATAAAATGATAAAAAGGACTAGAAGCCGGGGGTGGGGGCACACACCTGTAATCCCAGCATTTGGGAGGCTAAGACAGGAAGATCCGGTTCGCGGACAGCCTCAGTTACTTTCTGCAACTCAGTGAGACCCTGTTTCAAAATAAAGAATAAAAAACAGGGCTGGGTGGTGGAGCTCGGAGGTAGAATGGCCTTGGGTTCCATCCCCAGTACTGCCAAAAAAAAAAAAAAAAAAAAAAGGAGACAGGAGGATGGCAGGTTCATGGCCAGCCTCAGCAACTTAGTGAGATCTTGTTTCAATATTAAAAAAAAAAAAAAAACAGACATGGTGATGCACAGTTGTAATCCCAGTACTTGGGAGGCTGAGACAGGAGGATCGCAGATTTGCAGCCAGCCTCAGCCACTTGGTGAGGCCCTTAACAACTTAGTGAGACCCTGTTTCTAAAAAAAAAAAGTGGCTGGAGATGTAGCTCAGAGATAGAATGTCCCTGGGTTCAATACCTAGTAACACACACACACACACACACACACACACACACGCGCGCGTGCACGTTTGTATGTATGTGTGTGTGTGTGCAAAAATCCCTTTTTTATTGCTGAGACTGGCCTCAAACCTGTGATCCTCCTGTCTCAGCCTCCTAAGTATTGGGACTACAGGCATGCACCACCTCTCTAGACAGAGGGGTACAGGGTGTAGAGAGCACACCCTCAGCTGTGCACAGTGTAGCAAAACCTCTCCTGAGAACAGCAGCCCGAGAGAGAACAGGATGGGTGCAGGCTCCCATCTAAGGGCACCACCTCTCGGCCCCTGGCCCCTAACCAAACCAAGCAGGCAGCCTGGTCCACTCCCCAGCTCCTCTCAGCCTGCGTCTCTCCCTGCAGGATGCTCTGGCGATTCGTCTCCCTCTTCTCAGAGCTGGAGGCCAAGCAGCTCCGCCGGCTGTACAAGTACACCAAAACCAACCAGCCGGCCAAGTTCCTGGTGAGGCTCTGCCGCCGGGGTTGGCTGACGGGTCCCTGGGTGACAGGCGAGGCCGGAACTGTGGGAGGGCCAGGCCCCGGGCGCTCCCTCCTCCCCGTCCCCCTGCACTGGGTGTGGGCTGAGGAGGGCAGAGGCTCAGTGCCAAGTCCTCACCTTCTAGGTGCAGCCCGCACCCCAAGGCTCGCCCACCATCTCTAGGAGGGAGCCTGGGGGCAGGCCAGCCCGGGGAAGGCTCTGGGGCCTGTCCACAGAGCCCGGCCTGGCTCTGTCTCAAAACAGTGGTTCTCTAACAATTCTGTTTCAGAACAGGGTTAGCTGCTGCTTCTGCTTTTTTCTTTTCTTTTTTCTTTTCTTTTCTTTTCTTTTCTTTTCTTTTCCTTTCCTTTCCTTTCTCTTTTTTTCAGGTACTGGGGGTGGAACCCAGTGGCATTCTACCTCTGAGCTATACCCCCAGCCCTATTTTTTTTTTTTTAATTTTGAAACAGGGTCTTACTGAGTTGCAAAGGGCCTCACTAAGTAGCTGAGGCTGGCCATGAACCTGGATCCTCCTGTTTTAGCCTCCCAAATGCTAGGATTACAAGCGTGCGCCACCACACTCAGCCAGGGTTAGCTTCCTGAAGGTTTTTGAGAATCCCAAAGGTATTTGTTTATTTGGGTGACAGCTCTTAATATTTACCCATTAGAAATTAAAGCTAGAGTTGGGCATGGTGGTGCATGCTTGTAATCTCAGCATTCGGGAGGCTGAGACCAGAGGACTGTGGTTCGAGGACAGCCTCAACTATTTAGTGAGGCCCTCTGCTACTTAGTGAGACCCTGTTTCAAAATAAAAATACAAAATAGGGCATAGGGTGTAGCTCAGAGGTCGAATGCCCCTGAGTTCCATCCCCAAACCCACAAAAAAAAAAAAAAAAAAAGAAAAGAAAAGAAAAGAAAGAAAAAAGGAAATTAAATCTAGGGGGGCACCAAGCACTGTCTGAATGTATGCCATTTTCAATATGACCCACATAAAAATAAAAAAAATTAAAGCTAAAAGCTGGACACGGTAGTGCACGCTTATAATCCTAGTACTTAGGAGGCCCAGACAGGAAGATTGCAGATTCAAAGCCAACATAGAGATGTTCTCAGCAACCTAAGGAAACTCTGTTTCCAAATAAGAAATAAAATAGAGCTGGAGGTATAGCTCAAAGGTAGATTGCCCCTGGGCTCAATCCCCAGAATCATAAATAAAATAAAATAAAAAATGAACCCAGGCATGGTGGCACATGCTTGTAATCCCAGAACTTGAAAGGCTGAGACAGGAAGGTCACAGGTTCATGGTCAGCCACAGATACTTTAGTGAGGCCCTCTGCAACTTAGTGAGACCCTGTTTCAAAAAAAAAAAAAAAAGATAAAGAAAAAATTTAATTATGTATTGATAAATGTTCGAAAAAAATTTTGTATGGTGCTGGGGATTGAACCCAGGAGCATTCTACCTCTAAGCTACACCCCTAGTCCTATTTTTATTCTTTGTTTGGAAACAGGGTCTCACTAAGTTGCAGAGGGCCTCACTAAGTAGCTGAGGCTAGCACAATCCTCCTGACTCAGCCTCCCAAGCACTGGGATTACAAGCATTCGCCACCACGTTCGACTTAGAAAATTAAAACGAAGGGTCCACTACCTGTTGATATAAATATTTTAATGAGCCAGGTATGGTGGCACACATCTGTAATCCCAGCTACTGAGGAGGCTGAGACAGGAGAATCACAAGTTCAAGGCCAGCATGGGCAATTTAGTAAGATTCTGTCTCAAAATAAAAATAAAAAGGCAGCCAGGTGTGGTGACACACACCAGTACTTGGGAGGCTGAGATAGGCAGATCACAGGTTGGAGGACAGCCTCACCAACTTGGTGAAATCACCCCTGGCCTGGATTTCTGGGTTTCACTGGCCAGACATCTCTAGGCTGAGACTGGAGGATTGTGGTTTGCAGACAGAATCAGCTAATTAGTGAGGCCCTCTGCAACTCAGTGAGACCTGGTTTCAAAATAAAGAATAAAAAATAGGGTTGGGGATATAACTCAGAGGTAGAATGCCCCTGGGTTCCATCCCCAGACACACACACACACACACACACACACACCAAAAACACCAAGCTGGGTGTAGTGGTGCACGCTTGTAATCCTAGTACTTGGGAGGGTGAGACTGTAAAATCACATGTTGGAGGCCAGGTTCAGCAACTTAGCAAGCCCTGTTTTAAAGTAAAAAAATTTTAAAAAAAGGGCTGGGGGTGTAGTTTAGAGGTAGAATGCCCCTGGGTTCAATCTCAAGCACAAGCAGGCAGGCAGGCAGGCAGGCCCGACTGGCAATGTAGCTCAGGGGTAGAATGTCTGCTGAGCCTGTGGAAAGCCCTGTGTTCAAGACCCAGCACAGCAAAAGTTAAGTGGGTAAATAAGCAAAGAATAACCCAAGAAGAGCCAGCCGCAGCGGCCTCAGCATCCCGGGCCCCGTGCTCTCCTGCCCGGGCAGTTTCTCCGGCAGCAGGACCCTCCTCTCACGGCTCTGGACGCTTCGGCCATTGCAGGTGGCGTTCTGCCCCCTGGGCGCGCCGGAGCGGTCCCTGCTGTCCAGCCAGGAGGACAGCCTGCCCAGGCTCTGCAGCGCCTGGGGGCTGCACAGCGACATCAGCGGGATGAAGGAGCGGCTGTCCAGGATGCAGGCCCCCGCGCTGCACCTGCGCGGCAGGAAAGGTACCGCCCTCCCCAGGGAGTCTGGGTGGCCCCGCTGAGCCCCAGCCCCAGGGGCCTCGCCCGCCCTCCACCTCCTCCTCGCATCTGCCTCTCTGCTCCTCTTTCCTTTCCCTTTTCTACCTTCGCTTTTTTATTTTTCGCTCCCCCCTTAGGTATGCGCATTTTGGAATGTTTATTTTTGTGGTACTGGGGATTGAGCCCAAGGGCATTCTCTCCACACTACACCCCCAGCACTATTTTTTATTTTGTGTGTTTGGGTCTGGAGATGGAACCCAGGAGCATTAAACCTCTGAGCTACACCCCCAGCCCTGTTTTTTATTCTTTATTTTGAAACAGGGTCTCACTAAGTTGCAGAGGGCCTAAGTAGCTGAGGCTGTCCGCGAACCGCGATCCTCCTGTCTCAGCCTCCCTAATGCTGGGATTACAAGAGTGCACCACCATCCCCTCTGACTATTTTATTTTTATTTGGAAACAGGGTCTCGTTAGGTTGATGAGAGTCTCACTACTTGCTGAGGCTGTCCTTGAACCTGTGATCAAGGCACTGGGATTATAGGGGTGTGCCACCATGCCGGGCCCTATTTTTAGTTTTGAACAGGATTTTGCTAAGTTTCTGAGGGTCTCCTTAAATTGCTGAGGCTGGCCTAGAACCTTTGATCCTTCTGCCACCACACTCGGCTTGAATCTTGAATTTTTCAGTTGACCCTTAAAGGCCTTTTCCCATGTAACTAGAAGCAGCGTAGACACAGTTTCCAAGCAAATGGTCAAGAGTGTGACCTCCTAGGAAGCGTGGGTGTATACAGCAGCTGGGTGCCCATCATGGGGCGGCGGAGTTCCGGGACAGAGGGAGAGCCTGAGACTGGCTTTAGGGTTAGTTTAAGGGTTAGGGTTGCAATTAGGGTTAGGGTTAGGGTTACTGCCATGGCCTCTGTGCTGACCTCAGCACCTGGCTCTCTGCACAGAGGTGGCGGGGCTAGGGGACAGAGCCTCTTTAATGAGCGGGGTCCCAGCCCAGTGGGAACCGTGAGGACGCCTGCAGTGTACCCAGCCACCTCTCAGGCTCCTGGAAATGGCTGAAGCGCCCTTGGCAGCTACAGCTAGGGAAGTTAAAGGCAAACAAGGTGGCCGAAGGGCCTCCCTGGGGTCGCAAGAGGTTCCTCTGAAGGTTGGCCAGTTAAGGCCAATGTGGGGCAGCATGGAAACCGGCAGCTCCTCCCAGTTCCACGGGCCCAGGGGTGCACAGGAGGGTAATTGAGAGCCAGGCCTGCCTGGGCTCTGTGAGGCCCCGTGCCCTGGGGCTATGGTCTTCATCCAGGAAGGAAGATACTCAATGGCCTCTCTGGGGCTACAGGGCAAAGGGCATGACAACCAGGCCAGGCTGTCCACAGCAGGTAGGTTTGGGCAGGCTTTAAAGAAGGGCATGTTGCCTGGCATAGTGACGCACACCTGTAACCCTAGTGCTCGGGAGGCTGAGATAGAAGGATTGCAGGCTCCAGGCCAGTCTCCACAATTTCAGGAGATTCTCAGCAACATAGTGAGATCCTGTTTCAAAATAAAAAAGCAAAACCGGAGCCGGGCGTGGTGGCGCACACTTGTAATCCCAGCATTTGGGAGGCTGAGACAGGAGGATCACGGTTCCTGGCTAACTTCAGCTACATAGTGAGGTCCTTGGAACTCAGTGAGAGCCTGTTTCAAAATAAAGAATTAATAATTGGGCTTAGCTCAGAGGTAGAATGCCCCAGGCTTCCATCCCCAGTACCGCAAAAAAAAAAAAAAAAAAAAAAAAAAAGAAAAGAAAAAAAGAAAGCCGGGTGTGGTGGCGCACGCTTGTAATCCCAGCATTTGGGAGGCTGAGACAGGAGGATCGTGGTTTGCAGACAGCCTCAGCTACTTAGTGAGGCCTTCTGCAACTCAGTGAAACCCTGTTTCAAACTAAAGAAAAAAAATAGGGCTGGGGGTGTAGCTTGGAAGTAGAATAGAATGCCCCTGGATTTCATCCCCAGTACTGGGGAAAAAAAAGAAGATGAAGAAGAGGAGTCAGGGACATAGTTGACATGGTTGGAAGTAAGATAAATGTTATTTTTTCTCTCTGCCCTCCCCATCTCCTCATCGGTCACAGAGATTCTTTTCCTACGTGTGACATCATCAGGACCTTCTCTCTTTTAGGCTCTTTAAGGAAACTTCCTGAAAAGCCAAAACTCAAGAGGAGGAGGATTAAGGAACCTCCAGGAACCCCTTCGAGCTGCCCCTAAGCCGCCCCCGGCGCAGACCTCAGTGCCTGCTGCGGGCTGCAGGACAGGGCAGGGCCAACGAGGGGAAGAGGAGAATTAAGGAGGCCTCAGCGAGGAATAAGTGGAGTGGGAAATAAACGTTCTTAAGACAGTTCTACGTCCCTTGGCTTCCATCCATCACCTGCTCATTCATTCATTCACTCATTCATTCATTTTACTTTGTTTCATGGTACTAGTGGTTGAACCCAGGGGCATGCTTCTTCTGAGTTATACTCCCAGCCCTTTTTAGTTTTTGTTATGAGACAAGGTCTCACAAGGTTGCTGAGAGTTTCACTATGTTGTAGAGGCCGTCCTCAAGCCTCCAGTCCTCCTGTGTCTGCCTCCCAAGTACTGGGATCACAGGTGCTTGCCACAATACCCAACTATTTTTTTTTTTTTCAAAAAAGCCAGCCAAACGTGGTACTGCATGCCTGTAATCCCAGTACTTGGGAGGCTGAGAAAGGAGAACCCCAAGTTTGAAGCCAGCCTCAGCAATTTAGTGAGACCCTGCTTCAAATATAAATAAATAAATAAAATGGGCCTGGATTGTAGCTCAGAGGTAGAAGAATGCTCTCAGGTTCAGTCTCCAGTGCCAAAAAAAAAAAAAAAAAACAACAAAACACCCCAAACCCAAACAAAAACATACAGCATCGTCAGGTGTGGTGGAACTCATCTGTAATCCCAGCTACTTGGGCGGCTGAGGCAGGAGGGTTAGGTCTGGCCTGTGCAATTTAGTGGGACTGCCTCAAGAAAACCAAAGTAACAACCAGACGTGGTGGTGCACGCTTGTAATCCCAGTACTTGGGAGGCTGAGACAGGAGGATCACAGGTTCGCGGCTCTTTGCAACTCAGTGAGACCATGTTTCAAAAAATAAAGAATAAGCCGGGCGTGCCGGCGCACGCTTGTAATCCCAGCATTCAGGAGGCTGAGACCGGAGGATCATGGTTCGCGGACAGCCTCAGCTACTTAGTGAGGCCCTCTGCACCTCAGTGAGACCCGGTTTCAAAATAAAGAATAAAAATTAGGGCAGGGGGTGTAGCTCGGAGGTAGAAGGGTTCCATCCCCAGTACCGCCAAAAATAAAAATAAAAAATAAAAAAATAAAAAATAATAATAAAAATAGGGCTGGGGGTGTACCTGTGTAAGTAGAATGTCCCCGTTCTGCAAAAATAAATACATTAATATATAAATTTAATAATTTTTTTTTTTGGTGGTACTGGGGGTGGAACCCAGAGGTTTTCTACCTCTGGGCTATACTCCCAGACCTATTTTATACTTTATTTGCAAACAGGGTCTCACTAAGTTGCTGAGAGCCTCACTAAGTAGCTGAGGCTGGCTTTGAACCTGTGCAATCCTCCTGTCTCAGCCTCCCAAGTGCTGGGATTACAAGCGTGCTCCACCACGTCCCGCTAAATTTAATAAATTTAAAATTTTGAGACCGGGTCTCACTAAATCCCAGCTGGCTTTGAACTTGTGATCCTCCTGCTTAGTCCTCCTGCGTGGCTGGGATCACAGGCCTGCATCACGGTACCCAGCCACCCAACAGTTCTGACAAAGCAGGAAGGATTTGGGAGAGAAAGGCAAGCAGGCTCGGGGTGACCATGATGGTTAGGGACTCCTCAATTTTTTTTCACTCCTGAGAAATTTAAGTTCTAAGACCAAATGTTTTTGCAGTACAGGGGATGGAACCCTGAGGCATTCTACCTCTGAGCTACAACCCTAGTGCTATTTTTTATTCTTTATTTTGAAATTGGGTCTCACCGAGTTGCAAAGGGCCTAAGTAGCTGAGGCTGTGTGCGAACCACGATCCTCCTGTCTCAGTTTCCCAAGTAGTGGGATTAAAAGCGTGTGCCAGCAAACCTGGCAAGAACCGGCTGTTTTGAGACCAAAATGGAAAGAGGTGCCCTACGAGCAAGGCATTACTGCCCCCTAGCGGAATCGTGGGGCAGTACAACCAGGGCCAGGTGGGTGTGTCAAAACTGGGAGACCATGAGTCCAGCGAGGGCACGTTTATAATCCCAGCATTTGGGAGGCTGAGACAGGAGGATCGTGGTTCGTGGACAGCTTCAACTACTTAGTGAGACCCCTTGCAACTAAGGGAGACCCTGTTTCAAAAAATAAAGAATAAAGCCGGGCGTGGTGGCACACGCTTGTAATCCCCGCGCTTGGGAGGCGGAGACAGGAGGATTGCACAGGTTCGAAGCCATCTGCGCTGGCTTAGGAGACCCTGTTTCCAAATAAAAAAGTATAAAAAATAGGTCTGGGAGTGTAGCCCAGAGGTAGAAGGGCTTCCAGGAACCCCAGTACCACCACCAAAAAAAAAAAAAAAAAAAAATAGGTCTGGGAGTGTAGCCTGGAGGTAGAAGGGTTTCCAGGAATCCCAGTACCATAATAATAATAATAATAATAATAATAATAATAATAATAATAATAATAATGATGATGCTGGGAGTATAGCTTAGATATAGATTGCCCCTGGATTCCAATCCCAGTACCTCAAAAATAAATAAATAAATAAATAATAGGTTGGGGGTATTGCTCAAAGGTAGAATGCCCCAGGTTCCATCCCAGTACCGAAAAAAACAAAACAAAAACTAGGGAGACCAAGAGCAGGGGCTGGGTGTTTTCTATCAGCCTGGGGAACAAGGAGGCCAGAAGGGAATAGGCCAGGGTGGGTTTGGACACTTCTTAAAGCTCTTCAGATTCAGGAGTTTATAATCCCCAAAGGGCAGATCACGTCATCGCTCTGCTGAAAACCACCCAACAACTCTTCATGTCACCAAAGTAAAAACTGAAGTCACCGCAGAGGCCCAGGAGGGGCCCTAAGACCTACCCCATCATCCCCTCCGCCTCCCTCCTCCCGATCCTTGAGCCTCGCCGCTGTGCTTGTCAATCAAGCACACCACTCTTCGCTTCTGCCTTCACGGAAACAAAACGCCTGAGGTGACTCACAGGGAGCAGAGGCTCGTTTTGGTTCATGGTTTCAGTTCGTGGTCAGTTGGGCTCGGCGCTTTGGGGCCTGTGGTGGGCAGGGAGTGCAGAGCCGAGCAGGATGCTCCCCTTGCTGGGCGCGGTGGTGCACACCGGTGATCCCAGTATGCGGGAGGCTGAGACAGGAGGATCATAGGTTCAAGATCAGCCTCGGCAACTTAGCGAGATTCTCAGCAACCAAGCAAGACCCTGTTTCAAACTAAAAGTGGGAGCCAGGCGTGGTGGCGCACGCTTGGGATCCCAGTACTTGGGAGGATGAGACAGGAGGATCACAGGTTCATGGCCAGCCTCAGCTACTTAGTGAGGCCCTCTGAAACTTAGTGGGACTCTGTGTCCAAATAAAGAATAAGAGTAATTAAAAAAAGGGCTGGGAGATGTAGCTTGGAGGTAGAATGCCCCTGGTTTAATCCCCAGTAACCCCCTCCCCCACAATTTGGTTATTGGGAATTGTGCTGGTATAAAACATGGATATGTATGTATCACTATAGTATTCTAATAGTTTTTTGTTTTTTGTTTTTTTGTTTGGCGGTACTGGGGTTCCTGGAAGCCCTTCTATCTCCCGGCTACACTCCCAGACCTATTTTATATTTTTATTTGGAAACAGGGTCTCTTAAGCCAACGAGGCTGGTTCCGAACCAGCGTGATCCTCCTGTCTCTGCCTCCCAAGCGCGGGGATTACAAGCGTGCGCCACCATGCCCAGCTTCTAATAGTTTTGAAAGGATAACAAGTGGTAGAGCTGGGTGTCATAAGGTGATTCCGTCTTTATTTTTGCGGTACTGAGGATTGAACCCAGGAGAATCTTATTTCCGTACACCCCCAGCCCTATATTTATTCTTTATTTTGAAACAGGGTTTATGTTGTGGAGCCCAAGTAGCTGAGGCTGGCCACGAACCTGCGATCCTCCTGTCTCAGCTTCCCAAGTACTGCAATTACAAGGTGCACTACCATGCCTGGCTTGGTCCTAGTCTTTTGAGGATGCTAAATACTGATTTCCATTGGTGTAGTGTGTGTGTGTGTGTGTGTGTGTGTGTGTGTGTGTGTGTGTGTTACTGGGAATTGAACCCAGAGATATCCTACCCGTGAGCTACACCCCCAGACCAGTTTTATTTCTTATTTGGAAACAGGGTCTCGCTAGGTTTGCCGAGAGTCTCACTAAATTTCTGAGGCTGGCTTCGAACCTGTGATCCGCCTGCCTCAGCCTCTCAAGTACTGGGATTACAAACGTGCGCCACCATGCCCAACTTGTGATTTCTTAATACATTTAGAATAGTATGTCACAGAGTAGATTTTTTTTGTTAAATAAACCCACAAGTCAGAAAAGTTTACAAGCTGAAAATAGATTTACTACTTCAGGTTATAGAACTATATGGTAACCACCTTAACAAAGTTTTGAATAAAAGGCTGAATTAGTACCAGGAAGTGGCAATCCAAACTTTAAGCATCCCTGGGCCTTTGAGCTTGAAAGATGAATAAGACTTTACCCAGAAAATGGCATTCCACCAAGAAGAAAGAGCAAGCCGAGTGTGGTAATCCCAGTACCTGGGAGGCTGAGACAGGAGGGTCGCAGGTTCGTGACCAGCCTCAGCTACTTAGTGAGACCCTCCTAGTGAGACCCTGTTTCAAAGTAAAGGATTAAAAAAGAAATAGGACTGGAGGTGTAGCTTGGAGGTAGAATGCCCCTGGGCAATCCCCAGCATGAAGGAAAAAAAAAAAAAGAGCATCCAGGCATGCTGACACATACCCGTAATCCCAGTGTTCGGGAAGCTGAGACAGGAGGATCACAGGTTCGAGGACAGCTTCAGCAAGTAAGCAAGTAACAAGACTCATCAACCTAGTGAGACCTCGTTTCCAAAGAAATAAAACTGAGTGTAATGCTAAGGTAGAATGGCTCTGGGTCCCATCCCCAGTACCACCACACACAAAAAAGAGCATGTGCAAGGGTTTAAAATAATGAAAATGTAAAAACAAGCATCTAAAAATTTGGTATTGCTGAAGGTGCAATAAAGCTAGTCTGATTAGTACAGGGTAAAATTTGTCTAAACTTATTTTATTTTTAATTTTTTGGTGCTAGGGGTTGAACCCAGAGGCATTTTACCTCCGAGCTATACCCTCAGCCCTACTTTTTTTTTTGTGTGTGTGTGTGGTACTGGGGGTAGAACCCAGAGGCTTTCTACCTCTGGGCTATACTCCCAGACCTACTTTTTTTTTTATACTTTATTTGGAAACAGGGCCTCACTAAATTGCTGAGAGCCTCACTAAGCAGCTGAGGCTGGCTTCGAACCTGTGCGATCCTCCTGTCTCAGCCTCCCAAGTGCCGTGTTACAAGTGTGCGCCACCACGCCTGGCAGCCCTACATTTTTAAAAAAAATTTTGAAATAGTCTAAATTGTGGAAGGCCTAAGTTGCTGAGGCTGGCTGCAAACCTGTGATCCTTTTGTCTCAGCCTCGTAAGAACTGGGATTACAAGTGTGCGCCACCAACACCCGGCTCTTTTTTATTTTGAAACAGGGTCTTGCTATGTTCCTGAGGTTGGCCTTGATCCTGTGACACTTCTGCTTTAGCCTCCCACATACTGGGATTATAGGTGTGTGCCATAGCTCCTGGCTTAAAATATTTTTATAATTTCTTAAAATGTGGCTTCATTTCCTGTCTTTTAAGTGCTTATTAAGATTTATGTTGACTCATGGTGTTTTTCAAAGATATTTGACCTTGTGTGTGTATGTTACTGGATATTGAATTCAATGAAAATTAATGACATTTTATCCCTGAGCTATACCCCTGGGCCTATTTTATTAATTTATTTATATTTGTGGTACTGGGGATTGAACCTAGCGGCATTCTACCTTCAAGTTACACCCCCAGCCCTATTTTTTATTCTTTATTTTTAAACAGGGTCTCACTGAATTGCAAAGGGCTTCACCAAGTAGCTGAGGCTGTCTGCTAACCGTGATTCTCCTATCTCAGCCTCCCAAATGCTGGGATTAAAATTGTGCGCCACCAGGCCAGATTTCCCATTTTTTAATTTTTTTGTGGTACTGGGGTTCCTGGAAACCCTTCTGCCTCCAGGCTACACTCCCAGACCTATATTTCCTATTTTTTATTTGGAAAGAGTCTCTTAAGCCAGCGCGGCTAGCTTCGAACCTGTGCGATCCTCCTGTCTCCACCTCCTAAGCGGGGATTACAAGCGTGCGCCACCATGCCCGGCTCCCCATTTTATTTTTTAAACAGGGCCTTGGTAGATTAATGAGAGCCTTCTTACTGAGGTTGTCCTTGAACCTGCGATCCTCCAGTCTCAGTCTCCCAAATACTGGGATTACAGGCACATGCCATCATGCCTAATATGACTTTCTCCTTTACGTGGGGAAATGAAAGGCAAAAAGGGTTATAATGGTATAACTCAATATCCTATGGTTCAGAGGCAAGGCTGATCTGAAGGTCCATCTAGGAATATTCTTTTCTCTTTTGGTATGGTACTGGTGATTGAACCCTGAAGTCTATCTCTACCTCCAAGATGCACTCCCAGTCCTATTTTTTAGTCTTTATTTTGAAACAGGGTCTCAGTAGGTTGATGGGCCTCACTACTTACTGAGGCTGGCCTTATACCTGCAATCCTCCTGTCTCAGCCTCCCAAGTACTGAGATTACAAGCATGTGCCACCACACCTGGCTAGTCTAGGACTTTTCTGTTATTTCCAGCAAAACGTTGGAAGATCTCTTTCATCCATATTTTCAACCATTTAGAGTTGAAAGGAGCCAGGCGTGGTGGCGCACGCTTGTAATCCCAGCGCTTAGGAGCCTAAGACAGGAGGATCGCGCAGGTTCGAAGCCAGCCTTGGCTACTTAGTAAGGGTCTCAGCAACTTAGTGAGACCTTGTTTCCAAATAAAGTATAGAATAGGCCTGGGAGTATAGCCCGGAGGTAGAAAAGCCCCTGGGTTCCACCCTCAGTACCACAAAAAATAAAAAAATAAATAAATAAAATAGAGTTGAAAGACTAGGGAAAGGGTGGTAGCTACTTGAAGACCTGTATCCTCCTCCTTGGGCTAACGGAGTGCTCAGATGCTGTTACCATGAAACTCATCTGCCACACAATTTTCTTGAACAAGAGCATCTTGTTCCAGTTTTTCTCACACTGTTCTCTAATAAAAAGTCTGTAAGCTGGGCGTGGTGGCGCACGCTTGTAATCCCCGCGCTTGGGAGGCTGAGACAGGAGGATCGCACAGGTTCGAAGCCAGCCTCAGCTGCTTAGTGAGGCTCTCAGCAACTTAGTGAGACCCTGTTTCCAAATAAAAATATTTAAAAAAAAAATAGGTCTGGGAGGTAGAAAGCCTCTGGGTTCCACCCCCAGTACCACCAAAAAAAAAAAAAAAAAAAAAGTCTGTAAAGCTGGGTGTGGTGGCACATGCTTTGTGTGTGTGTGTGTGTGTGTGGTACTGGGGGTAGAACCCAGGGGCTTTCTACCGCTGGGCTATACTCCCAGACATATTTTTATTTGTAAACAGGGTCTCACTAAGTTGCTGAGAGCCTCACTAAGTAGCTGAGGCTGGCTTTGAACCTGTGTGATTCTGTCTCAGCCTCCCAAGCACTGAGATTACAAGCACGCATCACCACGCCTGGCCATACTTGTAATCTTAGTACTTGGGAGGCTGAGACAGGTGGATACAGTTTCACGGCCAGCCTCTGCTACCTTTAATAAGGCCCTCTGCTACTTAGTGAGACCCTGTTTCAAAATAAGGAATAAAAAATAGGGCTGGGGGTATAGCTCAGAGGTAGAATGCCCATGGGTTCCATCCCCAGTACCATACACACACACACACACACACACACACACACACACACACACACACTCACAATCTGTAAAATTTAAACAATCTTGAGTACTAACCAGAAGCAATCACAACTAAATTGAAAACAGACTATGAATGCAGGAACACTATATTTATTAGGTCAATAATTCATTTTTAGCAATACAAGTACAGAATATATCACAATGCTGGTTACAAACATACTTAGTATGGTTTAATAATTACAAATAATGGTGGGCACTACAAGTTGGTGAGAATGATATGAAAAGTCATTCTGACACAATGAACTGTTTCCAAAAATCTACTAATGACCTTAGCTATTTCTATAGAAAGTATTGTGGCACTAGTAATGAGGATTTCCATGTAAAGAATGTTAATGTTTTTAATTATTCATTAAGAGCTTTTTATTTTGAGCTTGCTAAACTAAAATCCCCTGTTGCTTAACAAAGTATAAAAATAGTACTGACCTGGTAATATTTACTAAAATGTATCATTCGTTCACATCATAAAAGTAGAACTAAATTGAAAACGTTTGGTTACCATGGCAACATGTCTTTCCAGAGTATGAGTATTTAGAAATGGGTGATGTTACACACATGGTACCTGCAACAAGTATCTAGTGATCCAACACTTAACTGCGCACCACAAACCAAGTTTTCTAGATATCTATATAGAGCATATATATTTAATCTTAAATTTTACTTTTGAAAAACATGTGCACTTCAACAAACTCACTAAGGCCACTCATGCTAGATACCTAGGACTGCAAGTAAGAATATTATTTAATAATCCTAAAGCACACTCCTTCAGATCAACAGGGTAAAACCAGTTTACTGCCTAAAACATTCCTGAGATTTGTGGACAAAGAATGACTAGTATTCAAGTTGGAGATCAATCCAAATGCTGTATCTAGAAATCTCCTGGTAACATGAGGTCTTCCAAAGCCAAGAGGTAAAACATGCATTAATTTTTAAAGCAAAAATACAATTCTTAACAAATTTAGTATTTGAGTGTTTTTCCAGTAGTAACTTTGCCATCCAGCAAAAGCAGTGAGGAGGCAGCAAGGCTGTGAATCCTGGGGAAACGTAACAAGTGCTGATTGTAGTGCCTGCTTCTTTGCAAATCATTTCTTCCATTTGGAAAGTGTTTTGTGGCTAAAAGCCTCCATCACAGTTTGGGTATGTGTCTGCTATCTAGCTCTCTGTTTGCACTATTAAGAGAGGCCAGTGGCACTCTTACTATTTAAGATTGCAGCTGTACTTTTTTTTTTCTCTGAGATGGATCTGGCTATGCTGCCCAGGATGGTTCTGAAGTAACTCCCGGGCTCAAGCAATCATCCTACCTCAGTCTCCACAGAGCTGGGACTGCAGGCTGTGTGTATCAAGACACGTGACTTTCTCTATTTTCGCAAGAACTCTGCCTAACAGGCTAGGTACAAAGGTCTCTTATTTTCACAATGCAAGAATACCCGGGCAGGGGTTACTTACTATAAAACAACACCAAGTTCATTTTTAACCAAAGACAAGAGAGCTGATGTAAGAGGAGTCCTTAATCTTTGGACAAAGTCAGCTTTGGAGACCCATAAATTTTATGTTCTTAAAAACTCAACTGGCTCTGTTAAACTGGATGCAAAGTATCGACTACCCCGAGCAGCATGTGCGAGTTCCCTGATGCCCCCAACTTACTGAGTAGCACCAAACTTTAAAGAAAAATACTGGGCAGAAATCAGGGAAGGATAAGACCAAGGGTCTTTTTTTTTGAGTAAGAACTCAGAGGCATTCTACTTCTAAGTTATACCCCCAGCGCAATTTTATTTGGAAACAGTGTCTCACTAGGTTGAGGAGGGTCTAAGATGTCAAGGCTGAAGGGCCTA
The DNA here is from genome assembly GCF_963383645.1 of Muscardinus avellanarius. Taxonomy (NCBI): domain Eukaryota; kingdom Metazoa; phylum Chordata; class Mammalia; order Rodentia; family Gliridae; genus Muscardinus; species Muscardinus avellanarius. The sequence goes on from NC_137802.1 coordinate 34,098,642, forward strand.
TGTTGTCAAGGTTGGCTTCAAACCTGTGATCCTCCTGTCTCAGCCGCTCAAGTACGACATGGTTTTCAAAGGCCTTCTTAAAAATGACTCCACTGAACCTTCAGAAAATTCTTCAAGCTGGCTAGGGCTTCCTTCACACAACCCCACCTATATGTAGAAAGTTGGTGCAAGCTATTGTTTAGTGAGGTAAATTCCATTCTTTCAGTTCTTATTTTTACTGTCATCATTCATGGCTGCATTCGCCTTTCCAACCCTAAATCTCCTCAGTATAGGGAAATCTTACACTTACTGTCACATCATATCGTTACCATAAACACAGAAATCTTTTTTCTTCATCAGAGTATAGGCATCACATCAATGTTTATGGGCTAAGAACTATATTAAATATGTGATATTAAGGAGAAACTCATGGGTGATGCGTGTGGAAAACAACTGGCTGCCGGCTGACGTCATCCCATGTGATCCTAGGCTTCCACAAACCCTGTTTCTTTAGCACTGACTGTGAGCCGAGTTCAGACTGAGTTAGGGAGGGTGAGGCCTTAAGTCATTTTCTTGATTTTATCCTAGGAAACGCTGTATGTGCACTAAACCCAAAAATACATAATTAAAAAAAACTTCATGTAGAAACGTAAATTTCAAAATATTTATTGAAAAACAATTTCTCATGACATTCCTAAACCACAAACATACCATAGGACTCTAAATAACCCATAAAAGTATACAAAGCCTATCCTGAAAATATCTTTGGAGGTATTAAATATATAGGCCCATGAGGATAGAGCTAAGCAACTTAAAATGTTAGTCCTTGGTCACACAGACTATTTGGTAATTAAGAAGGTGCCTCTTGGCTTCAGTTTCAAATAACAGGGAGGGGGATCAGCTATATAAACTGTAGGTGTGCCAGTTTATTCTTTCTATAATCTAAAAATAAAGACTCAATCTGAAGATAAACTCAGGTTTCTAAATCACAAAGCCATCATCTCAGGGCGTGGGCTTGCTTCAACTCCCAGTACACCGCCCCCCCGGGGACTCAACTGCATGGCTCACAGCAAGACTGCAAACGACACTCTCCAACAGGCTGATGTTGGGAAGTTCAAAGAAGCACTTAAAATAAAATCTGAAATCTCTAATTTTCCTGTACTCTATGTGATAGACAGTTTAGGTTTTTTCCCCCTCACCCAATGTGCATGTTAAAAGAAAATCAAAGTTCCACACACATCCACTCACCCTAGACTACCCCAAGCATTAGCCAGGAGCAACATCTCTACCAGCCAAGTCATGAACCCCTGAAAATAGGGGAGAAACCCAGATTCTTAAGTACAGAGGCACCGGAAGGGCCTCCAGCCTAAGAATTGAGGTAACAGCAAAAGACCTTTTTGTTTCTTGGTTTGCTACATGTCACAACTTCTCAAGTCGAAACATTACTCATAAGTAAACAAACTGGCTTAAAAAATTAAAACCCAATAAATGGAAAGACAAATTGGTGAAACAGACATATCATAAGGGGACTTTTCTATTTAACTCCTGGATTTCAAACACAATGACTTGGTTGCACTATTATTTACCAGAAAAATGAAGGACTTTCTAAGAAGACAAATTTTGGGGCATTCAATTTCCTTAATCCCCACAAGCAACATAGTAACCTAAAGTTCCCATCTGGACATGCTATTTCATGACTCTTAGCCAATATACTTTAATGCACTGATTATTACGCAACATTTAAGAGGAGGGTGGTGGCTGCAGCAGGTATTTATAGACCTGCCGTCTGGTCTGTGTACCTGATTACAGACATACACCACTGAAACCGCCAAATTTCCCTAGTTCGGCATCTATTCTATGAATATAATTTTTGCATTATCATTTTTCATAATATATCTAAGTGATTCTATTGATAAAGGCATATACAGGGGCTAAAATAATAATATAAAGCCTCTGGTCCAAATAACCACCTTCTGCATTAGGATGGTCCATTTTAGATCCTCCTGGTCCAGTGAGCTACGCTATTAAGAGTATCTTGCATTGTTGTAACAAAAACAAACAAACAAACAAGAGTTAAAACTTCTGGTCTCTCAAATTTGCTATTACTTACAGATCAACACTGGTCCAGTTCAGATGAATGTGACAGTCCTTCCCTTGTATAGAGTTCAGGAGTGGTTGCAGCCACTTCTATGGGTAAGGTGGCCAAACCTCAAGTTAGGATGTCCCTCTTTTATTAGTACTTGTGTTAACTTTTCTATACTGCATATAAAGATTTTTTTCCCATAAAAGTTCTTTATAATACAGTATTGAATTTCTTCACAAGGAAGAATTTTATGTTAAAAAGTTGTTAAAATCATCCTTACATAATAAGAATGCAACTCTTTTAAACTCTTAAATAGTTTTATTTAGGGTTTTTTTTTTTAAACTTTCAGGCTTTCTGCAAAATGAATTATTTTTTAAAAAGAAAAAAAAATTCCTGTTGTTTGTTCTACTAGGTTGCAAATGTGGGCCAGACTACTTTATACATGCGGTACATGCTGAATATAACTGAATATATATGCTTATTCTACGGACACTCTGCAAGATAGGGATTACCCAAAATAGGGTCTTCAATGGACTGGACCAGTGTTTCAATGCAAATTCCAGCCCCCAAAAACAACATGGTTTTGATTTCACAGTATGAATTCCCTGGAATCTGGGAAAAAGTAATTGATTAACTGAGGTCCTTCCTCAGCAGCTTGGTCCCTCAATATTCTGAGAAATCAGGAAGGACTGCACCACTTCTTCAGTGGACTGGGGGCTGGTGTTGACGTCTTCAAGGGCATCGGTCACTGAATACTGCCGATCTCGCAACCGGTTCCAGTTAGACAGAACATTGTGATATTCAAACACTTTCTCATAATTTCCAATGGAGTTGTAAAGTTTGATGAGACCTCGGTAATCATATTCTAGTCCACTGTAGCCTTCACCAAAAAGTTTCTTCCCTAAAAGTAAAAAATAAATAAAAAGAGAATAATAAAAAAGTTTAGCCTCCACAACTCAGTGAGACCCGGTTTCAAAATAAAGAATAAAAATTGGGCCGAGGGTGTAGCTCGGAGGTCGAATGCCCCTGGGTTCCATCCCCAGACCCGCAAAAAAAAAAAAAAAAAAAAAAAAGTTTAGGTAATGAAGTAAGTTTGTTCAACACAAACACTAGTTTAATTCTTTAAATAGGTTGGCTTGGTTTTATTTTCCTGAAAGGAACAGATAAAATTCCTTTATCAGCACTTGTAAAACCTTTTGCATTTTGGGACTAAGCAGGTAACTCAATATAGTATGGCTAATGGGGGACACCTGTATACATGAATGCATGACTATGACAAAGGGAAAAGGACAATCTTTGAAGAAATGGTCCTGGGTTGACAGCATGTGCATATGGGGTAAAAAATGAAATTTGATCCCTAGCTCTACCAAAAATAGATTTTAGGTTTGTAAATCTAAATGTGAATGGTTAAACAAAGTTTCGTCTAAAAGAGTACCTTCATTACTTTGGGGTAAGAAAAAATTTCTTAAACTGAATACAAAAAGGTGCTAACCACACACACACACAAAAGATTTATGTATTTAGCTACATTAAAACAAAGGAAACCCAGGTGGTGGCACATGCTTGTAACCCCAGTGCTTACTCGGGAGTCCGAGAAAGGAGCATCACAGGTTCGAGGATAGCCTCAGCAAGTAGTAAGACTCTCATCAACCTAGTGAGACCCTGTTTCAAGATAAACATAAGAAACAGGGCTGGGGGTATAGCTCAGACGAAGAATGCCACTGGGTTCAATGCCTAGCACCACACACACACACACAACTGAATGAATGAATGACTTCTCTCAAAAAAGAATTATCTGCAATATGTAATGAATAAAGGACTTGTTCTATCTACAGTATATAAAATAACCAGTATATAAAATGTTCCACAAATGACAGGAACATGACAAGACAATCCAATATGAAAACGGACAAGGTTTAACAGGCAGGTCACAAGATGATGGCCACACCTTGTTTTGTAATGCCCTGAAGTGGAAACAACCCAAATGTGCCACAAGTGCATTAACAGTGGAATGGATAAATAATGACACACTAATCCAATAAAATATCATATTACACTCGAAATTACTGACAGTAAATGCTCACCGAGAAAAGTCAGACATAAAAATATACGTTGTCTGACTCCATTTATATCAAATTCAGAAACAGGTGAATTTGATCTTCCATGTTAAAGACAGGAGAAGGGAGGGACAATCAACGCACAGATAGTTGAAAATGTTCTCTGGAGCTCTAAACCCATTTATATCTCAGTAATAACATTGCCCTTTAACAACATAAAAGACATGTTTATCTGAGTCAAATGGCTATAGAAAATTTAAAGGTAACATACCAATCGCTATCGATCGTAAATAAAGTTTCTCAGCATTTTCATACTGACTCATGTCATAATTATATAAAGAAGCCAGATGTCCCACTGAAAGGGCTACTTCATAATCTTCTTGACCAAGAAGTTGCTCTTTAATCTGAATTGCTTTGATGTGCATTTCTTCAGCTTCCTGAAAAATGATTGTGTGGAATCGTCTGTTAACACTTTTTTTTTGCGAGTCTGGGGATGGAACCCAGGGGCATTCTACCTCCTACACCTCCTGCCCTATTTTTTATTCTTTATTTTGAAACAGGGTCTCACTGAGTTGCAGAGGGCCTCACTAAGTAGCTGAGGCTGTCCGTGAACCACCATCCTCCAGTCTCAGCCCCCTGAATGCTGGGATTACAAGCGTGCCCACCACGCCCGGCTCACTTTTTCTTATGTAAACATTTCTTACCAGTGAGCAAGATCCTTCTAAATGCCAAAGACTGCCTATGAATGCCAAAAGGCAAAAAGATCAAAGAACACACTATTTTATTTCAGAAATTGCCAATGGGAAACATTACTAGTTTTTGGAAACTGCACATAAGCTAACAACAGTAACAGTGTGTTATGCCAGAAGTGACACAAATAACTTCTTTAGGTAATAAAAAAATTGTTAGACGGGTGTGGTGGTGCATGCTTGTAATCCCAGCATTTGGGAGGCTGAGACCGGAGAATAGTGGTTCAAGGACAGCCTCAGCTACTTAGTGAGGCCCTCCTTAACCTTAGTGAGACCCTGTTTCAAAATAAAGAGGAAAATTAACAGCTGGGAGTGGTGGTACACGCTTCTAATTCCAGTACGTACTGGGGAGGCTGAGACAGGAGGATTGCAGATTTGTGGCCAACCTCAGGTACTTAGTGAGGTTCTCCACAACTTAGTGAGACCCTGTTTCAAAATAAAGAATAAACCCAGGCGTAATCTTGTAATCCCAGCATTTGGGAGGCTGAGTCAGGAGGGTCATAGTTACAGGATAGCCTCAGCTACTTAGTGAGGCCCTTTGCAACTTGGTGAGACCCTGTTTAAAAAAAAAAAAAAAAAAAAAAAGAATAAAAACAGGTTTGGGGGTGTATCTTGGAGGTAGAATCCCTCTGGGTTCCATCCCCAGCCAGCCAGCCAGCCAGCCCCCCCCCCCCCCCACACACACACAAAAATAGGGCTGAGTGTGTAGCTCAGAGGTAGAATGTCCCTGGGTTCAATCCCTAGTACAGCAAAAAAGAAGAAAATTAGCAAAATTAGCTGTCAAAAAAAAAAAAAAAAAAAAAAGATGTATGACTACAATGCAAAAATAAAAAGATAAAAAGTATATATATAAAAAAATTTTTAACTGAAGCCGGGTGTGGTGGTGCACGCTTGTAATCCCAGCATTCGGGAGACTGAGACCGGAGGATCGCAGTTCACAGACAGCTTCAGCTACTTAGTGAGGCCCTCTGCAACTCAGGGAGACCCGATTTCAAAATAAAGAATAAAAAATAGGGCTAGGGGTATGGATTGAAGGTCGAATGCCCTCGGGTACCATCCCCAGACCGCCCCCCCCCCCAAATCAACTGAACCTTGTTAAGGTAGTAATTAATGTACACTTTATTTTTACTTAATAATTTTTATTTCCACTGATATATATATATATATATATCAGTGGAAATGAATATATATATAAAATCAGGCAAAAATAAGCATTTTAGAAAAGACTCATTCTTTCCTTAATGTTAAGCCCAAAATGGATACTATTAAAAAATTGTAATTCAAGTCAGGTGTGGTGGCACAGGCTTGGAATTCCAGTACTTGGGAGGCTGAAACAAGAGGATCACAGATTCACAGCCATCCTCAGCTTAGAGAGACCTATTTCAAAATAAAGATAAAAAAAAATAGGACTGGGGGTGTAGCTCGGAGGTAGAATGCCCTGGGATACAATCCCCAGTTCCAAAACATACACACACACACACACACACACACACACACACACACACACACTATAACACAAAGTTCTAAAAGATTTAAAGTCCATAATTTTATTAAAATAGTAAGCAATAATTATCAGCTAATAATTATACAACTAACTCTTACTACTAGTTTCTGATATTTCTTCCATACTTACTGTGTGCTGGACATTCTGTGAAGAGCTATACATACTTAGCTAAGAAATATATCTGAAGTCTAACTATAGAAATCATATTAAGCTTTTTTATGGTACTGGGGATTGAATCCAGAGGCCTTCTACCTCAAACCTATATCCTACCCTGATTTTATTTCTTATTTGGAAATAGGGTCTCACTAGGTTGCTGAGAACTTGCTAAGTTGTCAAGGCTGGCTGTAAACCTGTGATCCTCCTGTCTCAGCCTCCCAAGTACTGGGATTACAAGCATGTGCTACCACACTTGGCCTTTTTGATTTGACATGTTTCTTATTTGTCATGGTACTGATTTTCTAATTTTGATTGACTGCAGTACTAGAGATTGAATCCAGAGACATTCCACCTCTGAGCTTTACCCCATCCCTATTCCTGCCCCCCCCCCCCAATACTGGGGATTAAACCCAGAGGCATTCTACCTCTGAGCTACACATTCCAGCCCTAGCTTTTTATTCTTCTTTTTCCCCCTGCAGGTCTAGGGATAGAACCCAGGGGCATTCAACCTCTGAGCTATACCCACTGTCCTATTTTTTTATTATTTAATTTGAAACAGGGTCTCACTAGGTTGAAGAGGGGCTCACTAAGTAGCTGAGGCTGCCTGCAAACCACAATCCTCTGGTCTCAGCCTCACAAATGCTGGGATTACAAGCGTGCACCACCAGGCCTGGCAGTTTTTTATTCTTTATTTTGAAATAGGGTCTGAGTTACGGAGGGTATCACTAAGTAGTTGAGACTGGCTTTGAACCTGTGGTTCTCCTGTCTCAGCCTCCAAAGTACTAGGACTACAAGCATGCACCACTACGCTCAGCTTCCCCAGCCCCATTTTTATTCTTTTTTGAAACAGGGTCTCATTAAGTTGTGGAGGGAATCACTAAGTAACTGAGGCTGGCCACAAACCTATGATTCTCCTGTCTCAGCCATCCAGGGATTGCAAGCATGCGCCACCAGGCCTGGCTCTTTTGTTTATATTTTGACTATGTTGTTTAATATTACCTATTTTCTTGATTCCTTTGTGGAATGAGGTAGGAATATAATGAATGTATATTTTATATCTTAAGATTTCTATTTTAAGATTATTTATTATTTAGGGAGAGAAAAAATATACTCCTACCTTAAATTTTCTCATTGACTGATAAAGTCTTCCAAGGTTACCATAGTGTTTTGCAGTCTGTACATTAAATTCCCCAAAAGCTTTTTTAGCTAGCTGAAGTGAAGACAGGTGCAAATCATGAGCTTCTTGAAGCAGCCTTTGTTCAGTTTCCTTGTTATGACAGTCAATTGCAATCTCCTCTAAAATAAGTGCTGAGTAAAGAAAGCAGCAGATTAGTGGACTCCAAAGCCACTTACCACCCCAAACAGGACATTTAAATGAAAATTAAACACAGCAAATATTTATTGAGTATGTTCATATGGAATCATGGTTTAGAACTGATCAACATTATAATACTCCATTTTATCACACAGTACACTTTTGGGGAAGCCATTCTATTTTGGACAGTGTACTGAATTCAAATTTAAGAAGAATAATAGTACACATCAAATTATTTTGCAAAATTAGCTTCTATCATAATAGACTGTTATACTTTACCACTGAGAATTTGTTTCTTCAAGTAAATAGTAGATGGGAGTGGGAATGCAAACCTCTAACTCCAGTACTTGGGAGGTTAAGGCAGAAGAATCACAAGTTCAAGGTCAGCCTGAGAAATTTAGTGAGACCTTGTTTCAAAAAACAACAAAAAACCCCCCTGTAAACTGGTTGTGGTGGCACACACTTATAATCCCAGTACTTGGGAGGATGAGACAGGAGGATCCCACAGGTTCAAAGCCAGCATCAGCTACTTAGTGAGGCTCTCAGCAACTGAGTGAGACCCCGTTTCCAAATAAAGTATTAAATAGGTCTGGGAGTGTAGTCCAGAGGTAGAAAGCCCCTGGGTTCCACCCTCAGTGCCACAAAATAACTAACTAAATAACTAAAAGAACTGTGTAGCTTGGTGGTAAAGTAGCCTTGGGTTCAATTCCTAATACATAAGAATGATAGATAAGATAGATGGGTGAATGAATAAATAGTAGAAAGAGGGAAATTTTCTTTTGTGCTACTGAAGACCGAACCCAGGGGCACTGTCCTCCTTGCTATACCCCAGCTCTATTTTGTTCATTATTTCAAAACAAGGTTTCCCTAAATTGCTGAGGGCCTCACTAAGTTGCAGAGGCTTCATTTGAACCTGAGATCCTCCTGTCTCATCATTAGGAACTGGGGTCACAGATGTGGGCTCCCACGTCCAGCTGAGGTGCGTACGTGTGTGCATGTGTTTGTTTTTCTAGGGACTGAACCCGAGCATATTCTGCATCTAAGCTATAGCTCACCCAGCTGAAAGAAAGAGAGAGAGAGAGAGAGAGAGAGAGAGAGAGAGAGAGTGTGTGTGTGTGTGTGTGTGTGTGTGTGTGTGTGTGTGTGTGTGTGAGGGATTGAACCCAGGGGTATTCTGCATCTAAGCTATACCTCCAGACCTATTTTAATTTTTATTTTGAAACAGCGTCTCATTAAGTTGTGGAGGGCCTTGCTAGGCCTCAAAACTGCAATCCTCCTGTCTTACCCTCTCAAGTCCTAAGACTGATAGAAATTTTTTTAAGTTATGAAACAGCCGGGCGTGGTGGCGCATGCTTGTAATCCCAGCGTTTGGGAGGCTGAGACAGGAGGATTGCACGGGTTCGAAGCCAGCCTCAGCTACTTAGTGAGGCTTCCAGCAACTTAGTGAGACCCTGTTTCCAAATAAAATATAAAAAAGGTCTGGGAGTATAGCTAGGAGGTAGAAAGCCTCTGGGTTCCACCCCCAGTACCACCAAAATAAAGAACAAAAAATAGGGCAGGGGGTGTACTGTGGAGGTGGCATGCCCCTGAGTTCTGTCCCCAGTACGGCAAAAATAAATAAATAAATAAATAAATAAATAAATAAAGTTATGAAACTGTGTCAAGGAGTACCTAATAAGCACTTTCTGAAAGTTTTGAAACCACCCTTTATAAAACATGAACTTTAACCAAGTACAACTTAAAGAAATAGTCTCTTCATTACAGCAATCCAATCAGGCCAGATGACATTTCACTTTTAAGATAAATTCAAAGCTGGGTGTGATGGTACACACCTGTCATCTCAGTAACTGGTATTTGGGAGGCTGAGACAGGAGAATTGCAGGTTTGAGGCTAGCCTCAAAAACTTTGCAAGACTATGTTCCAAATAAAAAATAAAATAGGGCTTGAGGAGTAGCTTGTAGGTAGAATGTCTGTTCCTGGGTTCAATCTCAGCCATTAAAAATAAATAAAGATGCATTATAGAGTTTGAATTTCCATCTAAAACCTTAAGAATATACATATTACCAAGTAATTTCCTTCCTTCCTTCCTTCCTTCCTTCCTTCCTTCCTTCCTTCCTTCCTTCCTTCCTTCCTTCCTTTCTTTCTTCTTTCTTTTTTTGTAGTACCAGACTAAACCTCTGGCCCTATTTTATTCCTTATTTTGAAGCAGGATCTCACCAAGTTGCAGAGAGCCTCCAAAATCACCGAGGCTGGCTGCAAACCTGGGATCCTCCTGTCTCAGCCTCCAAGTACTTAAATTACAAGCATGCACCATTTATTTAAGAAATTTTCATTTCTTAAAAATTGATTATGTGGCCGGGCATGGTGGCACACACTTGTAATCCCCCCGGAGGCGGAGACAGGAGGATCACGCATATTTGAAGTCACCCTCAGCTGGCTTAAGAGACCCTGTTTCCAAATAAAAAATATAAAATAGGTCTGGAAGTGTAACCCGGAGGTAGAGGGTTTTCAGGAACCCCAGTACCACCAAAAAAAAAAAAAAAAAAAAAAAAAAAAAAGATTATGTGGGAGCCGGGCATGGCACATGCGTGTAATCCTCGAGCTTGGGAGGCTGAGACAGGAGGATCACACAGGTTCAAAGTCAGCCTCAGCTACTTAGTGAAACTCTCAGCAACTTAATGAGACCTTGTTTCCAAATAAAGTATAAACTAGGTCTGGGAGTATAGCCTGGAGGTAGAAAAGATCCTGGGTTTCACCCCCAGGACCAAAAAATAAAAAATAAAAAAAATAAAAAAAGATTATGTGGAGCCGGGCATGGTGGCGCACGCTTGTAATCCCCGCGCTTGGGAGGCAGAGACAGGAGGATTGTGCAGGTTCGAAGCCAGCCACGCGCGCTGGTTTAGGAGACCCTGTTTCCAAATAAAAATGTAAAAAAATAGGTCTGGGAGTGTAGCCCGGAGGTAGAAGGGCTTCCAGGAACCCCAGTACCACCAAAAAAAAAAAAAAAAAAAAAAAAAAAAGATTATGTGGAGCCAGGTGTGGTGGCTCACACTCGTAATCCCAGCATTTGGGAGGCTGAGACAGGAGGATCATGGTTTGAGGACAGCCTCAGCTACTTAGTGAGGCTCTATGCAACTCAGTGAGACCATGTTTCAAAATAAAGAATAAAAAATAGGGCTAGGCATATAGCTCAGAGGTAGAATGCCCCTGGGTTCCATCCCCAGTAACACACACACACACACACACACACACACACACACACACACACAAACACGATTATGTGCACAGGAGAGGTAAAAAAAAGTTTTATTTCACTGTAGCATTTTATTTATTTTTTAAATTTATTTTGATATTGGGGATTGAACCCAGGGGCATTCTGTCTGCAAGCTACATCCCCAGTCCTATTTTATTTTTATTTTCAAACAGGGTCTTGCTAAGTTGATGAAGAGACTCACTACCTTAGAGGTATCCTTGAACCTGTGATCCTCCTATCTCAGCCTAAGGTAAAAAAAAAAAAATACAAAGGGTCAGTAAAAGACAGCTACTTAGTAAGGCCCTCTGTAACTTAGTGAGATTCTCTGTTTCAAAAATAAAGAATAAACTGGGCGTGGTGGCGCACGCTTGTAATCCCCGCGCTTGGGAGGCGGAGACAGGAGAATCATGCAGGTTCAAAGCCAGCCTTGCTGGTTTAAGAGACCCTGTTTCCAAATAAAAAAATAAAAATGAGTCTGGGAGTGTAGCCTGGAGGTAGAAGGGTTTCCAGGAATCCCAGTACCACCAAAAATAAATAAATAAAAAATAAAGAATAAAAGCCAGGCTTGGTAGCACACGCTTGTAATCCCAGTACTTGGGAGGCTGAGATAGGAGGATCTTGGTTCCAAACCAGCCTCAACTATTTAGTGAGGCTCTCAGCATCTTAGGGAGATCTGATTTCAAAATAAAGAATAAGCCGGGCATGGTAGCACACGCTTGTAATCCCCAGGCTTGGGAGGTGGAAACAGGAGGATCACACAGGTTCGAACCGCGCTGGCTTAAGAGACCCTGTTTCCTGCCGGGTGTGGTGGCACCTGCTTGTAATCCCTGCGCTTGGGAGGCAGAGACAGGAGGATCGCGCAGGTTCCAAGCCAGCCTTGCTGGCTTAAGAGACCCTGTTTCCAAATAAAAATATAAAGAATGGGTCTGGGAGTGTAGCCCGGAGGTAGAAGGGCTTCCAGGAACCCCAGTACCACCCAAGGGAAAAAAAAAAATCCCATACCTTTAAGTCAGGCACGATGGCGCATGCCAGTAATCCCCGCGCTTGGGAGGCTGAGACAGGAGGATGGCACAGGTTCAAAGCCAGCCTCAGCTACTGAGTGAGGCTCTCAGCAACTTAGTGAGACCCTGTTTCCAAATAAAGTATAAAATAGGTCTGGGAGTGTAGCCCAGAGGTGGAAGGGTTCAATCCCCAGTACCACCAAAAGTAAATAAATAAATAAATAAATAATAAAATAAAATGCAAAGGACTGGGACGTAAGCTCAGTGGTAGAGCACTTGTCTAGCATGTACGAGACTGTGGGTTTAATCCCCGGGAAGGGGTGGGAGAAGTCCTGCATTAGAAAGCTAAAGCTATGAAGTCCATTTCCAGTATTCTACCATGCTACTGCAGAAGCATGTTATCTCTGTTCTCATAATAAATCAATGCATACATGACTAAATTACGAGAGACAAAAAGAAAAAATTAACCACACTGTATGAGAGAAATGCATAATTTCACGAAAAACCTCTGGCAACCCTTACGTAGCAATGAGAACACTGGCAATTTCAGCAATATGCAGGCACAATCTAAACCTACTACCTCTAAGAAAAGAAACCAATGCCCCTAATTTATGCTCTAAATCATGAATTTAAAACTCTGTGAGACTAGATTATAAAGGATACCTTTCACCCTCTTTGAAGAAGCCAAAAGAAGATGATCCTCAGGTAGGATGTGGGTAATGATACCAATAGCTCTTTCTGCATGAAACCTGAAACACAGACAGATATAGTTTGGGATTTCTTCTTGGCTACAAATTATTTAACAAGCACCTTAAAAAATGACAATCTATAATACTGGTACAAAGTACCTCTAAAACTGTGATAAAGCCTTTTTGTTTCAATTTTCCAATTTATTGTAGAACTTTTTAACATCCAGTGATTTTCACCTCCCTCAAAGTAAAATAGGAAGTCCTAAGCCAGGTGTGGTGGCGCACGCTTGTAATCCCCGCGCTTGGGAGGCTGAGACAGGAGGATCACACAGGTTCAAAGCCAGCCTCAGCTACTAAGTGAGGCTCTCAGCAACTTAGTGAGACCCTGTTTCCAAAATAAAATATAAAATGGGTCTGGGAGTATAGCCCGGAGGTAGAAAGCCTCTGTGTTCCACCGCCAGTACCACACACACACACACACACACACACACACACACACAAAAGGAATAGGAAGTCCTATGGCCTCCCACGGGTGTCATGTCTCTCTGACCTGATCTCTTACCACTCTCAGGTTATTCCTCTCTTTGCCCTCTAGCCACCTACGCCCAGCAGTTGCCTAACATGCAAAGTATGTTCTCACCTTGTATTTGCTTTAGCCTTGTTCTGCATCCAAATCGCTCACTCAAACTGAACAGGTCTTTCCAGAGTGGACTGTATAAAGGTCCCTAAAAATAGTTGAGTGCAGTGACACACACCCATAATCTCAGCACTTAGGAGGCTGACAGGAGGATCACAGGTTTGAGGCCAGCCTCAGCAACTTAAGTGAGGCCCTGTTTAAAAAAAATTTTTAAAAGGGCTGAGGTTGCCGGGTGTGGTGGCGCACGCTTGTAATCCCCACACTTGGGAGGTGGAGACAGGAGGATCGCGAAGGTTCGAAGCCAGCCTCAGCTGGCTTAAGAGACCCTGTTTCCAAATAAAAAATATAAAATAGGTCTGGGAGTGTAGCCCAGAGGTAGAAGGCCCCTGGGTTCCATCCTCAGTATCCCCCACCCCCCCGCAAAAAGGGCTGAGGTATAGTATAGCTCAGAGGTAGACTGTCCCTGGGTTCAATCCTAAAAAGAGAAAGTGTCTAAAAATAATTTATCTCCGGGCATGTGGTGCACACTTGTAATCCCAGCATTTGGGAAGCAGATACTGGAGGATAGTGGTTCACAGACAGCCTCAGCTACTTATTGAGGTCCTTCACAACTCAGTGAGACCCTGTTTCAAAAATAAAGAATAAAAAATGGGGCTGGGGGTGTAGCTCAGAGGTAGAATGCCCTGGGTTCCATCCCCAGTACCGCAAAATAAATAAATAAATAAATAAATAAATAAATAAATAAATATAAAATCTACCATTATTCTCTTAACTCCATCTACTTTATTCTTAACAGCAGTATTCTTACCTGACATGTTTGGTTATTTATGACCCAACTTACAGTGAAACAGAATATAGGTTATTTTTCCATTTTATCTGTCAGTTCCTTTAAAAAAAAAATTCTTTAGTTCCTATCACCCATCTTTTTTTTTAAAGTACAGAATTGAACCCAGTACCTCCTAGGTACAACCCTCCAGCCCTATGTTTTATTCTTTATTTTGAAACAGGATCTCACTAAGTAGCTGAGGCTGGCCATGAACCAGTGATCCTCCTGTCCAGCTTCCCAAGTACTGGGACTACAAATGTGTGCTACTACGCCCAGCTCCTATCACCCATCTTTAAGTAATCCTAAATTTTCTTAAATTTATCTTTAAATTCACTATTTCCTGCTAGTTGTTACTAATCTGCTATTTAACCTGTCTACTGAGTTTTAATGCTAATTAATATTTTCTACTTCTAGCTACTCATTTTGCTTTTATTTTTATTTATTTATATTTTATTTTTATATTTTGGTGGTACTGGAGTTCCTGGAAACTCTTCTACCTCCGGGCTACATTCCCAGACCTATTTTTATATTTTTATTTGGAAACAGGGTCTCTTAAGCTAGCTGAGGCTGGCTTCGAACCTGCGCGATCCTCCTGTCTCCGCCTCCTAAGCGCGGGGATTAAAAAAGCGTGCCCACCATGTCCTGCTCATTTTGCTTTTATAACAGGTCTTTTCTTATTAAGATATAATTCATATGCTATACAGTTCGCCCATTTAAAGCATACAAGTATTCTTTTACATGTTCAGCATTGCACAGCCATCACCACAATCAGTTCTAGATATTCTCATCACCTCAAAAGGAAAACCATTGGCCGTCACTCCCCTGTTTCCCTCCAACTCCCCAGCCTAAGCAACATTCATTTACTCTCTGTCTGTAGATTTGCCCATTCTGGACACCTCATGTAAATGAAATCATAGGAGATGTGATTCTATGTGACTGGCTTTGTTCACAAAGCACAAAGTTTTCAAGTATTCAGCCACTGTAGCAGGTATCAGTTGTTTTATTTTAAAATCTAAGCTGGGTGCAGTGGTGTGCACCTCTGTCCATGGAAGGCTGAGGCAGGAGGATCGCTTGAGCCCAGGATTCCAACCCAGACTGGGCAACACAGTAAGACCACTTTAAAAGTAGAAGGAAAAAAACCACCAAAAACCCAAACTGCTTTTCCCCCTTCATTTTCCCTCTAAAATATTGATTTCCTCTTTATGTCAGGGCTGGCAATCTTTAAGGGGCCAATAAAAAATATTTTAGGTCACTTTTGTCATGAAAGCATCCATAGGATATAGCTGAATGAACATGCTTGGCATTTTCCAGTAAAATTTTATTTTGCCTGCAGGCCATAGTTTGCCACCCATTATATAGATAGATAGATAGATAGATACACACACACACACACACACACACACACACACACACACACACAGTGCATGTGCATGCACATGCGTGTGTGTATGTGTTTACTGGGGATCAAACCCAGGGGCATTCTACCTCTGAGCTACACCATCTAGTTCAATTTCTATTTTTTCGTTTGAAACAGGTCATCGCTATGTTTTTCAGAGTCTCACTACTTGCTAAGGCTGTCCTCGAAGCTGTGATCCTCCTGTCTCAGCCTCAGGCGTGCACTATCACACCTGGCTTCATTTTATATCTTTAATCATTAAAGAATACACATTACCAAAATAATTTTGTTAACTAAAATTCTCAGGGTTCTAATAATGTTCATGCTATCTATTGATCCTTATTCCCAGAAGGAATGTTTTCTTTATATATTTTATAACTTTTTTTTTTGCGGTACTGGGGATGCAACCCAGGAGCATTCTACGTCCGAGCTACACCCCAGCCCTATTTTTTATACTTTATTTTGAAACATGGCCTCACCGAGTTGCAAAGGGCCTCACTAAGTAGCTGAGGCTGGGTGCGAAGCCAGATTGTCCTATTTCAGCTTCCCAAATGCTGGGATTACAAGCCTGAGCCACCACGCTTGGTTTATTTTGTAACTTCTAATGGTGGTTTCATTCTAGGCAGAGCTAACCGTGTATGATTTGGGCTGATACTTTCGTATTTTCTTCCAGAAGGCACCTTAGGAGAAATAGCAGCTTTCCAGTACTCTTTAATGCTCTCCAGTCTGTGAGATGCCCAGCCTCCAGGTGTAGGTACTACGTTCTCCTGTTGTTCTGGTTAGATGCAGAATGTCCCCTCAAGAGCCATTCCTTAATATTCAGGGCTGATAGAGCCGTCCCTCCCTCCCTCCCTCCCTCCCTCCCTCCCTCCCTCCCTCCCACTTCTGCCTCCTCCACTGAGAGCGAAGCCCTGTGCTCTTCCTCTCTCCGCTTCCCGCCACCATGCCCTGAGGTCAGTGGTCTGCAGCCTCACACGAACTGATCTCAAAATGGCCAAACTGAGCAAACAAATTGTCCTTCCTCTTCCAAACTGTGATCAAATAAATCTCCTTCCTCTACTTTGTGTGGTCAGATTTTTAGATCACAGCAGTGAGAATGCTGACTAGCCACCTATGAAGATCCTTTCCTTAGTTAACTGTAAACCCAAGCTCAAATGAATCAAGTTTCCTTGTCACCTCTCTGCCACGAGACTTTTCATCCCCAGCTTGTCTTCTTTTTCTTTTTCTTTTTTTTTTTTTTTTTTTGCAGTACTGGGGATTTAACCCAGGGGCATTCTACCTCTGAGCTACACACCAGTCCTATTTTTTATTCCTTAGATTGAAACAGAGTCTTACTAAGTAGCTGAGGCTGGCTGCGAACTTGTGATCCTCCTATCTCAGCCTCCCAAGTACTGAGATTACAAGTGTGTGCCACCACGCCCGCCTCAGCCTGTCTTTTTCCTAAGGGTACATACCGCCTTGATTCTGGCTTATGTGAGATTTCAGTTATAATTCATGATCTACTATAGGCTAAAAAGTCTTATAAACCCCAATTTATTATGTACCAAGGGTATCCATTATTAGTATCCACATGAGTGCTGGGGATTTCCTGTCATTTTTGTAAGCTCAGTTACTAAAGGGGTAACTATTATATTTTATTCAGTATTTCTGTGGAATCTGAGCGAGACATTTTTAGGTTATTAAGTCTGCTATATAGCCAGAGATTACTATAGTAATCAAAACACTGACAGAAATCAACAGAAGTCATAGTCTACACAGATAATAATACACGAGTCTCAATACTAAACTACACAAAGTCTAAATAAATGGCTATAAATGGGTATGATTTTTAAATGACTTAAAATATTTTAGGTATTCTCTTACAGCCCTAGGAAGACTAATTTAATCGCTAAAGTATATTAAATACTACTGTATTAGAGAAAAAGAAAGCAGTATTTAATTCTTCACTGAAAAGGAATGTGGAACTTACAGAGCATTGTCAAATTTCCCAGAGCTATACTGATGAACATAAGAAGAATAAGCCAAGTCTTCATGAGCTGTTGCTACATGGATATTTTTGCCACCAAACACTGACTGTCGAATGTCAAGGGCCGCCTGAAAGAGTTATAAAAATATTTAAATATTTAATACTGTAGACTTAACAAAACACCACCTAATTTATCTTAAACATTTTCCTCATTTATATACCCAACCCCACAAATTTTCAAAGCAAGAAAACACCTGTAATCCCAGTACTTGAGAGGCTGAGACAGGAGGATCAGAAGTTCGAGGACAGCCTCAACAAGTAGTGAGACTTTCATCACCTAGCAAAACCCTGTTTCAAAAATAATAGAAAATAGGGCTGGGGGTGCGGCCTGGAGGCAGAAAGTGCTGGGCTCAATCCCCAGTACCCCCCAACATAAAAGTTAAGTAATCACAGTAGAACATCAAAGTCTGCTAGAAAGCCTAAGTTTGTGAAGGAGTCTGACTTAAAAAGGCAATGGTTTAATAATAATCATATCTTTCCTATGTTTTAGAATCACTCTAGTGTTTTTTCTCTACATCCTTCTATAAAACTGAACTTGTAAAATCAAGAATACATGCTCTGGACCCATGGCACAATATACCATTTACCTGAGAGTAACCAGGAGGCCTGAAATTCCTATTACCACTTGCTAATAAAAATGCAGCTCTATTGACACCCACTAGATTAATTATAATAAGCCAACATCTGAGCAAATAAAATACATAAAAGTACTCCTAAGTATGGGATCAAAACCCAATAATTCTTTCCTTTAATTCTCTTTAATTTCTAAAATATTAATGTTTAAGCCTGTTAGGTGCTACTTGGTAAGATAATGAAGTTCCCACAAGAGGGAGGAAAGGCTCATAGAGTTATTTTTAAATAGTGATTTATATACCATGAACAAATACAGGTCAGCAAGTCAATTTATGTGAAAAGAAGAAAAGGGGAACCATTAACATACCTGATAAATTGCAACAGACTGACAGATATTATCTACATTGAGTAAGTAGAACCCATAATCTAGCAGTGTATCAGAATATTTTGGGTGTTTGGATCCAAAATGATCCCTATAAAAAGATATGAAACTATTAGGATGTAATGCAGAATGACAATTAAAAATAGTATTTTTAATAACAATCACCTACCGTGCCAAGTACACTGCATGTTTAATTAACTGTTCTGCCTTCTTAAATTCACGTTTTACTACACAAGCCTAAAGACAAAGTGAAAAAATGTTAAAACTCTCAAACATTTGTTATGGTAATAATGTAAGTATAGTTCATATATTCTGACTATAATAGTAAAAAAAAAAATTCTTCAAAAATAAAAAAGTTGTTCCTATTTGGTTCTAGTTGTAATTTCTTTCCTTCCAAGTATATGATAACTAAGATGTTAAAAACTAGGTTAACTTGCTGGGCATGGTGGCTTAGGAGGCTGAAACAAGAGGACTGCGGTTTAAGGACAGCCTCAACTACTTAGTGAGACATTGTTTCATTAAAAAAATATAATAAATAAATAAATAAATAAATAAATAATAGGCTGGGCTGTAGCTTGGAGGTAGAATGCTCCTGGGCTCAATCCCCAGTATTACGCAAAAAAAACAAAAACAAAAACAAAAACAAACAAACAAAAAAAACCACTAATACCAAGCATTCTGGCACATGCTTGTAATCCTAATACTTGGGAGGCTGAGACAGGAGGACAGGTTCATAGACAGCCTCAGCTACTTAAGTGAGGCCCTCTGCAATATAGCGAGACCTTGTTTCAAAATAAAAAATAAAAAATAGGGCTGGGGGTGTAGCTCAGAGGTAGAATGCCCCTGGGTTCCATCCCCATACCGCAAAAACAAAAGCAACAACAAAAAAACTAGGTTAACTAAAATTTAAAGTGTGATAAATCCTGTAATTTGTTTAATAATTCTAACATTGTATTCATACCTTAGAAGCTTGTCTTAAAACATCCACCACAACTTTGACTGGTAAGCCTGCTGTAATTTCTTTCATTGCCTCAATGCACCATTTGTATGCCTAAAAAATATTTTTAAATAGAATTGTGATAAATCAAATTGACAGTACTTAACAAAATGACTGCAAATTTTTCCTATGAAGATATCAAGTATTTGAATAAGAACACACACAGAGCCGGGCATGGTGGTGCATGCTTATAATCCAAGTACTTGGGAGGCTGAGATAGGAGAATCTGGGTTCGCAGCCAACCTCAACTCCTTAGACCCTGTTTCAAAAGAAAGAATTAGAAATTGGGATAAGACTGGGCGTGGTAGCGTACGCTTGTAATCCCTGCGTTTAGGAGGCTGAGACAGGAGATTGCACAGGTTCGAAACCAGCCTCAGCTACTTAGTGAGGCTCTCAGCAACTTAGTGGGACCCTGTTTCCAAATAAAGTACAAACGAGGTCTGGGAGTATAGCCTGGAGGTAGAAAGCCCCTGGGTTCCATCCCCAGTGCCACCAAAACCAAACCAAACCAAACCAAACCAAACCAAAACAAAACAAAACAAAAACAAGAGATTCCTGCCGGGCGTGGTGGCGCCCACTTGTAATCCCAAAATTTGAGAGGCTGAGACAGGAGGATCGTGGGTTTGCAGCCAGCCTCAACTACTTAGTGAGGCCCTTTGCAACTTAGTGAGACCCTGTTTCAAAATAAAGAATAAAAAATAGGGCTGGTGGTATAGCTTGGAGGCAGAATGGCCCTGGGTTCCATCCCCAGTATTACAAAAATAAATAAATAAACAAATAAATAAGTAAGTAAGTAAATAAATACTAAAAAAAAAAAAAAAATTGGGCTAAAGGTGTAGCTCAGAGGTAGAATGCCTTTGGGGGTTCAATTCCCAGCACCACAAAATCTATAGCCTTTCTGAGTCACAACTTGTGGATATGTGACACATACTCAGAAAATATAGGACATGCCTCTTTAGCCCAGAAATCATTGCACATATCATTTCCTCTGCTTTAAATATACAACACTTTCCTTTAACCTCTTAACTCACCTAATTTGTCTTT
Organism: Muscardinus avellanarius; assembly: GCF_963383645.1. NCBI lineage: Eukaryota > Metazoa > Chordata > Mammalia > Rodentia > Gliridae > Muscardinus > Muscardinus avellanarius. Next base: position 34,119,309 of record NC_137802.1, read on the forward strand.
CAAGTTGCTGCCCTCTCTAGATATCCTGTCTTTACTTCCCCTACTTACTATTTTATACTTTGCTGCCTGTTTAGCTGAGTGCTTATTTTGGTGCCAGCTACTGCTCAAAATGCTTTTTATGGGCATTAGTACATTTAGTTGACATAACAGCCCCATGAGAGATATGCTGTTATTATGGAAAACAAAGGTGCAGAGAGGTTAAGGGCAGGCAATGAGCTACCACTGAGCTATGTAGTGGGAAGCAAAACAAGTGCCTTTCTTCTCATATTGACCAACAAGAGGAGAAAAGACAATGGCAAAATAAATTCTTTTGGATAGCAATAACTGTTATAAGGAAACAAAGCCAGCAGGAGACAGTGAACACTCCTAGAAATCCCAGCTACTCAGGAGAAGGCAGCAGGAGGATTACAAGCTTGAGACTGGCCTGGGCAACTTAGTGAGACCCTAACTAAAAATAAATAAATAAATAAAAAATAAAAAGAAATGAAGGCAGGAGATATAACTCAGTGGTGGATCACTTCCCCAACATGTATGAGGCCCTGGGTTCAAGCCCAGATACTGGATTGTGGTGGGAAAAAAAAAAGAAAACAATTTTATGAAGGAATTATAACAGATAAAAGTATATTAGAGAATTACAATTTATTCTCTTATCCAAGTTTCCTTTTCTTCCATTTCACTTAAGAAACTGTTCAGAGGTATTGAATTAAAAAATGAGAAAAAAGCTATTTAACTCACTGTAAATTAGGTAAAAAGACCTGTTCTACAGCTAAGTATACTGGGGCACTCCTGTAATCGCAGTACTTGGAAGGCTAAGACAGGAGACTACAGCTTTGAGGACAGACCTAGCAGTGTAGTGAGGCTTTCAGCAATTTAGAGAGATCCTGCTTCTTACATTTTTCCCATGGGCATTTGACCTCCAAGCTACACCCCCTGCCCTATTTTTTTTTTCTTTTTTCTTTTTGGTGGTATTGGGGGTGGAACCCAGGGGCTTTCTTCCATGGGCTATACTCCTAGACCTATTTTATATTTTATTTGCAAACAGGGTCTCACTAAGTTACTGAGAGCCTCACTAAGTAGCTTAGGCTGGCTTCAAACCTGTGTGATTCTCCGGTCTCAACCTCCCAAGTGCGGAGATTACAAGCATGCGGCACCATGCCCTGCTTTTATTTTGAAACAGGATCACACTAAGTTGCAGAGGGCCTCACTAAGTAGCTGGGGCTGTCTGTGAACTGTGATCCTCCAGTGTCAACCTCCCGAATGCTGGGATTACAAGCATGCGCCAGCATGCCTGGCTCATATTATATTTTTTATTTTAAAACATGATTTCACTAGATTGTGGAGGGTCGTACTCAGTTGCTGGGGCTGGTCATGAACCTGCTATGCTCCTGTCTCTGCCTCCCACATACTGTGATTACAGATAGGCACCACCATGGGGGCTGGGAAGCATCTCCGATGTAGAACGCCCCTGGATTCAATTCTTGTATCACAAAAACAAAGCAAAACCTGGTTTTGTTTTTATTTTGTTTTACTTAGTATTTAACATACTAAATGCCGGGCGTGGTGGTGCACGCGTGTAATCCCAGCATTTGGGAGGCTGAGACCCGAGATCGCGGTTCGCGGACAGCCTCAGCTATATTAAGTGAGGCCCTCTGCAACTCAGAGAGACCCTGTTTCAAAATAAAGAATAAAAAAATTGGGCAGGGGGTGTAGCTCAGAGGTTGAATGCCTCTGGGTTCCATTCCCAGACCCGCAAAAAAACAAAAACAAAAACAAAAAAAACAAACAAACAAAAAAAACCCAAAAAACTGAAAGAAAGAAAAAGAAACTAACATACTAAATATTCTGCTTTTGTTCTAAAGTAGTAAGGTAAACTCTTTAGAACTATGGTAGACTGTAATACCATTTTTAACATTCACTGTACTATTCTTTTCCCCAACTTATCTGCGAAGGACATACTTCCCTTCAAACCAAGACAAGTGAGGGGCTGGAGGTATAGTTCAGTTCAGTGCCAGAGAACCTGCTATCTCAGTACTTGGGAGGCGGAGACAGGAGGATCCTAAGCACTAGACCAGTCTCAGCAATAGAAGACTACTGCTTCAAAATAAATAAATAAAGCCAGGAGTGATGGCGCACACTTGTAATCCCTGTGCTTGGGAGGCTGAGAAAGGAGGATGGCGCAGGTTCGAAGCCAGCCTCAGCTACTTAGTGAGGCTCTCAGCAACTTAGTGAAACCCTGTTTCCAAATAAAACATAAAAATAGGTCTGAGAGTATAGCCTGGAGGTAGAAAGCCTCTGGGTTCCACCACCAGTACCACCTAAATAAATAAATAAATAAATAGCCAGTGATGACTCAGAGGTATAATCTCCAGAACCAAAAAGAGGTGTGTGTGTGTGTGTGTGTGTGTGTGTGTGTGTGTAGACACACACACACACACACACACACACACACACATATAAATAAATCACAAATGACATGTGTCATTTCTGGGAAAGTTAGCAGTACTTCCCATGTCCATAATTCTGTCCCTGCTCAAAGGCTTATAATATTCCAGAAAAATGTGCTAAAGTAGATCTTTATCAAAGTTTAGATATAGTTTTTTTGGGTACTGGGATTGAACTCAGGGGTATTATTTTGAAACAGGGTCTTACTAAGTTGCTGAAGGTTTTGCTAAGTAAGGTTTTGCTGAGGCTGGCCTCAAACCTGCACTCCTCCTGTTTTAGCATCCCAAGTACTGAGATTACAGGGATGTGCCACCAGGCCCAGCTTAGCTATCCTGTTAAGTACAACTATAGTCATCCCAAACATAAGCAAGAAATATTTGTTAAAGCCAGGTGTGGTGGTACATGCCTGTAATTCCAGTACTTGGAAGGTTGAGACAGGAGGATTGCAGGTTCACTGTCAGGCTCAGCTACATAATGAGGCCCTCTACAACTCAATGAGACCCTGTTTCAAATTAAAGAATAAAATAAAATAGGGCTGGGAAGTGTAGGTCAGAGGTAGAATGCCCCTGAGTTCAATCCCCAGCCACCCCCCAAAAGAACTGTCACAAACCACTGCTGTTTGTGACTGATGCTGCCTCAGAACAGCTAATAAAAAGTTGGTGATAATTCATTATGCTATATCCTAAAAATTTACATAGTTTCCTAGAGATCAATGAAGCATTTATTTATTTATTTAAATAGTAGGATTACATGCATGTACCACCATGTCCAGCTGGATTTACTTATTTATAAATAAATTATCCAGGAAACAATAGACTTGAACATTCCTCATGAAAGTGCTGAGAGTGCACAGATCATAAGTAAGGAACAGTATAAATCCAAATGTAGAAAGAAATGGTAATTAAATTCTAACAGCCTAGAAAAAGACAAACAAAATAGAAAGTGTTGAGTAAAACACACTTGAGTTAAGAATGGCAACAGACAACGGAGCATGGCGGTGCATCCTTATAATCCCAGTATTTGGGAGGCTATGACAGGACTGAAGATTTGCAGCCAGCCTCAGCTACTTAGTCGGGCCCTCCAAAACTCAGTGAGACCCTGTTTCAAAATAAAGAAGAAAAAATAGGGCTGGGGGTGTAGCTCGGAGGTTGAATGTCCCTGGGTTCCATACACAGTAATGCAAAAAAAAGAAAGAAAGAAAAAGTGGGGCATCTAGGAACTTTTAAGACAGACATTAATTCTCAATCTGATGTTTACCTCCCTCTTACTTTCAGTGAAGTGAGCTATGCACAAAAAACTTCTGAGTGGGGTCCTTTGTTTTTGGTATGGAAAATTGGAACCCTTACTGCACAAAGGGGCAGCAAAACAATCCATCAACAAAACAAGCTCAGCAAATATAGGAACTCAAGATCAACAATAACAGCCGGGCATGGTGATGCACGCTTGTAATCCCCGCGCTTGGGAGGCAGAGACAGGAGGATCGCACAGGTTCGAAGCCAGCCACGCGCGCTGGCTTAGGAGACCCTGTTTCCAAATAAAAATGTAAAAATAGGTCTGGGAGTGTAGCCCGGAGGTAGAAGGGTTTCCAGGAACCCCAGTACCACCAAAAAATCAACAATAACAAGGAGTATATACACAAACTCCTGAAAACATGCAAGCATGCTCATAAAGATTTCATATAGCCAGGCGTGGTAGAACACACTTGTAATCCCAGTACTTGGGAGGTGGAGACAGGAGGCTTGCAGGTTTGCACCCAGCCTCAGCTACAAACACAACGTAGTGAGGCTCTGTTTCAAAATAAAAAATAAAAAATCGGGCTAGGAAGTGTAGCTCAGAGGTGGAACACTCCTGGGTTCAATCCCCAGTACTGAAAAAAAAAAAAGAGGATTTTATATTTTGCCGGGACTGGTTGCATATATGCCTATAATCCCACTACTTGGGAGGCTGACCCTGGAGGATCACAGGTTCGAGGATAGCCTCAGTAAAGTAGTGAGATTATCAGCAACCTAGCATGACCCTGCTTTAAAAAAAAAAAAAAAAAAAAAAAAAAAAAAAAAAAAAAAAAAAAAGCTGAGTATAGCTTGGAGGTAGAATGACCCTGGTTTTGATTCCTAGTATAAAAAAAAAAAAAAAAAAAAAGATATTTTTTATAGTTTTACATGTTGGTTTGATATGGGGGGAGTACTGGGGATTGAACTCAGTGGCATTCTACTTCTGAGCTACACCTCCAGCCCCCCTTTTTTATTTTGAAACAAGGTCTCACTGAGTTGCTGAGGCTGGCCTCCAATCTGTGATCTTCCTGTCTCAGCCTCCAAAGTACTAAGATTATAGGCTATTTATTCTTGGCTACTGTGTTATATTTAAAAACCATTTCACTGCCGGGCGTGGTGGCGCACGCTTGTAATCCCCGCGCTTGGGAGGCAGAGACAGGAGGATCGCGCAGGTTCGAAGCTAGCCACGCGCGCTGGCTTAGGAGACCCTGTTTCCAAATAAAAATGTAAAAATAGGTCTGGGAGTGTAGCCCGGAGATAGAAGGGCTTCCAGGAACCCCAGTACCACCAAAAAAAAAAAAAAAAAAAAAAAACCATTTCACTGCCGGGCGTGGTGGCGCACGCTTGTAATCCCCGCGCTTGGGAGGCGGAGACAGGAGGATCGCGCAGGTTCGAAGCCAGCCGTGCTGGCGCAAGAGACCCTGTTTCAAAAATATAAAATAGGTCTGGGAGTGTAGCCCGGAGGAAGAAGGGCTTCCAGTAACCCCAGTACCACCAAAAAAAAAAAAAAAAAAAAAAAAAAAACAAACAAACAAAAAAAAACCATTTCACATATATTCCTTTCATCTAATTTAAAAAATTCCATTACAAGCCAGGTTTGGTGGTGCACACTTGTAATCCTAGCGCCTGGGAGGCTGAGACAGGAGGATCGCACAGGTTCGAAGCCAGCCTCAGCTATTTAGTGAGACTCTCAGCAGCTTATTGAGGCCCTGTTTCCAAATAAAAATATAAAATAGGTCGGGGAGGATAGCCCAGAGGTAGAAAAGTCCCTGGGTTCCACCCCCAGTACCACACACACACACACAAAAAAATTCCAATACAAGTATATACTGTGTGAAGTAATTCTACTATGTAAAAGTGGTATTTTAAGACATGTAAGAGCAAATTACTTGACCTCTCCTCTCTTTAAATAGGCACGTACTGGTCACAATGATATATACCTAAAAACACTTACCTCATCATAATGACTTTTTGCAAATAGGAGTGCACACAGTTCTCCATAAAGTGCAGCCTTGTTTGCTTGCTGGCCATGTTTTGACAATTTATCCATATATGTTTGAGCTAACTTAAATGTTTCTTCACCCAAATGATATTTGCAGTTTCCATTTCGTACATGAAGCAACCTGGAAAACACAAGTAACAGTCCTCTTAAGTCTGGTATTTCCAACACAGTGGACTTGATAACCTCTTACAATCACTATGTAGCTCCTATGTGACATAAGATAGATGCAATAAATGAGGCAGCATTAGGAAAAGTTGGCCCATACTGGGACTCATTAATGCATATAAGTACAGAACATGCTCTTCCAAAAAAGATTCCTGTATTTAATCTCATTCAATTTTGATTCATCTTCTCTAAATATTTTGTACTTTGTGTACATCTAAAAAAATAATTTTAAGCCAGACATGATGGCGCACACTTGTAATCCCAGCATTCGGGAGGCTGAAATAGGAGGATCATAGTTCGCAGACAGCCTCAGCTACTTAGTGAGGACCTCTGCAACTCAGTGAGACCTTGTTTTAAAATAAGGAATAAAAAATAGGGCTAGGAATGTGGCTCAGAGGTAGAATGCCCCTGGGTTCCATTCCCAGTACGGCAAAATAAATAAATAAATAAATAAATAAATAAATAAATAAATAAACAAACAAATAAATAAAGTCATTTTGTTCCTAATTAAAACATAAGAAAACCTGGCAAAGAAAGCCAGAAATAGTGGCACACACTTGTAATCCCAGCTACTCTAGAGGCGGAGGCAGGAATACAACCAAAAAAAATTTTAGCTGGGCATGGTGGTGCACACTTAAAATCCCAGTACTTGGGAGGCTGAAACAGGAGGATTGCAGGTTCATGGACAGTCTCAGCTACTTAGTGAGGCCCTCCACAACTTAGTGAGACCCTGTTTAAAAATAAAAGAATGGAACCGAGCAGTCTTGTAATCCTAGCATTTGGGAAACTGAGACCAGAGGATTGAGGTTCGCAGACAGCCTCAGCTACTTAGTGAGGGCCTCTGCAACTCAGTGAGACCCGGTTTCAAAATAAAGAATAAAAAACTGGGCAGGGAGTGTAGCTCAGAAGTCGAATGCCCCTGGGTTCCATCCCCAGACCCTCAAATAAAATAAAATAAAATAAAAAGGTTGAATACCCCTGGGTTTAAATCCCAGTATTGAAAAAAAAAATCAACTTTAAATACTATTGGTCCATCACTGCCTTCTATACTAATTTTTAGTATAACTGTTTAACATTTGATCAGTTACCACTGATTTCATGATGTTTAATAAAATGCTCATTTTTTATTAAGTTCACTGAAAATAGCCATAGTTATCTACTTCACCTTTATCCTATGTGGTGAAAAATAAAGTTCTTCTTGCCAGGCGTGGTGGCGCACGCTTGTAATCCCCGTGCTTGGGAGGCAGAGACAGGAGGATCGCGCTGGTTCGAAGCCAGCCTCTCTGGCTTAAGAGACCCTGTTTCCAAATTAAAAAAATATAAAATCGGCCTGGGAGTGTAGCCTGTCGGTAGAAGGGCTTCCAGGAACCCCAGTACCACCAAAAAAAAAAAAAAAAAAAAAAAAAAAAAAAATATATATATATATATATATATATATATATAGAGAGAGAGAGAGAGAGAGAGAGAGAGGGAGAGAGAGAGAGAGTTCTTTATACAAAGAAACTGTACAGCCAGGACAATTTAATGATACTTAATAGTAGCAAAATGCTTTTGATTAGACTAAACTCTAGAAACTCTAGATAGCAACAGCCTGTAAATCTATACAGACTATAAAAGACAGGACTTTTACAGTCTATATAGTGTTAAGACTGGACAAATAACATCTTTATTATAATGAAGGATTGAACACTGTCAGGCTCAAACAATGTTCTCTACATAAAGCTAATACAATTTTCTGAAGATGCTCAGCTCAAGAGGGAACAAAGATATAAAAAAAAAAAAATCAAAAGAACACCAAGTGGCCAAGTATGGTGGTGCACACTTGAAATCCCAGTACTTGGGAGGCTGAGACAGGAGGATCAAAAGTTTGCAGGCAGCTTCAGCTACTTAGTAAAGGCCTCTACAACTTAGTAAGACCCTATTTCAAAATAAAGAATAAATAGGGCAGGGAATGTAGCTGGAGGTAGAATGCCCCTGAATTCAATTCCCAGGTCTTCAAAAAAAAAAATAAAAACAAATGAGGAGTGCTGTGGCACATGCCTCTGGTCCCAGTGCCTGGACAGCTGAGGCAGGAAGACTGCAGGCTTGAGGTCAGCCCTAGCGCCCTAGCAACCTAGCAAGACCTTGTCTCAAAATAAAAATAGACTGTGGGTATAAGCTCAGTGGTAGTGTCCCTGGGTGGTGGTAATGTTAAGAGGTAGAGGAGGAGAAGAAAATTAACATCTTCCCATGATTTACCATACTAGTTATCTGGATTTTAGAAGAGAATAAAGCCCTTAAGCAAAATAATATACTGAACTAGGTGCAGTGGTGCATGCCTGTAATCTCTACTTGGGAGGCTGAGAGGGTGAGTGCAAGTTCACAGCCAGACTCAGAGATGACCAAGTAGTACTGACTGTGTCACTATCAAAATGAAAAACAAACTATACATAAGACAGAACTGAAATCTAGGGAAAAAATTAGAGGTCAAAAAAAGAAAAGGCTAAAAATAGTAAAGTAACAATAGTCAAGTACTGACCAGGTGCCTACTATGTGCCAATACATTGTCTAGAGGCTTACACACTGGTGGGGAAAGGGGACAGAGTGCACATACATAAGGCTTTCATTTAAGGATAAATGCTATGAAGTGGATACGAACATGGTAATGTCAACAAGTTTCTTAAAAGAGGTGCTTGGACAGGGAAGAATTCTCTTGAGAAGGTAACATTTGCATTTATACCGAAATGACGACAAGGCAACTACAGAAAGATCTGAGAAGCACGTTCAAAAAAGACAGAAAACATGGCAAGGGCATACACACTGAGAAAAGGTGGAAAGGTAGAGCAGTGGGGGTGGGAGAAAGAATAAAAGCAAACACATGTGGAGTATACTGAGTGAGGAGTTATGTAGCCGGGCGTGGCGGCACATGTCTGTAGTCCCAATACAGGACAGGCTAGACAGGAGGAGCGCACACTGGAGGCCAGCCCCAGAAACTGGTGAGGCCCTCAGAGACCAACAAGACCCTGTTTCAAATAAAAAGGTCTGCTGGGCATGGTGGCACAAGCTTGTAATTTCAGCATTTGGGAGGCTGAGACAGAAGGATCACACAGGTTCAAAGCCAGCCTCAGCTACTTAGTGAGGCCCTTTGCAACTCAATAAGACCCTGTTTCAAAAATAAAAAGACAGAAAAATAGGCCTGGAAGTGTAGCTCAGGGGTAGAATGCCCCTGGGTTCCATCCCCAGTACTGCAAAACAATAAATAAAATAAAATAATAAAAAGGGCTGGGAGTATAACTCAGAGGGAGAATATCCCTGGGTTAAAAAAAAAAGTAAAGAAAAGAAATTATGCAATAGGAAATGAAAAAGGGGAAATAACCAACATTTTATAGTGCTTTGCTGGCAACAGAAAGAAGTTCTGGTTGTAATGGAAGAGATTTTATTTGTGCTATAGGACAGTGCTATTTAATACATTTCCTGAGAGGTCAGAAATGTTATATACTTGTGCTACTGATTTGGTAGTGACCTATAACTGATTTAAACAGTCACTTATGGTTAAAGCATATGGGACAGCACAGCTCAAAACGACTGTTCAAGCTATAATGTGGAGCATGGATTACAGCAAAGCCAAGAGTGAAAGCAAAACAACCAGGACAGAAGACATTACAACAGTCTAGGAAAAAATCCTGGAGGAAAAAAAAAGATTAGTATTAAAAATATAGATTTAGCCAGGTGTGGTGGTGCACGCTTGTAATCCCAGTATTCGGGAGGCTGAGACCCGAGGATCACTTGCTTTTTGCAGACAGCCTCAGCTACTTAGTGAGGCCCTCTGCAACTTAGTGAGACCCTATTTCAAAATAAAAAATAAAATATAGGGCATGGGGTGTAGCTCAGAGGTCGAATGCCTCTGGTTTTCATCCCCAGACATGCAAAAAAATAAATAAATAAAATAAATAAATAGATTTAAATTAAAAGAAGAGAGAGAAACCCAGGTTGAAAACAGAGAGTATAAGAATAGTATTTATCATTTGCACAATGCTAAAAGGACTGCATTTCCAATGACCTTCACTGAACGTTTTCCCTTAAAATAACAATTTCTGGAAATTATTTAGTAACTGACATATGATGAGGAAACAAACTAAGCATTTTATGCCAGAAAGGGACAGCTTGCTATTTACCCCAGTCCCTGCTGGCTGTCTACTGAAACAAAAGGACAGACTAAACACATGGAGACTCTTCAGGGTTTGTGTGTCCATCTGGGCTGACACTAAGTAGGATGCAAAACCCAAGAAACTTTTGGTGTAACTGATGGTCTAATTTTGTCGCAACATTTAGTCTACAAAAAAAAGGCATGTTGTCAAGGTTCTCCAAATGTGGTATTACACTCTCATGACAACATATAATTGGATAGCTAGTGGAAAAAGCAGTAACTATTCAATTTGTTAAATTATTCATGGTCTGAAATAGAAAATATACACATTTAGAAGTCATGAAGTTTATAGATATACTAACTATAAAATTAAGATGACTAGTTAAATCCACATCAGACATAACAAAAATAAAATACTAAAGGAAAACCTAAAGGAAAAGAATCTCTCTCCTTCTATGTCTTACTAAAAGCTGGTTAAAACTTTTGGAAATAAGGAGCTGAGAGTGTAGCTAACTGGTATAGCAAATGCTTATAATGTGAGTCAGGCTTGGTGGTGCACGCTTATAATCCCAGTACTTGGGAGGCTGAGATGGGAGAACTGCAGGTTCAGAGTTGAGGCCAACCTCAACTGCTTAGTGAGCTATTTGGTGAGGCCTCCACAACTTAGTGAGACTTTGTTTCAAAATAAAGAATAAAAAATAAGGCTGGAGAATGTCCCTGGGCTCAATTCCCAGTACTTTGGTGGGGGGAGCAAAGCCTAGGATTCAATTTCCAGAGCTAAAAAAGAACAAAAGGCAATAAATGACAGACTGAAGGGAGATCACTGGATAATAAAGATTCCTAAAGGTTGATCTTCTACTGTGGTAAAATACATAACATTTGCCAAAAAGAAACATTTCTAAATGTACAATTTAGTGACATTATATTTATCATGTTATGCAACCATTACCACTATCCACTTTCAAAGCTTTTCCTCATCATGAACAGAAACTCTAAACATTAAGCAATAGTTCCCCCTTCTTCCTCACCCCCTAGTCCTCAGTAACCTTTAATCTACTTTCGGTCTCTACAGCAAGCCTATTCTAGATTTCATACTCAGTTTTCAAGATCCATCCATGCTGTAACAGGTATTAGACCAGCTGAATAATTCAATGCATGTATACAACTGCTTATCTCTTCATCTGTCCATGGACTGATACTTAAATTGTTCCTACCTTTTGGCTCTCAAGAATACTGGCATCCAAATATCTAAGTCTCTGTTTTCAATCCTTCTAGGCTCACACATTATGTTCAGCTCTTTTGAGAAACCATCAAATTGTATTCCATGGCAGCTACATCATTTTACATTCTATCGATAGTGAACAAGGTTTTCCATTTCTCGTTATCCTTGCTAATAGTTTGTTTCTTTCTTCTTTTTCAGGTCTGGGGACGGAACCCAGGGGCACTTGACCTCTGAGCTATACCCCCTGCCCTATCTTTTATTCTTTATTTTTTATTTTATTTATTTTGGTGGTACTGGGGGTGGAACCCAGAGGCTTTCTACCTCTGGGCTACACTCCCAGACCTTTTTTATATTTGGAACAGGGTCTCACTAAGTTGCTGAGAGCCTCACTAAGTAGCTGAGGCCGGCTTTGAACCTGTGAGATCCTCCCGTCTGAGCCTCCCAAACGCGGGGATTACAAGCATGCGCCACCACGCCCGGCCTTTTATTTTTTATTTTTGAAACAGGGACTCACTAAGTTACAAGGGTCTCACTAAGTAGCTGAGGCTGTCCACGAACTGCGATTCTCCAGTTTCAGCCTCCCAAATGCTGGGATTATAAGCATGTGCCACCAGGCCCAGCTGCAGCAGACTTTATTCATTCATTCATTCTTTATTGGCACTGGGGATGGAATCCAGGGGCATTTTACCTCCGAGCTACAATCCCAGAACTATTTTTATATTTTTGTTTGGAAACAGGGTCTTACTAAGTTGCTGAGAGCCTCAAATGAGAGCATTTGGGAGGCTGAGACAGGAGGATCAGGTTGTGCGGCCAGCCTCAACTACTTAGTGAGGCCCCTTGTAACTCAATGAGACCCTGTTTCAAAATAAAGAATACAAAATAGGGCTGGGGGTGTAGCTTGGAGGTCGAATGTCCCTGGGTCCAATCCCCAATACCACACACACACACACACACACACACACACACACACACACACACAAGTCCACTGCATATTTAAATCAGTACATTTAGCTTCTCGTTTCTATTTATCTTTAGGTTTCAGAAAATTCAACTAAGAAAAAAAAGAGAGAGAGAGAGAGAGAGAGAGAGAGAGAGAGAGAGAGAAAGAGAGAGAGAGAGAGAGAGAGAGAGAGAGAGAGAAAATATAACTACCCGCAGTCCTCAATTCTCTTATTCCAGATTCAAGTCTCCCTTCCAACTATCCAGTAATTCTTTTTCATTAAACAAAATCTCTATCAAAGTAATGCATTTTTATGGTTTAAAAAACAAAAAATAGGTAAGACTTGAAATTAAAACTACGTTTGTGCCATGCGTGGTGGCACACACTTGTAATCCCAGCATTTGGGAGGCTGAGACAGGAGGATCCGGGTTCACGAACAGCCTCAGCTACTCAATCAGTCCCTTTGCAGTTCAGTGAGACCCTGTTTCAAAATAAAGAATAAAAGCCAGGCATGGTGGTGCACGCTTATAATCCCAGCATTCAGTAGGCTGACACAGGAGGATACCAGTTTGCGACCAGCCTCAACTACTTACTGAGCCTCTCTTTAACTTAGTGAGACCCTGTTTCAAAATAAAGAATAAAAAATAGAGCTGAAGGTATAGCTTGGAGATAGAATGCCCCTGAGGTTCAATCCCCAGTACCACAAAAAATAAGGAAGGAAGGAAGGAAGGAAGGAAGGAAGGAAGGAAGGAAGGAAGGAAAGAAAATTGGGCTGGGGATATAGCTTGGAGGTAGAATGACCCTGGGTTCCATCCCCAGTACTGCAAAGAAAAAAAGGAATAAAAAGAAAAAAAGAAAAAAAACTAAGTTTGTGCTGCCTCGTCCTTGAAAGCACAAGGTGGTCATGCTGTGCAATCTCAGACAGACCTTGCTCAAGTAGACTGGTTTAACTCCAGGGGAAATATGACAAGAGGGTTAAGGAGGAACTTCTAGGTTGTCACTATCCAAAAGTGCACTATTACAGTCAGTCCTCCATATCTGTGAGTTCCTGGATCAAAAATATTCAGACCGTGCCAGGTGTGGTGGTGCACACTTATAATCCCCATGCTTGGGAGGCAGAGACAGGAGGATCGCAGAGGTTTGAAACCAGCCTTGCTGGCTCAAGAGACCCTGTTTCCAAATTAAAAATATAAAATAAATGGGTCTGGAAGTGTAGCCCAGAGGTAGAAGGGTTTCCAGGAACCCCAGCACCACCAAAAAAAAAAAAAAAAAAAAAAAAAAAAAAAATCAGACCAGATGTGGCAGTGCACACCTGTAATCCCAATATTTAAGAGGCTAAAACAGGAGGATTGTAGGTTTGAGACCAGCCTCAGCAGAGACCCTCAGCAATTAGCAAGAACCTGTTTCAAAATGTAAAAAGGGGTCTGGGGGTGTTGCTCAGATGCAGAATGCCCCTAGGTTCAATCCCCAGTACAACTACCCCTCAAAAAAATTGGGAATGGGTACAGGAGGAGGGGGAAGAAATGTGCCTGCACTGAATGGTACAGACTTTCCCTTGCAATTATTTTCTAAATTATATAGTATAACAGCTATGTACAGAGCATTTATACTCAAATAGGTATTATTAATCTAGAGGTAGTTTAAAGCATACCCGATGGTACATACCTGTAATCCTAGTACTTGGCAGGGTGAGATGGGAGGACTGCAATTTCCATGACAACTTAGTGAGGCTGTCAGCAACTTAGTGAGACTCTGTTCCAAAAATAAAAAATAGCCAGGCATAGTGGGGCACGCTTGTAATCCCCACACTTGGGAGGCGGAGACAGGAGGATTATGCAGATTCGAAGCCAGCTTCATTGGCTTAAGAGACCCTGTTTCCAAATAAAAATATAAAAACGGGTCTGGGAGTATACCCTGAAGGTAGAAGGGCTTCCAGGAACCCCAGTACCACCAAAAAAAAAAAAAAAAGCCAAGCTGGCACATGCTTGTAATTCCAGCATTTGGGAGGCCGAGACCAGAGGATCATGGTTAGTGGACAGCCTTAGCTACTTAGTGAGGCCCTTCGCACTCAGTGAGATCCTGTTTCCAAAAAAAAAAAAAAAAAGACGACTAAATAATAGGACCGGGGCTGTAGCTTGGAGGTAGAATGGCCCTGGGTTCCATCCCTAGTACTGCAAATAAATAAATAAATAAATAAATAAATAAATAAATATAATAATAGTAATAAGTAACAAAAAATATAACAGGGCTGGAGCATGGCTTGGAGATAGAATGGCCCTGGGTTCCATCCCCAGTAAACACACACACACAAACACACACACACACACACACACACACACACACACACACACACGATGTGCCTAAGTAATACCTTGCAAAGGTTATACCATTTTTACAAAAGAAACTTCAGCATTTACAAATTTTGGTATCCAAAGGCGTCCTAGAACCAACTGCCCATAGCTCTAAGAGTGAACTGTATAGCAATTCTCCCTACTTCTTGGCAATAGGGATATACATACCACTTATTTTCTTCAGTTTTCTGTATTTTCTATATTTGTCTGGCAAAATATGTAATTTTAAAAAAAGGGCTGGGGATATAACTCAGAGGTAGAATTCCCTTGAGTTCCATCCCCAGTACTAAAAAAAAAAAAAAAAGAAAGAAAGAAAGAAAAAGGAAGAAATAAAAGAAAAAAAGGAAGAAAGGAAGGAAGGAAGGAAGATAGATGCTCCTGGGTCCCATCCCCAGGCCCACAAAAAAAAAAAAAAAAAAAAGCTTTACTTCACAAAACACCTTACAGATGAAAGAATATAGAGAACGTGCCCCAGTATCCAAGTTTGAAAAACAGAGTGTGTGGCATGGTGATGCATGCTTGTACCATCAAAGGAGGCTTAGAAAGAAGGATCACAGGCTCAAAACCAGCCTCAGCAACTTTGCAAGATCCTTTCTTCCCTCCCTCCCTTCCTTTTTTTTTTCCTTCTATTTTTCTGTTTGTGGTATTGGGGATGGAATCCAGAGGCATTCTACCTCGAAGCGACATCCCTACCCCTATTGTATTATTTTGAAACAGGGTCTCACTAAGTTGATGAAAGTCTCACTAGTTGCTGAATCTGTCCTCAAACCTGTGACCCTCTCAGCCTCCCAAGTACTGGGATTTCAAGTATGTACCACCATACCCTGAGACCATGTTTCAACAAGGAAATTAAAAAAAAAAAAAAAAAATAGAGGTGGGGATGTAGATGTAGCTGTCAAGTAGAATGTCCCTAGGTTCAATCCCCAGTACCAAACACACACACACACACACACACACACACACACACACACACACACACACACACACACAGAGGAAAGCAAGGAGATTTAAATGAAAATAAGTTGAGTGCGGTAGTGCATGTCCATAATCCTAGTACTTTAGAGACTGGATTGCAGGTTCATTGGCTGCCTCATCAACTTAGCAAGGGTTTCAGCAACTTAGTGAGACCCAGTCTCAAAATAAAAAATAAAATAATAGAGTTAGGGATGTAGCTGGGGGTGTAGCTGAAAGGTAGAATGACCCTGGGTTCAATCCCTAGTGCCACCAAAAAAAAAGTTATTTTAATTTTTCATGGAAAAAATTTTTAATGGAAAGCCAGATCAACCAGGTGTGGCAGTTTGTGCATACAGCCCATCTACTTGGGAGGCTGAGGAGAGAAAGCCAAAAGTCTGAGGCTAGCCTGGGCAACAGAGACAATATAGAAAGAGTCTGTTAAAAAATTACACAACAGACAGACAAACAAAAAAAGGCAGGGAAGAAAAACGGAAATGCCAAATGAAACTGGGGAAAGAGAGAAAACCTACATAAAATAGCTAAAGGTAAATCTCACATGTGTCCCCAAAAAGGAGGGACAATAAAAGCAGAGCTACTCTACGTCTGTCTTTCCTTTAAGTATGTATATTAAATAAATACATAAATAAATCTTCAACATAAAGTTATTTATTTGTTTTGTGGTACTAGGGATTGAACCAAGGGACATTCTATCTCTGAGCTACACCCCTAGCCGTATTTTTTTATTCTATTTATTTATTTATTTATTTATTTATTTCAGTATTGAGGATGGAACCAGAGGCATTCTACCTACAAAATACACCCCCAGCCCTATTTTGTTTTTTATTCTTTATTTTGAAACAGGGTCTCACTGAGTTGCAGAGGAGCTCAGTAAGTAGCTGAGGCTGTCC
Organism: Muscardinus avellanarius; assembly: GCF_963383645.1. Classification (NCBI taxonomy): domain Eukaryota; kingdom Metazoa; phylum Chordata; class Mammalia; order Rodentia; family Gliridae; genus Muscardinus; species Muscardinus avellanarius. The sequence goes on from NC_137802.1 coordinate 34,135,690, forward strand.
ACGAACCACGATCCTCCTGTCTCATCCTCCCAAGTATTGAGATTAGAAGCGTGCGCCACCACACCGACTCTCTTCTTCCTCCTCCTCCTCCTCCTACGCCACCACACCGACTCTCTTCCTCCTCCTCCTCCTCCTCCTCCTCCTCCTCCTCCTCCTCCTCCTCCTTCTTCTTCTTCTTCTTCTTGGAACCCAGGGGCCTTCTCCCTCTGGGCTACACTCCCAGACCTATTTTATATTTTTATTCGGAAACAGGGTCTCTTAAGCCAGTGGAAGCTGGCTTCAAACCTGCGCGATCCTCCTATCTCTGCCTCCCAAGCACAGGGATTGCAAGCGTGTGCCACCATGCTCAGCCTCTAGTCTTCATTTTTGAAATAGGGTCTTTCCAAGCTGCAAACCATGAATCTACACATCTCCTGTCTAAGCTTCCCAAGTACTGGGATTACAAATGTATACCACCATTCCAGGCTCAAGATAAAGTTATTAATAAATAAAATACTAACTTTGCCATGCAAAATTATGGAAATATAAATAAAGCAATGATAAAAAAAATCTAAGAAAAAAGTACATTTCTTGAGTTTCTTAGCATCCACTACCTAGAAGAGTTCCTAATACATAACAAGCATTCAATAAATATTTGTTGAGTAAACAAACATACAAATTATGCAAAAGCAAAAAGATATATATAAAATTAGCATTCTGGGTTTATAATGCTGATATCTTAAGACATCTATAGCAGGTTTGCTATATTTTGGATATGGGAGACAGAAGGCCAGACTAGTGAAACTATGACATATAAATATCATTTTAGAAGCCGATAGTCATGGACACACTTGTAATCCCAGTACTTGGGATTTCAGTAGGATCTAAACAGGATCACAGGTTCGAGGCCAGCTCAAGCAATTTGGTGAGGCCCTCTGCCACTGTAATCCTATTTCAAACTAAAAAAAATAAAATTGGCCTGGGGGTATAGATCAGAGATGGAATGCCCTTGGGTTCAATCCTCAACATAAAAAAATAAAATAAATAGGTATCATCTTAGAGATTTATTAAATGTTGGCATATGCACAGAACTAAAACTATAAATGGCACTATTATTATAACACTTAATTATACTATTTCAACTTACCTCACACAACATTCTACTGCACGAAACCAATGAAGCATCTCATCATGTAGAGTACATAACTGGAGGCAAGACAGAAAAACTTTCTCAGCATCACTGTACCAGCCTGCATCTGAAAGAAAGCCACCTGAGGAACGAGAAGAGCCAGAAATTTTAGACTTAGTAAAATTACGTTGAAAGCTAAAGGAACATATTTACAGTGAATACTAGCTAAACCAAAAAAAAAAAAAAGTTATTTATTTTTATCTTGGAGTATACACATAGCTTTTTAAGCTCCCTAATGTCTTGCTACAAAGAGAAAGAAACCTGACTACCTCATTCTTAGTATAGCAGCACATCATAGAGGATATACACCTACAAGAAATAGTGATGTTTGCTCATTTCATTCTTTATTTTTTGTGGTACTGGGGATGGAACCCAGGGGCATACACCCCCAGCCCTATTTCTTATTCTTTATTTTGAAACAGGGGCTCACTGAGTTGCAAAGGGCCTCAACTAAGTAGCTAAGGCTGTCCGCGAACCGTGGTCCTCTGGTCTCAGCCTACCAAATGCTGGGATTATAAGCATGTGCCACCACGCCCAGCTTTCCTCATCTTATTCTTTTAACAAGAAACTTAATTACTGTCCTTCAACAGTCCTAATACATTAGACAAAACAAACTCCTTAAAAAATAAAATATTGTATATATCCAAAGACAATGTAAACAGAATGGGATAAAATATTTCCAAGTGCTATATCTGAAGGTATATTAATATTCCAACTAGAAATCCTAAAAATTAGCAACAATAAAAGTAAACAATACAATTTAGAAATAGGTAACAGACTAACATAAATAATGAATCTCCAAAAATAACCAATCTTAGTTGTCTGTTGGATGGAAAATCTTGTTTCTCTGGTTCTTGTGTATGTTACCTATTTCTTCTTTGTAGTTAATCTCTTTGAGCATTTTCTCTAGTGCTGGTTTTGAAGACATAAATTCCTCGAGTTTCTGTTTGTCATGGAAGCATCTTATTTCTCCATCTAATTTGATAGAAAGTTTTGCTGGGTAGGAAATTTTGGGCTGGAAGTTGTTTTCTTTCAGAGTTTGGAGTATGTTACTCTAAGCCCTTCTAGCTCTCATGACTTGGTTTGGGAAGTCTGGAGTGATTCTAATTGGTTTGCCTCTGAATGTCACTTGGCCCTTTGTTTTTGTTGCCTTTAAGATTCTCTGCTTGGCTTCCACATTGGTCATTTTGACAATTATGTGGCATGGGGATACTCTTCTCTGATCCTGTCTAAAGGGAGTTCTATAAGTTTCCTGGACCTGTGTATCAACCTCTTGCTCTATGTTTGGAAAATTTTCTGCTATTACTTCCTTGAAGAGATTGTTGATCCCTTTGGTTTCACCTTCTTTTCCCTCCTCTATTCCAATTATTCTTAGGTTAGCTCTCTTAAAATGGGCCCATATTTCTTCAATGTCAGATTCCTGCTGTCGGATTTTTTTTCTAAATTAGAAACTATGAGTTCATTTTTGGAGTGATCATCTTCTAGGAGCGAGATTCTATTCTCCATGTGGTCTAATCTGTTGTTTGTACTTTGAACTGAGGCCTTTACTTCATTAATTGCATCCTTTATCTCTTTTTGGCTCTCTCTGAGTTATTTTCGAAGCACCTCTATTATTTCTACAGTTATTTTCCTGATTTGATCTTCTAGAAATCTCTGAATTTCTGTTTTATCAGGTTCTGATGTTGTGGGGTTGTGGGTATTCATTGCTCCATTGTTATTCCCCTTTCCCATGATTTTGGAAGTTTGTGCCTTCTCTGGGTCACTATGACTTTACTTATGGTGCTCTGGATCTCGAGTCTGCGGTATCTCAGTCACCACTACTCCTTTACTGGATTGTATTGCAAAGTCTCAGACCCAGGGAGTCTATCGAGGCTGCTTTAGACCATGGGGGGGTGCCAGGTTGGGCGTTCTCCTGTGGGGAGTTGTGACTATGGTGTTTCTCTGCCACCGCCACTCCCCAACTGGATCAAGTCCCAGGGAGTGCAGTACTGGGATTTCTCCTCTAGGGGGCCGCAATTTGACTCACGGTTGTTGAGTGCGCCGATGGAGCTGTAGTGGACTCGGTGAATTTGCTGCTGCTGCCGCAGGTGGCAATATGGTACTACTGCCATGCCCTTGGCTGTGAGGCTGGCATATTTCTTCTCTGGTTTTGAGCTCTGCTCTGAGTCCCTGCAGGGTGTGCTGAGCCCAGCCCCTGGGAGCTTTAGACGCTCCCTGCGCTGAAAAATCTGCTGAATTCCGCCCGGCTGATCCGCAGCGGCTCACCTCGGCTTGCTGACCGCTGCTCCTCTCTGGAGCCTGGTGGGCTGTTGAGTGCATTGGTCTGGTGCCATCCGGTGAACTTGCCGCTGCCACCGGCAGTAAGGCACTGCTGGCGCATCCTCGGGCGTGAGGCCGGCGTATCTCCTCTGTGGCTCTGACCTCCGTTCTGAGTCCCCCTCCTCTCTAGAGCCTCGTGCTGCAAGGGAAGATGGCGGCTGCACCACGGCTCCGGCCGCAGCACTGCGGTCTGTTTTCTTTCTGGTATCTCGTTTTTCCAGCCCTCTTTTTCTCTGTCCCTTGTATTTACATTTTTTGTTTCTCTGCTGATGGTGTTTTCTGGCTATGAAAGGCGCTGATTTTGTGGTAACAGAGATTGGTTGTTAGCGGGGCTCATTAGCCCTACTTTTCTTCGTCATCATCTTCCCGGAAGTCCTCCATGCCCGGCTTTTTTTACAAACGTTTTTTTTTCTTTTTGGTGGTACTGGGGGTGGAACCCAGAGGCTTTCTACCTCTGGGCTATACTCCCGGACCTATTTTATACTTTATTTGGAAACAGGGTCTCACAAAGTTGCCTAGAGCCTCACTAAGTAGCTGAGGCTGGCTTCGAACCCGCGCGATCCTCCTGTCTCAGCCTCCCAAGGGCAGGGATTACAAGCGTGCGCCACCACGCCCAGCTTTTTTTTCAAACTTTTAAATTTCTGAAATTAGGATACATCATATGACTGATAGTGTCTTACATTATTTGGCAGCATTTTTTTTCTTGGTAGCACCAAAATGTCTTAATAGTGTCAATAATGTTTGAGTCTAATACTTTATCTCTTTGGACCTATGTTTAATTAAATCTACATATAATCAAACAAATATTATTTTATTAACTGGAGAGAACAGTGCTTTCAAACATTTAAGGGTCAGCACCAGAAGACTAGAATGAAGTTATTTATATATTTGTACTAAGCAATCTTCTATCAATCATCCCAACATACTGTATATGATATGCTGGTCGTCGGGCTATCTCTCAACTCTAAATCTATCCTAGACATTATGATGAGGCGTGGATTTTGCAAGCCACACTTCACCTTTGCCAGCTGGCTCCCTGTTGGGCTCTGTCAATAAGAAGTGCTATAGAGCAGGGCTGTAAGACTGGAAGAACAAGGAACACTCCTTCCGACTGCTGACAGGAATGCCCCAGGGTATGTTTCTTTACTCTGACAGAGGCAACTCATTCAGTGAGCAAGAGTCAGTTCCAGTGGCAGTGTTCTAACACTAGCAAGCCAGATTCATGGGACCCTATCAGCAATACCATCAACAACTAGCCAGTTGCTAGTTTTTAGACCCTGATTTCATGGTTCCCCTTTCCAGAGCGCTGAGGCACTGGTATCAACCTAATAGCATCTCAGCTCTACATGGTAACTCTAGCTTCTACATTTTAATAATTCCAATATTTTTTTTACCCAGAACATTTTATGTATTGGTTTAGATAAACACTTATTGAAAGTTGCACATACTGTTTTAATTTTTTTAATTAAGTATTTTTTAAAATTTATTTTTATTGGTGCATTGTAATCATACATCACATTGGAATATAAGACTTGAGAGGATATACAAGCACACATCATCCAATTAGCCCTCATCCAGTCTCCATCCCATTCTCTCCCCCTCCCTCGATCCCATGCTTGTTTGGTGATTAACTCTGATACATGTTTATGTACCTTCTGCTTTTTAAAGAGGCTCCATCCTCCCCTATTCCATACCCTCTGATTGGTCACCTTATTTGCTTCACTTTAGGGCCCTTTTTATAGCTTGACCACTTCCTGTTGCCCCTTTCCTCCTAGTTATTGCTGATTAGGGGAAGTATCTGGTTTTAATTTTCTGCAATATTTCTCTGTGCATGCCGCGTTGCAAGTACCAATCCCACTCTTGATGACCCCAGTTGTGGCCTGGCTACCCGGTGGACTGATCCAGACCTCGCTGGCTCAAGCAGCGGCCTTGCCTCATGGGAGGCCCCGATTCTGGTCTCGCTGGCCCCGACACTGGCCTAACCCCTCAGCTGGCTCCAATCTTGGCCTCGGAGGCCCCAGCACTGGCCTTCCTCACAGCAGGCTCCGATGCTAGCCGATGGCCCCGGCATCGGCCTAGCTTCACGGAAGGCTCTGATGCCGGTCGCTGGCCCCGGCACTGGCCTAACCCCTCGGCAGGCTCCGATCCCGACCTCCGAGACCCCAGCACCGGCCTTGCCTTGCGGCAAGCTCCGATTCCGGCCTCAATGGCCCCAGCACCAGCCTACAATGGCCCCAGCACCAGCCTAACAGCACTCAGCAGGCTCCGATCCCGGCCTCGGAGGCCTCAATAGCGGCCTTGCCTCACAGAAGGCTCCGATGCTGGCCGCTGGCCCCGGCACTGGCCTCAGCCTAACCCCTTGGCAGGCTCTGATCCCGGCCTCGGAGGCCTCAATAACAGCCTTGCCTCATGGAGGGCTCCAATGCCGGCCGCTGGTTCCGGCACCAGCCTAACCCCTCAGCAGACTCCAATCCCGGCCTCGGAGGCCCCAGCACCAGCCTTGCCTCGTGGCAGGCTCCAATGCAGGCCGCTGGTCCCAGCACCGGCCTATCCCTCGGCAGGCTCTGATCCCGGCCTTGGAGGCCTCAATAGCGGCCTTGCCTCACGGAAGGCTCGGATGCCGGCCGCTGGCCCCAGCACCAGCCTAACCCCTCAGCAGGCCCTGATCCTGGCCCCAGCACTGGCCTTGCCTCACGGCAGGCTCCAATCCTGGCCACGCTGGCCCTGGCACCAGCCTAACCCCTCGGCAGGCTCCGATCCTGGCTTCAGAGGCCTCAATAGTGGGCTTGCCTCACGGAAGGCTCTGAACCAGCCACGCTGGCCCTGGCACTGGCCTGACCCCTCAGCAGGCTCCGATGCCGGCCTCGCTGGCCCCATCACCGGCCTAACCCCTCGTCAGGCTCCAATCCTGGCCTCTAAGGCCCCAGCGCTGGCCTTGCCTCACAGCAGCCTCCGATTCTGGCCTCACTGGCCCCAGCATCCTAACCCCTCGGCAGGTTCCGGCCCTGGCCTCGGAGCCCCAGCACCGGCCTTGACTCACGGCAGTCTCCGATGCTGGCCGCTGGCCCCAGCACCGGCCTAACCCCTCGGCAGGCTCTGATCCCGGCCTCGGAGGCCCCAGCACCGGCCTTGCCTCACGGTAAGCTCCGATCCCGGCCTTGCTGGCCCTGGCACCGGCCTAACCCCTCGGCAGGCTCCGATCCCGGCCTCTAAGGCCCCAGCACCGGCCTTGCCTCACGGGAGGCTTCGATTCCGGCCTCAATGGCCCCAGTACCGGCCTAACCCCTTGGCAGGCTCTGATCCCAGCCTCAGAGGCCCCAGTAGCGGCCTTGCCTCACGGCAGGCCCTGATGTCAGCCATTGGCCCCGGCACCAGCCTAACCCCTCAGTAGGCTCCGATCCCGGCCTCGGAGGCCGCAGTACCGGCCTTGCCTCACAGCAGGCTCCAATCCTGGCCTTGTTAGCCCCGGCACTGGCCTAACCCCTTGGCAAGCTCCGATCCTGGCTTCACTGGTCCTGCACCCGCCTAACCACTCGGCAGGCTCCTATCCCGGCCTCAGAGGCTCCAGCACCGGCCTTGCCTCACGACAGGTTCCAATCCCAGCTTTGCTGTGTCCGTCGCCGGCCTCACCCCTCGGCAGGCAATAATCCGAGCACCCTCTTCGCCCAACCATTTGTCCCACATTCTCAACGGTGCGTGGTGGTAGCATTCTGCCTCTGGGGTCATTACTTCAAAGGTTCCAGGTGTAATGCATCAGATCTCTGCCTCCCCTGAGTACTGGCCACTGCCATTGCCACTGCCTCCACCATTTCAAATCTTTCCCAAGCTCTTTTTCCACTCTGAATGTTGTCCAGTGTTCCTAAGCATGTGTGACGGTAGCATTCGACCTTTGGTGTAATTTCTCCAAAAATAAAAAATAAAAATAAGGTTGGTAGGCTCCGATTTCTGCTTCTCCTGAATACAAGTCTCCACCGCCAACACAGAGACTGCTTTCAGCACCGCCTTTCTCCTTGGTCTCCGCTAAAGTCTCTCTCCTTACAGGTGATGTCCAAGATTCTTAACAATGTAGAGAAGAAGCAGTCCTCCTTAGAGGGGAATTTTTCCAATAATTCCAGTTCATTTGGATAAGTTTTGTCTGCATCTCCAGTATCCTGGAATCCACCACGGCCTCCTTGACCCCTCTCCAATATTTTCCTTTTTTCTTCTCCTTTTTTACAGGGTCCTTCTGGGTGGGGAGGGGGTCGCCTAGGGGTGCCCCGCCAGCACCTGCCCACCCATCCAGGGTCAGGGCCAGGGGCCCAGACCACAGGGTCCTTCCGAGTGGAAAGAGGTTGCCGAAGGGTGCCCCGCCAGCGCCTGCCCACCCGCCCAGGGTCAGGGCCAGAGGACCACAGGGCCCTTTCGGGTGGGGAGGGGATCGCCTAAGGGTGCCCCACCAGCGCCTGTGCACCTGCCCAGGGTCAGGGCAACAGGCCCAGACCACAGAATCCTTCCGGGTAGGAAGGGGGTCGCCAAAGGGTGTCCCGCCAGTGCCTGCCGACCTGCCCAGGGTCGGGGCAGAGTCTCAGACCACAGGGTCCTTCCAGGTGGAGAGGGGGTCGCCTAGGGGTGTCCCGCCAGCGCCTGCCCACCTGCCCAGGGTCGGGGCCAGAGGCCTGGACCACAGGGTCCTTCCGGGTGGAGAAGGGGTCGCCGAAGGGTCACCCGCCCAGTGTCGGGGCCAGAGGCGCCATAATTCCAATATTTCCCCTTGGTTCTTCTTCAAGCCCTACTGTGGTAGCTGATTCTTGGAGTTACTATTATCCATAAAAAAAAAAACAACCTGGTGAACTGGGCGTGGTGCTGCACACTTGTAATTCTGGCATTTGGGAGGCTGAGATTGGAGGATCGCGGTTTGCGGACAGCCTCAGCTACTTAGTGAGGCCCTTTGCAACTCAGTGAGACCCTGTTTCAAAATAAAGAATAAAAAACAGGGCAGTGGGTGTAGCTTGGAGGTCAAATGCACTTGGGTTCCATCTCCAGATTTGCAAAAAAAAAAAAAAAAAAAAATAGGGCTGGGGGTGTAGCTCAAAGGTAGACTGCCCCTGGGTTCTATTCCCAGTACCACCAAAAAAAAAATCACCATAAAAAACCGACAAAGCTGGGCATGGTGACACATGCCTGTAATCCTAGTACTTGAGAGGCTAAAGCAGGAGGATTGTAGGTTTGCATAGAACCTCAGCAACTAAGTAAGGATCTTAGCAACTTGGTGAGACTGTTTCAAAATAAAAAAAAGGGGGGGGCTGAGATGTAGCATGCCCCTGGGTTTAACTCCCAGTACCACACACACACACACACACACACACACACACACAAAAGATAAATGATAAATATTTGAACAGATTACACAATGTATACATGATCAAAAAAAATCACACGGCATACAATTTTTATGTCTGTCTCTACAACATGGACAGAACTAGAAAACATTCTAAATAAAACTAATGACAAGAATGTATTTTATGAGTCTGTTTGTATGATATATCTAGAATAAGTAAGTCTATAGAAACAAAAAGTAGACTGATGGTGGCCTGGGGTTAGAGGGAAATGAAAATAGCTATTAATGGGTATATGTTTCTTCTTAAGGCGATGACAATGTTCTAAAACTTACTTTAGTTTACAAAACTGTGATATTCTGAAGACCACTGAAATGTATAGTTTATATGGGTAAATTGTATGGTATATGAATTATATATTTCCATAAGGCTGTTATTTTAAAAAATTATTTCTTTTTTGTGTGTGTGGTTCTGAAGGTTGAATTCAGGGACATTCTATCTCTGAGCTACACCCCAGCCCTTTTTTCTTCTCTACTTTTATTTTAGAAACAGGGTTTAAGCCGGGCATGGTGGTGCATGCTTGTAATCCCAGCATTTGGGAGGCTGAGACCGGAGGATAGCGGTTCGCGGATAACCTCAGCTACTTAGTGAGGCCCTCTGCAATTTAGTGAGACCCTGTTTCAAAATAAAAGAATAAAAAATAGGGCAGGGGGTAAAACAGCTCAGAGGTCAAATGCCCCTAGGTTCCATCCCTAAACCCGCCAAAAAAAAAAAAAAGAAACAGTGTCTAAGTTACTAAGTTGCTGAGGCTGGCTTCCAACCTGTGTGATTCTTCTGTCTCATCCTCCCAAGCACTGGGATTACAAGCGTGTACCACCTCACCCAGCTTAAGGCTGTCCTAGAAATCTGTGATCCTCCAGTCTCAGCCTCCCAAGTAGTGGAATTACAAGCCAAGAGTCACCACACCCAGCTTTTTATTTTATTTATTTATTTTTTTGTGTATGGTACTGGGGGTGGAACCCAGAGGCTTTCTACCTCTGGGCTATACTCGCAGACCTATTTTATATTTTTTAAATTTGGAAACAGGGTCTCACTAACTTGCTGAGAGCCTCACTAAGTAGCTGAGGCTGTCTTCCAACCTGTGCGATCACAAGCGTACGCCACCACCCCCGGCCACACCCAGCTTTTTAAAACATCTTTATGAGCCGTGCTTGGGAGCTGGAGACAGGAGGATCACGCTGTTTCAAAGCCAGCCTCGCTGGCTTAAGAGACCCTGTTTCCAAATAAAAAATATAAAGTGGGTCTGGAAGTGTAACCTGGAGGTAGAAGGGTTCCATCCCCAGTACCACCAAAAAAAAAAAAAAAAAAAAAAAAAAAAAAAAAAATCTTCATGTATAGCATATAACACTTTCCAAGAATGCTTTTGCATTTATTTATTTATTTACTTATTCATTTATTTATTTGTACTTTTGGGTGTATGGTACTAGGGATTGAACCCAGGGGCATTCTACCTCAGAGCTACATCCTCAGCACTATTTAACTTTTATTTTGAAATAGGGTCTCAAAAGTTGCTATGCTCCTCCATCTCAGTCTGCCAAGTATTGGAATTACAGGCTTGTGCCACAACACATTGACTTGCTTTTACATTTGTTTTAACTATCCTCATAATACAAGAAATTAGATATAACCTTCATTTTAGATCTTGGAAAGCTGAGACTTAAAAGGATTAATTCTCATGCCACAACATAGAATAAGCAAGTAAAAAAGTTAGTAGCTGCATGACATAGTAGAAAGATATGCACTTTGGAATCAATCATATACATATAGGATTCTAAATTCACCACACTACTTATTATGCAACTAAATCCAGTTACTCACCTTTTCTGAGTTGTCTCCTCACATGTAAAAGATTATTAGTGTCATCACCTCCTTGGAATGTAGTAAGGATTGAGGAAGATGTTTAACATTTAAATACCTAGTCTACTGCTTGGCATAGAGCTAATGCTTAATAAATCATAGACCGTTCTACTGATCCTCATAATTTCTCTATGTAACCATTGGGAAATTATTGGAGGAATCTGCTTGTTAGGTTTACATCCAAGTCTGTCACAAGATAGAATGTTCCCCTATTTTACCATTGCTTACCTAAAACAAAGCCAACCTGAATGGCTTTTTCTTTTACTGCAGCATCTGATTCTGCTATGTAAGAGCACCGTCTACTGAATGAGTAGGCCAGGACTGAAGCAACTTTAACACCATGATCCATCAAAGCCTGAAAACAATGATGAAGCAAATGTCTGAAAGAAAAAAAAAAAGTTGTTGGTTGTTTGATAAAGATATCTTATTTTTTCTCTTTCTTTCATTCTTTCTTTCTTTCTTTCTTTTTTTTTTTTTTTGTAGTACTGGGGATTGAAAATCTAGGAAAATTCTACCTACAAGCTACACTCCCAGCCTTATTTTTATTCTTTATTTTGAAACAGGGGTTTGCTGAGTTGTGGAGGGCCTAAGTAGCTGAGGCTAGCCACGAACCTGCAATCCTTCTGTCTCAGCCTCCTGAACTGGGATTACAGGTGTGTACCACCACACCCAACTACGGTATCTTATTTCTGTTCTTTCAGAGATCTAGTGGTTTTTCTCCACTCCCCGCCCCCTTTTTTTTATTACAGTACTGGAGATGGAACCCAGGGGCATTCTACCTCCAAGCTACACCTACCCAGCCTTAGTTTTTATTCTTTATTTTAAAACTGAGTCTCACTGAGTTACAAAGGGCCTCACTAAGTAGTAGCTAAGGCTGTCCCCAAACCACAATCCTCCTATCTCAGTCTCCCAAATGCTGAGATTATAAGCATGTGCCACCATGCCCGGCTTGGTTTTTCTCTATTAATAACAGTATGACTATTCCTCAAGAGGAAATAATATAAAATGTTTTGCTCTATGAAATATGAGGCTACAGTACTTTAAAATTTAGCCTGCCATCTTTACTCAATGGATCACTGAATGATCCTTTAACACTTAGGAAGAACCCAGTGCATAATTTGATGGCAATGAAGGATGAAGCTAACTTTTTTTTTTTTTTTTTTGCAGTACTGAGGATGGAACCCAGGGGGGGGGGCATTCTACCTCCAAGCTACACCCCCAGCCCTATTTTATTCTTTATTTAAAACAGGGTCTCACTGAGTTGCAAAGGACCTCACGAAGTAGCTGAAGTTGTTTGCAAACCACAATCCTCCTATCTCAGCCTCCCAAATGCTGGGATTACAAGCATCCGCCACCATGCCCAGCTGAAGTTAACTTTTAAAATCAGCTTTACGAATCAATTACAGGAAAGCCAGGCATGGTGGCACACAACTGTATAATCAACTGTATAATCTCAGTACTTAGCATGCTGAGATAAGAGTATCATAGATTCAGGCCAGCCTCAGCAGCCTATCAAGACCCTAAGCAACTTTGTGAGATACTGTTTCAAAATAAAAAATAAATGCCAGGTTTGTGGTGCATGCTTGTGATTCCAGTATTTGGGAGGCTAAGACAGGAGTATTACAGGATGAAAGCCAGCCTCAGCTACTTAGTGAGGCCCCCTCCAACTTGGTGAGATGCTATTTAAAAAATAAATAATTGAAAACACTGCCAGTGTGGTAGCGTATGCTTGTAATCCCAGCATTTGGGACACTGAGACAGAAGGATCTTGGTTCAAGGACAGCCTCAGCTACTAATGAGGCCCTTTGCAACTCAGTGTTTCAAAATAAAGAATAAAAAAATAGGGCTGGGGATGTAGCTCAGAGGCAGAATGCCCCTGGGTTCATTCCCCAATACCTACTACACACACACACACACACACACACACACACACACACACACTCTCACAAAATTAAAAACAGGCCTGGGCATTGTAGCTCTGAGATAAAATGTCCCTGGGTTCAAGCCCTGGTACCACAAAAAAATAAAACATAGAATAGGTCTGGATATGTAGCTCAGCTCAGAGGTAGAATGCACCTATGTTTAATCTCAAGTACCACAAAAACAAAAAACAAACCAAAAAAATCAATTATAGGACTAGGGACATAACTCACTGGTAGAACATTTGCCTAGCATGTGTAAGGTTTAATCACCAGCACTGAAAAGAAATAAAAATCAACTATCATCCAATAATGCAAAGATAACCAATTAAAAAAGGGCAATAGATTTGAAAAGACATTACTCAAAAGAAGATTTAATATCATTAGAGATTAAGGAAATTCAAATAAAATCACAATGAGATACCGTTTCACACCAAGAAAATGGCTCAACATATTTTTTTTCCCCAAAAAAGTACTGGTAAAGCCAGGTATGTTGGTGCAAGCTTGTAATCCAAGTACTTGGGAGGCTGAGGCAGGAGGACTGTAGGTTCAAAGTAAGCTTCAGAAGCTTAGTGAGGCTCTTAGCAATGTAGTGAAATCCTGTTTCACTAAACAAATAAAATATAAAAATAGGTGTGGGAGTACAGCACAGAGGTAGAAGGCCCCTGGGTTCCACCCCCAGTACCACCAAAAACAAACAAAACAAAACAAAACAAAAAAAAACCCAGTATATACAAAGACTAGAGTTCTTATACACTTGTGACAGGAATTTAAAATGGTACAGGTAGCCGGGCGTGGTGGCACACGCTTGTAATCCCAGCGTTTGGAAGGCTGAGACCGGAGGATCGTGGTTCGCGGACAGCCTCAGCTACTTAGTGAGGCTCTGTGCAACTCAGTGAGACCCGGTTTCAAAATAAAGAATAAAAAATAGGGCAGGAGGTGTAGCTCGGAGGTTGAATGCCCCTGGGTTCCATATCCAGACCCGCAAAAAAATAAAAAAAACAAAAAATAAAATGGTACAGGTTCCATGAAAAATAGTTTGGCAGTTCCTAAGAAAGCGGGCATGGTGGTGCAGGATGGAAGACAACCTCAGCTACTTAGTGAGGCCCTCGGCAACTTAGTGAGACCCTGTTTCAAAATAAAGACTAATAGCCAGGCATGGTGACGCACACTTGTAATCCCTGCACTTGGGAGGCTGAGACACGAGGATCAGGCAGGTTCGAAGCCAGCCTCACTGGCTTATGAGACCCTGTTTCCAAATTAAAAAATAGAAAAATAGACCTGGGAGTGTAGCCTGGAGGTAGATGGGTTTCCAGGAACCCCAGTACCACCAAATAATTAATTAATTAATTAATTAATTGATTGATTGATATTACAGAGCAGGGGATGTAGCTTGGAAGCTCAAATGCCCCTGGGTTCCATCCCCAGACCCGAAAAAAAAAAGTTGCGAGTTGTGGTACATGCTTATAATCTAGTACTTGACGCTGAAACAGAAAGATCACAGTTCAAGGTTAGCTTCAGCAACTTAGCATGCCTCTCAGCAATCTAGCAAATCCTGTTTCAAAACAAAAAGTAAGAGCCAGGCATGGTGGTGCACACTTATAATACAGCGCTTGGGAGGATGAGAGAGAAGGATCACACAGGTTCAAAGCCAGCCTCAGCTACTTAGTGAGGCTCTCAGCAACTTGGTGAGATCTTATTTCCAAATAAAATATGAAATAGTTCTGGGAGTATAGCCTGGAGGTAGAAAAGCCCTTGGGTGCCACCCCCAGTACCACACACACACACAAAGAAAACAAGAAAACAAAAAGTAAAATGGGCTGGGGTGTGTAGTTCAGAGGTAGAATGCCCCTGGGGCTTGATCCCCCCCACCCCCACGTTCCCAGAACAAGAAGGAAAAAAAAAAAGTTAAAGGGTTACCATATGAAATCAATTTGATATATCTATAAAGCCCTAATTTTTAGGAGGCCCTCTACAACTTAGTAACACCCTGTTTCAAAATATAGAAAAAAAATAGGGATAAGGTGTAGCTTGGAGGTAGAATACCCCTGGGTTTGATCTCCAGTATTGCCAAAACAAAAATACAAAAAAGGAGCTGGGCATGGTGGCGCACACCCGTAATCCCAATACTTGGGAGGCTGAGACAGAAGAATCACAGGTTCAAAGTCAGCCTCAGCAAGGTAGCAAGACTCTCAGCAACTTCATGAGATCCTGTTTCAAAACAAAAACTTTTTTTTTTGGTACTAGAGAGGGAATCCAGGAGCATTCTACCTCTGAGCTACACCACAGCTCTATTTTTTATTCTTTATTTTGAAATAAGGCCTCACTAAGTTGCAGAGGCCCTCACTAAGTACGTAAGTACGCTGTCTGCAAACTTGATCCTTCTGTCTCAGCCTCCCAAGTACTGGGATTACAAGGGTACATCACCATGTCCAGCTATAAAACATTTTTAAAAGGACTGGGTGTGTAGCTCAGAGGTAGAATGCTCCTGGGTTCCATCCTCAGTACCACCACCAAAAAAAAAAAAAAAAAAAAAGGTGAATTCATGGAAAATAGTATAGAGGTTCCTAAGAAATGATTTGAAAGCAGAATTACCATATGATCTACGTCGATTCCACTTTGGATATATATATCCTCAGCCCCCCCTTAAAAAATTAGAAGCAAGAGGTCAAAGAGTTACTTGTATAAGAGTTACTTGTATACTCATGTTCACATTAGCAAAAAGATGAAAACAACTCAAATCACCAACAGATGAATGGATTAACAAAATATAGAACATACAATGGAGTATTACCCAGCTCTAGAAAAAAATGGAATTCCTGACACATACTACATAAATTTCTGACACTTTACAGATAAACCTTAAAACATTACACTAGTGAAATGAAACAAATGTAACTGAACAAGCATAGGATTCTACTTAATATGGGGTACCTAGCTAGTCATGTGTGGTGGCACATGCCTATAATCTCAGTACTTAGGAGGCTGAGACAGGAAGATTGCAGGTTCAAGAACAGCCTCAGCAACTTAGTGAGGTTCTCATCAACCTAATGAGACCCTGTTTTAAAATAAAATAGAACTGGGGGTATGGTTCAGAAGTAGAATGCTCCTGGGTTTGATCACTAGTACACACACACACACACACACACACACACACAGGAGGAGGAGGAGGAGGAAGAGAAGGGGAAGAAGAAAAAAAAAACACAGAATGGCAGCTGCAGGGCTACTGGGAGGAAAGAGTGAGAAACTCATTTAATGGACACAGGGTTTTTGTTTGAGATAATGAAAACACTCTGGAAATGAATAATGTTGATGGCTTCATAAGGTGAATATACTCAATGTCACTGAATCACATACTTAAAAGTGATTAAAATAGCAAATCTTATGTATATTTAAAAAAAATTTTAAATTTTACCTTTTATCCAAAGCTCTCAATACTTTAGCAAAAACTTCTAATTCACAAAATTCGCTGCCCAGTTGACATAAGCGTCCTTGCTGGTAAAGCTGAAATAAAAATAAAAAATATTTTTAAACTTAATTTCTATATTTGATGAATACAACTGATAGATTTAATAATTGTTTTTGGTTTTGTTTTTGGTGACACTGGGGATGGAATCCAGGGGCCTTCTACCTCCGGGCTACACTCATAGACCTGTTTTATATTTTATTTGGAAACAGGGTCTCTTTGTTTGTTTGTTTTTGTGTGGGTCTGGGGATGGAACCCGGGGGCATTTGACCTCCGAGCTACACCCCCTTACCTATTTTTTATCTTTATTTTGAAACCGGATCTCACTGATTTGCAGAGGGCCTCACTAAGTAGCTGAGGCTGTCTACAAACCGTGATCCTCCAGGTCTCAGGCTCCGGAATGCTGGGATTATAATCCTGCATCACCACGCCCAGCTAATAATTGGTTTTGATGAGTGTGATTCAAAGCTGGTAATGATTACAAACTAATACCAAGAAATTGCCACATTAAAAAAGTAACACTAATTTTTTTTTTTTTTTTTTTTTTGGTGGTACTGGGGTTCCTAGAAACCCTTCTACCTCAGGGCTCACTCCCAGACCTATTTTATATTTTATTTGGAAACAGGGTCTCTTAAGCCAGCGAGGCTGGCTTTGAACCTGCACGATCCTCCTGTCTCCACTTCTCAAGCGCGGGGATTACAAGCGTGCACCACCACGCCCAGCAACACTAATTTAACTACTTCTAAAATTCATATTAACAATTTAATAGCTTTATATAATTGTGAGAAATTGATATATGTAAGATACTTAGGACTGCCCAGGTAGCCCAGGTACAGCGCTTGCCTAGTATGCATGAGGCCCTGGGTCAGATCCCCAGAGGGGGAGCACCACCATGCCCAGCTTTTTTTTTTTTTTTTTTTTTGGAAACAGGGTCTCCCACCTGGGTATGGTGGTGCATACTTGTAATCCCAGTACTTGGGAGGCTGAGACAGAAGGATCACAGGTTCAAGAACAGCCTCAGCAGGCAGTGAAATTCATCACAAACTAGTGAGAGCCTGTTTCAAAATAAAAATAAAATAGGGCTGGGGTGTAGCTCAGAAGTAGGATACCCCTGGCTTCAACCCCAGTATAGAAATAAATAAGAAACAAACAAACAAACAAACAAAGACAGAAAGGAGGGAGGGAGGGAAGGGGGAAAAGAAGGAAGAAAGAAAGAGGGAGGGAGGGAAGAGGGAAAGGGGAGAAAAGAAATGAAACAGAGTCTCCCTAAGTTGCTGAGAATCATACTAGGTTACTGAGGCTTATCTCAAAACTGAATCCTCCTATTTTAGCCTCCCAAGGTACTGAAACTAAAGGTATGCATCACCTTTCCTCTGCTCACCTTTAAGTTGTTGTTGTTGGTTTTTTGTTTTTGTGGTACTGGGGATGGAACTCGGGGGCATTCGACCTCCAAACTGCATCCCCAGCCCTATTTTTTATTATTTATTTTGAAACAGGCTCTTACTAAATTGCAGAGGGCTTACTAAAGAAGCTGAGGCTGGTCTCAAACTGGTGGTCCTTCTTGTCTCAGCCTCCCAAAAGTTGGGATTACAGGTGTGTACCACCATGCTGGACTACTTGTTTTTATAGGTGTTCCAAATCTAGGATGATAGGACAAAATGAGTTAAAACAAAGTATGGCAGCAATCACAGTAATTGGGAGGCTGAGACAGGAGGACTGTAGTTTCCAGACCAGTCTCAGCAAATATGAGCGACCCTGTTTCAAAATAAGAACTGGGGGAAGCCGGGCCTGGTGGCGCACACTTGTAATCCCAGCATTTGGGAGGCTGAGACAGAAGGATCCAGGTTCATGGCCAGCCTCAGCTACTTAGTGAGAGCCTTTGCAACTCAGTGAGACCGTTTCAAAATAAAGAATTAAAAAATAGGTCTGGAGTGTAGCTCTGAGGTAGATTGTTCCTGGGTTCCATCCCCAGTGCCACCAAAAAAAAAAAAAAAAAAAAAAGTTATAGCTCAGAGGTAAAATGCCCTGGGTTCAATCCTCCGTACCAAAGTGTGTGTGTGTGTGGGGGGACTAAACAAAACAGGACAGTTGTTTAAAAATTATCAAAACAAGGGCTAGGGATGTAGCTCAATGGTAGGGTACTTGCCTACCATACCCAAGACTTAGCACCAAATAAACGCCTAAGACCATAAGTTCAATACCCAGCACCATCAGAGGAAATTTTTATTTTAAAATCAAAACAATAACAAAGACAGTGTCCAAAGTACACAGCTGGTCAATATGCTCCACTAGTGTTTTTTTTGTGTGTTGTATGTGTGATACTGGGGGTGGAACCCAGGGGCATTCTACCTCCGAGCTACATCCTCAGCCCTAGTTTTATTCTGTATTTGGAAACAAGGTCTCACCGAGTTGCAAAGGGCCTCCCCAAGAAGCTGAGGCTGTCTATGAACCGCAATCCTTCTGTCTCAACCGTCCGAATGCTGGGATTACAAGCATGCACCACCACACCTGGCTTCCACTAGTGTTGCTTTCTTGTGGTACTGGGGATTGAACCCAGGAGCATTCTACCTCTTATAGCTATACCATAGCCCTATTTTTTATTCTTTATTTGAAACAGAGTCTCACTAAGTTGTGGAGGGCCTCACTAAGTAGCTGAGGCTGGCTGTGAACCTACAATCCTTCTCAGACTCCCAAGTACTGGGACTACAAGTGTATGCTAACACATGGGACTCCACTAACTAGTGTTCTGAAGACCATCTAAGAAAACTTTAATTCAACTGAGCAAGGTGGCACACGCTTGTAATCCCTGTACTTGGGAGGCTGAAACAGGAGGATTACAGGTTTGAGGACAGAATCAACAAGTAGTGGGACTTTCATCAGCCTGGCAAGACCCTGTTTCCAAATAAGAAATAAAATGGGGCTCGAAGGTAGACTGCCTTTGGTTCAATCCCCAGTGTGTGTGTGTGTGTGTGTGTGTGTGTGTGTGTGTGTGTGTGTGTGAGAGAGAGAGAGAGAGAGAAGAGAAGAGAGAGACAGAGACACACACACACACACACACACACAAATTTAAGGAGAAAAACCCCTCAATTCAGTTCTGGACATATTTCACAAGTACTCTTAACAGTGGAGCTTGTCTGTAATAACAAAGGATGGAAGAATTTCTAACTGTGTTTTCTAGAATTGTTATCTAGAACATTTTTAAGTTTTAAATTTTTATCTAACCTAGTTTAAAACAAATATTACTGCCTTTCTCCCCTCAATTTAAAAAAAAATACTTGTGTGTATGTATGGTATGGAGGGGTAGAGCCCAGGGGCCTTCTACCTCAGGGACATACTTCCAACCCTATCTTATTTTTTATTTGGAAACAGGGGTTTGCTAAGTTTCTGAGAGCCTCACTAAGTTGTTGAAGCTAACTTCAAACCTGTAATTCTCTTGTCTTAGCCTCTTAAATATTAAAATTACAGGAATGTGCCACCATACCTGGTCAACAAATTATTTTAACTGTACATAAATAATACAGTGCTTTGGAAGGAACTTGTTATAAAAATTCACTTTTTATTATAGACATTTAATACTGCTTCACTGATGAGAACATGAGTTTTATTTATTTTATGTGGTACTGGAGATTGAGCCTATGGGCTTTCTATCTCCAAGCTATACCCCCCAACTCTTTTTTTTTTTTTTTTTTTTTTTTGGTGGTGGTACTGGGATGGAACCCAGGGGCTTTCTACCTCCGGGCTGCACTCCCAGACCTATTTGGAAACAGGTTCTCTTAAGCCAGCTGAGGATGGCTTCAAACCTACATGGTGCTCCTGTCTCCGCCTCCCAAGCGCAGGATTACAAGCATACACCACCATGCCTGACTCCCAACTGTATTTTTCTGTGTGTGTATGTGTGTGTGTGTGTGGTACTGGGGGTGGAATCCAGAGGCTTTCTACCTCCGGGCTATACTCCCAGTCCTATTTTCTATTTTATTTGGAGTCAGGGTCTCACTAAGTTGCTGAGAGCCTCACTAAGTAGCTGAGGCTGGCTTTGAACCTGTACGATCCTCCTGTCTCAGCCTCCCAAGTGCGGGGATTACAAGCGTGCGCCACCACACCTGGCCCAACTGTATTTTTAATTTTTATTTTGAAACAGATTCTCACTAGGTTGATGAGAGTCTCACCACTCCTCAGGCTGTCCTTGAACCTGGGATCCTCCTATCTCAGGCTTCCAAGTACTGAGATTATAAGCATGTATCACCACACCTGGTTTATAACATGGGTTATAAAAAGAGGACAGGGAAGCTGGGCGTGATGGCATACAGTTTATAATCTCAGTACTTGGGAGGCTGAGACATAAGGATTGCAGGTTCAAAGCCAGCCTCAGCAATTTAGTGAGGCTCTCAGTAACTTATTGAGATCCTGTTTTGAAAAAAAAAAATAAAAGAGCTCTGGGAGTGTAGCCCAGAAGTAGAAAGCCCCTCCCCTTGGTTCCATTCCCAGAACCACAAAAATAAAAACAAAATAAATAAAAACAGGACAGGGAGCCAGGTAGTGGTGGATACCTTTAATCCCAGTACCAGGAAGTTCACAGGTAGATCACAAGTTCTCAGCCAGCCTTAGTAAGTTACTGAGGCTCTCTGCAACTTAGTGAGACCTTGTTTCAAAATAAAATAAGCTGGGAGCAGTGGCACATGCCTGTAATCTCAACATCTGGGAGGCTGAGACAGGAGGATTGTGGAGGATCGCCATTCATGGATAGTCTCAGCTACTACTTAGTACAGCCCTTAACTAGACCCTGTTTCAAAATAAAGAATAAAAACATAGGGCTGAGGGTGTAGCTCAGAGATAGAAAGCCCCTAGGTTCCATCTTCAGTACTGCAAAATAAAATAAAATAAAATAATAAAACAGGGTTGGGGGTATAGCTAGGAGGTAGAATGTCCCTGTATTTCTTCACAAGTACCATACACCCCCCCCCAAAAAAAAGAGGAGAGGGTCTAGAGTTCATTTTCCAAATTGGCCAATTAAAACTACTTTACTCGCCGGGCGTGGTGGCGCACGCTTGTAATCCCCACGCTTGGGAGGCAGAGACAGGAGGATCGCGCAGGTTCGAAGCCAGCCGCGCGCGCTGGTTTAGGAGACCCTGTTTCCAAAATGAAAATGTAAAAAATAGGTCTGGGAGTGTAGCCCGGTAGAAGGTAGAAGGGCTTCCAGGAACCCCAGTACCACCAAAAAAAAAAAAAAAAAAAAAAAAAAAAAAAAAAAAAAAAAAAACTACTTTACTCTGTGCAGGGCAAGCACATTACAAGCTCAGCACACTCTTAGGCACAACTCATCAGTCACAAGAGGCCAGATCAAGCCAGGCATGGTGGTGCACACTTGTAATCCCAGTACTTGGGAGGCTGAGCCAGGAGAATTCAGATTCATGGCCTGCCTCAGCTACTTAGTGAGGTCCTCCACAACTTAGTGAGACCCTGTTTCAAAATAAAGAATTAAAAACTGGGCTGAGAGTGTAGATTGGAGGTAGAATGCCCCTGGGTTCAATCGCCAGCACTACCAAAAAAAAAAAAGGCCAGATCAAATTCAGTACCCAGAGTAATGGTGAATGTATACTGAGTGCTGTGAAAACTCCATGCCGCCTGCTGAAGGGAAGGAGATAGGCCACCCCGCTCGGGAAGGGAAGCAGAGACGTTATCCTCATGGAATGACTCGATGTTCACCTTAGTATTAAAACCTCTATAAGGCAAGGCTTGTTGTTATGGAAATGACTCTTCTGCTATAGAAAATAAGTTGCTGGCAATGTATACAGTAAAATTCACTATTATCATTGTCATGTTTACCTATTACCCAATGCAGAATAACTCAAGGAAAATAAAGCTAACAATTTATAACTAAGTTCCTATCTGAGGGCTAAAAAATGTGATAAACTTTTTTGATCTAGGCCAGAACCATAAATACAATTATTAAGAAAAATATACATACATACTCCAAAAACACTAAGATAAAAATTCTTAGCTTCTAAGCTGGGCATGGTGGCGCACACTTGTAATCCCCGCGCTTGAGAGGCTGAGACAGGAGGATCATGCAGGTTCGAAGCCAGCCTCAGCTGGCTTAAGAGACCCTGTCTCCAAATAAAATATAAAATAGGTCAGGGAGTGTAGCCCAGAGGTAGAGGGCCCCTGGGTTCCATCCCCAGTACCACAAAAAAAAAAAAAAAATCTTAGCTTCTTACCAAAATGACTGACTCATCATTATCCAATTTAAGGCTTGTAGAATTTCTTTTATAAAAGAAAAGAAATGAAAACAAGTTACATAACCATTTCCCCCTATACTCATTTGATGAATAAAAACAAATTCAATTTTATGTGTTCTACAACTCACAGTATCCCTTAATGACTGAAAATTGGTGTGTTCTAAATGAGATTAGAAAACAGAATTTAGGAAAGTTACAGTCTTACAGTTTAAAAATATGCCCCATAACAGACACCAGTACTCTTTTATACTAAAATGTTTAATTTTCCTAGATAAAAATAGGTTCACAGCTGGGTGAAATAGCCTACACCTGTTATTTCAGTACTTTGGAGGCTGAGACAGGAAGATTGCAGATTTGAGGACAGCCTCAGCAAGTAGTGAGACTCCCATCAACCTAGCAAGACTCTGTTTCAAAATAAAAATAAAAATCGGAGGCGGGCATGGTGCCACACGCTTGTAATCTCAGCATTTGGGAGGCTGAGACAGGAGGATCGAGGTTCGCGGACAGCCTCAGCTACTACTAATAAGGCCCTTTGCAACCTAGAAAGACCCTGTTCAAAATAAAGAATGAAAAATAAGGCCAGGTGTGTAGCTCAGAATGCACCTGGGTTCAATCCTCAGTACCACAAAAAAAAATTTTTAATTAAAAATAAATAAATAAAATTGCGATATTGGGAATTGAACCCAGGACCATTCTAACCTCTGAGCCCCTATTTTTTATTCTTTATTTTGAAACAGGTCTAAGTTGCGGACAGCCTCACTAAGTTACCTGAGGCTGGCAGCAAACCTGTGATCCTCCTGACTCAGGCTCCCCAAGTACTGGGATTACAAGCATGCACCACCACACCCAGAAAAATAATTTAATACTCACAGAGGTGTGTGTGTGTGTGTGTCTGTGTGCACTTAATATAGGAAATTCTAACTCTGAGCTACAACTCAAGCTCTATTTTATTCTTTTATTTTGAACCAGGCTCTAACTAATTTGCAGAGGGCCTCACTAAATTACTGATGCCGGCTGTGGACCTGTGCTCCTCATGTCTGAGTTTCCCAAATACTGGATTACAAGCATGCATCACCATACCCAATTCCACTTAAAGATTTTTAAACTAGTGAAAAGCATGATACGATTTATTTTTTTGTGGTACTGGGAATGGAACCCAGGGACATTCTACCTCTGAGCTACACCTCCCCCCCTATTTTTTATTTTATTTTATTGGTGCACTGTGTTCATACATTATAGTGGGATACAAACTTTTGTAGACATACATGCACACATCGCCCAGTCAGCCCCCACCCGATCCCCACCCCATTCCCTCCCCATCCCTCCTTCCCATGCTTGGCTTAGTGATTGACATCTAGTATTATAGCAATTTATCCAAAATTGAAAATGATAATTTCACATAACAGTTTCATTTGTCTGATACCAAGCTTTTGATAACTTAAAGATAACATTTCAATATTTCTTTTTGCTTTCTTTCTTACCAGAGAATATTTTTTTCTATTTTTTTAGGTGAAACTATCATATATTTATATATTTATTTTTCAGAAAAAAAATCTATCCTAATATGGAATTATGGACTCTAGATACCCAAAACGATCCTGAAAAAGAACAAAGCTAGAAGATATATATTTTCTGATTTCAAACCATATAAAGCTACAATAATTGAAACAGTGTAGTACTGTTCTAAAGTCAGATATATAAACCACTGGAGTTAAATAAAAGCCTAGAGCTAAATTCTTCCCTATATTGTAAAGTTATTTTTGACAAGGTTCCACAAACATTTGGTGGTGAAAATAATAATCTTTTAACTAAATATTGTTGAAAAATAATACTTACATGGAAAAGAATAAAATTGGACCCCTACCTAATCCCATATACAAATATTAACTCAAAATAGATAAAAGACCTAAATATAAATCTTAAGACTATCAACTTTTAGAAGAAAATCTGGGTCATAAAACCTCACAACATTAAAATTGGCAGTGATTTCTTGGATATGATTTCAATGGCACAGGCAACAGAAGAGTATACAAACTCCCTAAAAAATAAAAAAAATATTGTATATCCAAAGACAATGTAAACAGAGTTAAAAGTTACTAATAGAATTGGATAAAATATTTCCAAATGCTATATCTGAAGGTATATTAATATTCCAACTAGACATCCTAAAAATTAACAACAATAAAGGCAAACAATACAATTTAGAAATAGGTAAAAGACGAACAAATAATGAATCTCCACAGATAACCAATCTTAGTTGTCTGTTGGATGGAAAATCTTGTTTCTCTGGTTCTGGTGTGTGTTACCTATTTCTTCTTTGTAGTTAATCTCTTTGAGTATTTTCTCTAGCGCTGGTTTGAAGATATAAATTCCTCGAGTTTCTGTTTGTCATGGAAGCTTCTTATTTCCCCTTCTAATTTGATAGAAAGTTTTGCTGGGTAGGGAATTTTTGGCTGGAAGTTGTTTTCTTTCAGAGTTTGGAATATGTTACTCCAAGCCCTTCTGGCTCTCATGACTTGGTTTGGGAAGTCTGGAGTGATTCTAATTGGTTTGCCTCTGAATGTCACTTGGCTCTTTGTTTTTGTTGCCTTTAAGATTCTCTGCTTGGCTTCCACATTGGTCATTTTGACAATTATGTGGCATGGGGATCCTCTTCTCCGATCCTGTCTAAAGGGAGTTCTATAAATTTCCTGGACCTGTGTATCAACCTCTTGCTCTATGTTTGGAAAATTTTCTGCTATTACTTCCTTGAAGAGATTGTTGATCCCTTTGGTTTCACTTTCTTTTCCCTCCTCTATTCCAATTATTCTTAGGTTAGCTCTCTTAAAATGGGCCCATATTTCTTCAATGTCAGATTCCTGCTGTTGGATATTTTTTTCTAGATTAGAAACTATGCGTTTATTTTTGGAATGATCATCTTCTAGGAGCGAGATTCTGTTCTCCATGTGATCTAATCGGTTGTTCATGCTTTGAATTGAGGCCTTTACTTCATTAATTGCATCCTTTATCTCTTTTTGGCTGTCTCTGAATTCTTTTCGAAGCACCTCTATTATTTCTACAGTTATTTTCCTGATTTAATCTTCTAGAAATCTCTGATTTTTTGTTTTATCGGGTTCTGATGTTGTGGGGTTGTGGGCATTCATTGCTCCAGTGTTATTCCTCTTTCCCATGATTTTGGGAGTTTGTGCCTTCTCTGGGTTCTTCCCTTGGGTCACTATGACTTCGCTTAAGGTGCTCTGGATCTCGAGTCTGTAGTATCTCTGACCCCACTACTCTTTTACTGGGTTGTATCACAGAGTCTCCGACCCAGGGAGTCGATAGAGGCTGCTTTAGACTATGGGGGGGTGCCAGGTTGCACGTTCTCCTATGGTGTGATATCTCTGCCACCACCACTCCCCCACTGGGTCAAGTCCCAGGGAGTACAGTACTGGGATTTCTCCTCTGGGGCCCGCAATTTGACTCACTGTTCTTGAGTACGCAGATGTAACTGTACCGGACTTGGTGAATTCGTTGCTGCTGCCGCCGGTGGCAATATGGCGCTGCTGCCATGCCCTCGGCCGTGAGGCTGGCGTATTTTTTCTTCTCTGGTTTTGAGTTCCACTCTGAGTCCCTGCAGCGTGTGCTGAGCTCAGCCACTGGGAGCTTTAGATGTTCCCTGCACCGAGAAATCCCGCCTGGCTGTTCCGCAGTGGCTCACCTCGGCTTGCTGTAGCCGTCCGGTGAACTCGCCGCTGCCGCCGGCAGTATGGCACTGCTGCCGCGTCCTCAGGCGTGAGGCCGGTGTATCTCCTCTGTGGCTCTGAGCTCTGTTCTCAGTCTGCTTTCTCTCTGGAGCCTGGTGATTTTTTTTGTTTCTCTGGTGATGGTGTTTTCTGGCTATGAAAGGCGCTGATTTTGTGGTAATGGAGATTGTTTGTTAGCGGGGCTCTTAAGCCCCGCTTTTCTCGGTCGCCATCTTCCCGGAAGTTACTCCCCCCCTATTTTTTATTCTGTATTTTGAAACAGGGTCTCAGAGTTGCAAAGGGCCTAAGTAGCTGAGACTGTCTGCAAACCACAATCCTCCTGTCTTAGCCTCCCAAATGCTGGGATTTAAGGTCATTCTGGTTGGGTGTGGTGGCGCACACTTGTAATCCCAGGATTCTGGAGGCTGAGACTGGAGGATCATGGTTCATGGACAGCCTCAGCTATTTAGTGAGGCTCTCTGCAACTTGGTGAGACCCTGTTTCAAAATAAAAAATAAAAAATAGGGCAGGAGATGTAGCTCAGAGGTCAAATGCCTCTGGGTTCCATCCCCAGACTCGCACAAAAAAAAAAAAAAAAAAGAAAAATCATTCTGGTTACTGTTTGAACAGTTGATTAGAAGGGACAGGAGTGCTAATAGAAGCCAGGCATTATGGTCTATAATCCCAGACTCAGGAGGCTGAGGCCAGGAGGACTGCAAGTTCCAGGATTGCAAGTTAGCAAGGCCGTGTCTTAAAATTAAATAGCTGGGGATGTACCTTAGTGGTAGAAAGCTGCTGGGCTCAACCCCCTGTATCTTTAAAAAAAAAAAAAAAAAAAAGGAAGAGGGTAGAGAAACCAATTCCACCTGAACTTTGTACTAATGGTACAGTGGAGGTAAAAATTCTGAGATATAAATTGAACATAGTGGCACATGCCTGTAATCCCAGTACTTGGGAGGCTGAGACAGGAAGATCACAGGTTCAAGACAAGTCTCAGCAATTTAACTTGACTCTCAGCAACTTAGTGAAACCCTGTTTCAAAATCAAAATAAAATGGGGCTGGGGGTGTATCTTGAAGGTATAATGCCCCTGGGTTTATCTTGCTTCCAGGTGTAGTTTGGAGGAAGAATACCTCTGGGCATGGTGGTGCACGCTTGTAATCCCAGCATTTGGGAGGCTGAGACCAAAGGATCGAGGTTCTCAAACAGCCTCAGCTACTTAGTGAGACCCTCTGCAACTCAGTGAGACCCAGTTTCAAAAAAAAAAAAAAAAAATAGGGCAGGGGGTGTAGCTTGGAGGTTGAATGCCCCTACATTCCATCCCTGGACCCGATTAAAAAAAAGAATATAATCAAAAATCTTTAATGCAATTTATACATTCCTAAAACTTATCTGCCCATCCCTCGTCTTTTATTGTTTTTTTTCACCCTCCCTACATTCCTGAGTAGTTAAGCTTCCTTTGAGCTTGTGACTCTCATACATACATGATATGCTGGCGCCTCCAATGAAGCATCAGCACCATGATTCTTTGCCTGGTTAAACTGTAACTTAAATTGCCTCAACTAACATGTTACTTCCTCAGAGGTCTTTTCCTGACTCTAAAGTCTAAAGACTGTCTCCCAGTTAAGTTTTCCTATGGCACAGAGTGCTTTTCCTATAGAGTAGCATACAGACCTCCCTGCAGTCACTTAAGGGGTCATTTGTTAACTATGTCACTCACTATCATCTATATTCTTTGAGAAGAGAGTCACTACTGTATTAATACCTAGCACAATGACCACTGCTATACATTCATTACTTTCTAAATAAATAATCTAAACTTGTAGTTATCTTCTTTCTACAGCACTAGGAACCTCAGAAGAAGTAAGTAAGTAAGTAAATAAATAAATAAATAAAAAATCAGTAATCCCAGCATTTAGGAGGCTGACACAAGAGGTTCTCGGTTCTTAGACAGCCTCAGCTACTACTTAGTGAAGCCCTTTGCAATTCAGTGAAACCTTGTTTCAAAATAAAGAATAAAAACACAGGGCTGGCCAGGCTTGGTGGCGCACACTTATCCCGGCACTTGGGAGGTGGAGACAGGAAGATCACACTGGTTGGAAGCCAGCCTCTCTGGCTTAAGAGACCCTGTTTCCAAATAAAAATATAAAATAGGTCTGGGAGTGTAGCCCGGAGGTAGAAGGGTTTCCAGGAACCCCAGTACCACCAAAACAAACAAACAAACAAACAAACAAACAAACCAAAAATAGCGCTGGGGGTATAGCTCAGAGGTAGAATGCCCTGGGATCCATCCCCAGGGGGGAAAAAAAAAGAAGAAGAAAAAAAGAAAAAGAATTCAAGACAATATCTACTCTAAAATTTACAATTAGTCAACTAAGTATTCAATGTTGTTATTCTTTATCTATCTGGTACTAAGTGCCACAGGACACTGCACGGTATTTTAAATTTGAGAGGAATAATATTCAACATACGCATTACACTGTACCATCTACTAGATTGCACATTATTTTCAATGTGTCTTTATGCAGCTCTTTCCAATGTTTGTGATTAAAAGTAACGTACAAAGCCGGGCGTGGTGGCACATGCTTGTAATCCCAGCATTCAGGAGGCTGAGACTAGAGGATCAAGGTTCGTGGACAGCCTCAGCTACTTAGTGAGGTCCTCCGCAACTTAGGGGTGTAGCTCAGAGGTCAAATGCATCTGAGTTCCACTCCCAGACCACTAAAAAAAAAAGGTAACATACAAGCCGGGCATGGTGGCACACGCTTGTAATCCAGGCGCTTGGGAGGCTGAGACAGGAGGATCACACAGGTTTGAAGCCAGCCTCAGCTACTTAGTGAGGCTCTCAGCAACTTAGTAAGACCCTGTTTCCAAATAAAGGATAAAATAGGTCTGGGAATATAGCCCGGAGGTAGAAAAGCCCCTGGGTTCCAGCCCCAGTACCACCAAATAAATAAATAAATAATAAAAGTAATGTACATAATATGGAACAGGAAATGAGGATGGTAATGCTCACTCTGATTCTAAGGTTTTGACATGTTGTACAGTATAAAACTGCCTTGGAACAAAGACTCGGAGTCTTTGTCAAGACTCCACTGCATTGGAGGGACTTGGACCCTAGCTCGAGCTAGTTCCCCAATAAACCCCTTCTTGTTGTTTGCATTACTGTGTGTGGTGGTGGTCTCTGTCACCCTGGGGTCCCAGACTTTGAGTATAACAATAGGATCTCAGAGGCTGGGCGTCGTGGTGCACGTTTATAATCCCCGCACTTGGGAGGCGGAGACAGGAGGATCGCACAGGTTTGAAGCCAGCCTCTCTGGCTTAAGAGACCTTGTTTCCAAATAAAAATATATAATAGATCTGGGAGTGTAGCCCGGAGGTAGAAGGGTTTCCAGGAACCCCAAGACCACAAAAAAAAAAAAAAAAAAAAAAAAAAAAGGATCTCAGCCAGGTGTTGTGACGGTGCATGCTTATAATCCTATAGGATTGTGGTTCATAGCCTCAGCTACTTAATGATATCCTCTGCAACTTAGGGAGACCCTATTTCAAAATAAAGAATATAAAATGGGGCTGGGATTGTAGCTCAGAGTTAGAATGCCCTAGGCTTCCATCCCCAGTACTAAAAACAAAACAAACAAAAAAAACAGGTCTCACTAAATTGCCGAGGGCCTCATAAATTGCTGAGGCTGGTAGGGAACCTGCAATCCTGTAGCAGCCTTCTAAGTACTGGGATTACAGGTATTCATCAGCATGTCTGGCTTAATTTTTGTGCATTTTTAAACAGAATTTAGGTTGTTAAGATATACTGAATATTAACTTGCTTAAATTTAACTACTTAATAAGTAGAATTGTTAGTTCTTTTGTCATGAATAAGCTGTGAGGAAAGTGAGTTTTGGGAGCCTCTGGTACTACTCACTTATCCTAAAAGGCGATGTTCTAAGACTCCATTGTATGCCTGAAAACTACAGTCAGTACAAACCCTATATACTGTGCTTTCCCATATGCCCTGCAGCATTGTCACATAGTACAAACCAATCTGTCCTTCCATATTTTATGGCATGGTGCCTCCTTTCATGACTACTCTTGTGTTTTGGGACCATTATTATGTAAAATAAGGGTTACTTGAACTAAAACACTGTCATACTGAGACAGTCCATCTAATAATCAAAACAGCTACAAAGTGACTCAAAGCATATATGACACAGATATGCTGGTCAATGTGATGATTCACACTGAGTGGGATGGAACTGAAAAGGGAAAGATTTCATAGCACTATTCAAAACAGCACACAATTTAAAACTTATGAATTATTTCAAGAATTTACCATGTATTATTTTTAGATCATGATTGATGGTACGTAAATTAAACCACAGATTAAACCTTGGATATGGGGAGACTACTGTACTGTGACTGGCTTCTTTTACTTGATATCAGACTCACTCATATTGGTTCAAGCAGTTGTTGTTCCCTTATTTTCACTGAATCTCACCATATGACTATCTTTCCCCCCCTCCTCTGGAGCTAGGGATTGAACATAAGGGCATTCTACCTCTGAGCTATACCCTCAACCCTATTTTAATCTTAAAACAGGGTAGCCAGGCATGGTGACACATGCTTGTAATCTCAGTACTTGGGAGGCTGAGACAGGAGGATCGCACAGGTTCCAAGCCAGCCTCAGCTACTTAGTGAGACTTTCAGCAACTTAGTAAGACCCTGTTTCCAAATAAAATATGAAATAGGTCTGGGAGTGCAGCCCAGAGGTAGAAAGCCCCTGGTACCACCAAAAAAAAAAAGAAAGAAAGAAAGAAAGAAAGAAAAGAGGGTCTCCCTAGGTTGATGAGAATCTCACTACTTTTCTTCATGTGTGTGTCTGTGTGTCTGTGTGTGGTACTGGGGATTTAACCCAGGGGCACTCTAACTTCAAGCTACACTCTCAAACCTATTTATTCTTTATTTTGAAAATAAAATAAGGGCCTCATTAAGTAGCTGAGGCTGTCCATGAAGCTCTCGATCCTCCTGTTTCAGCCTCCCAAGTACTGGGACGACAAGCATGCGCCACCAAGTCTGACAAAGTCTCACTACTTGATGAGGTTGTCCTCCAACTTGCAATCCTCCTGGTCTCAGCCTTTCAAGTACTGGGATTACAACCATGCATCACCACATGCTTGTAAAGCCAGTACTCAATTTTAATTCTCCCACTAATGGGCATTTGGACAGCTTACACTTTTTGGTTATTATGAACAGTGTTGCTATAAAAATATAAGTATAGCCAGGAGAGTGGTGGCACATGCTTATAATCCCAGTACTTGGGAGGCTGTGACAGGAAGATCACAGATTTGAGGACAGCCTCAGCAGCAGTGAGACTCTCCTCAACCTAGCGAAACCCTGTTTCAAAATAAAATTAGGCCTGGCATGGTGACCCACGCTTGTAATCCCAGCATTCCAGAGGCTGACACCAGAGGATCGTGGTCCTGGGGGCCCTCTGCAACTTAGTGAGACCATTTCAAAATAAAGAATAAAAAATAGGGAAGGGGGGTGTAGCTCAGAGGTCGAATGCCCCTGGGTTCCATACCCAGACCCACAAAATAATTAATTAATTAATTAATTAAAATAGGTCTGGGGGGTGTAGCTCAGAAGTAAAATGCTCCTGGCGCAATCTCCAGTAACACACACACACACACACACACACACACACACACACACACACTAAGTGTATGTATCTTTAAGTGGAATAAATGAATTATAGAAAATATATAGAAATATATTTATCTGTTCCGTTATTAGGTAATGCTAGTTTTCCAAAATGGTACATCAATCTATATTCCCACTGACATTGTAGGAGAGTTCTGTTTTTTTTTTTTTTGTTTCTGAGAGTCTGGGGATGGAACCCAGGGGCATTTGACCTCTGAGCTACACTCCCTGCCCTATTTTTTATTCTTTATTTTGAAACCAGGTCTAAGTTGCAGAGGGCCTCACTAAGTAGCTGAGGCTGTCCACAAACCTGGATCCTCCTGTCTCAGCCTCCCGAATGCTGGGATTACAAGCTTACGCCACCACACCTGGCTTTGTTTTGTGGTTTTGATGCTGGAAAATGAGCCCAGAGGCATTCTACCTCTGAGCTACATCCCCAACCTTATTCTGAAGCAGGGTCTTGCTAGGTTGATGAGTCTCTCACTACTGGCTGAGGCTGTCCTCGAACCTGTGATCCTGTGTCAGCCTTCCAAGTACTGGGATTATAAGCATGTGGTACCACACTCAGTTTGTATGAGTTTTAATTGTCCCATATCATTATCTTTTTCATGTAGTATTTATTTATTTATTTATTTGTAACTAAGGACTGAACCCAAGGGCATTCTACTTCTGAGCTACACTCCCAGCCCTATTTTTAATTTTTTATCGGGAGGGGGTGTTACTGGGGATGAACCCAGGAGCATTCTACCTCCGAGCTGCACCCCCAGCCCTATTTTTTATTTTATTTTATTTTTGTAGTACTGGGGGTCTCACAAAGTTTTAGAGAGCCTCAATAAGTAGCTGAGCCTGGCCATTAACCTGCGATCCTTCTGTCTCAACTTCTCAAGTACTGGGATTATAAGTGGGCGCCGTGCTGGGCTATTATTTAGTTTTTTGAAAAAGGGTCTCACTGAGTGGCCAAGGCTGGCCGGGAACCTGTGATCATCATGTCTCATCCTCCCAAATCCTGAGATTACAAGCATGTGCTACTACATCCGGCTTCATGTAGTCATTTTAATGGATGTATAATGAAATATCATTTCCTCCCTGCACACAAAATGAGGTCTGACTGGCCTCTGAATATTCTCCTTGTGTGTGTGTGTGTGTGTGTGTGTGTGTGTGTTACTGGGAATGGAACCCAGGGCTATTCTACATCCAAGCAACATTCCCAGCCCTACCTTTTATTCCTTATTTTGAAACAGCGTCTCATTGAGTTGCAAAGGGCTGAGGCTGTCAGCGAACCACGATCTTCCTGTCTCAGTCTCCCAAATACTGGGATTACAAGCATGCGCCACCATGCCCAGCTTTTCCTTTTGAATATTAAAGTTCTTTCATCATTAAAGCACACAAATGTACAAAATGTTATTTTTGCTATTAATTTTTAGTTCTTTAGATGCAAAATGGGTCCTCTGTCAGATATATGTACTACAAATTTCTTCTGCCATTCTATGATTTAGGTTTTCACTCTCTTAATGATATCTTTGGGGGGGGGGCCCACTGGGGATTGAACCTAGAGCATTCTACCTCCAAGCTACACCCCCAGTTCAGCCCAATTTTTTATTTCTTTATTTGGAAACAGGGTCTCACTAGGTTTCTGAGAGCCTTGCTACGCTGCCTAGATTGGCTTTGAACCCGTGATCCTCCTGACTTGGTCTCCTAAGTATGCGATTACACGCATGCACCACCACACCCAGCTGAACCCAGGGGCATTCTACTCTCAAGCTACAACCCCAGTTGTTGGTTTATTTATTTTATTTATTTACTTTTTTTGGTGGTACTGGAATTGGGACCCAAGAGCATTCTACTTCCAAGTGACACTCCCAGCCCTATATTTCATTCTTTATTCAAAAACAGGACTCACTGAGTTGCACAGGACCTCACCAAGTAGCTAAGGCTGTCCTTGAACCACGATCCTGTCTCAGCCTCCCAATTCTGGGATTAATAGTGTGCACCACCATGCTTGGCGCTGTTGTTGTTTTTTTAATCATTACTTTATTGTTTTGAAAGGGTCTTGCTAGGCCGCCAAAAGTCTCACTGACTTGCTGAAGTTATCCTTGAACCTGTGATCCTCCTTTCTCAGTCTCCCAAGTACCCAAGTACTAGGATTACATGGTGGGCACCACGATGCCTGGTTAATGTTATCTTTTGGTGAACAATTATTTTATTTTAATATAGCAAGTTTTAGCCTGGCATTGTGGCGCATGCTTGTAATCCCAGCATTTGGGAGGCTGAAAACAGAGGACCGTGGTTCATGGACAGCCTCAGCTACTTAGTGAGGCCGTGTGCAACTTAGTAAGACCCTGTTTCAAAATAAATAATAAATAGGGCTGGGAGTGTAACTCGGAGGTAGAATGCCCCTGGGTTCCATTCCTAGTACCATAAAAAAAAATTACCAATAAAAAATTTTTTAAATGATGTATGCACGTATGCCTCTACCATCTTGTACTCCATTAAGATATATGACTACAATAAACCAATAAAAAATTTAAAAATTTAATACAGCCAGTTTTAGCAGGGTATGGTGGAGCATACTTGTAATCCAAGTACTTGAGAGGCTGAGACAGGAGGATTGCAGGGTCGAGGCTACCCTTGGCAACTTAGTGAGGCCTTCCGCAGCTCAGTAAAACCCTGTTTCTAAATAAAAAGAACAAAATAGGGCTGGGAGTGTAGCTCGAAGGTCGAATGTCCCTGAGCTTCATTTGTAGTACCAAACATACAAAAAATATATATAGATATATATGTTATAGCCAATTTTAGATAGCGCATGCTTGTAATCCCAGTATTTGGAAGCTGACAGGAAAATTGCAGGTTGGAAGCCAGCATCAGCAACTTAATTAAGGGTCTCAACAACTTAGTGAGATCTTGTTTCCAAATAAAAAAATAGAGCAAGAGTTGTAGCAGAGAGGTAGAATGCCATATTCAATCCCCTGTACTACCAAAAGACAAAACATAGCCAGTTTTATAAGCTTTCTTTATACTTGGCAATTTATTTATTTTTCCCCATACTAGGGATGGAACCCAGGGGCATTTGACCTCCGAGCTACACCCCCAGCCCTATTTTTTATTCTTTATTTTGAAACAAGGTCTCACTGAGTCGCAAAGGGCCTCACTAGCTGAGGCTGGCTGCGAATATGGATCCTCCTGTCTCAGCCTCCCAAATGCTGAGATTAGAAGTGTGTACCACCACGCCCGGCTGCAATTTATTTTATTTTATTTTATTTTATTTTTTTGCAATACTGGGGATGGAACCCAAGGGCATTGTATCTCTGAGCTACACCCCCAGCCCTATTTTTTATTCTTTATTTTAAAACGGGGTCTCACTGAGTTGCAAAGGGCCTCCTCACTAAATAGCTAAGGCTGTCCTCACCACAATCCTCCCATCTCAGCCTCCCAAATGCTAGGATTACAAGTATGCACCACCACACCCAGCTTATATTTAGCAATTTAATCAATCTTTGCTGACACAATGGAAAACCTTTTTTTTTTTTTTTTTTTGCAGTACCGGGAATGGAACCCAGGGGCATTCTATCGCCAAGCTACACCCCTGGTCCTATTTTTTATTCTTTGAGACAGGTCTCACTGAGTTGCAAAAGGCCTCAATAAGTAGTAGCTGAGACTGTCCTTGAACCAAGATCCTCTGGTCTCAGCCTCCCAAAAGCTGAGATTACAAGCGTGAGTCACCCGCCCCCCCCAAAAAAACCTTTCTTAAAAATATTTTATTTAGATCAGCAATCCATTTGAAAATTTACTGTTGCACATATGGCTTTTTTGTTGTTGTTGTTGTTTGCAGTGAGGATGGACCCAGGGGCGTTCTACCTCTGAACTACACTCCCAGCCCTACTCTTCTTTTTATTTTTTTATTTTTTTATTTTTTTTGCAGGTGGGGGGATGAAACCCAGGGCCATTCGACCTCCAAGCTATACCACCTGCCATTTTTAATTCTTTTTTTTTTGGTGGGGGGATACTGGGGTTCCTGGAAGCCCTTCTACCTCCCAGACCTATTTTATACTTTTTTATTTGGAATCAGGGTCTCTTAAGCCAGCACGGCTGGCTTTGAACCTGCACGATCCTCCTGTCTCCACATACCAAGCGCGGGGATTACAAGCGTGCGCCAACACACCTGGTTTAATTCTTTATTTTGAAACAGGTTCTCATTAAGTTGTGGGGGGGCCTCACTAAGTAGCTGAGGCTGCCCACAAACCACAATCCTCCTGTCTCAGCCTCCGGGATTACAAGCATGTGCCACCATGCCTGGCTCCAGCCCTACATTTTATTCTTTTTTTTTTTTTTTTTTTTTTTTTTTTTTTTTTGGTGGTACTGGGGTTCCTGGAAGCCCTTCTACCTCCGGGCTACACTCCCAGACCTATTTTTGCATTTTTATTTGGAAACAGGGTCTCCTAAGCCAGCGCGCGGGGCTAGCTTCGAACCTACGCGATCCTCCTGTCTCTGCCTCCCAAGCGCGGGGATTACAAGCGTGCGCCACCACGCCCGGCTTATTCTTTATTTTGAAACAGGGTCTCACTGAGTTGCAGAGGACCTCACTAAGTAGCTAAGGCTGGCCGCGAACCGTGATCCTCCAGTCTCAGCCTCCCAAATGCTGAGATTACAAGTGTGCGCAACCACGTCTAGCTGAATATGGTGTTAAATAAGATTAAAAAAAAATCTGTTTTCCCTCATAAAGATACCAAACTGACACCATTTGATTAACTTCTTTCCCTCTGTACTGCTATGTCTCTTTTATTATAAAACAAGTGGCAGACTAGGTATCATTCTTTTTCTGGACTGTTTTGTTCCATTGATTTATTTCTCTTATCCATGTGCCAACATCATTGTGTGTGTGTGTGTAGTAATGGGGATGGAACCCAAGGACATTTTACCTTTAAACTACACCCCAGCCCTATTTTATTCTTTTATTTTGAAACAGGGTCTCACTAAGTTGAAGAGGGCCTCACTAAGTAGCTGAGGCCGTCTCCAAACCATGATCCTCGAGTCTCAGCCTCCTGAATGCTGGGATTACAAGCATGTGCCAGCATACCCAGCTAGCTTTGAAAATTTGATCCTTCTCTCAGCCCCAAAGTATAGGTATCTTCCAAAAGTGACCAGCAAAACATAGTATCTTACTACTGCTAGACAACTGGTGTTAGTATAAGTCCTACAGATTTTCTTCTACTTCTTAATTTCCTTTGCATTCTAAGTCAAGAGTGGTGGCACACAGTTGTAATGCCAGTACTTTGAAGGCTGAGACAGCAGGATCACTAGTTGATGAGTCTCACTACTTGCTGAGGCTGTTCTCAAACTAGTGATCCACATCTCAGCCTCCCAAGTACTAGGATTACAAGCGTGTGCCAACATACTTACTTGGCTTCTGTTGATTCCTTTACATACTTGGCTTCTGTTGATTCCTTTATATATATTTTAGTCAGCTTCCCTCCCCATATACCTCAATAGCCATTTCCAACTTCTGTTTATCCTTCCTACATTTAAAATAAAAAGCCGGGCGTGGTGGCGCACGCTTGTAATCCCCGCGCTTGGGAGGTTGAGACAGGAGGATCGCACAGGTTCGAAGCCAGCCTCAGCTACTTGGTGAGGCTCTCAGCAACTTAATGAGACCCTGTTTCCAAATAAAATAGAAAATAGGTCTGGGAGTATAGCCCGGAGGTAGAAAGCCTCTGGGTTCCACCCCCAGTACCATTAAAAAAAAAAAAAAAAAAAAAAGCTAGGCATGGTGGCGCATGCTTGTAATCCCAGCATTCTGGAGGCCGAGACCAGAGGATTGTGGTTCACAGACAGCCTCAGCTACTTAGTGAGACTCAGTCTCAAAACAAAGAATAAAAAATAGGGCAGGAAGTATAGCTTGGAGGTAGAACACCCCTGGGATCCCATTTTCAGATCCGAAAAAAAAAAAAAAAAAAAAAAAAAGGATAAAAAGCAAGGCATGACGATACAGGCCTGTAATCCTAGTGCTTGGGAGGCTGAGAAAGGAGGATGGCAGGTTCAAGGATTAGCAAGTAGTGAAACTCTCATCAACCTAGCAAGATCCTGTTTCAAAATAAAAATAAAATAGGGCTGGTGGTGTAGCTCAAAGATAGAATGACCTGGGGTTCTATTCTCATACCAAACATGCACACAAAAACTTCTACTCTTACCCCTACCCTCAGATGCTCTCACTTCATTTGTGATATTCATTCTTTGCAAATTATCTATATTGATACCTTGGCTCTTTAACTATTTCCTTCTGATCTCAGAGAAAGTATTCTTGCCCAAACTCATATTTAAGACTAATACCTTAATTTGTGAGCAAAGAGGAAAGATCAAATTAATTTGTGTGCAAGAGGAAAGATCAAAACAGGGCAGGACTCAAGCCGGGCATGGTGGCATACACATGTGATCCCAGTACTTGTGAGGCTGAGACAGGATGATCGGGTTTGCGGCCTGCCTCAGCTACTTAGTAAGGCCTTCTGCAACTTAGACCATGTTTCAAAATGAAGAATAAAAGAGAGAGCTGGGGTTGTAGCTCAGAGGTAGAATGCCCTGGGTTCTATCTCCAGCACCACAAAAGAGGGGGGATAAGGCTCATTAAATAATGTTTCAGCTCAGGGACTCTACTCCATAATCTATTTCCTGCATAAGTAGTATACTCAACTTTTCAGCACTTTGGTTTCTGCCATAGGACCAAAAATATATTCTAATGGCTTCCATTCTTGAAAGAAGAGGAGGAAAGGAAGGAAAGAAGGAAGGAAGGAAGGAAGGAAGGAAGGAAGGAAAGGAGGGAGGGGCAAGCAAGCTAGGCGCAGTGGTGCACACCTGCAATCTCAATAGTTCTTGGAAGAGTACGACAGTAAAATGCAGGTTCAAGGCCAGCCTCAGCAACTTGGCCCTCAGTAAATTTTTTTTTTTTTTTTTTTTTGCAGTACTAGGGATAGTTCTCAGAGGCATTTTACCTCTGAGCTACAACCCCGGCTCTCTTTTTATTTCTTTATTTTTGGGCGGGTGCTGGGAATTCAGCTCAGGGGTATTCTACCTCTGAGTTACATCCCCACCCCTATTTTTTATTCTATACTTTGAAGCAGGACCTCACTAAATTGCAGAAGGCCTCACTAAGTAGCTGAAGCTGGCCACGAACCTGTGATCCTCCTGTCTCAGCCTCCCAAGTACTGGGATTATCAATTTATGCCACCATGCCCAGTTTATTCTTTATTTTGAAACAAGGTCTTACTAGGTTGCAAAGGGCCTCACTAGATAGCTGAGGCTGGCCACCAATCCTGATCCTCCTGTCTCAGCCTCCCAAATGCTGGGATTACAAGCATGCACCATGCCCGACTAGCCTCAATAATTTTTTTTGTACTGAGGATGGAACCCAGGGGCATTCTACCTCCAAGCCACACCCCCGGCCCTATTGTTTTTTTATTCTTTATTTTGAGTTGCAAAGGGCCTCACTAAGTTGTAGCTGAAGCTGTCTGCGAACCGTGATCCTCCTGTCTCAGCCTCCCAAATGCTGGGATTACAAACTGTGCCACCTTGCCCAGTCTAAGCCCTCAGTAATTTAAAAGGATCCTGTTTCAAAATAAAAAATAAAACTAAGCATGGTGGCGCTTACCTGTAATCCCAGTATTTGGGAGGCTTTCAGGAGGATTGCAGGTTTGAGGACAGCCAATAAGCAGAGATCTTATCAATCTAGCAAGACACTGTTTCCAAATTAAAATAAAATAGGGCTGGGTGTGTAGTTTAGGGGTAGAATGCCCCTGGATTCAATCCCTAGTGCATAAATAAATAAATAAATAAACTAGGGATACAGTCCTGAGATATAATGCCCCTGGGTTTAACCCCCAGTACCACACACAAAAAAAAAAAAGAAAGAAAGAGAAATTCCTTCTTATATCTCTATTAAAAAATGGAGTATTTTTGTTTTTTTTTTTTCCACTACTGGGGATGGAACCCAGGGGCATTCTACCTCTGAGCTACACCCCTGGGTTCCATCCCAAGACCCACACACACACACACAAGAAATCTTAAACTGGGCATGGTGGCACATGCCTATAATCCCAGTATTTGGGAGTACTTGGGAGGCTGAGACAGAGGATCACAGGCTTGGGAACAGCCTCAGCAAGTAGTGAGACTGATCAGCCTCACTACTGAGACCCTGTTTCAAAATAGAGTCAGGAGTGGTGCAAGTTTGTAATCCCAGTACTTGGGAGGATGAGACAGGAGGATCCGGGTTTGCAACCAGCCTCAGCTACTTAGTGAGCTCCTCTGCAACTTAGTGAGACCCCGATTCAAAATAAAGAATAAAAAATCGGACTGGAGGTGTAGCTTAGAGGTAGAATGCCCCTGGGTTCCTTCCCCAGCACCAAAAAAAAAAAAAAGGAATCCTGAGATTGACTTTCACTGTCTATTTCTATATGAGCCAATAAAAAAATTAGTTCTATAGTAGCTTTCATTAAAATAAACTACTACCTCAGAAACAAACTGCGCAAAAACAACCAAAACAACATACGTACACAGGAACTAAATACTAAAGGTTTTTTTGTTTTTTGTTTTTGCCGGTCTGGGGATGGAACCCAGGGGCATTCGACCTCCAAGCTATACCCCCTGCCCTATTTTTTATTCTTTACTTTGAAACAGGGTCTCACTAAGTTGCAGAGGGCCTCACTAAGAAGCTGAGGCTGTCCGCGAAACTCCAGTCTCAGCCTCCCGAATCCTGGGATTACAAGCATGCGCCACCACGCCTGGCTAGAACTAAATACTAAGTTTTAGACGACTAAATTACCTTTCTCACTTATAAAACTACTTTAAAGCTGGGCGTGGTGGCGCACGCTTGTAATCCCAGCATTTGGGAGGCTGAGAAAGGAGGATCACAGTCTGCAGACAGCCTCTGCTACTTAGCGAGGCAGTTTGCAACTCACAGGGCTGACCCTCTTTCAAAATAAAGAATAAAAACTAGGGCTGGAGGTGTATGTAGCTCAAAGGCCCCTGGGTTCCACCCCAGATCCTCAAAAAAAAAAAAAAAAAAAGCATTTAACAAACTTCCAAGCACACAGCAAATGCCTTCCTTCACCTACACAGTGCCATATTCACAATAAGTATAAAACTATTTTTTTTTTGTAATACTGGGGATTGAACCCAAGGACCCTCAGCCCTATTTTTCATTCTTTATTTTGAAACAGGGTCTCACTAAATTGCAGAGGGCCTCACTAAGTAGCTGATATGCACTGATAATCTTCAAAGAAAAGCTTCAATTAGAAGTGAGTTACTAGAAGATAACTCAAGTATTTTGAGGGAATTCAAGTAGCAAAAGTACACTGATAAATGAAACGCCCAGTGATTTCCTCTGAAAAGTGAACCAAATTACCTATGATTTAATAAAATGGACAGAGTGCACACAAAGCTGCAGTTTCCGAGACTGAGAAAGACAAATCTGATTTGCCCTTGGTGAGTAATGTATCTTAAACACGCAAAATTTCCTCAAAACAAAAGGGAATCAATGGACCAAAAGGATTTGGGATGGAGGAAGAGTTTACTCTAAATTCAATAATTATATAACAGTAATAAGTATACCCAAATGAATCTTCTCCAAATACTTAGGGGGAAATATATTTTAACTTTAAAATGGGCACAAAGCAGCCTGGACTTAGCAGAACGTAGCATTGCCAGCTACTAATTGTGAAAAAATATCCCGTGGGTGGAGAGAGCAGACAGGACTCCCAATAAAACAACCACCTTAAAACACCATAAATATATAAGAACAAATACATCTGCTAAATATTTTGCACTGTTGCACCCAACTTTCAAATCAGTAAGAAGTACTTAAGGTTTAAAATATTAAACCCAACTCTACTTCTGGTTACATTTTGCAAGGATGGCTACTGGAGATGAGGAGTGATCCATGCTGATTCAAGAACAGAATAATAAGTCCAGTGTTCACCCTCAAATGTGAGAGGGGGAGGAAAAGGGAGGCTCCGAGTCCATAAAGTTCTCCTCCCTCTCAAAACACTGCAAAAATTATCCCGTCGAAGGACATTTACCCTTGAAACTCCTTGGAGGGTGACTTGAAGACTTTCTGTTCAGATCTTTGAGGGGGAGCGATTCAGGAATGCTGCAAGATCGCAACTTCCAAATACACGGACATAATTTAAATTTCCAAAGTATTTTTTCCCCTTTCAGGAAATTTCACCGTGTTCTTTGCAAACAGTCGAGCCACCCTCTCGTCTTAATAGAATGCTCGCTTCAACACCAAGTGTAAACAAACAAACAGACAAAAAAGAGCTTTAAAGAATATGCCCACAAAGCACAAAGACTATTTCCAACAACAACTAACTCCCTTTGGACTGGGGAGAGAAAGGAGAAACGGAGGAACACGAAGCAGAAAAGACACACACACACACACACACACACACACACACACACACTCTCTCTCTCTCTCTCTCTCTCTCTCTCTCTCACACTCTTGGGGAAAAGACAGCATCGAGGTGATAAAGTAGGAAGGGGGAGGAAGAGGAGCAAAGAAAAAAAAAAAAAAGGTCTAGCTGATGCTGACAATTGGAAGAGGGCGGAAAATCGCCTAAAGATCCCCAGGAGGGCTGGGCGGGACAGGGCAGTAGAGGAAGTCCACGCAGCAGGCCTACCCGAGGGGCCACTACGGAGAAAGGAAAGCGCAGAGGGGACCGGGCTCCTGCGGAAGGAGGGCCAGGCCCGGGCTCGGGCGGCGGCGGCGCGGAGCGTCCGCCCGCGGGGTGCGGGTCACCGCGGGGCTCGCAGACGTGGAAGGGGGTGCGGCGGGGGTGCGGCCGGGCGGCGGCGGCGAGCAGGCCCGTACCTTGTAGTACACGTCGAACTGGATGTTCTCGGGCAAGGAGCGGATGTCGCGGCGGGAGCGGATGTAGTTGTCCACGACCGCGGAGATGGCGGTGTTGTAGAGCGTCTCGGGGATCCACTCGAGCTCCACGGCCGCCATCTTCCTTCCCTCCGCCTCCGCCGCCTCCGCCCGCAGGCCCCCGCCTCCCTCCGTAGCGAACTCGCCGGCGGCCTCGGAGGACTCGGGGAGCGCGGCGGCGGCCGGGCGGGAACGCGGCACGAGGCGCGGCCGCCGGGCTCCTCCGGCGCGGACGAAGGCGGCGGCGGGCGCGGGCGCGGGCGGCGAGCGGACAGCGGCGGCGGCGGCCGGCCTCAGCCTCACATTCCGGGAGGGACGGGAGCCGGGCGCCGTCCCCGCGCCGCGCTCCGCAGGGGCGGGCCTGCGCGGCGGCGTCGTGACGTCACACGCGCGACGCCCCGGCGCAGGGATGCGGCAGCCCCGGCTCGGCAGCCCCGCGCGTGGGGGCGACGGCCCTGGGATCGCACCCGGAGATGTTCTGCCCCCCAGCTAAACCTCCGGCCTCGTTTTATTTTGGGGGGTGGGTAAACAAGATCTCACTAGATGTCTCAGGGTCTCCCTAGATTGCTGAGCCTGGCCTCGAGTCTGTCTGGGATCTCCTACCCAAGTACGGGGATCACAGCCCTGCGCCGCCGCCGCCACCAGGCCCGGCTGGTCACAGGGGTTTTGCCCTTCATTCTGAGTCACTGG
The DNA here is from genome assembly GCF_963383645.1 of Muscardinus avellanarius. Lineage (NCBI taxonomy): Eukaryota > Metazoa > Chordata > Mammalia > Rodentia > Gliridae > Muscardinus > Muscardinus avellanarius. Next base: position 34,179,041 of record NC_137802.1, read on the forward strand.
CAAATCCTGCACCGCGAGTTCTTAGATGAGAACCCTTTTGAGCTTCAGGTGACAGTTAAGATCGTCTCTCCACTAAATTGCCCAATTGCCCATCATTGAAGATTGGGCATTCGAGAAACTCACTTTGATTCGAAATCCTTCCTTAGACTCCCGTCACTAACCCAGGTTAAGAACCTGCCATCTAGGTCTCCAAGGAGAGAAACTTACATTTCATTGTATAGCCATTCACAGTGTTGGAATTTTTTTTTAATTTTTACTGTTTCTTTTACCCAAAATAAAAAATATATATACAAAAAGAAGAAGAACTATTATAGGAGAATTAACATGGGAAGTAAGCCTGATTATGGCTGACACAGATATAATTGTAGAGGTAAGATTTTTCTCCATCAGTGGGGCTGGGGATTGAACCCAGAGAAGCGCTACCTCTGAGATACATGCCCAATGTTTATTTTTTTGTGTGAGCTGGGGATTGAAGTTAGGGTCATTCTATCTCTGAGCTACACCCCCAGCCCTATTTTTTATTTTTTATTTCAAAACAGGGTCTCAATAAGTTGCAGAGAGCCTCACTAATCAGCTGAGACTGGCTGCGAACTTGCAATCCTCTTGTCTCAGCCTCCCCAGTACTGGGATTACAAGAATGAGCCACCAGCCGGGCCCCAGTCCTTTTTAATTCTTATTTTGAAACAGAGTCTCACTAAATTGTAAAATGCTAGGTTCAAACCTGTGATCCTCCCGTCAATCAAGTCCTTCAGCACATTCTGCATTAGGAGTGCTTAATGCGGAGCTTTTCGAGCATCAAGTAAAAGTTAGAATCCTCTTCCTCAAAAAAGTATCCAGTTACCCATTCATTAAAGATTAAGCATTCAAAAAATTCTCTTTGGCCGGGCATGGTGGTTCACCCTTGTAATCCCCAAGTTTGGGAGGCTGAGACAGGAGGATCGCGCAGGTTCGAAGCTAGGCTTGCTGGCTTAAGAGACCCTGTTTCCGAATAAAATATAAAATAGGTCTGGGAGTGTAGCCCAGAGGTAGAAGGGTTTCCAGGAACCCCAGTACCACCACCAAAAAAAAAAAAAAGATATAAAATAGGGTTGGGGCATAGCTTGGCAGTAGAATGCCCCTGGGTTCAACCTCCAGCACCAATAAATAAATAAATAAATATGCAAAACAACAACAAAAAAAACTCCTGTTCTAGAAGAATTTGCTTGGAGGGTTAGTCTGATTACCGCTAACAAATAACTGCAGCAGTAAGAGGTGTGTGTGTTTGTGTGTGTGTGTGTGTGTGTGTGTGTGTGTGTGTGTTACCTGGGATCTATCAAAATTACAACGGGCTGTTCTCAAACCTGCAATACTTGGCTCAGCCTCTTAAGTACTTACTAGGGTTGTAGGCCTGCACCCCTATACTGGCTGGAAAGAAGAAGAAAAAAGGCATGGGCATTGTGGCCCACACCTGTATTCCAATACCTGAAAGGCTGAGACAGGAGGATTGCAGATTCGCAGACAACCTCCACTACTCAGTGAAGCCTCTGCAGTTTAGTGAGATCCTGTTTCAAAATAAAGAATAAGTTGAGTATAATGCCAGCATAATGGTACATGCTTGTAATCCCAGCATTCAGGAGGCTGAGACAGGAGGATCGCAGTTCGTGGACAGCCTCAGCTACTTAGTGAGGCCCTTTGCAACTCAGTGAGACCCTGTTACAAAAATAATGAAGCCGGGCGTGGTGGCGCACGCTTGTAATCCCAGCATTCAGGAGACTGAAACTGGAGGATTGCAGACAGCCTCAGCTACTTAGTGAGGCCCTCCGCAACTCAGTGAGACCCTGTTTCAAAATAAAGAATAAAAAATAGGGCTGGTGAGCCGGGCGTGGTGGCGAACGCTTGTAATCCCTGCACTTGGGAGGTGGAAACAAGAGGATCGTGCTGGTTCGGAGCCAGCCTTGCTGGCTTAAGAAACCCTGTTTCAAAATTTAAAAAAATATAAAATAGGTCTGGGAGTGTAGCCCGGAGGTCCAGGAACCCCAGTACCACCAAAAAAAAAAAAAAAAAAAAAAAAAAAAAAAAAAAAAAGAATAAATATAAAGAATGAAAACTAAGCCAGGCGTGGTGGCACATGCTTGTAATCCCAGCGCTTGGGAGGCTGAGACAGGAGAATCGCACAGGTTCGAAGCCAGCCTCAGCTTCTTAGTGAGGCTCTTGGCAACTTAGTGAGACCCTGTTTCCAAATAAAGTATAAAATAAGCTAGGCGTGGTGGCGCACGCTTGTAATCCCAGAATTCGGGAGGCTGAGACCAGAGGATCGCGGTTCATAGACAGCCTCAGCTACTTAGTGAGGCCCTCTGCAACTCAGTGGGACCCGGTTTCAAAATAAAGATTAAAAAAATAAGGCAGGGGGTGTAGCTTGGAGGTTGAATGCCCTTGGGTTCCATCCCCAGACCCCCCCTCAAAAAAAGTAGCCTGGAAGTAGAAAAGCCCCTAGGTTCCACTCCCAGTACCATCAAATAAATAAATAAATAAGAAAATAAAGAATAAAAAAAAAAATAGGCCGGGCGTGGTGGCACACGCTTGTAATCCCCGTGCTTGGGAGGCAGAGACAGGAGGATTGTGCAGGTTCGAAGCCAGCCGCGCGCGCTGGCTTAGGAGACCCTGTTTCCAAATAAAAATGTAAAAATAGGTCTGGGAGTGTAGCCCGGAGGTAGAAGGGCTTCCAGGAACCCCAGTACTACGAAAAAATAATAATAATAATAAAAATAAATATATAAATAAACAATAAAAATATAGGACTGGAGGTGTAACTCAGAGGTAGAATGCCCCTGGGTTCCAACCTCAGTACCGCAAAAATTTAATTGTGAATGTAATCCCAGTACTTGGGAGACTGAGACAGGAGGATCTCAGGCTTGCAGCCAACCTCAGCTACTAAGAGAAGCCTTCTGCAACTTAGTGAGACCCTATTTCAAAATAAAGAATAGGCCAGGCGTGGTGGCCCATGCTTGTAATCCCAGTACTTAGGAGGCTGAGACAGAAGAATCATGCAGGTTTGAAGCCAGCCTCAGGTACTTAATGAGGCTCCCAGCAACTTAGTGAGACCCTGTTTCCAAATAAAATATAAAATAAATCTGGGAATGTAGCCTAGAGGTAGAAGGCCTCTGGGTTCCATCCCCAGTAGCACGAAGAAGAAGGAGAAGGAGAAGGAGAAGGAGAAGGAGAAGGAGGAGGAGGAGGAGGAGGAGGAGGAGGAGGAGGAGGAGGAGAAGGAGGAGGAGAAGGAGGAGGAGGAGAAGAAGAAGGAGAAGGAGCAGCAGCAGCAGCAGCGTTGAGGGTGTAACTCAGAGGTAGAATGACTCTGGGTTCAATCCCCAGTACCAAAAAAATAAACAAAATAAAATATAAAAATAAAGAAATAAATAAAAAGGGCTGAGTGTGTAGCTATGAGGTATAATGCCCCTGGTTCAATCCTCAGTGCCACAAAACACTTTTATATTTTGTTTGTTTATTTATGTATTTATGTGTGGTACTAGGGATGGAACCCAGGGACATTCTTTTTCTGAACTACACAACAACCCTATTTTTTTATTCTTTGTTTTGAAACAGGGTCTCGTTGGGTTACAAAGGGCTTCACTAAGTAGTAGTTGAGGCTGTCCGTGAACTGTGATCCTCTGGTCTCAGCCTCCCAAATGCTGGGATTACAAGCGTGCGCCACCATGCCTGGATAAACACTTTTTAATTAAAAATAAAAATAATAAACTAGGCATGATGGCACATGTCTGTAATTCCAGTACTTGGCAGGCTGAGACTGCAGGATTGTGCAGGTTCGAAGCCACTCTCCACGATTTAGCGAGGCTCTCAGCAACTCAATGAGACCCTGTTTCCAAATAAAATATAAAATAGGTCTGAGGGTGTAACCCAGATGTAGAAAGCCCCTGGGTTTCATCCCTAGCACCATAGATAAATATAAATAATAAAAATTAATAAGCTAAATTGCTGAAAGCAGTGATGCCTGACTGTCATCCCAATACTTGGAAGGTTGAGACAGGAGGATCGCAGGCTTGAAGATAGTCTCAGCAATTTAGCAATACTCTCAGCAATCTAAGAAGACTGTATACTTTTTCCTTTTTTTTTCTTTTTTTGGTGGTACTAGGGGTGGAATCCAGAGGCTTTCTACCTCTGAGCTATACTCCCAGACCTATTTTATATTTTCTTTGGAAACAGGGTCTCACTAAGTTGCTGAAAGCCTCACTGAGGCTGGCTTCGAACCTGCGCAATCCTCCTGTCTCAGCCTCCCAAGCGCGGGGATTACAAGCGTGCGCCACCACGCCCAGCTAGAAGATTGTATTTCAAAACAAAAAATAAAAAAGGGCTGGAGGTGTAGCTCAAAGGTAGGACACCCCTGGGTTCAATCCTCAGTACAAAAAAAAAAAAAAAGGCTAAATCATGACTATGTTATGACTTCATGATAAAAAGAAAAACAAGAAAAGAAAACCCAGAGGTTTCTGTTTCTCCCATGGCTAAAGCCCCAGCTTCCAGGGATTGTTGGATAACTGGGAGCGCCTGTTTCAGCTCTTTCCTTCTTGTGCATCAACATCTGCTATTTTTGTAATTGATTTTCTAGTTCTGTGATTTCAGGAACTTGATGCAACATCTTTCTGTTCTAGGAATTTCACAAGGAAATTACTGCCATAGTTGTCCGAGACACTCAATCTTTTAGTCACCCTGTAACACTGTAAAACCTAAAACAACAATAATGTCCTGATATTTAAGCACTAAAGGAATTTGAAAGGGCTCTTTCAATTTACTCTTCACCCTTATATTTCAGTATTAAATGGTTAAGTAATTCAGTAAAGAAAAGAAATCTTCTCTCTCTCTCTTTTTTTTTTTTTTTCAGTACTGGGGATGGAACCCAGGGACATTCTACCTCTGAGCTATGTCCCCAGACCCCTTTTTTATTCTTTATTTTGAAACAGGATCTCACTGAGTTGCAAAAGGCCTCACTAAGTAGTAGCTGAGGCTGTCCTCGAACCACAATACTCCTGTCTCAGGAGGTAGAATGCCCCTGGGTTCCATCCTCAGTACTGCAGAAAGAAAGAAAGAAAGAAAGAAAGAAAGAAAGAAAGAAAGAAAGAAAGAAAGAAAGAAAGGAAGGAAGGAAGAAAGAAAGAAGTTCTCAATATGGTGGTACACACCTGTTATCCCAGCTACTTTGGAGGCTGAGGCAGGAGGATCACAAGTTTGAGGCCAGCCTGCCTGAACAATTTAGCAAGACCTTGTCTTGGTATAATAAAAAATAATAAGGGAGCCGGGCATGGCGGCACAGGCTTGTAGTCCCAGTACTTGGGTGGCTAAAACAAGAGAATTGCAGGTTCAAAGCCAGCCTCAGCTACTTAGTGATGCCCTCCACAACTTAGTAAGACCCTGTTTCAAAATAAAGAACAAAAAATTGGGCTGGAGGTGTACCTTAGAGGTAAAATGCCAAACTAATGCATGTGTATGTATGTTCATAGCTGCCCAATTCACATAGCCAGACTATGGAACCAGCCAAGATGTCCATCAACAGATGAATGGATTACAAAACTGTGGGATATGTACACAATGGAATTTTACTCAGCCATTAAAAAAACCTCAATTACATCATTTTCAGGGAAATGGATGGAACTGGAGGACATTATGCTAAGTGAGATTAGTCAGTCACAAAAAATAAGAAATCAGATGCTTTCCCTAATATGTGAAAGCTGAGGAGAAATGGGTCATAGGAGGAACTCTAGATGAAAAAGGAAATCCTATAGAGGAGCAAACAAGACAACCTAAAGGAGGAGAAAGGAGGGGGGAAGAGGAAAATCTCTAAAACACACAATGTACTTAAACATATCAAAGTCAACCACTAAGCCAAGCAAAGGAAGGAGGGATGGGGAGGGAATGGGGTGGGAATTGGGTAGGGGTTAATCAGTGATGTGTACAGGTATGTCCACACAAGTTTTTTTTACCCCAATATGATGTATGAATATAATGCACCAATAAAAAAATTTTTTTAAATAAGTGAATTTCCAGTAACATTAAAATTGTGAGTGAAAAAAAAATACCCCTGGGTTCAACCCCCAGTACTGTGAAATGAAGAAAGAATAAGGAACTTAGGAAGACCCTGTTTCTAAATAAAAAATAAAATAAGCCCAGTACTTACGAAGCTGAGACAAGAGGATCACAAGTTCACGGCCAGCCTCAGCAACTTAGTGAGATCCTTTTTCAAAATAAAGACTAATAGCCAAGCATGGTGGCGCACGCTTGTAATCCCCCCGCTTGGGAGGCTGAGACAAGAGGATTGTTCAGGTTCGAAGCCAGCCTCAGCTACTTAGTGAGTCTCTCAGGAACTTAGTGAGACCCTGTTTCCAAATAAAATACAAATATAGGTCTGGGAGTGTAGCCCAAAGGTAGAAAGCCTCTGGGTTCCACCCCCAGTACCACCAAAAAAAAAAAAAAAAAAAAAAGAATAAAAATAGGGCTGGAGGTGTAGCTCTGAGGTAAAATGACCCTGGGTTCAGTTAATCCTCAGTTCCGCAAAATAAATAAAATAAAATAGGGCTAGGGGTGTAGTTCAGAGGTAGAATACCCCTGTGTTCAATCCCCAGACTAAGAAAAAAAAAAAAAAAGAGTGGGGTTATAGGTTGGAGGGAGAATGCTCCTGGGTTCAAGGCCCAGTAGCCCTCACCCCACACATGCACACAGAGGGTCTGATACCTGTTGTGACAGCCATTTCTTTGAAGTTCCTATCATTGAGAAATGGGAACCAAACACTTCCCCTTGCACTGGGGTTGACTGTGACCGCGCTGGCCTCCGGAGGGTAGCACAAGTGATACTGTGTGACTTCTGGGGCTACATCAGAGAAGCCTGTGCAGAGTCCACCTTGTTCTCTGAAGTTCCCACTCTCAGATCGCTCAGATAAAAAATCCACTAGGCCGAGGCCACCCTACACTGAGAAAGGCCCAGTGCTATGGAAAGCTACACGTCAGCGCTGTGGTCAGCAGACTCAGGCTCACCCCAGCCCAGCTACCAGATGCTCTGAGCAAAGGCCCTCTGGATGATTTCAACTCTAAGACATCTTTATCATCCTTAACTATCCCAGATGAGGGCCCCAACATGATGGAGTAGAGAGGAGCATCTCTGCTATGCTCTGTCTGAATTCCTGAGCCATGGGAGTCCAAGTGGTTGTTCATTCCTATCCCTGAGGTCAAGTTTGGTATTCTATGAATGACACAGCAGTAACAGGAACATCCTGTTCCAATCCCTAAAGTCCGTAGGAACTCATTGCTTTAGACTCCATAATGAACCAGGTCCCTCTCAGGGCTGTACATTACTAAGCATGTGCATTCATTCATGAAGACAATACAACTCATAGCCTGTGCTGGACAACTTCCTTAAATTTCAGACAATGTCTCTGTGACTCTCTGTTTATGTGAGAGAATAAAAGAATGAAAATATAAGAGCTTGGCGTGGCGGCCCCCGCTTGTAATCCCAGTACTTGGGAGGCTGAGACAGGGGATTGAAGGTTTGAAGCCAGCCTCAGCAACTTAGTGAGGCTTCCAGCAATTTAGCAAGACTCTGTTTCAAAGTAAAAAATAAAATAGGGCCGGGGGGGGGGGGGAGTCTAGCTTGGAATGCCACTAGGTTCAATCCCCATGCTACAAAAAAAAAAAAAAATGAATTTATAAGAATGAATGAGCCAGGCCCAGTGGTAGATGCCCATGATCTCCGTACTTGAGGACCCTAAGACAAAAAGATTACAGGTCAGCCTTAGCAATTTAGTGCAACACTGTTCCATTTTTCTTTCTTTATTTTATTTTATTTTATTTGTGTATGTGGTGCTAGAGATTGAACACAGGGGCATTCTAGCTCTGAGCTACACCCCCAACCCTATTTTATTTTATTTATTTGGAAACAGGTCTCACTAAGTTTCTGAGAGCCCCACTAAATCACTAAAGCTGGCTGCAAACCTACCATCCTCCAATCACAGCCTCTTAAGTACTGTGATTACAAAGTACACACCATCACACCCGGTTTAGTGCAACTCTGTTTCAAAAAATAAAATAAACCTAGTCTGAGAAAGAAGGATTGGAAGTTCAAGGACAGCCTCAGAAAATAGTGAGACTCACCCCTGCGTGGTGGCACACGCTTGTAATCCCAGCGTTTGGGAGACTGAGACAGGAAGATAGCAGATCACAGACAGCCTCAGCTACTTAGTGAGTCCCTTTGCAACTCAGTGAGACCCTGTTTCAAAAGGTGTAGCTCAAAGGCAGAATGCTCCTGGGTTCCATCAAAACTACTGCAAAGAAAGAAAAAAAGAAAGAAGGAAAGAAAGAAAGAAAGAAAGAAAGAAAGAAAGAAAGAAGAGAGAGAGAGAGAAGAGAGAGAAAGAAAAGAAAATTACTCTCATCAATCTTTGTTTCAAAATAAAAATAAAGCCAGGCGTGGTGGTGCACGCTTGTAATCTCTGCGCTTGGGAGGCAAAGACAGGAGGATCGCGCAGGTTCAAAGCCAGCCATGCTGGCTTAAGAGACCCTGTTTCCAAATAAAAATATAAAATAGGTCTGGGAGTGTAGCCAGGAGGTAGAAGGGCTTCCAGAAACCTCAGTACCACCAAAAATAAAATAAAACAAAATAAAAATAAAATTAGGCTAGAGTTAAAGCTCAGAGGTAGAATGCCCCTGGGCTCAATCCCCAGCAACACGCGTGCGCGTGCACACACACACACACACACGCACACGCACACGGAGATGATGATTTTTGTCCTAATCTGAAGATTCTTTTACAGAGCTCTGCAAACCTAGATTGATATATTATTTTCAACACTCATCGAGCACAGACTAACAGCCACATGACTCTCATACATAGGGTCTTCAGATGTCATATAAACAAATCACACATTATATAAGCAAAATGATGGGATCATGTCATAATGGCTTATGTAATTTACAACCACCAAAGATGAGAGCAAGTCTATGTCAACAAGTTCTGGTCACCTCGGGAAACAGTGCATACAGGAAATAAGGCCTAGTTCTCATCCCTCATCACCCGTATCTGCCCAAATGCAAGAGGTTCCTGGACCTGTTCATAGTTATTGTCCATCTGGTGTTCGCTCCTTTATTTATTTATTTGTACGTGTGTACAGTATTGGGGATGGAGCCCAGAGGCATTCAACCTCTGAGCTACACACCCAGCCCTATTTTATTTTTTATTTTTACTTACTTTTTTTTGCCACTGGAGATTGAACCCAGAAGTATTCTACCTCCAAGATACCACCCCCCAGACTTACTGTATTTTTTATTTGGAAACAGGGTTTCTCTAAGTTATTGATAGACTCACTAGGTTGCTGGGTCTGGCCTCAAACCTGTGATCCTTCTGTTTCAGCCTTCTAAGTACTAGGACCTCAGGATTGCATCAGTACATGCAGGTCTTACTTTTTATTTTATTTTACTTTATTTATTTATTTATTTATTTATTTATTTATTTATTTATTTATTTGCAGTACTGGGGATGGAGCCCAGAGGCATTGTACCTCCGAGCTACACCCCCAGCTCTATATTTTATTCTTTTTTTTGAAATAGGGTCTCACTGAGTTGTAAAGGGCCTCACTAAGTAGTTGAGGCTGTCCACAAACCATGATCCTCCTGTCTCAGCCTCCCAAATGCTGGGATTACAAATGTGCACCACCACACCCAGTTTTCTCTTAAGTATTTTTAGTCTCAATAAGTTCATAGGAAAATAACAGTGGAACAGATTTACTTAAACAATTATAAGTGAGTTAATATTCATTGTCACTTAATATCAGAGCTGGTGAAATTCTCTATCAGAATATTTAGGGCCTGGCATGGTGGTGGCTCATGCTTGTAATCCTAGTACTTGGGAGGCTGAGTCAGGAGGATCACAGGTTCTTGGGCAGCCTCAACAATTTAGTGACACTCTCAGCAAACTTTGTGAGGCCCTGTTTCAAAAAAATATATTAATAAAAGGACTGGATATGTAACTCAGAGGTAGAATGCCCCTGAGTCAATCCCTTGTACCAAAAAAAAAAGTTTTTTTTTAATGTGAATCAAATCATAGTTCTTGACCAGTTGGTGGCACACACCTGTTATTCTAGTACCTGGTAGGCTGAGACAGGAAGATCACAGTTTTGAGGCTAGTGTCACTGACAGTGAGATTCTGTTTCAAAACAAAAAATAAGCCAGGCGTGGTGGTGCACGCTTGTAATCCCCGCACTTGGGAGGCAGAGACAGGAGGATCGCTAGCCACGCTGGCTTAAGAGACCCTGATTCCAAATTTTAAAAAGTATAAAAATAGATCTGGGAGTGTAGCCCAGAGATAGAAGGGTTTCCAGGAATCCTAGTACCACCAAAAAATTAAATAAATAGAGCCGGGCATGGTGGCACACGCTTGTAATCCCCACGCGTGGGAGGCTGAGACAGGAGGATCGCACAGGTACAAAGCCAGCCTCAGCTACTTAGTGAGGCTCTCAGCAACTTAGTAAGAACCTGTTTCCAAATAAAATATTAAAAAAAAAATAGGTCTGGGAGTATAGCCCAGAGGTAGAAGGCCCCTGGGTTCCACCCCCAGTACCACAAAAATAAATAAATAAGCCAGTCGTGGTGGCGCACACTTGTAATCCCAGCATTTGGGAGGCTGAGACCTGGAGGATCGGGGTTCGTGGACAGCCTCAGCTACTTAGTGAGGCCTCTGCAACTCAGTGAGACCTGGTTTCAAATTAAAGAAAAAATAGGGCAGGAGGTGTAGCTCGAAGGTCAAATGCCCCTGGGTTCCATCCCCAGACCCGCAAAAATAAATAAATAAATAAATAAAAATAAATAAATAAATAAATAAATAAATAAATAAATAAATAATAAAAAGGGTTAGGGGTGTAGCTCAGAGGTAGAATGTCCCTGTGTTCCATCCCCAGTACCACAAAAAGAAAAAAATATGACAGGGGATGTAGCTCAGTAGTGGAACACCCCAGGTTCAATCCCCAGTCCCCCTACACATACAAAGATAACCCTGTGCCATCTGATAGAGAGATACCATTATCCTGAGTGATTTCATAATCCTCCAACCCACCTGCCAAACTGTGTGTATGTGTGTGTGTATGTGTGTGTGTGTATTTTACTGGGATTGAACCCAGGGGCATTCTAACTCTGCACAATGCCCTTAGCTCTATTTTATTTTTTATTTTGAAACAAGGTCTAAGTTGCTGAGGCTGGCCTTGAACCTGTGATCCTCCTGTCTCCACTTCCCAAGTACTGGGAATGGTGGTGGTTCACACTTGTAATCCCAGCACTTGGGAGGCTGAGACAGGAAGATCATGGTTCGAGGACAGCCTCAGCTACTTAGGCCCTTTGCAACTCAGTGAGACCCTGAGTTGAGACCTTTATTTTATTTAAAATAAAGAATAAAGAAAGTCGGGCGTGGTGGCGCACGCTTGTAATCCCAGCATTTGGGAGGCTGAGACCGGAGGATCGCAGTTCGCGGACAGCCTCAGCTACTTAGTGAGGCTCTCTGCAACTTAGTGAGACCCTGTTTCAAAATAAAGAATAAAAAAACAGGGCAGGGGATGTAGCTCGGAGGTCAAATGCCCCTGGGTTTCATCCCCAGACCCGCAAAAAAAAAAAAAAAAAAAAAAAAAAAAAAGAATAAAGAGCTGGATGTGGTGACGCACACTTGTAATCCCAGCATTTGGGAGGCTGAGACAGGAGGATCACAGTTTGCGGCCAGCCTCAGCTACTGATGCCCTCCAAATCTTAGTGAGACCCTGTTTCAAAATAAAGACTAAAGCCAGACGTGGTGTAACATGCTTGTAATCCCAGTACTTGGGAGGGTGAGATAGGAGGATTACACAGGTTCGAAGCCAGCCTCAGCTACTTAGTGAGGCTCTCAGTAACTTAGTAAGACCCTGTTTCCAAATAAATTATAATATAGGGCTGGGGAGTGGCCCAGAGGTAGAAAGCCCCTGGGTTCCACCCCCCAGTACCTAAATAAATAAATAAATAAATAAATAAATAAAGATTAAATGGCCAGGGGTGGTGATAATCCCAGCATTCAGGAGCCTGAGACTTGAGGATCGTGATTTGCGGACAGCCTCAGCTAACTAGCAAGGACTTTTGCAACTCACTGAGACCCTCTTTCAAAAAAACATAAAGACAGCCAGGCACGGTAGCCCATGCTTGTAATCCCAGCATTCAGGAGGTGAAGACCTGAGGATCATGGTTCGTGTACAGCCTCGACTACTTAATGAGGCGCTCAGCAACTTAGTGAGACCTTGTTTCCAAAGAAAAACCCCTGGGTTCCACCCCCAGTACCACCAAAATAAATAAAGAAACTAAAAAATAGGGTTGGGGGTGTAGCTCTGAGGAAGAATGCCTCTGGTTTCTATCCCGGTACTGCAAAAAAAAAAAATATATATATATATATGTGTGTGTGTGTGTGTGTGTGTGTGTGTGTGTGTGTGTGTGTGTGTGTGTGTTTGTGTGTATGTGTGTGTATTAGGGCTGGAGTTGTAGCTCAGAGGTAGAATTCCCCTGGGTTCCATTCCTGATATCACAAAAAGAAAGGAAAAGTAAAAATGGGAAAGAGAGAGAGAGAGAGAGAGAGAGAGAGAGAGAGAGAGAGAGAGAGAGAGAGAGAGAGAGAGAAAGAGAGAGCGTGAGCGCGGGGGCTAGCGCGAGCAAGAGAGCAAGCTGGGCGTGGTGGCGCACACTTGTAATCCCAGCATTTGAGAGGCTGAGACTGGAGCATCGTGGTTCAAGGACATCCTCAGCTACTTAGGCCCTCTGCAACTCAGTGAGACCCTGTTTCAAAATAAAGAATAAAAAATAGGGCAGGAGATGTAGCTTGGAGGTCAAATGCCCCTGGGTTCCATCCTCAGATCAAAAAAAAAAAAAAAATTAGAAGAAGAAGAAAAGAAAGAAAGAGAAAGAATATATTCACAATGTTGTATGATCAACACCATTGTTATCCATTTCCAGAATTTTTCATCATTATTGGGGACGCTGGTGAGGCGATTCAACCCGGGAGCATTCTATCTCCGAGATGTAACCCTCAACCACATTTTTGCTTTTTTTGTGTGTGTGGGTGGGTCTGGGGATGGAACCCAGGGGCATTCGACCTACAAGCTATACCCCCTGCCCTATTTTTTATTCTTTATTTTGAAACAGGGTCTCACTGAGTTGCAGAGGGCCTCACTAAGTAGCTGAGGCTGTCCTTGAACCACGATGCTCCAGTCTCAGCCTCCCAAATGCTGTGATTACAAGCATGCGCCACCACACCTGGCTTACTATTGATTGATTGATTGATTGTGGTACTGCGGTTCCTGGAAACCCTTCTACCTCCGGGCTACACTCCCAGACCTATTTTTATACTTTTTTATTTGGAAGCAGGGTCCCTTAAACCAGCGCGGCTGGCTTCGAACCTGCGTGATCCTCCTGTCTCCGCCTCCCAAGAGCGGGGATTACAAGCGTGCGCCACCACACCCGGCCTTATTTTTTATTTTGAAACAGGATCTCATTAGGCTGATGTGAGTTTCACTTTTGTGTGTGTGTGTGTGTGTGTGTGTGTGTGTGTGTGTGTGTGATACTGGGGATGGAACCCAGGGGCATTCTACTCCTAGCCCTCTTCTTTATTCTTTATTTTGAAACAATATCTCACTGAGTTCCTGAGAGCCTCACTAAGTAGCTGAGGCTGTGATCCTCCTGTCTTAGCCTCTGGAATGCTGGAATTACAAGCATGCACCACCATGCCCTGCTATAAAGTGTTTCACTTCTTGCTGAGGCAAGAAGTTCTTGCCTCAAACCTTCGAGTCTCCTTTCTCAGCCTCCCAAGTCCTGAGATTACAGGCATGCTCTAACTCTCATCATTCTAATAAAATAAATAAATAAAATTCCATGGGTATTTAACACTCTGAATTCCTGAACCTCCTAGCCCCTCCAGGCCTAGCAACTACCTTTCTACTTTTTTTTTTTTTTTGTATTGGAGATTGTACCCAGGGGCATTGTACCTCTGAGCTATACCCCCAGTGCCACGGATCACTTCTCAGTAGCCACGGACAATTTAGGCTTATTTGTATCCTTACATGTAGACTCTTAGTCATAAATAGATATTAGTTTATGGAGCCGGGCGTGGTGGCGCACGCTTGTAATCCCCGCGCTTGGGAGGCGGAGACAGGAGGATCCCGCAGGTTCAAAGCCAGCCTTGCTGGCTTAAGAGACCCTATTTATTTCCAAATAAAAATATTTTAAAAATAGGTCTGGGAGTGAAACACGGAGGTAGGAGGGTTTCCAGAAACCCCAGTACCACCAAAAAAATTTTGAGTTTATTTATTTATGTATTATTATTTAGTTATTTAGGTATTATTTATGACACACTCGGCGAGAAAAGCAGCGAGCTCTTCACTATTTTTCTGCTACTTCTGCAATTCTCACAGAAGCCTCTTTTATGGATAAGTTTAGGCAAAACATTTGTTAATGCCAAGCTCAGGATACACAGAGAGCAACCTGTAATATAGAGAAAAAAGCTATTCTCAGCAGACATGGAGTAAAGAAGGAATGTCCACCTGGGCTCATTTCTGATATCAGGACCTTGAGACAGTCCTGTCTGCAGGAATTCTCTCCATAGCTCAGTCTCTGCTGCTAAGACGGTCTAACTGACCTCAGAAACTTAACCTTTGAAGGTCTGCAAAACTCCAGCCCTATTTTTTATTTTTCATTTTAAAATAGGGTCTCACAGCCGGGCGTGGTGGCGCACGCTTGTAATCCCAGTGCTTGGGAGGCTGAGACAGGAGGATCGCACAGGTTCGAAGCTAGCCTCAGCTACTTAGTGAGGCTTTCAGCAACTTAGTGAGACCTTGTTTCCAAATAAAATATAAAAATAGGGCTGGGAGTATAGCCCAGCCAGGCGTGGTGGCGCACGCTTGTAATTCCCTCACTTGGGAGGCGGAGACAGGAGGATCGCACAGGTTCAAAGCCAGCCATGCTGGCTTAAGAGAGGCTGTTCCCAAATTTTTTTTAAAAAGTTTAAAATAGGTCTGGGAGTGTAGCCCAGAGGTAGAAGGGTTTCCAGGAACCCCAGTACTACAAAAAAAAAAAAAAATAGGGTCTCACAGCCGGGTGTGGTGGCTCTCGCTTGTAATCCCAGCATTTGGAGGCTGAGACAGGAAGATCATGGTCCGAGGACCGCCTCAGCTACTACTTAGTGAGGCCCTTTGCAACTCAGTGAGACACTGTCTCAAAATAAAGAATAAACCCAGCCAGGTGTGGTGGTACATGCTTGTAATCCCAGCATTCAGGAGGCTGAGACAGAATTGTGGTTCACAGACAGTCTCAACTACTTAGTGAGGCTGTTTTCAATTCAGTGAGACTCTGTTTCAAAATAAACAATAAAAAATAGGGCTGCAGGGTATAGCTCAGAGGTAGAATGCCCGTGGGTTACATCCCCAGTACTGCTAATAAATAAATAAATAAATAAATAAATAAATAAATAAAATAGGGTCTCACTAAATTGTGGAGGGCTTCACTAAGTAGCTGAGGCTGTCCACAAACCCTCAGTCCTCCTGTGTCTCAGCCTCCCAAGTACTGGGATTATAAGCATGTATGACCAATGCTTGCCTTGCATTTCTTTTTAAGGTTTAATAATACTCTACTCAATGTACATACCACATTTTGTTTATTTGGTGTGTGTGTGTTACTAGAAATTGTACCGAAGGGCTGGATGTGGTGGTACACGCTTGTAATCCCAGCATTCCAGAGGCTGAGACCAGAGGATCGCAGTTCGCAGACAGCCTCAGCTACTTAGTGAGGCCCTCCATAACTTAGTGAGACCCTGTTTCAAAATAAAGGTTAGCTGGGCATGATGGCGCATGCTTGTAATCCCCGCGCTTGGGAGGCAGAGACAGGAGGATCACGCAGGTGCGAAGCCAGCCTCGCTGGTTTAAGAGACCCTGTTTCCAAATAAAAAGCATAAAATAGGTCTGGGAGTGTAGCTCGGAGGTAGAAGGGTTTCCAGGAATCCCAGTACTACCAAAAAAAAAAAAGAAGAAGAAGAAGAATAAAAATAGAGTAGGGGATATAGTTTGAAGGTCGAATGCCCCTGGGATCCATCCCCGGACCTGAAATAAATAAATAAATAAATAAATAAATAAATAAATAAATAAATAAATGTAAAGAAAGAAAGAAAAAGAAATTGAACCCAAGGGCGTTCTACCTCCAAGCTACATCCCTCCTTATTTTATTTTTCTTTGGAAGCAGGCATTAGATTGAGAATCTCAATACTTGCTTGCTGAGGCTGTCCTTGAACCTGAGACTCTCCTGTCTCAGTCTCTCAAATACTGGGATTACAGGCATGTACCACCACACCCAGCTATTCAGTCCGGTGGGCTTTCTTTCTTTCCTTCTTTCTTTTCTTTTCTTTTTCTTTTCCCTTTTCTTTTTCTTTCTTTCTTTCTTTTTTTTTTTTTTTTTTTTTTTTTTGGTGGTACTGGGGATGGAACCCAGGGCCATTCTACCTCTGAGCTACACCGCCCAAAAAAGGGTCTCAGTGAGTTGCCAAGGGCCTCACTAAGTAGCTGAGGCTGTCCCTGGACCATGATCCACCTGTCTCAGCCTCCGAATGCTGGGATTACAAACATGCGCCGTCATGCCCAGTCTATCCATTCGTTTTTGATGAACAAATGTGTTGTTTCTACCTTTTGACAAATGGGAGTAACACTGCTATGACCATAAATGTACAAGTATCTGTCTGCATCCCTATTTTCAATTTTTTGGGGAAGATACCAGCAGGAGAATTGCTGGACCATATGGTAATTCTATGTTTAACTTTTTGAGGAACTGCCAAACTATTTTCCACAGCATCTGTACCATTTTACATTCCGACAAGCAATGTGGAAGAATTCCAGTTTCTCCAAATCCTGGCCAATGCTTGTCATTTTCCATATATAGTTTTAAATATATATTTATGTATATGTGCATATATGAAATTAAATATATAATAATATATTTCATGTATTATGTATTTATTAAATATAGTTTATATGTATATATGAATTTGAAGTGTATATGTGATGTGGTATGTGATATATATATATATATATATATATATATATATATATGCATATATGGAGGTTTTTTTGCAATATTGGGGATAGAACCCAGGGTCATTCTACTTCTAAGCTAAACCTCCAGCAGCCCTAATTTTTTTTTTTTTTTGTATGTGTGTGTGGTACTGGGGATGGAACGCAGGGGCATTGTACCTCAAGCTACACCTCCAGCCCTATTTTTTAGTCTTTTTAGTTTTGAAACAGGATCTCACTGAGTTGCAAAGGGCCTCGCTAAGTAGCTGAGGCTGTCCACAAACTGCGCGATTCTCTGGTCTCCCCCTCCCGAATGCTAGGATTACAAGCGTGTGCCACCACACCCAGCTTCTAAAATATTTTTATAGCCATGCATGGTGGCGCACGCTTGTAATCCCCACACTTGGGAGGCAGAGACAGGAGGATCGCGCAGGTTCGAAGCCCGCCGTGCTGGCTTAAGAGACCCTGTTCCCAAAAATAAAGAATAGGTCTGGGAGTATAGCCCGAAGGTTAAAAAAAAAAAAAAAAAGGCTTCCAGGAACCCCAGTACCACACACACACAAAAATTATATTTCACAAAAATTTACAGTAAACTGGGAGTGGTGGCACACTTAGTGAGATTCTTTCAAAATAAAATATTGGGAGGCTGAGACAGAAGTATTGAAGATTCAGGCCAGCCTCAGCTACTTAGGGAGACCCTCTGCAACTTAGTGAGACCTTGTTTCAAAATAAAGATAAAAGCCGGGCTTGGTGGCATACGTTTGTAATCCCAGCATTTGGAAGGCTGAGACCAGAGGATCTCGGTTCAGGGACAGCCTCAGCTAATTAGTGAGGCCCTCTGCAACTTAGTGAGACCCTGTTTCAAAACAAAAAAGACTAGCCGGGCGTGGTGGCGCATGCTTGTAATCCCTGCGCTTGGGAGGCAGAGACAGGAGGATCGCGCAGGTTCGAAGCCAGCCGCGCGCGCTGGCTTAGGAGAGCCTGTTTCCAAATAAAAATATTAAAATAGGTCTGGGAGTGTAGCCCAGAAGTAGAAGGGCTTCCAGGAACCCCAGTACCACCAAAAAAAAAAAAAACTAAAAAGAATAAAAACTAGGGCTGGGGGAGTGTAGTTCAGAGGTAGAATGCCCCTGGGTTCCATCACCAGACCGGCAAAAAATAAAAATAAAAATAAATAAATAAAGATTAAAAAATAGGGCTGGGAGCCAGGCGTGGTAGTGCATGCTTGTAATCCCCGTACTTGGGAGGCTGAGACAGGAGGATCGTGCAGGTTTGAAGCCAGCCTCAGCTGGCTTAAGAGACCCTGTTTCCAAATATAAAATAGGTCTGGGAGTGTAGCCCAGAGGTAGAAGGCCCCACCACAAAAAAAAAAAAAAAAATAGGGCTGGGGGTGTAGCTCAGAGGTAGAATGCCCCTGGGTTTAATCCCTAGTACTGCAATAAATAAATAAATAAATAAATAAATAAATAAATAAATAAATTTTTAAAATAGGGTTGGGGTGTAGCTCAAAGTAGAATGTTCCTGGGTTCCATCTCCAGTAACATAAAAGGGGGGCGGAACCTGCTTAGGCAAACATTTTAGAGCCTTAAAAAATGTGCAAATTCTCACTTGACTTAGAGATGTTTCCTCACATGTTCAAGTAAATATATGTATAAAGATATTTATACAGCTCATGTGTTAAGATAGCAGTTTAAAAATATGAAGAAATATTGCCGGGCGTGGTGGCACACACTTGTAATCCCCCACGCTTGGGAGGCAGAGACAGGAGGATCGCGCAGGTTCAAAGCCAGCCGAGCTTGCTCGCTTAGGAGACCCTGTTTCCAAATAAAGATGTAAAAATAGGTCTGGGAGTGTAGCCCGGAGGTAGAAGGGCTTCCAGGAACCCCAGTACCACCAAAAAAAAAGAAGAAGAAGAAGAAGAAGAAGAAGAAGAAGAAGAAGAAGAAGAAGAAGAAGAAGAAGAAGAAGAAGAAGAAATATGATCCTGCAGCCCTCCCCCACTTGTGAAGGCAGCAGCATGGATCTATACCCATTTGTTTAAGTGAGAGGTCACAGCAAACAAAAACAAGGAGGCTTTTCTTTGTTTTGTTTCAAAAGTCTAGGCTCTGAAGGGAAGAGTTTATCTGTATAGGCAACAGAGTAGGTCTGGGATTTCCTTGATGGATAGATTCTCATTCCTTAGGCCAGCCGGCTTCCCTGGAAAGGAGAAAGGAGAGCAGGCCCTGAGGCACACACCTGTCATCCCAGTGCTTGGGAGGCTGAGACAGGAGGATCACACAGGTTCGAAGCCAGCCTCAGCTACTTAGTGAGGCTCTCAGGAACTTAGTGAGACCCTGTTTCCAAATAAAGTATAAAATAGGTCTGGGAGTATAACCTGGAGGTAGAAAAGCCCTTGGGTTCCATCCCCAGTACCACCAAAAAATAAAATTAAAATTAAAAATTAAAAATAAGAACCAGGAGAGGTGGTGCATGCCTGCCATCTCAGTATTTGGAAGGCTGTGATAGGAAGATCACAGGTTCAAGGCCAGCCTCAGCAACTTTTTGAGACCTTGTTTCAAAATAAAAGATAAACTGGGCTTGGTGATGCACGTTTCTAATCCCAGTACTTGGGAAGCTGAGACAGGAGGTTTGCGGCCAGCCTCAGCTACTCAGTGAGGTCCTCCACAATTTTAGTGAGACCCTGTTTCAAAATAAGGAATAAAAAATGGATCTGGGAGTGTAGCTTGGAGGAAGAATGCTCCTGAGTTAAATCTCCAGTACTGCAAAAAGAAAAAAGATTAAAAAAAAGATAAAAATTAAGGCTGGGTATAGCATAGAAGTAGAATGTTCAACCTCCAGTAGGACAAAAACAGGGAAAAAATGGCTATGATGTAGCTCAGAGATAGCATGCCCCTGGGTTCAATTCCTAGTACCAGAGTGGGAGAAGAGAGAGAACCCAGAAAGTTGGAGATGCCAGGTGTAACGTTGAAATATAGCTGGGGAGTCGCAAAGGAGGTAAACACCAGCCGAGTTATCAGAAAAAACTGCTTTAATCAAACCCAGCCCCTCGCAGATGATATCTCCAGACCATGGGGGAAGGAACCGATGAGCCACACGTGGTCCACAGAGATGCACGGCAGAGAGAAAGTACCAATGTTTTAAGCGGGGGCTTAGGGTGGGGCTAGCAGTGTGGGAATTCTGATTTTCTCCCGACATCCGCAGTCTCACGATGTCTGGAGTCTGTCTTGCGATGTTTGGAGTCTCGAGGCACCTGGATTCTTGCAATATCTCAGCTTCTAGCTTCCAGGGGTTCTGCCTCCTGTCCCCGCTGTGGGGCCTGTGGGGGAAGGGAGGGATCCGACCTATCACCAGGAACATGGACCATCTCCCTACATGTTTTCCTGGGCAGCAAACGTAGTCAGCCCAAGAGAACGGCCATATGGGTTGCAGCCAGTAAGGTCATAGGACAGGGCTACCCAAGCTCTCCAGAGTTCACACCATGGCACAGTGTGACCTGGATGCCAGACATGGAGCTGCAGAGTTTAATGTTCCCCCTGTTGGGCTTCTATCTTGGTTGGTTTGATCCCTCCTTACTATTTTTCTAGTCTTCCCTCTGGAATGGGAACGTTTATTCTGTGTCATTGTATCTTAGACGTATATAACTTTCATTTGGATCTTACAGGGACTCACAGCTAAGACTCTGCCTTAAGTCTTAGAGGAAACTTTGAACTTAGACCCTTTTTGTTTTTATTGCACTGAGGATTGAACCCAAAGGCATTCTATCTCCAAGCTACATCCCCAGTCCTATTTTTTAATTTTTATTTTGAAATAAGGTCTATTTCAAAATATTTCTATTTCAACCTATTTCTAGGTTGATGAGATTCTCACTAATTGCTGTTCAAACCTGTGATTCTCCTATCTCAGCTTCCCAAGTATTGGGATTACAAGTGTAATCCACAAAACCTAACTGGACTTGGACCTTTAAGCAATGCTGGAAATACAAATGCTTTGGAGACTCTTGAAGATGGACTAAACGCATATTTATTTATTTATTTATTTGTTTATTTATTTATTTGTATTGACAGTTGAACCTAGAGGCATCTGCCTCTACCTTTATTATTTTTTTTTTCTGGTGGTGCTGGGAATTGAACTTGGGGGCATTCTACCTCTCAGCTGTGGGGAGCCATTAAGGTTTTCCCCTAAAAGAATACTTTCGACTGTCCTTTCCCCAGAGTCAATAAGGTTTGGGATCATGGAAAGTTCAAGATCTGAGAGAAGCTCAGATGGGATTGATTGACTTGACCGTTCTACGCACAGGTGGTGACGGCACGAGGGTTGATTGACCTGGAGCTGTATAAATAGGATGAGAGTGATAAACCCGGGATCAGTCAGTAGAGATATCAACCCGGGAGTGTACTGGTGATCCTTCCATGATAGAATTAAATATTCTTGGAATCAGATTCTTAGAATTGAGTTCTTTTCATCCTCACGCCTCTCTTCAGAACCCATACTTTTGCCGGCTGGTTCCGGCAGGTGGTGGCCCGTACAGGGAGATTCTGAAACTGAGGATCCAGTGAAGGACACCACTGAAAAAAAAAAGGAGTGTGCTCGAAGACTCGCGGTGGCGGTGAGTAACATGGAAGTTGTAATATACAATGGGTCGAAAAATTAGTCTTTTATGCCGGGCGTGGTGGCACCCGCTTGTAATCTCTGCACTTGAGAGGCTGAGACAGGAGGATCGCACAGGTTCGAAGCCAGGCTCATCTACTTAGTGAGGCTCTCAGCAACTAGTGAGACCCTGTTTCCAAATAAAATATAAAATAGATCTGGGAGTATAGCCTGGAGGTAGGAAGCTCCTGGGTTCCACCCTAGTACCACCAAAAAAAAAAAAAAATTAGTCTTTTGTTTTTTGTACAGATGTTAAGAGATATGCTTGGTGTAAGTAAAACTAAGATAGAACACGAAGGCGCTTTGCCTTCACTTCCTAAGGAGGATGAGGAAACTGAAGGAGAGGAGCGGCTCGAGGAAACTGCTGCTCGGTTCCATAGAAATGAGTTAGGGCTTATCCAGATATTCCAGAAACTCCGGAGCCCAATTTTGTATAAAACAATTACAAGTAGCTGTAGAGACTTTAACTAAACAATTAGATCAGATAGCTCCTTCAAATAGTGAAAAAGAAGGACCTCAACAATATTCTCCTATTATCAGCAATACGAACCTTCAAAATTCTCCCACTGTAGCATTTGCTAAACAAAGCATTGAAAAACACCGACCTTCATCTTTAATATCACCTCTTCAAGCAGCTATAAATTGGGCTGCAGAAAACGGAGAAGATACTAGAGGATTCAGAGTTTTCCCGGTTACTGAAGACCCTGATGGTCAAGGAGGTGTTATTAGAGGACATAGACCCTTTCCTTTCAAACAATTAAAAGAAAAACGGCTTATGCTCAATATGGGCCAATGGCACCTTTTACTCAGGCCATGTTAGAATCTCTCTCTATGGAGGCTTTGTGTCCTTCTGATTGGAAGCAGATAGCCAAGCCTGTTTATCAGGGGGTGAGTTTTTTATTATGGAAGTCTGAATTTGCAGAACGATGCCAGTCCACAGCAGATTTGAATGTAGCTCAGGGAATACCCAAAATTTTGATATGTTAGCAGGAGTAGGGCAATTTAAGGAGACTGCTCAGCAATTGGAATTTAGTCTAGCTTCTTGTTTGTAGCCAGGTTATTACAAACTGCTAGTCGATTGATAGGCACAGTGAAGCAGGGCTACTGCTCGTAAAGCAATTAGCCTTTGAAAATGCTAATACTGTTTGTCAAGCAGCCTTATGCCCTTTTGGAAAGAAAGGAAATCTGTCTGATTATATTCAGTTATCCGATATAGGACCAGCATATACACAGGGACTAGCTATGGCTGCGGCATTACAAGGGAAAACTGTACAAGAAATCCTTTTCCAGCAACATAAAAAATCGGGACCTAAGAATAATATGGTTAAATGCTTTGGGTGTGGACAAAATGGTCATTTAGTTAAGAACTGTCCACAGAGGCAGAGTGCTAGTAATAAACGAGAGCCAGGCTTATGCCCTCGATGTAAAAGAGGGAAGCATTGGGCTAAGGAATATAAATCAAGGACTGATGCGCAAGAGAATCGGCTCCTGTCGAGAAATGGGAGGAGGGGCCCGCCTCAGGTCCCGCAACAACGTTATGGGGGCACTCCAGACATCTGTACCACAGCAGGGCTACCCTCAACAAAACAATCCATTCAGGACTTATTAAGAGCAACCCCAGGCAGCGCAGGATTGGATTTCTGTGCCTTCACCTATACAGTATTAACTCCCGAAATGGGAATGCAAGCCCTTCCTACTGGTGTTTATGGTCCATTACATAAAGGGACAGTGGGCTTGTTGTTAGGATGAAGTAGTGTCACCATGAAGGGAATTATCATAGCCCCTGGGGTAGTTGATTCTGATTATGAAGGAGAAATAAAAGTTATGATACATTCTCCTCAAGGTATAGCTGTTATTAATGCAGGTCAACGACTGGCACAATTAGTATTGCTACCTCAGGTGCAAACTAATAATAGTGTTCAGAGACCTAAACGAGGTCAAAGGGGATTTGGCTCATCAGATGCTTTTTGGGTCCAAGCGATTGGAACTCAAAGACCAAAATTAAAATTGTTTATTAATGGGAAAGAATTTTCAGGGTTACTAGACAGGGGAGCAGATATTTCTGTCATAACAGCTGATCTAACAAATGGCCTAAGCATTCTTCCCTCACTCACCTTAAAGGCATAGGACAGACACAAAACCCCGAACAAAGTAGTGATCGGCTTACTTGAAGAGATAAGGAAGGCCATACTGGAGTTTTTCAACCCTATATTGTTCCAGGACTTCCTGTTAACTTATGGGGCTGAGATGTTATGCAGAACATGGGTGTATATCTTTATAGCCCCAGCCCTATAGTGACACAACAGATGTTTGATCAAGGACTTTTACCAGAGAATGGTCTAGGGATGATCAGGGTATTATAGAACCTTTACAGCTTCATTTACAACACCCTCAAGCAGGTCTCAGGTTATTTTTAGAAGGCGCTGTTGATCAGCCTGTACTCCACATCGATCCTATTACTTGGAAAAACGAGGAACTGGTCTGGATTGATCAGTGGACCCTAACATTAGAAAAAATAAAAGCCGCAGAGCAGTTAGTACAGGAACAGCTTGACTGTGGCCATATAGAAAGTTCTAACTCCCCTTGGAATTCACCCATATTTGTCATTAAGAAAAAAATCTGGTAAGTGGAGACTGTTACAGGATTTAAGGCAAGTTAATAAAACTATGGAATTAATGGGGGCTTTACAGCCGGGCCTACCCAATCCATCAGCTATCCCCAAAGACACTTATAAAATAATTTGATTTAAAAGACTGCTTTTATATGATACCTTTAGCACAACAAGATTGTAAGAGATTTGCCTTTAGTGTTCCATCTACAAATTATAGAGCTCCTATGCAAAGGTATCAGTGGAAAGTGCTACCTCAGGGAATGGCTAATAGTCCAACTCTGTGTCAAAAATTTGTTGTAAAGGCTATCGCTACTGTCAGAAGGTCCTATAAATCTGTATATATGATACATTATATGGATGACATCTTATTAGCACATACAGATGAAGGAATTTTGTTATCATCTTGTGCTACCTTACAAACTGCATTACAAAGTAATGGTTTGATTATAGCTCCAGAAAAAGTACAAAGAGAACCACCGTATACTTACTTGGGAAACATTCTTTATCCCAAGACTATTAAGCCACAAAAAATTAAATTACATAAAGATAATTTAAAAACCTTAAATGATTTTCAAAAACTTTTAGGAGATATTAATTGGCTAAGACCATCTTTAAATATTACTACTGGAGAATTAAAACCTTTATTTGATATTTTATTTATTTATTTATTTATTTTGTGGGTCTGTGGATGGAACCCAAGGGCATTTGACCTCCGAGCTACACCCCCTGCCCTATTTTTTATTCTTTATTTTGAAACCGGGACTCACTGAGTTGCAGAGGGCCTCACTAAGTAGCTGAGGCTGTCCGTGAACCGTGATCCTCCAGGTCTCAGCCTCCCGAATGCTGGGATTACAAGCGTGTGCCACCACGCCCGGCTTTTTATTTGATATTTTAAAAGGTGACTCAGACCCAACTTCCTCTCGGATCTTAACAGAGGAAGGACGTGCTGCTCTTAAAAAAGTTGAATTGGCTATTGAATATCAAAGAAAACAGTACATTGACTATGCTAAAGAATGGGCTGCTTTTTTTTTAAGATTTAAAGAAGTTTATTAAAAAGATAGAAATATAGAAAACAGAAATACAGCCCCATGCCAGAGTGGCACGGAGGGGTGACTCGAATGAATACACCCGAATGGGCTGCTTATATATTGACATCAACACACCTACTGCTGTTTTGTGGCAGGATGGACCATTAATGTGGATACATTTACCCACTACTCCAAGCAGAGTTTTAATGCCATACTGAGAATTAATTGTCTGCTTGGTGTGTTCTTTTTTTTTTTTTTTTTTTTTTGGTGGTACTGGGGGTAGAACCCAGGAGCTTTCTACCTCTGGGCTATACTCCCAGCCCTATTTTATATTTTATTTGGAAACAGGGTCTCACTAAATTTCTGAGAGCCTCACTAAGTAGCTGAGGCTGGCTTTGAACCTGCACGATCCTCCTGTCTCAGCCTCCCAAGCATGGGGATTACAAGTGTGCGCCACCACGCCCGGCTATGCTTGGTATGTTCTGTCAGATAAGAATCTAAAAATATTTTGGTAAAGAGCCTTCACTTATTAGTGTTCCTTTTACTAGACAACAAGTACAATGGCTTTTTCAGAATGCTGATTCATGGGCTATTGTTTTTGCATCCTTTATTGGAAAAATTGACAGTCATTCACCTCATGATATTAACAGTTTGTTAATAAACGTGCTCTTATATTTCCTAAAATAATTCATGCTGCTCCCATATCTCAAGCAGTCTTGGTATTTACTGATGGCTCCTCAAATGGTAAGGCATCTTATGTAATTAATAAACATAGTACTATAATTCAAACATCTTTTACGTCAGCTCAAGTTGTAGAATTGCATGCAGTAGTGGCTGTTTTTCAACATCTATCTGATATGCCTTTTAATTTATATACTGATAGTTTATGTATTGCTAATGCCCTTCAAACATTAGAAACTGTACCATATATTGATAAATTGATAGGTAATTTATTTTTTCAAATTCAAACTCAGATCTTATCATGCCAACATCCTTGTTTTATTGGGCACATAAGAGCACATTCTGCTTTACCTGGCCCTTTGGAACAAGTTCAACGATCACATTCTTTACATCATCAAAATAGTGCTGGTCTGCGTAAACAGTTTCAAATTACTCAAGAAACAACATGACAAGTTGTTAAACAATGTCCTGTATGTCCAGAGTATTTGCCTGTTCCTCATTTAGGTGTAAATCCACGGGGATTGGTTCCCAATAATTTATGGCAAATAGATGTTACACACATTTCTGCCTTTGGTAAACAAAAGTATGTCCATGTGTCTATTGATACTTTTTCAGGATTTATTATGGCTACTGCCCAAACTGGGGAGGCCGCTAAGCATGTGATTTCCCATTGTTTGAAATGTTTTGCTTTCTCAGGCCTTCCTACCTACATTAAAACTGATAATGGTTCAGGATATACGAGTATGGCTTTTAAACAATTTTGCAATACATACAGTATTCAACATATTACAGGTATACCCTATAATCCTCAAGGATAGGGCATTGTAGAACATGCCCACAATTCTTTGAAAACAACACTTTTGAAAATAAATAAAAAGGGGGAGTTATATCCCCATTCACCACAGAAGTCTAAATCATGCTCTTTTTATTCTTAATTTCTTGAATGCTGACAAAACTGGTCGCACAGCAGCAGATAGATA
Source organism: Muscardinus avellanarius (assembly GCF_963383645.1). Taxonomy (NCBI): domain Eukaryota; kingdom Metazoa; phylum Chordata; class Mammalia; order Rodentia; family Gliridae; genus Muscardinus; species Muscardinus avellanarius. The sequence goes on from NC_137802.1 coordinate 34,206,071, forward strand.
TTGGCATCCATCCTCCAAAAACAATTTTGCCCTAGTGAAATGGAAAGATCCTTGCACAGGAATTTGGAAAAGTCCTGACCCCATATGGGGTCAGAGGGTGTGTTTGTTTTTTCATAGGATGAAGATAATGCACGGTGGATACCTGAGTGGCTGGTGCGACATATGGATCAAGCAAAAATGGAAGAATCTCAGATTAATGCTGATGATGCTCCTAGCTTCAATGATGAATGAAACATGGACTTACGTTCCAGATCATCCCATACTTCAGCCAGCTGTTTGGGAGCAATGGAACATCACTGACTTCAGTGACAACTCACAATTGCTGGGACTTCTTGCTTTGAACTTTATATCCATTACAGAAACTTTTAACTATTTTGGACAAAGAATTGGTACACTCTTAGGTTTTTCTAATAATGTCAAGAAAGCTGGGTGTGGTGGTGCACACTTGTAATCCCCGCACTTGGGAGGCTGAGACAGGAGGATCGCACAGGTTCGAAGCCAGCCTCAGCTACTTAGTGAGGCTCTCAGCAACTTAGTGAGACCCTGTTCCAAATAAAATATAAAATAGGTCTGGGAGTTTATCCCGGAGGTAGAAAGCCACTGGGTTCCACCCCCAGTACCACCAAAAAAAAAAAAAAAAAAAAATGTCAAGAAACTGGGATGTCTGCAGTTGATGCCCGTAGTATTGCAGACAAGTACAAAGACTTATAGTAATTGTACTATTAAAGTGTGGTCTTGTGGGACCCTGGTTACACAGGGAAAGAAGATAAAAATGTTAGCCCACCAATAACTTGTTTACAGCTGGGTGTGGTGGCGCACACTTATAATACCAGCATTTGGGAGGCTGAGACCTGGAGGATTGTGGTTAGCAGACAGCCTCAGCTACTTAGTGAGGTCCTCTGCAACTCAGTGAGACCCAGTTTCAAAATAAAGAATAAAAAATAGGGCACGGGGTGTAGCTCGGAGGTCAAATGCCCCAGTGTTCCATCCCCCAGACCTGCAAAAAAAAAAAAAAGTGTTTTCCCTGTTAAACTGATTTAATGTGTAAAAATCCTAGTGTTAACTGGAAGAAATGTCTTACTAAAATACCTATTTTCATGATATTCTCAATACCTTGTTTATTAGAGACTTGGGACAAAGTGTGTCCTCAGACAAAGTGAGAACATTTTTATTCAGCAGAAATACACAATCTGCATCTAAAAAGTACCCCCATTTAAGAGGCTGGTAGTCAATGACAGGTAAGATTTCCTTGGGACAAGGAAACCTAAGACAGAATATACAGCTTATAGCTCTGTATTGTCCAAAGACAGGTAATCCTTGATACCTGAAGGAAACAACCTAAAACAGGCACAGTCTTCTTTTGAATATAATAAGAAAGGGGGAATTGTGGGGAGCCATTAAGGTTTTCTCCTAAAAGAATACTTCTGACTGTCCTTTGCCCAGAGTCAATAAGGTTTGCTGAAGCTGTCCTGGAACCTGCAATACTCCTATCTCAGCCTCCCAAGTACTGGGATTATAAGCATGTACTACCACACCTGGCTCTATTTTATTTTTTAATTTTTGAAACGGTCTCACTAAGTTCCCAAGCTACCTTGCTAAATTGCTGAGGCTTGACCCTGAACCATTGATATTCCTGTATCAGCCTCCCTGATGCTGGGATTATGGGTGTGCGCCACCACACCCTGCTGCATTTTGAATTATGAGATGGACATAAGCCTGTTGGCCCTGGGAGTGAAATGTTCTGGTTTGGATCTTAAGTGGCCCCAAAGGCTCATGTGTTGAAGGAGGTCTCCAGATAAAGGAGCCCTTGGTGGGTGGTGGAAACTTTTGAAAGTGGACCTAGCTGGAGAATATGGGTCATTAGGGAGCTCCCCCTTGAAAGGCATAGTGATCACTGGCAATCTGTCTGTCTGTCTCTCACTCACTCTGCTTCCTGGCCTCCAGAAGGTGAGCGGCTTTGTGTCACCATGTACTTCCTCCATGATATTCCACCTCATCACAGAACAAAAAACAAAGGCGTCGGCTGGCCATGGGCTGGAACCATGAGTCAGCTAAAGTTAATCTTTCCTCCTTAGAAGTTCATTTCCTCAGCATTTGGTTTTTCTCAGTATTTTTTTTTTTTCGCAATGCAAAACAGACTAACACTCGTGAACAGAAATTTGGAATAAATTGGAAACTAGGAAGAGTGCAGAGGCCACGTTTATTATCAGTGTGTGTGGGGGGGTACTGAAAATTGGTACCCAGGGACATTCTACCTCTGAAACACATGCCCAAGCCTATTTTATTTTCTGATTGAAAATAGGCTCTCACTAAGTTGCTAAGAGACTCACTAAGTAACTGAGGCTGGCTTTGAACCTGTTCGATCCTCCTGTCTCAGCCTGCCAAGTGCTGGAATTACAAGTGTGGGCCACCATGCCTGGGTTTTTAATTTAAGACTACTTGTGTGTTTTTTTTTGTGTGTGTGTGGTACTGGGGGTGGAACCCAGAGGCTTTCTACCTCCGGGCTATACTCCCAGACCCGTTTTATATTTTATTTGGAAACAGGATCTCACTAAGTTGCTGAGAGCCTCACTAAGTAGCTGAGGCTGGCTTCGAACCTGTGCGATCCTCCTGTCTCAGCCTCCCAAGCACAGGGATTACAAGCATGCGCCACCACGCCCGGCTTGTGTTTTTAACTTATGCAGAATTAGCCAGGTATGGTGGCCCACACTTGTAATCCCAGCGCTTGGGAGGCTGAGACAGGAGGATCAAACAGGTTCAAAGCCAGCCTTAGCTACTTAGGCTCTTTGCAACTTAGTGAGACCCTTTTTCCAAATAAAATATAAAATAGGTCTGGGAGTGTAGCTCGGAGGTAGAAAGTCCCTGGGTTCCACTCCCTGTACCACACACACACACACACACACACACACACACACACAATTATGCCCAATTCCTATAAAGATTTCAAATAATATGGACTTGTCAGAGTGGGCATGGTTTGTTTTCGCTTGTCTAGTGTCCTTTCTTCTCTTAACAACACTCTGATTTCCGGGGAGGGGGGGGACCATCTTTCCCTCACTTTCCATCTGTGTGTTTCAAGTGGCACTGAGCCCATTCCTCAGCCCCAGAGACTTGCACAAGACCCAGGATGGTCTGGAGTCAGGGAGAACCCAGCAAGACTAACGGGCATCAATTACAACACTTTGGCTGAAACTTTTGGGAAAGCAAAGTTTTCTTTCTCTACTGAGATCCACAGCTAATAGATAGAGTGGAAGCTATACTACGTAACTTCAACACCTGCTGCTCTCCTGCCTTAACCATTCTCTCTAGGAGAAGCCCACCAGATTGTGGTGAGGGCAATCACCAGCCTTATGCGGAAAAACTGAAGCGTCAGCCATGATCGCTACAGCACCAGATGAAGAGTGTGTGTGTGTGTGTGTGTGTGTGTGTGTGTGTGTGTGTGTGTGTGTGTTACTGAGGATTGAACTCAGGGACATTCCACTTCTGAGCTACACCAAAAGCCCCCTTTTTTTTTATTTTACTTTTTTTTTTTTTGGTTTTGAAACAGGGCATCACTAGGATGCTGAGAGTCTCACTAAGTTGTTGAAACAGGCCTCACATCTATAATTTTGAGCCGGGCGTGGTGGCGCACGCTTGTAATCTCAGCGTTTGGGAGGCTGAGACAGGAGGATCACACAGGTTCGAAGCCAGCCTCAGCTGCTGAGTGAGGCTCTCAGCAACTTAGTGAGACCCTGTTTCCAAACAAAGTATAAAATAGGTCTGGGAGCATAGCCCGGAGGTAGAAACGCCCCTGAGTTCCACCCCCAGTACCACACACACAAAAAAAAATCTGTAATTCTCTTGTCTCAACCTTGCAAATCCTGGGATTACAGGTGTGTGCCACCATACGTGGCTTCAGATGAAATTACAAGTGTATCTTCCTGAGAGTTTCTGAGTCTAAACTGCTCAGCTAAGAAGCTCCTAACTCACAGAAACCTGGAAACATAATAATTGTTATTGTTAGCTGGGCATGGTGGCGAACACTTGTAATTCCAGTATGTAGGAGGCTGAGGCAGGAGGATCAAAGTTTCACAGCCAGCCTCAGCTACTTAGTGAGGCCCTCTACAACTTAGTAAGACCCTGTTTCAAAATGAAGAATAAAGCTAGCCAGGCGTGGTGGTGCATGCTTGTAATCCCAGCATTTGGGAGGCTGAGACAGGAGGATCTGGGTTTGCGGACAGTTTAAGCTACTCAGTGAGGCCCTTTGCAACTCAGTGAGACCCTGTTTCCAAAATAAAAAATAGGGCTGGCAGTGTCGCTCAGAGGTAGAATGCCCCTGGGTTCCATCTCCAGTATAAATAAATAAATAAATAAATAAATAAATAAATAAATAAATAAAAATAAAGAAAGAATAAATCTGGGCGTGGTGGCGCACACTTGTAATCCCAGCATTCGGGAAGCTGAGACTGGAGGATCGCTGTTCTTGGACAGCCTCAGCTACTTAGTGAGGTCCTTTGCAGCTCAGTGAGACCCCATTTAAAAAATGAGGAATAGCCGGGTGTGGTGGCGCACGCTTGTAATCCCTGTGCTTGGGAGGCTGAGACAGGAGGATCGCACAGGTTCGAAGCCAGCCTCAGCTACTTAGTGAGGCTCTCAGCAACTTAGTGAGACCCTGTTTCCAAATAAAATATAAAAATGTCTGGGAGTATAGCCCGGAGGTAGAAAGCCTCTGGGTTCCACCCCTAGTACCACATACAAAAAAAAAAAAAAACTTTAAAAAATGAGGAATAAAAAAATAGGGCAGGTGGTGTAGCTCAGAGGTAGAATGCCCCTGGGTTCCACCCCCAGTACCACAAAAAATTAATTAAAAATAAAAATATAGCCGGGCGTGGTGGCGCACGCTTGTAATCCCCATCCCCGCGCTTGGGAGGCAGAGACAGGAGGATCGCGCAGGTTCGAAGCCAGCCGCACGCGCTGGCTTAGGAGACCCTGTTTCCAAATATAAAATGTAAAAATAGGTCTGGGAGTGTAGCCCGGAGGCAGAAGGGCTTCCAGGAACCCCAGTACCACCAAAAAACATATATATAAAGAATAAAAAATTGGGCTGGGGGTATAGCTCTGAGGTAGAATGCTCCTGGATTCAATCCCCAGTACCCACCCACCCCCACCCCCAACACACACACAAATGATATTGTTTTAAACCACTGAGTTTTGGGTAATTTGCTATGTAGGTTGATTTAGGAACCCAGACCTAAGCTGATCAGCATGTACCATTCAGCAGGTCAACTTGATTGATCCCTGCAAGAAAAGGCATGGTACTAAACTAACTTGATTAGAACCTAAGGGATAGACTTAAAAAGAAGAAGAAAAAGGAAGAAGAAGCCGGGCGTGGCGGCGCACGCTTGAAATCCCAGCATTTGTGAGGCTGAGATGGGAGGATCGTGGTTTGAAGACAGCCTCAGCTACTACTAAGTGAGGCCCTTTGTAACTCAGTGAGACCCAGTTTCAAAATAAAGAATTAAAAAATTAGAGCAGGGGGTGCAGCTCAGAGGTAGAATTCCCCTGGGTTCCATTCCCAGTACCGCAAGAATAAATAAATAAAATCTGGCTAGGGGTATAACTTGGAGGTTAAAAACCCCTGGGTTCAAGCCCCTGTACCCTCCCCCCAATTCAATTAAATTAAAATTAAATCTAATATTAATTTTAAACCTGTGGACGATCACAGGTCTAAAGCCAACCTTGGCAGTTTAGTGAGACCTTGTTTCCAAATAAGAAATAAAATTGGGCTGAGGGTGTAATTTGGAGTTAGAATATCTCTGAGTTCAGCCAGGGAGGTGGCCTACGCTTATAATCCCAGCATTTGGGAGGCTGAGACAGGAGGATCATGGCTGGAGGACAGCCGCAGCTACTTAGTGAGGCTCTTTGCAACTCAGTGAAACTCTGTTTCAAAATATAGAGCTGGGGGTGTAGCTCAAAGGTAGAATGGCCCTGGGTTCCATCGCCAGTACCGCAATATATATCACTGGGCTGAGATAGGAGGATCAAAAGTTTGAGGCCAGCCTTAGTAATTTAGTGAGACTGTCAGCAACCTAGCAAGACCCTGTTTCTTTCTTACTTACTTTCTTTCTTTTCTTTCTTTCCTTTTTTTTTTTTTTTTTTTGTGGTACTGAAGATGGAACCCCAGAGGCATTCTACCTTCAAGCTACACCCCTAGCCTTATTTTTTATTATTTATTTTGAAAACAGGGTCTCACTGAGTTGCAAAGGGCCTCACTAAGTAGCTGAGGTTGTTCACAAACCGCTCTCCTCCTGTGTCAGCCTCCTAAATGCTGGGATTACAGGCGCGCACCACCATGCCTGGCTGACCCTGTTTCAAAACAAAAAATAAGAACCAGGCATGGTGGCACACATTTGTAATTCCAGTACTGGGAGGCTGAAACAGAAAAATCGTAGATTTGAAGCCATCCTTGGAAATTTAGTGAGGCTCTCCTGAAACTTAGTGAGACTCTGTTTCCAAATAAAAAATAAAATTGGAGCTGGACATGGTGGCACATGCCTGTAATCCCAGTACTTGGAAAGCTGAGACAGGATTGCAGGTTTGAGGCCAGCCTCGCCAACTCTGTGAGGCTTTCAGCAACTTAGTGAGATCTTTTTTCCAAGTAAAAATAAAATAGAACTGGGAGTATACCTCAGAGGTAGAATGCTCCTGGATCCAATCCCCAGTACAAAAGAAAAAAAAAGAAAAGGAAGGAAAGAAAGAAAGAAAGAAAGAAACTAAGAAAGAGAGAAAGAAGAGGAAAGAAAAGAGGGGGCTGGGAATATAGCTCAGTGGTAGAATTCCCCTGGGTTGAACCCCCAGTACCACACACACACACACACACACACACACACACACACACACACACAATTAAACATTAGCCAGTAGTGGTGGAACTCACTTGTAATTCCAGCATTTGGGACGCTGAGGCAGGAGGATCATAGTTTACAGACAGCCTCAGCTACTACTAAGTAAGGCCCTTTGCAACAACTCACTGAGACCCTGTTTCAAAATAACAAATAAAAAAATATATATAGGGCTAGGGGTGTAGCTCAGAGGTAGAATGCCAAAGCCCCTGGGATCCATCCCAAGTACCAAAAAAAAAAAAAAAAAATTAAACATTAGCTGGGTGTGGTTGTGCAGGCTTTTGATACCTGTACTTGGGAGGCTGAGACAGGAGGATTATGGAATTTCAAAGCCAGCTTCAGCTACTTAGTGAGACTCTCAGCTGTTACGGTTTGAATGGTGGGGGGTCTTTTTCTTATTCAACTAAAGTTTGTTGAATAGAAAATTAAAACTAACAGGCAGCTCAGTGCAGCTTTAACAAATCTTTATTACAAAATTAGGAAATAGAAAAGTAGGAAATAGAGAAGAGAAGGAAAAAGCACCATGCTGACCCGCATGCTGGGGAGCCCGAAAATGGAACTCTGGCCCCTAACCTTTAAATAGATTTTTGTGTTGGAGTCTTTCTCATCAGCGTTACCAAGGCAATGGGCTAGTTACTTATTCCTTAGCCAGGTGGTGCCTCTTTGTCTCCGGACAGTGTACTTACTAAGTGCAAGGGTCGAGAATGTACCTGGCCCTTGTCTCTATTGTATTGGACCGTATTAGTTGCTCATCCACTAGGGTGCTTTGAAGCCACACACAAAGTTTACCTTTCCTATGCACAGGCCAGATCACAGAGGAGAGGAGGTAAACAGAGGTACTGGTTGCCTCTATTGTAGTTTTAGGGCTAAAGGCTTCAGTTGACTCTAAGGCTTTTACTATAGGTTAATGATTAGAATGAAGGGAAAAGACAGAGAGGAACTCTGCATCATAACAGCTGCAGCCCCCTTCCTGCCTGAGTGCCTGCCCAGCACCTAGGCTCTGACTATATATATATATATATATATATGTATATTTTTTTTTAACTTTTATTTTGCAGGTCTGGGGATGGAACCCAGGGGCATTTGACTTCTGAGCTACACCCCCTGCCCCATTTTTTATTCTTTAATTTGAAACAGGGTCTCACTAGGTTGCAGGGGCCTCGCAAAGTAGCTGAGGCTGTCCGCGAACCGCAATCCTCTGGTCTCAGCCACCTGAATGCTGGGATACAAGCGTGCGCCACCACACCTGGCTCTCTGACTATATTTTACACTTTGGAAATTATCAAAGCAATTTTCCAATACTGGCACATTAATACAATTTGATGCTTCTTCCCAATACTTGTACATCAACAACTCAGTGAGACCCTGTTTCCAAATAAAATATGAAATAGGTCTGGGAGTGTAACCTGTCATCCCAGTATGGGGAGGCAGACAAGAGGATCACAGGTTTGAGGCCAGACTCAACAAGTTAGACCCTCAGCAACATAGCAAGACCCTGTTTCAAAATAAAAATAAGCCTGGCATGGTGGGGCATGCTTGTAATCCCAGGGGGATTGCAAGTTTTAAGCCAGCCTCAGCTACTTAGTGAGGCTCTAAGCAACTTAATGAGACTCTGTTAAAAAAAAAAAAAAAGCCAGGTGTGGTGACACACACTTGTAATCCTAGCATTTGGGAGGCTGAGACAGGAGGATCACGCAGTTTCGAAGCCAGCCTCAGGTACTTAGTGAAGCTCTCAGCAACTTAGTAAGACCCTGTTTCCAAATAAATTATAAAATAGAGCTGATAGTATAGCCTGGAGGTAGAAAGCCCCTGGGTTCCACTCCCCAGTACCACCAAAAAAAAAAAAAAAAAAAGCTGGGCATGGTGGCACACACTTATAATCCCAGCATTTGGGAGGCTGAGACAGGAGTATAGCGGTTCACAGACAGCCTCAGCTACTTAATGAGGCCTTCCGCAATTTAGTGAGACCCTGTTTCAAAAATAAAGAATAAAAAATAAAGCTGGGGGTGTAGCTCGGAGGTAGAATGCCCCTGGGATCTATCCCCAGTACCGCAAATGAAGAAAAAAAAAAAAAAAGCCAGACATGGTGTGCACACTTGTAATCCCAGTATTTGAGAGACTGAGACAAGAGGATTGTGGTTCGCGGGGCCAGCCTCAGCTACTTTGCGAGGCCCTTTGCAACTCAGACCCTGTTTCAAAATTAAGAATAAAAAATAGGGCAGGAGTGTAGCTCAGAGGTCTAATGCCCCTTGGTTCCATCCCCAGACCTCCCCCCCCCAAAAAAAAAGCCAGGCGTGGTGACACACACTTGTAATCCCAGCATCCGGAAGGCAGAGACCTGAGGATCGCAGTTCGAGGACAGCCTCAGCTACTTAGTAAGGCCCTCTGCAACTCAGTGAGACCCGCTTTCAAAATAAAGAATAAAAATTAGGGCAGGGGGTGTAGCTCAGAGGTTGAATGCCCCTGGGTTTCATCCCCAGACCCGCAAAAAAAAAATAAAAAATATATATAAAATATAAGTCTGGGGCCGGGCGTGGTGGCACAAGTTTGTAATCCCCGCGTTTGGGAGGCGGAGACAGGAGTATCGCGCAGGTTCAAAGCCAGCCTCGCTGATTTAAGAGACCCTGTTTCCAAATAAAATATAAAATAGATCTGGGAGTGTAGCCCGGAGGTAGATGGGTTCCATCCCCAGTACCACCAAGGGAAAAAAAAAAAAAAAAGGCTGGGGTGTATAGCTCAGAGGTAGAATGCCCCTGGGTTCCATCCCCAGTACCGAAGTGGGGGGTGGAATAAAAAAAAAATAGGGCTGGGGTGTAGTGCAGAAGTAGAATACCCTGAGTTCATTTCAATCCCTAGTTAAACACACAAAAATAAATAAATAAATAAATAAATAAATAAATAAATAAATAAGAAAAGAACTTGGAGGTTCACGTCAGAAATATAAGACCCCTGGGCTCGATTCAATTCAGAGTCCTACACACACACACACACACACACACACACACACACACACACACTATATATATATATATATATATCCATTTATTTAATATATAAAAGAAATGTCCATAGAAGCATTATTCATAATAGTCACAAACTAGAAAGACCCCAGCTACAGAATAGGTAGTGATACATTGTACATGAATGTATCTCACAAACAATGATAAGAAAAGCCAGACAAAAAAGCAAGAAAGGACTGCACGCTTCTATTCATATGTGTTTATTTTTGTAGTATTGGGAATTGAACCCAGGGGTATTCTACCTCTGCGCTACACTTCCAGTCCTTTATATTTTTCATTTATTTATATATATATATTTTTTGCAGTACTGGGAATTGAACCCAGGGGAATTCTACCTCCAAGATACATCACTACCCCTATTTTTTTATTCTTTGTTTTGAAATAGAGTCTCACTAAGTTGCAGAGGGCCTCACTACATAGCTGAGACTGGACACAAACCTGTGATCCTCGCGTCTCAGCCTCCCAAGTACTGGGATTATAAGCGTGCGCCACCTTGCCTGGGTTATATATATATATATATATATATATATATATATATATATATTTTTTTTTTTTTTTTTTTTTTTTTTTTGGTGGTACTGGGGTTCCTGGAAGCCCTTCTACCTCCGGGCTACACTCCCAGACCTATTTTTTTACTTTTTATGTGGAAACAGGGTCTCTTAAGACAACAAGGCTGGCTCCGAACCAGCGTGATCCTCCTGTCTCCGCCTCCCGAGCTCAGGGATTACAAGCGTGCCCACCACGCCCGGCTGGTTTTTATTTTGAAACCACTTTGCTTATTTGCTGAGGGTTTCACTAAGTTGCTAAGGCTGGGCTCAAACCTGTCATCCACCTCTCTCAGCCTCCCACGTACCACTACTTTCAGCTTCATACATGTTTTTATTTTTCAGGTACTGGAGATTGAACCCAGGGGCTTTGTATTTCTGAGCCACACTCCCAGCCCTATCTTACTTTTATTTGGAAACAGGGTCTTGCTAGGTTGATGGGAGTCTCACTACTTCCTGAGTCTGTCCTCAAATCTGCAATCCCCATGTCTCAGCCTCTCAGTTATGAGGATCATAAGCCTGCACCACCATGTCCAGATACTTTTTAAAATTTGGAACAAAACGCCGGGCGTGGTGGCTCACGTTTGTAATCCCCGGGCTTGGGAGGCAGAGGCAGGAGGATCGCGCAGGTTTGAAGCCAGCCTCACTGGCTTAAAAGACCCTGTTTCCAAATAAAAATAGGTCTGTGAGTGTAGCCCAGAGGTAGAAGGGTTTCCAGGAACTACCAAAAAAAAAAAATTTTTGGAACAGAGTTTCACTAAGCTGCTCAGGACCTCATTGAATTGCTGAGGCTGATGTCAAATTTATGATCCTCAGCTGGGTGTGGTGGTGCACACTTGTAATTCCAGTACTTGGGAGGCTGATACAGGAGAATTGCAGGTTGGCGGCCGGCTACTTAAACCCTGTTTCAAAAAAAAAAAAAAATAGGGCTGGGGGTGCAGTTTGGAGGTAGAATGACCCTGGGTTCCACCCCCGGTAACACACATACAAAAAAATTTTTTTTTTCTTTTTTTTTTTTAATTTTATTTTATTGGTGCACTGTATTCATACATCATAGTGGGATACAAACTTTTGTAGACATACATGCACACATCGCCCAGTCAGCCCCCACCCGATCACCACCCCATTCTCTCCCCATCCCTCCTTCCCATGCTTGGCTTAGTGGTTGACATCTAGTATTATAGCAATTTATCCAAAATTAAAAATGATAATCTCACATAACAGTTTCATTTGTCTGATACCAAGTGTTTGATGATTTAAAGATAGCATTTCAATATTTCTTTTTGCTTTCTTTCTTACTAGAGCATATTTTTTTCTGTTTTTTTAGGTGAAACTATCATATATTTATATATTTATTTTTCAGAAAAAAATCTATCCTAATATGGAATATGAATTCTAGATACCCAAAACGATCTTGAAAAAGAACAAAGCTAGCAGATATATATTTTCTGATTTCAAACCATATAAAGCTACAATAATTGAAACAGTGTAGTACTGTTCTAAAGGCAGATATATAGACCATTGGAGTTAAATACAAGCCTAGAGCTAAATTCTTCCCTATATTGTCAAGTTATTTTTGACAAGGTTTCCACGAACATTTGGTGGTGGAAATAATAATCTTTTAACTAAATATTGTTGAAAAATAATAATTACATGGAAAAGAATAAAATTGGACCTTTACCTAATCCCATATACAAGTATTAACTCAAAATAGATAAAAGACCTAAATATAAATCTTAAGACTATAAACTTTTAGGAGAAAATCTGGGTCATAAAACCTCACAACATTGAAATTGGCAGTGATTTCTTGGATATGATTTCAATGGCACAGGCAACAGAAGAATATACAAACTCCCTAAAAAATAAAAGAAAATATTGTATATCCAAAGACAATGTAAACAGAGTTAAAAGTTACTAATAGAATTGGATAAAATATTTCCAAATGCTATATCTGAAGGTATATTAATATTCCAACTAGAAATCCTAAAAATTAACAACAATAAAGGCACACAATACAACTTAGAGATAGGTAAAAGACTAACATAAATAATGAATCTCCACAGATAACCAATCTTAGTTGTCTGTTGGATGGAAACTCTTGTTTCTCTGGTTCTGGTGAGTGTTACCTATTTCTTCTTTGTAGTTAATCTCTTTGAGTATTTTCTCTAGCGCTGGTTTTGAAGACATAAATTCCTTCAGTTTCTGTTTGTCATGGAAGCTTCTTATTTCTCCATCTAATTTGATAGAAAGTTTTGCTGGATAGGAAATTTTTGGCTGGAAGTTGTTTTCTTTCAGAGTTTGGAATATGTTACTCCAAGCCCTTCTGGCTCTCATGACTTGGTTTGGGAAGTCTGGAGTGATTCTAATTGGTTTGCCTCTGAATGTCAGTTGGCCCTTTGTTTTTGTTGCCTTTAAGATTCTCTTCTTGGCTTCCACATTGGTCATTTTGACAATTATATGGCGTGGGGATCCTCTTCTCCGATCCTGTCTAAAGGGAGTTCTATAAGTTTCCTGGATCTGTGTATCAACCTCTTGCTCTATATTTGGAAAACTTTCTGCTATTACTTCCTTGAAGAGATTGTTGATCCCTTTGGTTTCACTTTCTTTTCCCTCCTCTATTCCAATTATTCTTAGGTTAGCTCTCTTAAGATGGGCCCATATTTCTTCAATGTCAGATTCCTGCTGTTGGATATTTTTTTCTAGATTAGAAACTATGCATTCATTTTTGGATTGCTCATCTTCTAAGAGCGAGATTCTGTTCTCCATGTGTTCTAATCGGTTGTTTGTGCTTTGAATTGAGGCCTTTACTTCATTAATTGCATCCTTTATCTCTTTTTGGCTCTCTCTGAGTTCTTTTCGAAGCACCTCTATTATTTCTACAGTTATTTTCCTGATTTGATCTTCTAGAAATCTCTGATTTTCTGTTTTATCAGGTTCTGATGTTGTGGGGTTGTGCACATTCATTACTCCAGTGTTATTCCTCTTTCCCATGATTTCGGAGGTTTGTGCCTTCTCTGGGTTCTTCCCTTGGGTCACTATGGCTTCACTTAAGGTGCTCTGGATCTCGAGTCTGTAGTATCTCAGACCCCACTACTCCTTTACTGGGTTGTATCACAGAGTCTCCGACCCAGGGAGTCGATAGAGGCTGCTTTAAACTATGGGGGGTGCCAGGTTGCACGTTCTCCTATGGTGTGATATCTCTGCCACCACCACTCCCTCACTGGGTCAAGTCCCAGGAGGCCCAATACTGCGATTTCTCCTCTGTGGCCCGCAATTTGACTCACTGTTCTTGAGTACGCAGATGTAGCTGTACTGGACTCGGTGAATTCACTGCTGCCGCCGCCGCCGGTGGCAATATGGCGCCTCTGCCACGCCCTCAGCCATGAGGCTGGCGTATTTTTTCTTCTCTGGTTTTGATTTCCACTCTGAATCCCTGCAGCGTGTGCTGAGCTCAGCCACTGGGAGCTTTAAATGCTGTCTGTGCCGAAATATCCCGCCTGGCTGTTCAGCAGCGGCTCACCTGGCTTGCTGTAGCCGTCCGTTGAGTTCGCCGCTGCCGCCGGCAGTATGGCGCTGCTGCCGCGTCCTCAGGCTCGTGTGTCTCCTCTGTGGCCCTGAGCTCTGTTCTCAGTCCGCTTTCTCTCTGGAGCCTGGTGGTTTTTTTTGTTTTTCTGGTGATGGTGTTTTCTGGCTATGAAAGGCGCTCTTTTTGTGGTAATGGAGATTGGTTGTTAGCGGGACTCTTAAGCCCCGCTTTTCTCGGTCGCCATCTTCCCGGAAGTCTCACAAAAAAATTTATGATCCTCCTGTCTCAGCCTCCCAAGTACTGGAATTACAGGCATGTGACACCATGCCCAGGTTCTGCTTTTAGTTTTTGTCTTTTTTTAATGAGCTTCTTATTTATGCCCCCATCCAACTAACAAGGTTGTTTGCTTCTGATATTTATTAAGAATACTAGCTGGGCATGGTGGCGCATGTTTGTAATCTCAGAATTTGGGAGGCTGAGACAGGAGGATCGTAGTTAGTGGACAGCCTCAGCTACTTAGTGAGGCCCTTTGCAACTCAGTGAGACTGTTTCAAAATAAAGAATAAACAATAGGACAAGGGGTGTCGCTTGGATGTAGAATGTCCCTGGGTTCCATCCCCAGTACCAAACACACACACACACACACACACACACACACACACACACACACACACAATACTAATCCTAGCCGGTGTGGTGGCACACACCTGTAATCTAAGTATTCGAGAGGACAGCCTCACCAAGTATTGAGAATCTCATCAACCTAGACAGATCCTGTGGGGTTTTTTGTTTAATTGTTTTTTTCTTTTTAAGATACTGGGGATGGAACCCAGGAGCCCTCTACCTCTGGGCTACACTCCCAGACCTGTTTCATATTTTATTAGGAAACAGGGTCTCACTAAGTTGCTGAGAGCCTCACTAAGCAGCTGAGGCTGGCTTCAAACCTGCACAATCCTCCTATCTCAGATTCCTAAGTACTGGGATTACAAGTGTGCGCCACCAAACCCAGCAAGACCCTGTCTTAAAATAAAAATAAAATAAGATGGGTGTGGTGGCACACACTTGTAACCTCAGCATTCAGGAGGCTGAGACAGGAGGATCGTGGTTCATGGATGGACTCAGCTACTTAGCGAGGCCCTCCACAACTTAGTGAGACCCTGTTTCAAAGTAAAAAATTAGAAAAATAGGGCAGGGGGTATAGCTCAAAGGTCGAATGCCCCTGGGTTCCATCCCTAGACCCACAAAAAAGAAAGAAAGAAAGAAAGAAAGAAAGAAAGAAAGAAAGAAAGAAAGAAAGAGATCTAGAAGTGTATCTCAGAAGTAGAATGCCCCTAGGTTCAAGCCTCAGTACCAAAAAAAAAAAAAAAAAAAGAATACTAATTCTTTTAAGTTGTGCAAGATATTTTTTCTGTATTGTCATTTGGAGTTGTCATTTATGCTGTAATTTTAATTGTCATATTTTTAATGTTTTCTATTCTCTTTACAGACTTGAGGTCAAGAAGCCTAGTTTCTCAGAATCTCTCTCACACTGACCATTCTGTATTAACTTTTGCAGGAACACGGTGTACTCCCTGGATGTTTCAGGGGAGGGATCAAGGTAATCACAGAGAAGTCCTTCCCACACATCCTGGGCTGGGCTGGCCTCCCAGACATTGGCCTGGGTCAATAAGACAAGCCCTCTAGCTCCTCCAGGCTTTTATGAATGCCTCTTTGATACTGGCCTCTGCAGCCTCTGCCTTGGGTCAAAGCAGAACATTGATTTTTTTTATTCATCAGCCACATTATACACAAAATGAAAAGTAACAGCTTGTTTATACTCAGTTACATTTTCCAATCTACTTTTGGATGATACCACCCAAAGAACACTGTACCAGTTCTTTTAAAGTCATAACATCTGAAATTTAACAGTGTGATTCCTTGCCCTTATGTTTTAAGAGAAAGTGGTAATCCCCAAAGGAATCTCCCCTCTCTTCTCCAAAAGAAACGTGGCAACCCCCAAATTTTCCCGTTCTAATTCTTCTTTCCCAGAAGTGCAGCTGGAGAGGGCTCCGTTGGATGGCAGTTTACGGTCAGATTCCTTTCTGGGTCACTGAAGGTCTATCCGTCTTCTGCTAGACCCACCGTAGGTCCTCCAGCTCTTCCCAGGATCCAAATTCCAGCTCAATCCTGTACTTTTCCTGAGGCCTAGAAGGATCCGAGAAAATGTTCCAGCAAAATCACCTTAGCCATAAAACCTCAATTCCCAAACAATAGCGATTTTCGATGATACAGTAGTAATCTAAATCCAAAGGCTAGATGTCAATCATTGACCAGAGCAGAAATTACATTTTTAGGGCAGGAGACTGGAGACAAAGAGAAAGGCTGAGGGAGGTATGAGAAGATGAAGTGCGCTGATTGTGGTGGTGCACGCCTGTAATCCCAGGATTTGGGAGGCTGAGAGGAGGATCACAGGTTCAAGACCAGCCTCAGCAACATTAGCAAATATATATGTATGTATGTATGTATGTATGTATGTAGTACTGGGGATTGAACCCAGGGGCATTCTTCCTCCAAGCTACACCCCCTATTCTACTTTTTATTCTTATTTTGAAACAGGGTTTCGCCGGGCGTGGTGGCGCACGCTTGTAATCCCCGCGCTTGGGAGGCAGAGACAGGAGGATCGCGCAGGTTCGAAGCCAGCCGCGCACGCTAGCTTAGGAGACCCTGTTTCCAAATAAAAATGTAAACATAGGTCTGGGAGTGTAACCCGGAGGTAGAAGGGCTTCCAGGAACCCCAGTACCACCAAAAAAAAAAAAAAAAACAGGGTTTCACTAAGGTGCAGATGGCCTCACTATGTAGATGAGGCTGGCTGCAAACCTGCAATCCTCCTGTCTCAGTCTCCCAAGTACTGGGATTACTAGTGTGCTTCACCGTGCCCAGCCAGCCTCAGCAACTTATAGAACAATATGGGGTATAGCTTGGAGAGAGAAGCTCCCTGAGTTCCTTGGGAGGCTGAGATAGGAGGATTGCAGGTTCAAGGACGCCTCAGGAAGTAGTGAGACTTCCATCAACCTAGTGAGACCTTGTTTCCAAATACAATTAAAATTGGACTGAGGATGTTCCTCAAGGTAGAATGCCCCTGGGTTCAATCCCCAGTAACACACACACACACACACATACATCTGAGGGCTGCAGTGGCAAAGTTTTACCTCGACAAAGACAATAAATCTCCTCCTCCTCCCCTCTTTCTTCTTCTTTTGGTACTGGAAATTGAACCCAGGGGCCTTCTACCTCTGAATTACAACTCCAGCCCTATTTCATTTCATTTTTTTATGGTACAGGGGATGGAACCCAGGGGCATGCTACCCTTAAGCTATTCTCCCAGCCTGATTTTATTCTTTTATTTTATTTATTTATTTTTTGGTGGCACTGGGGTTCCTGGAAGCCCTTCTACCTCCGAGCTACACTCCCAGACCTATTTTTACATTTTTATTTGAAAACCGGATCTCCCAAGCCAGCGCGCATGTTATTCTTTTATTTTAAAACAGGGTCTGCCAGGCGTGGTGGCGCATGCTTGTAATCCCCGCGCTTGGGAGGCAGAGACAGGAGGATCGCGCAGGTTCGAAGCCAGCCGCGCGCGCTGGCTTAGGAGACCCTGTTTCTAAATAAAAATATAAAATAGGTCTGGGAGTGTAGCCTGGAGGTAGAAGGGCTTCCAGGAACCCCAGTACCACCAAAAATAAAAAATAAAAATAAAAATAAAAAAAAATAAAACAGGGTCTCACTAAGTTGCAGGGGGCCTTACTAATTTGCTGAGGCTGGCTTTGAACCTGCAATCCTTCTGCCTCAGCCTCCCAAGTATTGGGATTACAGGTGTGCGCCAGCAAGACCAAGGATCTTTTCACAAATAGACAAAGTGAGAGATACCCCCAAAGAAGGGAGAGTGATACTACATAACCAAAACCAGTAGCAAGTACTTCACTACATTTTCCTACCTTCTTTAGTGTTCATCCCATACATTTAAAACTTCTCAATTTTGCCGGGTGTGGTGGCGCACACTTGTAATCCCAGCATTCGGGAGGCTGAGACTGGAGGATCGCGGTTCGCGGACAGCCTCAGCTACTTAGTGAGGCCCTTCGCAAAACAGTGAGACTCTGTCTCAAAATAAAGAAAAAAAGCCGGGCATGGTGGTGCACACTTGTAATCCTCACACTTGGGAGGTGGAGACAGGAGGATCACACAGGTTCGAAGCCAGCCTCGCTGGCTTAAGAGACCCTGTTTCCAAATAAGAGTATAAAATAGGTCTGGGAGTGTAGCCCAGAGAAGGGTTCCATCCCCAATACCACCAAAAAATATAATAATAATAATAATAATAATAATAATAATAATAATAATAATAATATATAAAGAAAGAAAGAAAAAATAGGGAAGGGGTGTAGTTTGGAGGTCGAATGCCTCTTGGTTCCATCCCCAGACCCATAAAAAAATAAATAAATTAAATAAATAAATAAATAAAACGTCTCAATTTCCATTTCATCTTTGGTTCCCCTATTCCTGCACCCCAAAGCTGAATATTGTCATAGAATACGACCTCCACTCTCACTAGTTATATGATTCCACGTATGTATGTATGTATGTATGTATGTATGTTATGTATGTATATATCTTATACTGAGAATTGAACCAGGGGCCCTCTATCTCTGAGCACTACCCCCAGTCCCACTTTATTTTTTGTTTTGAAACAAGGTCTCACTAAGTTGCAGAGTCTCACTAAATTGTTGAGGCTGGCCATGAACCCATGATCTTCCTTTCTTGGCCTCCAAGTACAGATAAGGGCTACCACACCTGGCCCTATTGGGAGCCCTATTTTTCTTTCTTCCTTTCTTTCTTTCTTTCTTTCTTTCTTTCTTTCTTTCTTCTTATTTTTTAGGGTTTTTTTTTTTTGTGTGTGTGTGTGTTGGGGGTACTGGGGTGGAACCTAGGGGCTTTCTACCTCCGGGCTATACTCCCAGACCTATTTTATATTTTTTATTTGGAAACAGGGTCTCACTAAGTTGCTGAGAGCCTCACTCAGTAGCTGAGGCTGGCTTCGAACCTGTGCGATCCTCCTGTCTCAGCCTCAAAAGCACTGGGATTACAAGCGTGCGCCACCACGCCTGGCTGCTACAGCATCTCATGCAGACCTTGAGAAAGCTCGGTCAGGGGACTCGCAAGGGCGTAAATCCCCCATGAAGTATGTCTAGCATTTCCTTCTTCAAAAAATTATTTTGGGATTATTTGGATTAATATGTATAATTGGAATTTTATGTATAAGCATTATAACTAAAATTGATGGGCAGCGGCTTGTGAGAGACTCAGGCAGCAAAGATTTTTCTTCCCAAGGATAAAGTTTCCCAAGGATAAAGTTCAAACTGACCTTAGTTTGGGCCAATATATAAGATTAAGTTCAAGCTGGCCTTGTGATGAGACAAAGCATGCTTTCTATGGTTATTTAAATGTCTGGCACCCTGCCCTGAAGTCTGTTAAAGACTTTTTCTGTCCTTGAAGTTCCTGTTTGCATGACTATAAAGACTAACAAATCCTGAAAGGAAAGAAGTAAGAGAGAAGCTGGAGAAGCTTCCATCAGAATAAAGTTTGAGAAGCTGCCGTCTGGTCTCCTGTGACAGGGTCTTCTCTCTCACGACCTCGACTCTCCTCTCACCAACACACGAACCTCGACTCTTGCTAGGGCTGGACCCCGGCACCCGGCTTTTTAAAAGTTTTTAATTTTTTTTTTTTTTTTTTAGATCCTGGGGATGGAACCCAGGGGCATTCTACCTCTGAGTGACATCCCCAGCCCTATTTTTTATTCTTTATTTTGAAACCGGGTCTCACTGAGTTGCAGAGGGCATCACTAAGTACCTGAGGCTGGCCACGAACCACGATCCTCCTGTCTCAGCCTCCCAAATGCTGGGATTACAAGCATATGCCACCACATCCGGCTCTTTCTTTCTTTCTTTCTTTCTTTCTTTCTTTCTTTCTTTCTTTCTTTTTTTCTTTCTGTCTGTCTGTCTTTCTGTCTTTCTTGTCTTTCTGTCTTTCTTCTTCCCTTCCTTCCTTTCTTATTTATTTTGTGGTATTGGGGATGGAGCCCAGGAGCATTCTACCTCTGAGCTTATTTTTAACCTCCAGACTTATTTTTTATATTTTATTTGGAAACAGGGTCTCACTAAGTTGTCAATAGCCTCACTAAGCTGCTGAGTCTGGCTTAGAACCCAGATCCTCCTGTCTCAGCTTCCCAAGTACTGAGATTGCAGCGTGTGCCACCATATCTGGCTTTTTTCATTCTTTATTTTGAAACGGGGTCTCACTAGGTTGTGGAAGGCCTCACTAATTAGCTGAGGCTGCATGTGAACCTGCAATTCTCCTATCTCAGCCTCCCAAGTACTAAGATTATAAGCACGAGCCACCACAACTGGCTCTTAATTTTGTTTTAATTTTGAAACAAGGTCTTGCTAAATCCCTGAGGGTCTCACTAAATTGCTGAGGCTAGCCTTGAAACTGTGATCCTCCTGTCTCTGCCTCCCAAGTACTAGGATTATATGCATGCACCATCATTCGCAGCCCTCCCTACATTTTTTCTCTACTTTCAGGCACTGTTAAGGCTAAATTATGCCGCCGCTCAAAATGTGTTATTTACTTTACTTAGAAACGATGTGATTAAGTCAAGACTAGGGTTAGTATGACCCTAATCTCATGACTGTTTTTTGTTTTGTTTTGTTTTGTTTTGTTTGTAATACTGGGGATCAAACCCAGGGGTATTCTACCTCTGAGCTACACTCTCAGCCCTTTTTATTTTTTATTTTTGAAATGGTCTCATTATGTTGCTGGGGGCCTTTTAAAATTGCTGAGGCTGACCCTTGAGCCTACAATCTTCCTTTCTGTACTATAAAAAAAAAGCATAAAAAATCAAAACAAGCCAGGCATGATGGCACACGCTTGTAATCCCCGCGCTTGGGAGACAGAGACAGGAGGATCGCGCAGGTTCGAAGCCAGCCGCGCTGGCTTAAGAGACCCTGTTTCCAAATAAAATATAAAATAGGTCTGGGAGTGTAGTCCAGAGGTAGAAGGCCCCTGGGTTCCATCCCCAGTACCACCAAAAAAAAAATTTAAAAAGAAAATCAAAACAATAAAATAGAGGTGGGGATGTAGACAGAGGTAGAATGCCCCTGGATTCATTCCTCAGTAACACACACACACACACACACACACACACGAACTTTAGACATAGATACATGGGAACACCAAGTAATGGTGGAGGCAGAGACTGGAGTTTTTTTTTTTTTTTTTTTTTTGGTGGAACTGGGGATGGAACCCAGGGGCCTTCTACCGCTGGGCTACACTCCCAGACCTATTTTTTAGATTTTATTTGGAAACAGGGTCTCTTAAGCCAGCTGAGGTTGGCTTCAAACTTGCGTGATCTGAGACTGGAGTCTTGTAGCTACAAAGGAAGGAATGCCAAGGACTTCCAGCCACCTCGAGTAGCTACAAAGAGTCGAGGAAGGCTGTCCTGTCCTCTCAGCTGCCGAATCAGGACACTGAAGAGAAAAGTGCTGTCTGCAAACCAGAAGAGTGCCACACCAACCCCGATCTGCTGCCACCTGGATTCTGGGCGCCCCAGCCCCCCAAACAACAACAAAGATAAGTAAGAATATTCCCCTAGAGACTGTCAATGCCTTGGTTTTGGGCTTCAAGTCTCCAGAACCATGAGAGGATAGAGGTTAAATTTCTGTGTGTGTGTGTGTGTGTGTGTGTGTGTGTTTTCGGTGGTGGTACTGGGGATGGGACACTTCTGCCTCCGGGCTACACTCCCAGACCTATTTTTATATTTTATTTGGAAATATAAAGCCAGCAAAGCCAGGCATGGTGGCGCACGCTTGTAATCCCTGCGCTTGGGAGGCTGAGACAGGAGGATCGCATGGGTTCGAAGCCAGCCTCAGCTACTTAGTGAGGCTCTCAGCAACTTAGTGAGACCCTGTTTCCAAATAAAGTATAAAATAGGGCTGGGAGTATAGCCCGGAGGTAGAAAGCCTCTGGGTTCCACCCCCAGTACCACCAAAAATAAATAAATAAATAAATAAATAAATAAAGCCAGCAAGCCTGGTTTGAACCTGTGCGATCCTCCTATCTCTGCCTCCCAAGCACGGGGATTACAAGCATGTGCCACTACGCCCGCCTTGTTTCTTTTTATTTTTGAGAGGAAGGGCACTAGGAATTGAACCAGGTGCACTCTACCTCCCTCAGCCCCATTTTCTACTTTTTATTTTGAAACAGAGTCTCACTAAGTTGGAGGGCCTCAATATGTAGCTGAGACTGGCCATGAACCTGCAATCCTCCTCTCTCAGCTTCCCAAATACTGGGATTACAGCCATGCACCACCATGCCCGGCTAATTTCTGTTGTTTAAAAGCTGGGCATGGTGGCGCATGCTTGTAATCCCAGCATTTGGGAGACTGAAACAGCAGGACAGTGGTTCACAGCCAGCCTCAGGTATTAGTGAGGCTCTCTGCAACTTAGTGACATCCTGTTTCAAAATAAAGGAAAAAAAGGGCTGAGGATATCACTCTGAGGTAGAAACCTCTGGGTTGCATACCCAGTACCATAAAAAAATAAACAAAAAATAAAAAATAGAGCCAGTGACTTCTGGCAAGATGGCGACCGAGAAAAAGGGGCTTAAGAGCCCTGCTAACAACCAATCTCCATTACCACAAAATCAGCGCCTTTCATAGCCAGAAAACACCATCACCAGAGAAACAAAAAAATCACCAGGCTCCAGAGAGAAAGCAGACTGAGAACAGAGCTCAGAGCCACAGAGGAGATACACCGGCCTCACGCCTGAGGACGTGGCAGCAGTGCCATACTGCCGGCGGCAGCGGCGACTTCACCGGACGGCTACAGCAAGCCGAGGTGAGCCACTGCGGAACAGCCAGGCGGGATTTCTCGGTGCAGGGAAAATCTAAAGCTCCCAGTGGCTGAGCTCAGCACACGCTGCAGGGACTCAGAGTGGAACTCAAAACCAGAGAAGAAAAAATACGCCAGCCTCACGGCCGAGGGCATGGCAGCAGCGCCATATTGCCACCGGCGGCAGCAGAAACGAATTCACCAAGTCTGGTACAGCTACATCTGCGTACTCAAGAACAGTGAGTCAAATTGCGGGCCCCAGAGGAGAAATCCCAGTACTGTACTCCCTGGGACTTGACCCAGTGGGGGAGGGGCGGTGGCAGAGATATCACACCATAGGAGAACGTGCAACCTAGCACCCCCTATAGTTTAAAGCAGCCTCTATCGACTCCCTGGGTCGGAGACTCTGTGATACATCCCAGTAAAGGAGTAGTGGGGTCTGAGATACTACAGACTCGAGATCCAGAACACCTTAAGTGAAGCCGTAGTGACCCAGGGAAGAACCCAGAGAAGTCACAAACTCCCGAAATCATGGGAAAGAGGAATAACACTGGAGCAATGAATGCCCAAACCCCACAATATCAGAACCCAATAAAACAGAAAATCAGAGATTTCTAGAAGATCAAATCAGGAAAATAACTGTAGAAATAATAGAGGTGCTTCGAAAAGAACTCAGAGAGAGCCAAAAAGAGATAAAGGGTGCAATTAATGAAGTAAAGGCCTCAATTCAAAGCACAAACAACCGATTAGACCACATGGAGAACAGAATCTGGCTCTTAGAAGATGATCATTCCAAAAATGAATGCATAGTTTCTAATCTAGAAAAAAATATCCGACAGCAGGAATCTGACATTGAAGAAATATGGGCCCATTTTAAGAGAGCTAACCTAAGAATAATTGGAATAGAGGAGGGAAAAGAAAGTGAAACCAAAGGGATCAACAATCTCTTCAAGGAAGTAATAGCAGAAAATTTTCCAAACATAGAGCAAGAGGTTGATACACAGATCCAGGAAATTTATAGAACTCCCTTTAGACAGGATCGGAGAAGAGGATCCCCATGCCACATAATTGTCAAAATGACCAATGTGGAAGCCAAGCAGAGAATCTTAAAGGCAACAAAAAACAAAGGGCCAAGTGACATTCAGAGGCAAACCAATTAGAATCACTCCAGACTTCCCAAACCAAGTCATGAGAGCCAGAAGGACTTGGAGTAACATATTCCAAACCCTGAAAGAAAACAACTTCCAGCCAAAAATTTTCTACCCAGCAAAACTTTCTATCAAATTAGATGGAAAAATAAGAAGCTTCCATGACAAACAGAAACTGAAGGAATTTATGTCTTCAAAACCAGTGTTAGAGAAAATACTCAAAGAGATTAACTACAAAGAAGAAATAGGTAACACTCACCAGAACCAGAGAAACAAGATTTTCCATCCAACAGACAACTAAGATTGGTTATCTGTGGAGATTCATTATTTATTTTTGTCTTTTACCTATCTCTAAATTGTATTGTTTGCCTTTATTGTTGTTAATTTTTAGGATTTCTAGTTGGAATATTAATATACCTTCAGATATAGCATTTGGAAATATTTTATCCCATTCTGTTAGTAACTTTTAACTCTGTTTACATTGTCTTTGGATATACAATATTTTTTTATTTTTTAGGGAGTTTGTATACTCTTCTGTTGCCTGTGCCATTGAAATCATATCCAAGAAATCACTGCCAATTTCAATGTTGTGAGGTTTTATGACCCAGATTTTCTTCTAAAAGTTTATAGTCTTAAGATTTATATTTAGGTCTTTTATCTATTTTGAGTTAATATTTGTATATGGGATTAGGTAAGGGTCCAATTTTATTCTTTTCCATGTAAGTATTATTTTTTAACAATATTTAGTTAAAAGATTATTATTTCCACCACCAAATGTTCGTGGAACCTTGTCAAAAATAACTTGACAATATAGGGAAGAATTTAGCTCTAGGCTTTTATTTAACTCCAATGGTTTATATATCTGACTTTAGAACAGTACTACACTGTTTCAATTATTGTAGCTTTATATGGTTTGAAATCAGAAAATATATATCTTCTAGCTTTGTTCTTTTTCAAGATCGTTTTGGGTACCTAGACTCCATATTCCATATTAGGATAGATTTTTTTTCTGAAAAATAAATATATAAATATATGATAGTTTCACCTAAAAAAATAGAAAAAAATATTCTCTGGTAAGAAAGAAAGCAAAAAGAAATATTGAAATGTTATCTTTAAGTCATCAAAAGCTTGGTATCAGACAAATGAAACTGTTATGTGAGATTATCATTTTTAATTTTTGATAAATTGCTATAATACTAGATGTCAACTACTAAGCCAAGCATGGGAGGGAGGGATAGGGAGAGAATGGGGTGGGGATCGGGTGGGGGCTGACTGGGTGATGTGTGCATGTATGTTTACAAAAGTTTGTATCCCACTATGATGTATGAATACAGTGCACCAATAAAAAAGAAAGAAAGAAAAAAGTAAAAAAAAAAAAAATAGAGCCAGTAATTTATGTAGTTCAGTAGGAAAATCTCTTCATTCAATCCCCAGTAACACACACACACACACACACACACACACACACACACACACACACACAATGATTGTAAACCAGGGATGGTAGTACATGCTTTCAATCTTAGTACTTGGGAGGCTGAGGACAGCCTCAGCAAGTAGTAAGACTCTCATCTATCTAGTAAGACCTAGTCTCAAATAGAAAATAAGAGCTGAGCATGGTGGCGCACGCTTGTAATCCCAGCATTTGGGAGGCTGAGACAGGAGCATCGCGGTTCACGGACAGCCTCAGCTACTTAGTGAGACTCTCTGCAACTCAGTGAGATTCTGTTTCAAAATAAAGAATAGGATTGGAGGTGTCGCTTGAAGGTAAAATGCCTCTGGATTCCATCCACAGTACCGCAAAAAAAAAAAAAAAAAAAAGGGTTAGGGGTTGTAGCTCAGAGGTAGAATGCCCCTTAGATTCAATTCCCAGTACCACTGTACCACCAAAGACAACAACAACAACAACAACAACAACAACAACAACAACTGATTATAGCATGTGTCTTTCCTCATGTATGGAGTAGGCTATAGATTTTCAAATATTAATTTGTATCTCCTCATGCTCCAGATTATCATTAAATTATCTGTTGAATAAAGAGGTTTTCTCGTTTTTTTATTTAAATAATTTATTCTTTTTTTTCATGCTGGGAACTGAACCTTGCATACCCTAGATAACTCTCTGCTGCTGAACCATACTCCCAGCCCACTCCCAGAAGAAGTTTTTCCTCAACCTAGAATTACTTCTGAATCTCTCATTGCTCTCAGAAAGTGAAGGGGGCTGGGGACATCACTGTGGAATGTCAGAATGAAAGTTGGTAAATTTGGGTTCTTATGTTAAAAAAAAAAAAAAATATATATATATATATAATTTTCGGGTCTAGGGGTGGAACCCAGGGTCATTCTACCTCTGAGCTACACCCCCAGCCCTATTTTCTTATTCTTTATTTTGAAACAGGATCTCACTGAGTTACAGAGGGCCTAACTAAGTAGCTGAGGCTGTTCAGGAACCGTGATCCTCTGGTCTCAGCCTCCCGCATGCTGGGATTACAAATGTGCACCACCACGCCCAACTTCCTTGCCTACTTTCTTAATAGTTATTACTTTATAATACATAAATAGGCAGGGCATGCAGCGCACGCTTGTCATCCCAGCATTCAGGAGGCTGAGACCGGAGGATCGCGATTCGTGGACATCCTCAGCTACTTAGTGAGGCCCTCTGCAACTCAGTGAGATTCTGTTTCAAAATAAAAGAATAAGGCAGAAGTGGTGGTGCACGCTTGTAATCCCCGCACTTGGGAGGCGGAGACAGGGGGATCGCGCAGGTTCTTAAGCCACACTGGCTTAAGAAACCCTGTTTCCCAATAAAAAAGTATAAAAATAGGTCTGGGAGTGTATCCCGGAGGTAGAGGGGTTTCCAGGCACCCCAGTACCACCTAAATAAATAAGTAAATAAATAAATACTAGGGTTGGGAGTGTCGCTCGGAGGTAGAATGACCCTGGGTTCCATCCCCAGTACTGCAAAAAAAAAAAAAAAAAGCAGGCAAGGATTTGAGGACGTATCCAGTGGTAGAGTATGTGTCTAGCATGTGTGAGGCCCTGGGTTTGATCTCAACACTGAAAAATAAATAAGTAAATAAAAATACATTAAAAGGTTAAATTAAACTGGATATTATGGCACACATACACACCTGTAATACTAATACTTGGCTGAGACAGGAGGATCGTGGGTTTTTGTTGTTGTTGTTGTTGTTGTTTTTGTGGTACTGGGGATGGAACCCAGGGGCTTTCGACCTCTGGGCTACACTCCCAGACCTATTTTATACTTTATTTGGAAACAGGTTCTCACTAAATTGCTGAGAACCTCACTAAGTAGCTGAGGCTGGCTTCAAACCTGTGTGATCCTCCTGTCTCAGCCTCCCATGCACGGGGATTACAAGTGTGGGCCATCATGCCCGGCGGATTGTGGGTTTAAAGACAGTCTCAGCAAGTAGTGAGACTTATCAACCTAGCAAGACCCTGTTTCAAAGTAAAAGTAAAATAGGGCTGGGGATGTAGTTGGAGGTAGAATGCCCCTGGGCTTAATCTCAGGTACCATCAAGAATTTTTTTTTTCAGCACTAGGGATGGAATCCAGGGTCATTCTACCTCCGAGTGACACCTCCAGCCCTAATTTTTATTAATTATTTTGAAACAGGTCTCACTGAATTGCAAAAGGCCTCACTAAGTAGTGGAGGCTGTCCTCAGACTGGGATCCTCCTGCCTTAGCCTCCCAAATGCTGGGATTACAAACCTGCACAACCACGCCCAGCTGAATTTTTTTATTTTTTTATTTTTTTATTTTTTTATTTTTTTATTTTATTCTATTTTTTTTTATTTTTTGGTGGTACTGGGGTTCCTGGAAGCCCTTCTACCTCCGGGCTACACTCCCAGACCTATTTTTACATTTTTATTTGGAAACAGGGTCTCCTAAGCCAGCATACGCGGCTGGCTTCGAACCTGCGCGATCCTCCTGTCTCTGCCTCCCAAGCGCGGGGATTACAAGCATGCGCCACCACGCCCGGCCTGAATTTTTTTATTTTTAAGTTTAGCCAGGCGTGGTGGTACATGCTTGTAATCTCAGTACTTGGGAGGCTGAGACAGGAGGATCCCGGCTTGAGGACAGCCTCCACTACCTAGTCGCCCAGCCCCGACTATTTAGTGAGACGCCCTCTGCAAATTAAAAAAATAAAAAATAAAAAAATAGGGCTCCTCCTCGATTATACAAATACACATCTTGCAACCTAATCTTAGGCAATGTGTTTTGGAAATGCCCCCTGGTGGACAGAACTAGTACAGTTAACATTCTATTTTATTTTTTATTTATTTTTTATTTTTATTTTATTTATTTATTTTTTTTAGTGGTGGTACTCAGGGTGGAACCCAGAGGCTTTCTACCTCTGGGCTACACTCCCAGACCTTTTTAATATTTTATTTGGAAACAGGGTCTCACTAAGTTGTTGAAAGCCGCACTAAGTAGCTGAGGCTGGCTTCAAACCTGTGCAATCCTCCTGTCTCTGCCTCCCAAGCACAGGGATTACAAGCGTGTGCCACCACGCCCGGCTTAGTACAGTTAACATTCTAACAGGACCGTGATGAGCGCTGGCCTACAGTCACCAGATAATCACTGAATCAAACCCAGGAGGTTACCAGACCCTTCACTGTTTTTGAAAGACTGTATGGAGCAAAGGTTCAGATGATGAGCGTAGACAATAATGGGAAATTATTAATTAGCATGTCCATTATCCATCCCCCTACAGTACTTGACCCCAACAGGAAAATTACTAGACCAAAATCCCAAAGATTCTTTGAAAAAAAGTACATATATATGTACACACACACACACACACACACACACACACACACACCACAGAGGTTATTTATCTCCAACCCTAAGATTGTAATTATCTGCAGCCAAGCAAGCGGGCCAGGTTCCCTAACTGATGCGGCCCTGTGTGCAATGGCTGCAAACAGCCGTCTCCTTGGCAGTGTTGGCCGTCTGTTGCCTACATGGGCAGCCCTAAGGGACCTACATGGGCAGCCCTAAGGGACCTTGGAGACAGCCTTTCCACTAGGTGTTTATGTCTCTGGCTTCCTATTTCCAGTCTAGACTCACATCCCAGACAGGTATGTGAGATGCCTTTGGGAAGCCCCAGGGTATGGTGCCCAGAGTTCCCCTTGGCCAAGCAATCCATCTGCACTGAACTGCAGACCAAGGAACATGTGATTGAGGCCTCAGCAGGACCACTTTCAAGTTCCCTGGCCACCAGAAGATTCACATCTCCAAAAACAGGGGAGCCTGAGACAGGAGGATCGCAGGTTCAAGGCCAGCCTCAGTCATTTAGCAAGGTCCTGCTGCAAAATAAAACATAAAACAGGAGGCGCCGGTGTGGTAATCCCAGCAGGTTTGTAATCCCAGCATTTGAGAGGCTGAGACAGGAGGATCGCGGTTCACAGACAGCCTCAGTTATTACTTAGTGAGGCCTTCTGCAACTCAGTGAGACCCTGTTTCAAAATAAAGAATAAAAAATAGGACTATGGGTGTCACTTGGAAGTAGAATGCCCCTGGGTTCCATTCCCAGTACTACAAAAAATAAAATAAAACAGGAGCCGGGCATGGTGGCACATGTTTGTAATCTCAGTACTTGGGAGGCTCAAATTGGAGGATTACAGGTTTGTGGCCAGCCTCAGCAATGCAGTGAGGCCCTCTGCAATTTAGTGAGACTGTGTTTCAAAATAAAAAATAAGCCAGGTGTGGTGGCGCATGCTTGTAATCCCAGCATTTGGGAGGCTGAGACCAGAGGATCGTGGTTCACGGACAGCCTCAGCTACTACTTAGTGAGGCCCTCTAACTCAGTGAGACCCTGTTTCAAAATAAAGAATAAAAAAATAGGGCAGGGGGTGTAGCTTGGAGGTCGAATGCCTCTGGGTTCCATCCCCAGACCCACAAAATAAATAAATAAATAAATAAATAAATAAATAAATAAATAAATAAATAATAAAAAATGTCTGGGTTGTAGCTCAGAGTTAGGGTACCTGGGTCTAGTCATGCTTGGTACCACACGCTTATAATTTCAGTGCTTAGGAGGCTGAGACTGGAGGATGACAGTTCAAGGACAGCCTCAGCTACTTAGGGAGGCCCTCTGCAAGTCAGTGAGACTCTGTTTCAAAATAAAGAATAAAAAATAGGGCTGGGAATGTAGCTCAGAGGTAGAATCCCCTGGGTTCTATCCCCAGTTCTGCAAAAAATAAAATTAAATATTAAAAATAGGTCTGGAAGTATAGGCGAGAGGTAGAAAAGCCCCTGGGTTCCACCCCCAGTACCACAAAACAAAAAAACAAAACAAAAAATAAATAAATAAGGTCCTGGGTTCAATTCCCATCAGCACAAAAACAAAATAAAATTAAATTAAAATAAAATATGGCTAAGAGTGTAGCTCAGGGTAGAAGCCCTGTGTTCTATCCTCAGTACCACAAAGAATACTGTAAACCCGCTTCAAAATAAAGAGTAAAAAACAGGGCTGGGTGGTGTGGTTCAGTGGTGGAATGCCCCTAGGTTAAATCCCTAGTAACAAAAAAGAAAAAAGAAAATAGAACAGGGCTGGAAGGTATAACTCAGTGGTAGCAGGCCACTTGGTTCAATCCCCAGAACAAAAAAGAAGAAAGAAAAAAAAAATCTGGGTGGGGCTTGCCGGGTGTGGTAGTGCATACCTGTAATCCCAGTAATCCCAGTATTTAGGAGGCTGAGACATAAGGATCAGAGCCCAGCCTCAGCAATTTAGCAAGGCTCTTTCTCAAAACAAAAAATAAAGAGGTGCCGGGCGTGGTAGCACACGCTTGCAATCCCAGCATTGGGAGGCTGTTCGCGGTTTGTGAACAGCCTCACCTACTTAGTGAGGCCCTTTGTAACTTAATGAGACCCTGTTTCAAAATAAAGAATAAAAAAAAAAAAAAACAGGGCAGAGGGTGTAGCTTGGAGGTCGAATGCCCCTTGGCTTCATGCCCAGACCCGCTAAATAAATAAATAGAAGTAGGGCTGGAACTTGGGGCAGAATCTCCTGGGCTCAAGCTCCAGTAGACCCCCCCCCCCGCCCCGTTTACTGTGGATGAATTTGAGCTGTCCTTCCCCAGACACTGGTGGGCTGAACCGCCACTGTTAACAGTCTATATTTGAACCAGGTATGATGGCACACGCTTGTAATCCCAGTACTAGGGAGGCTGAGGCAGGTGCATTGCAAGTCCGCGGCCAGCCTCAGTTACTTAGTGAGGCCCTCTGCAACTTAATGACACCTGTTTCCAAATAAAGAATGAAAAATAGGGATGAGGGTGTAGCTCGGATTTAGAATGCCCCTGAATTCAACCCCCAGTACTGCAAAAAAAAAAAAAAAAAAAAAAGAAAGAAAGAAAAGAAAAGAAATAATAGAAACTGAAGAGTGATGATCGGGGAAAGATTCCAATATTCTCCCCTTCTCAGACAGAGGAAAAAGGGAAAAGGGCCAGTGTGAGAACCTATATTCATGAAAATATAAAAACCTATATTCACGGTAGGGTATGGAGGCACAAGCTTGTAACCCCAGCATTTGGAAGGCTCAGACTTGAGGATCGCAAGTTCTAGGACAGCCTCAGGTGAGGCCTTTGCAACTCAGTGAGACCCTATTTCAAAATAAGGAATAAAAAATAAGGTTGGGGGTATAGCTTAAAGGTAGAATGCTCCTGGGTTCCATACCTAATACTGCAAAAATAAATAAATAAATAAATAAATAAATAAATAAATAAATAAATTAGAAACTTTTATTCATGGATAGCCCTGTCTTTTACTTATTTATTTTTATTATTAGTATGTGTGTATCTGTATGTGTGTCTCACTGGGGATGGAACTCAGGGACATTCTACCTCTGAGCTACACCCCCAGCCCGTTTTTTATTTTATTTTTTTTCTTTATTTTTATTTTTTTGGTAGTACTGGGGTTCCTGGAAGCCTTTCTACCTCCGGGCTACACTCCCAGACCTATTTTATATTTTTTTATTTGGAAACAGGCTCTTAAACCAGTGAGGCTGGCTTCGAACCAGCGCAATCCTCCTGTCTCTGCCTCCCAAGCGTGGGGATTACAAGCATGCGCCACCATGCCCGGTTTATTCTTTATTTTGAAACAGGGTCTTACTAAGTTGCAGAGGGCCTTACTAAGTAGCTGAGACTGTCCAGTACAACAATTATCCGGTCTCAGCCTCCCGAATGCTGGGATTACAAGCGTGCGCCACCACGCCCAGCCCAGCTGTTATTTTTTATTTTGAAACAGAGTCTCACTAGGCTGTTGAGAGGCTCACTGTATTGTTGAGGCTGACCTCTAACCTGTTATTCCCCTGTCTCAGCCTCCCAAGTACTGGGACTACCTACAGGTGTGTGCCACACTGTGGGGAGCCATTAAGGTTTTCCCCTTTAAGAATACTTCTATCCTTTGCCCAGAGCAAATAAGGCTTGGGATCATGGAAAGTTCAAGATCTGAGAGAAGTTCAGATGGGGTTGATTGGTTTGACTATTACGCGCACGGGTGGATGGCACAAGGGTTGATTGACCTGGAGCTGTATAAATAGGCAAGAGTGATAAAGCCGGGATCGGTCAGCAGTAGAGATATCAACCCGGGAGTGTACTGGCAATCCTTCCATGACAGAATTAAATATTCTTTGAATCAAATTCTTAGAATTGAATTCTTTTCATCCTCACTCCTCTCTTTGGAACCCGTACTTTTACCGTCTGGCTCCGGTACCACACTTCTTTTTTCCTTCCTTCCTTCCTTCCTTCCTTCCTTCCTTCCTTCCTTCCTTTCCTCCTCTTCCTCCTCTTCTTCCTCCTTCTCTCTCTTCTCTCCTGCACCTTTCTCTCTCATTTCAACAGTTGTGAGGCTAGGGAATAGAGTGGGGTTTGAGATTGCTGTCTCATCGAAATAGTCTGAGAGATGATCCTGTTTAATGACATGTGTATCAACCAGATGAACTTAATCTCAGGAAGAAGGAATGTTTGTTGAGCAGGAGAAGGGAGGAAGAATTCTTTGCATTCTACCCATGACACATGTCTGAGAGTCACTCACTGAAAATTCTGTGACTCAAGTTTTTGATATGACGTCAGGTAATTGATCCACTGCTAGACCAGGGCAAGGAAAATATCTGTGTTGTTGTTGTGTTTCGTTTTGTGGCTCTGGAGATTGAACTTAGAGGCATTCTACCTCTGAGACACACCCCCAGCTCTATTTTATTTTTATTTTGAAACAGGATCTTGTTGGTTGATGAGAGTCTTACTACTTGCTGAGGCTGTCATTGAACCTGTGCTCCATCTGTCTCAGCCTCCCAAGTATTAAAATTTTAGGTGTGTACCACCATGCTAGACTTTCTGTTTTTTTGCAAGTCTGGGGATGAACCTAGGGGCATTTGACCTCTGAGCTACACTCCCTGCCCTATATTTTATATTTTGAAACAGGGTCTCACTAAGTTGCAGAGGGCCTCACTAAATAGCTGAGGCTGTCCATGAACCACAATCCTCCGGTCTCAGCCTCCCAAATG
The DNA here is from genome assembly GCF_963383645.1 of Muscardinus avellanarius. Taxonomy (NCBI): domain Eukaryota; kingdom Metazoa; phylum Chordata; class Mammalia; order Rodentia; family Gliridae; genus Muscardinus; species Muscardinus avellanarius. The sequence continues at coordinate 34,239,642 of NC_137802.1, forward strand.
CTGGGATTACAAGCATGCACCACCACTTCAAGCTATTTTTAACTCTTTATTTTGAAATGGGGGTCTCACTAAGTTGCCTCACTAAATAGCTGAGGCTGGCTGGGAACCCACATTTCTGTCTCAGCCTCCCAAGTACTGGTATTACAAGCATGTTCCATGCCTGGGTTATTTTTAATTTTGAAACAGTCACTAGGTTACTAAATGTCTTGCTAAATTGCTGAGGCTGTCCTTGAACCTGCAATCCTCCTGTCTCAGCCTCCTGAGTACTGGGATTACAGGTGTATGCCACCGCGCCCGGTTCTTTGACATTCGAACAGGACATCCTTTTCCATCTCATTCTCTCTAACCACTCATAACCATCTTTGTCTGGCTCTGAACCCGGAATCCACCTTCCACACCCAGCCTGAGTGCTTGAGGGGACTGGGTTTGCTTGTCTATAAAGCCGCTCCCCAGTCTCCATGTTACCCCTGTGTGTTGTGAGAGCGCTCCTTGTGCATTCCAGAACATCTCCATCATCTGCCCACTAGCTCCCCACAGCATTCCCCCCACCCCAGTCATAACAGACAAAAATGCCTGCGGCTATTGCCGAAACTCTGGGGTGAGAATTGCCTGAATTGAGAACTACTGCTCTAAAAGTAGCCCGAGGTGGCTGGCGGTGTAGCTCAGAGGCAGAGCACTTTCCTAGTTGGGGTGAGGCCTTGGATTCTTTCAGTGCAGAAAGTGGAAAAAGTTGATCCAATGCGATCCTGTTCTGGTAGATACTAATGGAGGCTTACTGAAGACGTTATTTTGTTAAAAAAAAAAAAAGTTGTGTGTGTGTGTGGTACTAGGGATTGACCTCAGGGGCCTTCTACCTCCAAGCTACACACTCAGATCTTTAAATTTTTTTGTTCAGAAATAGGATCTCAGCCGGGTGTGGTGGTGCACCCTTATAATCCCAATACTTGGGAGGCTGAGGCAGGTGGATCCGGAGTTCAGAGCCAGCTTCAGCATCTGAGCGAGGCTCTCAGCAACCTAGTGAGACTCTATTTCCAAACTATATATATATATATATATATATATATATATATATATATATATATATATGCGTGTGTATGTATGCATGTGTGTGTGTGTGTGTGTGTGTGTGTGTGTGTGTGTGTGTGTATAAGGGCTTGGGGTGAGCTTGGAGGTAGAATGCCTTTGGGTTCAAACCCCAATGGCAAAAAAAAAAATAATAATAATAATAATAGAAACAGGGTCTCACTAGGTTGCTGAGAACTTCCCTAAATTGCTGAAGCTAGTCTGTGATTCTCTTTTCTCAGCCTCCCAAATACCTGGCATTACAGGTATGCACCACCATGCCCAGATTTTTTTTTAACCTTTAAAAAAATTGTTTTTTCTTTCAGGTCTGGGGATGGATGTAACCCAGGGGTATCTGACCTCCGAGGTACAACCTCTGCCCTATTTTTTTATTCTTTATTTTGAAACAGGGTGTCACTGAGTTGTGGAGGGCCTCACTAAGTAGCTGAGGCTGTCCTCGAACCGCGATCCTTCGGTCTCAGCCTCCCATATGCTGGGATTACAAGCGTGCACCACCACGCCCGGCTTCCTATTTTGTTTTTTGTTTTTTGTTTTTTTTTTTGGTGGTACTGGGGGTGAAACCCAGGGGCTTTTTACCTTCGGGCTATACTCCCAGACCTATTTTATATTTTATTTGGAAACAGAGTCTCAGTAAGTTGCTGAGAGCCTCACTAAGTAGCTGAGGCTGGCTTCGAACCTGTGCGATCCTCCTGTCTCAGCCTCCCAAGTGCAGGGATTACAAGCGTGCGCCACCACGCCCGGCTTAACCTTTTTTTAAATTTTGAGGCAGGGTCTCACTAATTGTTTCCCTGGCTTGTCTTGATCTTGTGTTTGTCTTGCCTTGGCCTCCCCGGCAGCTGGGATTACAGGCATGTCTGGCCTTTTCCAAAGACTTCTAAGAAAGTTCTTCTTTCCCTGAGAAAGAGCTATGGGGAGCTCTTCCTTCTCCGCCATTGCATGGGGAAGCTTGCAGTATTAGGCACCATTAGGAGGTCTGGATGAAGAAAGGGATGGTTTCTTTCTTTTCTTTCCCTTTCTTTCTTTCTTTCTTTCTTTCTTTCTTTCTTTCTTTCTTTCTTTCTCTTGCAGTACTGGGGATGGAACCCATCTTTTTTTTTTTGAAACAGGGTATCCCTGAGTTGCAAAGGGCCTCACTAAGTAGTAGATGAGGCTGTCCTCAAACCACAATCCTCCTGTCTCAGCCTCCCAAATGCTGGGATTACAAGCATACACTACCATGCCTGGCTCATTTCCTCCTCCTCCTCCTCCTTCTTCTTTTTTTTTGGTGGTACTGGGGTTCCTGGAAGCCCTTCTACCTCCGGGCTACACTCCCAGACCTATTATATATTTTTATTTGGAAACAGGGTCTCTTAAGCCAGAGAGGCTGGCTTCGAACCTGTGCGATCCTCCTCCCAAGCGCGGGGATTACAAGTGTGCGCCACCAGGCCCAGTGGCTCATTTCCTCCTCCCCTCCCCCTCCCCTCCCCCTCCCCCCTCCTCCTCCTTCTTCTTTTTCTTCTTCTTCTTCTTCTCTCTCTCTCTCTCTCTCTCTCTCTCTATATATATATATATATATATATATATATATATACATACATACATACATACATACATACATATATGTATATCTATCTCTCTTCCTATTCTCTTCAAATTGAAATGTTGTTTGCACTATTTGGTTTTTCTATTGCATTTTTTCGGGGAGGGAGGATTAGGGATCAAATTAGGGGCATTCTATCTCCAAGTTACACACCCAGCCCATTTTTTATTTTTTGCTTTGAAAGAGGGTCTTACTAGGTTGCTGAGAGTCTTGCTAAATTACTGAGGCTGGCCTTGAACCTGCCATCCCCCTCTCTCAACCTCCCAAGTACTTGGGTTACAGGTATGTGCCACCATGCCTGGCTTCCGGTGGATATCTGTACTCTTTCCCCGCAGTTGACATGAAGGCATGTGTCGATGACTCCCAGCTCTCAGGTCTCAGCCAGAAAACTCAGAAACACCACTCTCAGCATCACAGAGGGCCACCTGGAACCTACAAGTAGAGAAGTCAGGCTGGGATCCAGAAACTAGTCGGCGTGCCTGAGGGGCAGTGGCGCCCTCTGCTGACACTAGCTCAGGAGATGGAACCACTCTAACTTCAGGCGAAGCCAGGCTTTTATGAGCTCTGCATTCTCTGGTTGAGAAATTAGAATTGAGAAATAGAAATAGGAAATTCAAACATGAAGAGTCCTTGGGATGGAAGGGTACATGGACACGAGAGGCTTGGATATGTACTTTTGTCTGTTTTGATTCCTTTTATTCCCAGTGCTTGGAGCAGTCCTCCTTTATGGTACATGTTCAGTAAATATTTGCTGAACAAATGTGCTGATAGCAAGCAAAGGCCTAGCTGAGAGAAAGGCAGAGTTGAGACCCTTTATCGTCGTGGGAAGATAGAGAAATCCTCTGCCTTAGTTCTTTTTTTTTTTTTTTTTTTTTGTGGTACTGGGGGTGGAACCCAGAGGCTTTCTACCTCCGGGCTATACTCCCAGACCTTTTTTTATGTTTTATTTGGAAACAGGGTCTCACTAAGTTGCTGAGAGCCTCACTAAGTAGCTGAGGCTGGCTTCCAACCTGTGCGAGCCTCCTGTCTCAGCCTCCCAAGCTCAGGGATTACAAGCTTGCGCCACCATGCCCGGCTCCGCTGCCTTAGTTCTTGACAAATCCCTATTCAAGGTCCTCATGGGCCTAGCCCAGGTTCCTGCTCTCTGGTTCCATGATCTATTCCTGTATCTGTATAACAAATCTTTTTTCACTTATACAATCTTGAGAGGTTTGGCATAGATGGTTAGTGTGTGTGTGTGTGTGTGTGTGTGTGTGTGTGTGTGTGTGTATGTGGCACTAGGAATTGAACTCAGGGGCATTCTACCTCCAAGCTACACCCCTATCCCTTTTTAAATTTTTAATTAATTAATTTTGCGGGTCTCAGGGTTGAACCCAGGGGGCATTTGACCTCCTAGTTACACCCTTTGCCCTATTTTTTATTATATATATATATATATATATATATATATATATACATATATATATATGTAAATTTTTGTAACCATACAACACTTTGGAATACAAGACTTGAGAGGATATACAAGCACATATCATCCAATAAGCCCTCATCTAATCCCCATCCCATTCCATCTCCCTCTGTCGATCCCATGCTTAACTGGTAATTATCTTTGATATATTTGTTTACACACCTCATGAGTTTTTGTTTGTTTGTTTGTTTGTTTGTTTGTTTTTGGTTGCACTGGGGTTCCTGGAAGCCCTTCTAACTCCGGGCTACACTCCCAGACCTATTTTTTTATTTTTGGAAACAGAGTCTTTTAAGCCAGCACAGCTGGCTTTGAACCTGCGCAATCCTCCTGTCTCTGCCTCCCAAGCATGGTGATTATAAACGTGTGCCACCACGCCTGGCTCCTCATGAGTTTTAAAGAGATTCCATCCTCCCCCCCATCCCCTCCCCTCTGATTGGTCACCTTAATTGCTTCTCAAAAGGGCCTTTTCTACTACTCGACCTCCTCCTGTTACCCCTTTCCTCCTAGTTCTTGCTAATTAAGGGAAGCATCGGATTTTATTTTCTGTGCTATTTCTATGTGCATGCCACATTGCAAGTTCTGATCCCACTCTTGACGGCCCCAGTAGTGCCCTGGCCATCCAGGGGACTCTTATCCCGACCTCGCTGGCTCCAGCACCGGCTTTGCCTCATGGGAGGCCCCGATCCTGGCCTCGCTGGCCCCTGCACAGAACTAACCCCTCGGCTGGCTCCTCTCCCGGCCTCAGAGGCCCCAGCACCAGCCTAGCCTCACGACAGGCTCCATTCCTGGCCTTGGTGACCCTGGCACCGGCTTAACCACTCGGCAGGTTCCTATCCTGATCTCGCATGTCCCAGCTCTGTCCTTCCCTCACGGCAGTTTTCCAATCCCGGCCTCACTGGCCCTGGCACCGGCCTTACCCCTTGGCAGAGTCCGATCCCAGCCTCGGAAGTCCCAGCACCAGTCTTGCCTCACGGCAGGCTCCAATCCCAACCTTGCTGGCCCCAGCACTGGCCTAACCCCTCGGCTGGCGCCGATCCCTGCCTCAGAGGCCTCAGTAGCGGCCATACCTCAAGGCAGGGTCTGATCCCGGCCTCACTGGCTCCGGCGCTGGCCTAACCCCTCGGCAGGCTCCGATCCCGGCCTTGGAGGCCCCAGCACTGGCCTTGCCTCACAGCAGGCTCCAATCCCGGCCTTGATGGCCCCAGCACCAGCCTAACCCCACAGCAGGCTCCGATCCCGGCCTCGAAGGCCTCAGCACTGGCCTTGCCTCGCAGCAGGCTTTGATCCTGGCCTCGCTGGCCACAGCACCGGCCTAACGCATCAGCTGGCTCTGATTCCGACCTTGGAGGCCCCAGCACCAGCCTTGTCTCACGGCAGGCTCTGATCCCGGCCTCGATGGCCCCAGCACTGGCCTAACCCCTCGGCAGGCTTTGATCCCGGCCTCGGAGGCCTCAGCACTGGCCTTGCCTCACAGCAGGCTTCGATCCTGGCCTCACTGGCTCCGGCACTGGCCTAACCCCTTGGCAGGCTCCGATCCCGGCCTCGGAGGCCCTGGCACCAGCCTTGCCTCACGGCAGGCTCCGATCCCAGCCTCGATGGCCCCAGCACTGGCCTAACCCCTCGGCAGGCTTTGATCCCGGCCTCGGAGGCCTCAGCACCGGCATTGCCTCACAGCAAGCTTCGATCCCGGCCTTGCTGGCTCCGGCACAGGCCTAATGCATCAGCTGGCTCCGATCCAGATCTTGGAGGCCCTAGCACTAGCCTTGTCTCACGGCAGGCTCTGATCCCAGCCTCGCTGGCCACAGCACCAGTCTAAACCCTTGGCAGGCTCCAAACCTGGCCTCGGAGGCCCCAGCACCAGCCTTGCCTCGCAGCAGGCTACGATCTGAGCCCCCTCTTCACCCAGCAGGTTGTCCCACATTCCCGAGGTGCATGGTGGTAGTATTCCACCTCTGAGGTAATTTCTTCAAAAGTTCCAGGTGTATTACGTCAGATCTCTGCCTCCCCTGAGTACTTGCTCCTGCCAATGTGACTGTCTCCACCATTTCAAATCTTTCCCAAGCTCTTTTCCCATACCACATAATGTCCAGTGTTCCTAAGCATGCGCGACAATAGCATTCGACCTTTGGGGTAATTTCTTCAGAGGATCATCAGGGTGGTTTGGATCAGATGTCTGCCTCTCCCAAAGACAAGTCTCCACCGCCATCTCAGTCACTGCTGCCACCACCGCCTTCCTCCTAGGTCTCTGCTAGACTCTCTCCTTACAGGTGATGTACAGGATTCTTAAAGATGTAAAGAAGCCTCAGTCCTCTTTTGCGGGGAATTTATCCAAAAGTTCCAGTTCAGATGTGTATGTTTTGTCTGCATCTCCAATATTCTAGCTGTCGCCTTGGCCATCTTAACCCTTCTCGAATATTTTTCTTTTTTCTTTTCCCTTTTTTTTTAAGAGAAGAAAGTATGTGTGGTTTGGGGAGGATGTGGGATCAGGCACGTGGTAACGATGAAAAATTTTTTTCATTCCGGGTGTGTGGGGTGGGGGTCGCCTAAGGGCGCCCCGCCCACGCCCGCCAACGCGCGCCCAGGGTCGGTGGCCTGGCTGCCCGAACCTCAGGGTTATTCTTTATTTTGAAACAGGATCTCACTAAGTTGCGGAGGGCCTAAGTAGCTGAGGCTGTCTGTGAACCACGATCCTCTGGTCTCAGCCTCCTGAATGCTGGGATTACAAGCCTCCAGCACCACACCCAGCTTAATTTTTATTTTTGAAGCAGAGTCTTTCTAGTATGCGTAGAGTCTCACTACATTTGTTCTGGGAGTAGAATCCTGGGGCCTTCTACCTCCAGGATATACCCCCAGCCCTATATTATTATTTTTTATTTGGAATCAGGGTCTTGCTAAGTTGCTGAGAGCCTCACTAAATTGCTAAGGCTAATTTCGAACCTGCAATCCTCCTGCCTCAGTCTCCCAAGTACTGGGATTTCAGGTGTGTGCCCATGCCCAGCTGAAATTTCATTTTTGAGATGTTTTCATGTTGTTACAGTACATCAGTTAGGAATGCTTTTAGTTGAGAAAAATAAAAAATCTAAACAAGAGTGACTTAAATAAGGAATTTTTTTCCCTTTCAATAACAAGCTAAGTGCATTGGCAAATACTTGTAACTCCAGTACCTGGGAGGTTGAAACAACAAGAGGATTACAGTTTCAAGGCCAGCCTCAGCAATGTAGTAAGACCCTAAACAACCTGCTTTCTGGTTTTGGTGGTACTAAGACTAGAACCCAAGGGCCTTCTAACTCAAGGCTGTATCCCAGCCCTATTATATTTTGGAAAGGGTCTTGCTAAGTAGCTGAGAGCCTCACTAAGTTGCTAAGGCTAATTTCAAACCTGCAATCCTATTGTCTCAGCATCCAAGTACTAGGATTACAGTCACGTACCACCATACCTGGGCTTCAAGACTTTCTTTCTTTCTTTCTTTCTTTCTTTCTTTCTTTCTTTCTTTCTTTCCTTCTTTCCCTTCCTTCCTTCCTTCCTCCCTTCCTTCTTGTACTGGGGATTGAACCCAGGGACACTGTACCTCTAGCTATACCTCAGTGCTACTTTATTTTTTTTTATTTTGAAAGAGGGTCTCACTAAGTTGCTGAGGTTGGCCTTGAACTTGTACTCCTCTTGTCTCAGCTTCCCAAGTACTGAGATTACAAGAGTGAGCCATCTCGCCTGAAAAGACCCTATTTTCTCTTCCTTCCTTCTTTCTTTCTTTTTTTTTTTTTTTTTTTTTAATGGTACCAGGGATGGAACCCAGGGGTATTCTATCGCTGAGCTACACGCCCAGCCCTATTTTTTAGTCCATTTATTTATTTATTTGTTTGTTTATTTATTTATTTATGTGGTACTGGGGTTGCTGGAAGCCCTCCTAACTCCGGACTACACTCCCAGACCTATTTTATATTTTTATTTGGAAACAGGGTCTCTTAAACCAGAAAGGCTGGCTTCGAAACAGCGCAATCCTCCTGTCTCCGCCTCCCAAGCGCGGGGATTACAAGCGTGCGCCACCATGCCTGGCTAGTCCTTTTATTTTTGAAACAGGGTCTCACTGAGTTGCAAAGGGCCTTACTAGGTAGCTGAGGCTGTCTGTGAACCGCGATTCTCCAGTCTCTGCCTCCTGAATGCTGGGATTACAAGTGTGCGCCACCACGCCCGGCCCTAGGTTATTATTTTTTAAACTTCATATACACTCAAAGTAATACTTTACATTGCTGAAGCAATATAATTGTGTAATATCTACATAAATTGCTTTGTATGAAATCTAAAAATTGTACAGAAAATTTTCGAACAAATATGGTAGTTGTTACCTCTAGGGACCCTGGAGTATAGAACAAGAGGTAGGGAATGTCAAAGTGTGTGTGTGTGTGTGTGTGTGTGTGTGTGTGTGGTACTGGGGATGGAATCCAGGGGCCTTCTACCTCCGAGCTACATCTCAACCATATTTTATTTTTTATTTGGAGACAGGATCTCACTAAGTTGCTGACAGCCTCACTACATTTATGAGGCTGATTTCAAAACTGCAATCCTCCTTTCTTAGCCTCCCAAGTACCAGGATTACAAGCATGTGCCACCACACCGGCTGGTGTACTTCTCCAGATCTTTCCTTCATAAGTGTGTGGAGAGAAGAATGATAGTGCCTGCTGATTGTGTTTCCAGAATGCCCTGGAAACTTCCATTTATATAGCATAGATCATTATTTTCTAGTGGTCTGTGTACATTGGAGGTTAGAAAAAGGTATAGTTAACTGGGCATGGTAGGCAAGCTTGTAATTCCAACATTTGGGAGGCTGAGAAAGAAGGATTGCAGGTTCCCAGACAGCTTCAGCTATTTAGTGAAGCCCTCTGAAACTTAGTGAGACCCTGTTTCAAAATAAAGAATAAAAAATAGGAGCCGGGCGTGGTGGCACATGCTTGTAATCCCAGCATTTGAGAGGCTGAGACAGGAGGATTGTGGTTTGTGGACAGCCTCAGCTATTTAGCGAGGCTCTTTGCAACTCTGTGAGACCCTATTTCAAAATAAAGAATAAAAATAGGGCTGGGCATGTATCTCAGAGGTAAAATGCCCCTGGGTTCCATCCCTAACCAATAAATAAATAAATAAATAGGGCTGGGAGACAGGCAGACAGCTTCCGCTGCTACTTAGTGAGGCCCTTTGCAATTCAGCGAGACACTGTTTGAAAATAAAAAATAAAAAATAGGGCTGGGATGTAGCTCAGAGGTAGAATGCCCCTGAGGTTCAATCCCCAGTACTGCAAAATATAAATTAAATTAAAAAATAGGGACGAGGTATGTAGCTCAGAAGTAAAACATCCCTGGGTTTAAATCCCCAGAACCACAGAAAGAAAGAAAGAAAGAAAGAAAGAAAGAAAGAAAGAAAGAAAGAAAGAAAGAAAGAAAGAAAGAAAGAAAGAAAGAAAGGCATGGTGGCACACACTTGTAATCCCAGCATTTAGGAGGCTGAGACAGGAGGATCACAGTTCGAGGCCAGCCTCAGCTACTTAGTGAGGCCCTTTGCAACTCAGTGAGACTCTGTTTCAAAATAAAGAATAAAAAATAGGGCTGGAAGTGTAGCTTGGAGGTAGAATGCCCCTGGGTTCCATTCCCAGTACTGCAAAAAAAAAAAAAAAAAAAAAAAGGAAGAAAGTAGAAAAGTAGAAAGAAATTAAACAGTATAGGTAGCCTTTCTGTTCTCTATAGAGAAGGCAGCAAATGGGGAAAGGACTTAGGAATGGTTGATGAGTCAATCAATGTCTGATCAACTATTCCTGAAAGAACATTCCCTCCAATTGCTGACACAATCATGAATGTGTCACATTTTCTTGTTGATTCCACTATTGATGGATGTTTCCAACTTTTGATATTTCAAGCAAGATTGCAACGAACATCCTTGCATGTGTCTTCGTGTGGGTTTGATAAATATTTATCACCTTCATTGCACAAAAACAACTGGCTGTGAAGTGTTGTTTTTGCATATCCAGGCCAAGGATTTTGGGGAAAAGAAAGCTGAATACTTAACATTTCTTTCAACTTTCCTGGGGCCTAAATATAATTGTCCTTTAGTGAGGGAAGGGTCATGAGGTCATAGGAATTTCTGGGTATAGAAAACAAGTAAACAAGCTGGGCTTGGTGGCGCACACCTGTAATCCCAGTACTTGGGAGACTGAGACACGAGGATTGCAGGTTTGAGGACAGCCTCAGCAAGTAGTGAGAGTCTCATCAACCTACGTGACCTTGTTTCAAAATAAAAATAAGCAGGTGTGGTGGCGCACGCTTGTAATCCCGTGGCATGCTTCCACTCCCAGTGGGAGGCTAAGACAGGAGGATCATGGGTTCACTGCCAGCCTCAGCTACTTAGTAAGGCTCTCAGCAGCTTAGTGAGACCCTGTTTCCAAATGAAATATAAAATAGGTGTGGGGGTATAGCCTAGAGGTAAAAGGCCTCTGGATTCCGTTCTAGTACCACAAAAAATAAAAAATAATAATAAAAATAAAAGTTGGCTGGGGGTGTAACTCAGAGATAGAATGCCCCTGGATTCCAACCTTAGTACTGAAAAAAAAATAAAAAGAAAGAAAAGAAAATATGTACGCCTGGAAGTATATAGCTCAAAGGTAGAATGCCCCTGGGTTCAATCCCCAGTACCAAACAGACACACTAAAAATAACACGTAAGCAAAAATAATTTCATGTTACAAAGAAATCAATGCATATGGTCTCAACATGGAAAATGGAAACTGAATGCTGGATTCATACATAAGCAAAACTAGGACATAGAAGAGGATGTAAAGAAGCAGAAATGTCAGAACAAAGCACTTGGAATGAAAGCAGTACTGAGCTGCAGAAGAATGCAGAGTATTTCAGAGACTCAACAAACGAGACCAACCCTACTTGCTACAGCCCAGCCAGATCCCCTCAGGAGAGGAACAGATTTTTATCTGTGTCAATGAAGATTCTTTTTATTTTTAGTGGTACTAGGGGTTGAACCCAGGGGCACTCTGTCTCTGAGCTATACCCCCAGCCCTATTTTTTATCCTTTATTTTGAAACAGGGTCTCATTAAGTTGGGGAGGGCCTCTCTAAGTAGATGAGGTGAGCCTACAATTCTCCTGTCTCAGCCTCCCCAGAACTGAAATTACTAAACCCAGCTCAATGAAGATTTTGTGTGTGTGTGTGGTACTGGAGATTGAACCTAGGGCCTTTCTATCTCTAAACTATACTCACAACCCTACTGATTGATTGATTGATTGACTGATTGACTGATTGTAGTACTGGGGATTGACTCCAAAGGCATTCTACTTCCAAACTAGAGGTAGGACCCACCAGTCCTATTTTTTTGAAACAGTGTCTCACTAAATTTCGGAGGGCCTAAGCAGCTAAGGCTGGCTGCAAACCTGCGATCCTCCTGTCTCAGTACTGGGATTACAAGCATGCACCACCACACCTGGCTTTTATTTATTTATTTATTTATTTATTCGTTTATTTATTTGTTTGTTTATTTTTGTGGTGCTGGGGATTGAACCCAGGGGATTGAAATTCCAAGATCCACCTCCAGCCTGACTTTTCTTTATTTTGAAACAGTTTCACTAGATTGGATTAGAGTCTTACTACTTGCTGAGACTGTCCTCAAACCTGTAATCTTCCTATTTCAGCCTCTCAAGTACTGGGATTACCAGTACAAGGGAGCACCACCATGCCTACCCTGAACTTTTTTTTGTATAGTACTAGGAATTTAACCTGAGACATTCTACCCCTGAGCTACATCCTCAGCCTTTTTTTTTTTTTTTTTTTTTTTTTTTTTGGTGGTATTGGGGATGGAACCCAGGGGCATTCTACCTCCGAGCTACATCGCCAGCCCTATTTTTAAATTCTTTTTATTTTGAAACAGGGTCTCATTGAGTTGCAAAGGGCCTTGCTAAATAGTAGCTGAGGCTGTCCCCGAACCGTGATCCTCCTGTGTCAGCCTCCCAAATGCTGGGATTACAAGCATGTGCCACCACGCCCAGCTCCTCAGCACTATTTTTGTGTATGTGTGTGTATAGTGCTGGAGATGAAACCAAGGGGGCAGTCTACCAATGACCTACATCCCCAACCCTTTTTATTATTTTATTTTGAAATAGGGCCTAAGTTGTTGAAACTGGCCCAAACTTATAATCCTCCTGTCTCAACCTCCCAAGTACTGGGATAACAAGGGTGCACCACCATGCCCAACTCCCCAGTCTATTTTCCTTTTTCATTATGAAACAGGGTCTCACTAGGTTGTGGAGGGAGTCTTACTAAGTAAGGAGGTTAGCTTCGAACCTGTGATCCTCCTATCTGAGCTTCCTTAGTACTAGGATTACAGGCATAAGCCTCTACACAATCATCCCTGAACTTCTATTTTGAGCACTAGCTTCTAGATGCTGTTTCCCTTCTGGTACCAGAATAGCTGCAGCTGCAGCAGCAGCAGCAATTTCTTTTTATTTTGTGGTACTGGGGATTGAACCCAGGGGCATTCTATCTTCGAGTTACACCTCCAGCCCTACTTTATTTTTATTTGGCAACAGGGACTCACTAGGTTGATGAGAGTCTCAGTTTGAGACTGTCCTCAAACCTGTGATCCTCCTGTCTCAGTTCCCAAGTACTGGGGTTACAAGTGTGTGCCACCACGCCTGGCTTACTGGCAGCAATTTCAAGATCGTAAACCATCAAGTCCTGAGAAAGAGTTTCTCTTCCAGTAGCTTTATTACTAGGGAGAAGCTCTTCTCTCCTGGAAGTCCCAGCAAAAGTTCTCATGTCTCATTGGCTTGTGACTAGGTTATGAGTTTAATGGGCCCATCACTAAGGTCATGAAGATGGAATATGTTGATTGGTCTAATCCAATCTGAGGTCTCTCACAAAGCTGGGCCTGAGATCATTCTACAAAATCACTTGGCTTCATAGTGGGGAGGAGTGATTAGCCCAGAATAAAGTCACCATGTCATTTTACCAAAGGAAGAAGCCAGGTGTGGTGGCACACACCTGTAATCCCAGTACTTGGGAGGCTGAGACAGGAAGATTGCAGGTTTGAAGCCAACTTAGAGAGACACTGTTTCAAAAGATAAAAAGGTCTGGGGATAGTCAGGCGTGGTGGCGCACACTTGTAATCCCAGCATTCGGGAGGCTGAGACGGGATCGCAGTTCGCAGACAGCCTCAGCTACTTAGTGAGGCCCTTTGCAACTCAGTGAGACCCTGTTTAAAAAAAAAAAAAAAAGAATAAAAATTGGGCAGGGGGTGTAGCTCGGAGTTCAAATGCCTCTGGGTTCCATCCCCAGACCTGAAAAAAAAAAAAAAAAAAAAGTCTGGGGATGTATTTCAGTGGTAGAGCACCCTTGGGTTCTATCCCCAATGAAACAAACAAAACAAACAATAACAACAAAATAAAAAGAGGATGAATGAATGAATCCTGGGCAGGTAAAAAGGCTCACTAGAATACAAGAACATTCTCTGTGATTTTTAATCAATTGTACATAAGTAGGAAGAGTAAGTTTCATTGTTCTCATAAGAAAGAGGGTCTGAGTTTATCTGAATTCTCGGACGTATGATTTTATTTATCGGGAATGGAACCCAGGACATTTTACCTCCGATCTCCACGTCCAGCCCTTTTTACTTTTGCTTTTGAAACTTGGTCTTGCTAAATTGCTGAGGCAGCCTCAGTTGCAATCCTTCTGTATTAGTGTCCCAAGTACTGAGATTATAGGTCTCAGCCAGCACGCTCCTAGAGTAACTCAATCGAAACTCTTCCCAGCACTTCAGTGATATACCTGATTAATCAATGTCTTCATTGCCTCTAAAAAATGATACTGAACCCAACACATGTTGAACCCTTGGTGATAAAGTTTTACTCTCTGATATACATACTCAGTACTGTTTCCAAGTTAAGTCACTTGTTCCCAAACCTGTTTATTCCAGTTGTTCTTGTTTTAATTATATATTTAATTAAATGTTACATAACACGATATAATTTGAGTGGAGGAAAAATAACCTTTCTATGAAAACTAAACTGGAGCTGAGAATGGTGGCACACTCTTGTAATATTAGTATTTAAGGAGGCTGAGAAAGGAAGATCACAGGTTCAAAGCCAGCCTTGGCAACTTAGCGAGGCTCTCAGCAATCTAATGAGACCATTTCCAAATCAGAAATAAAATTGAAGCTGGGCGTGGTGGCACATGCTTGTATCCCAGCATTTGGGAGGTTGAGACTGGAGGATTGCTGTTTGCAGACAGCCTCAGCTACTTAGTGAGGCCCTCCGCAACTTAGTGAGACCCTATTTCAAAATAAAGAATAAAAAACTGGGCAGGGGAGGGCTGAGGGTTTGGCTCAATGGTAGAAATACTTGCCCAGCAAGTGTAAGTTTGTAGGTTCATTCCCTAGCACTCATCAAAAGATTAAAAAAAAGAAAAAGAAAAAAAGAAAAAAAATCTTAGCCGGGTGTGGTGGCGCATGCTTGTAATCCCAGCACTTGGGAGACTGAGACAGGAGCATTGCACAGGTTCAAAGCCAGCCTCAGCTACTTAGTGAGGCTCTCAGCAACTTAATGAGACCCTGTTTCCAAATAAAGTATAAAATAGGTCTGGGGGTATAGTCCGGAGGTAGAAGGTCCCTGGGTTCCATCCCCTGTACCACAAAAAAAAAAACCCAAACCAACCAACCAAACGACAACAACAAGAAAAAAAACAGGGCGGTGGGTGTAGCTTGAAGTACTGAAAAACAAATCGCCATCAGTTAAGCTTGGGCAAGGCTACCTGTAAAAGACTGGTGGTGTGTTAATCACATCCAGAGCGCTTCTGTATTGCGAGCACGTGCATATACTCTTAAGTTCTTGTTACACTTGAAGGAAACCAAAGTGGAATGTCATGTGAAGCACTACTGATGTGGTTCTTTGAAGACAGAGTAATACTGAACTCCAAACAGTAGACTCATCCCAAATAAAGGTCTTGGCCCTACATCAAAATGTGGCAAGCCAGGCGTGGCACACGCTTGTAATCCTGGCATTTGGGAGGCTAAGACAGGATTGCACCTCACTGTGAGCCTCAGCTACTTAGTGAGGCCATTTGCAACTCAAGGGATGGCTGGGGGTATAGCTCGGTGGTAGAATGCCCCTTGGGTTCCATCCCCAGTACCGAAAAAAAAAAAAAAAAAAGTACGTGAAACATCTATATGCTTCATTAAAAAATTGAAAAACTAAGCCGGGCGTTGTGGTGCACGCTTGTAATCCCAGCATTTGGGAGGCTGAGACCGGAGGATCGAGGTTCGTGAACAGCCTCAGCTACTTAGTGAGGCCCTTTGCAACTCAGTGAGACCCTGTTTAAAAATAAAGAATAAAAAATAGGGCTGGGGGTGTAGCTCGGAGGTCAAATGCCCCTGGGTTCCATCCCCAGTACCGCAAAAAAAAAAAAAAAAAAAAAAATTTGGGCGTGATGATGCACGCTTGTAATGCCAGTACTTGGGAGGCTAAGACAGGAGGATCATAGGTTTGAGGCCAGCTCAGCTACTTACTGAGGTCCTCTGCAATTTAGTGAGACCCTCTTTCAAAACGAAGACTAAGCTGGGAGTGGTGGTGCGCGCTTGTAATCCCAGCATTCAGAGGCTGACACAGGAGGATTGCGATTCGCAGACAACCTCAGCAACTTAGTGAGGCCCTCTGCAACATAGTAAGACTCTGTTTCAAAATAAAGAATAAAAAATAGGGCAGGGGGTGTAGCTCGGAGGTCGAATGCCCCTGGGTTTTATCCCCAGACCCACAAAAGCAAAATAAAAACAAAAACAAAGACTAAAAAATAGGGTTGGGGTTCTAACTTGTAGGTAGAATGCCCCTGGGTTCCATTCCCAGTAAAGAAAAAAAGAAAAAAAGAAAAAAACTTGGCAGCCAGGCGTGGTGGCGCACGCTTGTAATCCCTGCGCTTGGGAGGCAGAGACAGGAGGATTGCGCAGGTTTGAAGCCAGTCGTGCTGGCTTAAGAGACCCTGTTTCCAAATAAAAATATAAAATAGGTCTGGGAGTGTAGCCCGTAGTGGGCTTCCAGGAACTCCAGTACCACCAAAAAAAAAAAAAAAGAAAAAAGGACTGGGAGTGTAGCTCGAGGTTGCCCCTGGGTTTCATCCCCGGTGTCACAAAGAAATAGGGCAGGGGGTGTAGCTTGGAAGTCGAATGCCTTTGGGTTCCATCCCCAAAACCACGAAGAAGAAGAAAAAAAAAAAAAGGGCTGGACACGTAGCTTGAAGGTAGAATGCCCTAGGTTCAATCCCCAGTACAGCAAAAAAACAAAAACCTGCAGCAGGTGCTAAGAGTCATTTTCCACTTTCAGTTAGTTGAGAACATACAACACTTTAGTGAGTTCTGTTATTGGACTGGAGGGGTGTGGTGAAGCATGATAATTACGAATATGCTGGGTGGCATCAAGGAGCATGCCGGCTATAATCCCAGTACTTGGGAGGCTGAAACAGGATGATCACAGGTTCCAGGACAGCCTCAGCAACTTAGTGAGGCCCTCAGCAACTTAGTGAGACCCTGTTTCAAAATAAAAAAGAAAGACATCTGGGGGTGGTGGCCAGTAATACCAGCACATGGATGGCTGAGACAGGAGGTTTGCAGGTTCGAAGCCAGCCTCAGCAACTTGATGAGGCTGCCAGCAATTTAGTGAGACCCTGTTTCCACATAAAAAAAAATAAAATAGGAGCTGGGTGTAGTGGCGCACACTTGTAATCCCAGCATTTGGGAGGCTGAGACAGAGGAGGATCACAGTTCACGAACAGCCTCAGCTACTTAGTGAGGCCCTCTGCAACTCAGTGAGACCCTGTTTAAAAATAAAGAATAAAAAAATTGGGCAGGGGGTATAGCTCGGAGGTCAAATGCCTCTTGGTTCCATCCCCAGACCTGAAAAAAAAAATAAAATGATATATATATATATATATATATATATATATATATAGCTAATGATGTAGCTCAGAGTTGTAGAAGGCCCTGCACCATACACACACACAGGCTGGGGGAGGTAGCCCGGAGGTAAAATGCTTCAGGGTTCAATCCCTAGTATCAAAAAAGATGAAGAAAGAAAAAAAGAAAAAAAAAAAAAACAACACTCATCTTTACTCCCTAGGCCTATTTTTTCTCCAGGAAATTAAAATTAAAAAGTTTTTTTCTTTTTTAAAGCTTTAAGTCAGGCGGGCTGGGCACGCCAGATGGGGCCCGGGTCGCGGGACTCTGGGCCCCAGGCAGAACTGCGAGTAGCACGCCAGATCCCTGGAGAAACCAGGCCCAGTAAGACGCTGGGTTCTGGGCGGGGGTCGCGGGCGGGGCACGCCTAATGGGGCCCGGGTCGCGGGACTCTGGGCCCCAGCCGAACTGCGCGTAGCACGCCAGACCCCTGGAGAAACCAGGCCCAGAAAGACGCTGGGTTCTGGGCGGGGGTCGCGGGCTGGGCACGCCAGATGGGGCCCGGGTCGCGGGACTCTGGGCCCCAGACCGAACTGCGCATAGCACGCCAGACCCCTGGAGAAACCAGACCCAGTAAGACGCTGGGTTCTGGGCAGGGGTCGCGGGCTGGGCACGCCAGATGGGGCCCGGGTCGCGGGACTCTGGGCCCCAGGCCGAACTGCGAGTAGCACGCCAGACCCCTGGAGAAACAAGGCCCAGTAAGACGCTGGGTTCTGGGCGGGGTCGAGCACAGGGCACGCCAGCTGGGGCCCGGATCTCGGGACTCTGGGTCCCAGCCGAACTGCGAGTAGCACGCCAGACCCCTGGAGAAACCGGGCCCAGAACAGAAAAAGATAAAGAAAAATATCGGAGAGGTGGTAAGAAAGCCGTTATGGATGCCAGGACACTGGAGATGCAGACGAAACTTATCTAAATGCACTGGAACTTATGGAAAAATTCGCCGTGAAAGAGGACTGCTATTTCTCTATATTGTTAAGAATCTCAGGCATCACATATAAGGAGAGAGTTTAGCGGAGACCAAGGAGAAATGCGGTGTTGAAAGAATTCTTCGCGATGGTGGTAGAGACTTGTATTCAGGAGAAGCAGAAACCGGATCTTACCAACTTTATATTACTGGAGAAATTACACCAAATGTCGAATGCTACCATCACGCATGCTTAGGAACACTGGACAACATTCAGAGTGGAAAAAGAGCCTGGGAAGGATTTGAAACGGTGGAGGCAGTGGCAATGCCAGTGGCCAATATTCGGGGGAGGCAGAGATCTGATACATTACAACTGGATCCTTTGAAATACTAACCACAGAGACAGTGATCGGAACCTGCTGAGGGGTTAGGCGGGCGCCGGGGCCAGTGGCCGACATCGGAGCTTGCTGTGAGGCAAGGCCACTACTGAGGCCTCCGTGGCCGGGATTGGAACCTGCAGAGGGGTTAGACTGATGCTGGGGCCAGCGAGGCCGGCATTGGAGCCTGCCATGATGCAAGGCTTGTGCTAGGGCCTCCGAGGTCGGGTCCGGAACTTGCTGAGGGGTTAGGCCGGTGCTGGGGTCAGTGAGGCCGGCATCAGAGCCTGCTGTGAAGCAAAGCCGGTACTGGGGCCTCCGAGGCCAGGATAAGAGCCTGCCGAGGGGTTAGGCCGGTGCTGGGGCCTCCGAGGCCAGGATAAGAGCCTGCTGAGGGGTTAGGCCGGTGCTGGGGCTGGTGAGGACGGCATCGGAGCCTGCCTTGAGGCATGACCAGTGCTGGGGCCTCCGAGGCCAGGATCGGAGCATGCCGAGGGGTTAGGCCGCTGCTGGGGCCAGCGAGGCCAGCATCGGAGCCTGCCTTGAGGCAAGGCCGGTACTGGGGCCTCCGAGGCCAGGACAAGAGCCTGCTGAGGGGTTAGGCCGGTGCTGGGGCCAGCAAGGCCGGCATCGGAGCCTGTCTTGAGGCATGACCAGTGCTGGGGCCTCCGAGGCCGGGATCGGAGCCTGCCGAGGGGTTAGGCCGCTGCTGGGGCCAGCGAGGCCGGCATCGGAGCCTGCCTTGAGGCAAGGCCGGTACTGGGGACTCTGAGGCCGGGATCGGAGCCTGCCGAGGGGTTAGGCCGCTGCTGGGGCCAGTGAGGCCGGCATCGGAGCCTGCCGTGAGGCAAGGCCGGTGCTGGGGCCTCCGAGGCCAGGATAAGAGCCTGCTGAGGGGTTAGGCCGGTGCTGGGGCCAGCGAGGCCGGCATCGGAGCCTGCCTTGAGGCATGACCAGTGCTGGGGCCTCCGAGGCCAGGATCGGAGCATGCCGAGGGGTTAGGCCGGTGCTGGGGCCAGCGAGGCCGGCATCGGAGCCTGCCTTGAGGCAAGGCCGGTACTGGGGCCTCCGAGGCAAGGACAAGAGCCTGCTGAGGGGTTAGGCCGGTGCTGGGGCCAGCAAGGCCGGCATCGGAGCCTGCCTTGAGGCATGACCAGTGCTGGGGCCTCCGAGGCCGGGATAAGAGCCTGCTGAGGGGTTAGGCCGCTGCTGGGGCCAGCGAGGCCGGCAGCGGAGCCTGCCTTGAGGCAAGGCCGGTACTGGGGCCTCCGAGGCTGGGATCGGAGCCTGCCGAGGGGTTAGGCCGCTGCTGGGGCCAGTGAGGCCGGCATCGGAGCCTGCCGTGAGGCAAGGCCGGTTCTGGGGCCTCCGAGGCCAAGATAAGAGCCTGCTGAGGGGTTAGGCCGGTGCTGGGGCCAGTGAGGCCGGCATCGGAGCCTGCCGTGAGGCAAGGCCGGTGCTGGGGCCTCCGAGGCCAGGATAAGAGCCTGCTGAGGGGTTAGGCCGGTGCTGGGGCCAGCGAGGCCGGCATCGGAGCCTGCCTTGAGGCACGACCAGTGCTGGGGCCTCCGAGGCCAGGATCGGAGCATGCCGAGGGGTTAGGCCGGTGCTGGGGCCAGCGAGGCCGGCATCGGAGCCTGCCTTGAGGCAAGGCCGGTACTGGGGCCTCCGAGGCCAGGACAAGAGCCTGCTGAGGGGTTAGGCCGGTGCTGGGGCCAGCAAGGCCGGCATCGGAGCCTGCCTTGAGGCATGACCAGTGCTGGGGCCTCCGAGGCCGGGATCGGAGCCTGCCGAGGGGTTAGGCCGCTGCTGGGGCCAGCGAGGCCGGCAGCGGAGCCTGCCTTGAGGCAAGGCCGGTACTGGGGCCTCTGAGGCTGGGATCGGAGCCTGCCGAGGGGTTAGGCCGCTGCTGGGGCCAGTGAGGCCGGCATCGGAGCCTGCCGTGAGGCAAGGCCGGTTCTGGGGCCTCCGAGGCCAAGATAAGAGCCTGCTGAGGGGTTAGGCCGGTGCTGGGGCCAGTGAGGCCGGCATCGGAGCCTGCCGTGAGGCAAGGCCGGTGCTGGGGCCTCCGAGGCCAGGATAAGAGCCTGCTGAGGGGTTAGGCCGGTGCTGGGGCCAGCGAGGCCGGCATCGGAGCCTGCCTTGAGGCACGACCAGTGCTGGGGCCTCCGAGGCCAGGATCGGAGCATGCCGAGGGGTTAGGCCGGTGCTGGGGCCAGCGAGGCCGGCATCGGAGCCTGCCTTGAGGCAAGGCCGGTACTGGGGCCTCCGAGGCCAGGACAAGAGTCTGCTGAGGGGTTAGGCCGGTGCTGGGGCCAGCAAGGCCGGCATCGGAGCCTGCCTTGAGGCATGACCAGTGCTGGGGCCTCCGAGGCCGGGATCGGAGCCTGCCGAGGGGTTAGGCCGCTGCTGGGGCCAGCGAGGCCGGCAGCGGAGCCTGCCTTGAGGCAAGGCCGGTACTGGGGCCTCCGAGGCTGGGATCGGAGCCTGCCGAGGGGTTAGGCCGCTGCTGGGGCCAGTGAGGCCGGCATCGGAGCCTGCCGTGAGGCAAGGCCGGTTCTGGGTCCTCCGAGGCCAGGATAAGAGCCTGCTGAGGGGTTAGGCCGGTGCTGGGGCCAGCGAGGCCGGCATCGGAGCCTGCCTTGAGGCATGACCAGTGCTGGGGCCTCTGAGGCCAGGATCGGAGCATGCCGAGGGGTTAGGCCGCTGCTGGGGCCAGCGAGGCCGGCATCGGAGCCTGCCTTGAGGCAAGGCCGGTACTGGGGCCTCTGAGGCCAGGACAAGAGCCTGCCGAGGGGTTAGGCCGGTGCTGGGGCCAGCGAGGCCGGCATCGGAGCCTGCCGTGAGGCAAGGCCGGTACTGGGGCCTCCGAGGCCAGGATAAGAGCCTGCTGAGGGGTTAGGCCGGTGCTGGGGCCAGCGAGGCCGGCATCGGAGCCTGCTGTGAGGCAAGGCCGGTACTGGGGCCTCCGAGGCCAGGTTGAGAGCTTGCCGAGGGGTTAGGCCGGTGCTGGGGCCAACGAGGCCGGCAGCGGAGCCTGCCGTGAAGCATGCCCAGTGCTGGGGCCTCCGAGGCCGGGATCGGAGCATGCCGAGGGGGTAGGCCGGTGCTGGGGCCAGCGAGGCCGGCATCGGAGCCTGCCTTGAGGCAAGGCCGGTACTGGGGCCTCCGAGGCCAGGATAAGAGCCTGCCAAGGGGCTAGGCCGGTGCTGGGGCCAGCGAGGCCGGCATCGGAGCCTGCCTTGAGGCATGGCCAGGGCTGGGGCCTTCGAGGCCGGGATCGGAGCCTGCCGAGGGGTTAGGCCGGTGCTGGGGCCAGCGAGACCGGCATCAGAGCCCGCCGTGAGGCAAGGCCAGTACTGGGGCCTCCGAGGCCAGGATAAGAGCCTGCCGAGGGGTTAGGCCAGTGCTGGGGCCAGTGAGGCCGACATCGGAGCCTGCCGTGAGGCAAGGCCGGTACTGGGGCCTCCAAGGCCAGGATAAGAGCTTGCTGAGGGGTTAGGCCGGTGCTGGGGCCAACGAGGCCGGCAGCGGAGCCTGCCGTGAGGCATGCCCAGTGCTGGGGCCTCCGAGGCCGGGATCGGAGCATGCCGAGGGGGTAGGCTGGTGCTGGGGCCAGCGAGGCCGGCATCGGAGCCTGCCGTGAGGCAAGGCCGGTACTGGGGCCTCCGAGGCCAGGATAAGAGCCTGCCAAGGGGTTAGGCCGGTGCTGGGGCCAGCGAGGCCGGCATCGGAGCCTGCCTTGAGGCATGACCAGTGCTGGGGCCTCCGAGGCCGGGATCGGAGCCTGCCGAGGGGTTAGGCCGCTGCTGGGGCCAACGAGGCCGGCAGCGGAGCCTGCCGTGAGGCAAGGCCGGTACTGGGGCCTCCGAGGCCAGGACAAGAGCCTGCCGAGGGGTTAGGCCGGTGCTGGGGCCAGCGAGGCCGGCATCGGAGCCTGCCATGAGGCAAGGCCGGTACTGGGGCCTCTGAGGCCGGGATCGGAGCCTGCCGAGGGGTTAGGCCGCTGCTGGGGCCAGTGAGGCCGGCATCGGAGCCTGCCGTGAGGCAAGGCCGGTACTGGGGCCTCCGAGGCCAGGATAAGAGCCTGCTGAGGGGTTAGGCCGGTGCTGGGGCCAGCGAGGCCGGCATCGGAGCCTGCCGTGAGGCAAGGCCGGTACTGGGGCCTCGAGGCCAGGATAAGAGCCTGCCGAGGGGTTAGGCCGGTGCTGGGGCCAGCAAGGCCGGCATCGGAGCCTACTGTGAGGCAAGGCCGGTACTGGGGCCTCCGAGGCCAGGATAAGAGCTTGCCGAGAGGTTAGGCCAGTGCTGGGGCCAGCGAGGCCGGCATCGGAGCCTGCGGTGAGGCAAGGCCGGTACTGGGGCCTCCGAGGCCGGGATCGGAGCATGCCGAGGGGTTAGGCCGGTGCTGGGGCCAGCGAGGCCGGCATCGGAGCCTGCCGTGAGGCAAGGCCGGTACTGGGGCCTCTGAGGCCAGGATAAGAGCCTGTCAAGGGGTTAGGCTGGTGCTGGGGCCAGTGAGGCCGGCATCGGAGCCTGCCGTGAGGCATTACCAGTGTTGGGGCCTCCGAGGCCAGGATTGGAATTCTGCCAAGGGGTTAGACCGGTGCAGGGGCCAATGGCCAGCTTCGGAGCCTGGCGTGAGGCAAGTTCACTCCTGCGGCCTCCAAGGTCGGGACCAAAACCAGCTTAGGGGTTTGACCGGTTCAGGGGCCAGCGAGACCAGAACTGGGTCCTCCCATGAGGCAAGGCCGCTGCGTGAGCCAGCGAGGTCTGGATCAGTCCACTGAGTAGCCAGGCCACTACTGGGACCATCAAGAGTGGGATTGGTACTTGCAATGCAGCATGCACAGAGAAATATCGCAGAAAATATAAATCAGATGCTTCTCTTAATCAGCAATAACTAGGAGGAAAAGGGCAACAGGAAGAGGTTGAGCTATAGAAAGGGCCCTATAGTGAAGCAACTAATGTGACGAATCAGAGGGTATGTAATACTGGAGGACGGAGCCTCTTTAAAATGCAGGAGGTACATAAACAAATGTATCAAAGTAAATCACCAAAGAAGTGTGGGATGGAGGGAGGGGGAGGGAATGGGATGGGGGCTGGAGGAGGGCTAATTGGATGATGTGTGCTTGTATATCCTCTCAAGTCTTGTACTCCAATGTGATTGATATATGACTACAATGCACCAATTTAAAAAATAAATTAATTAAAAAAAATAAAATAAAATAAATACAGAAGCCAAAAAAAAAAAAAATAAATAAAGCTTTAAGTCAACTGGGCATGGTAGCACACACTTGTAATCCCAGTACTTGGGAGGCTGAGACAGAAGGATCTGGGTTCGTGACATCTCAGCTACTTAGGCCCTTTGCAACTCAGTGAGACCCTGTTTCAAAATAAAGAAAAAAAAAAAAAAAAGGGCTGGAGCATAGCTCAGAGGTAGAATGCTGCTGGGTTCCAATCCCAGTACTGCCAAGAAAGCTTTAAGTCCACTTCATATACCTTGTTAGTTTACAGATGTGTTTTTATTTTTATTTTTTAATTTTTTCTGTGGTGCTTGGAATTGAACTCAGGGCATTCTACCTCTGAGCTAAGCTACACCCTCAGTTCTATTTTATTTTTATTTTGAAACAGGATCTCACTAGGTTGATGAAAGTCTTATTACTTGTTGAGACTGTTCTCGAACATAGGATCCTCCTGTCTCCGCCTCCCAAGCGCTGGGATTACAAGTGTGCGCCACCACGCCTGGATGGCTCAGTATCTTGTAAAAGAAACCTAGAGTGAGATTTAGAGTCTCATGATGTGGGTTCAGTCCAAGCACTATTAACTAGATAATGTCAACCCAAAGGTTCTGAACAGAAGCAGGCCACTGTGACCTGCTGTTCTCTACAATCTAAACTGAGCTCAGCTAGGCGTGGTGGCACATGTTTGTAATTCCAGTACTTGACAGGGGTATCCTGCAGGTTCGAAGCCAGCCTCAGCAGTTTAGTGAGGCTATCAGTAACTTAATGAGACCATGTTTCCAAATAAAATATAAAATAGGTCTGAGAGTGTGGCCTGGAGGTAGAAAGCTCCTGGGTTCTATCCCCAGTACCACAAAATAAATAAATAAATAAACAAAGAAAGAAAGAAAGAATTGAGCTCATTAGCTGGGCGTGGTGGCACACACTTGTAATCCCAGTATTTGGGAGGCTGAGACAGGATTGGGGTTAGCGGCCAGTCTTAGCTACTTAGTGAGGCCCTCTGCAACTCAGTGAGACCCTGCTTCAAAATAAAGAATAAGAAATAGGGCTGGGGGTGTCACTTGGAGGTAGAATGCCCTTGGGCTCCATCCTCATTACCGCAAAAAAAAAAAAAAAAAAAAAAAAGAATTGAGCTCATTAAACTGATGCTGCCCACAGACCTCTCAGGCTCACCATTTACAGAGTTCCCTAGAAAAGAAGCCTGTGACCCCAAAAGTGAGTCTCATGCTCCAGCATCTGCACCCACGCTCTCTTCGAGTGCATATCCTGAATGCTTGTAGTTTTCTTTTTTGGACAGCGGAGGCTGCCCACGAACTGCAGTTCTCCTGTCTCAGCCTTCTAAGTATTGGGATTACAAGTGTGTGCCACCATACCTGGCTTTAACCTTTAAAATGAGAATAAAGCCGGGCGTGGTGGAGCACGCTTGTAATCCCCGCGCTTGGGAGGCGGAGACAGGAGGATAGCGCAGGTTCGAAGCCAGCCGCGCTGGCGTAAGAGACCCTGTTTCAAAAATATAAAATAGGTTTGGGAGTGTAGCCCGGAGGTAGAAGGGCTTCCAGGAACCCCAGTACCACAAAAAAATATATAAATAAATAAATAAATAAATAAAATGAGAATTAAAGAGACTTTTTTTTTTTTTTTTTTGCAGGTCTGTGGATGGAACCCAGGGGCATTCGACCTCTGAGCTACACCCCCTGCCCTATTTTTTTATTCTCTATTTTTGAAACAGGATCTCACTAAGTTATGGAGTACCTCGCTAAGTAGCTGAGGCTGTCGGTCTCAGCCTCCCAAATGCTGGGATTACAGGCATGTACTACCATGCCCGGCTTTAAAGAAACTTTTCGTCAAGTTAAAGCAACAAATTCAAGAGTAGATCACATCTCTACAAACAGACAAAGGCCAAGTTAAGCATGTTAAGGGGTATTTGAAAAGGTGTGACTATTCTTTCCATATTAATGACCTGAAAACCAGTTATCTGTAGAAAGCACGGCAGATTGAGTTTCCACAGCTAATTAAAAACGCATACAGGTTTGACACCTTTGGGACTCTGGCCTTAGTAATTCAGATTTCTGTCTTCCACCAATTTACATTTACATACAATGAATGTGGAAGAGATAGTCAGATTAGACTGATTAATTTGTTAAATATTGAGTTGTGGGAAAACAACTCAGGTTAAAGGCTGGTTTAGAGAATTTAACCTCTTGAGATACATTATCTCACAGCTGTAAACACACAGGTGGCTCTAAGAGATAAACAGTAGAGGACTACTTAGTAGATGTCACTCATATCTAGCTCTGTGAAGGAACAATAGCAAACTAATTGGATTATTTAAAGCAGGGTGTGGTGCAGACCCCTGTAATACTGGTACTACAGAGGCTAAAACAGGAGAATCACAGGTTGGATGGAATACATTCTCAGCTAGTTAGCAAGATCCAGTTCTAAACAAACAACAACAACAACAACAACAACAACAACAACAACAACAACAGGGCAGGCTAGTAATCCCAGTACTTCGGAAGCTGAGACAGGAGGATCACAGGTTCACTGCCAGCCTCAGCAACTGAAACCTTGTTTCAAAAAAAGAAAAAGAAAAAAAAGGGTCTTGGGTGTGTCCCAGAGGTAGATGGTCACTGGGTTCCACCCACCCCCAGAACCAAAAATATAAAATAAATAAAACAGGGCTTGGGGTACCCAGTAACCCCCCCAAAAAAAGATTAGTATGTGTCTAAAATTAAATGCTTAGAATTCATGTTTGAAGTTTTTGAACTCTGATAAAGTAAAATAAAACATAATTTTATTTTTTGGTGGTACTGGGGTTCCTGGAAGCCCTTCTACCTCCGGGCTACACTCCCAGACTATGTTTACATTTTTATTTGGAAACAGGGTCTCCTAAACCAGCGCGCGCGGCTGGCTTCGAACCTGCGCGGTCCTCCTGTCTCCACCTCCCAAGCGCGGGGATGGGGATTACAAGCGTGTGCCACCACGCCCGGCAAAAACCATAATTTTAAAATCATAATAAAATTTAATTAAAAGCAAGATATGATTCCCAAATCAATAAATCCATGGATGAGAATAGTTAACCCTGAAATAATTGTTATAAAAAATTTGCCAACAAAGGGAGTATCATTAACATATGGATACAAGTGGATATTATGAAAGACATTGGGAAACATACCTATTTGAAAGAAATTTAAATTTACCTTATGCAAAAAGTTTTACAAAATCTAATGTAAAAACATTTTAACTATAAAAATACTAGAACAAAACGTAACATTTTGGTCATATTTATGTATTTATTTTTTTAGTGGTAGTGGGAATTGAACCTAGAGGCATTCTACCTCTGAGCTACAATTCCAGCTCTTTTTATTTGGAAACAAGGTCTTGTTAAATTCTTGAAGCTGGCTCCACATGTGCGATCCTCTTCTCTCGGCCTCCCAAGCACAGGGATTGACTACAAGTGTGCACCATCATGCCCAAGGGTGTGTGTGTGTGGGGGGTATAATTCCATTTGAAAATCTGAAAGGCTGTATAGGAAGGCGTGTATAAAGGACTGAGGATAAAGCAATCAGAAATGGAAAAAAAAAAACCAACAACTTTAAACTGATTCAGTGCAAAACGTTGGCTGAGAACATACGGAGGAGGCTTGCTTTAATCCGTGGAAATCCGTGCAAAGGTTTTAACGCTTGGATTGTGACCTCCTGGGATAAGCGAGAGGGCACTAACCAAATCAGAACGCCGGAGCTCTTGGTAGAAGTTTTTGTGAGTTATTTCCCAGTGGTAACTTAGAGTGATACCGCAGGCATAAAAAGCTGTATCCAGGGCTAGTCAGAAAAAGTATTAGGTTTAACAATAGCTGGAAGATCTCTGGAGACTTCGGCCCTCGGTTGTCTTACATACCTAATTATGTGAAACGGGACTGCGCAGCTGATGGTGGAAATTTCCCAAGCTTTCCTAACTACTAAATCGGACTGCCCTCGTCCTCAGTTCCTACTGGAATATGTCCCACGCAAGTCCAGACCACGAGGGGCACGCCTTCTCCAGCCTGTTTACGAACGGCCTGCCAAGGGCCGTTTCCCGCCATTTCACTTGAGTGCTGGACGGTCAGCGACCCCCGCCCCCCTACATTTTCTATACTGCCGGGAGGCCCAAGCTTAGACTGCTTTCCCCGCCGAGCGAGAAGGGCAGGGGGCAGCACTACGACCCGGGTACGGAGCTCGAGGTGCTCGGCGAGCTGGGCAACTGCGGGAGACCCGGAGGCGCCGAGGCGAGCGTCCAGGCGAAGCCCAGCGGGTGGAGCTCGGCCCCGCGCCCGGGGAGGCCGAGGGAGGGCGCGCAGCCGTTGCTGGGAGGAGCCAAGGCAGGGGGCGGAGGGCGGGCTCGCTCCCCTCGACTCCGGATTGGCCGGGCGCCGAGAGCCGCGTGACGTCACCCAGGCAGAACGCCCGATTTGTGCGCTGGGCGCGGGCGGACGCGGGGGGAGCGCGGTGCGCAGGCGCAGCTGCTCGGCCGCGTCGCCCCGGCGCTCCGGCCCAGCTCTCGTGGACAAGTCCCGACATCGCGCGCCCCTCTGCGGGACCGCCCCCTCCTCCCTCTCGGCGGCGGCGGCGGCGGCGGCGGCGGCGGCGTCGAAGGTAAACAATAGTTGCCCGGCGAGCGGCGACCGCGTCTCCCGCCGCCGGATTCGGCGGGCTGCGTGGGACCGGCGGGATCCCGGCCGGCCGGCCATGGCGGGGATGTACGCGCTGGGAGTGAGCGTCTTCTCCGACCAGGGCGGGAGGAAGTACATGGAGGACGTTACCCAGATCGTGGTGGAGCCCGAGCCGACGGCGGAGGACCAGCCGGCCCCGCCGGGCAGCGCGGTCCCGGGGCCGGGCCCGGCGGCGGCCGCCCGCGACGCTCGCGCCCCTGCCCCGGACGCCGGGGCCTCGCCGCCGCCCGGCCGCTGCTGCCGCCGCCGCTCCTCGGTGGCCTTCTTCGCCGTGTGCGACGGGCACGGCGGGCGGGAGGCGGCGCAGTTTGCCCGGGAGCACTTATGGGGCTTCATCAAGAAGCAGAAGGGCTTCACCTCGTCCGAGCCGGCGAAGGTGTGCGCTGCCATCCGCAAAGGCTTCCTCGCGTGTCACCTCGCCATGTGGAAGAAACTGGGTAAGTCGCCCGGCTTCTTGGGCGCGGGTTGCTTTTTTCTTCTTTCTTCTCTTTTTGCCCCTTTCTTTCTCCTGGCAGGTCGGGGGTTTTATAAAGCATCCGCACACCCCGTGGGTTTCCCGACTCCGAGAAAAGAGCGGTGGAGGTGGTGGAGACTTTTCGCGGGCTGGTGGAGTTTTTCAGGGTGCAGGTCCCGGGCACACAAAAGTCTCCTTGGCAAAGATAGGGGCTGCTGCTGTCTCCCCGCCACCGCTCCTCGCTGCCTTTATGTCCATCCTCCAAAGATCACGGAGGGGAAGCAGCCCTTTTCCTTCGCTGATTCATTTTGGTGGCAGACCTTAAAAAAGTGCTTTTGAAACCCGGCGCGAAATCGAAGCGAGGTTTCTACTTGGGTCAGGCAAAAGAAGCGGGAAATGGCCCAAATCGAGAGTGTTTTCTTAGAATCTGTCATAATTTTCTTCTTGATGGACTCATTCCTCTCGGTTGCCTCCTACTGGTGGTGTCAGTTTTCCAAACGGGTCCCCGAAGGCTCGTTGGAATAAAATGTAAGCTAATTTAGAAGGGCTGCGGTATCCGACAGCCTGAAATCGGGCTTGGAAGGAATTTATTTGTGATCATAAGATCTCAAATAAACGTGTAGTACTTATGGAAAAACAAAGGCGCAGAGCGTTTGGCTACCTCTCGAACCGGCTCCGTGTTAGAGGTGTGCGTAAAGTTTTGCTAGTTGTTGTTTTTTTTAAATGGTGGGCGCCTTAACGAACTGCTTCCATATAGTTCCCAGTTGTTCCAGGTTAAATGCTCTTAGAAGTTGTGAATGCCTATCAAAATGGCAAGAGATTACGAGGGATTATATGTTGAAAGGAAATGGAGACCTAAAGTTCTGAAAATTCCTTGTGGTGGTAGTTTCACCCAAGTTTTAAATGTTTTGTAAGGCAGCCAGAATTTTTGTACACAACGTATATTTCTGTATAGCATTACTGTCTATTGACGCAAAAATAAATGGCGGGTACCTTTGTTAGAGAACAGAAGTGATATTCTTCTGTCATTAAAAAAAACCATTTGTTTATGGTAGTATAATAAAGTTGCTCTATTTTCAGCAGAGGGACAGAAGCATAGAGAGAAGATTGTTTCAAGTTTGTCAAATACAGGACATTTTTAGAAAGGTATTGTTATGGAGTTGTAGGTTAGCTGCTTTCCTCGGCTGTTTTCTATTTGCTTGGCTTTCTGCCAGGAAGTCATTGATTGACTCAAAGATCAACCACTAGGCCTGGTGGAGGCGGTTCTCATCCAATCCCAAGGGCCCCTATTATGGGTTTATTTTGTTTTTGTGTGCACAGGGTAGAGCTGAAAGCACTGTAGTATATTCTAGAAATACATCATGTCATTGACTGCAGGGGAACTAGAAGTGGACAGAAAGGCAACAAGATAGAGGGAAATTAGACAAAGAACTATTTAGATCTGTTTATTTTTAGTATACTTGGAGCAATGTGAATTTGCCGTGTGTTTACGTATTTAAAAATCCTTTAAGATTTAAATTCTACTACTTGAGGGTTTTTTTTAATGCTTTGAGATTGAACCCAGAACCTCTCACATGTTAAACACAAGCTTTATCACTGGGTTACATTTCCTGGCTCATGGAGCAAATTTTTAATAAGGTAGGGTATATGCTTTCTTTTTCTTTTTTCTTTTTTTTTTAACCTCCAAGCTACACTCCTAGCCCTATTTTTTATTCTTTATTTTGAAACAGGGTTTCACTGAGTTGCAAAGAGCCTCACTAAGTAGCTAAGACTATCCGGAGAACCCTGATTCTCAGCCTTCCAAATGCTGAGATTACAAGTGTGTGGCCACCACCCCTGGCCCAGCCCTATTTTTTATTCTTTATTTTGAAACAGGGTCTTGCTAAATTGTGGAAGACCTCACTAAGTAAGGAGCTAAGGCTGGCCAGGAACCTGTGATCTTCCTGTCCCCGTCTCCCAACTACTGGGATTACAAGCATGCACCACCATGCCCAGGATTCTATGATATTAAATGTGAATGTGTTATTTTTTTTTCACATACATAACTTTTATTTTATTTGGTGGTATTGGGGGTGGAATCCAGGGGCATTCTACCTCCAAGCTACACCCCCAGCCCTATTTTTTGTTCTTTATTTTGAAACAAGATATCACTAAGTTGCAGAGGGCCTCACTAAGTAGCCAGAGACTGTTAACAAGCCTATCCTCTCAGCCTCCCAAATGCTGGGAATACAATGATGTGTCACAATGCCTGGCTTTCACATACATACTTTTAGAACCAAGTTTTCATTCTCATGATTTAAAGTTGTCTACACCAAAAGGCCGGCCGTGGTGGTGGACGTTTGTAATCCCAGCATTTGGGAGGCTGAGACCTGAGGATCCCGGTTCTTGGTTTAAGCTTACAGTTTTGTTTTTTTTTTTTTTTGGCTTGTTTTCTTTCTTAATATTCAGTACTATGAAGTGGACCCAGGGGCACCTACCATAGAAACCCCAAACAAGCTGGCTGTGGTGGCACACACCTGTATTTATGAGATGGAATGATTGCAGATTCCAGACCAGCCTCGGCAACTTAACCAGACCCTGTTTCAAAATAAAAAGAGCTGGGGGGTATAGCTTGGAGGTAGACTGCCCTGGCTTCAACCCCCAGCACCACGCACACAAAAATAAAATATATAAATAAAACAAATATTTGCTCAGGAGAACTTCACCTGTCATCATCCTGCCTCAGCTTCCCAAGTAGCTGGAATTATAGTACACCACTGTACCTGGCTTAGTTCTCCATTTTCTATAAAAGAAGCATAGATCTACAGTTTGTAGGCCAAGCCCTTTTTAGTCCACATTTAGCATCTCTATTCAGTTATATGTTACTCATGTTTCTGTCACATTAGGCTATTTACCTTTTCCCAGGGTATACTGAAATAAATAAGTAAAGTTTAAAATGTATTTTTTGTTTTTGTTCTTGTTGGTGGTGGTGGTAGGACTGGTGGTGCTAGTGTTGGGGCCTTCTACCTCAGGGCTATACCTCCAGTCCTATTTTACTTTTTATTTGTTTTTTTTTTTTTTTTTTCCTGGAAGCCCTTCTACCTCCGGGCTACACTCCCAGACCTATTTTGTATTTCTTTTATTTGGAAACAGGGTCTCTTAAGCCAGCAAGGCTGGCTCCAAACCAGCACGATCCTCCTGTCTCTGCCTCCCAAGCGCGGCGATTACAAGTGTGTGCCACCACACCCGGCAACTACATACCTTTTTGACGAGAACATAAAAATATTGTTGTAACTTGACATTAGAGAAGGTGGGTATGGTGGCACATGTCTGTAATTCCAACTACTTGGGAGACTAAGGCAAGAGGATCACAAGTTTGAAGCTGGTAACTTTGAATCCATCTGGGCAGCATAAGTGAGATCCTGATTCAAAATAAAATTTTTAAAAAGGGGTAGGTGTAGCCAGGCGTGGTGGCACATGCTTGTAATCCCAGTACTTGGGAGGCTGAGACAGGAAGGAGGATCCAGGTTCACTGCCAGCCTCAGCTACTTAGTGAGGCCTTCTACAACTTAGACCCTGTTTCAAAATAAAGAATAAAAAATCGGAGCTGGGCGTGGTGGTGCATGCTTGTAATCCCCCTGCTTGGGAGGCTGAGACGGGAGGATCACGCAGGTTTGAAGCCAGCCTCAGCTACTTAGTAAGGCTCTCAACAACTTAGTGAGACCCTGTTTCCAAATAAAAAAATATCAAAATGGGTCTGCGAGTATAGCCCGGAGGTAGAAAGCTTCTGGGTTCTACCCCCAGTACCACAAAAAGAATAAAAAATCGGGCTGGGATGTAGCTCAGAGAAAGAATATCCCTGGGTTCAAAGAAAAGGGGGTGGGGGTGTAGTTCAGCAGGGGAGTGCTTGCCTAGAATGTGAGTTTCTGGATTCAATTCCAGCACTGCCCCCACCCCTGCAAAGAGGCCTGCCATTTTTGTTTTTGTCTCTTATGTATGTGTGTCCTATTCAGTACAGTAACCACTGACTACATATGTCTAATCTTTACATTTTAATTTATTGTGGTGTAACGGGCATAGAATAAGTCGTACTTTTTTTTTTTTTTTTGGCGGTACTGGGGATGGAACCCAGGGGCATTCTACCTCCAAACTATACCCCACTTTTATTTTTTATTCTTTATTTTGAAACAGGGTCTCACTAAGTTGCAAAGGGCCTCACTAAGTAACTGAGGCTGGCTTTGAACCCGCAATCCTCCTTTCTCAGCCTCCCAAATGCTGGGATTACAAGTGTTTGTCACCACTCCTGTCTTCAATAAGTAGTACATTTTAAAGCATCCCAGTTGGTAAGTTTTGACACAGGTGTGTGTGTGTCATACCATCATGACAGTCAAGATAATAAGCATCTGTGTTTGTGTGTATGGTTCTGGGAATTGAACCCAGGGACATTCTACCTCTGAGTTTCACCCCCAGCCCAATTTTATTTTTTATTTGGAAACAATCTCATTGAGTTGATGTGAGAATTGGAGTTGCTGAGGCTGGCCTCGAATCTGTGATCCTCCTGTCTCTGCCTCCCAAATACTGGGATTACAGGCGTGTGCTACTGTGCCAGTTTAATAAGCATCTTTCACTCCAAAAAGTTTCCTTATGTTTATTTTTATTTTTCCATACTAGGGAATTGAACCCAGAGGTATTCTTGCCATATTGTATTCTTTGTTTTGAAACAAGTTCTAAGTTGCTGGGGGCCTTGTTGGGAGCCTATGATCCTCCTGACTTAGCCTCCTAAGTACTGGGATTACAAGCATGCTCTACCACACCCAACGCCCTTATGTTTATAATCACAGTTGGACCTCCATATCCACAGGTCCCACGTCCTCAGATTCAGCCAACCCTGAATCAAAAATATTTGGGGAGCCAGGCGTGGTGGCACATACTTGTAATCCCTGCACTTGGGAGGCTGAGACAGGAGGATCGCACAGGTTCGAAGCCAGCCTCAGCTACTTAGGCTCTCAGCAATTTAGTGAGATCCTGTTTCCAAACAAACTATAAAATAGGTCTGGGAGTATAGCCTGGAGGTAGAAAAGAGCTGGTTTCTACCCTCAGTACCACACACACAAAAAAATTGGGGGAGCCAGGTGTGGTGGTGCACACTTGTAATCCCAGTGCTTGGGAGGCTGAGGCAGGAGTGTCGCACAGGTTCGAAGCCAGCCTCAGCTACTTAGGCTCTCAGCAACTTAGTGAGACCCTGTTTCCAAACAAAGTATAAAATAGGTCTGGGAGTATAGCCCAGAGGTAGAAAAAGCCCCTGGGTTCCAACCCTAGTACTACAAAAAAAAAAGGGGGGGGGAAGCTGGGCACTGTGGTCCATGCCTGTAATTCCAGTACTTGGGAGGCTGAGACAGGAGGATTGCTGTCAGTAATAGAGCAAGATTCTGTTTCCAAATAAATAAAAAGAGTTAGGGTTATAACTCAGAGGTAGAATGCCCCTTGGCTCAATCTCTAGCACCACACAAGAAAGTGAGGAATTCAGGCTCAGTGGCACACGCCTGTAATCGCAGTACTTAGGAGGCTAAAACAGGAGGATTGACAGGTTTATGGTCAGCCTTAGTAACTGAGTAAGGCCCTTTGCAACTTACTGAGACCCTGCTTTAAAATAAAAGATAAAATAGAGATGAGGTATAGCTTAAAGGTAGAATGCCTCTGGGTTCAATCCCCAGTATCCCCCCAAAAAATAATAAAAAAAAAAGTTGGAGGTAGAATGTCCTTGTTCAGTACCCGGTAGCAAAAAATAAATTTATTTTTTGGAAGGGAGATACATCTGGATTGAATATATGTAGACTTTTTGGTCATTGTTCCCCAAGCAATACAATATAACAACTGTATACATAGTACTTATGTTTTATTGGGTATTATAAGTAATCTAGAGATGATTTAAGGTATATGGAGGATGTGCCTAGGTATATGCCATTTTATATAATGCATTTGAAGATTTTGGCTTCTGCCGGAATGTTGGAACCAATTCTCAGATTATCAGGCTGACTGTAATCTCTTCACCTGCTCCATCTTCTTTTCCTAGGCAATCGCTGATCTGCTTTCTGTCCTGTAGACTATTTTGTTTCTCTAGAATTTTATTTAAATTTAATGTTATGGTGTATATTCTTACAGTGTGTATTTTTGTCTTTGACTCAGCATAATTATTTTGAATGTATCCAACATATTATGAATATTAATAGTTGATTCCTTTTTATTGCCAAATATTAGTTTCTTTTTCCTTTTACTTTGTGATGGACATCTGGGTTGTTTGCAATTTTTGATTATTGCAACTAAAGCCAATATAAAGCCTTTTTTTTTTTTTTTTGCAGTAGAATGACCACTAATGTAGAAGGAGTGATAAAATTAGAAAATCACATTTGGTGATCATAATAATAATTTCAGCCAAGAAATATTGCGTAATGCTAAAACTAGTGGGTGGAAATTTAAAAGATATAATTATATTCCCTAGGAATGCTGTGAAAAATTACCAAAATTAGGTGGCTTGAAACAATAGGAATTTTTCCTTCATGGTTGTGGAGGCCAAAAAGGTGTCAGCAGGGTTGGTTCCCTCTGAATGCTCTGAGGGGGCTGTTCTGTGCTAGCGCCTAGTTCCTGCTGGTTGTAATCCTTGGCATTTTTTAGCTTGTAGACGCCTTACTCAGTCTTAACTTCCATTCTTATATTGCCTTCTCAGTCTCTTTTAAGGATACTCTTGCTTGGAATCAGTGCCTACTCTGATCCAGGATGATCTCTTTTTAAGATTCTTAACCTATTTACATCTGCAAAAACTGTTTTTCCAAATAAGGTTACATTTACAGGTTTTAGAAGGATGTATTTTTCATTTGGGGGTAAGGAGTACCTTTTAGCCTAATAAAAGGATACTTAGTGTCTCAGATTACTTCCTAAAAATGAAAAAAATTAATGTTATAGTGGAGAAAGCTGGTAGACCCCATCCAGCCTCAGCTACTTAGTAAGGTTCGACTCTCTACCCACCCCCCAACTTGGTGAGACTGTGTTTTGAAATAAAGAGTAAAAAATAGGTCAGAAGTAGCTCAGAAGTAGAGTACCCCTGGGTTCAATTCCCAGTGTGGCAAAAAAAAAAAAAAAAAAAAAAAAAGGAGTTTGGGGCAGGGTGGCACACCTTGTTTTTTATTTGGAAACAGGGTTGCAGAGGGCCTCATTAAATTGTTGAGGCTGGTCTCTAAACTGAGATCTTCTGGTCTCAGCCTCCTAAGTACTGAAACTCAAGCATTCACCACCATGCATGGATAATTTTCTTATTTTGATGGTTTAAATCGTTTGAGCTAGGCTGAGCATGGTGGTGCACGCTTGTAATCCCAGCATTCAAGAGGTGGAGACCAGAGTATCGCAGTTTGTGGAGAGCCTCAGCTACTTAGTGAGGCCCTTGCAACTCAGTGAGCAGTGAGATCCTGTTTCAAAAATAAAGAATATAAAAGTAGGGCTGGGAATGTCACTCAGAGGTAGAATGCTCCTGGGTTCCATCCCCAGTACCGCGGTGTGTGTGTGTGTGTGTGTGTGTGTGTGTGTGTGTGTGTGTTTGAGCTAAGGATTGTTTTGGGACCATAACTCCTTAATTTGGCAGTGTTGGAAAGTGGAGCCTAGTGGGAAGTCTTTTGTCATGGAAGAGCTCTCAGAAATTCACTAATGTTTTCTCTAGAGAATGGGTTAGCTATGGAGGGGATTCAGACCCCTTGAAAACTCTTCCCTCTACCCTCACTTGCCTTTCCCTTTTTGCCATGAGTTAGAAGATCACCAAGTCCTGACCAGAAGCCCACAAGATATGGCTACCCATTTTAGGCTTTCTAGCTTTCAGAACCAGAAGCCCAAATAAATTTTTGGTTTTTATAAATTACCCAGTTTTAAGTATTCTGTTATAGCAAAAGAAAATAGTTTAAGACAATAGTTGATTATGAAGGAGAATCCTCCTTGTTTGTAAGAATTAGATACAATAAATATTCAGGAATAATGGAATATCTTGGTGGTTTAATCACTATTGGTTCAAAAAAAAAAGTTCTTTGAATTATTGCAAAAAAGAAAGAGCTGAAGAAACAGGCACCAAAACGATCAGAATCCTGTGAACCTCCAGGAGTGTATGTGGCAGTTTCATCAGGGTCTTGGTGCTGTATTTATACTAGACAACAGAGGGTATCTTACTTTGGTAAAGGAAATACACCAGAAATCGCAGCAGTGTTTATCATCACCACTTCCATATAATAATCTTCCTATTTTCCAAGAGAATTTTCAGAAGTTTGCAATGGTCAAACTCTAGAATGGAATATATTAGGATCACCACCATTGTTACTTTTTTTTCTTTTCTTTTTTTTTTTTATGGGTCTGGGATGGAACTCAGAGGCATTTGACTTCCGAGCTACACCCCCTGCCCAATTTTTTTTTATTCTTTATTTTGAAACAGGGTCTCACTGAGTTGCGGATAACCTCACTAAGTAGCTGAGGCTGTCTGCAAACCGTGATCCTCCTGTCTCAGCCTCCCGAATGCCCGGGATTACAACCATGCGCCACCACGCCCGGTCACCATTGTTACTTTCATGTTTTACTGGTGGCCCCAGTCTTTGATTAGTAAAGGGATGTGGTCATGCCTTTAATTTACTATTTCAGAGGACAGATCATTGTTGGTGTTCTTCAAAGACTTGTACTTGGAATGTTCTAGCATAAAAGGCTTCCTATCCTGTCCATTAAGAACTCTGAGGGAGCAGGGCATGGTGAGGCATACCTATAATCCTTGCTACTCTGGAAACAGGTAGGAGGATTGCAAGCCTGTGCAATTTGGCAAGACACTGTCTCAAAATAAAAATAAAAATTTTATTTTTTGTGTATGGTATAAATCAGGATACAGTATCATTCTTTTGCATGTGAGTTTATTTTTTATTTTTATTTTTTTGTGGGTCTGGGGATGGAACCCAGGGGCATTCGACTTCTGAACAACACCCTTTGCTCTTTTTATTATTCTTTATTTTGAAACAGGGTCTCTCTAAGTTGCTAGGGCCTAAGTAGCTGAGGCTGTCCACGAACTGAGATCCTCTGGTCTCAGCCTCCTAAATTCTGGGATTACAAGCATGTGCTACCCAGCCGGGCTGAGTTTATGTTTTAATTTAATGTGCTACTGGGGACTGAATCCAGGGAAATCCTACCTCTGAGCTATACTCACAGCTCTTTTTTATTCTTTATTTTGAAACAGGGTCTCACTAAGTTTTGGAGAGCCCCACAAGTTGCTGAGGATGGCCATGAACCTGCAGTCCTCATATGTCAGCTTCCCAAATACTGGGATTACAAGCATGTACCACCACACCTGGACGAGGGGGATTCTATATCTAAACCACACTCCTTTCTCTATTTTTAAATTCTTGTAGTACTTGGGATTGAATTGGGCATTCTTATTTAGTTTTTTTTTTGGGGGGGGGCACTAGGAATGGAATCCAGGGCATTCTGCCTCTGAGCTAAAGCCCCAGTCCTATTTTATTTTTCTTTTGAAACAGGATCTTGCTAGGTTGATGAGCATCACTATTTGCTGAGGCTGTCCTTGACCCCGCAATCCTCCTGTCTTAGCCTCCCAGGTACTGGGATTACAAGTGCGCACTTCCATGCCCAGCCAACCCAGGGGCATTCTTCCTCTGAGCTACACCCCAGCCCTTTTTTTAATTCTATTTTGAAACAGGGTCTCACTGAGTTGCAAATGGCCTCACTAAATGGCTGAGACTGGCTGTGAACCCACATCCTCCTGTCTCAGCCTCCCGAGTGCTGGGATTATTACAAGCATGCACCACCATACTCTGCTTATTTTTTCACTTTTGAGTCAGTGTCTCACTAAGTTGCAGAGGGCTTTGCTAAAGTCGCTGAGGCTGTCTTTGAAGCTATGATCCTCTTGTTTCAGCCCCCCAAGTACTGTGATTTAGGTGTGCGTCACCATGACTGGCTTCCAACACCATTTATTAAAGAAATCTTTTCCTCATTTGATACCCTTGTCAAAAATTAGTTGAGTGCACATGCATGGATCCGGGCTCTACTCTGTTCTTTTGGCTTATTTTTATGCCAGATCCTCCTGTCTCATTGTATTTTGATTGCTATAGCTTATAGTATAGCTTCATATCCAGAAGTATTATTGTATTGTGTTGTATTGTTTTATATCCAGAAGTGTAATCCCTCCAGGTTTATTCTTTGTCAAGAGTGGTTTGGCTAGCAGGGCACTTTGGCACACATTTGTAATCCCAGTTCTTGGGAGACTGAAGCAGGCGAATCACAGGTTGGAGACCAGCCTCAGAACTTAGTGAGACCCTCTACAACTCAGTGACACCTTGTTTGGGGGTGTATCTCAGAGGGTAGAATGCTCCTGGGTTCTTTTCCTAGTAATACACACACACACACACACACACACACACACACACACACACACACACTGCTTTGGCTATTTGGGTCCTTTTGTGGTCCAAATTAATTTTAGGATCGATTTTTTTCTATTTTTGTGGAAAATGACATTGCAATGTTGATAGGGATTCCATGGAATTTGTAGAAGGCTTGGAGTACTATGGACTATTTTAACATTGTTCTTCTGATTCGTGAACATGGGTTATCTTTCCATTTATTTATGTCTTTGAATTGTTAAATCAGTATTTTATTTGTTTTGGTTGGGGATTGAAAGCAAGACCTTTGGCATATTAGGCAAGTTTCCTACCATTAAGCTACACCCTAAGCCCTAAAAATGTGTGTGTGTGTGTGTGTGTGTGTGTGTGTGTGTGTGTGTGTGTACTGGGAATTGAACTCGGGCATTCTACCTCTGAACTACACACCTAGTCCTATTTTTTATTCTTTATTTTGAAACAGGGTCTCACTAAGTTGTGGAGGGCTTCAGTGTGTGTGTGTGTGTGTGTGTGTGTGTGTGTGTGTGTGTGTGTTACTGGGGACGGAACCCAGGGGCATTCTACCTATGAACTACACCCACAGGCCTACTTTTTATTCTTTATTTTGAAATGGTCTCACTGAGTTGCAAAGGGCCTCACTAAGTAGTAGTTGAGGCTGTCTGCAAACTGCGATCCTCCTGTCTTAGACTCCTAAATGGTGGGATTACAAGCATGCACCACCACACCTGACCCAACTCTCATGTTTTTATATTGATTTTTGTATACTGAAACTTTACTGAATAAGTTTGTTTCTTTGTTTTTGTGGTCCTGGGAATGGAATCCAGGGGCAGTCTAACTCCAAGCTATATCCCCAGCCCTATTTTTAATTTATTTTGTATTTTTGTTTGTTTGTTTGTTTGCTTGTTTATTGTGGTACTGGGGATGGAACTAGGACATTCTACCTCTGAGCTACACCCCCAGCCCTATTTTTTATTCTTTATTTGGTATGAGCTACACTCAAAGGACTTTGCTAAGTAGCTGATGCTGTCCTTTGCTAAGTAGCTGATGCTGTCCGCTAACCATGATCCTCTTGTCTCAGCCTCCCAAATGCTGGGATTATAAGCGTGCGCCACCATTGGAAATAGAACCCAGGGGCATTATAACTCCAAGCTACACCCCCAGGCCTTTTTATTTGTTTATTTTTGTTTGTTGTGGTACTGGGGGTGGAACCCAGGGGCTTTTCTACCTCGGGCTCTACTCCCAGACCTATTTTATACTTTATTTGGAAACAGGGTCTCACTAATTTGCTGAGAGCCTCACTAAATTAGCTGAGGCTGGCTTTGAACCTATGCGATCCTCTTGTCTCAGCCTTCCCAAGCGCTGGGATTACAAGCGTGCGCCACCACGCCTGGCTTTAGTCTTTTTATTTTTGAAACAGAGTCTCACTGAGCTGTGAAGGGCCTTGCTAAGTGGCTGAGGCTGTCCTGGAACTGCGATCCTTCGGTCTCAGCCTGCAGGTTCCCAAATGCTGGTACTACCAGCATGAGCCACTACACCTGGCTATGTTGTATTTTGAAATAGGGTGTCACGGAGTTGCAAAGGGCCTCACTAAGTAGCTGAGGCTGTCCATGAACCGCGATCCTCTCAGCCTCCC
The DNA here is from genome assembly GCF_963383645.1 of Muscardinus avellanarius. Lineage (NCBI taxonomy): Eukaryota > Metazoa > Chordata > Mammalia > Rodentia > Gliridae > Muscardinus > Muscardinus avellanarius. The sequence goes on from NC_137802.1 coordinate 34,280,476, forward strand.
AAATGCTGGGATTACAGGCGTGCACTACCACGCCTGGCTTATTTTTTATTGTGGTGTCTTTGGGATTTTCTACAAGTAATAACATGTCATCAGCAGACAGTTTTATTACTTTCTTAATTCAGATGCCTTTTATTTTGTTTCTTTTGTTTTGTACTGGGAATTGAACCCAGGAACATTCTACTTCTGAGCTACCTTTCCAGTCCTTTTTATTTTGGAACATGGTCTTGCTGCTTGCAGGTCTGAGGACTGAGGCTGTCCTCAAACCTGCAATCCTCCTTTCTCAGCTTTGGTTTCCCAATTACTGGCTGGGATTACAGGTATGTGCCATCATGCCCATTCTCTTATGTTTCGTTTCACCCGCCCACCTGCCTGCCTGTCTGCCTTCATTCCTTCCATATTGGGGATGGAAACCAGAGGTGTTCTAGCATTACACCTCCAACCTGATTTTTATTTCCAAAATAAAAAATAAAAAGAGCTGGGAACTGGGTATGGTGGCACACACTTGTAATCTCAGTACTTGGAGGTTGGGACAGGAGGCTCGCAGGTTCACAACCAGCCTCAGCTACTTAGTGAGGCCATCTGTAACTTAGAACCTATTTCAAAACAAAGAATAGGCCGGGCATGGTAGTGCATGCTTGTAATTCCAGTACTTGGGAGGCTGAGACAGGAGGATCGTGTAGGTTCGAAGCCAGCCTCAGCTACTTAGTGAGACTCTCAGCAGCTTAGTGAGACCCTGTTTCCAAATAAAATATATGAATTAGGTCTGGGAGACTGGGCGTGGTGGTGCACACTTGTAATCCCAGGATTTGGGAGGCTGAGACAGGAGGATCACGGTTTGAGGACAGCCTCAGTTACTACTTAGTGAGGCCCTTTGCAACTCAGTGAGACCCTGTTTCAAAATAAAGAATAAAAAAAAAATAGGGCTGGAGGTGTAACTTGGAGGTAGAATGCCCCTGGATTCTATCTCCAGTACTGCCAAAAATAAATAAAATAAAATAAAAGCTCTGGGAGTGTAGCCTGGAGGTAGAAGGTCCCTGGGTTAAGCCGGGCTTGGTGGCGCACGCTAGTAATCCCAGCATTTCGGAGGCTGAGACCTGGAGGATCGCAGTTCGCGGACAGCCTCAGCTACTTAGTGAGGCCCTCTGCAACTCAGTGAGACCCGGTTTCAAAATAAAGAAAAAATAGAGCTGGAGGTGTAGCTCGGAGGTCAAATGTTCCATCCCCAGACCCGCAAAAAAATAAATAAAAATAAATAAATAAAAATAGGTCTGGGGATGTAGCTCAGAGGTAGAATGCCCTCTGGGTTCTATCCCCAGTACTAAAAAAAAAAAAAAAAAAAAAAGAAAGAAAGAAAAGAAAAGAAAGAAATGGGGAATGTGTATAACCCAGTACGTGGGAGGCTGAGACATGGAGGATTGGAGGATTACAGGTTGGAGGACAGCCTCAGCAATTAAGGAAAAACCTGTTTTGTTTTGTTTTTGGCAGTACTGGGGATTGAACCCAGGGGTATTCTACACCAGCAGCCCTATTCTTTCTCCCTCCCTCTCCCTCTCCCTCTCCCTCTCTCTCTCTCTCTCTCTCTCTCTCTCTCTCTCTCTCTCTCTTTCTTTCTTTTCCTCTTTCTTTCTTTCTTTCTTTCTTTCTTTCGTATGGGGTTTGAACCCAGGGGCATTTGACCTCCGAGCTACAACACCTGCTCTTTTTTTTTGGGGGGTGGTACTGGGGTTCCTGGAAGCCCTTCTACCTCCGGGCTACACTCCCAGACCTATTTTTATATTTTTATTTGGAAACAGGGTCTCTTAAGCCAGCGCGGCTGGCTTCGAACCTCCGCGATCCTCCTGTCTCCGCCTCCCAAGCACGGGGATTACAAGCGTGTGCCACCACGCCTGGCCCCCTGCTCTATTTTTTATTCTTTATTTTGAAACAGGGTCTCACTGAGTTGCAGAGGGCCTCACTAAGTAGCTGAAGCTGTCTGTGAACCGTGATCCTCCAGGTCTCAGCCTCCCAAATGCTGGGATTACAAGCATGCGCCACCATGCCCGGCTATTCTTTATTTTGAAATAGAGTCTCACTAAGTTGTAGAGGGCCTCACTAAGTAGCTGAGACTGGCCACGAACCTGCGATCCTCCCACTCAGACTCCCAAGTACTGGAAAACCCCATTTTAAGATTAAAAAATAAAAAGTAAGCCGGGCATGGTGGCACACACTTGTAATCCCAGCATTTGGGAGGCTGAGACAGGAGGGCCTACTTAGTGGGGCCCTTTGCAACTCAGTGAGACCCTCTTTCAAAATAAAGAATAAAAAATAGGGCTGAGGATATCACCTAGAGGTAGAATGTTCTAGGGTTCTATTACCACAAGAAAAAGAAAAAAAGAAAAAGTGGGCCTGGTGGTGCATGCTTGTAATCCTAGTATTTGGGTGGCTGAGACTAGAAGATTGCAGGTTTGAGGATAGCCTCAGCAACTAGTAAGACTCTTAGCAACCTAGGGAGATCTCTTTCCAAGTAAGAAATAAAATCAATTTGGGGATGCAGCTTAGAGGTAGAATGCCTCTGGGTTCAATTCCCAGTACACAAAAAATAAAATAGGACTGGGAGTCTAGTTTAGAGGTAGAGTGCCTGTGAGTTCAATCCCTAGTAACAAACAATAAATGGGGTTGGGATGTAGCTCCGTGGTAGAGCTATATTGTGGGTTTTGCTTGCTGAAATAATTGGGTTTTAAAATTTGTCTAATGCCTTTTTTAAAAACATGTATTAAGTGAGTATATGATTTTTTTATTGTACTAGGGAATGAACCCAAGAACACTCTACCTCTGAGCTACACCTCTGCTCTATTTTATTTTTTTATTTTGAAACAGTCTCATTAAGTTGCTGAGGGCCTCACTGAATTGCTGAGGCTAGCTGTAAACCTGTTATCCTCCTATCTCAGCTTCCCAAATTCTGGGATGATAGGCATGTGCACCACGTCTGGAGGTCACAGGGTTTTTATCCTTCCATCTGTCAGTGTGGTATTTCTTATTGGTTTATGTATTTTGAACCATCCTCTTATCCCAAGGATAAATCTCACTTGATCATAGCATATAATCTATTTAGTTTTCTAAAATAATGGTAATAAACTGGGCTTGAAGGTGCACACCTGTAATCCTAGTACTTGGGATGTTGCGCCGGGGGATCACATGTTTGAGGACAATCTCAGCTATTTAGACCCTTGTTTCAAAATAAAGAATAAAAAATAGGGCAAGGGGTGTAGCTCGGAGGTAGAATGGCCCTGGGTTCCATCCTCAGTACCAAAAATTAAATAAAGAAATAGGACTGGGGGTATAGCTACCTTGTAGGTAGAATGCTCCTGGGTTCAATCCCCAGTACCACAAAAAGAAAAAAAAAGAAAAAGAAAATAGGGCTGGGGTGTCAATCAGAGGTAGAGTGCCTCTGAGTTCAATCCCTAGTCTCTCCTCCAAAAACGAAGAGGGGAGCCGGGCGTGGTGGCGCACGCTTGTAATCCCAGCGTTTGGGAAGCTGAGACAGGAGGATCGCACAGGTTCGAAGCCAGCCTCAACTACTTAGTGAGGCTCTCAGCAACTTAGTGAGCCCCTGTTTCCAAATAAAGTACAAAATAGGTCTGGCAGTATAGCCTGAAGGTAGAAAAGCCCCTGGGTTCCACCCCCATTACTACAAAAAAAAAAAAAAAGTGGGGGAGCTGAGGGGCATAGTGCAGAGGAAAGCCCCTTTGTTCAAACCCCCTCCCCCATACACACAAAGAATAACTGCCAGGCGTGGTGGTGCATGCTTATAATCCCAATACTTGGGAGGTCAAGGCAGGATGATTGGTTTTAAGTTTGTAGCCAGCCTTAGCAACTTAGCAAGGTGTCAGCAACTCATCAAGACCCTGTTTCCAAATAAAAAACAAGTCGGGTGTGATGGTGCACACTTGTAATACCAGCATTAGGGAGGCTGACACCTGAGGATTGAGGTTTGCATAGCCGAGTAGCTGAGGATAGAGCCTCAGCTACTTAGTGAGGCCCTCTGCAAATTAGTGGGACCCTGTTTCAAAATAAAGAGTAAAAAATAGGGCAGGGGTTGTAGCTCAGAGGTCGAAGGCTCCTGGGTTCTATCCCCAGACCTGCAAAAAAAATAAAAAAAATTAAAGAGACTAAAAATATAGGGCCGGGGGGAGCTGGGCGTGATGGCGCACGCTTGTAATCCCAGTATTCAGGAGGCTGAGACCGGAGGATGGCAGTTTGTGGGCAGCCTCAGCTACTTAGTGAGGCCCTCTGCAACTCAGTGAGACCCGATTTCAAAATAAAGAATAAAAAATAGGGCAGGGGTTGTAGCTCGGAGGTTGAATGCCCTTAGGTCCTATCCCCAGAACTGCAAAATAAATAAATAAATAAATAAATAAACAAATAAATAAAAATTTAAAAGTAGGGCTGGGGTGTGGCTCAGATGTACAGTGTCCCTGGGTTCCATCCCTAGCATTGCAAAAAAAAAATATATGTATATATATATATACATACATACATACATACATACATACATACATACATAAATAGCCGGGCATGGTGGTGCATGCTTGTAATCCCCGCACTTGGGAGGCGGAGACAGGAGGATCGCACAGGTTCATAGTCAGCCTTGCTGACTTAAGAGACCCTGTTTCCAAATAAATAAAAAATATAAAATAAGTCTGGGAGTGTAGCCCGGAGGTAGAAGGGCTTCCAGGAACCCCAGTGCCACAAATAAATAAATAAATAAATAAATAAATAAATAAATAAATAAATAAATAAACAAACAAACAAACAATAAAAATATAAAAAATATTAGACCAGGTGTGGAGGCTCACATTTGTAATCCTAGTGCTTGAGAGACTAAGACAGGAGGCTTGCTGTAGGTTCGAAGCCAGCCTCAGCTACTTAGTGAGGCTCTCAGCAACTTAGACCCTGTTTCCAAATAATGTATAAAATAGGTCTTGGAATGCAGGCCAGAGATAGAAAACCCCTGGGTTTCATCCCCAGTACCCCCCCACACACACACATAAATAAAATACACACCTGGGTGTGTAGTTTAGCAGTAGAATGCCCCTGAATTCATCTCCAGGAACACACACACACACACACACACACACACACACACACACACGCCGCTCCCTGCCCCTTGGCTGAATATATAAAGTTAACCTGAATGTACCCTACCTAGTTATTTTTATTTTATTTTGTGGTACTGGTTATTGAACCCAGAGGAATTCTATCTCTTGAGTTACACTCCCAGCCCCCATCTTTTTTATTTTTAATTAATTAATTTTTTGCGGGTCTGGGGATGGAACCCAGTGGCATTTGACCTCTGAGCTATACCTCCTGCCCTATTTTTTTTATTCTTTATTTTGAAACAGGTTCTCACCAATTGGGAAGGTTCTCAGTAGTTGAGGCTGTCTGTGAACCAGTGGTTCAAAGCCAGCCTCAGCTACTTAGTGAAGCTTTCAACAACTTAGACTGTTTCCAAATAAAGTATAAAAATAGGTCTGGCAGTATAGCCTGGGAGGTAGAAAGCCCCTGGGTTCCACCCACAGTGCCACCAAAAATAAATAAAATTAACAAAGTAGCCCATTTTTTACTCCAGAAAGTGACCTTTCAAATCCCTTTTCTCTGTAACACAACTACCTTTTATCATGACCTTTTTTTAGGCTGTGCTTTCACTTCCCTAAGTAAACTTTGTGTGTGTGTGTGTGTGTGTGGGGGGGGTGTCTGGGTGTGGAACCCAGGGGCATTCAACCTCTGAAATACACCCCCAGGCCTACTTTTTTTTATTCTTTTTTTTTTTTTTTTTTTTTGGTGGTACTGGGGTTTCTGGAAGCCCTTCTACCTCCGGGCTACACTCCCAGACCTATTTTTACATTTTTTATTTGGAAACAGGGTCTCCTAAGCCAGCGCGCGCGGCTGGCTTCGAACCTGCGCGATCCTCCTGTTTCTGCCTCCCAAGCGCGGGGATTACAAGCGTGCGCCACCACGCCCGGCTTTATTCTTTATTTTGAAACAGGGTCTCACTAAGTTGTGGAGGGGCTCACTAAGTAGCTGAGGTTGTCTGCGAACTGCAGTCCTCTGGTCTCAGCCTCCCGAATGCTGGGATTACAAGTGTGTGCCACCACGTCTGGCTCTAAGTAAACTTCTTATATTCCCCTAAAAAATAAAAACCGGGACATAATGGTGCATATCTGCAAGCCTAGTGCATCGTGAGACAGGAAAATTGAAGGTTTGAGGCCAGCCTCAGGAATTTTGGGAGACTGTGTTTTAAAATAATAAAATAAGGCTAGGAGTGTAGTTTGGAGGTAAAATGTCCGTGGGTTTTTTTTTTTTTAAGATTTAAAGAAGTTTATTAAAAGATAGAAATACAGAGAATAGGTCCAGCTCCATACTAGACTGGCATGGAGGGATGACTTGAATGAGTACACTCGTCCCTGGGTTTAATCTCCTGTATTTGCAAACACACACACACACACACACACACAAAACAGTTTTTTAGAAAATCTAAGTGGCGCCAGGCCTGGTGGCACACACTTGTAATCCCAGCGCTTGGGAGGCTGAGACAGGAGGATCACGTAGCCAGCCTCAGGTACTGAGTGAGGCTCTCAGCAACTTAATGGGACCCTGTTTCCAAATAAAGTATAAAATAGGCCTGGTAGTATAGCCCAGAGGTAGAAAAGCCTGTGGGTTCCACCCTCGGTACCACAAAAAAGAAAGAGAAAAAAAAAAAAAAAGAAAAGGAAAGAAAGGAAGAAAGAAAGAAAGAATCTAAGTGGCTGGCTTTAGATTTTACTTATAGCTGGCCTGTAACTTAGTTGTAGAACACTTGCCTAGTAAATGCAAGGCACTGTGTTGAATTTCTAATATTGTAAAAAACAAAACAAAACAATATATCCTTGTCTCTAAATGTAGTTAGTACTGAGAGTTCTGTGTAAATAGTAAATCTCTATCCTATATTTTCCTAGGATTGGATTGATAGTTGTATTATAGTTATGTTGTTTATAAAATTATATTTATTAATATATTAATGTATTAACAAATCTTTGAGTAACCTTCAAAGTATTTTACTCAATTTTTTTTCTATGTTAATTCAGATGTTAATATGCTAATTTAGAGCCAGACATGGTGGCATGTACTTGAAATCCCAGTGCTTGGGAGGCTGAGACAGGATCCAGGTTCACAGTCAGCCTCAGCTACTTAGTGAGGCACTCTGGAACTTAATGAGACCCTGTTTCAATTAAAAAATTAAAAAATTGGGCTAGGGGTGTAGCTTGGAGGTAGAATGCCCCTGGGTTCAATCCCTAGCACCACACACACACACACACACACACACACACACACACGCACGCACACTAATTTAGGATATGTTGCTATTTGTATTTTGACACTGTACTGGTGTTCATACCTGAAAGAATAAAATATTTTATTTTTTATTACAGCAGAATGGCCAAAGACCATGACAGGTCTTCCTAGTACATCAGGAACAACCGCCAGTGTGGTCATCATCCGAGGTATGAAGATGTATGTAGCTCACGTAGGTGACTCAGGGGTGGTCCTTGGAATTCAGGATGACCCGAAGGATGATTTTGTCAGAGCGGTGGAAGTGACGCAGGACCATAAACCAGAACTTCCCAAGGAAAGAGAACGAATTGAAGGACTCGGTGGGAGGTAATCATTCTCTTTTGTCTTTCCTCTCTCGGTTTTGTTTTGCTCTTTTTTCTCTTACAGTGAAGCTAATTTCTTAGTATTTAGGGTTTTAGTTTTCCTTCTACCAAAGCCATCTATGCTCATTTATTTCATTGTTTTGAATTGACTGCTTTATTTCAAATAATGACTCCAAAGGGAAAACAATATTTCAGTGGGCCTCAAGTAACAGTGCATGCCAGGTTTTATTGAAAACCCTTCACATTGCCGGGCGTGGTGGTGCACCCCGAGCTTGAGCTTGGAAGGCGGAGACAGGAGGATCACGCAGGTTCGAAGCCAGCTGCTCTGGCTTAAGAGACCCTGTTTCCAAATAAAAATATAAAAATAGGTCTGGGAGTGTAGCCCGGAGGTAGAAGGGCTTCCAGTACCACCCCCAAAAAAAAAAAAAAAAAAAAAAAAGAAGAAGAAGACCCTTCACATGAATACTTATGAGCAGAGCAGAGTCTAATGTATGTGATGTGAGTTGCAGATATTGTTTTTATAGTTTCTTTTGATGATGCTCCTGGGTTTTTTCTTACCTGTTTTTTCTGTTGTCTTGTGGGTTTTGTGCCATACTTTCAGTGAGATAAAACATTTAGTGAGAGAGGTGGCATTGTTTTATATTTTTGCAAATCTTTTTAATGTCTGGCTTAATAGGTGACAGCTAAAGTCTCATGTTTTGTGTACTCTGTCATGATATTTTGTTTGCAGTCCCTGAAGTAAATCTGTTCTTATATAAGATGATGATTGGAAAGGGGAGGGGGTATTTGATAGCTTTCTCATTTATTCTTGGATACCATTCCAAAACTCAGTAAGTGGTCCTTTTTTTTTTTTCTTCCCATACTACTGGGGATTGAACCTAGGGTTATTCTACCTTCAAGCTACATAACCAGCCCCTTGTGTTTTTTATTTTTTAATTTTTTTTTTTGGTGGTACTGGGGTTCCTGGAAGCCCTTCTACCTCTGGGCTACACTCCCAGATCTGTTTTTTATATTTTTATTTGGAAACAGGGTTTCTTAAGCCAGCGTGGCTGTCTTCGAACCTGCGCGATCCTCCTGTCTCCGCCTCCAAAGCGCCGGGATTACATGTGTGTGCCACCACGCCCGGCTGTGTTTTTTATTTTGAAACAATATCTCGTTAGATTACTGAGTCTCACTAAATTTTGAGGCTGGTTTCAAACCTATGATCATGCAGTTTCAGCCTCCCAAGTACTGGGATTGCAAATATGTACAACTACTCCCAGCAGTGGTAGTTTCTTCAAGGTTATATTGTGGTATTTGATGTATATTAATGAACTTTTCTTAGCTTTTTACAAGCTATTGGTCTCGATTAAGAGCCATTGGATAGTTGGATTTTTTGTAATCCATGCATGTTTTTATTATTTATTTTTAGAGCACTTTTATTTTACCTTTTTTTTTTTTTCCTGTATTAAGGATGGAACCCAGAGGTATTCTACCTCCAAACTACACCCCAGCCCTATTTTTTTTTTTTTTTTTTTTTTTTTGGTGGTACTGGGTTTCCTGGAAACCCTTCTACCTCCCAGCTCTAAGGGTCTCTTAAGCCAGCGAGGCTGGTTTCGAACATGCGTGATCCTCCTGTCTTTGCTTCCCAAGCACAGGGATTACAAGCGTGCATCACCACACCTGGCCTTATTTTTTATTCTTTATTTTGAAACAGGGTCTCAGTGAGTTGCAAAGGGCCTAAGTAGTAGCTGAGGCTGTTGGTGAACTGTGATTCTCCTGTCTCAGCCTCCCAAATATTGGGATTACAAGCGTGCATCACCATGCCCAGCTTTTAGAGCACTTTTTAATTCACAGCAAGATTGAAGGAGAAACTCGGCATGTGGCGCAGTTATAGTCCCAATACTTGGGAGGCTGAGACAGGATAATGGCAGATTCAAGACCTTAGCAACTTAATGCCCTGTTTCAAAACAAAAAAATAGAAAAAATAGGGTAGGGGTATAGCTTGGAGGTAGAATGCCCCTGGGTTCCATCTCCAGTGCCATAAAAAAAAAAAAAATCAAGCTGGGTGAGGTGGTACATGCTTCCATTGTTTGGGAGGCTGAGATAGGAGGATCACAGGTGTTCCCAGCCAGCCTCAGCTACTTAGTGAAACTAATAACAACTTAGTGAGAACCTTTTTAACTAAAGAATAGGGCTGGGAATATAGCTCAGAGGAAGAATGCCCCTGGGTTCAATCCTCAGTACTGCAAAAATAAAAAATAAATAAAATCGAGAGTGAAACAGTGTTTCCATAAACTCCTTTCCCCTACTTCATCCACAGCTTTCTCCACTGTCTACATTCCCAGGGTCGAGTGGTACAAATAGTGATACTCTCATCACCCTAGTGAGACCCTCTTTTCAAATAAGAAATAAAAAATTGGGCTGGGGGTGTAGCTTGAAGGTAGAATGCATCTGGGTTCAATATCCAGTACCACATGTACAAAAAATAAGTAAAATTTTATTTTGAGATAGTCTCAAATATTGGGGGGGGGGGGGCTGGAACTTGAACCCAAAAGCATTCTACATCTGAGCTATACCCCCAGCCCTTTTTATTTTAAAAAAAAAAATTATTTTTTCTGCCAGACGTGGTGGCGCATGCTTGTAATCCCCACGCTTGGGAGGCTGAGACAGGAGGATCCCACAGGTTCGAAGCCAGCCTCAGCTACTTAGTGTGGCCCTCCGCAACTAGTGAGACCCTGTTTCAAAATAAAGTATAAAATAGGTCTGGGAGTATAGCCCGGAGGTAGAAAAGCCCTGGGTTCCACCCCCAGTGCCACATATCCCCCCCCCAATTTTTTTTCTTTTTTCTTTTTTCCTTTTTTTTTTTTTTTTTTTGGTGGTACTGAGGATGGAACTCAGGGGCATTCTATCTACAAGCCCCAGCCCTATTTTTTATTCTTCATTTTGAAACAGGGTCTCACTGCATTGCAAAGGGCCTCACTACTAGTGGAGGCTGACTGTGAACCATGATCTTCCTGCCTCAGCCTCCCAAATGCTGGGATTACAAGAGTGCGCCGCCACGCCCAGCTTCTACATTTTCAAATAGCATCTTGCTAAGTTACTGTGTGCTGGGCTCAAGCCTGCAACCCTACTTTCTCACTCCTCAGCCTTCTAAATACTGCAGTTTTAGGTGTGTTACTACTAAGCCCAGATGATCTGGCTAAATTACCCACACTGGCCTTAGAATTTGCAGTCCTTCCACTTTGACCTCTCAAGTAGCTGGGATTAAGATGTAAACCACCACTCTGCTATATTTTTAAGTTGATGTATTATTACAGGTTTTGTCCCCCCCCGCCCTTTTTAGTGGTAGGAGTGGAACCTAGGGCATTATGCCTAGTAAGCAAGCACTTTCCCACTGAGCTACAACTCAGCCCCATTATTATACATTTTTAATATTATTAGGCGTGAGCCAGGTATAGTGGTGCATGTTGTAACCCTAGTACTTGGGAGACTGAGATAGGAGGATTACAGGTTCAAGGTCAGCTTCAGCTACTTAGGCCCTCTGCAACTTAGTGAGACCCTGTTTCAGATTAAAAGAATAAAGCTAGATGCAGTGGCACATGCTTGTAATCCCAGCATTCGGGAGGCTGAGAGGAGGGTCTGGGTTGGCAGCCAGCCTCAGCTACTTAGGCCCTCTGCAACTTAGTGTCATCCTGTTTCAAAATAAAGGATAAAATATAGGGCTGAGGGTATAGCTCAGAGGTAGAATACCCCTGGATTCCATCCCTAGTACCAAACACAAACACACAAAATATTGTAAAGCCGGGAGTGGTGGCACATGCTTGTAATCCCAGCATTTGGGAAGCTAAGACAGAAGGCTCTGGGTTCGTGGACAGCCTCAGCTACTTAGTGAGGCCCTTTGCAACTCAGTGAGACCCTGTTTCAAAATAAAGAATAAGTCGGGCATGGTGGTGCACGCTTGTAATCCCAGCATTCGGGAGGCTGAGACCGGAGGAATGCAGTTCATGGACAGCCTCAGCTACTCAGTAAGGCCCTCTGCAACTCAGTGAGACCTGGTTTCAAAATAAAGAATACAAAATAGGGCAGGGGATGTAGCTCGGAGGTCGAATGCCCCTGGGTTCCATCCCCAGACCTGCAAAAATAAATAAATAAATAAATAAATAAATAAATAAATAAATAAATAAATAGGTCTGGAGTGTAACTCAAAGATAGAATGGCCTTGGGTTTCATTCCCAGTACCGCAAAACAAAAAAAGCACTAAAAAAAATGTAGGCTTGATCCGTTCTTTTTAATCTTTTTAATCTTTTTTTTTTTTTTTTTTTTTGGTGCTGGGTATTAAACCCAGGGACATTCTACCTCCGAGCTACACCCCAGCCTGATTTTTTTTTTTTTTTTATTCTTTATTTTGAAACAGGGTCTCACTAAGTTGCGGTGACCTCACTGAGTAGCTGAGGCTGTCCAAGAACCGCATGCAGTCCTCCTGTCTCAACCTCCCAAATGCTGGGATTACATGCATGCGCCACCGTGCCCAGCTTTTAGAAATATTTTTATAAGATTAATGAGAATATATATATGTGTGTGTATATATATTTTTTATATATATCATTTACTTTTTAACTTGAATATTAAAGTTTTATTTTCTTTGATTTACTAGCGTTTTTAAAGTATCTTTATTTTTTGCCTTATCACTAAAATACCATCTGGACTGTTGGACAGATGCTCTTTGCCATTTGGGAGCAGGTGTCTTTTTGCAAAAATTGAACCAGTTTATAAGTTATTTCCTCACTTCCCTCTGTCCCAGCCTAGGCAATTGGCCAGCGCTCTGTTTTTCCAGCCTTCTGTTACTGCTCAGTCAGCTCTCGGCATGTCAGGCTGTTTCTTTTTATATGCCTTTTAATGGTACAGGATAACAGCAGGGAGTGTAATAAAAACAGAACCTTTTATAACATTGCTTTTTTTGTGTGTGGTACTGGGGATTGAACTCAGGGGCATTCTTTCATTGAGCTATACTGCCAGTCCTATTTTTTTATTCCTTATTTTCAAACAGATTCACTGAGTTGCAGAGAATCTCACTAAGTAGCTGAGGCTGTCCTCAAACCTGGGATCCTCCTGTCTTAGTCCCTCCCCCTCCCCAAGTACTGGGATTACAATCATACACTACCACACCTGGCCTTGCTTTTATTTTTTTTGACATTGAATTTAAACTTTCGTTTTCTCAGTATCATTATATTTTTGTTTCTCAGAAACACAGACAATATTTCTTTAAGTGTCAAGAGAGCTTCTATCAGCCTCAGCAATTTAAGACCCTTAGCAACTTAGAGAGACTGTGTTTCAAAATAGAAAATAAAAAGGGCTGGGTGTGTTGGTCCATTTTTATAATCCCAGTATCTGGAAAGCTGAGGCAGGCTTGCAGATTAAACTAAACTAAACTAAATTGAGCTAAGGATGTAGCTCAGGTAGAATACCCCTGAGTTCAGTCCATAGTATCACAGTAAATAAATGCATAAGGACTAGGGATATAGGTCAGAGGTGGAATGCCCCTAGGTTCAATCTAGAGGGTTAGGGTATTAGAACCCACATATTAGAATTACAATATAAAACAACAAAGGTTTTGGATATACATGGGACCCTAATGATGGGATTTAATTAGATTATCTTTTTTTTTTGTGGTACTGGGGTTCCTGGAAGCCCTTCTACCTCTGGGCTACACTACCAGACCTATTTTATATTTTTATTTGGAAACAGGGTCTCTTAAGCCAGCTTCAAACCTGCGTGATCCTCCTGTCTTCACCTCCCAAGAGCGGGGATTACAAGTGTGCGCCACCATGCTCATGCCCAGCCTGTTTTTTTGTTTTGTTTTGTTTTGGGTTTTTTTTGGTGGTACTGGGGGTAGAACCCAGAGGCTTCCTACCTCTGGGCTACACTCCCAGACCTATTTTATATTTTATTTGGAAACAGGGTCTCACTAAGTTGCTGAGTGCCTCTAAGTAGTTGAGGCTGGCTTGGAACCTATGTGATCCTCCTGTCTCAGCCTCTCAAGAGTGGTGATTACAAGCGTGCACCACCATGTCCGGCTAGATTATCTTAATGGCTTCTATCTTTGACAGTCCTGGGAATCAGTGTCTATCTTAATTTCTGTCAGGTGGACCTAATATTGAGTAGACTAATATTGTTTCTCAGAAATGCTCTTTTCTGAGATAGAGGCTTGCAAGGTCAAGGCCAGCCTTGATGACTTAGTGAGACCCTGTCTCAAAATAATAAAGAGTCTGGGCTCAGTGGCAGAACACCTCTTGGTTCAATCCCCAGTATAAGGAAGGAAAAAAGGGAGGAGGAAGGGAGCGAGAGAGAAGAGAGAGAAAAAGAGAAAGAATAGAAATGCTTTTTGCCATGCCTCTCCTCTCCTTTTCTAGGTTTTCAAAGAACATTTTTCTTCTGTTAACATTAAAACACATACAAACACCCAGAGAAATTATAGTCATATTGACCTAAGTTCCAATTTTATATTAGTCCTATTTTAGTCGTGCTGTGTACAGTGTGAGAATTAGCCCTTCTCTTTCTCTCTCTCCTCCCTCCCTTCCTCTCTCTCTCTCCCTCCTCCCCCCCCCCCTTTTGTGGTATTGGAGATTGAGAGGCTTTCTACCTCTGAACTACACCCTCAGTCCTATTTTGTTATTCCTTATTTTGAAACGGTCCCAATAAATTGCGAAAGGCCTCACTTAAATAGCTGTGAACCTGCAATCCTTCTGTCTCAGCCTCTCAAGAACTGGGATTACAGGTGTGTGCCACCACGCCCAGCTTCTCTCTCTTTTTTTAATTCAGAGTTATTTCCTAGTTTGAGGCAACCTGCAGGGTACTAACTCCTCTGTATATAGATTTCTGTTTCTACTAAATTTCTAGGCGGGGGTTACACTCTATAACTCAGATGATGTGTTTTTACAGCAGATCCATTTTCTAAGTTCTAGTCTCATACTTTGAATTACAGAAATATTTAAATATATAGGTATTGCTGGGGTTTTTTTGGGGGGGGATGGTGTGGCACTGAGGATTAAACCCAGTGGCATTCTACAACCAAGCTACACTCCCAGCCTGTTTTATTTTTGTTTTTATTTTGAAATAGGGTCTCAGTAGGTTGCTGAGAGTCTCACTACTTGCTGAGTTTGTCCTCGAACCTCTGATCCTCCTGTCTCAGTCCCAAGTATTGGGATTATAGGCATGCACCACCACACCCTGCTTTTCTTCACAATATTTTCATTCCATTCTGTTTGGTCTGCTTCATTCATTTCCAAATTCTCCTCATACAACCCTGCCCTGTTTTGTTTTTCTCTCTGAACTTTGGCTTACACATCTTTGTATTGAAAACAGATAAGTCATTATTGTATGATAATATAATTTTGTTGGTTTAGCACGTCAAGCTATCTTGTTATACTCTAATCTCTTAGAGTATTTAAATGAACTCTGTTTTTCAGTGTGATGAACAAGTCCGGGGTGAATCGTGTAGTTTGGAAAAGGCCTCGACTCACTCACAATGGACCTGTTAGAAGGAGCACAATTATTGACCAGATTCCTTTCCTGGCAGTAGCAAGAGCACTTGGTAAGTAGGATTTGCTTTGGGTGACATTTTATTATGATAGCAAAGTAAATGAGACTGAGAACGAAACCCTTAGTTGGTGCATGGTGAGGGAAGAAAAAATGATACTCTATTAAATGCTTTAGAACTTAATTGAGGCTGGATGTGGTGGTACACACCCATTATCCCAATACATGGGAGGTTGATACAGGAGGATTACAGGTTTGAGGCCAGCCTCAGCAACTTAGCAACTTAGCAAGACCCTGTTTTAAAATAAAAAAATTATCCTGGTGTGGTGGTATACGCTTGTAATCCCAGCATTCGGGAGGCTGAGACCGGAGGATCGTGGTTTGCGGGCAGCCTCAGCTATATAGTGAGGCCTTCCGTAACTTAGTGAGACCCTGTTTCAAAATAAAGAATAAAAAACAGGGCAGGGGGTATAGCTCGGAGGTTATCGAATGTCCCTGGGCTCCATCCCCAGATCCGCAAAATAAATAAATAAATAAATAAATAAATAATTAATTAAAAGGACTGGGTAGAATGCCTCTGATTTCAATCCTAGTACCACACACACTAACACAGAAAAAAGAAAATTAATTAAAAATTAGGAAATATGAAGGAAGAAATAATCAGGGTGCTGTGATAAAATATAATTTAGAAGGAAAAAACTATTTTAGATGGTGTGATGGAAATGCTACTTTTAGGAAGTGTTATTTTGCAGGCTTAGAAGAAGCTAGTCTTGTGAAGAGCTTGTGGAAGACTGTCCTAGGCAAGAATCCTGAAGCAGGAAAGAGCTTTTCATGTACTCGGAATTATCAAAGGCTGAAGGTGGTGAGGTCAACGTGGGCCCTGTCATAGTGACATCTACATTCTGGTATAATTGCAGTGTGAAGTATTATAGGACATTAAGCTAAGGAGTAACAGCAGATGACTCACATCCATGCCTTTTTAAAAGGTCATTTTAGCTGGGCGGGGTGGTGGCAGGCCTGTAATACCAATACCTGGGAAGCTGAGACAAAAGAATCATCGGTTTGAGGCCAGCCCCAGCAACTTAGTGAGACCCTCAATATAGAGAGACCCTAGGCTTGTAGCGCTCGGTAGAATGCCCCTGGGTTTGCTCTCCAGTCTAAAACAAACCATTCTAATATGGAATGGTAACATACTTCCATAACCCCAGGATTTGGGAGGCTGAGAAAGGAGGGTCAGAGGTTGGAGGCCAGTCTCAGCAACTTAACAAGGCCCTCAGCAATGAGTGATATCCTTTTTTAAATAAAATAGAGCTGGGCGTGGTGGTGCATGCTTGTAATCCTAGCATTTGGGAGGCTGAGATAGGAGAATAGCAGTTCGAAGACAGCCTCAGCTCCTACTTAGTGAGGCCCTTTGCAACTCAGTGAGATCTGTTTCAAAATAAAGAATAAAAATAGTCCTGGAGTGTAGCTTTGAGGTAGATTGCTCCTGGGTTCCATTTCCAGTACCGCAAATAAATAAATAAATAAATAAATAAATAAATAAATAAATAAATAACTAACTATAAAATAAAAATGGAGCCGGACATGGTGGTGCACACTTATAATCTGAGTACTTGGGAGGATAAGACAGAATGATCAGATTCGCAGCCAGCCTCACAATTTAGTGAGGTCCACTGCAACTTAGTGAGACCTTGTTTCAAAAATTGAGAATAAAATAAGGGCTGGTGGCATAGCTCAGAGTTAATGCCCCTGGTTTGATACCCAGTCCACAATAGATAGATTGATCATTCTTTCTAAGCTGGACACTGTGGTTGGTGCATGCCTGTGATTCCAGGACTTGGGAAACTGAGATAAGAGGATCACAAGTTCAAGGCCAGCCTCAGCAACTTGGTGAAGCCCTCAGGAACTTACTAAGACCTTGTTTGTTTGTTTGTTTGTTTGTTTGTTTGTTTGTTTGTTAAACGGGTTGGTTGTATAGCTCAGAGGTAGAATGTTCCTGAGTTTGATACCCAGTCCAAAATAGATAGATCAATGATACTTCTTACTAAACCAGGCCCTGTGGTGCATATACCTGGCATCCCAGTACTTGGGAATCTGAAACAAGAGGATCACAGATTCAAGGCCAGCCTCAGCAATTTTTAGAGCCTCTCAGCAACTTAGACCATGTTGCAAATTTTTAAAAATGAGATGTTATTTATTTATTTTTAATTTATTTTTATTGGTGCATTGTAATCATATATCACATTGGAATACAAGACTTGAGAGGATATACAAGCACACATCATCCAATTAGCCCTCATCCACTCCCGATCCCATCCTTCCCCCTCCCTCGATCCCATGCTTGTTTGGTGATTAATTTTGATACGTTTGTTTATATACCTCCTGAGTTTTAAAGAGGCTCCAACCTCCCCTATTCCATACCCTCTGATTGGTCACCTTTGTTGCTTCACTATAGGGCCCTTTCTATAGCTTCACCTTTTCCTGTTGCCCCTTTCCTCCTAGTTTTGCTGGTTAGGGGAAGCATCTGCTTTTATTTTCTGTGATATTTCTCTGTGCATGCCACATTGCAAGTACCGATCCCACTCTTTTTTTTTTTTTTTTTTTGGTGGTACTGGGGTTCCTGGAAGCCCTTTTACCTCCGGGCTACACTCCCAGACCTATTTTATATATTTTTGAAACAGGGTCTCCTAAGCCAGTGTGTACGGCTGGCTTGGAACCTGCACGATCCTCCTGTCTCCACCTCCCAAGCGCGGGGATTACAAGCGTGTGCCACCACGCCCGGCTCGATCCCATTCTTGACGGCCCCAGTAGTGGCCTGGCTACCTGGTGGACTGATCTAGACCTCGCTGGCTCAAGCAGCGGCCTTGCGTCATGGGAGGCCCCAATTCTGGCCTCGCTGGCCCCCACACCGGCCTAACCCCTTGGCTGGCTCCGATCCCGGCCTTGGTGGCCCCAGCACCATCCTAGCCTCAAGGCAGGCTCCGTCCCAGCCCTGGCACCGGCCTAACCCCTCGGCAGGCTCCTATCCTGGCCTCGGAGGCCCCAGCACCAGCCTTGCCTCATGGCAGGCTCCGATCCTGGCCTTGGAGGCCCCAGTAGTGGCCTTGCCTTAAGGCAGGCTCCGATGCCGGCCGCTGGCCCTGGCACCAGCCTACCCCTCGGCAGGCTCCGATCCTGGCCTTGGAGGCCTAAGTAGTGGCCGTGCCTCATGATAGGCTCTGATCCTGGCCGCGCTGGCCCCCCAGCACCAGCCTTACCCCTCGGCAGGCTCCAATCCAGGCCTCGAGGGCCCCAGCACCGGCCTTGCCTCACGGCAGACTCTGATCCCGGCCTTGCTGGCCCTGGAACCGGCCTATCCCCTCGGCAGGCTCGGATCCCAGCCTCGGAAGCCTCAGTAACGGCCTTGCCTCAAGGCAGGCCCCGATGCCGACCGCTGGCCCCGGCACCGGCCTACACCTTGGCAGGCTCCAATCCTGGCTTTGGAGGCCCCAGGCCAGCCTTGCCTCACGGCAGGCTCCAATCCCAACCTTGCTGACGGCGGTAGCGGCTTAATCCTTTGGCAGGCTCCGATCCCGACCTCGGAGGCCCTAGCACCGGTCTTGCCTCATGGCAGGCTCCGATCCCGGCCTCGCTGGCCCCGGCACCGGCCTAATTCCTCGGCAGGCTCCGATCCTGGCCTCGGAGGCCTTAGTAGCGGCCATGCCTCATGGCAGGCTTCATTCCCGGCCTCACTGGCCCCAGCACCGGCCTTACCCCTCAGCAGGCTCTAGTACAGGCCTCGGAGGCCTCAGTAGCAGCCTTGCCTCACGGAAGGCTCCGATCCCAGCCTCGCTGGCCCCACCACCGGCCTAACCCCTCGGCAGGCTCCGATCCCGGCCTTGGAGGCCCCAGCACCAGCCTTGCCTCACGGCAGGTTCTGATCCCAGCCTCGCTGGCCCCGGCCCCGGCCTAACACCTCAGCAGGCTCCGATCCCGGCCTCGGAGGCTCCAGCACCAGCCTTGCTTCGTGGGAGGCTCCGATCCCGGCCTCGCTGGCCCCGGCACCAGCCTAGCCCCTCAGCAGGCTTCAATCCGAGCACCCTCTTCGCCCAGCCATTTGTCCCACGTTCTCGAGGGTGCGTGGTGGTAGCATTCTGCCTCTGGGGTTATTACTTCAAAAGTTCAGATCTCTGCCTCCCCTGAGTACTGGCCACTGCCATTTCCACTGCCTCCACCATTTCAAATCTTTCCCAAGCTCTTTTTCCACTCTGAATGTTTTCCAGTGTTCCGAAGCATGCGCGACGGTAGCATTCGATGTTTGGTGTAATTTCTCCAAAAGAAAAAGGTTGGTAGGATCAGATTTCTGCCTCTCCTGAATACAAGTCTCCACTGCCATCACGTAGACCGCTTCCAACACTGCCTTCCTCCTAGGTCTCCGCTAAACTCTCTCCTTACAGGGGATGTCCAAGATTCTTAAGAATGTAGAGAAGAAGCAGTCCTCCTTTGCGGGGAATTTTTCTAAAAGTTCCAGTTCATTTGGATAAGTTTTGTCTGCATCTCCAGTATCCTGGCATCCGCCATGGCCTTCTTTTTTTTTTTTTCTTTTTTCTTTTTTAATAAGAAGACAGGCTGACCTGGAAGTTAAAATCCTCCTGCCTCATCCTCTTTTAGGAGGCTGAGACAGGAGGATCGTGGTTAGTGGATGACAGCCTCAGCTACTTAGTGAGGCCCTTTGCAACTCAGTGAGACCCTGTTTCAAAATAAAGAATAAAAAATAGGGCTGGGGGTATAGCTTGGAGATAGAATGCCACTGGGCTCCATCCCCAGTACTGCACAAACAAACAAAAAATAGGAAATTTAGTCGCCGGGCGTGGTGGTGCACGCTTCTAATCCCAGCATTTGGGAGGCTAAAACAGAAGAATCATGGATAGCCTCAGCTACTACGTAGTGAGGCCCTTTGCAACTCATTGAGACCCTCTTTCAAAATAAAGAATAAAAAATAGGGCTGGGGGTTTAGCTTAGAGGTAGAATGCCCCAAGTTCCATCCCCAGTACTGGGGGAAAAAAAAAAGATAAGTCTGCCTCAGCTAGGTCTACCTCTGTAATCCCAGTACTTGGGAGACTTAGGAGGATCAAGTTCAAGAACAACCCAGGCAACTTAGTGAGGACCTGTCTCAAAATATAAAATAAAAGGGCTGGAGATATAACTCAGTGGTGGAGCACCCCTGGGTTCCACTCCCAGTAAACATACACACCAAACATTGCATGCACAATCTACCCTGGCTTCCATGTCTTTCAGATATCTGCCTTACTTCTATACTTACTTTTCTTTTTGCATGAGTCATTTACATATTCAGAATTGGTTAACATGTTTCTCTAGTCTTCTAGGTTCAGGTGATAATTCTCCATATTTCATTATACAGTTACGTGTTGCTTGAAGATGGGCTCATCTACAAAATGCCTCATAGAGTGTACTTAAACAAACTTAGCTGGTATAGGTCAATCAATAGATAAAGCCTCTTGATGGAATATAGAGGTATATAAAGATGCTGCTAGAATAACACAGCAAACTATCTTACATTAAACTTATTTTTTAGGACTGGCGTGTTGGCGCACGCTTGTAATCCCTGCGCTTGGGAGGTTTGAAACAGGAGGATCACACAGGTTTGAAGCCAGCCTCAGCTACTTAGTGAGGCTCTCAGCAACATAGTGAGACCCTGTTTCCAAATAAAGTATAAAATAGGTCTGAGAGTATAGCCCAGAGGTAGAAAGCCTCTGGGTTCTACCCCCAGTATCACACACACACACACACACAAAAAAAAAAAAACTTATTTTTTTTAGCTGTGCATGGTGGCGCATGCTTGTAATCTAGCATTTGGGAGGCTGAGACCAGGGGGATTGCAGTTTGCAGACAGCCTCAGCTACTTAGTCCCTTTGCAACTCAGTAAGGCCCTGTTTTAAAATAAAGAATAAAAAATAGGGCTGAGGATGTAGCTTGGAGATAAAATGTCCCTGGGCTTCATCCTCAGTACTGCAAAAAAAAAAAAAAACCCAAAAAAATTTAAAAATAAACTTTTTTTTTTGTTTGCTGGAGATTGAACTCAGGGGCATTCTTCCTCCAAGCTACAACCCCTAGCCTGATTTTTTGTTCTTTATTTTGAAACAGGGTCTCACTAAGTTGCAGAGGGCCTAAGTAGCTGAGGCTCTCTGTGAACCTGGATCCTCTTGTCTCAGCCTCCCAAGTACTGAGATTACAAGCATGCACTACCACACCTGGCTAATAAAACTTGTTCTTTTTTTTTTTGTAAGTAAAAGGAGTGGCTGGGCACAGTGCTTGGGAGGCTAAGACAGGAGAGTTGCAGTTTTCTGAATAGCCTCAGCAATTTAGGAGACCCATCTTCAAAATAGGGATAGAGGTGTAGCTTTGAAGGTAGAAGACCCCTGGGTTCAATCACTAGTACCAAAAATTTTTTTAAAAAGGAGTACCCTCTACAATTATTATAGTATAAGTACCTAAGCTAGCAAAATAGTTGCTATATCAAGTATTATGTACTATACATAATTACATATGCTGTACTTGTATGTAACTGGCAGGCTAGTAAGTTTGTTTACATCAGCATCTAGTTGTGACATCCATAGGTATATAAAAAATACAAAATAGGGCTGAGGATGTAGCTCAAAGGCAGAATGCCCTGGGTTCAATCCCCACTACTGCTAAAAAAAAAAAAAAAGAAAGAAAGAAAGAAAGAAAGAAAAGCTGGGTGTGGTGGCACACACTTGTAATTCCACTTGGGAGGTGGCATTTGAGAGGCTGAGGCAGGAGGATCACAATTTGCAGACAGCTTCCCCTACTTAGTGAGGCCCTTTGCAACTCAGTGAGACCCTGTTTCAAAAATAAAGAATAAGCCGGGTGTGGTGGCGCACGCTTGTATTTCCCGCGCTTGGGAGGCAGAGACAGGAGGATCGCGCAGGTTCGAAGCCAGCCATGCTGGCTTAAGAGACCCTGTTTCCAAAAAAAAAAAAAAAATTTAGCCGGGCGTGGTGGCGCACGCTTGTAATCCCAGCAGTTGGGAGGCTGAGACCTGGAGGATCACGGTTCGCGGACAGCCTCAGCTACTTAGTGAGGCCCTCTGCAACTCAGTGAGACCCGGTTTCAAAATAAAGAATAAAAAGTAGGGCAGGGGGTGTAGCTTGGAGGCCAAATGCCCCTGGGTTCCATCCCCAAACCCGCAAAAAAAAAAAAAAAAAAAAGAATAAACAATAGGGCTGGGGGTATAGCTCCAAGGTAGAATGCCCCTGGGTTCCATCTCCAGTACCTCAATAAACAAACAAATGAATTAATTAATTAAATGCCCCTGGGTTCAATCCCCAGATGGGTGGGTGGGTGGATGGATGAATGGACAGACAGGTGGGTGGGTGGGTGGGCTGACAGGCTGGGGGTGTAGCTCAGCAGTAGAATGCTGTTGGAAGAAAGTATTTCATGCATAGACATAGCATTTTTGAAAGCATCATGGTAGAAAGAAGCCTGGTTATAAGGGACTCTGATGAAGATCAGTGTACCTAGAACACAGCCATGAAAATAGAAATATGGATAAAACATTTTCAGTGTGTATTGTTAAGTGGTGTAGAGAATATTTGCACAGTTGTATAACCATCATCACCATCCTAGATTTGTGGGGTTTTCCTTCGTTTTGTTTGTTTTTGCAGTACTAAAGATTAAACCCAGGGACTGAGTTCCATCCTCAGCTCTTTTATTTTTTATTTTATTTTTATCTTGTTTTGTGGTGCTAAGAATTATATCCGAAGGCATTCTACCTCCAAGCCATGCCCTCAGCTCTATTTTGTTTTAATTTGGTCATTTTAATTGTTTAATTTGTTTAACAGGGGTCATTCCTGAGGCTGGCCTTGAACCTGTGATCCTCTTATCTCAGCCTTCTAAGCACTAGGATTACAATCCTATGCCACTGTAATTTTTCTTTTATTTGAGACAGTCTTGCTAAATTGCCCAGCTTGGCCTGGAGTTGTGATCCTCCCACCTCAGCTCTCAAGTAACTGAGATGTGTTTGGCAGTACCCAGGTAGCTTTTTTTTTTTTTTTTTTAGCACTGGGGATGGAACCTAGGGGCATTCTACCTCTGGGATTTCAAGCATGTGCCACCATGCCCAGTCTTTTTATTTTTTGTTGTGACACTGAGTCTCAGGAATACTCCCCAGCCCTATTTTTTATTCTTTATTTTGAAACAAGGTTGGTCTCCCTGAGTTGCAGAGGGCCTAAGTAGCTGAGGCTGTCCGCAAACCACGATCTTCCTGTTTCAGCCTCCCAAATGTTGGGATTACAAACGTGCGCCACCACACCTGGCTTAAAAGAGATTATTTTAATTGCAATTTTGAGTGGCTTTTTTTTTTTTTATGTTACTGGGGATGAAACCCAGGGGCCTTCTACCTCCGGGCTACACTCCCAGACCTATTTAAATTTTTTATTTGGAAACAGGGTCTCTTAAACCAGCAGAGGCTGGCTTCAACCCTGTGCAATCCTCCTGTCTCGCCCTTCCAAGCGCAGGGATTACAAGCGTGCGCCACCACGCCCGGCCTTTGAGTGGCATTTAGATGAAGCAAAGATGATCGGAAAACTCTCCCTGGGCGATTGATATGGTATTGATGTGGTATTGATGTGGTATTGATGTGGTATTGATGTGGTATTGATGTGGTATTGATGTGGTATTGAGATTTTCTGGTGTTACATGCCACAGAATCAAGCAGATAAGGGCCCACTGGAGTGGATGTGCTGGTATGTTTCACTAGTCTCAGTGCTTAGGAGGTCAAGACTGGAGGATTGCAGATTTGAGAACTTAGTGAGCCCCTCAGCAACTTCCTGAGACTCAGTGTCACAATAAAAAATAAAAAGACTGGGCATGGTGGCACATGCTTGAAATCCCAGCACTTGGGAGGCTGGAACAGAAGAATCACAGGCCGGGTGTGGTAGCGCACACATGTAGTCCCAGGAGGATTGCAGTTTGCGGTCAGCCTTAGCTACCTAGTGAGGCCCTTTGCAACTTAGTGAGACCCTGCTTCAAAGTAAAGAATAAAAAATAGGGCAGGGGCTGTAGCTCAGAGTCAAATTCTTCTGGGTTTCATTCCCAGACCCACAAAAAAAAAAAAAAAAAAAGGATCACAGGTTCAAAGCCATTTTCGGCAATGTAGGAAGGCTCTCAGCAGCCTGGTGAGACCCTGTTTCAAGTAAATAAAATCAGGCTGGGGGTGTAGCTTGGAGGTAGAAAGCCTCTGGGTTCAGTCCTGGTACCAAAAGAAAATTGGGCTGAGGATATAGTTTGTAGGTAGAATGCCTCTGGGTTCAGTCCTAAAAAATAAATAAAAGGCTGGGAGAGGTAGAATGCCCTTGGGTGAGGGGGTGGCCTTACTGGAGTCAAAAGAAAAGGACTCAGCTTCTTTAATGTCCCTTTAGCACCCTCTACTGAGGAAAGGGGGAAAATGGCCATCTAGCAAGCAACAACCCTGACTGCCAGTGTCCAAGGCTCTCTTCTTCAGGAAGGATAGGAATACCGATCTGTAGCCAGGCCTGGCGGCACACCCTCATTATCTCAGTACTTGGGAGTCTGAGACAGGAGGATCACAGATTCGCAGCCAGCCTCAGCTACTTAGTAAGTCCCTCCACAACTTAGACCCTGTTTCAAAATAAAGAGTAAGCCAGGTGTGGTGGTGCATGCTTGTAATCCCAGCATTTGGGAGAAAGAGACAGGAAGATCACAGGTTTGGAGTCAGCCTCAGCTACTTAGGCCCTCCACAAGTTAGTAAGACTCTGTTTCAAAATGAAGAATAAAAAGTAGGGCTGGAGGTGTAGCTTGGAGGTAGAATGCCCCTGGCAAAAAACAACACACACACACACACACACACACACACACACACACACACACACACACGAAGAAGAGGAGGAGGAGGAAGAGCTAGGTGTGACAGCACAGGCCTGTAATTATAGTACTTAGTACTTGGGAGGCTGAGATAGGAGGATCGCAGGTTTCCCATCAGCCTCAGCGATTTACTGCCAACTACAACTAAGACCTTGTTTCCAAATAAAAGAATAAAATAGGTCTGAGGATATAGCTCACAGGTAGAATGCCCCTGGGTTCCATCCCCAGTAGTACAAGAAAGAAAAAATATTCGCTGGGCGTGGTGGCACACACTTGTAATCCCAGCACTCAGGAGGTTGAGACTGGAGGATGGAGGTTCGTGGACAGCCTCAGCTACTTAGGCCCTCTGCAACTTAGTGAGACCCTGTTTCAAAAATAAAGAATAAAAATAGGGCACGGGAGGTCGAATGCCCCTGGGTTCCATTTCCATACCTGCAAAAAAAAAAAAAAAAACATTTTATGATCCTCAGTGTTTGGTAAGCAAGCAGTATACCAAAAAACAATTCTGATCCTTACCAGTTTTTGTTATTGTTGTTGTTGTTTTGGTGCTACTGGGGTTCCTGGAAGCCCTTCTACCTCCGGGCTACACTCCCAGACACCTATTTTTTATATTTTTATTTGGAAACAGGGTCTCTGAATCCAGCACAGCTGGCTTCGAACCTGTGCGATCCTCCTATCTCCGCCTCCCAAGCACCGGTATTACAAGTGTGTGCCACCACGGTTGTTTGATACTAGCTAAAGCCATGTAGACTCTTTGAATTAGTAAAGTAAGTGATGTTCGCCTATGAATATGAATCAGCTGGTGAGTTCATTAAAAGTTCAGATTCTGGCCGGGCGTGGTGGTGAACGCTTGTAATCCCTGCGCTTGGGAGGCGGAGACAGGAGGATCGTGCAGGTTCAGAGCCAGCCGCACTGGCTTAAGAGACCCTGTTTCCAAATGAAAAACTATATAAAAATAGGTCTGGGAGTGTAGCTCTGAGGTAGAAGGGTTTCCAGGAACCCCAGTACCACCAAAAAAAAAATAAAAAGGTTCAGATTCTGGGGACTTTTCATAGTAAATATAAAGCATTTGAAATATACTGAGTAAAACAGAACCATACTGATACTGAAAAATACTGTAAAGAATTAGTGAAGCCAGGCCTGGTGCCTCACGCTTGTAATCCCAGCATTTGGGAGGTGGAGACAGGAGGATTGTACAGGTTTGAAGCCAGCCTCAGCTTCTAAGTGAGGCTCTCAGCAACTTAGTGAGACCCTGTTTCCAAATAAAGTATAAAATAGGTCTGTGAGTATAGCCCAGAGGTAGCAAGCCCCTGGGTTTCATCCCAGTACCACCAAAAAAAAAAAAAAAAAGTTAGTGAAATCACGGCTCAGGCCTGTAATCCTGGTTATGCAGGAGGGAGAGGCAGGATGATCTCAAATTTGAGGCCACCCTGGGCAACTAAGCAAGATCTTGTTTGGGGGGAGGAGGCTGAAGGAGCTCAGTGGTAGAACATCCTGGGTCCACCCAAGCCTTCCTCCCCCAAACTAAATATTTTACAAATATAAAAAGTAAAAGAGGTGCAGGACGTGGTGGCGCATGCTTGTAATATCCATGCTTGGGAGGCGGAGACAGGAGGATCACGCTGGTTCGAAGCCAGCCTCTCAAGCTTAAGAGACCCTGTTTCCAAATAAAAATATAAAATAGGTCTTAGCGTGTAGGCCAGAGGTAGAAGGGTTTCCAGGAACCCCAGTACACACAAATATATATATATATATATATATATATATATATATAATTTAAAAAAAGGAAAAGAGTCTGTAGTTCATAGTCACAATACCTCTGGGTTCAATGTCCAGACCCCCACCCACACACACGGGAAGAGAAAAGAAAAATAGGCTGTTCTCTGTGTGGAGAACTGGGATTTTAAAGAATGGGAAGAGAGAATTTTCACTGGGTATCCTCTGTACTTTTTGGTTTTTTCTATACATGTGAATTATCACCTATTCAAATAAGTTATTTATTTATTTATTTATTTATTTATTTTTGGTGGTACTAGGGGTGGAATCCAGAGGCTTTCTACCTCCGGGCTATACTCCCAGACCTATTTTATATTTTATTTGGAAACAGGGTCTCACTAAGTTGCTCAGAGCCTCACTAAGTAGCTGAGGCTGGCTTCGAACCTGTGTGATCCTCCTGTCTCAGCCTCCCAAGCGCGGGGATTACAAGCGTGCGCCACCACGCCTGGCTTAAGCAATTTATTTAAAAATCCTTTCAAACTTTAAACAATATTGTTAGTTTGGATGTGAGAAATTGTCATCCTTTAAGGTGATACAATCTGCATTAGAGTGCAAATTGAAATTATTTTTAACAGAGATCCTAGTTTAGATGAATTAGGGATTCTGTTTCTATATATTTTTATGTAGAGTGATAGTATTATCCAAAACACAGGAGAAATCTTTTTTTTAAAAAGATGGGGCATCGCTGTATTATTACCATGTTATGCATGTTATTTCTGTGTTCGTTTTTTTGCCTCAACCAGGGATCTTTGTCTGGCTATATATAGAGGTAAATGTGTATCTGAATCTATGTGGGGTATAAATATTTTTTTCCTGGTCACATGTTCTCTTCTACTACGCTGAAGATTGAATTGTTGTTTTGAAGAAGCCAGTTAGCAGTGAATTTTGCCATTTTATTTTTATTTATTTTTTTTATTTTTTTTATTTGGTGGTACTGGGGTTCCTGGAAGCCCTTCTACATCTGGGCCACACTCCCAGACCTATTTTTATAGTTTTTATTTGGCAGGGTCTCTTAAGCCAGCGAGGCTGGCTCCGAACCAGAGCGATCCTCCTGTCTCCGCCTCCCAAGCGTGGGGATTACAAACTTGTGCCACCACGCCTGGCGAATTTTGCCATTTTAGAGTAGCGCAATTGATTTGAATTATTCTTTTATTGGATTCTGAGCATGTTTAAACTGGCTAGTGGTTTTGTTTTTTTGTTATGCGGTACTGGGGATTGAACCCAGCAGCATTCTACTCTGAGCTATACCCCAAGCCCTATTTTTTTTATTCTTTATTTTGAAACATGGTCTTTTTTTTTTTTTTTTTTTTTTTTGGTGGTGGTACTGGGGTTCCTGGAAACCCTCTACCTCTGGGCTATACTCCCAGATCTATCTATCTATCTATCTATCTATCTATCTATCTATCTATCTATCTATTTATTTATGGTACTGGGGTTCCTGGAAACCCTTCTACCTCCTGGTTACACTCCCAGACTTATTTTATATTTTTTAAAATTTGGAAACAGAGTCTTTTTAGCCAGCAAGGCTGGCTTTGAACCTATGCGATCCTCCAGTCTCTGCCTCCCAAGCGCGGGGATTACAAGTGTGCACCACCACGCCCGTCTAAGGGAATACTTTTAACCATCTCTATCTCCAGGTTGAATGTTTGCAACAGAAGACAGACAGACAGACAGACAGACAGACAGACATGAGAGAGAGAGAGAGAAAGAGAGAGAGAGAGAGAATGAATGAATATGAACACCACCTAGCCATACACATGCTAGGCAGGCCTTTTACCATTGAAGTAAATTCCTAGCTTCTGTTAGAAATTTGAGGTGTTAGTTCTTTATTAGGGTAAGGGAGTTCTGTGTATGTGTATGTGTGTTTTACTGGGAATTGAATCAAGGGGCATAGATCTTGGCATCCCCTAGAGCTATCTAGGTTGGAAATAATACTAATGTTTTTTCTGCCTCCTCCCCTCAGGTGATTTATGGAGCTATGATTTCTTCAGTGGTAAGTTTGTGGTATCACCTGAACCAGACACAAGTGTCCACACTCTTGATCCCCAGAAGCACAAGTATATTATCCTGGGAAGTGATGGACTTTGGAATATGATTCCACCTCAAGATGCCATCTCAATGTGCCAAGACCAAGAGGATAAAAAGTACTTGATGGTGAGAAGTGATGCAGTGATTTGAATATGTTGCCTAACCGTTGTTCTGGCCCCTTTGCAGGCATCTTGAAGATGAACTAAGGATGTTCACCTTGGGTATCATCGTCTCCCGGCACATAGCCATCTGCAGTCACTACCCATTTCTCTCCATACCCTGGGCAGCTCTATATGAGTTGATATATTTGCCTATTTTGGATATTTGCTATAAATGTATAATACACAGTCTTTAGCTTTTGGTTTCGTTCACTTAGCATAATGTTTTCAGGGTTCATCTATGTCATTGATCGTATTAGTACTTTGCATTTATAACAATATTCTTTATTGATTATATTTTATTGATCCATTCATTAGTTGATTGATATTTGGGTTTCCACTTTTTGAGTATTACAAGTGATTATTGTATGGAAATTCATGCACGCATTTTTGTGCAGATTTCTGTTTAGTACTCTTTTTTTTTTTTTTTTTTTTTTGGTACTGGGGATGGAACCCAGGGGCATTCTACCTCTGAGCTATACCCCTAGCCCCGATTTTTATTCTTTATCTTGAAACAGGGTCTCATTACATAGCCGAGGCTGTCCGTGAACCACAACCCTCCTTTTTCAGCCTCTCGAATGCTGGGATTACAAGCGTGTGCCACCATGCTTGGCTTCCTATGCTTTTTTTTTTTTTTTTTTTTCTTCTGGCATTGGGGTTGGGAACCTAGGGGCTTTTCTACCTCTGGGCTGTACTCCCAGACCTATTTTATACTTTATTTGGAAACAGGGTCTCACTACATTGCTGAGAGTTTCACTAAGTAGCTGAGGCTGGTTTCAAAACCTGTGTGATCCTCCTGTCTCAGCCTCCCAAGCGCAAGGATTACAAGCATGCGCCACCATGCCCGGCTTCCTTTGCATTTTTTATCAGTTGCATACATAGAACAAAACACTAGAGTGTGGTGTAGCCTGGAGGTAGAATGCCCCTGGATTTCATCCTCAGTACAAAGGAAGGAAGAAAGGAAGGAAGCAAGGAAGGAAGGAGAAAAGCAAGAAACAGCCACCAGTGGAGAAATCCTTTTCCTTTACTTTAAAATTGTCTTCTTCATTCTGAACAATAACAAAAGAGAACCTGAAGAATTTAGCATCCCTGAAGGGCAAACGAGAGTTTTAGGGTGGTAGCAATGTTAAATGCTGCAAACACATAGAAGTAGATGGATGAGAGCAGGGTATCAGCCTTTATATTCAGAATCTTTAATAAGTGAGCCTCTGGATGAAAAGTTTTGGTAGTAGTGATGAGAGCATTAAGCAGATTGTAAGTGATAATAGAAGAATACAGTGTGAACCCCAGAAATAGATGTAGGGAGTGTTCGGGAAGCTGGTTGCAAGGTGGCACAAACCTATAATCCTAGTACTTGGAGGCTGAGACAGGAAGATTGCAGGTTCAAGAACAGCCTCAGCAAACTAGGGAGACCCTGTTTGAAAAACAAAATATAAAAAGGGCTGGTAGTATAGCTTAGAGGTATAATGCCCTTGGTTCAACCCTGAGTACTTCAAAAAAGAGGGGGGAAAGGGAGCGAGGGATGCTGGACGTAGTGGGACACACCTGTAATCTCAGAACTTGGGAGGCCGAGACAGGAGGATGGAGAATGCACAGCCTCAGCAACTTAAGCAAAACTCTCAAAACCTACCAAGATTCTATTTTGTTTTTGGTGCTGGGGATTGAAGCCAGGAGCATTCTACCTCTACAGACTTGCTAAGGCTGGCCTAAAACCTGTAATCCTCTTGTCTGAGCCTCACAAATACCAGGATTACAGGTGTGCACTACCACACCTGGCCCACTCTCTTATTTCCCCCCTTTTTTTTCCTGTTCTGGGGATGGAACCCAGGGGCATTCTACCTCTGAGCTACATCCCAGCCCTAGTTTTTATTCTTTATTTTGAAATAGGGTCTCACTGAGTTGCAAAGCGAACTGAGATCCTCCTGTTTTAGCCTCCCAAATGCTGAGATTACAAGAGTATGTTACCATGCCTGGCCCTACTATCCTATCTTAAAGAGAAATTGTCTGCTCTAAAGATAATCCAAATGCCTTTGCCTTTGCCTTTAGATACTTCTATTATTCTAGACCTTCATTTTATCAACTTCCATTATTTTATACTGTCAGTCTTTCCTTTAAGAATACAAAATGGTCAGGTACAGTGGCTGCAACTATAATCCCAGCTACATTTATTTGTTGTTTATTTATTTATTTATTTTTGAGGTAGCAAGGATTGAACTCAGAGGCATTCTACCTCAAAGCTGTACTCCTAGTCCTTTTTATTTTTGAAACAAGAGCTTACAGCTGAGCATGGTGGCTCATGTTTGTAATCCTAGTACTTGGGAGGCAGAGACTATAGAGGATTGCAGGTTCAAGGCCAGCCTCAGTAACTTGGTGAGACCCTCCACAACTTAGATCCTGTTTAAAAACAAAATAAGCCATGTGTGGTGGCACACACTTGTAATCCCAGATTTGGGAGGCTGAGGCAGGAGGATTGCAGTTCATGGCAGCCTTAGCTACTTAGGCCCTTTGTAATTCAGTGAGACCCTGTTTCAAACTAAAGAATAAAAAATAGGGCTAGGGGTGAAGCTCGGAGGTAGAATGCCCTTGGGTTCCATCCCCAGTACCACAAAAAAAAAAAAAAAGAAAAAAGAAAGAAAGAAGGAAAGAAAGAAAAGGAAGAAAAGAAAGAATTATTTTAGCTTAGTTATAGGTATTGTGGATAATGCTTGACATTTCAGAGGCATTACTCTGGCCACATTTAACACTGGTTTTTAATTTGATGCAGATCTAGTAACAATGTGAATTGATGTCTTTCTCCTTGTTCTTTTAAATACAGGGTGAGCATGGGCAATCTTGTGCCAAAATGCTTGTGAATCGAGCACTCGGCCGCTGGAGACAGCGCATGCTGCGAGCGGATAACACTAGTGCTATAGTCATCTGCATCTCTCCAGGCGTGGACAGCCAGGGAAGCTTCACCAGTGAAGACGAGCTCTATCTCAATCTGACTGACAGCCCTTCTTATAACAGCCAGGAAACCTGTGTGATGACTCCTTCCCCGTGTTCTACTCCACCAGTCAAGGTATTCAATTTTGTAGTTTTAGTTTTAGAATAGAATTTCTTTGGTAGTACTGCCCAAAAATCAGTTGGAGATTCTTCATAAAACAGGAATTTTGGGATTTGAACTAAGTTCAAGGAGGTGATGGATTGCCAGATGTGGTGGTACATGCTTGTAATCCCAGTACTTGGGATTACACATTCGAGGACAGCCTCAGCAAATAGTCTCATCAATCTAGTGAGACTTTCAAAATAAAAAATAGGGCTAGGGATGTAGCTCAGAAGTAGAATGTCCCTGGGTTTAATCTCCAGTACCACATACACAGAAAAAGAAGGTAATGGATCTTGGTTATATAATTTATGTAAGCTGTCTGCACATCAGTACTAATAACTGATTATGGCTCCTGAAATTACTGATTGATTGCTTGTACTGGAAATTGACACCAGAGATATCTACCACCAAGCTACACCTAGGAGTTTTTTTTTTTTTTTTTTCTCAAACAAGGTCTGGCTAAATTGCTGAAGTTGGCCTTGAACCTACAATCCTCCTCTCACACCCTTCCAAGTACTGGGATTACAAGTATGGGCCACTACACTTGGCCCTGAGATCAGAATTTATTTATTGAGCTTCTAATGCCAGCACTTAGAAGGCTGAGACAGGAGGATTGCACAGGTTGGAAGCCAGCCTCAGCTACTTATTGAGGCTCTCAGCAACTTAGTGAGACCCTGTTTTCAAATAAAGTATAAAATAGGTCTGAGAGTATAGTCTGGAGGTAGAAAAGCCACTGGGTTCCACCCCACTTACCAAAAAGAAAAAAAGAAAAAATAGAATTTATTTATTGACTCCCTCCCCCTTTTTTTCTTTGGTACTAGGGATGGAATCTAGGGGCATTCTACCTCTGGCTTGACCCTGTTTTATTTTTTTATTTTATTTTATTTTTTATTTTTTTTTTGTGTGTGTGTGGGTTTGGGGATGGAAACCAGGGGCATTTGACCTCCGAGCTACACCACCTGCCCTACTTTTTATTCTTTATTTTGAAACTGGGTCTCACTGAGTTGTAGAGGGCCTAAGTAGTTGAGGCTGTCCGTGAACCGCGATCTTCCAGGTCTCAGCCTCCTGAATGCTGGTATTACAAGCGTGCGCCATCACGCCCGGCTATTTTTTATTTTTTGGTGGTACTGGGGTTCCTGGAAGCCCTCTACCTCCGGGCTACACTCCCAGACCAATTTCATATTTTTTTTATTTGGAAACAGGGTCTTTGTTTTTTTTTTTTTTTTTTTTTTTTTTTTTTTTTTTTTTTTGGTGGTACTGGGGGTGGAACCCAGAGGCTTTCTACCTCCAGGCTATACTCCCACACCTTTTTAATATTTTATTTGGAAACAGGGTCTCACTAAGTAGCTGAGGCTGGCTTCGAACCTGTGCAATCCTCCTGTCTCAGCCTCCCAAGCGCGGGGATTACAAGCGTGCGCCACCACACGTGGCAGGAAACAGGGTCTCTTAAGTCAGCGAGGCTGGCTCCGAACCAGCATGATCCTCCTGTCTCCACCTCCCAAGCATGGGGATTACAAGCATGCGCCAGCACTCCCCACCGGCCCTGTTTTAAAATAAAGAATAGCCAGGCATGGTTAGTGAGGCCATATGCAACTCAGTGAGACCCTGTTTTAAAATAAGGAATAAAAAATAGGGCTATGGGTGTAGCTCTGAGGTAGAATGTCCCTGGCTTCCATCCCCAGTACTGCAAAAAAAAAAAAAAAAATTCAGGCTGGGCATGGTGATCAACACCTGTAATCCTAGCTACTCTGGAGGCTCAGGCAGGAGAATAACAAGCTTTAGGCCAGCCTGGCAATTTATAAAGACCATGTCTCAAAGTTGCCTTGTGTAGTGACAAACACCTGTAATCTCAGTACTTAGGCTGAGACAAGACATCTCAGGTTCTAGATCAGCCCCAACAACTTAGTGAGGCTCGTAGCAACTTACCAAGACCTTGCTTCAAAAAAGGGCTAGGTCTATAGCTCAGAGGTAGAATATCCCTGGGTTCAATCCCCAGTACCTAAATAAAAGGACTAGGGATATAGCTCAATGATAGAATACTTTCCTAGCTTGTGTGAGGCCCTGGTTCAATCCCCAGGGCTGTGGGGGAGGGGATGGTGGTGGTGGGATTCTGAAGAAAATCATTTGTGCCCAGGAGTTTGACAGTTTGGATAACATAGTGGGACACTCTTCAAAAAAAAAAAAAAAACCTCAAAGCTGGGCATGGTAGCTCATATGTATAATCCTAGTACTTGGGAGGCTTAGACAGGAGGATTGTATGTTCAAGATGAGCCACAGTAATTTAGCAAGATCTTGTTTCAAAATAAAATTAAAATAGGACTAGGGGTATATCTCAGAGGTAGAATGCCCCTACGTTCAATTCCCAGTGTATCCTCCTAAAAAAAGAAAAATTCTGCCAAGCGTGGTGGTGCACGTTTGTAATCCCCGCGCTTGGGAGGCGGAAACCCTGTTTCCAAATAAAAATATAAAATAGGTCTGGAAATGTAGCCCGGAAGTAGAAGGGTTTCCAGGAACCCCAGTACCACCAAAAAAAGAAAAGAAAAAGAAAACAAATTCTGAGATATAATGATCTAAAAATAATACCATGGTATTACTTTTGTTCTTGTTTGGTTTTATTTATTGTTACTATTATTGTTTGTTTCTCTGGTAGTATTAGGAATTGAACCACAAGCCTCCTGCATGCTAGGCAAGCACTGAACTATCTTGTAGGCCTTTATTACTTTTTTTATGTGTATATTGTGTCGGGGTTGGGGATACTGGAGATTGAACTCTCGGCACTCTACCCACCCTTTTTTTTTTCGATACTGGGGGTGGAACCCAGGGGCATTCTACCTCCGAGCTACACCCACAGCCCTATTTTTTATTCCTTTTTTTTTTTTTTTTTGGTGGTACTGGGGTTCCTGGAAGCCCTTCTACCTCCGGGCTACACTCCCAGACCTATTTTATATTTTTGAAACAGGGTCTCTTACGCCAGTGCGGCTGGCTTTGAACCTGCGCGATCCTCCTGTCTCCGCCTCCCAAGCGCGGGGATTACAAGCGTGCGCCACCACACCCGGCTTTATTCTTTATTTGGAAATAGGGTCTCACTGAGTTGCAGAGGGCCTCACTAAGTAGTAGCTGAGGCTGTCTTGGAACTGAGATCCTCCTGTTTCAGCCTCCCAAATGCTGGGATTACAAACCTGTGCCACCACGTCTGGCTTCTACCTATCCTTTTTATTCTTTGTTTTGGAAACAGTCTCCCTATGTTGCTAAGACTCTTGCTATGTTCTTGAGGCTGGTGTCAAACCTGCAATCCTAGTGTCTTACAGCCTCCCAAGTACTGGGATTGTAGGCCTGTATCACTGCACCTGGCACCTTATTTTTCTTCCTTAATTTTTTTTTGGGGGGTGGGGGTCCTGAGGAAAGAACCCAGGGGCATTCGACCTCTGAGCTACACCTCCAGTCCTATTTTTTATTTATTTTTATTTTAATTTTTTTATTGGTGCACTGTATTCATACATCATAATGGTATAAAAAAAACTTTTGTAGACATACATGCACACGTCGCCCATTTAGCCCCTACCTGATCCCCACCCTGTTCCCTCCCCATTTGTCTGATACCAAGCTTTTGATGACTTAAAGATAACATTTCAATATTTCTTTTTGCTTTCTTTCTTACCAGAGAATATTTTTTCTTTTTCTTTTTTTTTTTAGGTGAAACTATCACATATTTATTTATTTATTTTTCAGAGAAAATCTATCCTAATATGGTATATGGACTCTAGATACACAAAACGATCTCGAAAAAGAACAAAGCTAGAAGATGTATATTTTCTGATTTCAAATGTTATAAAGCTACAATAATTGAAACAGTGTAGTACTGTTATAAAGGCAGATATATAAACCATTGGAGTTAAAAGCCTAGAGATAAATTCTTCCATATATTGTCAAGTTATTTTTTACAAGGTTTCCACAGACATTTGGTGGAGGAAATAATAATCTTTTAACTAAATATTGTTGAAAAATAATAATTACATGAAGAAGAATAAAATTGGACCCTTAACTAACACCATATACAAATATTAACTCAAAATAGATAAAAGACCTAAATATAAATCCTAAGATTATAAATTTTTAGAAGAAAATCTGGGTCATAAAACCTCATGACATTGAAATTAGCAGTGTTTTCTTGGATATGATTTCAATGGCACAGGCAATAGAAGGGTAAACAAACTCCCTAGAAAATAAGAAAAAATATTGTATATCCAAAGACAATATAGACAGAGTTAAAAGTTACTGATAGAATGGGATAAAATATTTCCAAATGCTATATCTGAAGGTATATTAATATTCCAACTAGAAATCCTAAAAATTAGCAACAATAAAAGCAAACAATACAATTTAGAAGTAGGTAACAGACTAATATATAAATATTATAAATAATGAATCTCCAAAGATAGCCAATCTTAGTTGCCTGTTGGATGGAAAATCTTGTTTCTCTGGTTTTGGTGTGCGTTACCTATTTCTTCTTTGTAGTTAATCTCTTTGAGCATTTTCTCTAGTGCTGGTTTTGAAGACATAAATTCCTTCAGTTTCTGTTTGTCATGGAAGCTTCTTATTTCCCCTTCTAATTTGATAGAAAGTTTTGCTGGGTAGGAAATTTTTGGCTGAAAATTGTTTTCTTTCAGAGTTGGGAATATGTTACTCCAAGCCCTTCTGGCTCTCATGACTTGGTTTGGGAAGTCTGGAGTGATTCTAATTGGTTTGCCTCTGAATGTCACTTGGCCTTTTGTTTTGTTGCCTTTAAGATTCTCTGCTTGGCTTCCACATTGGTCATTTTGACAATTATGTGGCGTGGGGATCCTCTTCTCCAATCCTGTCTAAAGGGAGTTCTAAAGTTTCCTGGACTTGTGTATCGACCTCTTGCTCTATGTTTGGAAAATTTTCTGCTATTACTTCCTTGAAGAGATTGTTGATCCCTTTGGTTTCACCTTCTTTCCCCTCCTCTATTCCAATTATTCTTAGGTTAGCTCTCTTAAAATGGGCCCATATTTCTTCAATGTCAGATTCCTGCTGTCAGATTTTTTTTTTTTCTAAATTAGAAACTATGCGTTCATTTTTGGAGTGATCATCTTCTAGGAGCGAGATTATATTCTCCATGTGGTCTAATCTGTTGTTTATACTTTGAATTGAGGCCTTTACTTCATTGATTACATCCTTTATCTCTTTTTGGCTCTCTCTGAATTCTTTTCAAAACACCTCTATTATTTCTGCACTTATTTTCCTTATTTGATCTTCTAGAAATCTCTGAATTTCTGTTTTATCGGGTTCTGATGTTGTGGGATTGTGGGCATTCACTGCTCCATTGTTAATTCCTCTTTCCCATGATTTCGGAAGTTTGTGCCTTCTCTGGGTTCTTCCCTGGGTCACTATGACTTCACTTAAGGTGCTCTGGATCTCGAGTCTGTGGTATCTCAGTCACCACTACTCCTTTACTGGGTTGTATCGCAAAGTCTCAGACCCAGGGAGTCAATCGAGGCTGTTTTAGACCATGGGGGGGGGTGCCAGGCTGGGCATTCTCCTGCATGGAGTTGTGACTATAGTGTAATATCTCTGCCACCACCACTCCCCCACTGGGTCAAGTCCCTGGGAGTCAGTACTGGGATTTCTCCTCTAGGGGCTGCAATTTCACTCACTGTTGTTGAGTGTGCTGATGGAGCTGTAGTGGACTTGGTGAATTCGCTGCTGCCGCTCCGGTGGCAATATGGTGCTGCTGCCACGCCCTCGGCTGTGAGGCTGGCGTATTTCTTCTCTGGTTTTGAGCTCCGCTCTGAGTCCCTGCAGGGTGTGCTGAGCCCAGACCCTGGGAGCTTTAGATGCTCCCTGCGCCGAAAAATCTGCCGAATCCCGCCTGGCTGATCTGCAGCGGCTCACCTCGGCTTGCTGTCCGCCACTCCTCTCTGAATCCTGGTGGGCTGTTGAGTGCGTTGGTATGGTGCCATCCGGTGAAGTCGCCTAGCCGCCGGCAGTATGGTGCTGCTGCTGCATCCTCGGCCGTGAGGCCGGAGTATCTCCTCTCTGGCTCTGAGCTCCGTTCTGAGTTCCCCTTCTCTCTGGAGCCTGGTGCTAGAAGGAAAGATGGCGTCTGTGCGGCTCCGCACCGTGGCTCCGGCTGCAGCACTGCGGTCTGGTTTCTTTCTGGTGTCTCGTTTTTTCAGCCCTCTTTTTCTCTGTCCCTTGTATTTACCTTTTTTGTTTCTCTGCTAATGTTGTTTTCTGGCTATGAAAGGCGCTGATTTTGTGGTAATAGAGATTGGTTGTTAGCGGGGCTTGTAAGCCCCACTTTTCTCTGTCGCCATCTTCTCGGAAGTCCCTATTTATTTTGAAACAGGGTCTCATTAAGTTGTGGAGGGCCTCACTAAGTAACCGAGGCTGTCTGTGAACCGTGATCCTCTGGTCTCAGCCTCCTGTATGCTGCGATTACAAGCATGTGCCACTACACCCAGCTTTCTTCTTTAATTTTGCAATAGGGATTTTCTAAATTGCAAGACTGGCAACCTGCCTGGGATCCTCCTACCTCAAAAAGATCTGGGATTATAGAGCTGTGCCACCAGACCTGGCTGATAAGATTATTGTTTGCACTAATTTCTATGCAGGCATGGTTGGTTGTTTAAAACAATATACCTTACCTGAATATGGGGAAATATTTAGATCAATTGACAGTAATTAGGATTGATTGCTATAACAAGTAATGCCAAGCTGGGCATGGTGGTGTATACTTGTAATGCCAATACTTGGGAGGCTGAGACAGGAGGGTAGCAGGTTCTGGACAGCCACAGCCACTTAGTAAGACCCTCTTTCAAAATAAAAATAGTAAAAATTCCATCCCTAGTACCACACACACATACACACACAGAAAAAATAATAATGCCAAGAACTCTTTGCCCAGTAAGTTATTTTTATTTACATAACAGGAGCATTCACTGGTGTCTGATTTATTTCACTGTTATGGATCTGTAGACTTGTCAGCTTGTGGTGAGTTCTGATGTAAATTATGCTTGTTTGGGGTAGATACAGTATAAATATCTCTGTTTAAGTGATTGATTCAGATGGCACACTTCTTTCTCCCTTTTTTTTTTTGTTTCAGGTTTATAAAATAACCTTTATTTTTTTAAAGTTAATATATGCACTACTGGAAAAAAAACACAAGAAACAAAGAACAGTCATCCGGTCATGAGCAGCTTAGTTGGCTGTGGCCTTCCTCTCCTGTGTACACATACACAACATGCCATTTGTGTGATCAAGATTCTCCCTCTTTATGGGAGAACTAAATTTAATTGTGCTTTGCAAGTTAAGAACTATGAGAAGAGATGAGAGAAAAAAGACAATTTCAGAAAAATTAAAACTTTGCCTTGTGTTATAGGCACAATTTGTAATTACTTGTGTAATGTTGTATTATAAGATGAAAGGAGATCCCTGAGTCAGGTGAAACTTAGAATATGTGTACTAGAGAGCTGGGCATGGTGGCACAAGCTTGTAATCTCAGAGCTTGGGAGGCTGAGACAGGAAGATCGCACAGGTTCCAAGCAAACCTCAGCTACTGAATGAGGCTCTCAGCAAATTAATGAGACCCTGTTTCCAAATAAAGTATAAAATATATCTGGGAGTATAGTCCAGAGGTGGAAAAGCCCCTGGGTTCCACCCCCAGTACCACCAAAAAGAAGTACATAAATAAGAAAGTGTGTTCTTGAGCTGGGTGTAGTGGCGCACGCTTGTAATCCCAGCATTTGAGAGGCTGAGACAGAGGAGGATTGTGGTTTGTGGACAGCCTCAGCCATTTAGGCCCTTTACAACTCAATTAGACCGTTTCAAAATAAAGAATAAAAAAAAAAAATAGGGATGGAGGTGTAGCTCAGGTAGAATGCCCTTGGGATCCACCCCAGTACCGGAAAAAAAAAAAAAAAAAAAAAAAGTGTTCTTAGGGAGTAATCTCTCAATATCTAGAAATATTTTATGAACATAAAAAGGATAATAATATAAGTTAACCTGGAATGAGTCTAAGAATTCTACCCAGTTGAATTCTACCCATCTATTCTAACAGATGCAATGTGTTCCCACAGAATGACAATAAAATGAGAAGGAAAAGGAAACATTCGAGGAGGAGTTGGTATAGGACAAGCTAGTGTACTGGTAGTGTCAGAATAATGATCTGTGAGTGTGTGTGTGTGTGTGTGTGTGTGTGTGTGTGTGTGTGTGTGTGTGTGTGTGTTGCTGGAGATGGAACCCAGGAACTACACCCCCCAGCCCTGTTTTTTATTCTTTATTTTGAAACAGGGTCTCACTGAGTTGCAAAGGGCCTCACTACATAGCTGAGGCTGGTTGCAAACTGCGATCCTCCTGTCTCAGCCTCCCAAATCTGTGAATTTTTTAAAGACACAGCAGAAGAAATGATAATAAATTATGTTAACTCTGAAATTGTTCTGTTGTTTTTCTTTTGTAAAAGAATTCCATCCATGTCTAACCCTGTCATCTATGTTGAAGCAATGTTTTCTATTTCAGCATATAGCTTGATTTGTTTTTTTTTTGTTGTTGTTGTTGTTGTCATTGTTTTTCCTTGGTGGTACTGGAGTTCCTGGAAACCCTTCTACCTCCAGGCTACACTCCCAGACACCTATTTTTTTGTATGTGGAAACAGGGTCTCCTAAGCCAGTGCGGCTGGCTTCAAACCTGCGTGATCCTCCTGTCTCAGCCTCCCAAGCGCGGGGATTTATAAGCTTGCACCACCACACCGGCTGTTGTTGTTTTTTTGTACTAGGATGGAACCCTGGAGCTTTTCTACTTCTGGAATATACTTCCAGACCTATTTTATATTTTATTTGGAAACAGAGCCTCATTAAGTTGCTGAGAACCTCACTAAGTAGCTGAGGCTGGCTTTGAATCTGTGCGATCCTCCTGTCTCAGCCTCTCAAGTGCTGGGATTACTAGTGTGTGCCACCACGCCTGGCTCTTGTTTTTTTCTTGTGCATAAGTAGTGGCACATGATTATTTGGCAATAGGATGAATTTTTTTTGTGTGTGTGTGTGGTGCTGGGGATTGGATTCAGAGGCATTCTACCTCCAATCGACACCCCTAGCCCTATTTTTTTATT
Source organism: Muscardinus avellanarius (assembly GCF_963383645.1). Lineage (NCBI taxonomy): Eukaryota > Metazoa > Chordata > Mammalia > Rodentia > Gliridae > Muscardinus > Muscardinus avellanarius. The sequence goes on from NC_137802.1 coordinate 34,321,744, forward strand.
CTTTATTTTGAAACAGGATCTCACTGAGTTGCAAAGGGCCTCACTGAGTAGCTGAGGCTGTCAGCGAACTGCATTCCTCCCATCTCAGCCTCCCAACCTATTTTTTATTTATTTTGAAATGGTCTAACTAAGTTGCAGAGGGCCTCACTAAGTAGCTGAGGTTTTCCATGAACCTGTAATCCTCCTGTTTTAGCCTCCCAAATACTGGAATTACAAGCGTCACCACCATGCCTGACTAGATTTTTTTATTTTGAGGAAGTTTCAAAACTTGCTGTTCAAGCCGGGCATGGTGGCACACGTTTGTAATCCCTGCGCTTGGGAGGCTGAGACAGGAGGATCACACAGGTTCGAAGCCAGCCTCAGCTGGCTTAAGAGACCCTGTTTCCAAATAAAATATAAAATAGGTCTTGGAGTGTAGCCTGGAGGAAGAAGGCTCCTGGGTTCCATCCCCAGTACCACCAAAAAAAAAAAAAAAAAGAAAAAAAAAGGAAAAAAAACCTTGCTGTTCAAGTTCTACCTGGCAACTTAGACCTAACTTACTTTCCTTCCTTCCTTCCTTCCTTCCTTCCTTCCTTCCTTCCTTCCTTCCTTTCTTTTCTTTTCTTTTCTTTTCTTTTCCTTTCTTTCATTTTTGGTACTAGAGATTGAACCCAGGGCATTATACTTCCGAGTTACCCCTCCAGCCCAATTTTTTATTTGAAAACCATCTTACTAAGTTGCTAAGAACTTCATTAAGTTGGTGAGGCTGGCTTTGCACCTGTGATCCTCCTGTCTCAAGTACTGGGATTACAGTCATGCACCACCTTACCTGGCTAGACTTTCTCAAAAAAGAAAAAATTAGCTAGTTTCAAAAAAAAAAAAAAAAGTACTGGGGACATAGCTCCCAATTAGAATGCCCCTGGGTTCAGTACCCTCAGTACCACACACACACACAAAATAATTGCACACCTGTAATCTCAGTATTTAAGAGGCTGAGATAGGAGGATCACAGGTACAAGGCCAGCCTCAGCCACTTAGTAAGACTCTGTTTAAAAACAAAAGAAAAAAAGGGACTGGGGTGTAGCTTGGAGGTCAAGCACCCCTCAGGTCAATCCCTAGTTCCACAAAAGAAAAAATTACTGGCCACCAGTTAGTGTTAAGACAGAGCTGCACATGGTGGCTCATTCCTGTAATCCCAGTACTTGGGAGGCCGAGACAAGTTTTGCAGGTTCGAGGACAACCTTATTCAGCTACTAAGTAGTGAGACTGTCATCAACCTAGTGAGACCCTGATTTAAAATAAAAATAAGCCGGGCATGGTGGCACACGTTTGTAATCCCTGCGCTTGGGAGAAAGAGACAGGAGGATCACGCAGGTTTGAAGCTAGCCTCGCTGGCTTAAGAGACCCTGTTTCCAAATTTTAAAAAATATAAAATAGGTCTGGGAATGTAGCCCAGAGGTAGAAGGGTTTCTAGAAACCCCAGTACCACCAAAAAAATAAAATAGGGATGGGGGTGTGGCTCAGAGGTATAATGGTCCTGGATTCAATCCCCCAGTATTATAAATAAACAAGTAAATATAGGGTTGATGATAGCTCAATGATAGAGCACCCCTGAGTTTAATGCCTAGTACCTTTAAGCGGGGGTTGGGGGGGTGGGGTTGCTGTGTTTATGTAGGTAATGTAGGAGCATTTGTTTGAATAACCAGAAAGTTAGGATGCTAATGGACTCTCAAAGAAATTTTAATGGTCCCTATGGTAAAATAAGGCTTTATATAAAATAGAACTGTGGGGCTTGGGATATAGCTTAGTGTTCCTGCACTTGCCTGGCATGCATGAAACCCTAGGTTCGATCCCCAGTACTAATAAAAAGAGCTATTTTATGAGCATTATGTTACTGCTACATATAGGGTTAAAATATAAAGATATATATATATATTTTTTTTTTTTTGCAGTACTGGGGATTCAACCCAGGGGCATTCTACTTCCAAACTACACCTCCAGCCCTATTTTTTAGTTTTTTTTTAATTAATTAATTAATTATTTATTTATTTATTTTGTGTGTGTGGTACTGGGCTACATGCCCAGACCTATATTATATTTTATTTGGAAACAGGGTCTGCATGATTCTGTGATGTCTCAGCCTTCCAAACGTGGAGATTACAAGCGTGCGCCAACATGCCCAGCTTAGTTTTTATTTTGAAACAGGGTCTCACTGAGTTGCAAAGGGCCTCACTAAGTAACTGAGACTGTCTGCGAACCACGATCCTCCTATCTCAGCCTCCCAAATGCTGGGATTACAAGTATGGGCCACCATGACATTTATAATAGTATTTTTTATTTTTTATCTCCATATTTAGGTAGTGAATGATCTAGAAAGTATGTGCCCTTGGCTATTTTTTTAGGTTTTTTTTTTTTTTTTTTTTTTTTTTTTTTTTTTTTTTTTTTTGCAGGTCTAGGGATGGAACCCCAGGGGTATTTGCTCCCTGCTCTATTTTTTTTTTTAATTTATTTTATTTTTATTTTTTTGTACTGGGGTTCCTGGTAGCCCTTCTACCTCTGGGCTACACTCCCAGACCCATTTTTACAGCTTTTTTTTTTTTTTATTTGAAAACAGGGTCTCTTAAGCCAGCACTGCTGGCTTCGAAACTGCGCAATCCTCCTGTCTCCGCCTCCCAAGCGTGGGGATTACAGGTGTGCGTCACCACGCCTGGCTTTTTTATTCTTTATTTTGAAACCAGGTCTCACTAAGTTGCACAGAGCCTCACTAAGTAGCTGAGTCTGGCCGCAAACCACGATCCTCTGGTCTCAGCCTCCCAAATGCTGGGATTATAAGTGTGTGCCACCACGCCCGGCAGGGTCTATTTTTCAAATCTTGTTTATTTTTTGTTGTGTGTATATGTGTGTGTGTCACTGAAGATTGAACCCAAAGGCATTCTACCTCCAAGCTACATCTCCAGTCCTATTTTATTTTTATTCTAAAACAGTCTCTTTATTTTTTTATTTTTTTATTTTGGTGATACTGGGGGTGGAACCCAGGGGCTTTTCTACCTCTGGGCTACACTCCCAGACCTATTTTATACTTTATTTAGAAACAGGGTCTCACTAAGTTGCTGAGAGCCTCGCTAAGTAGCTAAGGCTGGCTTTGAACCTGTGCAATCCTCCTGTCTCAGCCTCCCAAACACTGAGATTACAAGCGTGCATCACCACGCCCAGCTGAAACAGTCTCAATTGATCAAAGTCTCACCAATTGTTGAGGCTGTCCTTGAACCTGTAGATTCTTTTGTCTCAGCCTCCCAAATACTGGGATTATAAGCATGTACCATGCTCGGGTGTAGAGATTGGTACTGGAGATTGAGGCATTCTACCTCCAAGCTATAACCATAGTCCCTCTCCTTCTCCTTTTTTAAGGGTCTTGGTAGATTATGAGAGTTTCACCAAGTTGCTGAAGCTGGTCTTGTATCCTCCTGTCTCAGCCTGCCAAGTACTGGGATTAAAATCATGTACCACCAGGCCTAATTTCAAATCTTTTTTTTTTTTTTTTTTTTTTTTTTTGCGGGTCTGTGGATAGAACCCAGGGACAGTCAACAGCTGAGCTACACCCCCAGCCCTATTTTTTATTTTGAAACAGGGTCTCACTAAGTTGCGGAGGGCCTCACTAAGAAGCTGAGGCTGGCTTTGAACCTGTGCGATCCTCCTGTCTCCGCCTCCTAAGCACTTGGGATTACAAACATGTGTCACCATGCCTGGCTCAAATCATGTTTCTTGCTGGGCATAGTTCACATCTGTAACTGCAGTAGGTAGGAGGCTGAAACAGGAGGATCACAGGGTCAAGGACAAGCCTCAGCAAGTAGTGTGACTCTAATAATCTAGCGAGACCCTATTTCAGAATAAAAATAAAATGGAACTGGGATTGTAGCTTGGAGGTAGAAACCCCTGGGTTCAACCCCCAATACCCCCACCCCAAATCTGTGTTACTCTTTTTTTTTTTTTTTTTTTTGCTTTTTTTTTTCTTCCTGTGGTGCTGAGGATTCAATTAAATACAAGGCATTCTACCTCTGAACTACACACTAACCCTGTTTTATTTTTTATTTGGAAACAGTGTCACTAAATTGCTATAGGAGCCTTGCTTAATTGCTGGGGCTGCCCTCAAGTCTGGGCTCCTCCTGTTTGAGCTCCCCAAGCGCTGGGTTACAGATGTGCGACGCCACACCTGGCGCAAGTCTTTGTTTGACGTCATTGGTACCTTTATGTTGCCTTCCCAACTCAGTTACTCCCATGGGGTCTTCTACGGTGACTGCTTTTGTATTTTTGCTATCTTAATGACTTCATAAGGAGTCCAATAAGCATAAGATGTGGATTTATTCAGTTGAAGGATACATTATTTCTTTGTTTTACCTTCTTGTTTTTTAGTCACTAGAAGAGGACCCATGGCCAAGGCTCAACTCTAAGGACCACATACCTGCCCTTGTTCGTAGTAACGCCTTGTCAGAGAATTTTTTAGAGGTTCCAGCTGAGATAGCTCGAGGCAATATTCAGGCTGTAGTCATACCCTCAAAAGATCCAGAGCCATTTGAAGAAAACTGCAATAAAGCCCTAACTTTAAGGACTCATGATTCCTTGAATAATACCCTGTCAGGTGGCCTTGTGCCTACCAATTCAACAAATAACATCTTGGACCCAAAAAATTTAAAGATGTCAACTCCTGGTCAAATGAAAGCCCAAGAAGTTGAAAGAACCCCTCCAGCAAACTTTAAAAGGACATTGGAAGAATCCAACTCTGGCCCACTTATGAAGAAGCACAGGAGAAACGGTTTAAGTCGCAGCAGCAGCAGCAGCGCACAGCCTGCGAGCCTCCCCTCACCCTCTCAGAGAAGGAACTCCGTTAAACTCACCATGCGGCGCAGACTGAGGGGCCAGAAGAAAATGGGAAACCCCTTACTACACCAGCACAGGAAAGCCGTTTGCGTGTGCTGAAATGTATTTGAGAAGGGAAGTGTTTTTCCAAACTTGGAATACAAGAGGGCTTTTTAATTTTGGTGCCGAAGGTGAACTTTTTTAAGGAGACAAAATAAAAAGAAAATATACAATTTGACTTTTTGGAATTGAACCCTTTTATCCTGGCCTTGTTCTTGCTTGTATTGTAAATGTGAATTTTGTCGATGTTAGGGTATAGTTGCTGTAAAATGTGTGTAAATTTGTATCCTTTACACAAACTCAGTCGCTTACTCTGATATACAGTAATTGTGACAACAGGGCTAAGTGTTAAAAAAAAATCAAAGTCTATTAGATTTTAGAAATATGTTTAAACTTTTTAAAATGCTTATTAAAATTTGTACAAGCCACTTGTGATGAAAGCAACCCTTTTAAAGTAAATTATTAAGCAGACCGGGAAAGTGATGTATTTTCATAGTGACCTGTGTTCCTCTTCTTAGAGACTACTAGTGTCTTTTAAAAATTATCTTTTATTTCCAGTTTCATAATTCACAACTAAATTTTTCATAGAAGTGTTGAGCCATTCTAACATAGCTGGATGTTAGTCTCCTTGTCCCACTTAAAGTACTATGCAGTATCTCTTAATTCAGTAGCATTTATAAACTCACTGAATCTTTGGTGTAGATGGTCTTTTTTTTTTTTTTTCTTTTTCAACAGTGCCCTTCTCAGTCATCCCAGACCAATAGCATCATTAGGTCTTTAAGTAGTTACCTTCTAGTGTTTGCTTAAAATACATTACCTTTTTCTTGCTATTTCAGTAACAGATGGTGCTGCTAATTCCCAACATTTCGTAAATTATTTTATATCATACAGTTTTCATTGAGTATATGAGTATATGTTCATTTAATAAATCAATGAACTGCTCCTCATGGTGCTGGGGTTTGTTGGTAGTGGTAGTTTATTTTAATGGTATATGTTAACAAATGTGTTGTGCTATGATCATGCTTTAGCATAATGACTTAAAATATGTATTATATCCAGTTTTGTACTCTGAATTTTCATATTAATATAGACTACATAGAAAAATGCTAGTTGGGTATGGTGGCACACACTTGGAATCCCCAGTACTTGGGATGCGAAGATAGAGGATTGCCGGTTCAAAGCCAGCCTCTTAGGCTCCCAGAAATTTAGTGAGACTCTGTTTCCAAATAAAAAATACAATAGGGTTGGGAGGTGTAGTCTGAAGGCAGAAGGCCCCTGGCTTAGAAGGATTTGATAAGGTATGTTGCAATTAAAAACATAAACACTTTGTTTTGGTAACACAGGAAGGGTTTAAAAGGAAGTAAAACATTAACAGTATATAATTTTGTTGTAAATTGTGGTCTGTAATGTGACTTTTTTTTTTCTGGGGATTGAACCCAGAGGCCTTTTTATTTTTTTGGTACTGGGGATTGAACCCACGAGCGTTCTGAGTTATAACCCCAGCCATATTTTTTTTAAGTTTTATTTTGAAACAGAGTCTTGCAAGGGTGATGAGTCTCACTACATGCTGAGCCTGTCCTCGAACCTGCAATCCTCCTGTCTCGGCCTCCCAAGCACTGGGATTACAGGTGTGTGCCACCATGTCTGGCTTTTTGTTTTATTATTGTTATTATTATTTTTTTTTTATTTTGGTGGTACTGGGGATTGAACCCGGGGCGTTCTACCTCTGAGCTACACTCCCAGCCTTTTTATTATTATTATTATTATTATTATTATTATTTTTTTTTTTTTTTTTTTTTTTTTTTTTTGCGGGTCTGGGGATGGAACCCAGAGGCATTTGACCTCCAAGCTACATCCCTGCCCTATTTTTTCTTCTTTATTTTGAAACAGAGTCTCACTAAGTTGCAGAGAGCCTCACTAAGTAGCTTGAGGTTGTCCATGAACTATGAACCTCCAGTCTCAGCCTCCCGAATGCTGGGATTATAAGTGTGCGCCATCACGCCTGGCTTATTATTCCTTATTTGAAACAGAGTCTCACTAAGATGCAGAGGGCCTCACGAAGTAGCTGATGCTGGCCTTGAACCTGGATCCTCCTGTTTCAGCCTCCCAAGTACTTGGGAGTACAAGCGTGTGCCACCATGCCCAGCTTGTTTATTATTTTTAATCAGTCTTGTAAATTTCCAAGGCTGGTTTCAAACCTGTGGTCTTTTGATCTCAGCCTCCTCAATCCTGGCATTATAGGCATATAACATGGCACCTGATTTTAAAATCTGGTTCAAGAAATCTCATTTAGAGTTTTGTTTTTCTGGTACTGGGATTAAACCCAGAGTCACTCTACTGCTACATTCCCAGCCCTTTATTTTTTTTCTTAAATATTGAGGCAGGGTATCGCTAGGTATCTAGGCTGGCCTTGAAATTTTAGTCTCCATCAACTTTCCTAGTATCTGTGATTACAGGTGTGCGCCATCTTGTTCTGCTCATTGAGAGACTGAAGAGCTAATTTATGGTTTTGAATGTGTTGCTCAGTGGGTGTAGTTCCTGAGTGGGTTAACATGTCTGAGGCCCTGGGTTCAATCTCTAGCACCACATTTTTATACTTTTATTGGTGTGTTATAGTCTCGCATCATAATGTAGTTTATAGTGATAGTAACACTAAAAACATTATACAACATGTCTCACTAAATTGCAGAGGGCCTCACTAAGTAGATGAGGCTGGTTGAGAACCTGTGTCTTAGCCTCCCAAGTACTGGGATTATGAGCATGTGCCACCACGCCTGGCAGTATCCTAGTTCTCTTTCTTTCTTTCTTCCTTTCTTCCTTTCTTCCTTTCTTTGCGGGTCTGGGGATGGAACCCAGGGGCATTTGACCTCCAAGCTACACCCCCTGCCCTATTTTTTATTCTTTATTTTGAAACCGGGTCTCACTGAGTTGCAGAGGGCCTCACTAAGTAGCTGAGGCTGTCCGTGAACCGCGATCCTCCAGGTCTCAGCCTCCCTAATGCTGGGATGACAAGCGTGCGCCTCCACGCCCGGCTAGTATCCTAGTTTTCTATGGGCCTGTTAATGAGAACCCGTGATGGAGACAAAAATGTTATTTGTGGCTGCTGTGATTTTATTTTTCTTGTGGGGATTAGACCCAGTACCTCCTGCAAGCTAAGTATATGCGTTACTGCTGAGCTACATACATAGTCCTGTGTGGTGGGTGCACACTGGGGATTGAACCCAGTCACATTTTATTTCTGAGCTACACCAACCCACCCCCTCCTTTTAAAAATAAGATCTTACTAAGTTACTGTGCACTAACCTTGAACCTGCCATCCTCCTGTTTCAGCCTCCAAATTACTGGGATTACAGACTTGTGCTGCCACACCCTTTTTGGTAGTACTGAGGATGGAACCCAGAGGCATTCTACATCAGCATTATACCCCCAGCCCAATTTTATTTCTTATCTGGAAACAAGATCTCACTAGGTTGATGAGAGTCTCACTACTTTGCTGAGGCTGTACTTGAATCCTCCTGTCTCAGCCTCTGAAGTACTGGGATTACAGATGTGTGCCACCATACCCAGCATGACTGGTTTTGTTTTTGTTTTCTTGTGGTGCTGGTAATGGAACCCAAGGGCATTCTGCTTCTGAGCTCTACCCCAGCCCTATCTTTTACACTTTTTTTTTTTGTGGGTCTGGGGATGGAACCCAGGAGCATTTGACCTCCGAGCCACACCCCCTGTCCTATTTTTATTCTTTATTTTGAAACAGGGTCTCACTAAATTGCAGAGGGCCTCACTAAGTAGCTGAGGCTGTCCGTGAACTACAGTCCTCCGGTTTCAGCCTCTGGAATGCTGGGATTACAAGTTTACAAGCGTGCGCCACCACCCCTGGTTTACGTTTTTTTTGAAACAGGGTCTCACAGAGTTGCAAAGGGTCTCAGTAAGTAGCTGAGGCTGTCCGAGAACTGTGATCCTCCTGTCTCAGCCTCCCAAATGCTGGGATTACAAGCATGCACCACCATGCTTGGCTATGACGGTATTTTTTTTCCCCCCAGTACTGAGGATGGAACCCAGGGGCATTCTACCTCCAAGCCACACCCCTAGCCCTATTTTTTTATTTATTTTTGAAACAGGATCTCACTGATTTGCAAAGGGCCTCACTAAGTAGCTGAGGCTGGCTTCAAACCTGCGTAATCCTCCTGTCTCAGCCTCCCAAACGTTGGGATTACAAGTGTGTGCCACCACTCCTGGCTATGACTGGTTTTTAAGAATTTTTGTGCCTGTAATCCCAGTAATTTAGGAGGCCAAGGTAGGAGGACAAGAAGTTCGAGGCCAGACTGGGCAACTCAGTAACTAAAATAGCTGGGTATATAGTTCAGTGGTAGAACGCCTCTGGGTTTCAATCCCAATTGCACTCACATGCACACACACACATGCACACACACACACATACACACGAATGAACGAAGAACTTTAGGATATTGAGGGTTTGGGTTTTTTTCCCCCAGATCTTTCCAAGATGGAAACATAGCAACTTTTAGAGTTAATTTGTTGTAAAAACCTTTTCCATCTTTCAGATCTGTTATTGTTGCTGCACCAAGTAGAAACTCAGCAAACCTGAATGTATATTAAAATTAAAATCTGTTAAGCTACTTTCCCCCCTAGTGGTTGTAAATAAAATATCCCTGTACAAAAAAATTAAAATTTCTACTTGATTAGTATAATGGATTATGTAATATTTATTTTTTAAATGATTTTTTCCCCCAGTGCTGGGAATCAAACTCAGAACCAAGCCGGGTGTGGTGGCGCACGCTTGTAATCCCAGCATTTGGGAGGCTGAGACAGGAGGATCGTGGACAACTCAGCTACTTAGGCCCCTGCAACTCAGACCTTGTTTCAAAATAAGGAATAAAAAATAAGGCTTGGGGTATAGCTGGGAGGTAGAATGCCCCTGGGTTCCAACCCCAGTACTGGAAAAAAAAAAAAAGACGGAAAAGACGGAACCAAATATTTGCTAAGACAAAGTGCTCTACCAGTGAGCACCATCTCCAGCCCCTGCCATAACTTTCATAACAGTATTTTCATCATTAGAGATAGCTGGGAAAATGATGTGATATAGGAAAACATTTTAGCGTATTTTACCCCTAAACACTGAAGAATTGGAAAAAAAAAAATCCTAAAATCTTAATCTTTGAGCCGGGCATGTTGGCGCGTCCCCTTTTAACCCAGTACTTGGGAAACTGAGATTGGAGGATCACAGGTTCAAGGACACAGCCTCAGCAAGTAGTAAGACTCATCAATCTAGTGAGCCGGTTTCAAAATAAAATCAGGCTGGGGGGGGGATAGTTCTGAGGTAGAATGCCCTGGAGTTCAATACCTAGTACCATACACACATACCATAAAATCAATCTTTGAAGCAGAATATTTGGACATTAGTGGTTACATTAGCAGTGGTAATACACATCATTTTATGCTTTTAGAATCAATATTTTAGCCGGGCGTGGTGGCGCACGCTTGTAATCCCAGCATTCAGGAGGCTGAGACCGGAGGATCGTGGTTCACGGACAACCTCAGCTACTTAGTGAGGCCCTCTGCAACTCAGTGAGACCCGGTTTCAAAATAAAGAATAAAAAATAGGGCAGGAGGTGTAGCACGAAGGTCGAATGCCCCTGGGTTCTACCCCCAGACACCCCCCCCCCCAAAAAAAGAATATTTTACAGCTGGGTGTGGTGGATACATGGTTGTTATCCTAGTACTTGGGAGGCTGAGACAGGAGGATTGCAGGTTTGAGGCCAGCCTCAGCTACTTAGGCCCTCCACAATTTAGTGACACCCTGTTTCAAAATGAGGAATAGCCGAGCCTGGTGGCGCATGCTTGTAATCCCTGCGCTTGGGAGGCTTAAGCAGGAGGATTGCATAGGTTCGAAGCCAGCCTCAGCTACTTAGTGAGGCTCTCAGCAACTTAGTGAGACCCTTTTTCCAAATTTGGTATACCATTTATACCAAATAAAGTATAAAGTAGGTCTGGGAGTATAGTGCGGAAGTAGAAACGCCCCTGGGTTCCACCCTCAGCACCACCAGAAAAATAAAGAATAAACACTAGGGCTGGGGTGTGGACCTGGAGCTCTTGGCCTAGGGGCTAACATTTCTTGCAGACTCGCCATGAAAGCAGGAGTAAAGCAGTGCCGTGGTTTATACTGAGCTCTGGGAAGCCTGTCCGTGTCTTGTGAGGCTCCGCCAGTGAGTGCCTGTCAACCTGGCTCCCACCCGAAATCAAACACTTTTTTTTTTTTCTTGGTATTGCGGATGGAATCCAGGGGCATTCTACCTCCGAGCTATACCCTAGCCCTATTTTTTATTCTATAGTTTGAAACAGGGTCTCACTGAGTTGCCAAGGGCCTCACTAAGTAGCTGAGGCCGTCTGCGAACCCGGATTCTCCTGTCTCAGCCTCCCAAATGCCGGGATTACAAGCGTGCGCCACCATGCCCGGCTTTCAAACACTCTTTATAAAGCCCTGTGGGAATCTGAGCTTGGGAAAAGCACCCGCTGATAGACCCTTGGGTTTTGGCCACTGCTGTCACCTAATCTTCCTAAGATGGCGCCATTTCCACTCTATCCCTATTTCCGTCTCTCAGGTTTTAATCTCTGAGTAAAGCCTGTTCCTTGCCGTCGAGCCGAGTTCTCTTTCGTCCTCATCATCCCCAACAAGGACCTCTGTCCTCTGGGTCCTGGGTCCTCCTTCTTTGTCATCTGACAGAACATAGTCCTAGCATATACCCGAGGGTGTGTGCATTGGGACTAAAAAGGAAGCTCATCCCTGGATGACTGTTGTCGTCTGGTCAGGGACCCTGGGTCTTTGGCCCTGTCAGACAGAAATGAGAGAAATCCTGAGACAGGAGAGGCTGCCGCAGGGATTCACTTTGTGACATGTTCCTTGTGTGCACCCTAAGGCCGAGGCCCCACGTTGTCCCTCCTCAGCACAGAAGTATCCAGACTGGACAGGCGATGCCTCCACGCCTATGGCTATAGGCTTGTGCAAGTTTGTAAGAGGGGAAAATGCTCCAGTCTTGAGCAGTAAAGACTCAGGAAAAGAATCTGACCATTCAGATGGCTGATAAAGGTGCATCCTGAGACCAGCTTGTTCTCACATCCATCCTGGTGTGACAGACCAACTCGTCCTCACATCCTGTTTCCCACAAGATGCAGAAGCTGAAATACAGATGGACTCGAGGTCTGGGAGACGGGTATCTCGCTTACAAGCACTCCATCCCACCCTGCTCCACGCATTAGATGCTCTCCTGTGGCTCTAATAAGTCCTACTTTAGCTGGGCGTGAGGGCGCACACAAGTCATCCCAGTACGTGAGAGGCTGAGACATGAGGATCACAGGTTCACAGTCAGCCTCAGCTACTTAGTGAGGCCCTCCACAGTTTAGGCCTTGTTTCAAAAATTAAGAATAAAAAATAGGCTGGCATGGTGGCGCACGCTTGTAATCCCAGCATTCGGGAGGCTAAAACCTGAGGATTGTGGATTGTGGACAGCCTCAGCTACTTAGGCCCTCTGCAACTCAGTGAGACCGTTTCAAAATAAAGGATAAAAATATAGGATAGGGGGTGTAGCTCAGAGGTCAAATGCCCCTGGGCTCCATCCCCAATACCGCAAAAATAAAATAAAAGAATAAAAAATTGGGCTGGGGGTATAGCTCAGAGGTAGAATGCCCCTGGATTCAACCCCCAGTTACAACACACACACACACACACACACACACACACACACACACACACACACAGAATAAAAAATAGTGCTGGGGAACATAGCTTGGAGGTAGATCACCCTTGGTTTCCATTCCCATTACCAATAAGTAAAACAAGCCAGGCGAGGTGGTGCATGCTTGTAATCCCAGCATTCAGAAGGCTGAGACCGGAGGATCCCGGTTCACAGACAGCCTCAGCTACTTAGTGAGGCCCTCTGCAACTCAGTGAGACCCTGTTTCAAAATAATTAGGCCGGGCATGGTGGCACACGCTTGTAATCCCTGCGCTTGGAAGGCTGAGACAGGAGGATCACACAGGTTCAAAGCCAGCCTTAGCTATTTAGTCAGGCTTTCAGCAACTTAGTGAGACCCTGTTTCCAAATAAAATATTAAAAAAAAAAAAGTCTGGGAGAAAGCCTCTGGGTTCCACCCCCAGTACCACCAAAATAAAGAATTAAAAATAGGGCTGGGAAGCCGGGCGTGGTGGCGCACGCTTGTAATCCCCGTGCTTGGGAGGCTGAGACAGGAGGATCGCATGGGTTCGAAGCCAGCCTCAGCTACTTAGGCTTTCGGCAACTTAGCGAGACCCTGTTTCAAAAAAAAAAAAAAAAAAAAAATAATAGGGCTGGGAGCCGGGCATGGCGGCACATGCTTGTAATCCCAGCATTTGGGAGGCTGAAACTGAAGGATGGTGGTTTGCGGACAGCCTCATCTACTTAGTGAGGCCCTCTGCAACTTAGTTAGACCCTGTTTCAAAATAAAGAATAACAAAATAGGGCAGGGGGTGAAGCTCGGTGTTCAAATGCCCCTGGGTTCCATCCCCAGACCTGCAATAAATAAATAAATAAATAAATAAATAAATAAATAAATAATAGGGCTGGGAGTATAGTTCTGAAGTAGAATGCCCTTGGATTCCATCTCTAGTAACACACACACACACACACACACACACACACACACACACACACACTCTCTCTCTCTCTCTCTCTCTCTCTCTCTCTCTCTCTCTCTGTCTGGGAGTGTAGCTCAGAGGTAGAATGTCCCTGGATTCAATACCCAGCAACAGATACACACACATAAATAAAAAGACTAATAAAGAATTTAAAAAGGCGGGCGTGGTGGCACACGCTTGTAATCCCAGCACTTGGGAGGCTGAGACAGGAGGATCACACAGGTTCGAAGCCAGCCTCAGCTACTTAGTGAGGCTCTCAGCAACTTAGTGAGACCCTGTTTCCAAATAAAATATAAAAAAAGGTCTGGGAGTATAGCATGGAGGTAGAAAGCCTCTGGATTGCACCCCCAATACCACCAAAAAAAAAAAAAAAGAATAAAAAAATAGGTGGGTGTGGTGGTGCACGCTTGTAATCCCAGTATTTGGGAAGCAGAGACAGGAGGATCGTGGTTTGTGGACAGGCTCAGCTACTTAATGATGCCCTTCACAACTTGGTGAGACCCTGTTTCAAAAATGAAAGATTAATAAAATAGGGCTGGGGGTGTAGCTTGGAAGTAGAATGCTCCTGGGTTCTATCTCCAGTACCACAAAATAAATAAATAAATAAATAAATAAATAAATAATAGGAGTAGCTGGGCATGGTGGCACACACTTGTAATCTCAGCATTCGGGAGGCTGACACTGGAGGATGGCAGTTCGCAGATAGTCTCAGCTACTTAGTGAGGCCCTCCACAACTTAGGGAGAACCTGTTTCATAATAAAACATAAAAGGCCTGGATTGGAGCCTGCTGTGAGGAAGGCGGATGCTGGGGCCTCCGAGGCTGGGATCGGAGCCAGCTGAGGGGTTAGGCCAGTGTCGGGACCAGTGAGATCAGAACCAGGGCCTCCCATGAGGCAAGGCCGCTGCTTGAGCCAGTGAGGTCTTGATCAGTCCACTGGGTAGTCAGGCCACAACTGGGGCCGTCAAGAGTGGGAACGGTATTTGTAACGCAGCATGCACAGAGAAATATTGCAGAAAATTAAAACCAGATGCTTCCCCTAATCAGCAAAAACTAGGAGGAAAGGGGCAACAGGAAGAGGTGGAGCTATAGAAAGGGCCCTATAGTGAAGCAACTAAGGTGACCAATCAGAGGGTATGGAATAGGGGAGAATGGAGCCTCTTTAAAACGCAGGTGGTACATAAACAAATGTATCAAAGTTAATCCCCAAACAAGCATGGGATCAAGGGAGGGGGAGGGAATGAGATGGGGGCTGGATGAGAGCTAATTGGATGATGTGTGCTTGTATATCCTCTCAAGTCTTGTATTCCAATGTGATGTATGATTACAATACACCAATAAAAATAAATTTTAAAAAATCTATAAGGTTTTTGATATGCATTAACAAAAGTTTTAATAATTACTATTGTCATTGTGAAATGTCAAATATATAAATAAAAATGCAAGCAAAAAAAGAGTTTGTATCTCAAAAATAAATAAATAAAAAATAAAAAATAGAGGTGGAGCTGGGCATGGTGGTGCACACTTGTAATCCCAGCATTTGGGAGGGTGAGACTGCGGTTCGTGGACAGTCTCAGCTACTTAGTGAGCCCCTCTGCAACTCAGTGAGACCCGGTTTCAAAATACAGAATAAAAAAATAGGGCAGGGGGTGTAGCTCAGAGGTCAAATGCCCCTAGTTTCCATCCCCAGACTGGCAAAAAAAAAAAAATTGAGCCGGGAGTTTGTAATCCAGGTGCTTGGGAGGGAAGAGACAGGAGGATCACGCAGGTTCAAAGCCAGCCTCACTGGTTTAAGAGACCCTGTTTCCAAATAAAATATAAAAATATAAAATAGGTCTGGGAATGTAGCCCGGAGGTAGAAGGGCTTCCAGGAACCCCAGTACCACCAAAACAAAAAAGAATAAAATAGAGCCAGGACGTAGTGCCACAGACTTATAATCCCAGCATTTGGGAGACAGAGATTGGAGGATCACGGTTCAAGGACAGCCTCAGGTACTTAGTGAGGCCCCTCACAACTCAGTGAGACCCTATTTCCAAAAATATAAAGACTAAAAAATAGGACCGGGGGTGTGTGTGGCTTGAAGGTAGAATGCCCCGGGGTTCCATTCCAAGTACCACGCGCAAAAAAAAAAAAAAAAAAAAAAAAAAGATTAAAATATAGGGCAGGGGTATAGCTCAGAGGTCAAATGCCCCTGGGTTCCATCCCCATAAATAAAATAAAATAAAATAAAATAAAATAAAATAAAATAAAAATAAAAAATAGGGCAGGAGTGTAGCTTGGAGTAGAATGCTTCTGGGTTCAATCTCCGCTACCACACACAGCCCCCCAAAATAAACAAAAAACCCTCAAATCATTTTACATTCCTCTGATGCTCGCTTGCTCCTCCTCCTCCTCCTCCTCCTCCTCCTCCTCCTCCTCCTCCTCCTCCTCCTCCTCCTCTTCTTTTGCGGTACTCGGGTGGAACCCGGGGCATTCTACCTCTGAGCTACACCCCCAACCCTATTTGTTATTCTTTGAGACAGGGTCTCACTGAGTTGCAAAGGGCCTCACTAAGTAGCTGAGGCTGGCCAAGAACCATGATCCTCCCATTCCTGCTTCCCAAATGCTGGGATTGCAAGCGTGCGCCCCCAAGCCTCTCCCTCTCCCTCTCCCTCTCCTCTCTCTCTCTCTTTTTAAATAGTGGGGATTGAGCTCAGCAACATTAGGTCTCACTAGGTCTCCCTAAGCTGTGGAGGGCCTAAGTAGCAGAGGCTGGCCATGCATCTGTGATCCTCTTGCCTTAGCCTCCTGTACTGGGATTACAAGCATGCACCACCCCACCTGGTTTACTTACTTATTTTATTTTTAAACAGGGTCTCACTACGTTGATAAGAGTCTCATTACATCCTAAGGTTGTCCTTGAACCTCCAATCCTCCTGTCTCAGCCTCCTATGTACTGGATCACATGCCCGGTGACTCTGGTGTTATTTCTTATTAATTATATGAGGCTGCTCACTAGGTTGTTGAGAGTCTTGCTAAGTTGCTGAGGCCGACCTTATACCTGTAGTCCCTTCATTTCACCCTCCCAGGTACTGGGATCACAGGTATGCACTACTGCGCCTGGCTAGTACTGTATTCTTCCTTCAGGCTGCTCCAGAATCTGGCCCAGTTATAGAGCTGGCCATTTACTTTGGGCAGATGGGGCACTTCAAAGACACTGTCTGTTTATTGTGTGTGCCTTGGGCCTCCTGGGCAATGCCGTTCCTGCATCCCCCCCAACACCCTTCCTAGCCTTGTGTGTTTGAAAAACCTCAGATGGCTTTTCTGAACCTTGGGTGGGCACCCCCACCACAGTGAAACCTGCTCTGACATTCCTCAGGCCTTCATTCAACCACGTTCATGGAGTTTGCATCATATGTGAGGTGAACAAAGCCAAATGGTCCCGTGTTTTGTGAAGCTCATGATCCAGGGAGGAAACAGCCCCCAGTGTGTTTCCTTCCCGACTCCCTTCAGTGAGGTCTGCGGACTTTACTTCTCATGTAGGCTTGGACATCTGTCCTGCCTCTCTCTGGTCATCCCGTAGTCCAGTTCAGCAGTATTTCTCAACTGGATGCTGACAGGCAATAATGGGCTTTTCCTTTTCTGTTTTGGTAATTATTATTACTATTACTATTATTTGTTTTTGCGAGTTTGGGAATGAAACTCAGGGGCATTTGACCTCCGAGCTACACCCCCTGCCCTGTTTTTTATTTTTTATTTTGAAACAGGGTCTCACTGAGTTGCAGAGGGCCTCACTAAGTAGCTGAGGCTGTCCACGAACTGCGATCCTCCGGTCTCAGCCTCCCGAATGCTGGGATTACAAGTGTGCGCCACCACGCCCGGCCGGCTGGTAACATTATAACATGCCAAGATTGTTTTTGCCTAAGATCTTTTTTTTTTTTTTGTACTGAGGATCAGGGATTGAACCCAGGGACATTCTACCTCTGAGCTATGTCCTCAGCTCTATTTTATTTTTATTTTGAAACAGGGTCTTCGTAGGTTGTTGAGTCTTACTACTTGCTGAGGCTGTCCTTGAACCTGCAATCCTCCTATTAAAAGTATGTGTTAACACATACACATGGGTTCCTTTATAGTTTATGTATTTATTCATTCTTTTTTTTTTTTTTTTGCGGTACTGGGATGGAGCCCAGAGGCATTCTACCTCTGAGCTATACCCTCAGCTCTATTTTTTATTCTAATTATTTTTGGTGATACTGGGGTTTCTGGAAACCCTTCTACCTCTGGGCTACACTCCCAGACCTATTTTACATATTTTTTAAATTTGAAAACAGGGTCTCTAGCCAGGGTGTGGTGGTGCATGCTTGTAATCCCCATGCTTGGGAGGCAGGGACAGGAGGATCGCGCAGGTTCGAAGCCAGCCGCGCGCGCTGGCTTATGAGACCCTGTTTCCAAATAAAAAAGTATAAAAACTAGGTCTGGGAGTGTTGCCCAGAGGTAGAAGGGCTTCCAGGAACTCCAGTACCACCAAAAAAAAAAAAAAGAAAGAAAAAGAAAAAAAAAAGAAAAAAGAAAAAGAAAAGAAAACAGGGTCTCTTAAGCTAGCGCAGCTAGCTTCGAACCTGCCTGTCTCTGCCTCCCAAGCGCGGGGATTACAAGCGTGCGCCACCACGCCCGGCTTATTTTTTATTTTGAGACAGGGTCTCACTGAGTTGCAAAGGGCCTCACTAAATAGCTGAAGCTGTCCACGAACCGGGATCCTACTGTCTCAGCCTCCCAAATAAAGGGATTACAAATGTGCGCCAACACTTCTGGCCTTTTTTATTTTATTTTACTGTGGTACTGGGGGTGGAACCCAGGGGCTTTTCTATCTCCGAGTTATACTCTCGGACCTATTTTATACTTTATTTGGAAACAGGGTCTCACTAGTTGCTGAGAGCCTCACTCAGTAGCTGAGGCTGGTGGATCCTCCTGCCTCAGCCTCCCAAGCGCTGGGATTACAAGCAGGCGCCACCAAGCCTGGCTTCCTTTTTACATTTTGCAACAGGGTCTCACTAATTTGATTTTCTCGCTAAGTTGCTAGAGGCTGGCCTCAAAACTGCAGTCCTCCTATCTTAGCCCCCCAAGGGTTACCGGCATGCATCACCACAGCTGGATCACCCAGAGCCTTTGCGATGGCTGTCCCCTTTGTCTGGGCTGCCCTATGTGGCAGTATTCTCATCACTCAGATTTCAGCTTACACGCCAGCTTTTGAGAGAGGCCTCACTCTGCGAACCTTGCAGAACTAGGGGTTGATGCCAAGGGCACTCTACAACTAAGCTACATCTCCAGATTTTTTTTTTTTCTGTATCGAGGGTGGAACCCCAAGGGCATTCTACCTCTGAGCTACACCTCCTACCCTATTTCTTATTCTTTATTTGGAAACAGGGTCTCACTGAGTTGCAAAGGGCCTCACTAAGTAGCTGAGGCTGTGCACGACCTGTGATCCTCCTGTCTCAGGCCTTCCGAATGCTGGGATTACAAGCGAGCGCCACCATTCCCAGCTCTGTCTTAAGTTTTAGATGCCTGTTGTATGTTCGTGGCTCTTAAGTATTGAGGGGGATTCAACAGTGTAAAAACCTTAGTGTAGCCGAGCATGGTGGTGCATGCTTGTAATCCCCGCGCTTGGGAGGCGGAGACAGGAGGATCGTGCAGGTTCGAAGCTTGTCGCCCGCGCTGGCTTAGGAGACCCTGTTTCCAAAAATAAAAATGTATAAAATAGGTCTGGGAGTGTAGCCCGGAGGTAGAAGGGCTTCCAGGAACCCCAGTACTACCAAAAAACAAAACAAAACAACAACAACAAAAAAAAAAACCTTAGTGTATCAGTGCCAGAAAATATTTAACTTTGTAGATAAGGAAAAGTAGATCTACATAAAGGAAGCACCCGAAACACTGCAGAGGCAACGCGGTTTTAATGACGGATGGTGATCCAAGCAGGAGGAATTCAGAATACTGCGTGGACAGGTGTGGTGCACGCACTTGTAACCTCAGTACCCGGGAGGCTGAGATGGCTGCCCTATTTTTTTTTTTATTTGGAATCAGAATCTCCCTAAATTCATGAGACCGGCTGCCAACTTGAGATGGCTGATCCTTCTTTCTTAGCTCCCCAAGTAGCCTGGCTCTCAGACCCCTTTAAAAAATCGATTGCTTTTTGTTTCTAAACTGGGTTTTCCAGGTTGCTAAGAGTTCTGCTAATTTGCTGGAGATGGTCTGGAATCTGTGATCCTCCTGTTTCAGCCTTCCACGTACTGGGACTACAGGAGTGGACACGACACCTGGAATAAAACTAACCATGCCTATTTATTTATTCATTTATTCATTTATTTGTTTATTTAGTGGGTCTGAGGATGGAACCGAGGGGCATTCGACCTCCAAGCTACACCTCTTGCAGTATTTTTTTTTAAATTTGAAACTGAGCCGGGTGTGGTGGCGCACGCTTGTAATACCGGCATTCGGAAGGCTGAGACTGGAGGATCGCAGTTTGCTGACAGCCTCAGCTACTTAGTGAGGCCCTCTGCCACTCAGTGAGACCTGGTTTCAAAATAAAGAATAAAAAATAGGGCAGGGGGTGTAGCTCGGAGGTCGAATGCCCCTGGGTTTCATCTCCAGACCCGCAAAAAAACAAAAAACAAAAAACAAACAAAAAAAAAACGGGTCTCACTAAGTTGTGGAGGGCCTAAGTAGCTGAGGCTGTCCGATAACTGCCATCCTCCAGTGTCAGCCCCTCAAGCACGTGCACCACCAGGCCCACATTCCTTTCTTTTTGAGGGTCTGAGGATGGAACCCAGGAGGGACATTAGACCTCCGAGCTATACCCCTTGCCCTATTTTTCTTCTTTATTTTGAAACAGGATCTCACTAAATTGCAGAGGCCTAAGTAACTGAGGCTATTGGCAAACCTTGATCCTCCTGTCTCAGCCTCCTTAATGCTGGGATTACAGCATGTGCCACCACGCCCAGCTTCCATTTTTAAAATATTTTATTTGTTTGTGGTACTGGGGATGGAACCTAGGGGCATTCTACCTCCAAGCTACACTCTACTCCAAACTATTTTTTTGTGGTACCTTCTGGGGCCTTCTATCTCCGAGCTACACCCACAGCCCCCCCCCTTTTTTTTTTTTTTTTTTTGCAGGTCTGGGGATGGAACCCAGGGGCATTCTACCTCCAAGCTACACCCCCTGCCCTACTTTTTATTCTTTTTTTAATTTGAAACAGGGTTTCACTAAGTTAAAGAGGGCCTAAGTAGCTGAGGCTGTACTCGAACCACGATCCTCAGGACTCAGCCACCTGAATGCTGGGATTACAAGCATGTACCATCAGGCCGTGCTCCCAGCCATATATATATATTATATATTTAGTGGTACTGGGGTTCCTGGAAACACTTCTACCGACGGGCTACATTCCCAGACACCATTTTTTTTTTTTTTTTTTGGAAACAGGGTCTCTTCAACCAGCGAGGCTGGCTTCAAACCTGCGCGATCCTCCAGTTTCTGCCTCTGCCTCCCAAGCGTAGGGATGACAAGCATGTGCCAGCACGCCCAGGATTCCCAGCCCTATTTTTTTTGTGTGTGTGTGGTACTGGGGTTCTTGGAAACCCATCTACCTCCGGGCTATACTCCCAGACCTATTTTATACTTTTTATTTGGAAACAGGGTCTCTTAAACCAGCGCGGCTGGCTTTGAACCTGTGCGATCTTCATGTCTCTGCCTCCCAAGTGTGGGTTATTACAAGCGTGCACCACCACGCCGGGCTCCCAGCCCTATTTTTTATTCTTTATTTTTTTATTTTTTAGTGTACTGGGGGTGGAACCCAGACGCTTTCTATCTCCGGGCTATACTCCCGGACCTTTTTTATATTTTATTTGTAAACAGGATCTCACTAGGTTGCTGAAAGCCTCACTAAGTAGCTGAGGCTGGCTTTGAACCTGTGCGATCCTCCTGTCTCAGCCTCCCAAGCGCGGGGATTACAAGCATGCGCCACCATGCCCGGCTATTCTTTATTTTGAAACAGGGTTTCACTGAGTTGCAAAAGACCTCACTAAGTAGCTGAGGCCTTCCGTGATTGGCGATCCTCCTGTCTCAGCCTCCCAAATGCTGGGATTACAAGCGTGCGCCACCACGCTCAGCTCTATTTTATATGCGGTACTGGGGATGGAACCCATAGACATTCGACCGCCAAACTACACTCATTGCCCAATTTTTTTTTTTTTTTTTTTTTTTTTTTTTTTTGGTGGTACTGGGGTTCCTGGAAGCCCTTCTTCCTCCGGGCTACACTCCCAGACCTATTTTATATTTTTTTGAAACAGGGTCTCTTACGCCAGCACGGCTGGCTTCGAACCTGCGCGATCCTCCTGTCTCCGCCTCCCAAGCGCGGGGATTACAAGCGTGCGCCACCACGCCCGGCATCACTGCCCAATTTTTTATTCTTTATTCTGAAACAGGGTCTCACTGAGTTGCTGAGGGCCTCACTAAGTAGCTGAGGCTGTCCGCGAACTGCAATACTCCGATACTCCGGCTTTAGCCTCCTGAATGCTGGGATTACAATCGTGCGCCACCACGCCCCGCTATTTTATTCTATTTTTTATTTGGAAACAGAATCTCACCAAGTTGTTGAGGCTGGCTGAGAACCTGGGATAGTCTGGTCTCAATTTCCCAAATACAGCCGTCTGTGGTCGAGCACTCTTGTAATCGCAGTTATTGGAAGACAAAGGAGGATCTCAGGTTCAGAGCAAGCCTCAGCATTTTAGTGAGGCTCTTAGCAATTGAGACCCTGTTTCCAAAAAATGCCGGAGGTAGAAGGCCCCTGGGTTACACACACACACACACACACACACACACACACACACACACACACCCGAAAACAACAAACAAGAACAAAAACAATCTCCCCAATAATGGGTTTACAGGCGTGTGCTTCCACGTCCGGTTTATATCCATATACTGGTTCTGGGATTGAATCCAGGGGCATTCCACTTCCGACCTACACTCCTAGCTTTTTACTACTTTGAAAAAGGGTCTCTTTAAGCCGGGCGTGGTGGCGGACGCTTGTAATCCCAGCATTTGGGAGGATGAGACAGGAGGATCGCGGTTCGCGGACAGCCTCAGCTACTCAGTGAGGCCCTCTGCAACTCAGTGAGACCCTGTTTCAAAATAAAGAATAAAAAATAGGGCTGGGTGTGTAGCTCGGAGGTCGAATGTCCCTGGATTCCATCCCCAGACCTGCAAAAAAAAAACCCCAAAAACCAAAAACCAAAAACATCAACAAAACTCTTCTAGAAAAATCAACTGAGACAATGAAAATGATGAGGTCTCGATAAGGGAAGTCCACCTCGAGGTGAAGAGCGAGGGGTGGTTCCACAGAGGAGCTCACTTGGACCAGATTACCGCGGCGCTCCGGATTCCGAACACGCCTGGGCTCCAGGGCTGCTCGCCCGGCTCGCTCGCTCAGGTTCCCGGAAGATAAACACACCGCAGGGCGGGGCAGAAGGCGGGCTCGCGGCGGGTGAGTGGCCAGCTAGAAGTGATTGGCAGCTGCCACGTCCACGTGCTCTGAGTTTCGAACTAGCTGTCGCGAGAATTCGATGTAAACAGACCCGTCTCCGCGCCCTCTGGCTCCGAGTCGGAGACTATGGGGTGAGGTCGGCAGGTGTCTGGGGCATGTTGCGTTTTTCTCAGAAAACCCAGTAAGGTTTTTTCTGCCCCTCAATTAGATAGGTTTGTAATTCCTCGCCACCTACCTGCGTTCGCAACCGAACCTGATCACCGGGCTTCACCCGAACTTACAGACTGTTGTGTTTTCCCTCCAGTCCCAGCGGATTGGGTACCTTCAGGAGGCGGGTCCGCCTCTTTGCTACTTGCTGGTTGGAGAAGCTGACCTCCAAGGGCGGTGCCCGGCCAGGCCCAGTTTGCCTCTGGGATTGGCTGGTGGGCTGGTTCCGCCGAGGCGTGGTAGGAAGTGGTAGCCGTCAATCACGAGGGGAGACTCCAAACAGTGAGCCTGGAACTGGAGAACAGCGTTTACCGGCGGAGCGGCCGGTGAGAGGGCTGGCGGGGCTTTGGCTTCGGGGAGACCCGGCGCGGATCCGGGGCACGCAGCGTGAGGGGCCCGCGTCGTGCTGGCGGGAATTCGACCAGGGAGAGGGGTCGAGGCTGGAGGGGGAGGGGAGGAGGGCAAGGGGCCAGAGGGCGGCCGGGGGCAGCGGCGGCTCCGCGTTGGAGGTTGAGTGGGGAGCGCTGTGCGAGCGTCTTTCAGGGGAGTGGGCCTGGGGGCTGGGGGGTTCGCCCTCAGATGACAGGCTAATCAAAGGACAGGTGTTGGGAGGTTGGTTAGGGCAGGAAAGGGTGGAATGGAAATCAGGGCTGAGGCGCCGGAGGTGTAGGGTGCTCCGGGAGGAAGGGGTATCTGGGCTAAGGGTGTTCGGTGGTAGGAGGCGAGGCTTGGCATTTTGGGAGTTTTCAAATAAAGTGATAGAATGCTTCTACTTAGAAGTGATGCTTTTATTTCCTTTCACAATTACTTTGAGGCTGTGGTTTCTCCTGAGCCCTGTAAGAGATCTTTAATTTTGCTGGCAGCCCTCTTTCAAGCTTAACCAAGTAGACTGCATGCTCTTAAAACCTCCTCAGTGATTCAGAGGCTCATTAGACTTTCAAGGGTCAGGACTTATGATGCAATAGGAGAGGATAAGGGGCTTCTCACATCGTGTAGGTTTCTACTTGCAATGGCTTTAGACTCTGCTGGTTAGGTTTACAAGATCCAGAAGTTAAAACTGATTTAACTGGGACCAAGCAGTCTTGTTCGGATTCCGAACAGGTTTATTTTATTTATTTAATTTTTGGTGGTACTGGGGATGGAACTCAGGGGCCTTCTACCTCTGGGCTACACTCCCAGACAGATTTTATATTTTATTTGGAGACAGGGTCTCACTAAGTTGCTGAGAGCCTCACTAAAAAGCTGAGGCTGACTTCGAACCTGGGCAATCCTCCTGTCTCAGCCTCCCAAGCGCGGGGATTACAAGCGTGTGCCACCACGCTCGGCTATTCCAACAGGTTTAAATAGGAAGGCAGAATGGTATAATTTCATTCTTGAAAAATGATACCATGTGTATTTTCACTATCAAAATATAAGATTCAAATAAATTCTTTAATTTTGGATTACAGAGTAGCATATTTATTTTTTTAATTATCTCATGCTTATCTTTTTTTCCTGTACTGGGGATTGAATCCTCGGAGTGTACCTCCGAGCTACACTCCCATCTCTCCCTCTGTCTCTCTCTGTCTCTCTCTCTGTCTCTCTGTCTCTCTCTCTCTCTCTCTCTTTTTTTTTTTTTTTTTTTTTTTGCTGTCCTGGGGATGAAACCCAGGGGCATTCTACCTCCGAGCTACACCCCTAGCCCTCTTTTTTATTTTTTATTTTGAAACCGGGTCTCACTGAGTTGCAGAGGGCCTCAATAAGTAGCTGAGGCTGGCGGTGAACCACGATCCACAGGTCTCAGCCTCCCAAATGCTGGGACAACAGGAGTGTGCCACCAAGCCTGGCTTCCATCCCTATTTTTTATTTATTTTGAAACAGGGTTTCACTAAGTTGTGGAGGGCCTCACTAAGTAGGTGAGGCTGGTTGCTAACTTGAGATTCTCCTGGATCAGTCTCCCAAGAGCTGGGAATACAAGCGTGAGCCACCATGCCTATCTCTTCTGCTACATTTCTGAACCCCTGATCAGCAAGAGTCTTAACTGGTTTTGTGGTTCTGAGGCCTGGGCCTAAAACAAACCCTCATGATAGATTTAGAATTTAAATAAAAGTCTATTTTTTTTTTCTTTTGTGATACTGGGGCTTGAACCTAGGGGCATTTTTACCTGTGGCCTACACTTCCAGGGCTATTTTATTTTGGAACAGGTCTTAAATTGCTGATGGTGGCCTTGAACCTGTGTTCCTCCTATCAGCCTTTTAAGTACCAGTATCACAGGGGTAAGCCACCACACCCAGCTCTGGTTCCTCTTCTTTTCTGATGTTTTGGGTCTTTTAGGCATTTCTCCCATTCATTGGAAATTCTGAGGCACTTACCACTGAGGTACATCCCCAGTTCTTTTAATTGTAGGGGGAGGGTACTGTGGATTGAATTCAGGGGTATTTTACCTCTGAGCTACATTTGTCAGACCTTTTTTTAAAATTTATTTAACTTTGAAACAGGGCCTCGATACATTGCTGAGGCTGGCCTCAAACCTGCAAACCCCTTGTCTCAGCCTCCCAAGTACTAGAATTACAGGCCTGGGCCATGAGGCCCAGTCCTTTAAATTTTTCTGTTTTTGTTTTGAGTCAGTGTCTCCCGAAGTTGCCACAGCCTGGAGCTTTCTGTCTTCCTGCCTCATCGTCCCCAGTAGCCGGGATCACAGACATGTGACACCGCACTCAGCCTTTTTTTGCATCTGCCTCCCCAGAGATAGGTAGATTTATTTAGGAAGGTACATACACATTAAAGAAATACACAAGGAAGAATGTGGCCATCTTGAGAAGCATTGGGATAAAGCATTTTTGGGAGAAGTTGGGTCATCTCCAGGGCGAGAAAGGGCCTTTTTAGGCATTTTTGACAAGGGTTCTTTAGTGAATAATTATCAAACTTCCTCCCTCACCACAACAATAATATCTAATCTTTTTTTATAATATTTAATAACAATATTTAATCTTTTTTCTATCTTTTTGTTCTGGAAACAGGTTTAATGAATGAAGCGATGGCTACAGATTCTCCTAGGAGACCCAGTCGCTGCACTGGTGGAGTTGTGGTTCGCCCTCAGGCTGTCACGTAAGCACATTTTAAAAAATTTATTTTGTGGTACTGGGGACCTAACCCAGGGGAATACTACCTCTGAGTTATACCCTCAGTTGTTTTTTGTTTTTTGTTTCTTGTTTTTTGCAATACCGGGGATGGGAACTCAGGGGCATTCTACCTCTGAGCTACATCCCCAGCCGCAATTTTTATTCTTTATTTTGAAACAGGGGTCTCACTGAGTTGCAAAGGGCCTCACTGAGTAGCTGAGGTTGTCCCTGAACCGCGATCTTTCTTTCTCAGCCTCCCAAATGCTGGGATTACAAACATGCACTGCCACACCAGGCTACCCATTTTTTATTATTTATTTATTTATTTTGTGTGTGGTACTGGGGGTGGAACCCAGGGGCTTTTCTACCTCCAGGCTATACTCCCAGACCTATTTTTATACTTTATTTGGAAATACAATGTTACTAAGTTGCTGAGATTCTCACTAAGTAGCTGAGGCTGGCTTCGAACCTGTGAGATCTCCTATCTTAGCCTCCCAAGCGCAGGGATTACAAGCATGAGCCACCACCCCGGCTACTGTTTATTTTTGAAACAAGGTCTCACTAGCTGTGGAGGGCTTTACTAAGTAGCTGAGGCTGGCTGTGAACTGGGATCCTCCTTTCTCAGCCTCCCAAGTACCATGCCTGGCTGTGTTTTCTCCCCCCCGCCCCTCCTTTAAAGCCCAGGCCTCACAAATCAGTAGGTTTGTTTGTTTGTTTATTTATTTATTTATTTATTTGTGGTATTGGTGATGGAACCCAGGGGCATTCTACTTTTGAGCTACACCCCCAGCCTAATTTTTTGTCTTTATTTTGAAACAAGGTCTCACTGATTTGCACAGGGCCTCACTAAGTAGCTGAGGCTGTCTGCGAACTGCAATCCTCCTGTCTAAGTCTCCCAAATGCTGGGTATTTAAAAAAATGAAATGGGCCGGGCGTGGTGGCGCATGCTTGTAATCCCCGCGCTTGGGAGGCGGAGACAGGAGGATCGCGCAGGTTCGAAGCCAGCCGTGCTGGCGTAAGAGACCCTGTTTCAAAAATATAAAATAGGTCTGGGAGTGTAGCCCGGAGGAAGAAGGGCTTCCAGGAACCCCAGTACCACCAAAAAAAAAAAAAAAAAAAAAAAAAAAAAGAAATGGTTCTAAAGGCGTAGCTCAAAGATAGAACACTTGCCTAGCGTGTATGAGGTCTTGGGTTTGATCCTTAACACCATAAACAAATATATATACATACACACACACACACACACACACACACACATACACACACACACAAACACATACACACACACACACATATATGTAGAAAATACATTTGATGCCAGGTGTGGTGACGCACACTTGTAATCCTAGCATTTGGGAGGCTGAGACAGAAGCATCTTGGTTCGTGGACATCCTCAGCTACTTAGTGAGGTCCTTTGCAACACAGTGAGACCCTGTTTCAAAATAGGGCTTGGGGTGTAGCTCAAAGGTAGAATGCTGCCGGGCGTGGTGGGGCATGCTTTTAATTCCCGTGGTTGGGAGGCAGAGACAGGAGGATCTTGCAGGTTCGCAGCCAGCAGCGCTGGTTTAAGAGACCCTGTTTCCAAATAAAGTATAAAAATAGGTGTGGAAGCGTTGCCAAGAGGTAGAAGGGTTTCCAGGAACCTCAGTACCACCACACACACACACACACACACACACACACACACACACACACACACGGTAGCATGCCCCTGGGTTCCATTTCCAGTACCACAAAAAAACCAACAAAAAACATTTGGACATCAGTATTGTGATATGCACAAAGATATATTCATGTGTATGTAAATGGTTACTAGATGGTGATGTAAAATGTATCTCTAACTCTAGGTCTCAGTTAAAATGTTTCAAAGTAAGTGGCAAAGGACTTTACTTCCCTATTTCAGAAAGTCTTTCACAAAGGATATCTATACTTGTCTACTTGGGAGGCTGGGTGTGTAATTCAGTGGTAGAGGTAAGGCCATGGGTTCAATCCTCAAGGAAAATAAAATAAACAAGGAATATATATATATATATATATATATATATATATATAATTTTTTTTTTTTTGTGGTACTGGGGATGGAATCCAGGGGTATTCTACCTCCAAGCTACACCCCCTGCCCTATTTTTTATTCTTTATTTTCAAACAGGTCTCACTGAGTTGCAAAGGGCCTCACTAAGTGGCCGAGGCTCTCGGTGAACCGCAATTCTCCTGTCTCAGCCTCCCAGATGCTGGGTATTACAAGTGTGTGCCACACGCCTGGCTCTTATTTTTTATTTTTTAAAAATTTGTTCTTTATTTTTATTATTTATTGTGGTACTGGAGGTGGAACTGGAACCCAGAGGTGTTCTACCTCCAGGCTATACTCCCAGACCTATTTTATATTTGGAAACAGGGTCTCACTAAGTTGCTGAGAGCCTCACTCAGTAGCTGAGGCTGGCTTCAAACCTGTGCGATCCCCTGTCTCAGCCTCCCAAGCACCGGGATTATAAGTGTGCGCCACCACGCCTGGCTTATTTATTTTGAAACAGGATTTCATTAAGTTGCAGAGAGCCTTGCTACATTGCCAAGGCTTACCCTGACTCTGAGATCCTCTTGTTTCAACCTCCCAAGTACTGGGATTACAGTAGTGTGCCACCATGCCCAACTGCCAGCTGTTTTTATCAATGAAATGTAATCATGCTATAGGGAAATTGACTATTTAAAATAGGCTGAGACCCTACAGTGCTTGGTTAAGGGGTGAAACTAGGCCAGGCGTGGTGGCGTACGCTTGTAATCCCAGTGCTTGGGAGGCTGAGACAGGAGGATCGCCCTGGTTCGAAGCTAGTCTCAGCTACTTAGTGAGGCTCTCAGCAACTTAGTGAGATCCTGTTTCCAAATAAAATATAAAATAGGTCTGGGAGTATAGCCCAGAGGTAGAAAGCCTCTGGGTTCCACCCCCAATACCACACACACACACACACACACACAGAGCTTTCAGGGGAATGAGTATTTTTGTACTATTTCTTTTCTCAGGCTGACAGAAGTATGTGTATAGTATTTTACTATGATGCTACCTTTTATCCTGCTCCATTTCCCAGAGCTGTATCATTTATAACTATGGACCATGGGAACAAGTTAAACATGTTATTAACTATGAGTTAGGTGCTTTTTAAATCTTCATTTTACTGGTGAGGAAACCAAAGCAGAGAGAAATTAATTTGTCCTTGGTATTGCCCGACAGGGGAAACTAGGGTCAAACCCAGGCTATTTATCCCCAGGTGTAGTTTATTGGTATTTAGGATTCCTTATTCCGTATTATTTAGTATTTTGTGCTGCGTCACAGTATGGTGTTCAAAGGGTATTGCTTTTAGTTATACAATACATATGTTTAGTGGGGTGTCTTCCCTCCCTCACTGCCTTGCGTGGTAGTGGAGATTGTTTGCCACTGGAGATCAAACCCAAGGGTGTTTTACTTTTACGCTACACCCTCAGCCCTTTTTTTTTTTTTTTTTTTTGGTGGTACTGGGGTGGAAGCCAGAGGCTTTCTACCTCCAGGCTATACTCCCAGACCTATTTTATACTTTATTTGGAAACAGGGTCTCACTAAGTTGCTGAGAGCCCTCACTAATTAGCTGAGGCTGGCTTCGAACCTGTGCGATCCTCCTGTCTCAGCCTCCCAAGCCCTGGGATTACAAGCATGCGCCACCACTCCCGGCTACCCTCAGCCCTTTTTAAATTTAGTTTTGAAACAGGGTCTTAGTGGTTCCTGAGAGTCTCAGTACCTTTGCTGAGGTTGCCCTTGAACCTGGGATCCTCCCAGGTTCTCAGCCTCCTAAGTACAGAAATTATAGGGAAACACAGACCTCAGCACTCAGCCTTTTTTTTTTTCTTTTGTGGATCTAAAGATAGAACCCAGGGGCATTCGACCTCTCAGCTACACCCCCTGCCCTATTTTTTATTTATTTATTTATTTTATTTATTTATTTTTTTGGTGGTACTGGGGTTCCTGGAAGCCCTTCTACCTCCGGGCTACGCTCCCAGACCTATTTTATATTTTTGAAACAGGGTCTCTTACGCCAGCACGGCTGGCTTCGAACCTGCGCGATCCTCCTGTCTCCGCCTCCCAAGCGTGGGGATTACAAGCGTGCGCCACCATGCCCGGCTATTTTTTATTTATTTATTTTTGGTGGTTCTGGGGGTGGAACCCAGGGGCTTCTGCCTCCGGGTTCCTATAGGTCTGCCTCCCAGACCTATTTTTATACTTTATTTGGAAACAGGGTCTCACTAAGTTGCTGAGAGCCTCACGCAGTAGCTGAGGCTGGCTCTTAACCTATGCGATTCTCCCGTCTCAGCCTCCCAAACCCTTGGGATTACAAGTGTGTGCCACCACGCCCAGCTTGCCTTTTCTTTTCGACTAGTAGTGCTTTCTCATCTATCTACTCTGCCTAAGTACTGGCAATAGTTTCTGAAGATGAAGTGTAAGATAAGGGTTGGGGACGTGGTGCTCACCTATAATCCCAGCAGCTGATTGGGAGGCTGCAGTGGGAGGATTTCAAGTTGGAGGCCAGTCTGGGAATCTAGTGACACCCTGTCTTCAAATTAAAAGTAAAAGGGTAGGGGGCTGCGGCTGTAGCTCAGTGTGGAGCATTTGTCCAGCGTGCTCAGGGCCTTGTGTTCAATCCCCAAAGTGTCTCTCTGGCTCTCTCACAGGGTATATACAAATGAGGAATTCCTTCCTGAAGTGGAGCTTAGTTCCAGTAGGGAAAATAAATGAGTAAACAAACAGATAAAGTTACAGGAAGGCATTCCTGCAGTGTGCCGGGATGGAGGATGATGGAGAGTGTCATTCTCTAAGGCCTGAGGGAAGGTCAGCGTGAGAAAGAAATGCTTAGGCTGGAGCGCTAAATGGCAGGAAGGCGTGTGGGAAGGTATCAGGAAGAAAAATGATTCCGTGAAGAGGGCAGAGGGCGCTGTATTCTAGGAATCACGATTGCATGTGGGTTAAGCAGAGTACGTATAGTAGGAGAGGTAAGAAGTGAGGTTGGAGGGGTGGGCCTGATCTTTCTTTCTCCGTGCTGGGGATCAAACCTAGGGTCCCACAGGTGCTTGGCACATGCTATACCACGGAACTATGCTACAGCCCCTAGACTAATTATTTTTGTTTAGTTGTGGCACTAGTCAGTTTTTCTTTATATCTAAGGTGTATTGTTTTCTAGGATTTATGATATTTCATTATTTTCTCCAAGTGTAGTTTTCTACATCTTTCCTGAAGTCAGTTTGATTTAGTATTTTGAAGAAATTATTTGTCTTCATGGTCTGAAATTCATAGATTTCCCATTTAAATTGTCTCCAGTAGAGCCGGCCATGGTGGCGCAGGCTTGTAATCCCAGGACTTGGGAGGCTGAGACAGGAAGATCACACAGGTTCAAACCCAGCCTCAGCTATATAGTGAGGCTCAGTAAATAGCTACTTAGTGAGGCTCTCAGCAACTTAATGAGACCGTTTCCAAACAAAGTATAAAATAGGTCTGAGAGTATAGCGCGGAGGTAGAAAAAGCCTCTAGGTTCCATCCCCAGTACCACAAAAAAAAAAAAAAAAAAAAGTAAAATGGGGCTGGAGGTATAGTTCAAAGGTAGAATGCTGCCAGGTGTGGTGGCACACACTTTTAATCCCAGCATTTGAGAAGCTGAGACAGGAAAATTGCAGTTTGAGGCCGGCCTCAGCTACT
This sequence comes from Muscardinus avellanarius, assembly GCF_963383645.1. NCBI lineage: Eukaryota > Metazoa > Chordata > Mammalia > Rodentia > Gliridae > Muscardinus > Muscardinus avellanarius. The sequence continues at coordinate 34,353,858 of NC_137802.1, forward strand.
TAGTGAGGCCCTCTGCAATTTCGTGGGATGCTGTTTCAAAATAAAGAATAAAAAATAGGGCTGGCGTGTAGTTCGGAGGTAGAATGTCCTTGGGTTGAATCTCTAGTTCTGCAAAGTTTAATGCTCCTGGGTTCCATCCCCAGTTCTGTGGAGCCCGTAATCCTTGTAATTGGGAGGCTGAGACAGGAGGTTTGCAAGTTCTAGGCCAGCATAACTTAACCTGCATCATAACAAGAAATAAAGTCTGGGCATGTAACTTAGTGGTAGATGCCTGTGGGTTTACTTCCTGGTAACTGTGTATGTAATGATAGAATATCTTCAGAGGATGTGAAGCCCTGGATTAAATCCCTGTATTATGTAAATATATATTTAGGTCTCTTCATTTTTTCTTAAACACATTTTTTTTTTTTTTTTTGCAGTACTGGGAATGGAACCCAGGGGCATTCTACCTCTGAGTTATACCCCCATTCCTATTTTTTATTCTTTTTTTTTGGTGGTACTTGGGTTCCTGAGAGCCCTTCTACCTCTGGGCTACACTCCCAGACCTATTTTATATATATATTTGGAAACAGGGTCTCTTAAGCCATCGCTGCTGGCTTCGAACCTGCCTTCGCCTCCCAAGAGCGGGGATTACAAGCGTGTGCCACCACGCCCGGTTTTATTCTTTATTTTGAAATAGGGTCTCTTTGAGCTGCAAAGGGCCTCACTAAGTAGCTGAGACTGTTCTGGAACCACAATCCTCCTATCTCAGCTTCCCAAATGCGGGGATTACAAGCATGCAGCACCATGCCCGGCTCTTTATTTTTTATTTTGAAACAGGGTCTCTCTGAGTTGCAGAGGGCCTCACTAAATACCTGAGGCTGTCTGCAAACCGTGATTCCCCTGTCTCAGCCTCTCAAATGCTGAGATTACAAGTGTGTGCCACCACACCTGGCTTTCTTTTACATATTTTAATATTTTCCTGTTCTTTGACCATGCCAAAAGTTCTTCCAGGACTTTTTAATAGCTTGTTCTAGTGCTGGCTCCTACAGGATAATATAGACTTAGTTTGCTATCTTACAGGTAAGGGACAAGATTCATAAACAACATGAAGAGAATGCCAATAAATACTGAGTCATTAGCAACAGATTTCCTTGCTTTAACTAGGGCATTTTTCAATTCTGACTCAAGAGGAAGTCACTGCCTTCTTTGGGTCTTTTGTCATTGCTCCTTAGGAGGATTGAAAGTTCTAGACTGGCCTTGGTGGTTTCGCAAGATCCTGCCTCAACAAAAAATAAAAAGGGCTGGGAATGTAATTCAGTGGCAGAGCATTTTTGGTTTCAGTCCTCAGTAGTCCAAAATGGATTAGGAGAACATGTTCTTTTTTTTGCAATACTGGGGTTGAAACCTAGGGCCATTCTATCTCTGAGAGACATCGCAGCCTTATTTTTTATTCTTTATTTTGAAACAGGGTCTCACTTGTTACGGATTGAGAGAATGTGGTTTGAGGAAACTGTTTCCCGGGAACCCCTGCTACGGTCCCGGACACACTTACCCCCAACCCATAACAAAACCCAAAATGACCCCAAACAGAAGAAAAAAACGTGCATTCTTGTCCTAAGCTAAGAATAAATAGGCATAGCTTGAACAGTTGCTGAAGATTTAAAGAAGTGTATTAGAAAGATAGAAATACAGAAAATAGAAATACAGCCCCATGCCAAAATGGCATGAGGGGGTGACTCGAAATGAATACACCAAAGGGATTACACGTGGACCGGACTTTTATACCCATGACCTCCATCTTGTTTGCGTGACTCTGACTAGTGAAGGTCCCTGTAAGGTACCTCCCCTTAACCCTGAAAGGTACCTCCCCCAGCAAGGTGTGGCAAGGTGTCTTCTTTCATGAAGGGCAAGGTCCAACCCTGCTCCATCCTCCCTAGATCATCATGTAGATCTGTCTTTAGATAAAAGCCTAGTTCTCCTCTCTTAAGATCTGTCTTTAGATAGAGAAAGGTCTAGTTCTCCTCTCCTATTGACTGGTTGTTACTTTGAGCTAGGTTAATTTACATTGGAATAGCTGCCTGTTTTAGGCAGAAATCAAGTCCTTTCTTTACCCATGTTTGCTGCCATTTTGACACAACTATTTTGAAATATACCAATTATCTTCTTTTGAAATATATTAATAATCAGAGCTTTCCCAAATCTTCCTAGGCCATTCCAATACTGGCACATCACTGAATTACAAAGTACCTCTCTAAGTAGCTGAGGCTGTCTGCAAACGGCCATCCTCCTGTTTCAGCCTCCCAAATGCTGGGATTATAAGATTGTACCTTCATGCGCGGCTTTTTTTTTTTTTTTTTTTTTTGAGATTTGATCTTAACTAAGTTGTCCAGTCCATCCTTTTTTTTTGTTTGTGTGTGACATAGGATTGAGTCTAGGGGCATTCTACCTCTGAGCTACACTCCAATCATATGTTATTTTCATTTGAAAACAAGTCTCTCTAGGTTGATGTGCTGAGACTGTCCTCAAACCTGAAATCCTCTATTCTCAGCCTCTCAAGTACTGGGATTACAAGCATGCTGTACCACACCCAGCTCTAGGCTGTCCTTGAATTTTTGACCTCCAGGGTAGTCTTCCCCAGTAGGTGGCTTTTACACTGGCTTTCAAGCAGTACTTTTATTTTTTTTTATTTTATTTATTTATTTATTTATTTATTTATTTATTTATTTATTTATTTTTGTGCGTCTGGGGATGGAACCCAGAGGGATTTATTTAACCTCTGAGCTACACCCCCTACCCTATTTTTTATTCTTTTTATTTTGAAACAGGGTCTCACTAAGTTGCGGAGGGCTTCACTAAGTAGCCAAGGCTGTCCGAGAACCATGATCCTCTGGTCTCAGTCTCAGTACTTGGAAGGCTGATACTGGAGGATAGCAGGTATTAGAGTAGCCTCAGCAAGCAGTGAGACCCTTAGCACCCTACTGAGACCTTGTTTCAGAAACAAAACATTAAGGATTGGGGATGTAGCTTAGAGGTGGAATGACTGTGGGTTCAGTCCCTGGTACTAAAAAAAAAAAAAAAAAAAAAGTTAAAAGCTTATTTGCAATTAATATCATCTGCAAAGACTGATACCAAAAAGTGGGTAAGTTAAAAGCTCATTTGCAATTAATATCGTCTACACTGACTCTTAATACAAAAAGTGGGTAAGCAGAATTATCAGGTGATAAGAGTTGGCCTTTGTTTTTCTTGTTCTGATATTACGCCTGACTTCAGTCTTGCTCTGTGATGACAAACTCTGTGCATTTGTTCCTTTTCCAGGGAGCAGTCCTACATGGAAAGTGTTGTCACTTTTCTCCAGGATGTTGTACCACAGGTTAGTGTCATGTGATTGCAACAAATGGTGGTTTTTCTGGGGAAGCTCTGACATGTTGTTTCCTAAACTTGATACTAGTGTGAGTAACTTCCAAATCTCTTTTGGCATTTTAGTTTTCTGAGTGTTGGTTGGATGGAACTACATTGGTTATTAATGCACGTTGCCTAAGTTTGGTGATGACTGGGATCTAAGTATTATTCCTTAAGACTTGGTCTTGTAAGTGGAATCCCAGCGAGATGTTAGTTGAGAGCTGGAAGACTCCTCTTGTCCAAGTTGAGGCTCTTCTGTGGCTGGTGGTGTTGCCCAGTGGTAGAAACTTTGCCTAACATGAGGGAAGCCCTGTATTTTAATTCCAAGAAAACGCATGCGCGCGCGCACGCGCGCACACACACACACACACACACACACACACACACACCAAAAAAAACAAAAATAACAGGACACAGTGCCTGTCTGAAGTGATAAAAGTAATAAACAGTGCACATAATTAACTAGCTATTAACTAAATATTATACCTGAAAGCTGGGTGTGGTGGTGCATTCTTGCAATCCCAGGATTTGGGAGGCTGAGACAGGAGGATCCAGGTTCGCAGTCAGCTTCAGCTGCTTAGTGAGGCTCTAAGCAATTTAGTGAGACCCTGTTTCCAAATAAGTATAAAATAGGTCTGTAAGTATAGCCCTGAGGTAGAAAAGCCCCTGGGTTCCACCACCAGTCCAACAACAACAACAACAACAACAACAACAACAACAACAACAACAAGAATAACCGAGAGTGGTGGTGCACACTTGTAATCCCAGCATTGGGGAGGCTGAGACTGGAGGATCATGGTTCACGGACAGCCTCATATACTTAGGCCCTTTGCAATTTAGTGAGACCCTGTTTCAAAATAAAGAATAAGAGCCGGGCTTGGTGGTACACACTTGTAATCCCCATGCTTGGGATGCTGAGACAGGAGGATTGCACAGGGTTCAAAGCCAGCCTCAGCTACTTAGTGAGGCTCTAAGCAACTTAGTGAGACCCTGTTTCCAAATAAAGTATAAAAATAGGTCTGAGAGTGTAGCCCGGGGGTAGAAAGCCCCTTGGTTACATCTCAGTACTGAAAAAAAAAAGTATGGCAGGGGGGTGTCATCTCCAGAACCGCCAAAAAAAGATAAAAGAACAACAACAAAAAAAGATAGGGCTGGGGTGTGTAACTCACAGATAGAATGCCCCTGCGTTCCATCTCTAGTACTACAAAACTTAAACCTGAGCACAAGTCTTCATTCCTTTTGTTTTAATTTTAATGCCAATTAAGTATACATTATCACACGAATTTCTCTTGCCCCCAAAAAATACAGTATGGGGGATTGAACACCCTATTTTATTTTTATTTTGAAACAGGGTCTCACTAGGTTGATGAGAGTCTCACTACTTGCTAAGGCTACCCTGGAACCTGTGATCCTGCTGTCTCAGCCCCCCAAGTACTGGGATTACAAGTGTGAGCAAACACACCAGGCTACATTTTTTTTTTTTTTTACAGTGCTCACTCAGGGCATCATACATGTTAGGCATGTGCTCTGTCACTGAGCTACATCCGTCATCTAGATGGAATTTTCTTTTCTTTTTCTTTTTTCTTTTTTTTTTTTTGTGGTACTGGGACATTCTACCTCTTAGCTACACTCCCAGACCTATTTTATACTTTATTTGGAAACAGGGTCTCACTAATTTGCTGAGACCCTCACTAAGTACCTGAGGCAGTCTGCGAATCGCCATCCTCTGGCCTCAGCCTCCTGAATGCCAGGATTACAAGCATGCGCCACCATGCTCCTATTTTGAACCGGGGTCTCATTAAGTTGCTGAAAGCCTCACTAAGTTGCTGAGGCTGGCTGGGAACCTGCCATCCTCCTGTCTCAGGTTCCCACATCCTAGAATTATAAGGGTGTGCCATCATACCTGGCTTTGCTTTATATTTTGGTACTTGGGCTTGACTTCAAAGACATTCTACCCCTAGCCTTTTTTATTTCGTATTTTGAAATAGGGTCTTGCTAATTGCCTAGACTGGCCAAAAACCTGCAATCTTCCTTTCTCAGCCCCCAAGTACTGAGCATGCAGGTATGTACTACAATACCTACCTCTTATTTTTTATTTTGAGATAGGTTCTTGCTGAGTTGCTTAGTTTGGCCTTGAGCTTGTGATCATTCTGCTGTAACTCCCTGAGATATTGTGATTAACAGCCGTGCACCAACGTACCAGGCAGGTTCCTTTTAATTTTTTTTTTTTAATTTTGAAACAGGGTTTGCTGAGGTTGTCCTTAAATTTGTGATCCTCCTGTCTCAGCCTCCCAAGTACTGGAGTGGCTGACAAATTTCTTGAGACAGTTTGATATTGCTTGAGACAGCTGGGCCTAATAAATTAGCAGAAGCTTGTAATCCTAGTACTTGGGAGGTAGAGACAGGATGATCACAAATTCAAGGCCAGCCTCAGCCATTTAGTGGGGCCTGCTGCTGTTGATTTTAGTGATTAGTTGATTGAATGCATGACTAAAGTAAATTTTACAAATTAAGTACATCCCATATTTTGTTTTATGAATTTACAAATTGAAAAACGGTCCCAAGGCAAAAATATATGTATAAATGTATATGTATGTATGTATAAAATTTATATATGTATGCATATATATATATATATATATATATACACACACACACACACACACACACACACACACATACACTTTGTGTGAAATCCATGCAACTTAGTGAGACCCCATTTCAAAATAAAGAATAAAAAAATAGGGCTAGGGGTGTATCTCAGGTAGAATACCTTGGTTTCAGTCCCTAGTAATACACACACACACACACACACACACACACACACAGACCTTGAGACAACCAGAGAATTTTTTTTTTGTGTGTGTGTGTGTAGTACTGTGGATGGAACCCAGGGGCATTTGACCTCCGAGCTATACCCCCTGTCCTATTTTTTTATTCATTATTTTGAAACCGGGTCTCACTGAGTTGCAAAGGGCCTCACTAAGTAGTAGCTGAGGCTGTCCTCAAACCGGCATCCTCCTGTCTCATCCTCCCAAATGCCAGCTTAACCAGAGATTATTAGTAGCAACAAGTCAGTAAATTTTACATATTTACTGTCTAGTTAACAGGTAAGGATGCAGTGTAAAGAAAAAAGTGAGCTGGGTATGGTGGCCCACACCTGTACTTGAGAGATTGAGACTGAATAATTGCAGGTTCAAGGCCAGCCTTAGCTACTTAGACCCTGTTTCATAATAAAAATTAGTTAGGCAGGGGTGGTGCAGGCCTGTGGGACACTGAGACAGAAAAATGACAGATTTGAAGACAGCCTCATTAAATTAGAGGTTTTCATCACCTGCTTCCAAACAAAAAAATAAAAAAGGGCTGGAGTGTTAGTTGGAGGTAGAATGCCCCTGGGTTCAATCCCCCAGCACCACCACCAAAAAAAAAAAAAAAGCATAAATAAGTAAAACAAATATTAAGTATTTTTTCATGGAGAGAGCCCAAGAAGATTAGAGATCATAAAATCCCATTTTATTCTGGGAATCAAAAATCCTTGGAACCAAGCACCGGGTGTGGTGGCGCAAGCTTGTAATCCCAGCTCTTGGTAGGCTGAGACAGGAGGACCTCACAGTTTCTAAACCAGCCTCAGTGTTTCCAAATAAAGTATAAAATAGGTCTGGTGGTATAAGCCGGAGGTAGAAAAGCCTCTGGGTTCCACCCTCAATACCACACACACACAAAAAAAAAAAAAAAAAAAGGAAAAAAATTGGGCTGGGGGTGTTGCTCAGATTTACAATACCCTTGGATTCCTTCCCCAATACTGCCAAAAAAAAAAAAAAAAAAAAACCTTGGAACCTAGAAATTATTCTCCAGGTCTACAGATATTTATTTTTTTTTAAGTTTTGTTTTGTTTTGTTTTGTTTTGTTTTTGTGGTACTGGAGGTGGAACCCAGGAGTTTTTCTATGTCCAGGCTATCTATACTCCCAGACCTATCTTACACTTTATTTGGAAACAGGGTCTCACTAAGTTGCTGAGAGCCTCACTTAGTAGCTAAGGTTGGCTTCGAACCTGTGCAATCCTCCTGTCTCAGCCTCCCAAGCACGGGGATTACAAGCATGCACCACCACGCCTGGCTTGCAGATATTTCTTGAAAGGGAGAAAATAAGTTGTTGGGCTAGATAGCTGCTCCTATTATCACCTACTGAGTTAATTCTAGTTGTGTTCAACTGATAGCAGTAATAGCCTGTTGGAACACGCATTTGTGCCCATTAATTTAATAAGTTCACTCATGAATATTTACTTTAAAAAATGAATTCAACAAAAAATGTTAACATGTATAACTTTTCACTTCATTCTATGAGATTTTCACATTTGTTTTTATTTTTATTTTTTGTGGTACTGGCAACTGAATGCAAGGGCATTCTACCTCCAAGCTATACCCCAGCCTGATTTTCTTTCTTATGTGGAAACAGGGTCTCACTGAGTTGATAAGTCTTAGTGCTTGCTGTGTCTGTCCTTGAATCTGAGATTCTGGATTACAGGCTTGTGCCACCACACCTAGAGTTATTCTTTTCTTTATTTATTTTTGCAGTACTGGGGATGAAACCCGGGGCATTCTACCTGCAAGCTCCACCCCCAGCCCTATTTTTTTTTTTTTTTTGAGTCTGGGGATGGAACCCCAGGGGAATTCGACCTCTGCGCTACACCCCCTGCTTTATTTTTTATTCTTTATTTTGAAAGAGTCTCACTAAGTTGTGAAGGGCCTCACTAAGTATCTGAGGCTGTCCAGGAACCTCGATCCTCTGGTCTCAGCCTCCTAAATGCTGGGATTACAAGAATGCTGGGATTACAAGTGTGTGCCACCATGCCTGGCCCTATTTTGTATTTTTTATTTTGAAACAGGGTCTCACTGAGTTGCAAAGGGCCTCACTAAGTACTAGCCAAGGTTGCCAGTGAACCGTGATTCTCCTGTCTCAGCCTTCCAAATGCTGGTATTACAAGCATGCACCATCATGCCTGGCTTACCACAATTTTAAAAGTACAAAAAATGAGCCAGGCATGGTGGTGCATGCTTGTAATCCCAGTACTTGGTGGTGGTGGGGGGGGTGAGACAGGAGGATGACAGTTTCGAGGACAGTCTCAGCTACATATGTGAGGCCCTCTGCAACTTAATGGACTCTGTTTCAAAATAAAAAGAATAAAAAATAGGGCTGGGGGTATAGTTTGGAGGAAATATCCCCCTGGATTCTATTCCCAGTATCCCCCCCACCACACACAAAAAAAGTACAAAAATTGTAACTAGCCCATGTTTTCCATGATAGTGCACTCTGCATCCCAGTATTAAGAATGCTAAGACAGGAATATTTGTGGCCAGCCTCAGCAACTTAGTGAGGCCTTTCACAACTTCATGTGTGACCTTGTTTCAAAGTAAAAGAATAAAATCAAACTAGGGGAGTAGCTCAGAGGTATAATGCCCCTGTGTTCAATCTTATTGCATCACGCTCGCTCGTGTGCGTGTGCGCGCGCTCTCTCGCCCCCCCCCCCCTTGTAGCTAGGCCAAATGTTATTAATAGTCAAATAAATGAAGACATCCTAATCCCATATGAGTAATTTACTGTAATTAAAAATGATACTTCTTGCCAGGCAATTGGTACATGCATATAATCCCAGTGCTTGGGAAACTGTATTGAGAGGATTGCAGGTTTGAGGCCATCCTCAGCACTTTAGTAAGAACTTTAGTAACTTAGTAAGGCCCTGTTTCAAAATAAAAAAATAAAAGGGGCTGATTGTAGGTTAGAGTCAGGTGCCTGTGATTTCAATCTCCAATACAAAAGGAAAAAAAAAAAAAAGAAAGAATGAAAATGATATTTTTGAAGCTGGGTGAGGTGACACAGCTTGTAATTTCAGTACTTGGAGGGATACTCCCAAGTACTGAGATATCTGAGATAGGAGGATCACAGGTTTGAGTCCACCCTCAGCAATTTAGCAAGACCCTCTTTCAAAATAAAAAAAGCCCGGCGTGGTGGTGCACGCTTGCAATTCGAGCATTCAGGAGGCTGAGATCTCAGGATCGTCGTTCGCGGACAGCCTCAGCTACTTAGGCCCTTTGCAACTCAGTGAGACCCGGTGTCAAAACAAAGAATAGAAAATAGGGCAGGGGCTGTAGCTCACCCCTGGGTCCCCTCCCCAGACCCTCAAAAAAAAAAAAAAAAGCTGAAGCCGGGCTACTTAGTGAAGCTCTCAGCAACTTAGACCCTGTTTCCAAATAAAGTATAAAATAGATAAAATAGGCCTGGGAGTATATCCTGGAGGTAGAAAAGCCCCTGGGTTCCACCCCAGTACCACAAAAATAAATAAATAAATAAATAAATAAATGCCAGACATGGTGGCACATACTTGTAATCCCAGTATTTGGGAGACTGAGGCAAGAGGATTGCAGGTTCGAGGCTAGACTCAGCTACTTAGTGAAGCCCTTTGCAACTCAGTGAGACCCTATTTCAAAATAAAGAATTAAAAATAGGGCTGGGGGTGTCACCTGGAAGTAGAATGTTCCTGGGTTCCATCCTCAGTACCGCAAAATAAAAATAAATAAATAAATAAACTAAAAAATAGGACTGAGGGTATAGCTCAGAAGTAGAATGCCCCTGGATTCCATCCCCAGTACCTCAAAATAAATAATAAATAAATAAATAAATAAATAAATAAATAAATTATAAAAAGGAGATGGAGCTGGGCGTGGTGGTGCACACTTGTAATCCCTGCGCTTGGGAGGGGGAGACAGGAGGATCCTGCTGGTTCGAAGCCATCCTCGCTGGCTTAAGAGCCCCTGTTTCCAAATAAAAAAATATAAAAATAGGTCTGGGATGTAACCCAGAGGTAGAAGGGTTTCCAGGAACCCCAGTACCACCAAAAAAAAAAAAAAAAAAAAAAAAAAAAAAAAAAATGTCTGCTAAAGAGAGAGGCAAACTTGAAGACATAGTAAAACATAAGCTTCTGGTGAGCAGGGCGTGGTGGCACACGCTTGTAATCGCAGTACTTGGGAAGGTGAGACTGGAGGATCACAGGTTCACATCCAGCCTCAGCTACTTAGGCCCTCCATAACTTTGTGAGACCCTGTTTCAAAATAAAGTATAAAAATTAGGGCTGGTAAAAATTAGGGCTGGAGGTGTAGCTCCGAGGGAGAATACCTCTGGGTTCAATCCCTAGTTCTGAGAGAGGGAGAGGGAGAGAGTAATGAAAAATTGATTTCCCCTTCAGAGGAAAAGCAGAAAGAGGTTCAAGAAATCTAAAACACAGAATGGGCCGGGCGTGGTGACTCACGCTTGTAATCCCTACCCTTGGGAGGCTGAGACAGGAGGATCACACATATATCGAAGTCAGCCTCAGCTACTTAGTGAGGCTCTCAACAACTCAGTGAGACCCTATTTCAAAATAAAAATATAAAATAGGTCTGGGAGTGTAGCCAGGAGGTAGAAAGCCCCTGGGTTCCACCCCCAGTACCACCAAAAATAAATAAACAAATAAAATAAAAATAAAACACAGAATGGCCTCCTTTAGCTTTGTTTGGGTCTTCATATCAAGCAGAAATCTAAGGACAGAGATCATGAGATGTTGCAAAGGAATTGGGAGCATGTGGAATAACACTGCAGGTGATAAGAAGCATAACAATAAATCTTTTTTTATTTTTTGTGGTTCTGGGTATTGAATCCAGGGGCTTTCTATCTCCGAGCTACGCCCCAGCTCTTGATTTTTTTGTTTTGGAAGCTGGATCTTTCTAGGTTACTGAGAGTCTTTCTTAACTTGCTGTGGCAACTTGCCATTCTCCTGTCTCAGCTTTCCAAATACTGGGATTACAGGTGTATGCCACCATTCCCAGCTCCAAGATGAATTTGTTTATTTATTTATTTACTCTTTTTGGTACTTGGGATTGAACGTAGTGGCATTCTATCCCAGAGTTCTATACCCCCAGCTCTATTTTGTATATTTTATTTTGAAACAGCATCTCACTAAGTTGTGGAAGGCCTAACTAAGCTGCTGAGGCTGGCCACAAACCCATGATCCTCCTGTCTCAGCTTCCCAAGTACCGGGATTACAAGCATGCACCACCATACCAGGCATAAAATTTATTTATTTATTTATTTATTTATTTTATTTATTTATTTTTGGTGGTACTGGGGGTGGAACCCAGGGCTTTCTACCTCCAGGCTATACTCCCAGACCTATTATATATTTTATTTGGAAACAGGGTCTCACTAAGTTGCTGAGAGCCTCACTAAGTAGCTGAGGCAGGCTTTGAACCTGCACGCGATCCTCCTGTCATAGCCTCCCAAGCGCTGGAATTACAAGCGTGTGCCACCATGCCTGGCCATAAAGTTTATTTTAAAAAAAGGTTTCAGAGCTGGGCGTGATGGCACATGCTTGTAATCCCAGCATTTGGGAGGCCGAGACAAGAGCATCCGGGTTTGAGGCCAGCCTCAACTACTTACTGAGGCTCTTTGCAACTTATGTGACCCTGTTTCCAAATAAAGAATAAAAAATAAGGCTGGGGGTGAGCTTGAAGGTAGAAATGCCCCTGGGTTCCATCCCCAGTACTGAAAAAAAAAAAAAGTTTTCAGTTGGGCATACTGGCACACACTTGTAATCCCAGCATTTGGGAGGCTGAGACAGGAGGATCATGGTTTGCGGACAGCCTCAGATACTCTGTGAGGCCCTTTGCAACTTGGTGAGACCCTGTTTCAAAATAAAGAATAAGCCGGGCATGGTGGCACATGCTTGTGATCCCTGCGCTTGGGAGGCTGAGACAGGAGGATCGCACAGGTTCGAAGCCAGCCTCAGCTACTTAGTGAGGCTCTCAGCAACTTAGTGAGACCCTCTTTCCAAACAAATAACATAGGCTGGGAGTGTATCTTGGAGATAAAATGAATCTGAGTTTAATCCCCAGTGAGTGTGTGCTTATGCACGCGCGCGCGCACACACACACACACACACACACACACACACACACGATCTTGCTAAGTTACTGAGGCAAGCCTGGAACTTGTGATGCTCTTGTCTTAGCTTCATAAGTACTGAGACCACAGGTTTTTGCCATTGTTTTCAGCTTGTTTTGTTGACATTCTAAGTGTGTCTAAGGATATGCAATCTTTTATTTATTTTTTGTGGTACGTGGGATTGAACCCAGGAGCATACTATGTCTGAGCTACACCCCAGCCCTATTTTTTTATTCTTTATTTTATTTAAATAATTTATTTATTTTGTGGTACTGGGTTGGGACCCTTGGGCTTTTCTACCTCCAGGTTATACTCCCTGACCTATTTTATACTTTATTTGGAAACAGGGTCTAAGTTGCTGAGAGCCTCCCTAAGTAGCTGAGGCTGGCTTCGAACCTGTGCGATCCTCCTGTCTCAGCCTCCCAAGCGCTGGGATTACAAGCGTGCACCACCATGCCCAGTTTTATTCATTATTATTATTATTATTATTATTATTATTATTATTATTATTTTTGGTGGTGGTACTGGGGTTCCTGGAAGCCCTTCTTCCTCCGGGCTACACTCCCAGACCTATTTTATATTTTTGAAACAGGGTCTCTTACGCCAGCGCGGCTGGCTTCGAACCTGCGCGATCCTCCTGTCTCCGCCTCCCAAGCGCGGGAATTACAAGCGTGCGTCACCACGCCCGGCTTTTATTCATTATTTTGAAACAGAGTCTCACTAAGTTACGTAGGGCCTCACTTGCCCTACGCATGCACCACCATACCTGTGATCCGCGTGTCTCAGCCTCCTAAGTACAGATTACAATGTCTGCCACCACACCTTATTTTTTTTAAACAACATACATTAAATAAAATATGTCTTTTGAAGAGATGTTTCCTTTTGAAAACTTTTGGGTACTGTTGGCATTTGTTCACCTTTAGTGCTTATATGTGTGACTCTTTTTTAGACATGTAAGAATTAGCTGCTAGGCCTGGATTGCAAATAACAGACTAGCAAGGCAATAGTCCTTTTTTGATACTGGGGATGGAACCCAGGGGCATTCTACTTCAGAACTTTACCCAGCACTATTTTTAATTCTGTATTTTGAAACAGGCCTCACCAAGTTGTGTAGGGCCTCAGTTAAGTTGCTTAGGCTGGCCACAAACCTGCAATCCTATCTCAACCTGCCAAGTGCTGGGATTAAAAGCCCGCATCACCACACCTGGGTAGCAATAGTATTGAGAAAAGTACTTCTGATATAGTTGCCTGATACAAGCACTACATAGATAAAGGTGGTAGTTTTATTTCCTAACCTTTATTTGTTGACCAATAGAGGTGGTGATTTAGTTTTTTTGGGGTGTTTTTGAGTTATACTTCATAATAGAAGTGATGATTGTTTTAGGTTACTGCAATTTTTTTGTGTGTGTGTTTGCTAGGGATTGATCCTAGGGGCAGTATACCACTTAGTTACTGCAATTTTTTTGTGTGTGTGTTTGCTAGGGATTGATCCTAGGGGCAGTATACCACTTAGTTACACCCTGGCCCTTTTACTTTTTTTTTTCCCTTGCGGTACTTTGGATGGAGCCAAGGGGCATTATACCTCTGAGCTATGCTCCCAACCCTCCCTTTTTATTTGGAAACTGGGTCTTGCTGAATCGCTGAGGGCCCTGCTGAATTGCTGAGGGTGGATTTGAACCTATGAGCTTACTGTCTCAGCCTCCCAAATGTTGGGATTATAAGAGTGCACCACCATGCCTGGCTTTTATTCTTTATTTTGAAACGAGGTCTAAGTTGCCAGAGGCCTCATTAGCTTAGGCTGGCTACAAATCTGTGTTCTTGTCTCAGCTTCCCAAGTACTGGGATTACAGATTGTGCCACCACGCCTTTTTATTATTACTATTACTATTATTATTACTATTTTTTTTTTGTGGTACTGGGGGTGGAACCCAGAGGCTTTCTACCTCCGGGCTATACTCCCAGACCCATTTTCTATTTTATTTGGAAACAGGGTCTCACTAAGTTGCTGAGTGCCTCACTAAGTAGCTGAGGCTGGCTTTGAACCTGCGCGATCCTCCTGTCTCAGACCCCCAAGCGCGGGGATTACAAGCGTGCGCCACCACACCCGGCAATTACTATTATTATTATTACCACAGTACTGGGGATTGAACTCACAGGCTGGGTTTGAAACCCAGGGGTTTCAAAATAAAAAATAGGGCTCAGATTGTAGCTCAGAGGTAGAATGCCCCTGGATTCCATTTCCAGTACCAAAAAAAAAAAAAAAAAAGATGCTAGTTATAAAGAATTGGCTTTATCGAAGGCACTGTTTAAGTATCAGGAGTATTAGAGCTGTAACATATTTTTATTCAGATATTTCTGTTTACTCTGCAGGCATACAGTGGAACCTCTCTAACAGAAGAAAAGGAAAAAATCGTCTGGGTCAGATTTGAAAATGCAGATTTAAATGGTATGGCTTTAACTTTGTGGGGATATGTGAATTAAATGTTGGTTTCCGATTGACCAGATTCCAGAAAGGGAACCCTTACTTTAGTCTGATTATTTTGTGTTATATTAGCACAAATTTATTTTTAATTAAAAGGTATACTACAGACATTCTTTTGGAACTAAAATTGTACAATTATTCTTCAGCTATAATACAACACGTAGCTTTAGAATTTAAGTTTAAGTGAGTTAAAATTTTATGAATTTTAATATTAAGTGAGTTAAAATTTGCCTTTTTTTGTCTGGCTCATTTCACAAAGCATAATGTCTTCAAGGTTCATCCTGGTTATAGTTTATGTCAGAATGTTTCTCTATCTGTTCAGCCTCCTGAGTATCTTGGATTTATTTATTTATTTATTTATTTATTTTGGTGGTACTGGGAGTGGAACCCAGGGGTTTTTTACCTCTGGGCTATACTCCCAGACCTATTTTATATTTTATTTGGAAACAGGGTCTCACTAAATTGCTGAGAGCCTCACTAAGTAGCTGAGCCTGGCTTCGAACCTGCGCAATCCTCCTGTCTCAGCCTTCCAAGCGCGGGGATTACAAGCGTGCGCCACCACGCCTGGCTAGTATCTTGGATTTAAAGCAAGTTTTTTTGTGGTCCTTAGGATTGAACCCAGGGGCATTCTAACTCTGAGACACACCTCCAGCCCTTCTTATTATTTTTCTTTTTTTTTTTTTTTTTGGTGGTACTGGGGTTCCTGGAAGCCCTTCTACCTCTGGTATACACTCCCACGGGCTACACTCCCAGACCTATTTTTTAACATTTTTATGTGGAAACAGAGTCTCTTAAGCCAGCGAGGCTGGCTCCGAACCAGCGAGATCCTCCTGTCTCCGCCTCCCAAGTGCGGGGATTACAAGTGTGCGCCACCACGCCCGGCTTCATTTTGAAACAGAATCTCACTAGGTTGCTGAGGCTGCCCTCGAACCTGTGATCTTTCTGTTTCAACCTCCCAAGTGTTGTGATTACAGGGCATAGTAGCTGGGATTGTATATATGCCACCACGCTCAGATTATCCCACATTATTTGATCCATTCATGTTTTGGCTGCAGTGAAATGATGCTGCTCTCTGAACATTGGTGTACAAATATTTCTTTTTGGACAGGAGACTGGAGGTTCGCAGCCAGCCTCATCTACTTACTGAGGTCTTTTGCAATTTAATGTGACTCTTGTTTCAAAACAAAGAATAAAAAAATAGGGCTGAGGGTGTAGTTTGGAGGCAGAATGGCCCTGGTTTCAGTCCCCAGTACCACATTAAAAAAAAAAAAAAAAAAAAAGGAACTGCGTCTAGTTCTCTGGCATGTCTACTGAGCAGTAGAGTTGAGTGGTCATGTGGTATTGTGTTTAATGTTTTGAGATCCTGCTGTACTGTACTGTTTCTTGCAGTGACTCTATGAGCTATGTCCCCACGGACAGTGCATGGAGTTCCCGCTTCACATCATTTCAGTTTTTTCTTTTTTGGCAGTCCAGTGCATTGGAACGAGGGCCTCGCTCATGGTAGGCGAGCATTCTAGCACTGAGCACACCGCCGTTTTATTTTTCATTTTGCAACAGGGTCTTCCTGAGACTGGCCTCAAACTTGTGATCCTCCTGGGATTCCAGGAGTCATTGGGATTCCAGATGGCCCTGCCCAGGTGTTTTTTCTTTTTCTTTTTCATTTTGGTGCTGGGAATTAGACACAAGGCCTCAAGCTAATGCTCTACAGCTGAGCTACACCCATATGCCCTCCGCGTCCTTTACCACCCTTGTGATTGTGTTTGTAGCCTTCCTAGTGGTTGGGGTTTGTAGTTTGTTTCCCTGCTGGGTGGCGATGTCCAGTATCTTCGCACGTGCTCACTGGTTAGTCGTATACAGTGGCCCCCTCTTACTCATGATTTCCCATCTTAGGGTATCACTTACCCTCAGGCAGCCAGGGTCTGAAAATATTAAGTGGAAAATCTCAGAAATAGGCCACTCATAAGTTTTTAATTGTGCGCTGTTGGGAGTAGCCGGGTGGAATCTCACTCCATCCTTCTCATTCCTGCTCTGCCCAGCGTGGGTGAGAAGCATCCCTTTCTCCACCTTGTCCTCGCCGTGCGCTCCCGGCCCCAGTCAAGCAGTAGTGTTCCGGATCATCAGAGCTGCTCTGCAGTCCAGCTGCTTCCAGTGACCCTTGCTTTGCTTAATATCTGCCCAGAGGCAAGAGTAGTAAGGCTGGCAATTTAGATATGCAAAAGAGAAGCTATAAATTGCTTCCTTTAAGTGAAAGACCTTGCTTGAATAAAGAAAGGGAAAAGTACGCTGTTCAAGATCAGTGACCCAGAACTGTAATCCCAGAACTTGGGAGGTTGAGACTGGAGGATTGCAGGTTAGAGGCCATCCCTAGCAACTTAACAAAACTGTGTTTCAAGCATAGCATGGTGGCGCAGGCTTGTAATCCCGATATTTGGGGAGGCTGACTTGAGGATTGCAGGGTTGTGACCAGCCTCGGCAGTTTAGTGAGACACCATCTGCAAACTACTGAGACCCTTTTTCAAAATAAAGAATAAAGGCCGGGGCATGGTGGCGCACGCTTGTAATCTCAGCGCGTGGGAGGCTGAGACAGGAGGATGGTGCAGGTTCGAAGCCAGCCTCAGCTACTGAGCGAGGCTCTCAGCAGCTTATTGAGACCCTGTTTACAAATAAAGTATAAAAAAATAGGTCTGGGAAAAAGCCGAGCATGGTGGCACACACTTGTAATCCCAGCAACTTGGGAGGCTGAGACAGGAGGATCGCACAGGTTCGAAGCCAGCCTCAGCTACTTAGTGAGGCTCTCAGCAACTTAGTGAGACCCTGTTTCCAAATAAAAATATAAAATAGGTCTGGGAATATAGCCTGGAGGTAGGGTAAAAATATAAAATAGGTCTGGGAGTATAGCCCGGAGGTAGGGAGCCCCTGGGTTCCACCCCCAGTACCACAAAAAAAAAAAAAAAGAAAAAGAAAAAAAGAAAGAAAGAAAGAAAGAAAGAAAGAAAAAATAGGTCTGGGAATATAGCCTGGAGGTAGAAAAGCTCCTGAGTTCCATCTCTACTACCTCAAAACAAAAATGTGTTTCAAAATAAAAAATAGAGTCAGGTAGGTGGCTCAATTTGTCCTTAGTCAAAGCATTTGGGAGGCTGAGACGGGAGGATTGAAAAGGTTCAAGGACAGTCTCAGCTTCTTAGCTAGGCATGCAGCAATTTAGTGAAACCCTGTTTTCAAATAAAAATAAAATAGGCTGAGCAGTTTTCTTAGTTTGCTATGAGTTACTCTTTTATCTGTGCAATTTTTTCAGAAGAAAAAAATTAGTTTTTCTATCAAACCACAAACTGCAAAAGTTTCGACCACAGTGTCCGATGATGTTTTTGTTAAGTTGGGAAAGAAATTAAATGACAGAGTTTGGTACTATCTGAGGTTTCAGGCATCTAAGGGTTACTACAGTGTCTTTGGATAAATGTCTGTTCTAGTCCTTGGCCCTCTTTTTTTTTTTTTGACTTTGTATCTTCTGGATATTAATCCCTTATAGGCCATACTTTTCAACTGTTTTCTCCCATCCTGGTGGTTGGTTTTTCTTGCAAGGGTTAAAATGTGATGTCTCGTTTTCCATCTAGAGCGCTGACTCCAGTGAGAAAGGCTGAGTCGCTTGGACAATTAGCTTTATCTGAATTTTGGACTCTGTTAGCTTGTTCTCTCAGATCATAGGACTTGTTGGCAATTTTTTGTAAGAAAACATTTGTTTTGTGGGTGATAATTTATATCAGTAACAAACAATTTTAGATTTTTAAATTTTTGAATATCCAAGTAACTGAAATTAAAAGTATTAAACACCAAATTCAATATTATATTATTATTATTATTATTTTGTTATTGGGGGTCAAACTGAAGACCTTGACTATGCTAGGCAAAGTGCTCTAACACTGGGCTAAGCCCCCAGCTCCTTTTTGCAATTTTTACTTTGAGACTGGGTTTTACTAAATTGCCAGGCTGTTCTTGAACTCTTTATCCTGCCTCTGCCTGGAGAGTAGCTGAGATTATTAGAGTTGGATTACAGGAGTGTGCCACCACACCCAGTGTTTTTTTTATAAATGTTTTCTGCCTTTGTACTTTTTAAAAAAATGGTTTTAAATGGTTTCTTAAAAAATGGTTTTTTAAATGGGGATGGAACCAAGGGGGCTTTCTATCTCCAGCTACAGTCCCAGACCTATTTTATATTTTATTTGGAAACAGGATTTCGGTAACTTGCTTGAGAGCCTCACTAAGTCGCCGAGACTGGTTTCGAACCCGTATGATCCTCCTGTCTCAGTCTCCTAAGTACAGGAACTGCAAGAGTGCATCACCACGCCTGGCGTCTTTGTACTTACCTTGTAGTGTGTGTGTGTGTGTGTGTGTGTGTGTGTGTGTGTGTGTGTGTGTGTGTTGCTCTTTCATTGAGCTGCACTACCATCTCAGTTTTTTGGTTTTCTTTATTTTATTTTTCCTGTTACTGAGGAT
This sequence comes from Muscardinus avellanarius, assembly GCF_963383645.1. Taxonomy (NCBI): domain Eukaryota; kingdom Metazoa; phylum Chordata; class Mammalia; order Rodentia; family Gliridae; genus Muscardinus; species Muscardinus avellanarius. The sequence goes on from NC_137802.1 coordinate 34,373,185, forward strand.
TGAACTTGGGGGTATCTTACCTCTGAGCTATACTCTCAGCCTATTTTATTTCTTATTTTGGAAAGAGCGTTATACTAACTTTTTTTTTTTTTTTGTGAGTCTGGGGATGGAACCCAGGGACATTCTACCTCTGAGCTACACCCCCTGCCCTATTTTTTTTTTTAACCTTTATTTTGAAACCGGGTCTCACTGAGTTGCAGACGGCCTCACTAAGTAGCTGAGGCTGTCCGCGAACCGCGATCCTCAGGTCTCAGCCTCCCGGATGCTGGGATTCCAAGCGTGCCCACCACGCCCGGCAAGTGTTATACTAACTTTCAAAGAGCCTCTCTATGTTGTTGAGGCTGGCTTGGATCCTGAGATTCCCCGTCTTCATCTCCCACTTACTGGGATTACAGGCGTGCACGTCCATGTTAGTCTTATTTTCTCTCTTTCTTTTTTTTTTTTTTTTTGGTGGTACTGGGGTTCCCAGAAACCCTTCTACCTCTGGGCTGCACTCCTAGACACCTATTTTGTATTTTTTAAATTTGGAAACAGGGTCGCCGGGCGTGGTGGCGCACGCTTGTAATCCCCGCGCTTGGGAGGCAGAGACAGGAGGATCACGCAGGTTCGAAGCCAGCCGCGCACGCTGGCTTAGGAGACCCTGTTTCCAAATAAAAATGTAAAAATAGGTCTGGGAGTGTAGCCCAGAGGTAGAAGGGCTTCCAGGAACCCTAGTACCACCAAAAAAAAAAAAAAAAAAAAAAAAAAAAATTTGGAAACAGGGTCTCTTAAGCCAGCAAAGCTGGCTTCAAACCTGCACATCCTCCTGTCTCCGCCTCCAAAGCTCAGGGATCACAAGCTTGCCCTACCATGCCCGGCTTATTTTCTTTTTAAAATTTTTTCTTTTTTTGTGGTAATTGCAACTGAATGTTCAACCACAGAGCTACACTACACCTCTAGCCCTATTTTCTTTTTCTTTCGGTACTGGGGATTGAACCCAAGGCCATTCTACCTCCAAGCTATACCCCCAGCCCTATATTTTTTAAAAAAATTTTTATTTTGAAGCAGGGTCTCACTAAGTTGCAGAGGGCCTCATTAAGTAGCTGAGGCTGGCCACACACCTGGGATCCTCCTGTCTCAGCCTCCCAAGTACTGGGATTACAAGCCTGTATTACCAAGCATGGCTCCTAATTTTATTTTCTAATGTTGAAATGAGATCTCGCTAAGTTGTTGAAGACTTTCCTAAGTTGCTGAGGCTGGCCTCAAACCTGCTTTCCTTCTGTGTCAGCCTCCCAAGTACTGGAACTACATGTTTAAATAATAGGGCCTGGCAAGCTTGTTTGTATTTTTCTTTCTTTTTATGACTATCTACTGGATTCCTTTTTTACTAGTATATTCTTTACTCTTTTTCTCCTTTTTTTCTTTATTAATATCAGTAGAAGTCAAAATTATAACTTGTCATCCTTCACTCTTTGCATCCAAAGTACTATGATTACTGGTGTGCACCTCCAAGCCTGGTTTTTGTTTTATTTTTAATTTTTTAATTTTTTGTAGTACTGGGGTGGAACCCAGGGGCTTCCTACCTCTGGGTTATACTCCCAGACCTATTTTTATATTTTATTTGGAAACAGGGTCTCACTAGGTTGCTGAGAGCCTCACTAAGTAGTTGAGGCTGGCTTTGAACCTGTGCAATCCTCCTGTCTCAAGCCTCCTAAGCGCGGGGATTACAAGCGTGCGCCACCACGCCCAGCTTGTTTTTTATTTTTGCTGTACTGGAGGTTGAACTGAGAGCGGGGAGCATTCTATCTGAGCTATAGTCCCAGCCATATTTTTAATGTTTATTTTTTGAAGCAGGGTCTTACTTAGTTGTGGAAGGTCTCACGAAGTTGCTAAGACTGGCTGCGAACCTGTGATTCTCCTGTGTCAGCCTCCTAAATACTGGAATTACAAGTACCACCCTGCCCAGCTTTTTTTTTTCTTAATGGCACCAGGAATCTCATTATACCTCTGAGCTAAACCCCCAGCCCGATTTTTGTGTGTGTGTTGTGCTGAGGATTGAACCCAGGGGCATTTTGCCTCTGAGCTATGCCCCCAGACCAATTTTTATTTATTTTGAAACAGGGTCTCACTGAGTGTCAAAGGGGTTCAGTAAGTAGCTGAGGCTGTCCGCAAAGTACACTCATCCTGTCTCAGCCTCTCAAATGCTGGGATTACAAGCTTGTGCCACCATGCCCGGCCCCGGCCTGATTTAAAAAAATTTTTTTTTTTGGAAACGGGGTCTAACTAAGTTGAGGAGGGCCTCACTAAGTAGCTGACACCAGCTATAAACCATCTGGGATCCTCCTGTCTCAGCCTCTCAAGTACTGGGATTACAAACTTGTCCCACCACACCCAGCCAGCTTGTGCTTTTTGATAAGAATTAAAGGAGAGTAAACTTCCTTATCATGCCAACTGAAACTGGACTCTCTGGGCAATTTGGCCCTTATCTTTCTCCCTAGATTTCTAACTTTCTTTTTTTTAATGCTAGGGTCCATACCCAGGGGTGAACTATACTTCCCACTCTTTATTTCATTTTATTTTTTTGTGGAACTGGGGATTGAACCCAGTCTCATTCTACCTCCAAGCTACATCCCCAGTCCTATTTTTTTTTTTTTTTAATGGTCCTGGGGATGGAACCCAGAGGCTTTCTATCTCTGGGATACACTCCCAGACTTACTTTATATTTTATTTGGAAACAGGGTCTCACTAAGCTGCTAAGAGCCTCATTAAGTAGGTGAGGCTGACTTTGAACCTGTGCGATCCTCCTGTCTCAGCCTCCCAAGTGCTAGGATTACATCCGTGCACCAGCATGCATGGCTTCCCAGTCCTATTTTTAAAATTTTGAAACAGTGTCTCACTAAGATGCTGAGAGCTGCACTAAGTAGCTGATGTCAGCTACAAACCTGTGATCCTCCTGTCTCAGCCTCCCAAGTACTGGGATTACAAGCCTGTGCCACCAGGCCTGGCTGAATTTTATTTCTTTATTGTAAATAGAGTCTCACTAAGTAGCTGAATGTCTCGCTAAATTGTTGAGGCTTTCCTCGAATCTGTGATTCTTCTTTCTCAGCCTCCCCAGCACTGGGGTTACAGGCCTGTTCCTCCTGTTTTCTGGGAAGATCAGATGGCAGTCTGGTTTTTGTATTGCAAACATCAGTATGACGCCGGGCATGGTGGTGCACACTTGTAATTCTAGCATTAGGGAGGCTGAGACCAGAGGATCGCAGTTCGCGGACAGCCTCAGCTACTTAGTGAGGCCTTCTGCAACTTAGTGAGACCCTGTTTCAAAATAAAGAATTAAAAAGGGGGGGGGGCTGGAGGTGTAGCTCAGGTACAATGCCCCTGGGTTCTATCCCCAGTGCTGCCAAAAACAACAACAAAAACAACAACAACAACAAAAAAAAAAAAAAAAAAAAAAAACATCAGTATGAGTTATTCCAGTTTGGTTTTGGGGCTGAGTCTTGGACCTAGTGCAAGAGCGGTGTCTAAAACAATGAGGCCACATAATTTTCAACAACTTAACTCACATACCGTATCGACGTCCCCTCTTGGAAATATTGTTTTGTTTTGTTTTGTGGCAAATTAGATTGTTAGAGCACTGTCTTTTTTTTTCTTCTCTTTGAGACAGGGTTTCTCTGTGTTCCCTGGTCTGACTTCAAAATCTTGGGCTTATGTGATCATCCTTCCTTCTGCCTTAACCTCCCAAATAGCTTGCTGCTGTGCCTTGACTTCGATTTAATAAAGAAAATTTGGTTTTATTATTGAATCGTGAGCCCAAAGGCTGGGTTCTTTTTCCATGTCTTTAATTGTGGAGCCAGTGATAAGATTGAGCACTCATGGAACTATGAAGGGTAATTTTTCTTGGTCAAAAGAGAAGAGGAAGAGATAAACTAGAAAATCAGCACCCCAGCTTTTTAGGGCCAGGAAATTATAAAGTATAACAGAAATGTTGAGGGGGGTAGATAAAGCAAGACATGGTTGTTTACACTTGTAATCCCAGTACTTGGGAGTTTGAGATAGGAGGTTCCAGAGTAGCCTTAGTAATTTAGTGAGACCCTGTTTCAAAATAAAATAGAAAAAAGTCTTCTGGAGTAGCTTGGTGATAGAGAACTTCTGGGTACAACTCCAAGTACCAAAAAAAAAAAAAAAAAAAGGGATAATAGTAATGGAATATTCCAGAATTTTATTAAAATGAAATTAGATCCAACCAGTATTGATTTGCCCACCTCTGGACTTTAGGCACCTGGTCTTCAAAGCCTATCAAGGATGGGGTGGTTTATTTCTGGTAGGCCTCAGGTGATTCTAGACCAGGGTGGCCCATGCTGGGTGGCACACGCCTATAATTTTAGTACTACAGAGGCTGAGACTGGAGGCTTAGCAGCTTGAGACAAGTCTTAGCAACTTAGCAAGACCCTGTTTCAAAATAAGAAATAAGATATGTCTGGGGGTTTAGCTCAGAGATGGAATTCCCCTGGATTTCATCCTCTGTATCAAAAAAGGAAAGACTCTGGGCGTGTGGCTCAGGCTTGTAATCCCCACACTTGGGAGGCGGAGACAGGAGGATCGCACAGGTTCAAAGCCAGCCTCACTGGCTTGAGAGACCTTGTTTCCAAATAAAAATATAAAATAGGTCTGGGAGTGTAGCCCGGAGGTAGAAGGGTTTCCAGGAAACCCCAGTACCACCAGAAAAAAAAAAAAAAAAGGAAAGAAACCAAATTTTTAAGAGAAGAAAGTAATGAAGCCAAATAAAGGGAGAGTATATTTCTTTGATTAATGATTTATTTATTTATTTTTTTTTTTGCGGTACTGAGGATTGAACCCAGGGACATTCTACCTCTACATGTTCGCAGCTCTTTTTTATTTATTTAATTTTTTGTGGTACTGGAAATGGAACCCAGGGACATTCAGCCTCCAAGCTACACTCTATTTTTTTTTTTTTTTTTTGGTGGTACTGGGGTTCCTGGAAGCCCTCCTACCTCGGGGCTACACTCCCAGACCTATTTTTACATTTTTATTTGGAAACAGGGTCTCCTAAACCAGTGCGCGTGGCTGGCTTCGATCCTGCGCAATCCTCCTGGCTCTGCCTCCCAAGTGTGGGGATTACAAGCGTGCGCCACCATGCCCGGCCAAGCTACACTCTATTTAATACTTATTTATTACTTATTTATTTTATACTTATGTATTAATACTCTATTTAATATTTATTTATTGGTACTGGGGATAGAACCCAGAGGCATTCTACCTCTGAGCTACACCTCTATACCTATTTTTTATTCTTTATTTTGAAACAGGGTCTCATTAGTGAGGCAAATGGCCTCACTAAGTAGCTGAGGCTGTCTGTGAACTGTGATCCTCCTCTCAGCCTCCCAAATTCTGGGATTTCAAGCATGCGCCACCATGCCTGGCTTTAAAAAATTTTTTTTTTTGCCGGGCGTGGTGGCGCACGCTTGTAATCCCCGCGCTTGGGAGGCAGAGACAGGAGGATCGTGCGGGTTCGAAGCCAGCCGCGCGCGCTGGCTTAGGAGACCCTGCTTCCAAATAAAAATGGTAATGGTGTTCCTGGAAGCCCTTCTACCTCTGGGCTACACTCCCAGACCTATTTTTCCATTTTTATTTGGAAGCAGGGTCTCTTAAGCCAGCGCGCGCGGCTGGCTTCGAACCCGCGCGATCCTCCTGTCTCCGCCTCCCAAGCGCGGGGATTACAAGCGTGCGCCACCACGCCCGGCCATGCCTGGCTTTTAATCTTTATTTTGAAACTAGTTCTCACTAAGTTGTGGAGGGCCTCACTAAATTTTCGAGGCTGATAGCAAACCTGAGATCCTTCTGTCTTAGCCTTTTAAGCACTGATATTACAAGCTTGTGCCACCACACTCGGCTCCAGCTTTCTTTTTATTTTTTATTTTTTTTGCGGTACTGGGGATGGAACCCAGAGACATTCTACCTCCAAGCTATACCCCCCAGCCCTATTTTTTATTTTATTTTTTCTTTATTTTTTTTAGTGGTACTGGGGTTCCTGGAAGCCCTTCGACTTCCAGGCTACACTCCCAGATCTATTTTTATATTTTTTTATTTGGAAACAGGGTTTCTTAGGCCAGCAAGGCTGGCTTCGAACTTGCACGATCCTCCTGTCTCTGCCTCCCAAGTGTGGGATTGATTACAAGTGTGCCCCACCACGCCCGGCATCTATTTTTTATTGTTTTTTTTTTTTTTTTGGTGGTACTGGGGGTGGAACCCAGAGGCTTTCTACCTCCGGGCTATACTCCCAGACCTTTTTTATATTTTATTTGGAAACAGGGTCTCACTAAGTTGCTGAGAGCCTCACTAAGTAGCTGAGGCTGGCTTCGAACCCGTGTGATCCTCCTGTCTCAGCCTCCCAAGCGCGGGGATTACAAGCGTGCCCCACCACTCCTGGCTCTTTATTCTGTATTTTGAAACAGGGTCTCACTAACTTGTGGAGGCCTTACTGAGTAGCTGAGGCTGGCTGCAAACCTCTGTGACCCTCCTGTCTCAGCCTCCCAAGTACTGGCATTATAAGTCTGCACCACTACGCTTGGCTCTACTGATTTATTTTCTAAAGTGTTTGTTCTGATCAACATTCACCAGCAGGAATAGCAGCTTGTGCTTTACATCCTGACATTTTTTTTTTTTTTTGGCAGTACTAGGTATAGAACCCATGGGTATTCTACCTTCTAGCTACACCCCCAGCAAGCCATATTTTTAATTCTTTATTTTGAAACTGGTCTCACTAGGTTGCAGAGTGCCCCACTAAGTAGCTGAGGCTGGCTACGAACCTGCGATCCTCCTGTCTCAGCCTCCCAAGTACTTGGATTACAAGCGTGCACCACCACGCCTGACTGGGTTTTTCCTTTGTTTTTGATGATTCTGGGGGTGGAACTTGCTACGTACTAGCCACCTGCTTTACTTCAGAGCTATATCCCCAGCCTAGCTTATGTTGATATTTTTCTTTTTGGTACTAGGGATTGAAGTCAGAGGAATTACCTGTAGACAACTCCCCTGGCCCTGTTTGTTCTTTATTCTGAAACAGGTCTCACCTAGTTGGTCAGTGTCTTGCTAAATTGCTGAGGCTATTCTTAACTTTTGATTCTCCTGTCTCAGCCTCCCAAGTACTGGGATTACAGGTGTGTGCTACTGTACCCAACTCCTATTGAGTGTGTGTGTGTGTGTGGGGGGGGGGTATAGGGGATGGAACCCAGGGGCATTCTACCTCTGAGTTACATCTCTAACCTATTTTATTTTGAAATGAAGTTGATCTAAGTTGCAGATGGCCTAAGTTCTATCTATCATCTGTCTGTCTGTCTGTCTGTCTGTCTATCTATCTATCTATCTATCATCTATCATATGTCTTTCTTGTAGTACTGGGGATGGACCCAGGGCATTCCACCTCCGAGCTGCACTCTAGCCTTATTTTTATTCTTTCTTTTGAAACAAGGGCCTCACTAAGTAGCTGAGGCTGGCCTTGAACCTGCAGACCTCCTGTCTCAGCCTCCCAAGTACTGGGATTGTAAGAGTGCTCCAGGATACCCAGCTTCTGTTTGCTTTAAAAAATCATCCTGGGGAGGTAGTGTAATCCCAGCCAGTTAGAAGGCTGAGGTGGGAGGATTGCAGTCCTGGGCCCCCTTAAGTACCTTAGTAAGACCCTGTCTCAAAAAATTACAAGAATAAAGGGCTAAAAGGGCAGAGCATGTATCTCAGTGATAAAGTATCTTTGTGTTGTTCAATTTCTAGTATTACAAAAAACTAATTTTGATATTAATAGCATTAAAGTACAGTTGCTTTCCAGGGCCAGTATTGTGGGTTCTAAATTTGCTTCTTCATTACTGAATTCTAATGCAGATATGTCAAGAAATCTGGAATTCCAGGAACTGCATAGCACTGGGAATGACCCGCCGCTGCTGGTCATGATCGGCTACAGTGATGGAATGCAGGTGTGGAGCATCCCGGTGAGTGTGCAGGTGGCGGAAGCCTGGAGCTGACTTGCAGCATTGAGGGCCTCTGGTGCTGGCGCCAATTTCCCACCTTCATTAGGGTTTCTTCCATTCACAAGCATTTCCTCAAAGACTGCTCTTTGGGCAACATAATACGAGGAACTGGGAACCAGGGGCAAGTGGCCAAAGATGCTGCTGCATATGTCCAGTAGATTGGGTCGGGAACTTACATATCACTTCACCTGCAATGGTTGATTGTCCTTCTCAGTAACTCTTATGTAGGGATTGCTATTACCTTTCCTATTATATGGAAGAGCACGCAGAGGCTTATGGAAGCTGCTCCCCCTTCTTATTGACTGACACAGGGGTTGAGCATGGCGGGCAAAAGTGGCCCACCACTGCGCCACATTTCCAGCCTTTTAGTTTTAATTTTATTCTTTGTGGTACTGGGGATTGGACCCAGTGGCATTCTACCTCTGAGCTATACCTCCAGCCCTATATTGTTTTTTTTGCTTTTGAAACAGGGCCTCACTAGGTTGCTGAGAGTCTTGCTACATTGCCCAAGCTGTCCTTGAATCTGTAGTTCTCCTTATCAGCCTTCAAGGTACTGGGATAAGAGGTGTGTGCTACCACATTCGTCAAACTTTTTTTTTTTTTTTTCTGGTCTGGGGATGGAACCCAGGGGCATTCAACCTCCGAGCTACACCCCCTGCCCTATTTTTTATTCTTTATTTTGAAACCGGGTCTCACTGAGTTGCAGAGGGCCTCACTAAGTAGCTGAGGCTGTCCGCCAACCACGATCCTCCTGTCTCAGCCTCCCGAATGCTGGGATTACAAGGGTGAGCCACCACGCCTGGCTCAGCACATTTTTATTTTGAGCTAGGGTGTTGCTAAGTCTCTGAACTTCAAATTCAAGATCCACCTCCTCACCCTTTCAAGGATCTCAGGCATGCACCAGCATTTGTGATTTGCAATCCTTGTTTTTCTTGCTTTAAAAAACTTGGTTTTAGCTGGCCTTGGTGGCATACGCCTGTAATCCCAGTACTTAAGAGGCAAAGTCAGGAGGATCACAGGTTGGACAGTCTCAGCAAGTAGTGAGACTTTCATCGACCTAATAAGATCCTGTTTTTTTAGCTGGGCGTGGTGGCGCATGTTTGTAATCCCTGCGCTTGGGAGGCTGAGACTGGAGGTTGGCACAGGTTCAAAGCCAGCCTCAGCTACTTAGTGAGGCTCTCAGCAACTTAGTGAGACCCTGTTTCCAAATAAAATAGAAAATAGGTCTGGGAGTGTAGCCCGGAGGTAGAAGGGCTTCCAGGAACCCCAGTACCATCAAATAAATAAATAAGCCGGGCGTGGTGGTGCATGCTTGTAATCCCCACACTTGGGAGGCTGAGACAGGAGGATCACACGGGTTCGAAGCCAGCCTCAGCTATTTAGTGAGGCTTTCAGCAACTTACTGAGACCCTGTTTCCAAATAAAATAGAAAATAGGTCTGAGAGTATAGCCCGGAGGTAGAAAGCCCCTGGGTTCCACCCCCAGTACCACACACACACACACAAAAAAGATTCTGTTTTATTTATTTATTTTTGTGGTACTGAGTATAGAACCCAGGGACCTTCTACCTTCAGGCTGTACCCCGACCTCTTTTATATTTTATTTGGAAGCAGGGTCTCAATAAATTGCTGAGAGCCTCACTAAGTAGCTGAGGCTGGCTTTGAACCTGTGCGATCTTCCTGTCTCAGTCTCCCATGCGCTGAGATTACAAGCGTGTGTGCCACCATGCCCAGCTCAAGACCCGATTTTAAATTAAAAATAAAAAATAGGGCTGGGTTGTAGTTTGGAGGTAGAATGCCCCTGGGTTCAATACCTAATATCAAGGAAAAAAAAAAAAAAACAAAACCCAAAACCTTAGGTTTTTTTTCCAGAGGTAGGAATCCTGTTGGTATGTGATGGATTTAGAAATATTCTCTCAGTGGGTGTAGTGGCACACGCTTGTAATCCCAGTACTTGGGAGGCTGAGACAGGAGGATCACAGGTTCAAAGCCAGTCTCAACAACTTAGCAAGGCACTCAAACTTAGGGAGATACTTTTTCTAAATAAGAAATAAAATTAATCATTTTGTCTCAGCCTCACAAATACCAGGATTACAAGCATGGGCCACCACATCCGGCTGTTATTTTATTTATTTATTTTTGTGGTTCTGGGGATAGAACCCAGGTGCATTCTACCTCTGAGCTACACTCCCAGCCCTATTTTTTATTCTTTATTTTGAAACAGGGTCTCACTGAGTTGCACAGGGCCTCACTGAGTAGCTGAGGCTGTCTGCGAACTGGGATTCTCAGGTCTCATCCTCCTGAATGCTGGGATTACAACTTGCGCCATCACAACCAGCTATTCTCTGACCCTTTTTTTTTTTTTTTTTGCGAGTCTGGAGATGGAACCCAGGAGCATTCGACCTCTGAGCTATACCCTGTGCTTTTTTTTTTTTTTTTTTTAATCTGTTATTTTGGAACAGGGTCTGAGTTGTAGAAGGCCTCACTAAGTAGCTGAAGATGTCCGCGAACCGTGATCCTTCAGTCTCAGCTTCCCAAAGCTGGGATTACAAGCATGCGCCACCATGCCCGGCTCACAACCAGCTATTTTCTTTTCTTTTTCTTTTTTTTTTTTTTTGTGGTATGGGGGTGGAACCCAGGGGCTTTTCTACCTCCGGGCTATATTCCCAGACCTATTTTGTATTTTACTTCAAATTAGGGTCTCACTAAGTTGCTGAGAGCCTCACTAAGTAGCTGAGGCTGGCTTTGATCCTGTGTGATCCTCTTGTCTCAGCCTCCTAAGTACTGGGATTACAATAGTGTGCCACCACGCCGGGCTCTCTAATATTTTTTGTTTTAAACAAGTTCTCCCTAAGTTGCAGAAGTCCTTACTAAGTAGCTGAGGCTGTCCTTGAACTGCAGCTCTCCTGTCTCAGCCTCCCAAGTACAGGATTACAAGCCTTGCCTCTATGTCAGGCTTGTGTTTTTTTCTTTTTGTTTTTGGAGAAATACCTCTTCGTTGTGATTAGAGAAAAGAACTTTATTTATTGTTTTTTTTTTTTTTTGTGGTACTGGGAATGGAAACCAGGGGATTTCTACCTCTGGGCTACACTCCCAGACCTATTTTTTATATATACATTTTATTTGGAAGCAGGGTCTAATTTGCTGAGAGCCTCATTAAGTAGCTGAGGCTGGCTTCAAACTTTTGCAATTCTCCTGTCACAGCCTCCCAAGTCCCGGGATTACAAGTGTGCGCCACCACGCCCGGCTTGAGAAAAGAGCTTTATAAGTGTAACTTTTTCACATTAATATAGATGACATTTTTCTCCGTGTGACCTTTGTTGACGGGATTGAAGTCAGAAGAACCTATAGTTTAACAAGAAGGTTGAGCCGTGCCTGATGTGGGTGTTGACTGGATGGAGCACATTCCTTTGGTGGGACTCAGATTTCTTTAACTGCCCACTTGTTTTGATTATAATTAGAGCTATTACTTTTAATAGTTTTAAGTAAGTTATCTTGTATTTTTACTTATTTATTTTTTTTGCATTACTGGGGATTGAACCCACGGCATTCTATCTCCAACTATACCCCCAGCCCTTCTTTTATTCTTTATTTGAAAACAGGATCTCATTGATTTTCAGAGGGCCTCACTAAGTAGCTGAGGGTGGCTGTAAACTTGCAATCATCCTGTCTCAGCCTCCCAAGTACACCACACCCAGGTTTAACTTCTATTAATCTCTGAACTTATTATTATTATTATTATTATTATTATTATTATTATTGCAGTTCTGGGGATGGAACCCAGGAGCATTCTACCTCCAAGCAGCACCTCCAGTACTATTTTTTATTCTTTATTATGAAACAGGGTCTGAGTTGCAAAGGGCCTCACTAAGTAGCCAAGGCTATCCGCGAACTGCAATCCTCCTGTCTAAGCCTCCCAAATGCTGGGATTATAAACTTGCATCACAATGCCTGGCAACATGTAGTTACTTTTATAACCAAATCCTAAGCCATTTTTCAGGTGGCTGTACCATTTATATTTCTCCCAACAGTGTATGAGCTGTGCTATATCTTTGCCTATATTTGTAGCCCAGAGGTAGAAGGGTTCCATACCCAGTACCACCAAAAAAAAAAAAAAAAAAAATCTAAGCCAGGCGTGGTGGCACAAGTTTGTAATTCCAGTACTTGAAGGCTGAGACAGGAGGATCCAGGATCCTGGCTAGCCTCAGCTATTTAGTGAGGATCTCTACAACTTAGTAAGATCCTGTTTCAAAAAAAAAAAAAATTAAAAATATGGGTGAGAGTGTAAGGTAGAATGTCCCTGGTTTTAACCCCTGGTATCACAACAACAACAACAACAACAACAACAACAAAGAATTTAAAAATTATCTGCATCCCCCCCCACTTAATAATTTGCTCCCCCCCCCACTTAATAATTAAGTTTTAGCCAGTTGCGGTGGTGTACATCTATAATCCTGTACTTGGGGTGTTGACAGGAGGATTGCAGGTTCGAGGCTAGCCTTACCAATTTAGTAAAACCCTGTTTCAAAAATAAAATGGTAGGCCGGGTGTGGTGGCGCATGCTTGTAATCCCTGTTCTTGAGAGGCTGAGACAGGAAGATCGTACAGGTTCGAAGCCAGCCTCAGCTACTTAGTGAGGCTCTCAGCAACTTAGTGAGACTCTGTTTCCAAAATATAAAATATAAAATAGGTCTGGGAGTGTAGCCCTGAGGTAGAAAAGCCCTAGTACCACCCCCCTCCCCAACAAATGTACTAGGGATGTAGTTCAGAAATAGAATGCCCCTGGGCTTGATCCTAGTGCAAAAAAAAAAAAAAGTATGTAAAGCCAAAGTTGCACTGTATTTATATTCGTTGTAATTAATAGAGTTCTTATTTAAAATTTCCAATCGATAAGAAATTCTAGGAACACACCCCTTTTAAGATTTTTAATTTTCTCATATGTTTGAGTGGCTACTTAGATTTCTTTGTAATTTTGCAGTATTCAGTATTTTAAGTGAAATCATGAACTTGCGTTCACCATGTGGAAGGCGGAGGCTTTGAGACTATTCCCTGGAGCTCTGTAGATACTCAAAATGTGACGCTAGGTGTCGCTAGCACATTAGTTTATGAAAAGTGTAGTTCTTAAGGGAAATATTTGCCCTTTAGCTGTTAGTATAGCTTTTACATGTTAAAAGCTTTAGACCAAACATAGAAGGGCATATTTGAGGTAAATACCAATTAGTTGATTATTTATTAGAAGTTGGGTGCCAGTAGGCCTTGCCGTGTTAGGACTGTTTGCCAGGAAACCATTTTTATAGGTTTCATTTGGAAATAATATAAAGTAAGCAATTTGAGTACACTTATCGTAAGCATAGAATGTTTGGAGCACAATCAAAAAGTTGCCTGTACTGAGCATTTGGTTTTGTTTGTTCCAGTCTCTTCCTAGTGGAAAGAGAAGGAACAGTGAGTGGCTCGTTAACCATCTGTAGTGGAAACGCTGGGTGTGGCGGGGAGGACAAAGGCCCCAGTGAAGAGCTGTATTGACATAACTTCTGGAAACTACCCATCTTAGTTGACGGGAATATTTTTTCCTGTGTGTGTGGATGCAAATGCATGTATATACAAAGGCATGTGCTCAAATGGACACACACACCCACCCCTAGAGTTTGAACCCAGAAACATTTTACCTCTGAGCTATACCCCCAGCCTATTTTATTTATTTTGAACCAGGGTCTCACTAAGTTACTGAGTTTCTCTTTAAACCTATGATCCTCTTGTCTCAGCCTTCTATGAATTGGATTTATAGGTATATAGTACCACACCTGACTATATTTATATTTATTTTCCTTTTTTTCCCCCCTTCCTCTCCTTTCCCTTCTCCTTTTCTTCCTTCCTCCTCCCCTTTCCTTTCCTTTCCATCTTTTCCTGGGGATTGAACTCAGGGGCATTTTCCTTCTCAGCTACACTCCCAGTCCTTTTTATTTCATTTTTATTTGGAAACAGGGTCTCCCTACATTGCTGAGGCTGACCTCTGATCTGCTATTCTCTTGTCTCAGCCCTCCAAGTACTGGGTTTATAGGTGTGCAACACTATGCCTTTCTTAAAATTCAACTAATTCCTCAATCTTTTCATCAGTTTGTCTGGAAACAATCTGAGAGAGACTCAAACTAATTTTAATAATTCTTGCTCTTTTTTTCTCCATCTATTTTATTTACAGCATAGTCCTTTCTTCTAAAATCTCCATTTTTATTAATATTACCTTACGTTTTACATTCTGCCACACTGAAACCTCAGTGTTTCTGTTAACTATCAGGAGATAGCAGTGTAACTAAGACCTACCCAGGTGTTGTGGTACATGTCTATATTACAGGATATGAGAGGCTGAGACAGGAGGATTGCAGGCTTGCCATCCGCCGCAGCCACTTAACGTGGCCCTCCACAATCTAGTGAGACCCTGTTGTGAAATATATATATATATATATATATGTATAAATATATATAATCTAAGACCTGAGTTCTTTGACCTGAGATAATATTATACTTTGGGGAGATTTTGCTATGTGTTTGTACTTTTTGTCAGTGGTACTCAACTGGAAGTGATTATATTCCTAAGGGGACATTTGGTTATTTTTTTGTCATGACTGGGAATTGCTACTGGCATCTTCTGAGAAGTCAGAGATATTGCTAAAGCTTCAGTGTACAGAAACACTTCCACAACAATGAATCGTCGAGTCCAGAGCATCAGTAGTGCTGTGCTTGACTAACCCACTGCGTGATCATAGCATGGGGTATGTCTGCCTGTATCTTAGACACACAAGTCAATGAAACCACCATGGGGAAGAACGTAGAAGATATTATTCTCACTCATGATATTTTCCAGTCAATATTCTTCTTCCCTCTATGGTCTGGCAGTCCGTAATCTGATCACACATGTGTTTTGCATGTGTTAAGCTTTCAATTGATGTCCACTGTATATAATCTTTCCTGTCGGTCTCCTTTGCTCAACATCTATTTTAGTTTCGTCCCACTCAACATGTAATAAAACGATGAACTAAAGGCAAGCCATTTTGTAGGTCTGAGTGACTGTGAAGTGTTTATGACAGCTGCTGGGCCGACACTCTGCCATGGTGTCACGTTGACTCCTGAACACCTTCCCGTCTGCCTCCTGGCGTGCGTGTCAGCGTGGTCTTGAGTGGTTTTACATTAACATCTAGCCAAAGCCAGATCTTTTGACTACAGAAGTGTTACTTGCAAATGGAAGATACCATTAGAGCAGCTTCAAAGGGCTGGAATGGTGTTTGGATTGGTGGGGCTGAAGTAATGGCTGGAGCCTTAAGTGTAACGTCTAAATCGGCGTCACGGAGCTGCAGGAATGTGTGAGTTCAAACTGCTCGTCTTTGATCTTCCTCTGGAAAGTCAGGCTGAAGGGAAAAGGTTAAAGTCGCCTTGAAATGCGCCATTCTGTGTATACAAAGAATTGCAAGTACGAAAATATGCTTACGAGTGCCCTTCATTATTTGTGTTCTGCGGTTTGCACACTGTTCTTGAAGCTTGCTCCCTCGTTACTTTAAATTTTGTATTCTGTATGTAGTGTCAAGAGCAAAGTACAGACCGCATTTGTTACGTGGTTAGCCAGCATCTGTTCTATGAGTTGTCAGTCCTCGCAAATACGCGCTGTACGTGGTCTCTGTGCCTTGCATTTTCCCCCTTAATGGTGTACAGAGTAGGTGACAGAGAGCCTGGAACTCTGACGGTAACGGAATCATTTGTGGTTAGGCAGACAAAAATAAAATAAAAAACGTGTTCCCTGCTTTCCCCAAATTTTAGGAGCTTTCCAAAGGGCTGCTCCTTCCCATCAGGAATATACTCCTCAAACCCTTTTTCTGAAGTTTTTGAAGACTTTGAGGCAGAGCTGTAGCATGCAAAGTAAATCACTGGCAGTAACTGGTTAGAGGAAAAACAAAAACCAAACCAAACGCCAGAGTTTAAAAACTGTTTGGATACAGTTTACTAGTAGGATTAATAGGAAATTCTTTTTTTCTTTACTATTCTACTGGGAATTGACCTCAGGAGCATTTGGACCTATACCACCAGCCTTTCTTTCTCTTTTTTTCTTTCTTTTTGAAAGAGGATCTTGCTAAGTTGCTAAGGCTGACCTTGAACTGCCATACTCCTGACAGCCTCCCAAGTACTGGGTTTTCAGTCTTGGGCTACTATGCCTGGCTCCAATTTTAAACTTTTATAAATATTTTCTGTATATATTTAAATTGAAGGTTATTACTGTTTTTGAGTAGTTTTAGGTTTATAGAAAGGTTGAAAGTATAGAGTCTATGAATCCCTATACCACTCCAACCCCTTTTCTTGGATTATTATTCTCTTATTATATTAGTGTAGTACATTTGTTAAAACTAATGAGTCAGTATTGACACATTACGATGATGATTTTTTTTTTTTTTGGTGGTACTGGGGTTCCTGGAAACCCTTCTACCTCTGGGCTATACTCCCAGACACCTACTTTTTATATTTTTATTTGAAAACAGGGTCTCTTAAGCCAGCGAGGCTGGCTTCCAATCGGCGCGATCCTCCTGGCTCCGCCTCACAAACCCGGGGATTACAGGCGTGCACCACCATGCCCAACTTGACACATTATTAATAACTAAAGTTCTTATAGTATACTTTTTCCTAGTGAGAAATTTTATTTGTCATTTTTCAAGTTTAAAATTAATAGGATGAAAGCAGGGCGTGGTGGCGCATGCTTGTAATCCCAGCATTTGGGAGGCTGAGACAGGAGGATTGTGTAGTTTGAAGCCAGCCTCAGCTACTTAGGCTCTCAGCAACTAAGTGCGACCCTGTTTCCAAATAAAGAATAAAAAACAGGTCTGGGGTGTTGCTAGGAGGTAGAATGCTCCTGGGTTCCACCCCTAATACCACACACACAAAAAAACTAATGATCATTTTGAGGAAATTAGTTGTGTTATATGAAACAATCTATAGTGTTATATGAAACAATCAGAAAAGATAAGTGCATCTGTATATCTCACTGGGGCTAAAGAATACATGTTGCAGTTAGAAAAATACACATAGATGTTAGAGAGGGCGGAGACTGTCTGAGAGTGGAGAACTGCTCCAGAGACAGATGGTAGGCCCTCCTGCAGTGGTCCTTTCCTCCAGGGCTACAGAATAGGAAGTAATGCTCCAGTGAGGGCAAGAACAGAAGACACCACAGCGTGGCCTTTAGTATGTTATTATACCACATTTCTAGGAATTACATATTGATTGCGTGCTCTGAGAAAGAGGGGCAAAGGCCTGTCATGCTAAATATCACGAACATAGAACAATGACCCATTGTAGGCTTGCCATTTATCCACCATTTCATTCCCGAAGCTTCTCCTTTGTGTTTTAATTTTTGAGTGCCAATTATATGCTACATACTTCCAAATACACAATCTTATTAACAGATTCCTTGTTACATAAATATGTTACTTCCCTTAGTTGAAAGCCAAACTTGGTTGTAGCAAATTTGTATAGCCAATAAACACAATCCAGTTTGTTTCCCACTAGAGTAAACTGTTAGGAACTGATGTGTGGAACTCGTAATGGCTGATGTGGTATGTTGCTGTGCTTTGTTTTGTTTCCACGGGCCTTGGTTTGGGGAACAGGAGTAAAGCTTCCAAGTTCTCAGAAAGAGGCGGCTTTTGCTCTGTCAGGCTTCCCAAGGTGCACTCAGCTGTTACTTATCCAGGGAACTCTGACCTGGATGGGATTTTTGACGGAAAAGCAAAATTTCCTTGGGAGAAACCTGAATATTTTTTTTCTCTTTTATTTTTGCCAGTCTGGGGATGAAACCCAGGGCATTCAACCTCTGAGCTATACCCCCTGCCCTATTTTTTTTATTATTTTGAAACAGGGTCTCACTGGGTTGCAAAGGATCTCGGTTCGAGGACGACCTCAGCTACTACTTCGTGAGGCCCTTTGCAACTCAGTGAGACCGTTTCAAAATGAAGAATAAAAAAATAGGGCTGGGGGTATAGCTTGGAGGTAGAATGCCCCTGGGTTCCATCCCCAGTACTGGAAAAAAAAAAAAGATAAAAAAGAATAAAATAGGGCTGGGTATCAAAAGAAGACTTCCCTGCATTCCATTCTCAGTACCACAGAAACACCTGTGTTTATGAAAGTTTAGCTCTCTTGTGTCGTTTTTCTAGTTTGGGTGTTAGGGTGATGCAAACCTCGTAAAATGAGCCAAGAAGTATTCTCTGTGCTTTTATCTTCTGAAAGAGATTTTAGAGAACTGGCATTATTTCTTAAGTATTGAGTACAGTTCAACCGTGAACTCACCTGGGCCTGCTCTCTTCATTTTGGAAGGTTATAAACTGCTGATTTAGCTTTGTCATGGATACGGACCTGTGTCTGGGGCAGAGGGTTCTCTCAGAGGCAGAGCGGGAGCCGAGCTGGCTGAGGCCAGCGGCCTGAGGCCCTGGGTCCCCCAGCAGGACGCACTAGCTGGAGATGGTCGCTGCTGCCGCTGCTTGTGGGGTTTGGCAGATGGTCTCTGAGATCCTTCTTTTCGTCTGCTTTGTCAGTGTGGGCGTCAACTTGCTCATCACTTTTTCTATGTCTAAGGGGTCTGTTAGGATCTCCCCTCTTTTCCTTTCTGCTATTAGGAATTTGTGTCTTCTGTCTCTTAACCTGGCTAGAGTTTCAGTGATTTTTATTGAACACTTTAGAGAACCAGCTTTCGGTTTCATTGAGTTTTCTGTATTGCCTTTTTTCAGTTTTATTGGTTTTTTGCTCTGTGTTTATTTACTTCTGCTTACTTTGCTGTTTGTTTTCTCATTTTGCAAAGTGGACTTTTAACATTTACTTTAGATCTTACATCTTTTTCAAATGTATATATTTAGTGTTAAAAATTTCACGTTGTCTCTGTTTTCTGCCTTTTACAAATTTTAATTAAGTTGAGTTTTAACTTTTATTTTGATAACAATAAATATATTTTGTGGTGGTACTGGGGCTGGAACCCAGGGGCTTTCTACCTCTGGGCTACACTCCCAGACCTATATTTTATTTTATTTGGAAACAGAGTCTCACTAAGTTGCTGAGAGCCTCACTAAGTAGTTGAGGCTGGCTTTGAACCTGTGTGATCCTCCTGTCTCAGCCTCCCAAGTATTGGGATTACAGCATGCGCCACCCCGTCTGGCTACTTAAATAGCAATATTTAAAAAAATTTCCAGAGCTTTTGCCTTTGACCTATATGTTATATGTAAGGGTGTTGTTTAATCTCTGTTATTTTCCTGCCTTTAGTTTGTACTTTTCATTCCACTGTGCTGTGAGCAAAGGCACTACGTGGTTTCTAGTTGACAGAGAGTGTGTAGGGTCCGTGAGACGAGCGTCTGAGTTAAAGATGACCAAGTGGTATTTTGTTGCCCTAGCACCATCACTGTAGTTTGAGATGATTGGTTATTGCTCTATTTGGGAATAAGGGAATTTGATTAGGCAACGAAAGCTCTCCTGTCTTCCATAGTTTTTTTGAAATGAATCCTTGAATCTCATTTATATTCTATAGTCATTTCCGTCTCTGGAAATCATGGCTCCTTCAAGATGCAATTCTTCCGTCATTGATCCTCATGGATGTTCATTGTAATAGAGACCATTTGTGTATTTAGTTTGAGGCAGTGTTACATATTTAGGGGGGGCTGATTTATTCATTTTATTTACTGTCTTCTTAAAGATTTAAATTCATGATTTCTGTATACCCACCGATATGATAGGTGTACACTAATATTTGGGTAAGATGTGGAGCAGACAGAACCCCCCATACGTTGTTCCTGGAAACATAAGTTGTCACGATCATTTGTAAAACAATATTGTTTCCAGGCATGGAGGCGCACGCTTGTAATCCCGGCATTCGGGAGACTGAGATTGGAGGATCGCGGTTCTCAAAAAGTTAGGGCTAGGGGTATATCTTGGAGGTACAGTGCCTTACAAAAGGTATACCTAAATGTACATACTACTAGATACAAATTTCAAAGAAATACATATATATTGTTATCAAAACACATCTAAGCCGGGTGTTGTGGTGCAGGCTTGTAATCCCAGTATTCCGGAGGCTAAGACCAGAGGATCGCGGTTCGTGGACAGCCTCTGATACTTAATGAGGCCCTCTGCAACTCAGTGTGACCTGGTTTTAAAATGAAGAATAAAAAATATGGCAGAGGATGTAGCTCGAAGGTCGAATACCCCTGGGTTCCATCCCCAGATCCACAGAAACCCACAAAAAAACCCATCTATAAGATACTCAGCCAGGCTTTGTGGCACACACTTGTAATCCCTGTGCTTGGGAGGCAGAGACAGGAGGATCGCGCAGGTTCGAAGCCAGCTGCGCGCGCTGGCTTACGAGACCCTGTTTCCAAACAAAAATAGGTCTGGGAGTGTAGCCCGGAGGTAGAAGGGCTTCCAGAAACCCCAGTACCACCAAAAAAAAAAAAAAAAAAAAAAAAAAAAAAAAAAAAAAAAAGATATTCATTGTACTGTAATTCATGTTATTTTCAAAGTAGTAAAATAAAGATTCATATAGAACTGTAAAATGATACAGGTGCCAGGCATGGTGGCACATGCTTGTAATCCCTGCGCTTAAGAGATCCTGTTTCCAGATAAAATATAAAATAGTTCTGAGAGTGTAGCCCAGAGGTAGAAGGCCCCTGGGTTCCATCCCCAGAACCACCAAAAAAAAAAAAAAAGAGACAGGTGACCTAGATTGACCTAGATCTTATTTATCCTATTGAAATGAATTAGGAAATTTTTACAGTAAGTTCAAAGGAAAAGGTGGAGAACAGATATAGGTAATTAGGGGTGCTAAAATGAGCTTGTTATTAGATTTAGACCTTGCTAATATCCTGTTGGCACTGAAATGTACTGCTCGGGTTGGGGATGTAGGGCAGTGGTAGGACGCTTGCCTTGCCTACCTGGGTTTGATTGACATCATTACCACTAAGCACCAAAAAACCAAACCAGAACAAAAAAGCAGTTACCTTTTCTGCAGGGTAGAATTCAGTTGAATTTTTACTATACAAAACTCATTTACCTCTGGATTGTTGTAATATAGCCTAGTCAAGCAGAATATAAAGTAATAATGACAGGATCCCTGTGGAATCATAACGTCATGGCCTCCTCTAGAGAACTCTTAGTACTCCATTAGAGAATCCCCAGTAATCTTTTCCCATTTCAAAAGCTTTCGCAATTTTTATTGATATCTTAAGATACAAAATATTGGAAGCAACAAGAGAATGCATCAGATTATAGTATTTTCTTACAATGGAAGTCTATATAGAAACCATAAATAAGAGCCAGAAAAACTACAATCACATGCAACAAATTATTTTTATTTTATTTTTTTATTTTTTATTTTTTGTGGTACTGGGGTAGAACCCAGGGGCTTTTCTACCTCCGGGCTACACACCCAGACCTATTTTATACTTTATTTATTTATTTATGTGGTACTGGGGTTCCTGGAAGCCCTTCTACCTCCGGGCTATACTCCCAGGCCTATTTTTTATATTTTTGAAACAGGGTCTCTCAAGCCAGCGCTGCTGGCTTCAAACCTGCGTGATCCTCCTGTCTCCGCCTCCCAAGTGTGGGGATTACAAGCGTGCGCCACCACGCCCGGCTATTTTATACTTTATTTGGAAACGGGGGTCTCACTATGTTGCTGAGAGCCTCACTCAGTAGCTGAGGCTGGCTTCGAACCTGTGCAATCTTTCTGTCTCAGCCTCCCAAGCGCTGGGATTATAAGCGTGCACCACCATGCCCGGCTTTATTTTTATGTGTGCGTGCGTGCGTGCGTGCGTGCGTGTGTATGTGGTTTTGAGCACCACGAGCATTTCACCTCTGAGCTACACCCTCAGCACTCTTTTATTCTTATTTTGAAACAGGGTCTTGGTAGGTTGCTGAGAGTCTCACTACTTGCTGAGGCTGTCCTCAAACCTGCAGTTCTCCTGTCTCAGCCTCCCAAGTATTGGGATTAACTAGTCATTTGTGCATTTTAAAATAGATATTATCACCAGGCATGGTGGTGCATGCTTGTAATCTCAGCATTTGGGAGGCTGAGACAGGAAGATCACAGTCTTGGACAGCCTCAACTACTTAGTCCTTTGCAACTCAGTGAGACCTTGAGTTGAGACATTTATTTGTTTATTTATTTATTTTGGTGGTATTGGGGTTCCTAGAAACCATTCTACCTCCAGGCTACACTCCAAGACCATATTTTAATTTTTTAATTTTGTTATTTTTTTTTTGGTGGTACTGGAGTTTCTGGAAACCGTTCTACCTCCGGGCTACACTCCCAGACCTATTTTTATACATTTTTATATGGAAACAGGGTCTCTTAAGCCAGCGTGGCTGGCTTCGAACCTGTGCCTCCCAAGCATGGAGATTATAAGCGTGCTGCCACCATGCCGGGCAAGAGACCTTTATTTTATTCAAAATAAAGAAAGAGATGGGTGTGGTGGCGCAGGCTTGTAATCCCAGCATTTGGGAGGCTGAGACTGGAGGATCACAGTTTGCGGACAGCCTCAGCTACTTAGTGAGGCCCTCCACAACTTAGTGAGACCCTGTTTCAAAATAAAGAATAAAAATAGGGCAGAGGGTGTAGCTCAGAGGTCAAATGCCCCTGGGTTCCATCCCTAGACACCCCCCCTCCCAACACACACAAAGAATAAATAATAGGGCTGGGGATATAGCTCAGAGGTAGAATGCCCTTGAGTTCCATCCCAAAAAATTGCCAAAACACACACTCATACAGTTATCACTGGGTTGGGATGTATCCCCCAGGTAGAATGCCCTGGCTTCCATCCCTGGTGCCACCACCATACACAGAGTTCATTATCTTTAAATAAAGTTTGCCAAAAAATCATTTGCAAAGCACAATGCTCCATTTTCCTAGTGTCAACAGAAGATGGGTGTAAACGTGCTCGGTTGTCCTAATTTCATGCATTGTAAAGCATTATTCTTATTACCCATGGTAGTGGATTGAATTTTCCATTTGGCAGTCCGCTGGACATCATGATTTCAGAAACAAGTGTGGCTCTGAGGGACGGGTGACCTTCATTTGCGTTTAGATTTCACTGTAAGCATTTGCGCAGCTTGCCCAGAAGTTTTATAACCTTTCCCGTGTGTATGTTACTGTCTCGGCTGTTGTGATTTTTTTTGTTGTTTTGCCTTAGATTGAGTTGTGAGATTCTTGTACTCCACCGCCCCTTTTTGGGTTTGGTATGTAATTTGCATATTTTCACCATGCGAAAGCTATTTTCTATGGTTGGAAAATATTTTTTTCCCTACAGTGTGAACAAATCATTCTTTGTTCTCGTTATTGTGCCTCCAAGCTGGCACGTCCAGTTTATGCCCCAAACAACAGAAGTCTGTCATCAGAAATTAAAATGCGAGGAGGAACAAAGCAGAGACGGGAGCAGCTCTTGAGGGGTTTCTGCCCCGCTCGCTGCTCTCTCCCCAAGTCTCCACCGGGCCGGGGCTGCCTCGGACACTCCTTCCTGGGGCTTCTCGTCTTCACTGGTGTCCCTGGCTTAATGTCAACCTACAGCTCTCAAGGCCTTTCAGATCTTCATCTCTGAGATTCTTTGCCATTTTCTTTCCTCCTACTCTCCCCTCCCCCCCTTCCTCTTAATTTTGGTATTAGGGATTGAACCCAGGTGCATTCTACCTGTGAGCTACAACTCCATCTCCTTTTTTTTAAAAAAAATTTATTTATTTATTTTGAGGTACTGGGGATGGAACCCAGGGGCATTCTACTTCCAGGTGACACCTCCAGCCCTATTTTTAATTCTTTATTTTGAAACAGGCTCTCACTGAGTTGCAGAGGGCCTCACGAAGTAACTGAGGCTGGCTACAAACCGCGATCCTCCTGTCTCAGCCTCCCAAATGCTGGGATTACAAGTGTGCGACACCACACCCAGCTTTTTATTTATTTATTTTTTTAGATAGGACTGCTAAGGGTCTCACTGGGTATCACATCTGGCCTTGAATCTGTGGTCCTCCCTTCTCAGCCTCCCAAATACTGGGATGACAGGTGTGCCCACGTCACCCGCCAGATTCTTTGCCCTTTCAACGAGTTCTTTTTTAGAAACTTAAAGTCATGTCTACGGCCTTTAAAAATATTTTGATACTCATTTATTTGGAAGTGAAATTATCAGTGAACATACTGGATAAAAATGTTAGAAGCAGAGGCTACAAGGACATATACTAAAATGTCCACATTCTAGTATATCCTTTGGTACCATGGCATACTAATGTAGAGTTCTCATATACTATCTGGAGAATTCTCTCCTGGGAAGGATGATATTTGTGACTCAGGGAGAATAGAAGTAGGCTTCTAATTTCAGTATGTTATCCAATCATAATTTTAATATATTCACAAATAACTATGAATATGACACAGTACTTTCTCCTCACCCTTTCCTGTTATTTGTGAAGGTTCTAGGACTCACAGGTCCTCAAGAAGGAACAGTGAAAGTGGATGTGTGTTTTTATAATCAATCCTAATGTTTGTTTCCTTACCTGTTTTCCTTAAGTGTATGTAAAAGTGGGATTTAGAAGAGATCCTTTTAGAATAGGGCTTTTTTTTTTTTTTTTTGGTGGTACTGGGGTTCCTGGAAGCCCTTCTTCCTCCGGGCTACACTCCCAGACCTATTTTATATTTTTGAAACAGGGTCTCTTACGCCAGCGTGGCTGGCTTCGAACCTGTGCGATCCTCCTGTCTCCGCCTCCCAAGCGGGGATGACAAGCGTGCGCCACCACGCCCGGCTAGAATAGGGCTTTTAAGTTTGATTTGAAAGCCGTTTTGCTGAAGAGCACAGGGCGCTCAGACTTGAAAATGCTTTTTAAGCATTTTCAATAATGTAAAAGTACATTATTTGTATTAAACACAGTGATTGCAAATTGTTACTATATTGTGAGAAGGCAGAGACAGATTTTTTTTTATTATTTAGTGTGTTTGAGCACAGAGGCTCATTTAAATATGGTTTTACTTTTTTACATTAGGCTTTATTTTTTTTATTAGGACCAAAAGCTAAATGCCAGACCTGGCACATGGAAACAATAGTATAGTGCACTAGATTTTATGTTAGAATACTATACATTGTTATAGGTGTAAATCTTATAAGTGAGAACTGTTTTTCATTACTCTTAAAATTTCATTGTAACTTCTATAGTCCTATTTTTAAAACTACTTTTTATTTTGTCACTAATTGAAGTAGTATACATACTGTAAAATATTATCTCTTGGCCAGCAAAAAAAAATTTTTTTTTGGTATGTGTGGTACTGGGAATTGAACTCAGAGGCGTTCTACCTCCGAGCCACAACCCCAGCCTGATTTTTATTTTTTATATTGAAGCAGGATCTTGCTAAGTTGTTGAGGCTCATCTCAAACTTGAAATCCTCCTGTCTCAGCTTCACAAGTACTAGGATTACAAGTATGCACCATCATGCCTGGTCTTTTTTTTCTTCTTCTTTTTACGGTACTAGGGATGGAACCCAGGGACCTCTACCTTTGAACTACACCCCTAGCCCTATGTTTTATTCTTTATTTTGAAACAGGGTCTCACTGAGTTGCAAAGGGCCTCACTAAGTAGTAGCTGAGGCTGTCTGCAAACAGCGATTCTCCTGTCTCAGCCTCCCAAATGCTGGGATTGCAAGCCTGCGCCACCACGCCCGGCTCCTGGCTTTCTTTCTTTTCCCTTTCTTTCTTTCTTTCTTTCTTTCTTTCTTTCTTTCTTTCTTTCTTTCTTTCTTTCTTTCTTTCTTTCTTTCAGATTTTAAGAGCTGTGCTAAGCCTGGTGGCTCATGCCTGTAATCCCAGTACTTGGAAGGCTAGGACAGGAGGATCACAGGTTCATAGCCAGCCTCAGCAACTTAGTAAGACCTTGTTTCCAAATGAAAAATAAAATAGGGCTGGAGGTATGCCTCAGAGGTGAAACACCCCTGGATTTAAATTCATAGTAAAACACACACACACACACACACACACACACACACACACACACACACCCCACATTTTAAGAGTTCTGTAATAGTGTCTCATTCATTAGTGTATGTGAGCTTAACAAGCAAAGAGACTATTATTAGATTTTACACAATGTATGATTACTACATTGGGGAGAAAGTGGGGATAAAATAATTTCTCAAGGATTTTTCTAAATTTCAAATTCTGTCCAACATTAATGAAATGTAGACCTGAGATCTGCAATGTATGCCTGCCACTTTTTGCATTCTGAACATGAAAGGTCACAAGGGGATTTATAGAGCAGGTGAGCTCTGGCCGGCGAGTGTCCTTAGCTCCTCTTCCTGGTGATAGGTGGCACTGTTGTCCATGTTTGGGTCCTGTGTTCCTCAGTGCTCAATGTCTGGAGTCTTACAGAGGGCTTGATTCGTGTGTATCTATAGAGAAGACAACTATTAATGCTTTATATGTTCCTCTCCTCTCTATTCCTCTCCCTCCCTCCTTTTCTTGCTTCTGTGTACTGGTGATGGAACCCAGGGGCATTCTTCCTGCGAGCTATACACTCACAGGTGGTATTTTTTTGTGGTACTAGGGATTGAGCCCAGAGGCTTCGAACCTGTGATCCTCCTGTCTCAGCCTCCCAAGTACTGGGATTATAGGTGTGCACCAACACAAATAAGGCGGTCTCAGCAATTTTTATTTTGAAACAGGTTCTGGCAAAGTTGCTAAGGGTCTTGTAAGTTCTCAGGCTTGCCTTGAACTTATAATTTTCCTGTTTTAGCCTTCTAAGTATTGGGAATACAGGTGCACACTATTGGGACAGGTTTATAGTTTTCAGTTTTTTTTTCTTTTTGGTGGTACTTAGGGTGGAGCCCAGGGGCTTTCCTACCCCCCCGCCCCCTACACTCCAAGACCTATTTTATACTTTATTTGGAAACAGGGTCTTACTAAGTTGCTGAGAGCCTCACTAAGTTAGTTGAGGTTGGCTTTGAACCTGTGCGATCCTCCTATTTCAGCCTCCCAAGCACTGGGATTTCAAGCATGCGCAACCACGCCCGGCTAGTTTTCAGTTCTTAATTACCACCTTTTTTTTCCTTGCGGGTCTGGGGATGGAACCCAGGGGCATGTGACCTCTGACCTGCACCTCCTGCTCTATTTTTTATTCTTTATTTTGAAACAGGGCCTCACTAAGTAGCTGAGGCTGTCTGCGAACTGCGATCCTCAGGTCTCAGCCTCCTGAATGCCAGGATTACAAGTGTGCGCCACCATGCCTGGCTCTTTTTTTTTTTTTTTTTTTGTGGTACTGGGGTTCCTGGAAGCCCTTCTACCTCCAGGCTACACTCCCAGACCCATTTTTACATTTTTATTTGGAAACAGGGTCTCCTAAGCCAGCGCACGCGGCTGGCTTCGAACCTGCGTGATCCTCCTGTCTCTGCCTCCCAAGCGCGGGGATTACAAGTGTGTGCCACCACGCCCGGCCACGCCTGGCTTTTAATTAGCACTTTTACAAATGTGTAGTTTAAGGCTGGGCATGGTGTTGCATGCTTGAAATCCCAGTACGTAGGAGGCTAGAGAGAGGGGATTGCAGTTTCATAGGTAGCCCTACGAATTTAGCAAGGCCCTCCTTAACTTAGTGTTTTATTTCTCCATAGAAACAAAACAAATGTAAAATTTATATATATTTTTACATTGACTTAAGAGACACACACCTGCATACCACACACATATATATGTTTCTATATATTGACTGGAAAGCCACATTTTTAATATAAAGACTTTAAAGTGTGTGTGTGTGTGTGTGTGTGTGTGTGTGTAATTTTACCTGTGAGCTACACACCAGAGATGATCAGATGATGATTTCATGAGTTACATGATTTATTACCATGAAAGAGAATGTCCCTTTTTCACAGTGATTTTTTTTAACCCAGGGGCATTCTACCTCTGAGTTACACCCCCAGCCCTATGAGTAGCTGTAATTACAGTTGTATGTGTCATGATGTTCGGCAATCTTTTTTTTTTGTGTGTGGTATTGGGGATTTAAACCAGGGCATTTTACCTCTGAGCTACACCCCAGCCTTATTTCTTATTCTTTATTTTAAAACAGAGTCTCGCTATGTTTTAGTGGAGGGCCTCACTAAGTAGCTGAGGCTGTCCTAGAACCTGTGATCCTCCTGTCTCAGCCTCCCAAATATTGGAATTACAAGTGTGCTCCACCTGCTCTTGGCAATACTTTTGATAGTTTAAACCACTTGTAGTACAGTACTATTAAATATTGCGTATGTTTTTCTCTTGAATATATCTTTATTCCATTTATTATAAAGTCCTAGTTATGTAGAACTAGTTTATAATAAGTATTCCATTATCTCTGATAACACATATTCCATCAAACAGTGGACAGTTGTGAAAATGTATTATCACTTAGAGTAAGTCTGGAAAAGCTGTTCTGAACTAATTCTAATTTAATCTGCTCCGTAGTCAGTCAGCAGTTGAAAAGCAGTGTCTTTACACTTCATACGTATTAGCATTCCCCCTTGACCCTTTGCATTAGGATTCTGCACTCTGTATAGCCAAGGAACAAACCTGATATCACTCAGAGTGAATGGACATTCGATCTTTGTTCATTTTTGTGGTGTGGGGACTGAATCCAGGGGCATTCTACCTCCGAGCTACACCCCTATTCCTATTTAGGGTCTCAGTAAGTTGTGGAGGCCCTGTGAAGTTGCTGAGGTTGATCTCCAGCCTGGGGTTCTCCTGTCTCACCCTCCAGGTACTAGGGTTACAAGAGTGGGCTCCCACACCTGGCTTGACCTTTATTTATAATAAAAATAACAACAAAGTTGCTTTCACAGAACCTTTTTATCCACAGAACACTGGAATTAAGAATATCGTGGAGGGTTTTTCAGCCTGTCTCCCTTCTTGAATTACTCAAAGCTCACAGAAAGTTTTTGGAACATAAATGGTTTGAGTGACTGGTGAGAGTTAATATAACATTTAATGTAGACGGAACACAATCTTAGTTGCTTTGCTCTAAAATATAAAGCAGTGATGGAGGAAGTGTACAGTATAGGATAGTAAGGTAAAAATAAGGGACTTTCAGAACTGACCATTTTGTCCAGTTCGTATCAAGTTATATTTTTCTAGGACTGCTTGTGATGATTTAATGTATGACCAGTCTAAAGTGACCGTGGGGCACATGTGCATGTGCATTTCGGGCAAATTCTGCTCAAGTTTACGGAATCTAGATGCCATCCAGCAAGGTTGTGACCTAGATGTGCGTTTACTGAGCCTTCTTCTGCCTTCTCTCCTGCAGATCAGCGGGGAAGCTCAGGAGCTCTTCTCTGTGCGACACGGCCCCATTCGAACAGCCAGGATCTTGCCCGCTCCACAGTTTGGTGAGTGTAGCTGTAAGAAAAAAACAGCTCATTCAGAGTTGCCCTTTTGTTGGTCTTGGACTACAGACAGCAAGAACGATAACTAAAATCTGTTTGCTCCCAAGTGTCCTTCCTCCCTTCTCCCTCCCCCGCCCCAGATAAACGCTGTCAGTTGAGATGGAAATAGGTAATCTTAACCAATTCAATATGGCTATTCACTTTCTGCTCTGGCTTTGATTTATCTTCCTCCTCTTTGATCTCAGCTTAGCCTCTGCCTTTGCTAGCTCTCGAAGCCTCTCCTCTCCTGGATTTCAAGGCATTCTCCTTCAGACCCGGTCTTTGCTGACTGTGCCGCCTTTGTTAGGCCTCTGGCCGAGCTGTTCTGTGGCCCGAGTCCCCAGGCCTCTGTTCACATGCTCTGCCCCTCTCAGCTGTACTTGTGTCCCAGGAGCCTGGTTTTCACTGTTAACTCAGTTGAAGCTCTGACGGCCGCATCTTCAGCTGTGTCAAAAGTGGAGTTTTGGCTTTTAACCTTGTAACTCTGCTTTAATGGCAAATGCTTCTTAATGTTGTAGTTAAACAGTATATTTGTTTTCTATTTCTGTAAGAGTTCTAGTGAATGTTAATGTTAAGCCTGCTATTTGGATGTCTAAATAATTCCTTCAACTTTGGAGCTTTGGAAAAGTTGCATTTTCTCATTAACTTGCTTTTGTTTGCTCCAGTGCTTTGCCTGTGCACTGAAAAAATAAAAAACATTAATGATGTTTGCCCACATTAAAATCTTTTAAAATTGGGATGTTAAAGTTTAATTCTGTTATATTTAAATGATTATTTTGAAATGAAAGATCTTTTAAGACTTCCTGATATCTGTTAATTCTATAAATTGGAGAGAGTGATAGTTACTAAAACTTAAGACAATGTGATTGTACATAAGTTATTTTATTTTATTTTATTTTATTTTATTTTTACCATATGGGGATGAAGCCCAGGGACATTCTACCTCTGAGCTACACCCCCTGCCATATTTTTTATTCTTTATTTTGAAACAAGATCTCACTAAGTTGCAGAGGCCCTCACTAAGTAGCTGAGGCTGTCAGAGAACAGAGATCTTCCGGTCTCAGCCTCCGGAATGCTGGGATTCAGGCGTGCGCCACCACGCCCGGCTGTGCATAAGTAACTTTAGGGATTCATTTAGTGATGAGTCTGCTTATGTGAAATGCACAGGGTAGAGATAACAAGGCCCAAAACAAACAAACAAACAAACAAAAAACAAGGCAGCAATACTCTGTTGCCATGCCGAGGCTTTTGTTTCTTATTCAACTCTGAGGCATGCTAGGCTCAGCCCTGCATTCACTTGTCCTCTTTCTCCACCTGTCCACACCTCACTCAGCTGTGCTCCCTTCCTTGAGCTTCCCCTGCACCCCATTTTCTGGTGCATTTGTATTTTGGTGAAATATTTGATGAAGATTCTAGAACATCATTTTTGGTAAAGTTTTTGAAATAACCAGCTTTATCTTTGGCTGTTTGGCATCAGTAACTTTGATACTAAAGTACTTTGCTCCTTCTTTTGTCTGTAATTTGCGCATGGAGGTTTTCTACCTCTTCATTTTACTTATATAGAATTTTGTTTATGTCAGTAATTTTGAGCTTTTCTTAATTTTTACTTGAGGCAGGAATACTTTACAAAAGCACAAAAGTATAAAAAATTAATATTGCTAGTAGCATTTTAAAGTAGTTTTAATTGACTTTACTACTTAATAATATATATTTTCCACTATAATATTCTCTCTTTTTTTCCCCCCTTCTTGTCATACTGGGGATTGATTCCAGGGGCGCTTTACCTCTGAGCTACA
This sequence comes from Muscardinus avellanarius, assembly GCF_963383645.1. Taxonomy (NCBI): domain Eukaryota; kingdom Metazoa; phylum Chordata; class Mammalia; order Rodentia; family Gliridae; genus Muscardinus; species Muscardinus avellanarius. Next base: position 34,404,407 of record NC_137802.1, read on the forward strand.
TTTCCAGTCCTATTTTATTTTTTATATTTTGAAACAAGGTCTCACTCAGTTGTATAGACCCTTACTAAGTTGTTGAGGGTGGCCGAGAGTCTGCTATCCTCCTATCTCAGATTCTCAAATATTGGGATTACGAGAATGTACCACCGTGCCTGTCTATATATAGTAGACTTAAAAAAATTTCTTTAGCTGAGTGTGGTGGCATATGCCTGTAATCCTAATACTTGGGAGGCCAAGCCAGAAGGGCCAAAGTTCAAAGCCAGCCTCAGTAATTTAGTGAGGTTTTTAAAAACTTAGCTAGACCCTTTTTTCAAATAAAAAATATAATGGTCTGGGGGTGTAGGTCAGAGGTAGAATGCCCCTTAGTCTAATGCCTAGCACCATGTACTCATGCGTGCAAATCTTAGGTGGGAATGGCGGCCCATGCCTGTAATCCCAATACTTGGGACAGGATTGCAGGTTCCTGGCCACTCTCAACAACTTAGTGAGATCCTATTTCAAGTTAAAAAAAAATAGGGCTTAGTGTATAGCTCAGAGGTAGAATGCCCCTGGGTTCAATCCCAAGTACCATACACACAGAAATTCTTAGATTTAAAATTTAATTATATGCCAGGCATAGTGCTGCACGCTTGTAATCCCAGTAGTTGGAAGGCTGAGATGAGAATTCCAAGTTTGAGGGCAGCCTCAGCAGTTGAGCAACCCCTTGAGACTCTGGGTTCAATCCCCAGCCCCCTCTTCCACCAAAAAAGTGAGAGAGAGAGGGGGGGGGGAGTGTGTGTGTGTGTGTGTGTGTGTGTGTGTGTGTGTGTGTGTAACTGATGATTGAACCCAGGCACATTCTATCTCAAGCAACACTCCCATGCCTATTTTATTTTTATTTTGAAACAGAGTCTTGCTACATTGATGAGAGTCTTCCAGTTGTGGTGCTGTCCTTAAACCTGTGATCCTCCTGTCTCTGCCTTCAGAGTACTAGGATTACAAGTGTGCGCCACCACGCCTGGCTTGTGTGTGTATCTTTTATACAGAGTCTTGCAAAGTTTCTGAGAGTCTAGCAAATGCTGAGGCTTTTCTCCAATAGCTGATATTTCAGTCTCAGTCTACCGAACGCTGGGATTACAGGTGTGAGCCACCATACCTGGCTTTCATGTAATGTTAGGATAAATTAACTTTACTCATTTTCTTCAGGAATTGAATGTCACAAACACCCGAATGGTCTGAATATCTAAGTGTTTTAGAAAAAAACAATATGAGCTTGGTGCCTTTAACAATAGAGGCTTTCTGGAGATATAATTTGCCTGAAGTTGTTAGGAGACTTTATGTTTATTTATTTATTTATTTTTTTGGTACTGGGGAATGGACTCAAGGGTGCTGCCCTTTTGAGCTTCACCCCTTTTTATTTTTATTTTTATTTTTATTTTTATTTTGAGACTAGATCTTGCCAAGTTGCTGAGGCTAGTATGGACCATATTTTTGGCACTCATCTAAAAATAACTTGTAGCTGGGTGTGGTGGCTCACGCTTGTAATTCCAGCACTTAGGAGGCTGAGACAGGAGGATCTCATAGGTTCGAAGCCAGCCTCAGCTACTTAGTGAGGTTCTCGGCAACTTAATGAGACCCTGTTTCCAAATAAAATATAAAATAGATCTGGGAGTGTAGCCCAGAGGTAGAAGGCCTCTGAGTTCTAGCCCCAGTACCACACACAAAAAACAAAACAAAAAAAGTGTCAACAACTTGATTTACTTTTTCTAGATTATTTCAGTAATACTCACTGGTGGAATGGTACTATCATTTTCAGCTATGCTACATGTGGAATTCATAATTTCACATCCCAAAATATTAAAAAAAAGGTTTTTATAAAACCTTATGATCATGGCCGCGCATGGCGGCGTACGCTTGTAATCCCAGCATTCAGGAGGCTGAGACAGGAGGATTGCAGTTCACAGCCAGCCTCAGCTACTTAGTGAGGCCCTCTGCAACTCAGTGAGACCCAGTTTCAAAATAAAGAATAAAAAATAGGGCTGGGGGTGTAGCTTGGAGGTCAAATGCCCCTGTGTTCCATCCCCAGACCCGCAAACACACAAACAAACAACAAAAACCTTATGATCTAAACTTTCCTTCCTTTTTTGGAATGCTGTTCCAAATAGGAACTCTTTTATGATGCTTGCAGTTTTTTAAATGGCCCAGTTATGCATACAGAAAAAGTAGTTATTGCTGTTTCGTGTTATGAGTGTCTGAAATTTTTACTAAAACAAATATGAGGGACCAGGATGTAGCTCAGTGGCAGAGCGCCTGCTTTGCAGCTGTGGTGCTCTGGGCTTGATCCCCGGTTCCAAAAAGACAAAAAAAAAAAACCCTTTAAAACAAATATGAAGCCGGGCGTGGTGGCGCACGCTTGTAATCCCTGCGCTTGGGAGGCAGAGACAGGAGGATCACACAGGTTTGAAGCCAGCCGCGTGCTCTGGCTTAGGAGACCCTGTTTCCAAATAAAAATGTAAAAATAGGTCTGGGAGTGTAGCCCGGAGGTAGAAGGGCTTCCAGGAACCCCAGTACCACACACACACACACACACACACACACACACAAAAAAAAAAAAAAAAAAAAAAAAACCCAATATGAACAGAATAAATTTAAAGTTGTTTAGCTTATTGTTAACTTGATGATTCTTGTGTATATTTTAAAGTAGAGCATGCTTTCTACCTGTTGAATGTCCAATATTTTTCTTTAAAATTTTTTTTTATTGGTGCATTGTAGTCATACATCTACAAGATGGTAGAGGCGTACACGCACACATCACCCATTTATCCCTTTCCCATCCTCTTCAGTCGGCATGAATGTGGTTTTTATCACGTTCAAAGAAGAGTTTGGTTTGTTCACCTGTATGAAGTTAGAATTTATGAGTACAGTCTCCAGAAGTGTTTGCAGTAATTTTTTGACGAAACATTTTTATGACTCTGGCTAGGCAAGTGAACCCTAGCACAGGCTCGCAGGCGTGCACACGTCTGTTATGCCACATACTAGCAAACCTCCAAAAGTAGGCCAACCGACATTTGCTTACAGACATCACCAGTGTGTTAGGAGGAGGAGGACAGGCTTATTGACATTTTAAATGCCTAAACCACTCCATTTAGGGCTTCCCCGATGATTTCTGCTCCAGTTGCTCCTGGGTTTGCAGCGTGCGGTGTGGATGTCTTGCATAGCACCTCGTCTTTATCACGGAGGGCCGACTGATGGAATTCCTTTAGGTTTTTATGACATTTTGCGAAGCCTGTGATTTTGGTAATTGTGACCTGACAGCATACATTGTGTTTATCATGAATTTTGTCAGAGGCCAGGGTTTCTGGGGAAAATGTCCATTTTATTTTAAAAAATAAATAAACTTATTTATTTATTTATTTATTTATTTATTTATTTATTTATTTACGGGTGTGAGGATGAAAGCCAGGGGCATTCAACCTCCGAGCTACAGCCCCTGCCCTATTTTTTATGGTTTTAAATTCGAAACAGGGTCTCACTCAGTTGCGATGACCTCACTAAGTAGCTGGGGCTGTCCGCGAACTGCAATCTTCCGGTTTCAGCCTTTTGAATGCTGGGATTACAAGTGTGCACCACCACTCCTGGCTGAAAATGTCCATTTTAGAGATACTGCTTTTTTTTTTTTTTAACTGCCTTTTTTTTGGAGACGGCATGATGTTGGCATCAACAGGTTGATATAAGAGAATTTTCAGTTACCCATCTGAAGCCTGTAGTTACTGCCTTTTCCTAGGAGCAGAAATATACTGAAGAAAAGAGAGGAAGTAGATGTATAAATGGCTTTATGATATTTTTTTCCTTTTTGATATTGGGGATTGAACCCAGAGGCATTCTACCTCCAAGCTATACTCCCAGCCATATTCTATTTTTATTTTGAAATAGAACCTTCCTAAATTGCTGAGGCTGGTTTTGAACCTGTGATCCTCCTGTCTTGGCTTCCCAACTAGTGGGATCACAGGTGTGTGCTACCACGCCTGGCTAAATGTGTACTTTGGCTTCTGTCTCCCAGTATATGATTTGTCCATTATTACAGGGAAGCCCCTTTACCAAATCTTGCCATTTCTAGACCAGATTTTCTTCTGAGGAAATCGCATACCTATATATCTATTGAAATAAGTAAAATATAGCTTTCTTTCTCTATGTTTTATTACAAAGGTCCAAAATATTTTCAGTTATCTTGTATCTTCAGTATGTTTGGAGGCCTTGATCATTTAGTCTTAAGTGTGAAGGGCAATGAAAATCATGAATAGCGTGACAAACACATAGGAAAGCCTTTGTCCCACATTACTGTACTGAAGATTTAAGCTACAGGGATTAAGTATATCACAAAGTCATGCCTATCCAAATTCTAGTGGCTTTTAATTATGTCAGGTCATTGCAAAAAGAAATGCTGATTACCTTCTTTGTAACTTGAGATAAAGTAATAAAAGCATACTGTATAAGACGCAGCAAAAGCACTCAAGTGGGCGGAGCCTCAGGGCTCTGGCCCCGCTTGGAGAGCGGTGAGGGCGCTGCTGTTGCTGTCTCCACTGCTGCGCTCTGTAGGGCCGTGCAGGGGCGTGTCCCGCTGAGTGGCCAGGTTTGTGACCTTAGAAATCTGTGTTCACTTATCACGGCACACCTCTAGGTGTGAAAGTAAAGCTTTAGAAGTTAGTCGGTCATACTCAATTCAAAGCAAATAGTTTTTCTTTGAAGAAATTAGCTTTATTCAAGAATAGTCTACATAGAATGAATCAATCAAATTTAAGCTCCTGTTTGTGTGTGCGCGCGCGTGTGCGTGTATGTGTGTGAGTGTGCATATGCCTTCTACTGGAGTTGGAATCCAGGGGCATTCTGCCTCTTGAGTTACACCCTGCCCCTATTTTATCTTTTTTATTTGGAAACAGAGTCTTGCTAAGTTTTTGGGGCTGGTCTTGAATCCTCTGGTTTAGAATGTGCCAAACCTTCCGGTCTCCGCCTTCCAAGCACTGGGATTATAGCATCCAGCTTTGAGCACACTCTTTGTTTGATGAGTTGACTGATCTATGCAGCTGTGTAACCATCATCACAATCAAAACACAAAGCCTTGCCAGACTTCAAAAACATCTGCTTTGCCAACTTTATACCCACAAGGATGGTTACAGTACACACGAGATAAAAATAAGGCTTGGAAGGATACGGAAACGTTGGAACCCCCAACTACAGTGTTTGGTAACATAAGTAGGGCAGACACTTTGAAAACCCATTTGGCAGTTCCTTAAAATGTTACATATATGCTGGGTGTGGTGGCACTTGTTTGTAATCACAGTACTTGGGAGGCTGAGACAGGCATTGCAGATTCGCGGCCAGCCTCAGCTTCTTAGTGAGTCCCCCCGCAACTTAGCGAGATCTTGTTTAACAATAAAGAATAAAAAAATAAGCCAGGCATGGTGGTGCACACTTGTAATCCCAGCATTCGGGAGGCTGAGACAGAAGGATCGCGGTTTGCGGACAGCCTCAGCTACTTAGTGAGGCCCTTGGCAAGTTAGTGAGACCCTGTTTCAAAATAAAGAATAAAAATTAGGGCAGGGGTTGTAGCTCGGAGGTCAAATGCCCCTGGGTTCCATCCCCAGACCCGAAAAAAAAAGGGATGGCTGTGGGTGTAGCTTGGAGGTCGAATGCCCCTAAATTCCATCCCTAGTTCTGGGGGAAAAAAAAAGAGGAAAAGAGAAAACCATTAAACAGAATTACTATGTTAATTCATCAGAAGACTGCTTTATAAACTGTTTCTACAAAGTTTACCAAAAAAAAAAAAAGAGGAAAACATATATCCATAGAAAACCTGATAATCCAGATGTCTATCATCTGATGAAAAACAGTATTATCCATACAATGGAATACTATATGGCTATAAAAAGCAACACAATTTCAATATATGTTACAGGATGAACCTTTAAAACATTGTTAAACTACTGGGCCTGGTGGCATATACATGCAATCCCAGTACTTGGGAGTCTGAGACAGGAGGGTCGCAGGTTCAAGACCATCCTTGACAATTTAGTGAGACTGTTTCAACATAAGAAAAAAATTGGTTGTGGCAGAATGCCTCTGGATTCAATCTCCAGTAGCATGTGTGTGTGCACACGCATGTGCGTGTGCGCGCACATGCACACATACACACACACACACCAGATATAAAACACCGGATGTTATTCTATTCATATGAAATATTCTAAAATAGGCAAATCCATAGAGACAGAAAAAAGTGTTCATTGAGGTTTTGAGGCTTGACCAAGATCCAAATGTGTGTAGGATTTTAGGGTGATGGAAATTTTCAGAAAGTAATTATAATTATACAATTCTATAAATATACTAGAAACTAATAAGTTGTATACTTTTTTGTCTTTTTTTTTTCTTTTTTGGAACTGGGTATCAAACCCAGAACATAGCAAATGCAAGCCAAGTGCTTTGTCACTGAGCTACATCCCAGCCCCAGTTGTGTACTTTTAATTGCTGAAGCGTGTGGTATGTGATCTACATGATGATAAAATTGTTTAAAGGCTTCTTGTGCTTTTATCGCCCTTTATCTGTGGTACCACTAATATAATTTATGCCACTACTTTTCTGCTTTTCTAGAACTCTTTTATTTAGAATTTGTTTTACTTCAATACATGATACTTTTGTAGAATTTAAACATGTAATATATAGAATTCTTTTGTGTTTGGAATTTTTATCTTTTAGCCGGGCGTGGTGGCGCACACTTTTAATCCCAGCATTCGGGAGGCTGAGACAGGAGGATCACATTTCGTGGACAGCCTCAGCTACTTAGTGAGGCCCTCTGCAACTCAGTGAGACCCGGGTTCAAAATAAAGAATAAAAAATAGGGCAAGGGGTGTAGCTTGGAGGTCGAATGCCCCTGGGTTCCATCCCCAGACCTGCAAGGAAAAAAAAATCATCTTTTTTGTGGTACTGAGGAATTGAACCCACCTCAGCCCCAATTTTTTTTTTTTTTATGTTGAAACAGGGTCTCAATAAATTGCCGAGATGGTCTTGAACCTGTGACCTTCCTGTCTCAGGCTCCCAAGTACTAGGATTATAGGATGTGCCACCGTACCTTGCTCGTTTTTCTTTTCTTGGATTGTACTGGAGATTGAATCCAGGCGTGCTCTACCTCCCAAGGTGTAGCTCTTGCCCATTCATTTTTATTTTGAGACAAGGATTCCAGATTTGCTGAGACTGGTCTCAAGTTTGCAATCCTCCTGCCTCCGTCTTTGGTGTAGCTGGGATTAGAGAGTTGTGTCACCATGCCTGGACAGCTTTGTGTGAATGTGCTACTGGGGATCGAACCCAGGGTCACTTTACCTCTTAGTTATACCCCAAGCCCTTATTTATTTATTTATTTATTTAATTTATTTATTTATGTGGGTCTGGGGATGAAACCCAGGGGCATTCGACCTCTGACCTACAGCCCTGCCCTGTTTTTTATTCCAGGGTCTCACTGAGTTGCAGAGGGCCTCACTAAGTAGCTGAGGCTGTCCGCGAACCGCGATCCTTCGGTCTCAGCCTCCCGAATGCTGGGATGACAAGCGTGCGCCACCACGCCCGGCTTTGTTTTTGTTTTGAAGCAGGATCTCCGTAGGTCGCTGAGAGTCTTGCTACACTGCTGAGGCTGGCCACAAACTTGCAATCCTCCTATTTCAGCCTCCCAACTACCGGAATTATAGCAGTGTGCCTGACTTGTATCAGTTTTAATTCCTTTTTAAAATTTCTGAGTAGTATTCCACTGTTTGGATATGGTGTAATTCCGTTTACCAAGGAATGAACACTTGAGTTGTTTCAGTTTTGTTGTTCTTTGTAGCTGTCTGAATAAGTGCTAGTAGATATGTGTTTCTCTTGGGTCAATAATTAGGAGTGGGAGTGCTGGGTCAACTTTATAAGATATTGCCAAAATATATCCAATGCTGTCTCTACCATTTTGTATTTCCACAGTAAGACTTCCCATTCCCTTCCTTAAGGCCTAATGTTGTTGAGCATCTTTTCATGTACTTATTGTCATTTTTATATCTTTGTTGGAGGTTATCTTGAAGTGTGTGTGTGTGCACACATGTGTGTGTGCGCGTGCACATGCGCACGGTATTGGTGATTGTACCCGGGAGCCTTCTTCTTCCAAACTATTTGCTCAGCCCTATTTTATTGTTTCACTTTTGAAACAGAGCCTCATTCAGATGCTCAGGCTGCCCCAAACCCGTGATCCTCTTGTCTCAGCCTCCCATGTACTGGGATCACAGGTGTGCACTACCATGCCCTGCCTTTTTGATCTTCTTTATTTATTCATTCTTTGTGGTATTGGTGGTAGAACCCAGGAGTTGTCTCCGCCTCCCAAACACTGGAATTAGAGGCATTCATCACTACACCCAGTTTTTGTTTATTTTTAATAGAGTTCTTATTCTTCCTGAGCTGTAACATTTCTGTGTATTCCAGATAGCAGGTTCTTTTCTAGATTTATGTAAAATACATGCAAATGACTTGTACCTTGCTGTAGCTTGCTTTAACAGACCCCCCTTTTTTTTTTGTACTGGGGATTGAACTCTGGGGTATTCTACCTTTAATCTCCACCTCAATCTCTGTAAATTGCGGAGTCTCATTTAGTTGCTCTGGCTGGCCTTCAGTCCTGCCGTCCTCCTATGTCAGCCTCCCGAGTATTGGTATTACACCTCACCTGGCTTGTTCTTTATTTTGAATAGTAAACTTTTTCAAAGATGTGCTCTTCAAATATTTTCTCACAGTACATGTTTGCCTTGTTCTTTTCATAGTGTCTTTTGCAGAGTGCATTCAGGTTTTGTTTTCCCATTCCTTCCTCTGCATGTAACTTGGCTTATTCAGTGTTTTACAACTCACCGATACTCTGTTCATCTTTTTGTCATTTTCTCCCACTGTTTTACAATAGTTTCTCTTGGTGCCCTTTCATGTTTTCTCATCTTTTCCGTTGCAGTGTCTAATGCTGTTAACCTACCTAGTGGAATTTTCATCTTTTACAATACACTTATCATTTTGTGTGTGTGTGTGTGTGTGTGTGTGTGTGTGTGCGCGCGCGCGCGCATGCCCATGCGCGTGTGTGCAGAGACTGCGGTAAATGCAGTATGTTTTCCCATGGTTCTGCTGCACATGGCACAGTTTGTGCTCTTTGTGAAGAAGTTGGGTATGTTTGTCATAGCAACTTTATTTTTTTTATTTTTTATTTTTGGTGGTACTGGGGGTGGAAACCAGAGGCTTTCTACCTCCGGGCTATACTCCCAGACCTATTTTATACTTTATTTGGAAGCAGGATCTCACTAAGTTGCTGATAGCCTCACTAAGTAGCTGAGGCTGGCTTTGAACCTGTGCGATCCTCCTGTCTGAGCCTCCAAGTGCGGGGATTACAAGCGTGCGCCACCACGCCCGGCTTGTCATAGCAACTTTAACGTCATTATCTTACTTGACACCAGCCGTCCTGGTTATGAGATCTACTTTCTGCTACTTTGTATACTCGGAAGGTTTCCTTTGAAGGCCAACTATGTACATTGTATGTTGCTCCACGCCACTGTTTTATATCCCTTTTGTGTTTTTGGACTTTGTTTTGGAACAAAGCTAAATTACGTAGCAGTCATTTGATTCTTTCAGCACTTTCTTTTTCTCGTTGTTAGATATACTTTGAACAATTTAGCACATCAGGCATTTGCAGACATTCTTCAGTGGTCAGGTAGTTTTTGGGCTCTGGGCTGAAGGAGCTGACCAGTGATGTGACGATTTGTCTGTGCCAGAGCCGGGCAGCAGCAGTCGCTGACAGTGCCTGCGGGAAGATGGTGAGTGGTGCTCTTCCTAGGGCTCACAGCAGTTGTTTTCCCACCAAGTCATTTTCCTGTTCCGACCGCTGAAATGCCGGAAAACAACTATTGTTGTGAAGTTTATCTTTACAGTAAGTTTTTCTGCAGAAAGGTCAATCTCTTTCGTGTTATAACGTGGCTGAACTGTGGAAGTTAAGCATTTCCCTTCAGACTGCTTAGAATAGCACCAGGCACGTAATAAAACCTCTATTTGAGCTTTTGTAAGTAAGTTACAAAAATAAATTTGTAATTAGATTCTATTTGTATTATAGATGAAAAACCTTCACGTATCTTTGGAGAAGTTACATCTCAGACCTGAGAAAGATGTGAGCATGAGAGAGAAAGTTTTGGAAGTTTCATGGCATTCATTGTGCCTTCCTTTCTCTGGAGCTAGATATACTAGTAAAAGAAAGTGATAAAATCACCAAGGGAGTCCCTGTTTCTTTTGGAGGTGAGGGAGCCTCCAGCTTCCCTCTCACTGTCCTCAGGGGCCTCCTGTGATCCTTGCCTATCAGAGACCGGCATCGCTTCCTTTCATCCCTCTGTGCGTGCGTGCTTCTCCTCTTACCGTTGAGATGTCTCCTTGGCACCGATTGCTTAACCTGGTTTTCACCGTGGTTCTTCTTACTGCTGGGGGGGACTTTGCAGTTTTTATGTTTATATAAACTTCAGGATTGTATTGGAATTTCCATTATTTTCACTTGTGAAACATGGAAATAATCTGAGGTGAAACACATTTATATAGTTTAGCAGCAGCAGCAAGATACATGGCCTAATAAAAACTTTCTTATTTTAAAATAGGAAAAGCATTAACTGTACTATGTGTGCAAAGCAGTGATAAATGCAAGGAAATGGAAATGACTGTTTTATTACTTCTGATAGGTAATAGGATATATATATATATATATGGTGTTACTGGCTATTGAACCCAGGGGCATTCTACCTCCAAGCTAAATCGCCAGCCTTATTTTATTTTTATTTTTGAAATATGGTATCACAAGGTTAATGAGTCTCACTACTTGCTAAGGCTTGATTTGAACCTGATGGCCTATGCCATCATACCCAGTTCATGTGTGTGTGTGTGTGTGTGTGTGTGTGTGTGTATTTTTTTTAGTGGTACTAGAGATGTAACCCAGGGGCATTCTACCTTCAAGCTACACCCCCAGCCCTATTCTATTTTTTATTTTGAAGCAGAGTCTCACTAATTTGCAGAAGGCCTCACACGTAGCTGAGGCTGGCCACAAACCTGCGATCCTCCCATCTCCGCCTCCTAAATAGAGGGATTACAAGCGTGGCCCTCTATGCCTGGCTCGTAGATGTTTATTTTATTATTACAACTTGGAGGAGAGATCTGTTCTTTGCCATTGAGGAGAAATGAACCAAGGATGACAAATGGTCGAATTCTTTGTACTCAGTGGGCAAGATGAAAGGAGGAAGATACATACAAGAGGCAGCTTTCACAAGGATTGGAAGGGGACACCCATGTGCCATGTGCATGGGTATTCTCTCCATGCTGCCTCATTATGATGCATGAGTGCAGTGCACCAATGCAAGTGTAAAAAGAAAAGCCCGAAGGTTACAAATGTCAATTATAACTTTTTTTTTTTGGCATGTGTGTTACACAGAGGATAACCCAGGGGCGTTCTACCTCTGAGCCACACCCTGAGACATGTATGTATGTATGTGTGTGTGTGTGTGTGTGTGTATATATATATATATATATATTTTTTTTTTTTTGACACGGCCTTACTAGACTGCTGCGGGTCTTGCTTAGTTATTAGGCTGACCTCAGATTTGCAATCCTTCTGTCTCAGCCTCTCAAGTAGTGGGATTACTGACATGTGCCACCATACCTGGTAGCCATTTCTTTCACTGCTGGAGATTGAACCCATAGGGATTCTACCTCTGAGCTACACCCCAAGTTTATTTTTTTGTGGTACTGGGGATGGAACCCAGGGGCATTCTACCTCCGAGCTGCACTCCCAGCCCTATTTTTTATTCTTTATTTTTAAACAGGGTCTAAATGAGCTGCAAAGGGCACCACTAACTAGCTGAGGCTGTCTGTGAACCACGATCCTCCTGTCTCAGCAACCCAGATGCTGAGATTACAAGCGTGCACCACCACGCCCTACCTATTTTATTTTTTTATTTGGAAATAGGTTCTCAGTAGGTTTCAGAGGGCTTCATTAAGTAGCTGAGGCAGGCCACTGACCTGCGATCCTTCTCTGTCATCCTCCCAAGTTTTGGGATTACATACAAGTGTACACCCCACATCTGGCTCTGTGTTTTGGTTTTGAAACAGAATCTCTCTAGGTTGCTGAGGACTTCACTAAGTTGAAGAGGCTGACGAGAACCTGTAACTCTCCTGTCTCAGTCTCCCAAGTCCTGGGATTACAATCATGTGCTATAGATGTATTAAAATACATCTTTTTTTCCCCTTTTTTTAAAAACATTTTTTTGTGCACTGTATTCATACATCATAATGGGATAAAAAAAACTTTTGTAGACATACATGCACACATCGCCCAATTAGCCCCTACCCGATCCCCATCCCGTTCCCTCCCCATCCCTCCTTCCCATGCTCCATTGTTATTCCTCTTTTCCATGATTTCGGAAATTTGTGCCTTCTCTGGGTTCTTCCCTTGGGTCACTAAGACTTCACTTAAGGTGCTCTGGATCTCGAGTCTGTGGTATCTCAGTCACCACTACTCCTTTACTGGGTTGTATCGCAAAGTCTCAGACCCAGGGAGTCAGTCGAGGCTGCTTTAGATCATGGGGGCGTGCCAGGTTGGGCGTTCTCCTATGGTGTGATATCTCTGCCACCGCCACTCCCCCACTGGGTCAAGTCCCTGGGAGTACAGTACTGGGATTTCTCCTCTTTCAGTAAGTCCAATTTGACTTACTGTTGATGAGTACGCTGATGGAGCTGTAGTGGACTTGGTGAATTCCCTGCTGCTGCCGCCGGTGGCAATATGGCACCGCTGCCACGCCTTCGGCTGTGAGGCTGGCGTATTTCTTCTCTGTTTTTGAGCTCCGCTCTGAGTCCCTGCAGTGTGTGCTGAGCCCAGCCACTGGGAGCTTTAGATGCTCCCTGCGCTGAAAAATATGCTGAATCCCGCCCGGCTGTTCCGCAGCGGCTCACCTCGGCTCGCCGCTCCTCTCTGGAGCCTGGTGGGCTGTTGAGTGCGTTCATCTGGAGCCGTCCGGTGAACTCGTTGCTGCCGCCGGCAGTAAGGCGCTGCTGCTGTGTCCTTGGCTGTGAGGCCGGCGTATCTCCTCTGTGGCTCTGAGCTCCGTTCTGAGTCCCCCTCCTCTCTGGAGCCTCTTGCTGCAAGGGAAGATGGCGCCCGCGCCATGGCTCCAGCCACAGCACTGTGGTCTGGTTTCTTTCTGGTGTCTCGTTTTTCCAGCCCTCTTTTTCTCTGTCCCTTGTAATTACATTTTTTGTTTCTCTGCTGATGGTGTTTTCTGGCTATGAAAGGCGCTGATTTTGTGGTAATAGAGATTGGTTGTTAGCGGGGCTCGTTAGCCCCGCTTTTCTCCGTCGCCATCTTCCCGGAAGTCCCTAAAATACATCTTTTAATAAAATTTTTTTTTGGATGCTCAGGATCTTGCCTGGGTCTTGCACATTTTAGGTAAGTGCTATGCCGCTGAGCTACATTCCCATCCTAGTTTTTAAATTTTTTTGTAAAAAATTTATTTATTTATTTAGTGTGTGATTCTGGGGATGGAACCTAGGGATATTCTACCTCTGAGCTACACACCCAGCCGGATTTTTTATTCTTTATTTTGAAACAGAGCCTAAGTTTCAAAGGGCCTCAAACCAGATCCTCCTGTCTCAGCTTCTCAAGACAGGGATTACAAGTGTGTGTCACCACGCCTGGCTCACAGCCTAGGTTTTTGTTTTGTTTTGTTTTGTTTGTTTTTTTGGTGGTACTGGGGTTCCTGGAAGCCCTTCTACCTCCGGGTTACACTCCCAGGCCTATTTTATACTTTTTTATTTAGAAGCAGGGTCTCTTAAGCCAGCACGGCTGGCTTTGAACCTGCGCGATCCTCCTGTCTCCGCCTCCCAAGCGCGGGGATTACAAGCATGCGCCACCAAGCCCGGCCACAGCCTAGTTTTAATACTATAAATATTTTAGCCGGCTGTGGTGCTGCGCATTAATAATCTCAGCATTTGCCGGGAGTGGTGGCGCACGCTTGTAATCCCTGCGCTTGGGAGGCAGAGACAGGAGGATCGTGCAGGTTCGAAGCCAGCCGCGCGCGCTGGCTTAGGAGACCCTGTTTCCAAATATAAAATGTAAAAAGAGGTCTGGGAGTGTAGCCCGGAGGTAGAAGGGCTTCCAGGAACCCCAGTACCACCAAAAAAAAAAAAAAATAATAATAATAATCTCAGCATTTGCGAGGCTGAGACAGGAGGATCCCTGTTCAAGGGCAGCCTCAGCTTCTACTTAGTGAGGCCCGTTGCAACTCAGTGAGACCCTGTTTTAAAATAAAGAATAAGCCGGGCGTGGTGGCGCACGCTTGTAATCCCCGCGCTTGGGAGGTGGAGACAGGATCGCGCAGGTTCGAAGCCAGCCGCGCTGGCGTAAGAGACCCTGTTTCAAAAATATAAAAAAAAATAGGTCTGGGAGTATAGCCTGGAGGTAGAAGGGCTTCCAGGAACCCCAGTACCACACACACACACACACACACACACAAATAAATAAAATAAAAAATAAATAAATAAAGAAAGAAAGAATAAAAAAATGGGGCCAGGCATGGTGGCGCATGCTTGTAATCCCAGCGCTTGGGAGGCTGAGACAGGAGGATCAGAGGGGTTCGAAGCCAGCCTCAGCTACTTAGTGAGGCTCTCAGCAACTTAGTGAGACCCTGTTTCCAAATAAAATATAAAATAGGTGTGGGAGTGTATCCCGGAGGTAGAAAGCCTCTGGGTTCCACCCCTAGTACCACCCCCCAAAAAAAATGGGGCTGGGGGTGTGGCTTGGAGGTAGAAAGCCCCTTGGTTCCATTCCCAGTACTGAAAAAAATATATAAATTTTTGTTCATTTGCTTAGAACATGGTCTTACCTAAGCCCTGGAACAAGCTTTCTGTCCTGGTGTATGTCACTCAGTGCTTCAAGAGATGATGTATTACTGTGCTGGGAGTGTCTTAGTTGCTTTTCTACTTCTAAATTGCTGAGGTTGTCCTTGTATCTGTGATCCTCCTGTCTCAGCCTCCCAAGTACTGGGATTACAAGAATGTGCTACCATGCCCCAATCTATTCTTAAAAAAATTTACAAAAGCATAAGTTTTCTAAATATTTATTAGCCACTTCATTCCTTAACACTATTTATTTCTATATTAGTTAATGTTAAGAGTTGCTCTTAATATATATTCCCAATGTTTTTCTAGGTTTGAGTTTCTTTTAATTGGAGTTTTTTTTTTTTTTTTTTTTTGTGGGTCTGGGGAAGGAACCCAGAGTCATTCAACCTCCAAGCTATACCCCCTGTCCTATTTTTTATTCTTTATTTTGAAACAGGGTCTCACTAGTTGCGGAGGGCCTCACTAAACTTCGACCCTTCATTCTCAGCCTCCCAAATGCTGGGATTACCTGCATGCGCCACCACGCCTGGCTCTAATTGGAGGATTACTGAGCTTTCTGGTCCCATGACTGTTGGCTTTTGTGATTCCTGTACATTCTGCCATTTATCTCTTAGTTTTACTTCTCTCCATCCTCTTGTTGTTGCTTTTACAACGTTCTATATAGAAGTTCAATGCCAGGTGAATATCCTAATGGGAAAAGGCTATATTCTCAAAAGTGAAGGAAGGGGCTGGGACGTCGCTCAGGCACAATGTTCTTGCCTTGCAAGTTCAGAGCCCTGGGTTTGACTTCCAGTTCCTAAAAGACCAAAAAAAAAAAAAAAAAAAAAAAAAAAAAATCCCCAAAACCAAAAGTGAAAGAAAATGTCTCTGTCTGCTTAGGAGCGGCTCTGGATGGAATCTAACCCCAGGTCCAGGGGTGGGCGGAATTAAAAGAGAAAACCACACTGGCTGGACAGGCTATTACCTTAAAGTTAAGGAAGATCAGTCAGCATGTCCGGTCCAGAAGTTCCTGCTAAACATGATGGCTTGAAAATTCCCTCTATTTTTTTTTATATCCTTTCAAGTAGCTTGTAGCACAGTGTCAAACCCCGATTGTGGCCTAATAATTGCTGGCTGTGTTACTTTTTTTTTTTTTTTTTTTGCGGTACTGGGGATGGAACCCAGGGTCATTGGACCTCCAAGCTACACACCCAGCCTTATTTATTTATTTTTTTTTGCGGGTCTGGGAGGGGAACCATGGGCATTTGACCTCCAAGCTACACCCCCTGCTCTATTTTTTATTCTTTATTGTGAAACAGGGTCTCACTAAGTTGCAGAGGGCCTCACTAAGTAGCTGAGGTTGTCCGTGAACCGTGATCCTCTAGTGTCAGCCTCCCAAATGCTGGGATTACAAGCATGTGCCACCATGCTCGGCCCTATTTTTTATTTTTATTTTGAAATAGGGCCTCACTAAGTAGTTGAAGCTGGCTTCAAATTTGTGCAATCCTCCTATCTTAGTTTCCCAAATGCTGGGATTACAAGCTTGTGCCCGGCTTCACACCAGGCTCCAGCTTGATAGTTTTTAAAGAGAATATTTTAAAAAGTGTCTGATGGTTTTCAAAATTAAAAGTTGAGCTGGGTGTGGTGGCACATGCTTGTAATCCCAGCATTCGGGAGGCTGAGACAAGAGGATCCTGATTCGCGGACACCCTCAGCTACTTAGTGAGGCCCTCTGCAACTCAGTGAGACCCTGTTTCAAAATGAAGAATAAAAAAAAAAAAAGGCTGGGAGTGTAGCTCAGAGGTAGAATGTCTCTCAGTTCAATTCCCAGTACAAAAAAACCCCAGGATATGGGCAATTTTGAAATGATTTGACTGAGTGGCTTCAGTTAACTCAGTTCGGTGGAATCTTTCTGGAAAAGATTTCAGTAAAAATTTATCAGTATGAACAGCTCTGCATAAAGCCTTTATATCCTAGCCATCGTCCTCGACATCAAAAGAGTAAAGCTGGGGTATTTCATTGTCAGTGGGATTTCTATTTGCCTTTGGGTGTGCTTTTGGGTTCAGGTAGAAGCTGCTCTATTTGATGTCCTGCAATCTTTAAGGCTGATTTATGAGCTTAAACTCTTTGGTTTAAGTGAGTTTACAATGGTGTGTGTGGCGGGGGATATTATTTAACGTTTTCTGACAAGCAAACTGTTTTGAATTTCGTTGAGTGGGAGAGGAGTTGGTGACTCGGTGGACAAGCCCATTTTCATTACTTTAATTGCGTGATTTATTAGGATTTTAAGCTTTTTATAAATGTTTTAGTGTTATAGGACAGAATTAAAAGGATTTAGAATAAAAGGAGTTTAACAAAAGGACTTTGCAACAGGATTGCAATAGTTTTTATATTTGATGGATTTGGCTCGCTTCTGTTCATTTCAATCATCACGGTGCATTCTGTCAAATGCTGCTGAACAGGTGTGTGCAACGTCATTCTCTCCATTGTACATGCAAATAAACACAATTTCATATAGAAAGTTAATCCTCTGCAATTTGGGGGATTACATTAAGGGAGGGTGCTGACTCCTAGGCATCGTGATGAGTACACGCTACTGTTTATGCTGTACTGAAAAACAGGATAATAGCTATGATGTTTATGAGATCGTAGAATTTTTTATACTAACACTTTTAAGAATTCTACTTATTTAGGCTATCCACAAAAATTATTTAAATGAATATTGAAATTTTATTGCAGTATTGACTAACTCTGAAATTACAATATAAGGTAGAATGTCTCTTGGTTCAATCCCAGATTTTATGTAGTTGGAAGCACCTCAGATTTGCAGGTTTTGGTAATATTTGTTTATTGTGGACCTTTTTTTTTGTGGGTCTGCGGATGGAACCCAGGGGCATTCGACCTCTGAGCTACACCCACTGCCCTATGTTTTATTCTTTATTTTTTGAGACCGGGTCTCAGTAAGTAGCTGAGGCTCTCCGTGAACTATGATTCTCTGGTCTCAGCCTCCTGATTGCTGGGATTATAAGCATGCGCCACCATGCCTGGCTTATTGTAGACCTTTTTATGGGGGGACCTGCATGGATTTTGTAGTAGGTACTTTGGGAGTAATACTGTTCTCAAATTCGGGCTTATATTTTGTGGTTCCCACTGTTTGCTTCTTTCCTTGAATATCCATGAACAGTGTAGATCTTGAGTAAGTATCACGTGGCTGACCCTACAAGTCAGAGTTGGCTAGAGTGATTAATCTTAGGAGGTCACTGGAAACGAGCGGAGCTCTTCAGTTCAGGTGTGAGAAGAGCAAAACAATAACACCATTCTTGCCAGTGTGACTTGGAGTTTCAAAACATGATGTTTCATTCATCAAAGTATCAGGTTGGTATGCACAATGCAGGTACAAACCATAAAGGCCTTGTAAAAACCAGGAAGCAGAAGCAGAATGGGTATTGTTAGAGGTGATGGTGAAATGTGTAGAAGTGAAGGGTTGGCTTTCTATAGGTGAAGTTCAGTTGTAATTAATTGGGAAAGGAACATAAATATTGTGAGCTCTGGACCAGTTAATTTCCAGCATGTGCTTGGAGCAGAAATCATATTGTTAATTGTGAAATCTGATTCATGAAGGGGGAACAAAACACAGTCCATAAATTTTGCTTGAACAAACATACTTTTAAAATTTTATTTAAATTCATTTAGAAACTTTCTTTGGTGGTACTGGGGATTGAACCCAGTGGCATATTACTGAACTTCACCCCTAGTCCTATTTAAGTTTTCATTTGGAAACAGAGTCTTACTAAGTTTGGGAGATTGCCACCAAGTTTCTGATGCTGGCCTCAAACCTATAATCCTCTTGTTTCATTAAATTCATCTTTATTTGATACATAAAATTAAATGATTTATGGGATGCTATTTCATGTTTCAGTAATGAACAAAAATATTACTAATGCTTTCCTTACACATGATAATAGGAATATTTTAAGTCTGATTGCTATACAATTTTATAGGTATTACTTTATTAGAAAGGAAATGAATCATTCTCACTAGATACCAGAGAGAGTGAGCGAGAGCGAGAGAGAGCAAGAGAAAGAGAGAGAGAAGTTAATCTCGCAATTCTATAACAGAATTAAACTTGACAGCAAGGGATTTTTTTTTTTAACATTTCCACCTGTGTGTACGTTGGGGGGAAGGTTTATTAGGGCAGTGGTTCTCAAATTTGGCTCCTTTCACAGACATACTCTTGGGATTTCTTGGGTTAAGCTTGGGATGCAGTCCTCTATGATAATGCCTCACATTTCATGTTTTAACTTTGCTGGTCATCGAAATCAAACTACCACACAGTATTCAGGACTATCAGGCTGCCTGTGCTCATCTCTACCCTGGTGGCCTTGCCTCAGTGGTCCTTTTGTTTACAGATTCTTAAACTGGATCTTTACACCCTTCATAGAGTTGTCTGGGGTGGGGTAGGGCGATGTACTTTTGATGTATGTTTGCGTTTGGAAAAACACATTTTAAATATCCACTGGTTTCTATAAACACGATTGAGTAACATTGGCTTGGAGGTAGTGGCACGCTAGATACATGTGATAAACAGGGCACCTCACTGATTAGTGAGTGAGTCTTAAACCAGGGCTTCCCATAGTTTTTTGGAACCCAGTGGGCCAATGCAGGAGAATACCTAGATGGTCCATCAACCTTCTTGGCCCCATGGTTTGGGCAGGTTCGTCTACTTTTTTTTTTTTTTGGTGGAACTAGGGTGGAACCCAGAGGCTTTCTGCCTCCAGGCTATACTCCCAGACCTATTTTATACTTCTGAGCTATACTTCCAGAACTTTTTATATTTTATTTTTATACAGGGTCTTGCTAAGTTGCTGAAGCTGGCCCTGAACCTATTGATCCTCCTGCCTCAGCCTCCCAAGTATTGAGATTACAGATGTGTGCCACCATGCCTGGTTTATGTGCAGTCTTTAATATAACCACTGGTTACAAGTTATGTCAAGCTACAATCTAAACGTGTCACTGTTAACCTGTTCTCTTCTGAAGTAAACAAATTTATTTTGGAGGTAGGTGTTATCGTGGTTTGCTAATATTACAAGTGCCTTTTGAGTTCACGATAGTCCTCTGGTGAGACTTCCCAAATATCTATTATCTCATATCTTTGGTGTAATTAAAACACACACACACACACACACACACACACACACACACACACACACACACTGTCTGTCTGCCTGTCTCTGTCTGTCTGTCTCTCTCTCTCTCTCTCCCCCCCACCCCCCTGTACTGGGAATTGAACTCAAGACACTCTACCATGTAGCTACATCCCAAACCTTTTATTTTGAGATAAGATATCACTAAGTTTCCTAGACTGTCCTTCACCTTGTGATCCCCTTGCCTGAATGTCTTAAATAACTGAGATTACAGGTGTGCATTCTTGCACCTGGCTGATAAATTCCCATTTTAAAATTAGTGTCTATCTTTCTTATGTGTTTATGCATTTAGTACTTATATATAAAATACCTGTCTACTCATCTATCTTTATACACACAACTTATAAGTACCTTATTAAAATTATTTAGCATTGTGTTAATATAAAATAAAATCTGACACTCTTATTTTAAGCTGTGCCATTCATTATTATGTATAGGTGGTGCACACTTGTAATCTTAGTACTTGGGAGACTGAGACAGGAAGATCACAGGTTCAAGCAGCAAGTAGACTCTCATCAACCTAGCAAGACCCTGTTTCCAAATAAGAAATAAAATTGGGCTGGGTATAGCTCCAAGGCGGAATGCCTCTGGTTCAATCCCCAGTAACACACAGTCATGTTCTTTTGCAAAGGATCTCTAGAACTATTCATCCTACATAACCATATCCCTCTTGATAGCTATCCGCTTCCCTCCCACGCCTTGAAGTCATTCTGTTTGCTCTCTAAATGGCCCTGACTCTGCACACTCATGCAGGTGGACTTGTGCAGGATTCTCTTTTGGTGATAGTGATTATCTCACGGATCCAAGCACACTGTTTTCAGGCTCATCTATGTCATCTATGTTGTAGCACACTTGGCAGGACTTCTTCCTCCTCTTGTTTTCTGATGTGTGTTAGGGCTATGCTCCTGGGCTGCACATGTCCTAGGCAAAGCACTTTACCTCTGAGCTATATCCCCAGCCCTTAATTTTGAGATAGAGAAATGTGCCCACCTTTGGAAGATCAAACTGAGTTTTTTTTTTGGTTTGGTGGTACTGGGGATGGAACCCAGGGGCTTTCTACCTCCAGGCTTTACTCCCAGGCCTATTTTATATTTTATTTGGAAACAGGGTCTCACTAAATTGCTGAGAGCCTCACTCAGTAGCTGAGGCTGGCTTTGAACCTGGGCGATCCTCCTGTCTCAGCCTCCCAAGGTGGGTATTACAAGTGGGCACCACCATGCCCAGCCTCAAACTGAGTATTTTTACTGCCTTAAAAATCCTTTAGGCTGGGCATGGTGGTGCTTGTAATCCCAGGATTCGGGAGGCTGAGACTGGAGCATCCTGGTTCATGGACAGCCTTAGATACTTAGTGAGGCCCTATGCAACTCAGTGAGACCCTGGTTTTTTTTTTTTTTTTTTTTTTTGGTGGTATGGGGGGTTCCTGGAAACCCTTCTGCCTCTGGGCTACACTCCCAGACCTATTTTATACTTTTTTTGTTAAAATTTGGAAAGAGGATCTCTTAAGCCAGCGAGGCTGGCATCCTACCTGCGCGATCCTCCTGTCTCTGCCTCCCAAGTGTGGGGATTACAAGCGTGTGCCACCACGCCTGGCAGTAAGACCCTGTTTTAAAATAAAGAATAAAAAATAAGGCAGGGGGTATAGCTTGGAGGTCAAATTAGCCTGGGTTCTATCCCCATACCCGCAAAAAAAAAAAAAAAAAAATCCTTTATGCTAGCTGGGGTGGTGGTGCATGTTTATAATTCCAGCATTTGGGAGGCTGAGACAGGAGATCACAGTTCTCCAGCTATGTAGTGAGGCCCTGTTTCAAAATAAAGAATAAAAAATAGGTGGGGTGTGGTGGCCCAGGCTTGTAATCCCTGGGCTTGGGAGGCGGAGACAGGAGGATCGTGCAGGTTCGAAGCCAGGCTCGCTGGCTTAAGAGACCCTGTTCCCAATAAAAATATAAAATGGGCCTGGGAGTGTAGCCTGGAGGCAGAAGGGTTTCCAGGAACCCCAGTACCACCACCAAAAAAAAAAAAAAAAAAAAAAAAAATAGGGCTGGGGGTATAATTCGGAAGTATACTGCCCTTGGGTTCCATCAACAATACCGCAAAAAACAAAACAACCCCCACCCCAAAAAAAAAAAAAAAACCCAAACCTATAAGCCCCACCCATTCACACCTTCCTTCCAGCAAGCTCTGGCAACCACCTCCACTGTCTTCCTGTGACTGTGTTTACTGTCTCCATAGTTTTTCCTCTCCCATCGTTTAATCGCTGTTGGAATTGGACAGCATGCAACCTTTTCACGTTGGCTCCTTGTACTGGATAATGTGGACTTAATATTGCTCCATGTCCTTGTAGCTTGATAGGTCATTTTTCTTGAGTGCTGAGTAGTACTCCATTGTTGAAGCAGTTTATCCGTTCATCTGCAGAGCGATGAATCTTGTTTGCATCCATGTGTTGGTAGTTATAAAGCTCAAACCGCTCCCGAGTGTGGCTGTGTCTTTTGAGGCGCATAGGTGGCTGTGGAGGAGACTGACGTCCTGGTTGCTTGGTGAGAGTATTTTTGTGATGAAGGGCCACGCTCTCTTCCGCAGCGGGTTTACGTCTGGCATCCACAGCACCAGTGAACTCGAGTTCTGCTGCTCCACTTCCTATTAGCTTTTGCTGTTGTCTGTGTTCTGGAATTTTGCCATTCTCAGCTCTGCGGTAGCCTCTCGCTGTTTCATTTGCAGTTCATTATGACATGACGGGAATGTCTTTTCACGAGCTTACTTGCCATTGTATATCGTAATTAGTGAGTCACTCTTGGGGGATTTTGCCTTCTTAAATTCAGGTTGTTTGCTTCTGTTTGTTTGGGCTGACAGTCCCATAATCAAATTCTTCTCCAAGTTGTTGGTTTGTCTCCTCATTCTTATGACATATTTCCTCTACCTCTTAGCTTCTTCTGTTGCCAGCCCACCCGTCTTCTCTTTCCTCTCCTCTCCTCTCCTCTCCTCTCCTCTCCTCTCCTCTCCTCTCCTCTCCTCTCCTCTTCTCTCTCTCCCTCTCCTCCCTCTCTCTTTCTGTCTGTCTGTCTGTCTGTCTGTCTCTTCGCCCCCTTTTCTCCTTCCTTCTCTTCCTCTCTTCCCTAGGGTTTTCCCAAATTTCTGAGGCCATCCTGGAGCCTGCTATCTTCTTCTTAATTACTGTGATTATAGTCACGCACCACGCCTGGCTTACGGGTTTTTTGGTTTTGTATTGTTTTATTTTTTATTTATTTATTTATTTTTGGTGGTACTGGAGATGGAACCCAGGGGCCCTCTACCTCTGAGCTACACTCCCAGACCTATTTTATATTTTATTTGGAGACAGGGTCTCTTAAGCCAGCTGAGGCTGGCTTCGAACCTGCGTGATCCTCCTGTCTCAGCCTCCCAAGTGCAGGAATTACAAGTGTGCGCCACCACGCCCGGCTTGTATTGTTTTATTTTTGTACTGCCTTTTTTTTTTTTTGGTGGGTCTGGGATGGTACCCAAGGGCATTCGACTTCTGAGGTACACCTCCTGCCCTATTTTTTATTCCTTATTTTGAAACAGGGTCTCACTAAGTTGCGGAGGGCCTCATTGAGTAGCTGAGGCAATCTATGAACCGCGATCTTCTGGTCTCAGCCTACCAAATGCTGGAAGTGTTCGCCACCACGCCTGCCTCTCATTTTCTTAATTTCTAAAAAAAAAAAAAAAAAAAAATTAAGCTGTTTTAGTTTCTTTGCTTTTCACCTACATTTTATTTACTAATTTTTTTTGTTCGGCTTGGGATGAAACTGAGGACCTTGTCTGTACTAGGCAAACACTTCCCTAGTACACACTGAAATGTATCCCAGCCCTGTGCTATTTTTCATTTTGAAATACAGTCTCACTAAGTTGTGGAGGGCCTTGAGAGTTGCTGATGCTGGCAAGAAACCTGTGATCCTCCTGTCTCAGCCTCCCAAGTAGTGGGATTATAGACCTGGCTGCTGATAGTATTTAATATTTAGAGGAACCACTCGAATTCCCGGCCTTATGAAGAACTGCTTTTCCTCTTCACGTAGAAGCCTCTTTTGTACTGTCTTGAAATCGTGTACCTCATGTTCCTTTGACTGATCCGCCTTGCTGGAATCTGAAGGTACCTTAAACTCACTCACTTGTAGGGGAGTTTTTTTATATGTCTTTTTGGATGCTTTCCTTGTCCTTTTTTGGAGTTCCTATAATGCATATAACAGCGTTCTCTTGTTTTTTTGCTTTCCTCGCTGGGAAATTTTCTTAAATTTACCCTTGCAACGTAATTGAGTTTAAAAGTAATATCTACCTCAGTTCCTATTTCCAGGAGCTTGTCTTCTGTAGTCTTGTATCATTCCATGCCTATAGTATATTCCTTTATATCCTTGAAATCACTGAGTACAATTGTTTTGTGTTTGTTGTTTTCTTCCTGGCGAATCACTTTCTAGATGACTGTTAATCCTTGGTTGCCCGCCTGTCACTGCCAGTGCCACACTCAAAGGCTAACGGGAAGCTCTGCTGTGATGGTCAGCTTCTGCCTCTATTGGGGTTGCTGTAGTGTGTTCAGAGTTCTCGGATCCATAGTCTGTTTTCAGTTTTTCCTTGTAGTCTTGTTCAGTTCCCCCGAGGGGACTTAGCAGCTCCTGCTTACAGGATAAAGTTCTGATGCCAGTGTTCTGGAAGCACAATGGGGGAAGAGCCTTGGGGCACAGGAGAGTGTTGCTGCCATAGTAGTATTACTGCTGCCATCTAATCCTCTTGGTCTTTGTTTGTCTTGCATTCACTTGTCCTCCGGGTATTTCTGTCTCGCTGTCTCTAGAGAACAGCCTTTCAGACTTTGGCTGGGAATGGGGATGGTGAGTCGTCTAAGGGAGTGAAGGTCTCACGATCTGAGTGTTTTTCTAGAAGTCTTTAACAAGCCAGCCCTCTTTATATTAGGTTCACTCCTTTTCACAGCCAATCCCAAGTGTACCTGGTGGTATCACTTTTAAAGAGACTGATATAAAGTAATTTGAATTTCTGAGTTTTTGTCTACTGCCGTGAACTTTTCCTTAGGGCAGCTAAATTGGGCATCATTTGTCTATTTCCAAAATTTGGCAGATGAGGGTGTGATTTTTTGATTTTGTGGAGAATATAATAAGATTGATTTTTTTTTTCAGTACTGGGAATGGAACCCAGGGGCATTCTACCTCAGAGCTGCACACCCAGCCCTATTTTTATTCTTTATTTTGAAACTGGGTCTCATTGAGTTGCAAAGGGCCTCACTTAGGTAGCTGAGGCTGTCCGCGAACTGCAATCCTCTGGTCTCAGCCTCCTGAATGCTGGGATTACAAGCGTGTGTCACCACGCCTTGCTTTATAAATAAGATTGAAATGGTTACTATTTTTTTTATTGGTGCTGTGAATTGAACCTAAGGGCACTCTCCGTCCAAGCTTCACTCTTGGTCTTATTTCTTTTTTTTTTAATATATTGAAAAAGGGTCTCAATAGGTTGGTGAGAGTCTCACTACATTGGTAAGGCTGTCCTTGAATCTGCAGTCCTCCTGTCTCAGCCTTCTAAGTAGTTGGATTCACATGCCACCAGGCCTGGCTAATTCAGTGTCTTGTCCTTTAAAAAAAATTATTTTTGGGGGTAGTACTAGGATTGGAACCTAGGGGCATACTATCTTTGAGCTATACCTCAAGTCCCATTTTATTTATTTTTATTTGGAAATGTTCTCACTAAGTTGCTGAGGCTGGCTGCGAACCTGCCATTCTCTCTCAGCCTCCCAAGTACTGGGATTACAAGCAAGTGCCACATTGCCTAGCTGTTTTAATGTTTATAAGCTTACTTCACTTTTCTTTTTCTTGTTTAGTCAGGTGTGTAAATTATATCTATTTATGATGAATACATTTCTGTTCAGGAAACTATGTTGCGTATGTCTTATTTTTTCATTTTGCAATACTGTGGTTTGAGTCCAGGGAACAGTGCATGCTAGACTTGTGTGTTTCTTCTGAACTACACCCCTAATCCCTCATTGTGAATATATATATATATATATATATATATATATATATATATATATATATATATATACACATACATACATACATACATACATATATATATATATTTATTATTATTATTTTTTTGGTGGTTCTGGGGGTGGAACCCAGGGGCTTTTCTACCTCCAAGCTATACTCGCAGACCTTTTTTTATACTTTATTTGGAAACAGGGTCTCACTAAGTTGCTGAGAGCCTCACCAAGTAGCTGAGGAATCTGTGCCATCCTCCTGTCTCAGCCTCCCAAGCGTGGGGATTACAAGCGTGAGCCACCATGCCTGGCTCATTGTGAATATTTTGAAAGCATGAAACAATGGGAGTTATACTAGTATATTTCTAACAATTTGAATTTTGTTTTATGCTTCTCAACAGGTGAACAAAAGTGTGACAGCTTTGCAGAAAAAAGACCCCTTCTTGGTATTTGTAAGAGCACCGGATCATCCAGGTAAGGAAAATTTAAAAATCCATTGAGGCACCTATTATAAATTATAGCATTAATACTTTCATGTTATTGATTAAAGCTGGGGACATTTGATGCCGTAAACATCTTTCTAGCCATAAGACTAACTTCTCATAAAAAGAGAAGAAAAAGAAAGTAAAACTTACATCCAGGGTTTTTGGTGACTCAGTCGCTGTGGGTTAATTTCCCTAATCACTATTTTTCCTATTCAGAGTGAGAGCAGGATGAGAGACAAAGCCCAGGGACACACCATAATATAGTCTCACCCCGACCCCACACTGGGGATTGAACCAGGGGTATTTTACCATTGAGCTATACCCCTAGCCCTTTTCATTTTATTGGAGACAGGAGGTCCACTGAGTTGCTAAGTTTGGCTTTGAACTTGCGGTCCTTCTGTCTCACCTCCAAGTGGTCGAGACTATAGGCATGCACCACCTCACCTGACCATAATATTATCTTAAATTAGGCACTTTAGCCGAGCATAGTGGCACATACTTGTAATCTCAGTATTTGGAAGCCTGAGACAGGAAGCGTGCAGGTTCACCGTTAGCCTCAGCTACTTAGTGAGGCCCTGTTTCAAATTCAAAGAATAATAAATAGGGCTGAGGGTATAGCTTAGAGCAAGAGTGGCCCTGGCTTTCATCTCCAGTGCCACACACACACACACACACACACACACACACACACACGCACAGCACATTTATTCAAATGATAACCTTTGTACAATGGATATAAAATTACTATTGGTTGACAATAATGCCCTTTTTTGGTGGTAGTAATGGGGATTAAATCAGCCCTTTTTAATTTTATATTCTGAGACAGTGTCTCTCTAAATTGCCCATTCTGGCCACAAGTTTTTGATATTCCTATCTCAGCCTCCCAAGCTCCTGGATTCACATGGGAGCGCCACCATGCCTGGCTCATTATTTTTAGTATAAAACGAAAAATTACTAACAGTGAGCTGGGCGTGGCAATGCAAGCTTGTAATCCCAGCATTTGGGAGGCTGAGACAGGAGGATTGTGGTTCGTGGACAGCCTCAGCTACTTAGTGAGGCCCTTTGCAACTCAGACCCTGTTTCAAACTAAAGAATATTTTCTTTATTACATCTGGGGATGTAGCTCGGAGGTAGAATACCACTGGGTTCCAACCCCAGTACCGCAACAAAACAAAACAGAATTATTAACTAGTTAACATCAATGCTATAACATGCTTGTAAAATAGTTCTAAAAGTTACAAAATGTTTTTTCTTCTTACTGTAATGCTGTGAAAAAGTACCATTTTATTCCTACTTTACTATTTAGAAAAATGTAGGCACTGAATTTATACGCTGGAGTTATGGACTCTAAGCCAAAGAATTTGTGCTTAAGTCCATGAACACTGCATTTTTAACAGTTAGAGGGCTATGGACTAAGAGGACCAGTTTTTATTTGTTAGAGAGTCATATGTTTACTTGTCCCATGATGAATTAGCTATCAAGTTGGTTTTTTTTTTTTTTTGCTTGTGATTTTCTTTCTTTCTACATAATTACAGTTATAAATTATGTTTGGGTAGCCAGACATAGTGGCACATGCTTGGAATCCCAGTACTTGGGAGTCTGTGGCAGGAAGACCGCAGGTCCCTCGCCAACCTTAATAACACAAGGCACTCCACAAACTTAGTGAGACCATATTTTAAAATAAAAAATAGTGCTGCTGATGTAGCAAGCCCCTGAGTTCAACCCCTAGTACCACCACACCAAAAAAAAAAAAAAGCTGCTAGTAAAGTTGCGGTTGCCTCCCCACATCATGTGATTAGAAGTCTGTGGATATGGGTTCTACAGACAATGAGCTACTTTATTATTTTAACAAGCTAAGTTCAGCCGGGTGTGGTGGCGCACGCTTGTAATCCCAGCATTCAGGAGGCTGAGATCGGAGGATCGTGGTTCGCAGACAGCCTCAGCTACTTAGTGAGGCCCTCCACAACTTAATGAGACCCTGTTTCAAAATAAAGAATAAAAAATAGGGCAGGGGGTGTAGCTCGGAGGTTGAATGCCCCTGGGTTTATTCCCTAGACCCTCAAAATATGTCTATATCTATATATAGAGAGATGTATATTAATAACAGTTCTCTCGAGCTTTGACATGCTTGTAATGTGACTCTTTTTCTAATGCTCTCAAGTGGTGACTACTTTTTCAGTAACTGCTTTCCTGAACATGAACTCTTAGCTAAAAGAAATCTGAAAAATGATTATGGTTTTGCTAGTAAGCATGATGATTAAAATGGATATTAGATTGGCAACTAGAAATCTATGCTACATGCTTTATTCTTATAGTACATAGTATAGATCACGGGGTTTTGGAAAAGGTAAAAATATTTCAGTGATCTGACATGTTTAGGTAGCAGAGTCTTCAATGTTGCCCCCTGAGGATATGGTTTGATTTCATAGACTATGGGCCAGTTTCTTCAAATGTAAGTTTTTGGGTAGAAGTAGGCTCTTGAGAATTTACTGTACCAATCATAAATGCCAGGTATGGGATGAGGATGCCAAAGCATGCAATCCCCTTTCCATTCCCTACAGGTGTGGGGATGTGAGTGAAAAGAAAAAGTTCAACCTTTGCACAATAATTATGGCATAAAATTGTATAAAAGGAATTCTAAGAAATGAAAGATAGACACACATAGATTATTGCAGAAAGCCTATGGAGAATTAACAATGTCAGTTGGATCCTAGGGAATGAGAAGTTTTGTAGCAGACAAAGATTTGTAAGAAGTATGTCCAAAGTACTAATAAAGTTATAGTGAACAGAAGCTGGAATAAGTATACTTAAGAATGGTGAGAATTTGTGACTTAGAGGTAAGAGTATCTGCAAAACAGATGAGAACATCTGTTGTAGTGCCATGGAACTTAAGACACACAATAATCATAAAGTGTTTAGGCTCAAGCAGCTGCTGAACTTTTGCAGAAATCTGTGCAATTTAAGCCACATCAGCTCCAGTCCACTTTGGTATTCCCTCTTCTATGCTTAATTGGTTTAGTTGTTCATCCAGAGACTTCCTGGAGTGACCATCAATTCTTTTCTCACTTTAGTATAATTACTGGTCAGTATATTTTCTAATTGAAGTACAGTCTGCATTTTCTTCCAGGTTTTTCTCATGTCAACTCATTTTTAGTATTCAATTAATATGTATTTTTCTCTCAGAGAAAATAAGATTCAAGTCTTTTACAATTCTCACGAAAAATAATGGAAGTGATTTTCCACTTAATGTCTTTTTAATTACTGACGGTTTTTAGGGACAAATTTTAGTCATGAAGTAGGCATACATATAATTAGGTTGTGATTTGCAGAATTTTATTTTGGGGATGGTTTTCTTATGAATAAAATTGTGTTTTTTCCTCTTCTGGTAGTTTTGTGTATATTTGGTTATTGCTGTATTCACAATAAATTCAGTGTGATTTTTCTGGAACAGCATTAATAATTTCATAGAGGTTAAGGGTTCTGAAAGAAGGGATTTAGATGCTTTACCTGGATATCTAACAGGAATGCTTTTTTCTTTAGGTGCATTGAATTGGAGCAAGATACCACGGGGCAATGGTTTCAGGGTCTCTTAATACCCTTACCATTTGGTGTGTGTGTGTGTGCATTAGGCTATACCCCCAACACTTTTTTTTTTTTTTTTTGAAACCAGGTTTCACAAGGTTGCGGAAAGTCTATTTTATAGAGACTTGGTGATTCTCCTGTCTCAGCCTCCCAATTACTGGAATTTCTGGTGTGGGCCACTATGACTGGCCTTCCTTTCCTTTTGGTTATCTAGTAGATAAGGCTTTGATCCAGCTAAGCTCCAATCTGCTTCAGCATCTCCCTATCAGAGTAGAACCATTACTTTCTCCTGGAGTAGATCCTAGGTGACTTGTTCTATGCTCTGCCACCAGTAGAACTCTTTTGCTTTTTATCTTCCAAGCAAAAACTTGGCCAATATTAGAGATTTATTCTCTTCTGCCACAGTTTTTCTTCCTTCCTTCCTTCCTTCCTTCCTTCCTTCCTTCCTTTCCTGCTTATTTATTCACTTCTTTTTTTGTGGAACTTGGGGGGATCTTTGGGCCTTCTACCTCCAGGACAGACCCCCAGCCAGCCCTGTTTTATTTTATTTTATTTTTTTGAAACAAGGTCTCGCTAAGTTGCCAACAGCTTCACTAAGTTGCTGAGGCTGACTTCAATTGCCATTCTCCAATCTCAGCCTCCTGAATATAGGGATTACAGGCATGTGCCATCATGTTGGCTCACAAATATTATTTAAAGTTCATGGCTTTTTCTTTCCCATGTGTGACACAATGTGATTTAAGAGTGATTTTTATTTATTTCCCTTGCTGGTATGTTTTGGTTTTGGAGCATAATTGTAGTTGGGTGACCATATTGTCTGTCTAATTTATTAGTGGTACTGGGGGTTGAACCCAGGAGCATTCTACTTCCAAAGTACACCCCTTGCACATTTTCTTTTTCTTTTGAAACAGAGTCCAAGTTGCCAAGACTGGCTTTGAACCTGCGAGTCTTCTGTCTTAGCTCTATAAACACCTTTGTTACAACGTGGGTTTGAGCCTGGTGTGGAGGCACACCTTGTAATCCTAGTACTTGAGAGGCTGATACAGGCGGATCACAGGTTCTGAACACAGTCGGAGCCTGTGTAATAAAATCTAAAACAAGGCTGGGGTTATATGTTGTTCAGAGTTCGAAGACTCCAGGGTTCAGTCCCCAGTACCACAAAAATATATATTAAACCCAGGGGCTTTCTATCTCTGATCTACATTCCTGGGCTTTTTTTTTTTTTTTTAATTTGGAAGCAGAGTCTTACTAAGTTACAGAGACTGGCTTGGAACCTTGATCCTCCCGTCTTAGTCTCCTAAGTACTGGGATTACAAGTGTGCAACCCCATACCTTGTAAGGTTTGTGTCCCTCTTGTAAGGGTTAAGTCAGGCAATGTTTTTAAGTTTTTACTACAGTCTGTTATATATTAGATAGACCTCTTTTTTTTTTTTTAAGGATACCCAGGGAACACTTTTCAGCAGGAATGTTTTTTTTGTGTGTACTCAGGTAGATATTTGTTTTGGCTGACGGGGTGACCCTTTTGCATCTAGGAATGATGGAGAATTATGGCCATGCCCAACTCATCTGTGGCTTAGGTTACAGATTTGTTAGTCCTCACTACCTAACCCAGCACTGTGTCTAGGGGTTTTTACTTTCATTGGAAAATTGTGGTTTCTTTTATTCCATAAAGAGGCTACAGACAGACAGACAGACAGACACACACACACACACACACACACACACACACACACACACACGCAGCCTTTACTTATTGAGAGATAATTGAAACATGATTATCTACACTTATTTAGAGTGTGCAGTTTGATAAATGTTGACATCTGTGTGTATCCATGAAACCAATTCTCCATTCAAGACAGCAGCATGTGAGCCTGTATCCATCCTTCTCAGTAGTTCTCAGGTGCCATTGTCTTACATCTTTCATGTTCCTCCCTCAGTCGAAGAAGCTTGTTTCTGTGTAATAAGTATCTTTGAATATCAATGAAATCTCCAGTTTGTCATAACCTGTTTTGGAGTTACTTTGCTATCATGTGGTGTAAGGTGACTTTAGCATATGGATAAAAATGTGAACATAGCTGGGCATGGTGGCGCATGCATGCAATCTTGGTTCTTGGGAGTGGAGACAGGAGGATCGCAGGTTTGTGGGCAGCCTCAGCAACTCAGTGAGGTCCTCCTCAACTCATCCTCAACTCAGTGAGACACTTTCAGAATAAAAAATAAAATAAAATAGGTCGGGGGAGGTAGAATGACATTGGTTTTAATCCCCAGTACCACTTTAAAAAAAAAGTGAAGGTAGAAGTCATGAGTTCAAAGTTGTTTTTTTCTTCTCCTCTGTGACTTTTAAAAGCAAAACTTCCTTCCAGAACCAGTTCATAAAACTACTACAGGCCTTGCAGCTTCACTGTGGAATCATTTCAAAACAACAGCTTTCTTAGCCACCAAAGAGGATGTAGTCTTGACATATAAATAGAAAACAGATTGAGTTTTTGGCTGATACTGCCATTCTGGTTTAAATGTTGGTTCAGTCAACTTCAGGCTTAGATTACAAGATTTGCAAAATAAAGGAAAACCAAAAGGGAAAGAACATCTGCATAGATTCTGACTTTGTGGAATTCACACAGACATGCTCGCTCTACTTAGGGAAGGCGCTTGGGCGCAGTGAATGGACATCAGTGGAGATCACCATTACGCTGGGGTCATTTTTTTGTTGTTACTGGGGCTTGAACCTAAGGGGTTCTACTTCTGGGATACACCTGGGGCCCTTTGTATTTTTATTTATTTTTGTTGAAACAGATTCTTACTAAGTTGCTGGGGTTGGTTTCAAGCCTGCAATCCTCCTGTCTTAGCCTACCAAGTACTAGGATTACATGCTTGAGCCACCATGGCTGGCATCCTATGATTATCCTAAAAGGCAAAATGATTCATTATGATGGAGAACTTTAACAGTTTTCAATTAATTGTTTTTGGGAAGACTTTCTTTGTTGTTGTTGAGCTAAAGTCCCACTCTGTGGCCCAGGCTGGTCTGGAATTTGTAGAATCAAGTTATCTTCCTGCCTCAGCCTCCTGAGCGGTTGCAGCTGCATACATGTACCACCATTCCAGGCAGGATCTTTTGTTGATGGAATTATGTGGCATTATAGCCATAATAAAAGCTTCTGAATCTCCCTAATTGTGTTACTTAATGATTTCTTAATGATTTTCTATATCAAAATATTGATTTGAGAAGCATAGTTTGCTTTAACTTAGATTTCTATCTGTTATAATAAAAACTACATGGATGCTATTTACTCAGTAAAGTATAACACAGCCTTCCTAAAATGTAAGGAATTCTTGTCTGCTACCAGGCTAATCATACATTGTTTGTATTGCTGTAGGCCACCTCTCGCCTGTTGTTTAGATAGGAAACTCCAGGAACTGCTTGATGTGAATGAAGGAACTTTACTTCAGTATACATATATGGGTACTTGTTTTGTGTCTATTCTTCTTTCTTTTTTCCCCCTTCTTCTTTGTTCGTGTGTGTGTGTGTGTGTGTGTGTGTGTGTGTGTGTGTGTGTATTGTCTTTTTGGTACTCAGAATAAAACCCAGGGCATTTGCACTTGCATGACAGGCACTTTGTAGCTGAGCTGCACCCCAGCTCTGTGCCTGCTGTTCTTATAGTAGTAATTGAAGGCAATGCTTCATAGCTGGGCCAGGGAGTTACTGTTAATCCAGTGGGGAGAGTCAATGATGTTATTAAATCAGTCCTCAATAGCAATTAATTATTCAGTCCACCATGGTGAAAGGGTTAAAGTTCAGAAACCCTTATCTTATGAGGACAAAAATCTGTATGCTAAGAGAACTGACATTCTAGTATGAAGAGAATAAAAATAAATGAGCCGGGCGTGGTGGTACACTCTTGTAATCCCCACGCTTGGGAGGTGGAGACAGGAGGATCGCTCAGGTTTGAAGCCAGCTGTGCTGGCTTAAGAGACCCTGTTTCCAAGTAAAAATATAAAAAAGTAGGTCTGGGAGTGTAGCCCGGAAGTAGAAGGGTTTCCAGGAACCCCAGTACCACCACCAAAAAAAAAAAAAAAAAAAAAAGAATAAAAATAAATGAGTAAATACATTGTATGGTGATAAATTTTGTGCAAAAAGTGGAGAAAGTGATTAGATAATGCTGGAAAGAACAGTGGTGTTATCAGTGGTGATTTGGGGTTTGCATAGTTGCTGATTTGGGGGTGATGTGAGTAGTTCTAATATGAGTATTTCTATTCATTTCTTTTTCTTTTTTCTTTTTTTTGTTGTACTGGGTATTGAACTCATGAACATTCTACCTTTGAGCCATACTCGCAGCCTTATTTCATTTTATTTTGAAACAGGGTCTCACTAAGTTGCTGAGGGCTTTACTAACTGGTGGGCACATTTTTTTTCTCCATTTCCATGTGTAAAGTTATACCTGATGACTTATACCTTAGCATACTGAGTACCCAATATTTGAAGGAATTTTGAAAACATGTGTAGAAACACCTTTTGCAATTATTATATATGTGTATATATGTATTATATATGTACATATATATCTATATATATCTATCTTTATATCTTTTTTTGTAGTACTGGACATTGAACCCAAGGTAAATCTCTGAGCTGTACCCCTAGTCCTATTTTATTTATATATTTATTTATTTATTTTGAAACAGGATCTCACTAGGTTGAGGCTGTCCTTGAACCTATGATCCTCTTTTTTCAGCCTTTCAAGTACTGGGATTACAGGCTGTGCCACCATGCCCAGCTTGCAATTATATTTTGCTGAAAAACCATTTGAAGTATCCCCCCCTTTTTTTTGGTGGTACTGGGGTTCCTGGAAGCCCTTCTACCTCCGGGCTACACTCCCAGACCTATTTTATACTATTTTTTATTTGGAAACAGGGTCTCTTAAGCCAGCACAGCTGGCTTCAAACCTGTACGATCCTCCTGTCTCCGCCTCCCAAGCGCGGGATTACAAGCCTGCGCCACCACGCCCGGCTGAAGTATCATTTTATTTGTAAACAGATAATATTATTTTTTCAAAACTAAACTTGTAAACTGAAGGGTCAGGATATAGCTCAGTGGCAAAGCACTTGTCTTGCAAGTGTGGCACCCTGGGTTTGAGCCCCAGTTTTAAAAAAAAAAAACAAAAAACCCCGCTTATGAACTGAACAGCATAATTGTTAATAACCAACTATGTACTAGTGAAATTCAGTTATTGTTAATATTTTATTCTAAATGTCATTTGATTGATTTACCTCTTTGTAACATTTTAATCCTTTATTAGAAAACATAACAAAAATTTTTAATATCAATATAATTTTATTAACATTTTGTATTTCAAACACCATATACAAAGAAGGTTGAGACTCAGATGATTGGCATATTTGAGTGCACTCATGTGGGTGTAGGTGAATGTGCTTATTTAGATAGGGTTGTATGTTGAGTGTTCTTGTGTTGTTTGTTGGTATTTGGGATTGAACCTAGGAGCATTCTACTTCTGAGCTGCACCCCTACCCTATTTAGTTTTTATTTTGAAACTAGGTCTAACTAAAATGTAGAAGGTCTTGCTATATTGATGAGACTGGCTAGAACCTGTGATCCTTCTGTCTCGGCCTCCTACATACTGGGGTTGCAGACATACACCACCATTCCTGGCTTGTTTTTTAAATTTTAAACTCTCAAACAGATATCTGGTATATGTATATTTCTTTCAGTTATTTTCTGGGCACTATTCATACTTTTCTCTGGAAAAATGAAAGACAACCAAACATCTGTGTGTTGTCAAGGAACATAGTTTCCTAACATACTTAAAACTGCATTTTTGGATTAGTTTTTTCACTCTTCTTAAAATGTGGAAGGACACCTTCTGAATATAGTCACTTGTCAGTTTTATTTTTCTTGTTAAAATGAAATGATAAGGCTGGGCGTGGTGGCGCAAGTTTGTAATCCCAGCATTTGGGAGGCTGAGACGGGAGGCTTGCAGTTCATGGACAGCCTCAGCTACTTAGGCCCTCCGCATCTTAGTGACACCCTGTCTCAAAAATAAAGAACCAAAAATAGGGGTTGGGGTGTAGCTCAGAGGTAGGATGCCCCTGGGTTCATCCCCAGTACTGGGAAAAAAAATAAGGAACTGTTAGGTATGTGTAGGAGCAGAGGACATGAAGAAGCACTGCAGTGTGTCTCCGAGGCCTCCTCAGATGACACAGCAGTGTACAAAGCGTGATAACACACTCTGCTCTGATTGGGGCCGTTTTCAGTCATTAAACGCTGTAAATGCCATAGAGTTCATTAGAAGAGGAACAAGCTGCAATGATAAATGTGTTTTCAATATGATTCCTAGGGAGGGTACAGTAGAAACCAGTGAATAAAGAGGAAATTCATTTCTGGCAGGACTCTAGACATGGAACTGTGGCTGAACTTTTTACCCTAATTACCTCCTGCTAATGCCTGCAGCAGTCTGGAATCAAAGTGGCGCTTCGGGCCCTGGAAATTCTCTGATGTGGCAAACGTTTGTTGTGTGAGGAGGGTTTCTTAAGAAAAAACAGAATATTGTGACAGGATTTAAAAAAATTTTCTCAGTTACCACCCACCTCACTTGTTGCCTACAAAAATAGAGTAATTGTTTGCATCTGTGTGTTCTTTTTTCTCCCCTAAGAAATAACTGTTATAAATCAATGTGACATAGATCCAGTGAACTGAGGCTTGCTTGAGGTAGGGTTTTTTTTTTTTCTTTCAGTTTCTCCTTTAATTTAAAATTTTCTTTTCAAATGTAAAGAAATTGTTTTTGATAATTAAGCAGAAACATTCTACTCATTTTGAAAGAGGCGTTTGAAACTTAAAATGTGCTTTTGATGATGATTTTTTCCTTTTCTGGGCTGATAACTGTTAGGTTGGTTCATCCTGGAAGTAGAAGTGGGAATTTCCAGTTTCCATTTTTAGCTCTCCCACTGAGACGACAACCGAAGAGACATCTCTCTGAAGCTTTACGTCATTCCATTGATCCGTCATGAATTTCTGGCTTCTACACATTTGTGAAATGAAAAGTTCTCTTTAACCCAGCTGCTTTTCGTTGTCTGTTTTTCAAAGCACCAGTTGTGTAGTAGGTGTAGGATGAGCTTGTTTTGTCTGTTCTGTGGCGATCCAAGGTCCGGCCCGTTCTGGTGCCATGTATGCCTGCGCTAAGTTGCATCTTCAGTTCCAACCCTTCTTGAAGTACTTTTTAGGTAATTTCTGAAAAAGTAATAGTAAATCCACTGTAGTATTTTGCAATGCATGTTAGATCATGATTATTCTTGGGTAACACATTCTTTTGGCAGTCTCTTATTACGTGTTCTCTAAGGATAGCTTTAACTTTTAAAGGTAGACTACATCAGTTAAAATACTATACAATAGAGTTTTTATTTCTCATAAAGGAATATTACACTTCTTTCAGGATTATTTCAGAAATATCTTCTTGCTCTGGTTAAATTGTGGCTTTAAATTTCTGTGATTAAAGCCTCTCATATTTTATATTTTGTGCACCTTGAGTTTGCATTTCATCTGTGATCGGGGCTATACATAGTAGGTTTATATTTGATTGATGGCTCTTTCTTTGAATTACAAAATTAAGGACCAAATAATTCATGATTATATTGGTCATTCATTACTTATGTTTATAAAAAAATTGTAATCATTGATAATGCAATGGTATATTTTTTCTTCTCATTTATTCATTTATAATTATCTACCTTAGCTTGTGTTGCTTTGTTTTTTCATTTTATTACTCCTTCCCTTCTTCCTCAATATCACTTGCTTTTAATGGAGGAGACAGACTAGAAAATATTTTACTTTGCTGTTTCACTCTGAAAAGTAGTGCTTTCTGGCAACAGTATTATTAAAACTTTAAAGCTACTTTTTGTGACCATATTTGTATCTTTAGGCTTTCTAGTGCAGATTTAATTTATACTTCATTGTAAAATGGCTCCAGATTATCACGAGAAATATTTAAGTACCTTTTACTCCTCTCCATTTCTGACTTAATAGGAAGGAGAAAATAGTTTATATAACATAAAACACTTATATAAACTACTGAGAATATTATTCCCAGTAATTTTTGTACTTGAATTATTATTCAAATTAAAATTACTGATTTAAAATGGTATATTTTATTCATTTAAAAATAAGCAAATGTTTATTTTAACTATTTTATTTTATTTCTTAATATTGGGGTTTAAGCCAAGGCCTCCTACATGCTAGGCAAATGTTGTACCATGGACCTGCTCTCCAAACCATTTAACATTTCATTCTGAGCCAGATTCTCACTAAGTTGCCCAGGCTTTCTTGAGCCTCTACAGCAGCTGGGATTATAAGTGTGCATACCTTGCCCCACTTATTTAAATTTTTTTTTTGTGTGTGGGCCTGAGGATGGAACCCAGGGGCATTCAACCTCCGAGCTACACCCCCTGCCCTATTTTTTATTCTTTTTGTGTGTGTGTGGTACTGGGGTTCCTGGAAGCTCTTCTATCTCCGGACTACACTCCCAGACCTAATTTTTACACACACACACACACACACACACACACACACACACACACACACACACTTTTGGTGGTACTGGGGTTCCTGGAAGCCCTTCAACCTCCAGGCTACACTCCCAGACCTATTTTATATTTTTTATTTGGAAACAGGGTCTCCTAAGCCAGCGCACAGGGCTGGCTCCTGTCTCTGCCTTCCAAGCACGGGGATTACAAGCGTGCACCACCACGCCCGGCTATTTTTATTCTTTATGTTGAAACAGGGTCTCACTAAGTCTCAGCCTCCTGAATGCTGGGATTACAAGCGTGCACCACCACACCTGACTTATCCACACTTATTAATTTAAAATGGACAGTGAGTTGTATATATTTCTAAATTCTTCTGTGATGATTTCATACCTTTAGGCATTGTGGAATGATGTAATCAGGCTGATTAACATATTTCTTGTATCATTTCTTTGAAGTGAGATAATTTAAACTAATCTTTTAGCCAGGCGTGTTGGTGCATACTTGTATCCTAGCTCTTGGGAGGCTGAGACAAGAGGATTGTACAAGTTCGAAGCCAGCCTCAGCTACTGAGTGAGGCTCTCAGCAACTTAGTGAGACCATGTTTCCAAGTAAAAATATAAAATAGGTCTGGGAGTGTAGCCCAGAGGCAGAAAGCCCCTGGGTTCCATCCCCAGCACAACAAAAACCAAAACAAAACAAAAAACCAAAAAATTCTCTTTTGGTTGGGTGAGGTGGCTGAGGTGATGCATGCTTGTAATCCCAGCATTCGGGAGGCTAAGACCGGAGGATCACAGTTCGCAGACAGCCTCAGCTACTTAGTGAGGTCCTCTGCAACTCAGTGAGACCCTGTTTCAAAATAAAGAATAAAAAATAGGGCAGGGGGTGTAGCTCGGAGGTCAAAGATCAAATGCCCCTGGGTTCCATTCCCCAGACTCCCAAAACAAAACAAAACAAAATAAAAAACTCTTTTGGCTATTTTGAAATACAAGTCTGGGTTTGTTGGAACTTGCCTATAATCCCAGTGCTTGGGAGGCTAAGACAGGAGAATCACAGATTTGCAGCCAGCCTCAGCAATTTAGCGGGGCCCTCTACAACTTAGTGAGAACCTGTTTGACAATAAAAACAATAAAATAGGGGATACGGTGTAGTTTAGAGGTAGAATGCTCCTCCAACTCTCATTGAGAGAGGGTGGGGAGAGAGAGAGAGAGAGGGGAAGAGAGGGGGGGGGAGAGGGGGGGGAGGGAGGGAGGGAAAGGGGAGAGACACCAAGTGTGTTAGTGCACGCCAGTATTTGGGAGGCTGAGACAGGATTGCAGGTTGGAGACCAGCCTCAGCAATTTAGTGAGAATCTGTTTCAAAATAACTGGGGATGTTGATCAGAGAAAAAATGTTGCTGAGTTCAATGTCCAATACTCTTTAATTTCCCTAAAAAATAAAATATATTAACTGTAGTCACCATGCTGTGTAATAGAACACCAGAGATTACACTCTAGTTATTGAAAGAGGAAATGACTGACAGGTGATCAGTTTTTACGTGTGCTTTTTTCTACAGTGTATTTTTTTTATAGTGAGATTTTCTTTCATTTTGAGAAGTTGATTTGAAGCATAATCTGTTAGTTTTAGCTTTATATCTTTACTCAATGCCTCAATTGTGTTATGAGCCTTTGGTTTCTGAGCCATGTTCGGTAAAGTTCCTGTTGATTTCATACGCATACTCAAATTTTATGCACATTGATTGTAAATTTGAAGGTGCTGATACAGTAATAAAAACAGGTCAGGTGTTCCACAGTGAGGGGCGTTTGGCTTCTCCTCTTGCTTGGCAGAGCTTGGTGTAATTAGCATCTTTTGTGGTTGAGCCAGACATCAATCAGTATCTGCACTCCAACTATCCTGTCTTTTTCTGCTAACTATGATTATACATATCTGTTGATATGCAAGATGATTCTGTCTTGGTTTCGTTTATCATAACTGACAAGAAGTTATAAATTACCTTGTTGGCATTTAGGGAAGTAAATCCAGGGAAGATTTTGCTTTGTTTTATTGGTGTTATTGCCTCTACCAGAACCAGCTTGCAAATTTTCAGCATATTTTAGTCATTTTATTTATTTATTTATTTATTTATTTATTTATTTATTTTTTTGGTGGTACTGGGGTTCCTGGAAGCCCTTCTACCTCTGGGCTACACTCCCAGACCTATTTTTACATTTTTATTTGGAAACAGGGTCTCCTAAGCCAGCGCACGCGGCTAGCTTTGAACCTGCGCGATCCTCCTGTCTCTGCCTCCCAAGCGCGGGGATTACAAGTGTGCGCCACCACGCCCGGCTATTTTAGTCATTTTAAATGTTTCTTTTCTATAAATTATACATTTAATTTTAGGTATTTTTAGATGAATTTTTATTATTATAAATCTTGGTTTTTGTGGTGCTAGGGATAGAATTTAGGGTCTTTGCAGTACTATGTAAGCATTCTACTATGAGCTACATCTCCAATCACTATGATGTATTTAATTGATCACTCACAGAAATTTTAATATTCAATTTCTTCTGTGGTACTAGGGATTCAACCCTGGAGCTCTACCTCTGAGCTATACCCTTAGCCTTACTTTTTATTCCTTATTTTAAAACAGGGGGTCACACTGATAGGTGGAGAGAGCCTCACTAAGAAGCTGAATGAACCTCTACTCCTCTTGTCTTGGCCTACCAAGTACTGGGATTACAAGTGGTCACCACCATGCCAGATTTTAATATTGAATTTTAACTTGCTGGCTTTGCCTCTGTTCTCTATCCCTCTGCTAGTGATTCACCTTATTTTGTTGTATCTCAAGAGAAAGTTTAAAAAGTAAAGAAAATAAATAGACAATAGACTTTTTTTTGGTGTGAAATACTTGGGAATGAACCCATTCTTCCTCTGAGCACCCTCTGAGTATCCCTCCCTCCTCCTCTTCTTTCTTCCTTCACTGATTTTGTTTGTTTGTTTGTTTGTTTGTTTTTTTGGTGGTACTGGGATTCCTGGAAGCCCTTCTACCTCTGGGCTATACTCCCAGACCTATTTTATATTTTTGAAACAGGGTCTCTTACACCAGCACGGCTGGCTTCGAACCTGCGCGATCCTCCTTTCTCCACCTCCCAAGTGCAGGGATTACAAGCGTGCGCCACCACGCCCGGCTCCCTTCACTGTTTTTGTTTTCTTTCTTGTCTTCCTCCTACTCTTCCTTCACTAAGGATAGAACACAGAAGAATTTTACCTGTGAACTATACCCCTAGCCTTTGGTTGATTAGGGTATTTCTACCTTGCTAAAGTTGTCCTTGAACCTGTGATCCTCCTGTCTCAGCTTCCTAAGTACTGGGATGGCTTGTGCCACAATGCCTGGATCATTTTTTATTTTGAAATATGGTCTCACTAAATTGTAGAGCATGGCCTTAAGTCTGCAATTCCCCCATGTCAGTCTCTCCATACTCTGTATATAGGTGTGTGCCACCATACGTGGCTTCTATAGAAATATCTAATTACCTCACTTTAAAATACACGTGTATTTGCTGGGCATGGTGGTGCGCGCTTACAATCCCAGCATTCTGGAGGCTGAGACTGGAGGATCATGATTTGCAGACAGCCTCAGCTACTTACTGAGGCCCTCTGCAACTCAGTGAGACCCTGTTTCAAAATAAAGAAGAAAAAATAGGGCTGAGGTGGGGTGGTGTCGCTCTGAGGTAGAATGCCTCTGGGTTTCTTCCTCAGTATGGCAAAAACAAACAAACAGCCCCCCCAAAAAAAACCCCACAAAAAATGTATCTATCAAAATGATAAAATAATGCATAGTTTATTAATGCTCATAAATATAAATCCTTATTTCTTTTCAGTAGGAATTTACAAAGTGAGATTTTAGTATCTCAAATTACAATATACAAGCAATAGACTATATAACTACTTCTGGCTGTTTACTTATCTTGTCATACTGGGGATTTAATGCAGGGACATTCTTTCTTCTTGTGAGATACACCCTAGCCCTATTTTATTCTTTATTTTGAAACAAGGTCTTGCTAAGTTTCTGAGGTTGGCCTCAACCCTTCAGTACTCCTGTTGTACTCTCTTAGTGCTGAGGTTACAGCCAGGTGACACTGCACCCGTTATCTTTTTATTTTTGTGGTTCTGGGGGTGGAACCGAGAGGCTTTTCTACCTCCAGGCTATCCTCCCAGGCCTATTTTATATTTTATTTTATTGGTGTTATTGCCTCTATCAGAACCAGCTTGCAAATTTTCAGCATATTTTAGTCATTTTAAATGTTTCTTTTCTATAAATTATACATTTAATTTTAGGTATTTTTAGATGAATTTTTATTCATCTAAAACATCTGGAAACATCTGGAAACAGAGTCTCACTAAGTTGCTGAGAGCCTCACTCAGTAGCTGAGGCTGGCTCCGAACCTGTGCGATCCTCCTGTCTCAGCCTCCCAAGTGCTGGGATTACAAGCATGCGCGATCACGCCTGGGTTCTGATATTTTTTTATGTTGAAAAATGAATCAGTTTTAAATAACTTTTTTTTGTGTGTGTGGGTCTGGGGATGGAACCCAGGAGCATCCGACCTCTGAGCTACACCCCCTGCCCTATTTTTTATTCCTTATTTTTGTTTTCTTTTTTTTTTTCCCCCCGCGGGTCTGTGGATGGAACCCAGGGACATCGACCTCCGAGCTACACCCCCTGCCCTATTTTTATTTATTTTTGAAACAGGGTCTCACTAAGTTGCGGACAGCCTCACTAAGTAGCTGAGGCTGTCCGCGAACCGCGATCCTCTGGTCTTAGCCTCCCGAATGCTGGGATTACAAGCGTACGCCACTATGCCCGGCTATTCTTTATTTTTGAAACAGGGCCTCACTAAGTAGCTGAGGCTGTCCGCGAACTGTGATTCTCTGGTCTCAGCCTCCTGAATGCTGGGATTACAAGCATGTGCCACCAAAGCCCGGCTTAAAAAACTTTTATAAAGCCAGGTATGGTGGCACACGCTTGTAATCCCTGCGCTTGGGAGGTGGAGACAGGAGGATCGCGTAGGTTCGAAGCCAGCCATGCTGGCTTAAGAGACCCCGTTTCTGAATAAAAATATAAAAAATAGGTCTGGGAGTATAGCCTGGAGGTAGAAGGGCTTCCAGAAACCCCAGTACCAAAAAACGTTTTATAAAATTTTACCTACGCTATAGAGTTTTGTCAGGATTAAGTGACGTAGTACAGATAAAGCTTTTAAAAGCAATGTATGGTATTTATCCAGTGCACAACATTTGTGATTCTCTTGATGACTATTAGCTATTCTACAGTAGCATTGGACATAGGGTGTATTAGGAAAGCAGGACTTACCAAAGGGAAGATGTCAGACATTTTAGAATCTTTGTTTCAGAGCTGGAATTTGCATTTGTTTATCTGTTCTAATTTTTTTGGTACTGGGGAATGGAACCCAGGGTCATTCTACCTCTGATCTACATCCCCAGTCCTGTTTTTTATTCTTTATTTTGAAACAGGGTTGCCAGGCGTGGTGGCGCATGCTTTAATCACCCTGTGTGGGGGCAGAGGCAGGAGGATCGCGCAGGTTCAAAGCCAGCCTCGCTGGCTTAAGAGACCCTGTTTCAAAATAAAAATATAAAATAGGTCTGGGACTGTAGCCGG
Source organism: Muscardinus avellanarius (assembly GCF_963383645.1). Taxonomy (NCBI): domain Eukaryota; kingdom Metazoa; phylum Chordata; class Mammalia; order Rodentia; family Gliridae; genus Muscardinus; species Muscardinus avellanarius. The sequence continues at coordinate 34,448,780 of NC_137802.1, forward strand.
AGGTAGAAGGCCCCTGGGTTCCATCCCCAGTACCTTAAAAAAAAAAAAAAAAGAAAGAAAAGGAAAGAAAAGAAAGAGAGAGAGAGAGAGAAAGAGAGAGAGAGAGAGAGAGAGAGAGAGAGAGAGAAAGAAAGAAAGAAAGAAAGAAAGAAAGAAAGAAAGAAAGAAAGAAAGAAACAGGGTCTCACTGAGTTGCAGAGGGCCTCATTAAGTGGCTGAGGCTGTCCGTGAACCGCGATCCACCTGTCTCAGCCTCCCAAATGCTGAGATTACAAGAGTGTGCCACCACGCTCAGCTTATCTGTTCTATTTTTAAATAAAAATTTTTTTAGTGGGGCACTAGGGGTGGAACTCAGGAGCATTCTACCTTCGAGCTACACCCCTAGCCCTATTTTTTTATTCTTTATTTTGAAGCAGCGTCTCACTGAGTTGTAAAGGGTCTGTCCGCAAACCGTGATCCTCCTGTTTCAGCCTCCCAAATGCTGGGATTATGAGCGTGTGCCACCACACCCGGCCTTAAATAAATTTTTTTTAAATGAACCAATTGGATTTTTAAGAGAGAAGTTTTAGAGTAACAGGAGGCTGAGACAGGAGGATCATGGTTCACATCCAGCCTCAGCTACTTAGTGAGGCCCTCTGCAACTTAGTGAGATGCTGTTTTAAAATAAAGAATAAAAAAGAGGGCTGTGGGGTGTAGCTCATGGGTAGAATGCTCTTGAGTTTAATCACTAGTACTGGAGAAATAAAGAAACATGGAAAGCACCGTGGAAGGATTAATGTACAGTTGTTTGGTATTATAATCTTGCTGTTTTTTAAAAAACTCTATTCTTGAAAATGTTGAGAATTTTCATTAAAATGGACCATCAGTGTTAATTACAAATATATAACATGAGTAAAAAATTGTCTTTATTTTATTTATTTATTTTTTTGGCAGGTGTGGGGATTGGAACCCAGGGGCATTTGACCTCTAAGCAACACCCCGTGCCCTATTTTTTATTCTTTATTTTGAAACAGGGTCTCACTGAGTTGCAGAGGGCCTCACCGAGTAGCTGAGGCTGTCCTCGAATCGCGATCCTCTGGATCTCAGCCTCCTGAATGCTAGGATAACAAGCGTGTGCCACTACGCCCGGCTAAAAATTGTCTTTATTTTAAACAGAGTTGCCCATTCTTTTAGAAGGAGTCATGTACTTGTGATAACTTTGAATTAGACAAAAAATTAAAATGTTACCTGTGTATTAGAGTCTTAGTTATAATAACTCATCTATTAGCATGGACTACTTCAGTTTGGATCATGTTATGTAGAAAAGGAGTCGAAAACATTTTTACTTGAACTTAAGACTAAAAGTAATTGAATGTTTTAAAAATATGCTTAGAGTTATTATGATGATGACTGTCATCCTTGTCATTATTATTTTCGATACTGGGAATTGAACTCAAGGGAATTGTAACTCCGGGCGACATTTCCAGTCTCTTTTATATTTTATTTTGAAACTGGGTCTCATAGGTTACTGAGAGATTCTCTATGTTGCTGAGGCTATCTTTGAACCTGTGATCAGCCTCTCAACTTCTGGGAATACAGACATATACTATTACACCTGGTTGTGCTAATTATTTTTGACAGTTGTCAATTTATGTTTGGTGGAGGCAGATCTGGGATACAAATTTTGGGGAGACCATATATGAAACATTGAGAAACTTGTAATTTGTGTTATCAGGAAGGCTTCATTGTATGGTCAGTGATGGCACACTAACCTTATTTAGTGGGAAGTTTAGGTTTGGATGGTACAATTTATATTGATACATGAGTACTTTTAATAAAGGACAAAATTTAGCTGTTCCAAACCTTCAAAACCATATTTAAACCCTTTCATGTTTAGTAGATTATGATACCTCCTATTTCACTAGAAATGTAATCTTGTTTTTAGGTGCTTACTCTGATTTTTTTCAGTTAATAAAAAAACTGGATTTTTGAAAGGATCAGCAAAATTGATAGACTTTTTTTGGTGTGTGTGGGGTACTGGGGGTGGAACCCAGGGGCTTTCCTACCTCCAGGCTATACTCCCAGACCTATTTTTTATATTTTACTTGGAAACAGGATCTCACTGAGTTGCTGAGAGCCTCACTAAGTAGCCGAGGCTGGCTTCGAACTTTGCGATCCTCCTGTCTCAGCCTCCCAAGCGCAGGGATTACAAGTGTGTGCTCCCACGCCTGGCTCAAATTGAGAAACTTTTAATGAGACTGGTCAAGAAAAAAAATAAAAATTTCTGATATCTAGAATAAAAAATGGACAGTATTATGAATTCATGACCAGTGAAGGGTAATAAAGCAACATTATGTTGACGTGTGCGTAGAATTAGATGACTTACATGACAGACGGATGGAAAATCTGACTCAGTAAAAAGTTCCTTCCAGATGAAAAAGCACTCAAATAATGCTTCATGGCAAAATTAAAAATTATATGCAAATATTTTGTATTTTGTTTTATTTTCAAAATTTTTGTGGTACTGAGGATGGAACCCAGGGTATTCTACCTCTGAGCTTCACCCCCGGGGTCTCACTGAGTTGCAAAGGGCCTAAGTAGCTGATGCTGGCCACAAACCCAGATCCTCCTGTCTCAGCCTCCCAAATACTTGGATTACAAGCATGCACCACTACGCCCAGTGTATTTTAAGTATTAATGCAATATTAACTTTTTTTTTTTTTTTTGCAGTGCTGTGGATTGAACCAGGCTTTGCATATGCTAAGTTAGCACTCTACCACTGAGCTACATTTTCAGTCAGAAATTTATTTTTATTTTATTTACTTTTTTTTTTTTTTTGCGGGTCTGGAGGTGGAACCCAAGGGGATTCGACCTCCGAGCTACACCTCCTGCCCTATTTTTTATTCTTTATTTTGAAACCGGGTCTCACTGAGTTGCAGAGGGCCTCACTAAGTAGCTGAGGCTGTCCGCGAACCGTGATCCTCCGGTCTCAGCCTCCCAAATATTGGGATTATAAGCGTGCGCCACCACACCCGGCTTTTCAGTCAGAAATTTAAAAATTTTTGATGAACACAGTTGGGCATGTGGCCTACACTTTTTTTTTTTTTTTTTTTTGGGCGGGTCTGGGGGTGGAACCCAGGGGCATTCGACCTCTGAGCTACAGCCCCTGCCCTATTTTTTATTCTTTATTTTGAAACCGAGTCTCACTGAGTTTCAGAGGGCCTCAGTAAGTAGCTGAGGCTGTCCACGAACTGCGATCCTCTGGTCTCAGCCTCCCAAATGCTGGGATTACAAGCATGTGCCACCACACAAGGCATGTGGCCTAAACTTCTAATCCCAGTACTTGGGAGACTGAGACAGGAGGATTCCAGGTTCAAGGACAGCCACAGCAAGCAGTGAGGCTCTTATCAACCTAGCAATACGCTGTTTCAAAATAAAAAGGAAATAGGGCTGGGGGTGTAGCTCTGAGGTAGAATTCTCCTGGGTTCAATTCCAGTCACCCTACCCCTTAATGTGTTGAAGCCAGATGTGGTGGTGCACCGTTTTAATCCCAGTACTTGGGGGGGGGGGGCTGAGACAGGAATATCCCAAGTTCAAGACCAGCCTCAGCTACTTAGTGAGACCCTCCACGACATAGTGAGATCCTGATCCAAAATAAAAAATAAAATAGCATTAGGGGCTGTAATCAGAAGTAGGATGCCCCTGGGTTCAATCCCCACTACAGCCCAGTATATCCCCCCCTTTTTCCCCCACTGTGAAGGAAGGCCACAAAGCAAACATGGATTTAGGGAAAACATGCTGCTGTCGTAGACTTGTGGCTGACAGGAAGAGGTAGAAGGAAACATACTACACAAATGTATCATACAATTAATGATGAAATTGGAAGGCACGATAGATAGAAAATGGAATGAGATGGGACATTTCACAAGAGTCTGTAAATATTACATGTGTGAGTGAGTGGGCATCGTGGTGCATTCCTGTAACCCCAGCACTTGGGAGCCCAACCCAGGAGGACTGCAGCCTCCAAGCCAGCCTCAGCGACACTGCAAGGCTCTCAGCAACTTAGTGAGATTCTAAATGTTTCTAAATGAAAAAAAGAAAGAAATACATAGGACATAGAGTGTTTCTTGGACGTAGAACGCCCCCGAGTTCAAATCCAAGCACCACACACACACACACACACACACAAAAAAAAAAAAAAAAAAAAGGGGGAGGGATGGCTGAGGTTGTAGCTGAGAGGTAAAGCGCCCCTAGGTTCAATCCTTAGCAGCACACACTAAAAAAAAATTATTACATGTGTTTATTTCTCAGACAAGAAAAACAAAGTAATGTGATTTGGAAATATTTATAAATATAAGCTGATAAAAACTTATAAGACTTCTGGGAATGTTAATGAAAAGTAATTCAAAATTCACTATAGGTTACCTGGGTGTGGTGGCACACACTTGTAATCCCAGTTCTTGGGAGGCTGAGGACAGCCTCAGTAACTTATCTTATCAATTTGGTGAGAACCTGTTTCCAAATAAAAATATAAAATAGGGCAAGTGGCCTAGTATCTCACTAACTAGCTGAGGCTGCCCTGGAGTCTGTGATCTTTCTGCCTTAGCTTTCTAAACCCTGGGATTACTGGTCTGTTAGCAATTTTTTTTTTGGTGGTACTGGGGGTGGGACCCAGGGGCTTTTTTTTTTTTTTTAAACCTCTGGGATATACTCCTAGACTTATATTCTATACTTTACTTGGAAACTGGGTCTCACTAAGTTGCTGAGAAACTCACTAAGTAGCTGAGGCTGGGTTCAAACCTGAGCGATCCTCCTGTCTCAGCCTCCCAAATTCTGGGATTACAAGCGTGCGCCATCACACCCGGCTGCAAATGTTTTTTGTGTGGCAGGAAATATTTTAGGTTCAGTGTATCCTATGGTCTTTGTTATAACTACTTATCCCACCTGTAGACAGTAAATAAATAAATAGATGTGGCTGTGTTACAAAAGTGGTCTTGGGGACTAAATTGTGTGCATAATTTTCTGACTTCTATAACTGATATTTCCTTTTTTTTTTTTTTTTTTGGCAGTACTAGGGATGGAACCTAGGGGCATTCTACCTCAGAGCTAAATCCCAGCCCTATTTTTTTTTAATTCTCTAGTTTGAAACAGGTTCTCACTGAGTTGGAAAGGGCGTCACTAAGTAGCCGAGGCTCGCAGGAACCGTGATCCTCCTGTTTCAGCCTCCCAAGTGCTGGGATTACAAGCGTGCACCACCACGCTTGGCTTTATAACTGATATTTCTGAGAAATTTTTAAAGCTTATGTTTCAGCAGTATACTAAATTTGATGTGTTATGCCTGATTTTAGTGAACAAGTTACTTAGGTATAGTAGGAAGTAATATTATACAAGGGTTCCTGGAAACCCTTCTACCTCCCAGACCCATTTTTATATTTTTATTTGGAAACAGGGTCTCTTAAGCTAGGGAGGCTGGCTTCAAACCTGTGCGATCCTCCTGTCTCCGCCTCCCAAGCGTGTGGATCTCAAGCGTGCGCCACCACGCCCAGCATAAATATATATTGAACTAGGATACCATTTATATTTCTTGTAACATAGCTTCCATAATTTCAATTTCATTTGCAATTGTTTTTCTTTATGGAGTCTGAAGCATTCTTATAGTATTCCTTGAATTGCTGTGTGTGTGTGTGTGTGTGTGTGTGTGTGTGTGTGTACACGTGTGTGTGTGTGATGTTTACACTGTGGGTTGAATCCAGGAGCACTCTATCTCTGAGCTACACTTCCAGCTCTCAGTTTTATTTTGAGTCAGCGTATTCATAAGTTGCCAAGGCTGGCCTTGAACTTCTGATCCTCCTGCCTCAGCCTCCCCAGGTGTTGGGATTGCAGGGTTTTCCCACCATACAAAGAGGAATAACAGTAGATTGAGTATACATACTTCACTAAAATGGTTGGAACTGTTAGTGTTGGTTTTTTTTTTATTTTTCTTTTCCACAGAATATTTGAATATCCAAAGTGAATTATCTTCGGATGGACCCAAACTCCTCTGTCAGCTTGCCAAATAGTGGAATGATAGCTGTGGGCCACTACCCTTGCTACACAATGTTTTAAAATAACTTTGTGTGTTTTATTTTTATTTATTTGTTTGTTTGTTTATTTATTTATTTATTTTGTGCGTCTGGGGATGGAACCCAGGGCCATTTGACCTCCTACACCCCCTGCCCTATTTTTTTTTTTTTAATTCTTTATTTTGAAACCGGGTCTCACTGAGTTGCAGAGGGCCTCACTAGGTAGCCGAGGCTGTCCGCGAACCCTGATCCTCCAGGTCTCAGCCTCTGGAATGCTGGGATTACAAGCATGCGCCACCACGCCCGGCTACTTTGTGTGTTTTAATGGTGACCTGTCACATGTGGTGTGAGGTGTGAAACTTTTGATTTGTGGTGGAATGGTAGGTAGTACTCAAAGTGAAAGATTCTGGAGAATTTTGGGTTTCACTTTTTTTTCCCCCCGGTACTGGGGATGGAACCCAGGGGCATTCTGCCTCCAAGCTACACCCCCAGTCCTATCTTTTAGTCTTTATTTTGAAACAGGGTTTTACCAAGTTACAGAGCCTCACTAAGTAGCTGAGGCCGTCCTAGAACCTGTGATCCTCCTGTCTCAGCCTCCCAAATACTGGGATTAAAAGTGGAAAGGGAAGCACCATGCCCCGTTGAGATTTTTTAATTAGAGCTGTTCAACCTGTTTATAATTTGAAATATTCCTGAAAATAGAGGACATTTCTAACTCATCTTTGTGCCAATTGTGACTAATACGAAGGTATTTTGTTCAGTTTCATACACACATACACACACACACACACACACACACACACATATAGTCTTTGGCTCCCTCTTATGTAGTATATGATATTGCTATTTAAGAACATCCGACCCTAACCTCAATCTTAACATTTCCTTCTGTTTTCGTGTGGCTGTTGCTTGCGATCTTCCTGCCTGGGTCCTCTTCTTGTGGTAGATTTGCTCGTACTATGTTTTCAAGTTGGGAATGTGTTGCAAGGGTTAGGTACCAAGTGTTTATTCTAAGCTCTACAGCAGAAAAATGCGGAATAAAAAGTCAGTAAGTAAGTTATTTACAAATTTAGCTTTTAATATGGGTAAGTTTCCATTTTCTTTGTTTTTTTTCTCTTTAACTACTTAATAAAACGCGAGACCAACTGGCTTTTGTTCCTTAGGAGCTGAATGAGAATACAAATAATGTAATATTATAAAATTTTTTCCTCTTATATTTAAAGGATTAGTTTTAGTAACACATGTTGAAGGCTGTGCAGCTTTTTCCCATTTAAAAATAAGTGTTTCCATGCTTCTTACAATTTGTGGTAGATTTTAAATGTCTTTGCTGTTTTGTGTTTCACTTATACATGCACATTCTTGGAAAATGTCACTTTCTCAAATACTTTGTTCCGTTTTTCCTAATTTTGTTTCAATCTGTTAAATATCATGAATGAAAATAATAAAAGTCTTTGTAAAGGAAAATGATATTAATGTTTAGAATTTTGAAATCTTAAAAGCCGTATTCACATTGCTTTAAAGTGATGCTCATGGTATTCCATTGGTTTTGTGTGTGTGTGTGTGTGTGTGTGTGTGTGTGTGTACTTTTATGAAAACATTGTCCAGGTTAAGAAGTGGCTCTGATTCTAATAAAACACATGCATGTGGGGAAAATATAGGTCTCAATGATTAAAAATAGATGAGAGAGGCAAAATTTAAGTATTTTGTTGAGGTTAGGAATTAAGTTTAATATTGTATTAGTTGGAGTTCTTGTTTTTCATCAAGTATTAAAGGCCTTTCTGCATCTATGTAATATCCCCATTTTAATTTATAATACTTAGTCTTCAGAAAAACTTGAAGGCTTCTGTTGTGAACATAGAAAATGGATTATTTATCCTTTCATCAGTAGGGATCATTATACACAAATACTTCAATGTACTTAAGTAAAAATCTCTTCAACTCCCCAGCTTTTAGGAGGACCACGGTTCGCAGACAGCCTCAGTTATTTATCGAGGCACTTTGCAACTCAGCGAGACCCTGTTTCAAATTAAAGAATAAAAAATAGCGCTGGGGTGTTGCTTGGAGGTAGAATGCCCCTGGGTTCCATCCCTAGTAACACCCCCCCCAAAAAAAAAAAAAAACAAAACAAAAAAACCTCTTCAACACCCTTTCTTTTGACCTATTCGTATTTTGCCTTTGTTTATTGGTCCCTTGACTAGGAGGCCTCAGTGCATGCGTGACTTTTACTATAAGTAATAATTATTGATCCTGAAACAAACTGTCAGAATTCTTTTTCATGTTTATAGTATGTGTTTATATGTAGAACATTTCCAAAGTTGTTGGTTGAGAAATCTCATAATCACTCAAGCAGATGATGTGGTTGTGTACATTTGATGAAATCTTTTATCTGGTTATCCTCAGTTCATTAAGAACAAATTGCCGATATGACTTATGAAACATCAAAATAACTTTCCATTAAAATTGCTTCATGCTGGGTGGGAGTGTAGCTCAGTGTTACAGTGCTTGCTTAGCATGCTGATGGCCCTAGGTTTAATCAACACCATCAACCAGACCAACAAATACACAAAGTTAAGTGACGTTAAATAATGATAATAAAATAAAATAGGTTAGTTCCCAGTAGCTTGTTCTGTCTGTGGTCCATCCTCCCTCCAATTCTTTTTTTCCTCCTTGCCTGGACACCATAGACTGAACCTAGTTTATGTTATTTATTTATTTACTTATTTACTTACTTACTTACTTAGCAGCAGTGTCTTGCCAAGTTGCTCAAATCTTTGCTGAGTTACTGAGGTGCCTCTAACCTGCGATCTTCCTGTCTCTGCCTCCCGAGTACAGGGATTACAGGCCAGTGCCACCACTCCTGGATATTGCCTACCTTCGTTCTTTTTTTGGGATGGAGTCTTGCTAAGTTCCCTACACTGGCCTCAACTTGTGATGTTCCTGCCTCAGGTTCCTGAGTGTTACGGTTTTGTGAAGTTGATGTTATGATTTTGGGAAACTGTCCCCGGGGACCCCTTTTAGTGTCATGGACACAATTTCCCTCAAACCATAACAAAACCCCAAAACAGAAAAATCGTGGGTTCTTGTCCTGAGCTAAGGATAAGTATACAATAGCCCAGACTCTTGCTGAAGATTTAAAGAAGTTTATTAAAAAGATAGAAATACAGAAGATAGTTACAGCCCCATGCCATTCAAGAATGGCATAGGGGGTTGGTTCAAGTGAATGCACCAAAAATACAACATGTGGACCCGGCTTTTTTATACACATGACCTCCATCTTGTTCAAGTAATTCTGACTTAGTAAACGTCCCTATAAGGTACCTCCCCTTATTTCTCTGCCAAGGTGGAGCCCAGGTATCCTTTCTGCCTAGGTCTCTTTTCAGGAAGGTCATGATCAAAGGTCAGGTCAGGTTGACCCCCTCCTCCCATCCTAGCTAGATTATCTAATTAATATGTAGATCTGTCTTTAGACAATAGCTATTTGCTTCCTGACTGAAACCCATGCCAACCAAGTCTTTCTTTCCCCAGGTCTTTCCATAATTATTTTTGAAATATATCTATTAATAATTAGAGCTTTCTCAAATCTTCCTAAGCCATTCCCAATATTGGTACACTGAGTATCTGATACTATAGGAATGGGCCACCACACCTGGCTCCATTTTATAATTTTGAAAACTATTGTTACCATAGAATGTGATTTGTATAGGAAAAACCCTAGTGTTTTCTAGTAGGACTTGTGTAACATAAGCTCACACAGGTAGATATCTTTTAGAATGCATTATATTGCTAAAGGTTAAATTACTTATATAAATAACTTTATTAATTCCCCATATGCTAATTAGGTAATATAACTGAGGAAATTTGATTTACATAACATGTATAAATGAAATAATTGTTAATATTTAGTCTTTGCATCAATTATAGTAACTGAAAAAAAATTTGTCATTTTGGAGTAATGTAATGGCCGGAGGATTGCAACTTTATTATATACCATCACAAAGACCTTCTGGGTCTGGTAGTGGGATTTTAATGAATCTAAAGATCATTGTGTGCAAGGGGGAGAATGGATAGGTTATCCACTGCTGTGTGTGTAGTCACTGAGGTCAGATTGTGTGTGTGTGTGTGTGTGTGTGTGTGTGTTGCTTAGGATTGAACTCAGGAGTGCTCTGAGCTACATCCTCAGCCCTACTTAATGTTTTATTTTGAAACAGGGTCACAGTAGGTAGCTGAGGCTGGTCATGAACCTCTTTCTGATTCTTCTGTCTTAGCTTCCCAAGACTGGGAGTCCCACCAGCATGAGGTTAGATTTAATCTCCACTTCCTCCAGAACTCCAGCTTTTCCCACAGGGCTGCTTACATAATTAGGCCACCCAGGAGTGTCTCTTCTCCTGGCCTGTTAGCATAACTGGGGCTTGTGAATGGAAGGTTGCTTGACAAGGACTTCCATGGGGCTGCAAATGTATTTTTCTATCAGTGTATATTTTTTTTAGGGAGGCAATGGTGATTGAACACAGGCATTCTACCTCCAAGCTATGCCCTCAGCCCTATTTTTTGTAACAGGGTCTCATTAAGTTGCAGAGGACCTCACTACGTAGCTGGGGTTGACCGCAAACCCTCTCTGTCTCAGCCTCCCAAGGACTGGGATTACAAGCATTCCTCCACAATGCCCGGTTTATCAGTGTGGATTTATTGGAGCATATATATTCATTCATCCAAATTTATCAAGATGTACATTTTAGATTTGTATTCCTTTTAGATATTCAAAAATAATCACAGCTGGGTGTGGTGTCACATGCTTGTAATTCCAGTACTTTGGAGGCTGAGACAGGAGAATAGCAGATTCTCTGCCAAATAAGAAATAGGGCTGAGGGTATAGTTTGGAGATGGAATGCCCTGAGTTCTATCCTTAGTACTTCCCCTCCCAAATAAAAGTAAACAAATAATAATTATAATAAGAAGGGCTTAAGGATATAAATTAGAGGTAGAATACCTCTGGGTTCAATTACCAATACCATCCCCCTAAAAATGAAAAATGTTCTATAATCAACAGCTAATGCCTTTATTTTATGCATATTGCTTTGCAAATAATTTGTTGCTGAGTATGATACAGTAAGAGTGAATGGTAGGTATATGATACCAGTGCTTTAACCACAGATCATTGGATAATAACCTGTGGGGCGGTACTGGGGGTCAAACCCAGGGCATTCTACCTCTGAGCCATACTCTCAACCCTATTTTACTTTTTGTTTGCAAATAGGGCCTCACCAATTGGTAGAGGACCTCACTAGGTTATTGAGGCTTGCCAAAAAACTGGGATCCTCCTGTTTTAGTTTCCCAGATACTGGGATTACAGGTGTGGGTCACCAGCTGAAACAAGTTACTTGGATTAAAAAAAAAGGTAAGGATATTCATTTGTGTTTTATATTTATCATGGAAAGTACAAAACACCTTTTAAACATGTTTTGGTAGTTTTTATGGAAAGACAGTTGCTTAGGCACAAGTCCGAGGTTTTAAATAAATCATTTCATAGTAAATATTGCACCATTTCTGTTTTTCCTACATTCTCTGGTATTTTCTTACAATAGATTCAGTTATATTCTAAACTTGTTTTTCACTTTCTTCAAGTAATTTTCCAATTAGGTAGAGGCAAAAATCATTTTTCTAATGTTCCCAAAATAATTAAACCAGTCCTCTGCTGATAAAGGAATGAGTTATTAGTTTTATTTAGCTTTAAACGATTAACTTTCTTTAATGTGAAGTCATAGCTTTATGTTTAAATGTCAGGCAAAAGCTATTAAAGACATCCATCCATTTGAGTGCTGTAGAAATCATACAGAGGCATACTAGACAATATCCTCGATTTCTATATGGCATATGATAGAGAGTAGAAAGTAAAAACTCTTTCAAGTTTCTGTATTTTAGTCTACATATTTACAGGGCAAGCAGATTGATTAATTTATAGCCAGCTGTGTCATTAGCCTGTCCAGGAAGAAAACTAGGACTGTCTTGCTGTGCCCATGCAGATGGGCAAGGCTTTTCAAAAGAGCTAGTGGGGCACAAAAGGACGTGGCAGGCACGCACACACGCAGCTATGTTGTTGGCAGGAAGTACGCTGACTTTATGTGTGAATATTGAATTATGTTTATCGACTAGTCCTTGGGTGAGAGGTATTTCCCCAGTGTTAGAGGTTTAATTCTGCTAAATTCTGATTTGTTCGTTATAAGTGGAGCCTTTTTTTCTGTCTGAGGAAGGATTTTTGATGAAAAAAAATCTTAGTTGTAACCAGTATTCCAGGCTCTAGCGTTTCCTAGGCCTAATGAGCTTGTAATTGAAGTTGACAGGCAGTTTTTTTCCCCTCTTAGTTAGGCGAAATGTTACATTTCATTTATTATTAACTCATTCCTTTATCAGCAGTGGACTGGTTTAATTATTTTGGGAACCTTAGGAAAATTATTTTTGTTTCTTCCTAAATATAGAGATTAAAGTTCAAGCTTTTACAAAATTCTCCTACATCTCAGGGTGTTCTGTTTTATATATAACTGTTTCACTTCCACCATAATGATGATAGAACAAGTCTCCATCACCCCAAAAGTTTCTCATGTCATTTCAGGCTTTATGTCCCAATCCTGTCTGTTGTTATTATTGTAGTTTTACCTTTGTTGACCTTCTTTAGAGAAGAAATGATGCAGGGGTCTTTACCTTCCATTGTTTGTTGTTATCTTCCTTTTTTTTTTCTTCTTCTTATTTCCTTTTGTGGTACTGGGGATTGAACCCAGGGGCATTGGTTCTCGGAGTTACACCTCCAGTCTTCATCAATTTTTTATTTTTTTTATAAACATTTGAAACTGTATTTAGTACAATTACATCATAGGAAGATGTATACAGGTAGTGAAGAATTTATGCAAATTAATATTTTCAGAAAAAATAGTGTTACTTGAAAGCCACAGGTGACAAATAAAGATGTATGTTACTCTTTCATGCAGTAAATACAATGTCTCTATATAACAACAGTTTGTTTAGACAATTCTATAAAAAGTGGCTCCCATCACAACTAAAATAGAAAATAAAACCTTTTGATGGGAGTTGTAACCTAATTCATTTTTCGGTTTATTCAAACTTTTTTTCTTTTTATCGGTACACTATAGCTTCACATCATAATGTGGATCATATTGACAATGGCATACATTCTATCCCGCCCACAGCCCCCGCAACAGTGAGTGTCCATGCTGACCATGCTGCATTCACACTTACACACACATTCGGATGTAGCTCCTCCACTAATCACCCTCAGCCTTCTCCCTCCCCTACCCTTCCATTCTACCTTTGCTGAGGTTTCTCCTCCATTATCTGGACTCCCTCTGATATCCCTTCTCTTTCTGTGCTTGCCTGATCTCACTTAACATGATGTTCTCCAGGTCTTTGCATCTTTTTGTGAATGAGATGATTTTGTTCTTTATTGCTGAGTAGAATTCCATTGTGTGTATTTCCCATAATTTTGCAATCCATTCATCTGTTGATGGAGACCTAGATTGGTTCCATTTTTGGCTATCAAGAATTATGTTTTAGCCGGGTGTGGTGGCACATGCTTGTAATCCCAGCGTTTAGGAGGCTGAGACAGGAGGATCACACAGGTTCAAAGCCAGCCTCAGCTACTTAGCGAGGCTCTTAGCAGGTTAGTGAGACCCTGTTTCCAAATAAAGTATAAAAAAAAGGTCTAGGAGTATAGCCCAGAGGTAGAAAAGCCCCTGGGTTCTACCCCAGTACCATTAAAAAAAAAAAGAATTATTTTTTATTTGGAAAGAGGGTCTCACTAAGTAGCTGAGGCTGGCCGCAAACCTTTGATCCTTCTATTTCAGCCTCCTATTCCTCCAGTCTTAGTTTTTATTTTTTATTTTGAAACAGGGTCTTACTAAGTTGCAGAGAGCCTCACTAAATAGCTGAGGCTCGCTGTGAACCAGGACCCTCATGTCTCAGCCTCCCCAGCACTGGGATTACAAGTGTGCACCACCATGCCCAGCTCCCTAGCTCCTTTTTATATTTTATTTTTTATTTTTTTGTGGTACTGGGGGTGGAACCCAGGGGCCTTCTACCTCCGGGCTGTACTCCCAGACCTATTTTTATACTTTATTTGGAAACAGGGTCTCACTAAGTTGCTGAGTGCCTCACTAAGTAGCTGAGGCTGGCTTCAAACCTGTGCGATCCTCCTGTCTCAGCCTTCCAAGCATGGAGATTACAGGCATGCGCCACCACACTCAGCTTTATTTTTTATTTTGAGTCAGGGTTTTATTAGGTTGCCAAGAATGGCCTCGAACTTTCTAATCCTCTTACCTTAGCCTCTTGAGTATCTGGAATTACCGGAATGTGCTACTGCACCTGGCTTCAAATTTAGGTTAACAAAATACAAGAGTATTTTAACTGTGATAAATTTTGTCTTTATCAAATGGGATGTGGTATAATATTCTTATTTATTTGTCCTCTTGGGTTTTGTATAGTCAGGGTTGCTGCAAATAGTGGTAGCTTTATTTTTGCCTTTTGAGTTCTTTTCTTACCTTATGCATAAAAATTCCCATACTGTGTTGAGTTGAAGTGGTGATAATAAGACATCTTGTATAGTTTCTTACTTTAGAATCAGAACTTTCAGTATTTTATGTTTATGCATGTTGTTCACTAACAGCAGTTTAATGAAATATCTCACAAATATGTTTTAAACTTCTAAAATACTCTTCTGCATCAGTTGAGGCAATGATAGGATTTTTTTCTGCACAATACTTTTTAAATTATACATTTGTATTTTCTTAGCCCTAATTTTATATTCAATGCAGTGTTGACCTAATATATGATGACGTTATTTTGGTAGTGTTTGAATTGATTTACTAACATGTTAATGAGTTTATTATTAAGAAAATGTATGCCTTAGTGGCATTTCACATTTCATCATCTATTTATATAATTTTCTCCATGGTGGGGTGGAACTGAGAACCTTACACATGCTACTGAGCTACACGCAATCCCTCCTTTTTAAAGTAATGACTTTTTCCTTCTTTTAGCACAAGCCCGCCATATTGTTGTGTGGATCTGTACTCACTTCGCACTGGAGAAATGGTCAAGTCCATCCAGTTTAAGACACCTATTTATGACATCCACTGCAATACACGGTAAGTGTCTTTAAATGTGTTCCTGCGTTGGGGATTACTTAACTCCTGGCCATTTAGAATACTAAAAAGTTAATGATAATTGCGTCTAATGAAATAACTGTATGATTTCTTGGTGACTATTTACAAACCTCTAAGTTTCACCCATGAGTTTTTGTGAATTCAGTGTAGTAGGATTAAACCAGTACATTTAATTGAAAATTAAAAAAAAAGGTATACTGGGCATGGTGTCCCATGCTTGTAATCCCAGTACTTAGGAAGCTGAGCTAGGAAGATCAGTGCAGGTTTGTGGCTAGCCTCAACTATTTAGTGAAGCCCTCTGCAATTTAGTGAGACCCTGCTTCAAAAATAAGTAAGCAAAAATAGAGCTGGGGGTGTAGCTCAGATTTAGAATGCCCCTGGGCTCAGTCATCACTACTGCAAACAACAACAACAACTGTGAAAATAGGTTGGGAATTGTTCTGAGTAACCTTTTTATATGTAAATACACACACATACACATAATGTATGCTCCTGTGTATCTAGTTAGTTTTATCATTTGTCCTATAAAAATCCAGCACACTTTATAATGGACCTATAAGAGGCAAAGTATTGATTTTCTTCCATTAAAATTTATTTCATTTTCATATTTCATTAAAATATAGGAAAATAGCTGGGCGTGGTCGTGCATGCTTGTAATCCTAGTGTTTGGGAGGCTGAGACAGGAGGATCGGGGTTCGTGGACAGCTAGGGAGATTCTCATCAACCTAGTAAGGCACTGTTTCAAAATAAAAATAATAACAGAGGCTAGGGGTATAGCTTAGAGGTAGAATGCCTCTGAGCTCAATCTCTAGTACCTATAAAACAGAAGTGGAGAGAAACCAGGTGTGGTGGTGTATGCCTGTAATCTCCCAGTATTTGGGAGTTTGAGGCAGGAGATTGCAAATTTGAGGATAGCCTCAGTACTGTAGCAAGACTCTCAGTAATTAATGAAACTCTGTTTCAAGCAAAAACTTAAAAAGGGGTGAGTTGTTGCTTGGAGATAGAACGCCCCAGTGTTCAGTTGCTAGTACCCATGGAATGGGAGAAATGGGAAGAGAAAAATACAAAAAAATTAAAGTACAATAGAGAAGAGTCAAAGGATAATAGGTGGTCAAGCAAACAAGAGATAACCCCCAGGAGGAAAAGGGGGACATCTTCTTCTACAAAAGCAAATGTTCCGTGTGGTAAAGGGGAGCTGAGACTTGCATATCAATAATATAAAAGATCATCTAAATTACCCACCACAAAAACTTTCTAATGGACTCAGTAAACAAAAGCATTCATCTCCCTCATCTCCCTGTTTTCCAATGAGATGTTACACGTAGCACACCTTCATATTGGTATTCAGTGAAAACCTCAACAGAAAAATAAGATCTTCAAGATGGAGCAGTAGACATCACACAGATTGGAGAGCCCCATGGATCTACTAGGTGACATCAGGAGGTTTAATAGATGTGTGAGAACAAAAGCACTTGAAAAGCAATTTAAAAATATTAAATTTTATCCAGGTGTGGCAGCACATGCCTGTAATTTTGGAGGTGGGACAGGAGAATCCCAGGTTTAGAGTCAGTCTCAACAATTTTGCAAGGCTTTAGTAATGTAGCAAGATCCTGATTCTAAATAAAAATAATAATGGGGATTTACCTTAGCTATAGTGTGTATTTTAGTTCAATCCCCAGCACAAACATTTTATGAAGAATATGAATTTATATATTCATGATCTTCGGGAACACCAATCAGGATGAGATAGAAAATATTTTTAGGCACATCGTTGTCTAGCAGCCAAACACTGAAGATGAAGAACTACTTGCAGGTGTGTAATGGCAGTGAGCTTGTTACAGGCAGGGGAGGAGCAGACAGATGGAGCCGTGCTGCAGCAGGCAGAAGAGAACCTCCACTTCCCCATGGCCGCCTGCCGCCTGCCCTCCCGTCCAGTGAGCTACCTCTCTTCTCTCGCATTTCTACCTGTGGGTGGGATCCCAGGGATGCATCCTAATATTGTCACCCCAGTACTTACTCTCTCCAGGCACCCACCCTTGCTTTCTCAAATGAAGAATTCTCATTAGTCTCACCTTCTCGTCATACACTGCTGTCTTCAAGTTTTCACAGTTCTGTAGGTTCTAAGCTGTATTGATCAGTTTTCAAATCAAATCTCATCTTACTGAACTCTACCTACAACTCATTTACCAAATATTTGTTCATAGCCCCTTGTATATTCATCAGTAAACAAAACTTCCTCTGTGTGTGTGTGTGTGTGTGTGTGTGTGTGTGTGTGTGTGCGTGCGCACACACACATGTGAATATTGGGTATACCTCTAGCCCTTATAAACTTTTGTTTGGTAAAGGGTATTGCATAGGTTTTTCAGAGTCTCACCAAGTTGTAGAGGCTGACCTCGAACCTTCAATTCTCCTGTCTCTGTCTCTCAAGTACTGGGATTTTAGGCCTGTGTTAATATTTGATTTTTATGACAAATATTATATTTAATCAATCAGTGTAGACTTTGGTAAATAATAAATGTGGAAATGCCATTTCTTTTATTAAGGCATTGATTTATCTTTATAATACCAGAAAAGATATGGAGTTTACTTGAGTATTTCTATATATATGTATGTATATGTGTGTGTGTGTATATATATATATATATATATATATATATATATATATATATATATATATATATATATTGGTGGTACTAGGGATGGAACCCTTCTACCTTTGGGCTACACTCCCAGACCTATTTTTTAATATTTTTTTTATTTGGAAACAGGGTCTCTCAAGCCAGTGAGGCTGGCTTCGAACCTGTATGATCCTCCTGTCTCCGCCTCCCAAGCACGGGTATTACAAGTGTGTGCCACCACATCCGGGTGAACTTTTATATCTTTTATTTTTTATTTTTATTTTTTGCGGGTCTGGGAAATGGAACCTAGAGGCATTTGACCTCCGAGCTACACACCCTGCCCAATTTTTAGTTCTTTATTTTGAAACAGGGTCTCACTGAGTTGCGGAGGGCCTCATTAAGTAGCTGAGGCTGCCCGCGAACCATGATCCTATGGTCTCAGCCTCTCAAATGCTGGGATTACAAGCGTGAGCCACCATAAACTTTTATATCTTTTATAAGAGTTATTTCTGCCTCTTTATATTCACAAAGGGAATATACATACCAAGGTGAAAAAGTCACAGTATTTCCAGCATTTGGGAGGCTGAGACAGGAGGATCCGGGTTCACAGGGAATCTCAGCTACTACTTAGTGAGGCCTTCTGCAACTCAGTGAGACCCTGTTTCAAAATAAAAACTAAAACATAGGGTTAGGGTGTACCTCAGGTAGAATGCCCCGGGTTTCATCTCCAATACTGGGGAAAAAAAAGAATTCAAAAATAGGGCTGGGGGTGTAGCTCAGAGATAGAATGCCCCCGGGTTCCATCCTTAGTACTACAAGAACAATAACAATTAAAAAAAATCACAAGTATGTACTAGTAATCACTCATTTAGTTATTCTATATAAACAAATATAATTCTCTTTTAACAAATGAGCATGATCAATAAGACATACACTGAAGATTGAATTTTTATATTTTATTTTCATCCAGTGATTAGCATCTGTTGCGAAAAAAATAGTTTGTTAAAGCAGGGCATGGTGATGCATGCTTGTAATCCTAGTACTTGGGAGGCTGAGATAGGAGGACTGCAGGTTTGCAGCCAGCCTCAGCTACTTAGTGAGGCCACCTGCAACCTAGTGAGACCCTGTTTAAAAAATAAAGAATAAAAATAGGGCTGGGGGTTTGGCTCGGCAGTAGAATGTCACTGAGTTCAATCCCTAGTACCCAAAAAAAAAAAAAAAATTGTTGAATATTTAGTGACAGTCATAATCAGTAGCTGACATTTAGAAATAATCATTTAATATTAAACTCTGATATACTATATTTATATACTGTATTGAACAGTATACTATAAAGTAATATTTCGGATGTATTTCAGGAATTTCAATTTAAAATATTTATAATGCAACGTATTTTTCTGATCAATTATAGATCTTGGTATCTGAAAAATATACTTCATAAAGATTCTTAAATTTTAATATTTTGAGTCAATTGGCAATTACTTATTTGCAGTTGTCTTAGATTCCTTTGTATGTTTAGGAAACTCACCAAATATTTTACATGAAAAATTATAGAAATCCAATTTGTTTTTATTCCATATCACTGTTAACACTTTTTTTTTTTTTTGGTTGTCGAGATGGAACCCAGGGGCATTTGACCTCTGAGCTATACCCTCTACCCTATTTTTTATTCTTTATTTTGAAACAGCATCTTACTAAATTACAGAGGTCCTCACTAAATAGCTGAGACTGTGTGTGAACCTCGATCCTCTGGTCTCAGCCTCCCGAATGCTGGGGTTACAAGTGTGTGCCACCACTCCCGGCTGGAAACACACTTTTAATATATAGCCAATAATTTTCTGATATTATCCTTTCTAAGTATTGATTTAAAATAAATTTAAAAAACCTTAATCAAGAAAAAATACTTTTTCAAGATGCTAGTCTTTCATCAGTTATTTTTAGCAAGTCGTCTTGATTATAAAAATATTTCATTTTTTAGTTTTTAAGAGGTAGTTATTACTAGGTTAAATAATAAGGATTATTTTATTTTTGAATCTAAATGATTTACATTACTTATGATTCAATTTATAGAATTTCCCATTCATCTGTTTTTTTTTTTCCTTTCTACTTTTAGGATTCTCGTCGCTGTCTTGCAAGAGAAAATCGCTGCCTTCGATAGCTGTAGTTTCAAAAAAAAATTTTTTGTCACAAGTATGTATCACATCATTTTATTTCCTGTCATATGCATTTGATTTTATACTATCTACTCAATAAAATCCACAAATTAATTGTAAGCATATCGTTACTTCATGAGTAATTATGGTGAGCTTCCCATGGTTTTTGTAGACGTCCTTGGACACTAGTAAAATTGTATGATCTGTAATTTCACCTTGCCAACACATTTTCATCACGTATCTTCTGCATTGCCTCAGTTTCTCCTTGAGTAGTCGTGATTGATTTCATTTAGCTCTTTTGTTTTCTGAAAGCAGGTATTAAATTACTTATTGGATTGTCCAATATGAAATATTTTATTATTTCAGGTTTTCTTTCTTTCTTTCCATAACTTGTCTACCCCCATGACCTCCACTATGGTCATAAAGATCAGAAACAAAGCCGGGCGTGGTGGCGCACGCTTGTAATCCCAGCATTTGGGAGGCTGAGACAAGGAGGATCACGGTTTGTGGACAGCCTCAGCTACTTAGTGCAGCTCTTTGCAACTCAGTGAGACCCTGTTTCAAAATAGAGAATAAAAAAATAGGACAGGGGTGTAGCTCGGCTGTCGAATGCCCCTGGGTTTCATCCCCAGCAACACACACACACACACACACACACACACAATCAGAAACAAGCATGGAATCTATTTCCATATCATGTGGTGAAACATAAAAAATTAATATACTTTATATAATATAGAGTTTTACATAAAGAGGAAAGGAGGGACTACAGGGCATTTTTTGTTTGTTTCTTACTGTGGTTCAGTAAATAGTAGTTTTTCTCCTGTCTTCTATGTTTCAACGTCCACTAATTGAATTTTCCCAGAGACCCTGAGAAGTAGTTTTATGTATCTCAGTTTGGGGTTTTTTATTTTTTTATTTTTTGGTGTGGTACTGGGGTGGAACCCAGAGGCTTTCTACCTCTGGGCTATACTCCCAGCCCTATTTTATATTTTATTTGGAAACAGGGTCTCACTAAGTTGCTGAGAGCCTCACTGAGTAGCTGAGGCCAGCTTAGAACCTGTGAGATCCTCCCGTCTCAGCCTCCCAAGCGCGGGGATTACAAGCCTGCGCCACCATAAACTTTTATATCTTTTATAATTCGCACGCCCGGCTTGGATCTCAGTTTTGAAATGACCTTGGAATCTCAGTTGTATTTGTGGCAGCTTCTGGTCTACCATATCTATTTACCTGGTTATTTACTGAGACCTGTGTGCCAAATGGGATAATAGGCATTATTCCCAATATAATAATTTGGTACAATTGCAGTACATACTACATATAAATAAATGAATCATGTACTATTATCTTAATATATACTAGATAATAATTCATTATACAACGTTGCTTAACATTTTGTAGATCACGAAGAAGACAAACCCATCTCTTCATGCCGTAGGTTTTTCTCTCCAGCCTCTTTGGCTGTTGTATGTTAACACATCGCATCATGTTTATTATATTTAGAGTAGTTTCATGGACCCACATGTGGTTCTATCCCTTTCTTCCTTTGGGGTGGGGTAGAGGAGTGAATCAGAGCAGTGCAGGAACATTTCAGCCATGGCAGCTGCCAGCGTTTCCCGAGCATTTGCCACTCCATTGCATGGCAAGTAGTTTGCTCTTCATTGTTAGAGAGACCTGTCCAGGCCTCGGCAGTGTTTGCTTGCTGTGACTCCATTTAATTTTATACCAATAACCTGTACTTCTTGGTGTAGCCACTTTTACCATCAGTTCAGAAGCATAGGGTAAGTTTTTTTTGAAATTAGTTTTAAACGAATAAAGCCATCTTGCTTCCTTAGCTGGGTTCTTTTTTTTTTTTTTGGTGGTACTGGGGTTCTTGGAAACCCTTCTACCTCCAGGCTACACTCCCAGACCTATTTTTATACTTTTTTATTTGGAAACAGGGTTCTCTTAAGCCAGCAAGGCTGGTTTAGAACCCTTAGCTGGGTTCTAAACAATGGGTTGTGGAGGGAATCCAAAGTTATTATTTGTTAAGGTAGTTTACTTAAATGACTAAATATTCTGTGTAGTTGAAAAAAGTATTGCATTTGCCAATAGCTATTAGTTTCTTTGTAATAGATGGCAGAATGTAATAATAGTAGTAGTGACTGATGAAAGGTTAATAAACAGGTTAATACATCTATTTATCTTATAGGACATTATATTGCAGTTTTTACTGGGTATATAAGAAATAAGTATCTCCAGTATTTTGTCTGTTTAGAATCCTGTTTACAATTTAAAAACAATTATTTTGGTACAGACAGAAATTTATTTAGGAAAGTAGAAAACACACATTTAAGAAAGAATGTGGGCCAATTCAAGAGGGAGAGGGCATGGTATCCTGTTTAGATTTGGTTTTTCTTTATAAAAGAATAATTTAAAATGTTATATTATCATTAGCATTCACTTTGAGAGATACATAAGTGATCATTCAGAGGTATTAGGCTAAGAATACACCTTTCATAATACTGTTTTATTGATAAATCTCTTTTTGTTTGTGTGTGGGACTGAGGCTGGAACCCAAGGGCATTGTACTTCTGAGCTACACCCCAGCCCTATTTTTCATTTTTATTTTTTGGTGGTACTGGGGGTGGAGCCTAAGGGCTTTTCAACCTCCAGGCTATATTCCCAGACCTATTTTGTATTTTATTTGGAATCAGGGTCTCACTAAATTGCTGAGAGCCTCACCAAGTAGCTGAGGCTGGCTTCGAACCTGTGCGATCCTCCTGTCTCAGCCTCCCAAGTGGCTCATGCCTGTAATCCCATGCCTGGCTATGTTGGTTTAAATCAGGAAACCTTAGTTTACTTGAAGACCAGTTCTCTCTTCTTACTTTGTTCAGTGACATTGTAAACGTGTTAGATTTTTCCCTGCAGTACAGTCGTTATGTCTCCTCTGCCCCTCACTTGTTTTCAAAGTTTAGTTAGAAGCCAAGGTTAATCTTTAAAGGAGGCATGTTTGTCAGATTGGGGTAGTGCTGAGTGGCTGATGTTTTGCTGATCCCAGCTATAAAGTGCTGTTTGGAGCGCAGAAAAAAAAGTGCTTTCATTCCAATAATGTAGTGTCTGAGGTCCACTGACTTTCTGAAAACATGGACTCAAAAAGTACAATGAATTACCAACTATGTTTTCCCTTTGCATCTTTTAGTATTTGTAAAGGAGAATATAACTAATAGCATCTGATGCCAGTTGAAGAAATTCTCAGAATTGTTAGAGAGGTTATATTGACTTGTAACCCTAATTCAGGAGATTAGGTCCCTCTACCGTAATGCCACCTTCCATGGGGTTTCGTTTTTCTACTGAATTTATAAGGAGAAATATTTTGCAGACCATATTTATATATATTCTTTGGTTCAGCTATGAAACACACAACACACACACACACACACACACACACACACACACACACACACACCCACCCCAGGTACAATTTTGAGCCAGGTATGGTGGAACACGTTTGTAATCTCAGTACTAGGACAGCTGAGACTGGAGGCTCACAGATTTACAGTCAGCCTCAGGTACTTAGTGAGGCCCGCTATAACTTACTGAGACCCTGTTTTAGAATAAAAAACTTAAAAAAATCGGGTTGGGGATGTAGCTTGAAATCAAAATGCCCTTTGGTTTAATCCCCAGTACCACACACAAAAGCAAAAAAGTAAAATTTTGAATGACTTTAGTTTTTACTCAGTGGGAATTTAATGTGCTACATAGTACTACACAATATATATTAGAGAATATATATTCAGGAGCATTGTCTTTGTATAGTGTTAGTATATCTTTGTCCTATGTATACCACCATATTTACATTTAGTAAATATCGTAATATCACAGTTAGCCCAGAAGTCAGTTTCTCAGAAAACCAAAGCATCACAAACCCACCCCTTCAAATCCTAGACACGTGTATTTTTTTAAACAAGGGCTGATTAGATGAAAAAGCTTTTGTTTCATATGGTATATGGACTTTCTCCTAGGTCATCTTCTCTGCAAGTTCAATATCTTTTTTACAAAGTACAAATTCACAGTAAATGGCAGTTTAGGGAACTGAGCTGAAAGTAAAGCCGCAGCAAAGTGTCCTTCAACGCCTCGGAGCAGGGCAGTAGTAGCAGAATAGAAACCAAATGCTACTCACAGGCTTCTGAATTCAGAGAATATACATGAAAGGTTTTATCTTAAAAATTGCTTTAAATGAAAGATCTATCTCTTAACCAAGCACACTATTTGGATATTTAAAGGAGAAATCCTCTTGTAGGATAGTTTTGTCAGTGCCTTATAAATATGCTTTGATTAGTTTTAGTGCATTATTTAATTTTGTTCGGATGAATGTATTGAGATGTATTGAGTAACTGCTCTGTGTCAGATACTGTTCATAGCAGTGGAGATTCAGTAGTAAAGAAAGGGAAGCAAATTCTTGATTTTATATATCAAGTTTCAGGAAGATAAAGAAATAAACAATATGTATCATAGAACTATCTACTATTGTTATTGGCTGACATTGGCAGTAAGAGGAATGAGATTGAATTTGGGCATAGTGCCTATACCTATAATTCCAGTATTTTTTAGGCTGAGACACGAGGATCACAGGTTTGAGGCCAGACTCAGTAACTAAGTGAGACCCTGTTTCCAAATTAAAAAATAACAAGGCCTAGGGGTGTAGTTCAGTGCTGGAATACCCCTGGGTTAAAACCCCATTACCCATCCCCACACATACAAACATCCATGCACAATGAATGAAATCAAGAGTTTAATAGAAATAGAAATTCCTAAAAATTTTGTAACTCCCAAACATTTTTTTTTTTTTTTGGTGCTGGCGATTGAACCCAGGGGTATTCTGAGCTATACCCCCAGACCTATTTTATATTCTTTATTTTGAAACAGGGTCGCACAGAGCTGAAGAGGACCTCACTGTGTTTAGCTGAGGCTGGCCTTGCACCTGCAATCTTCCTGTCTCAGCCTCCCAAGCGTGGGGATTACAAGTGTGTGCTACCACGCCCGGCTGTTAATTTTTGTTTTGAAACAGGGTCTCTCTAGGTTGTTGAGATTCTCACTATTTGCTGAGACTGCCCTTGAACACAATCCTCCTATCTTAGCCTCCCATGTTCTCAGAGTGGACATCTACACTTGTCTCCAGATTTGTTTCTTTATTGGGGCAGAATCAATAATGAAAAGAAACTGAGTAGTCCAGCAGGAAAAATGTTCCACATTGAGCTATTAAAGTAATAATTAGAATTATAGAATATTATATGAGACTTTAAAAATAGAAGAATTTGATTTTCCACATCAAGTTATGATATACTAACAGTAATTATTAAGAAATTTCTCAACATTGCCTTTTGGAAATTTCAGGTTGTTATCCTTGTCCCGGGCCAAATATGAATCCTATTGCTCTTGGAAGCCGTTGGCTAGCTTATGCAGAAAACAAGGTAAGCCATTTCCCACGTTCAGCTCCGCTGCAATAAGCAGGTGTTTAAGAATTTTCCATAGTCAATGTGT
Organism: Muscardinus avellanarius; assembly: GCF_963383645.1. Classification (NCBI taxonomy): domain Eukaryota; kingdom Metazoa; phylum Chordata; class Mammalia; order Rodentia; family Gliridae; genus Muscardinus; species Muscardinus avellanarius. The sequence goes on from NC_137802.1 coordinate 34,474,285, forward strand.
ATGCTCTCTTGATGATTACCAATGATGAATGTCTAACTTACTGAGTTGCTTTTCATTGTGCAGCTCATAATTGGACTCTTTTCTGTATTTCTATATATTCAGCAGTTTTCATTAAACCAAGATTCAGTAGAACTTTTAATTTTCTAGGCTTACTTCTACATAGAAAACTTTACCCCGCTAATGTTTCAGCATAGTGTTAAGATGGCCATGCTAGTAATACTGAAAAGCCTTTGATTTATGTGAAGCTAGAAATCAGGAGAGAGGAGTGGTGCATAGAACAATATATATAGATATATATTTTTTTCCCTCATTTTTGGGGGGTAATGGGTAGTTGAACTAAGGGGGATTCTACCTCCAAGCGGAAGCCCCAGCCATATTTTATTTTTTATTTTGAAAAAGGGTCTCTGCAAAGTCTGGGGGGGCCTCACCATACTGTTGAGGCTAGCTCCAGTCTCAGTCTCCCAAGTATTGGTATTACAAGCATGTACCACCATGCCCAGCTGCATTGAACAATTTAATTGACCTTATTTGTCTGCAATTAGTTCTAAACAAGGTTGCAACCATTTGTTTTAATAGTTAAGTCACGCTGCTCATGTCTGTTGGATTTTTCCACTTTAGTTTATGTACAAATATCTTTATAGTAAAAGAAGATATATTTGTACACTGGTATCAGGGCCACACGTAAATCTGAATTTTACATAAGAAAATCATTTTTATTTCATTTAGCATTCCGTATGTGTATGTAGAGTAAAATCTAAAAAATATTATAGATTCCACAAAAATAAGTTTTTTTGTTTCATATTAGTTGCATAGCTGTTATGTTATAGGAATATTATGAAACAATATTAAAGTTTCTCACAAAATTAGGGTGTGGTAAATTAAGTATTTGGGGAAGCCACCGACTAGCCATCTCTAGTCTCATGAATGTTCCAATAATAGTTATAGAAGTAATTTTTATAGGTCAGCTCCTTATCTGGCAGTCTGTCTGTCATGCTCAGGTTGTTTTTCATCTTTTACTGAGTATCTACTTATGTTCCATCTTGTTTGTTCTTTTGATTCTTTACTATATATCATTAAAATAGCAGTTTTCCAATTATTCTTTTCAAACAAGACAAAAGCCATACAATTAAGCAGGTGATATAATACTATCTTCTAGTATTTCCTTCTGTGATTCATTTCCCTTGAGTGATGGATACACTCGAGAAGAAAATAGATAAATTGTCTGTTGGCTTTTGTAGATGCATTGTCACATGTGGCAAATTGCCCCTTTTGAATTGAAATTATTTTTGAGGTACTTTCCGGTTGTGTTATTTTCCCAGAGTGAATGACCTCCCTTAATAGATGCAAAGTGTAAATATGTGCCAGTTAGTATTTCATTGCAGATAAATGTGTGAATAATACAAAGCAATGTAGTGAAATTCATGAGGAAGTTGCTAATCCATGTAGAAAGCTTGTGAAGTAAAGCTGCTTATCTAATATTTTCTTAAGAGTTAGTGTTTATTTTCATTTTCTTATGTTTAAGCTTTGGGCTGAATGTGTAATTCCAAAATTCAAGTAAATTTCGGAGTAACAGTCTGTTCATGAAAATACTCTTCAGCTTTCAAATCTTAAGCAAGATGGGTTTTAATTTTTCAGTTTCTCTCCCTTTTTCAATGCACATTTAACATTGGAATCGTGCAAGGAAAATCTTGTAGAAAAAGCACATCAGTGTCTTTTTTCCACACATTCCCCTTTGAACAAGGTCAGAGTAAGTTGCACATACTGTTACCCTAAACGTCTTCAGTTATCATCCAATTAAATGTTGATAAAATACTTTAATCTACCACTTATATCACAGTTTTCTCAGTTAACTCTGTAATGTCATTTTGAGATTTATTTTGATTTTTTGTATGGTCCAAGGAATTGAACTAGAGGTGTTCTACATCTCCACCCTATTTTAGTTTTCATCTTTAAATCGTGTCTCAATAGGTTGCTGAGAGTCCTGCTCTATCTCTAAGGCTGTTCTTGAAACTGCAGCCCTCCTCTCTCAGCCTTTCCTGTACAGAGATTACAGACCTGTTCACCATGTGTGGATTTTTCCTCCCTATGGCCCAGGGTTTATGTGATCTGGTAGCAGATTTTGTTGAAACGCCCTCAGTAGCCTTTAAATATGAACTATTCCACAGTCTTTCTTATTATTTTACATTATTGACAGTGTGCGTAAGTGGGGGAGGGGGAGAGACAGACACTCAGACACTGGGATTTGAATACAGGGCCATTGTACCTCTGAGCTATATACCCTTGCCCTTTTGAAAACATTTTTATTTTATTTTATTTTATTTTATTTTATTTTATTTTATTTATTTTTTGGTGGTCCTGGGAGTGGAACCCAGAAGCTTTCTACCTCTGGGCTATACTCCCAGACCTTTTTATGTTTTATTTGGAAACAGGGTCTCACTAAGTTGCTGAAAGCCTCACTAAGTAGCTGAGGCTGGCCTCGAACCCGTGCGATCCTCCTGTCTCAGCCTCCCAAGTGCTGGGGTTACAAGCGTGCACCACCACGCCCGGCTCAAAACATTTTTTATTTTAAAACAGGATCTTTCTCGGTTCATGGGAGTTCCACTACTTCCAAGCTGGCTTGAGGCTTCGATCCTCTTTGTCTCCACTCACACACACTGGGATTACAGCCAGTAATGTCTGGCTCACGTTATTGAATCCAGTCTCCTTCACTTATGTTCATTCTTCTTGTTGCTGTTGTTTGTGTTTGTTTTTTGACTGGTCTCCCTATGTTATACCTGCTGCTCTTGAACTTGACTCAAGTGATCAGGCCACATCTACTTCCCAAGTGCTGGGGCTGTAGGCATTTGCTGCCAGGCCCAGCTTGGTCTTTTATTTTTATAGAAAGATTTTTATTTAACGATTGAGAAAATTAACCTTATTGAAAAATGATAGATGTGCATCTTGTGTCATCAGATGTGATATCGTCATAGATACTAAACTTTGCGTGTGTAGTCTTTGGACAGAAATTCATAAAGGGAATATAATTAAAAGATCAGGCACATTCAAAGTAATCACTACTTTTTTTTTTAAGTGGTGTTGGAGATGGATCCCCGGGGCATTTGACCTTTGATCTACACGCCTGGCCCTATTTTTTATTCTTAATTTTGAAATAGAGTCTTACTGAGTTTCAAAGGGCCTCATTAAGTAGCTGAGGCTGCCTGCAAACCGCGATCCTCTGGTCTCAGCCTCCCAAAAGTGTTTGCCACCACGCCCGGCAGTCACTACTTTTTAAAAAAGTTTAAAATTGGCCGGGCATGGTGGTGCACAATCCCAGCATTTGGTAAGCTAGATAGGAGGATCACCTTTCTTGGGCAGAGTCGGCTACTTAGTGAGGCCTTTGGCAACTCAGTGAGACACTGTTTCAAAAAAATGAAGACTAAGCCTAGCGTTCTGGTGCACGTTTGTAATCCCTGTGCTTGGAGGCAGAGACAGGAGGATCGTGCAGGTTGGAAGCCAGCCTCGCTGGTATAAGAGACCCTGTTTCCAAATAAAATATAAAATAGGTCTGGGAGTGTAGCCCGGAGGTAGAAGGGTTCCATTCCCAGTACCACCAAAAAAAAAAAAAAAAAAAAAAAAAAGACTAAAAAATAGGCCTCGGGGTGTAGGTAGAAGGTAAAATGCCCCTGGGTTCCATCCCCGGTGCCATTAAAAAAAAAAAAAGTTTAAAATTGCATGTATTCAGTGCACCATTTGCCAAATGAACTATATATTGACAAGAATTATCTATAGTTTTGATATTTGAATTATCCCAGATAGATAAGTGGAAGGCCCTCCAGGTAGTTTCCTGTGAATTTTTATGTACTCTCCACAAACAAACAAACAAACAAACAAACAAACAAACAAACAAACCAGCCAGCCAGCCAGCCAGCTAGCCAGGCAGGCATGGTGGCATATGCTTATAATCCCAGTACTTTGGAGCCTGAGACAGGAGGATGGCAGTTCACGGCCAGCGTCAGCAACTTAGGCTCTCTGCAACCTAGTGAGACCCTTTTTCAAAATAAAGTATAAAGTAGGTTGGGAGTGTAACTTGGAGGTAGAATGCTCCTGACTTCCATCCCCAGTACCACACACACATACACACAAAGAATAAAATATGGGGATGGAGGTCTAGCTCAGAGGTAGAATGCCTCTGGGATCAATTTACATTACCGGAAAAAAATAAATACATATCCTTAGTTGCTAGAATAAGAATATGTCCAAAGTATCTTGTACTTTGCCCTGTATCAGCCTCGGAAGAAGCGTTCTTGTTTTCCTGCTTCCCTTTTTTGGGTCTTGTTGTTTAAAGTGTTAACTTTGGTACCTGTGTTCATTGCTACTGAGATATATTTGCTTCCAGACATTTTCCATGAGCAGTGATTAAAACACAAACAGACAGACAAATATACACTTGAATACATTCTTTCACCTACAGATATATGTCTTAGAAATCATGAGTTCAAATGGATATTGCCACAATATAGCCTTTCTTTTGTTTGGTAGATCTTGACCTCAGTACATTTTCTTCTCCTCCCCCTCCTCCACTGAGGAATGGACCCAGGGGCATTTGACCTCTGAGCTATTCCTCCCATCCCTATTTCATTTAATTATTATTATTGTTTTTTATTTATATATATATATTTGAAGTCCTGGGATGGAACTGAGGGGTATTGTACCTCAGAGCTACACAACCAGCCCTATTTTTTTAGTCTTTTTATTTTTGAAACAGAATTCTCATTGAGTTGCAAAGGGCCTTGCTAAGTAGCTGAGGCTGTCCGCAAACTATGATCCTCCATTCTCAGCCTCCCACATGTTGGGGTTATAAGTGTGCACTACCACGCCCGGCTTCATTTTATTTTGAAACAGGGTCTCACTAAGTTTTGGAGGGCCTTAGTAAGTTGCTGAGGTTGGCTGTGAACCCACAATTTTCCTAAGACAGGGCAATCAGGTTTCAGGAGAGCCTCCGTAACTTACTGAAACACTCAGCAACCAAATGAGACCCTGTTTCAAAATAAAATACAAAATCAACGGTGGGTGTATCTCGGAAGAAGATGCCCCTGGGCTCAATTCTCAGTAACATACCCATACACAAAGTTAACATAGTAGTAAATATGCCCCTTGGCATATTGCTATTTTCCCTTAACAATATTTTCTGTAAATTAACCCATTTGTTAGTGTTTTGCACTATAGAAAACTCTGACTCCTCTTTAATTTTGCTGAACCAAGATATGGATGAAATTTTCATATCTAAGTTTTATTTTTTTAAGGTTTTTATTTTATTTTTTGTCCTGGGGATTGAACCCAAGTGCCTTATCAGGGAGCCACTTTCATCCCGAGTCTAAGTTTTATACCAAAATGTTTATGTAGGCCAGTTGACTCATTTGTAATCACATTGAAAGGTAAGAGTGTGGCTCATCTTGACATAGTTGGATTTGAATGTTTAAAATAGGTTTTCCAAAATAGCTGCTTTTCTTCGCTCATACAGCAGGAGGCAGCAGAGGGATACTTTTTACAATTTGAATAAGATTTGTACATGAATGAGATTCTTTTTATTAGCTACAATATTCACTGTAAAATTTCTCATTTTTATTCTGTGAAAACCACATTTTACCTTGAAATCTGTTCCTTGTGGCATAACAGATATTAGCCACAAAATACATTGATGTTGCCTATCAGTCTTTAAAGGCATTCTTTCTATTTTATGAATATTGTTTTGAGCGATTCAGAAAACAAAACAGTGTGAGTGATGAGAAAATATTTTGAATCAAGAATAAATGTATGGCCAGGTTTGGCGGCACACGCCTGTAATTCTAGTTCTTGGATGGGTGAGACGAGGATCACTGGTTTGAAGGAAGCTTCACCAGTTTAACTAATCTCTCAGCAGCTTAGCAAGACCCTGTTTCAGAATAAATAATAAAAACAGGTATGGAGGTTTAGCTGGGAGGTAGAATATTCATACCACATACATGCATGCATACCTTAAACATTAAATTACGTTTTAATTTTCAGCAAAGAACTTTCTTTCAAGATATGTGAGGGCCTCTCACGCTGGCCTGCACTGTTGCTTGAATGTGTGTCCACACTTTTCCTCAATAAACCTCTGCCTTTATCTCTGGGGATAAACAAGATATGTGAAGTATTTTTATTTTGTTAAAAAATTTGTGTGTGTGTGTGTGTGTGTGTGTGTGTGTGTGTGTGTATGTGTATGTGTGTGTGTGGTACTCAGGGTGGAACCCAGAGGCTTTTCTACTTCCAGACTACCCTTCCAGACCTAGTTGTATATTTCATTTGGAAACAGGGTTTCACTAAGTTGCTGAGAACCTCACTTAATAGCTGAGGCTGGCTTCGAACCTGTGCGATCCTCCTGTCTCAGCCTCCCAAGTGCTGGAATTACAATTGTGCACCACCACACCCAGTTTATTTTTAAATTTTTTGGAGTAATGGGGATTGAACCCAGGGGCATTCTACTTCTGAGCCACACCTCCAGCCCTGTTTTTTTTAACTCTTTTCAAACAGGGTCTCACCAAGTTGTAGTGGGACTATGAAGCACTTTTAGATGTAGATTTTTTGTGCCTCCTCATAGTTTTCAAAATCTCACTCTACAATATGGTTCTGTTGTAACATGCTATTTTTTTCCAAAAAAATTGAAAATACAAATCCAGCTAATAATTTTTTATTATTGTTAAACTCGGCAAGTGTATGAACAGTAAAGATTTTAACCTAGGTTTGTTGGTTAGCATATAAGTAAACTATCAAAATAGTAATTCACTCTGAAATTTGGCAGGTTGATTTCTGCACATCAGGCACGAGTAGGAGTGTGTCCTTTTTATTCCTAATGGTTCAGGCAGTAAGCCGTCTGAAGATAACTAGAATATGTCTCACAGTTGATTTATATGTAAATTTTGCTACTTTTTCACTGACAAAGATGAAAATGCTAATGTGGCAAAATCTTTTGTTTATTTTTTATGTTTCCTTTTATAATCTCTCTGGGGGAACTAAGAGGACAAAACATCCAATTTCTAGCATATCAAATATTTAATGTTAGGAAGTCATGTCTAAGTCCTTTGATTACGTTTTTTAGAATTTATTTGTAGAAAGGCTGCCAGAGCCCAAATCCTACCATTTCAGAGTTTATGAATTCTTAAAGACCCTTCATCTTGTAATTAAAACCATAGTGGAGCATGAAACTTCCTGAGTGGCACCAGTAGATTATAAAATGGGTTAAAGTGTCTGAGCAGGGCTTTTTGCTGTTTGGTCTGAAGTACACTCACACAAACATTCCCCTCGCCGCCATCGTTCTGCACAGTAAATAAGCTCTGTCTAATAGCCCGACAGTTAAACAGCTTGTAAAAGTCTTTCTCTTTCCTTCCCCAGTTGATTCGGTGTCATCAGTCCCGTGGTGGAGCCTGTGGAGACAACATTCAGTCTTATACCGCCACAGTCATTAGTGCTGCTAAAGTGAGTGCCCCCGGAGTCTCTGCGAGCTGTGATTATGGGGCGTGATTATCGGGTTTCTCTCCTGAATGGTATTGACATCCTCCTTTCCATCCTAGGATTTTCATTCACAAATGTGGTATAAGCTTTTTTTTCTTTTTTCTTTTTGGTACTTTGATTAAACTCAGAGCTGACCCCTGCTATTTTTTTTTTCTTTTTCTTTTTTTTGAAACAGGGACTTGCTAGGTTGCCAAGAGTCTCTCTAAATTGTTGAGGCTGGTTTCTAACCTGCTGTCCTCCTACCACAGCCTTCCAAGTACTAGGATTATAAGTGTAGGCTACTACACCTAGATACAAATATGGAATAAACTTCAGAAGTAAGTCAGAAATTTGTCACTCCTAAGGCTTGGTGACTAAATGATCTGTTATTTCATCTTTTATTTCATATTTTAAGGATGATTCTAGGGTGTGTACTTATCTAATTTAAAACCTTAAAGTCTGTTAACCAGACTTAGTCTGTTAGCTAATCAATATCACATTTGATAGGGGCTTTTCATGTTTTACATAGGGACTTCTGGATTCTTTCTCTGTGATTCACATTAGTCTACCTACACTGTCCTCCCTGTGCATCTTTGAACATTTTTAAGACTTCTTAACATAAAAAGAACATCATTTCTCATGAAAGTATAGGCAGTCCCCTGGCACATTCAAAGATTCTTTCATGTCAAGGGGCCACCCCCTCATGTTTGTTGAGGGAGAACTTTTGTTGTGTGTGAGGGTCAATTTTGACGATGCCTGGTAAGCTTTCTGCTGATTATAAGGTATTCTTATAACCACTATCCTTTTGAATTGTGAAGTCTACAACAAAACAATTCTAATAATAGGGATGACAGAGTGAATCTAAATGACAGCATGTAATAGAAAGCACAACTATTCAGAAAAGAACAACAGTTTAAAATAAACCACAAGGAGGGAATCAAAGGTCACACTGTTTTATGTAAAACAAATACAAAAATCCTTCAAGACTGATCGCAAATGCTTCCATGATGTGCTTTAGAGTGTGTTCCTTGGATTGATGAGAGAAGGAAGCATTCCATACTTTTCTCTCAAAAGGGAAATGATGAAGAAGTCTTTGTGCTTTTAGCTCTATATGTTTATGTTTTAGAAATCTTTATAAAAATACTTGCTTTTCTCCATTGCACATGCAAAAACAATGATGGTTATTTCAACAAAGAGTAATCCAATACACAGTAATTAGGCAGAATCTTCATTAAGTTAATTTATAACATATCACAACTAGATCTATTTGTCATGGTTTAAGGCTCCCTCATTATGGAGCGAAGACTAATTCTTTTTAGATTTTGCTGTACTAGGGATTAAACCCAGGGCCTTGTGTCTGGTAGGCAAGTATGCTACCACTGACCTACATCCCCAACTCTTTTGAGCGGAGGATAACTTTTTAGCTTCTGTTTGCTATTATGATATATTTGTGTGCTTACAAAAAAAGAATGTTACCTGTTTCATTCAGAGTTTTCCTGTGGACATGGTTGGAAGGGATTGTGATAAATATAATAATAATAATAATAACTATTATTATTATTATTATTATTATTATTATTATTTTACAGGTCTGGGGATAGAACCCAGGGCATTCGACCTCTGAGTTACACCCCCCTGCCTATTTTTTATTCTTTATTTTGAAACAGAGTCTCACTGAGTTGCAAAGGCCCTCACTAGGTATCTGAGGCTGTCCGCGAACTGCGATCTTCCTGTCTCAGCCTTCTAAATTCTGGGATTACAAGTGTGCGCCACCATGCCCGCCTGATAAATATGATTTTCAAATAATAAGTCTAGATACCCAAGTTACCATACCTCAGTATTTGAAACTATGAGACCTATTGTCAGGTATTTCATATGTAGACTATAGTAAATTATGGGCTTTTTTTTTTTTTTTGGTGGAACTGGGGTTCCTGGCAGCCCTTCTATCTCTGGGCTACACTCCCAGACCTATTTTTATATTCTTATTTGGAAACAGGGTCTCTTAAGCCAGTGTGGCTGGCTTCGAACCAGCGCGATCCTCCTGTCTCCGCCTCCCAAGCGTGGGGATTACAAGTGTGTGCCACCACGCCCGGCTAAATTATGTTTAAAATACCCCTTTAATCTGGTCAGTGTTCAGTAGGTCATTTATCACCAAGAGATTGATTAGAATTGTTTTTTTTTTTTTTTTTGGTGGTGGTATTGTGGATGGAACACCAGGGGCATTGTACCTCCAAGCTACTCTACCAGCCCTATTTTTTAGTCTTTTTATTTTTGAAACAATCTCACTGAGTTGCAATGGGCCTTGTTAATTAGCTGAAGCTGTCTGGGAAATGTGATCCTCTGGTCTCAACCTTCCAAATGCTGGGATTACAAGTGTGGGCCACCATGCCTGGCTTATAATTCATTATTACCTTTGGCAACATTTGCTTTGTAAGAAGTAGGTAATATTTAATTTACCTTAGTTATTTTTGCCTTATGTTAATAATTGACTCATGTTCATGGTTATAAATTGAAAAAATAAAGGATAAAACCCAGCCACAAATGTAATCCACCCATTTAATAATATTCGATGTGTCTGTGTATGTATGCACATTTATGTTTAATTTTAGAAATATTTTCATTACAATTATGTATCATATCCTGATCCAGCAGCTTTTAATTATACCTAAGTCATAACTCAATTATCCTTATGTCTTTTTGAAACATGCTTCCTCAGATAGCATAAATATTTAGAAATTTTCTTTAAAATATTGCCAGATTATTTTGCTTAAACTCCTACCATACAGAATGCTCCTTCATTTCACTTTAGTGATGTGAATTTTTTTGTATAGAACAGTTTGGAAAGGTAGAATGATTATCACCACCACCACCACCAATGCTAATTTCTCCCAAAAGACTGCAATAGTACTTGTTGAATTCGCCTTCCCAAGAATCAAATGGTCCCAGTTTTGTATGATACTACAGTAAAATAACTTCTTTAAGCCAGGCGTGGTGGCGCATGCTTGTAATCCCCGCGCTTGGGAGGCGGAAACAGGAGGATCGCGCAGGTTTGAAGCCAGCCGCGCTGGCTTAAGAGACCCTGTTTCCAAATAAAAAAATATAAAATAGGTCTGGGAGAGTAGCCCGGAGGTAGAGGGGCTTCCAGGAACCCCAGTACCACCAAAAAAACAAAAAAACCCCAAAAACCCCAAACAATAACTTCTTTAAGTTGAATAAATAGTTCTAAATACATTCTTTGTCCTGTTGCTGTACATTATTGTTTATACTTCAATTAGTGTGTGATCTGTGAAAATTAATTACCTTGGACACATAATCACTGGGGTTCTCTGTTTTAAGGAATATAAGGTTTACTTTAAAAAAAATCTTACAAAGATATCTCTTTTTTTGGCATTGTGGATGGATTTCTACTTCCAAGCTATACCACCAGTTATGTTTTATTTTTATTTGGAAATCAGCTTTCCATAGGTTGATAAGAATCTCAGTACTTTGTGTGTGTGTGTTTGTGTGTGTGTTAGTGGAGATTGAACTCAGGGGCATTCTACCTCTGAGCTGCATCTACAGCTCTGGTTTTTATTTAGAAACAGGGTCTCACTAGATTAATGAAAGCCTCACTACTGGCTAAGGCTATCCTGGGTGATCTTCCTGTTTCAACCTCCCAAGAATTGCAATAACTGGCTTGTGCCACTACGCCCCATCTTCACAACGTTATCTTTAGAGCTAGAAACTTTTTCTAAAGCATTCTATCTGAAATTTAAGATTCAGGAGTGGCAATAAGCTGTGTATGGTGGCACATACCTGTAGTCCTAGTACTTGGGACGGCCGAAATAGGAGGCTGGAAGGTTCAACAGTCTGAACAAGGTAGGGAGACTGAGCAACCTATTCAGACTTTGTTTTGAAACAAAAACATAAGAAGGGCTGGGGGTAGAGATTGAAGGTAGAAAGTCCCTGGGTTCTATCCCCAGTAACCCAAACCCTACCCAAAGTGGAAGTATTATAAAGACTTGTAGAGGTTGATTAGTCACATGATAGGAATTTTGTTTTCTGATACTGGATTACCTTGATAATGAAATTTAATCAGAGCATCATGAAAAAGGAAACCTGAGTTAATACTGTCCAACTCATGAAGAAAAATATAAAACATTCTAAAAAAAAACCTAGGAAAAAAGGAGCAATATATAGGAAATATTATGAACAATGGTCCATTTGGGACAATTTTTTTTTAATAAGGATGACTTACCACTTAAATACAATGAGAGTAATTTACTAAATTTAACAGGAGAAAATTATAAGATAACCTTAAAAGACAAAAAATGTTGGATAAAATTGAATAGAAATTCATAGATAAGTCAATCTTATGTAGACACTATAAACCTGGTCACATAAAGTCATTTCCTGATGCCTATTTCATCTTGTTCTCACGTATGATGTCTTAACTCTTTCTTTGCCACAATGGACTTGAAAAATATTTTTGAACCAGTTTTGAGTTCTCAGTACTGGATCATTTTAATCCTGTTTTGGTAGTTGAGATTATTTGCTCACCTCTAAAAACTGTTCTTAGTTTATTGCACACGGGAGGTTTACTCCTCATTGAGTCTGTCTTTAATGAACCACCTTTAAACATGGAGAGCATCATGCCAGGGAGACTCTGTGCCAGCCTCTGATTCTGCTGCAAGATCTCCTCCTTCCAGAAGCCTATCAAAGGCATCACTAATTTTCTTTGTAACTTTCTCTAGAATCAACAGGAACTTCCAGGCCTAAGACCCAAATACCTATCCCAAATGTCTGGATTTATTTGTTCTCTTGTGTTTTGACCTAGTAATACACACACACACACATTCTCTCTTTCTTTGTGACTCTTTTGTGGTTCTGGAGCTTGAACTCAGGGACATCCTACCTCTGAGCTACACCCCAGCCTCATTTATTGATTGATTGATTGCGGTACTGGGGATGCAACCCATGGGCATTGCACCTCTGAGATACACCCTCAACCCTACTTTTTAGTCTCGGCCACTCAGCCTTATTTTTTGATGCAGGGTCTCACTAAGTTGCAGAGGGCCTCACTAAGTAGCTGAAGCTGGCTATAAACCTGTGATCCTCCTGTCTCAGCCTCCCAAGTAATGGGATTACAAATGTGCACCATCAGGCCCAGCTCAGTAACTCTTGACTGTCTTTTTAGCCTTCAAGCAGGATTTTTTTTTTTTTTTTTTTTTTTTTTTTTTTTTTTGGTGGTACTAGGGATGGAACCCTTCTCTGGGCTATACTCCCAGACCTATTTTATATATATATTTTTATTTGGAAACAGAGTCTCTTAAGCCAGCAAGGCTGGCTTCGAACCTGTGCAATCCTCTTGTCTCCGGTTCCCAAGTAGGGGGTTACAAGCGTGCACCACCATGCCCGACTTTCAAGCAGGATTTTACAAAAATATTGTAAATATTGTTTTTAGTTTTCTTTATGTGGTAATTGTTAGGATTAATCTGATTTACCTAGCCTGTCATAAAAATAGAAATTAAGACCCTCTCTTCCTCCATCCCTTCCTTATTTCCTTCCCCCCTTACCACCCTCCCCATTTGAACCCAGGATATTTTATCTACTCCACTTTGTATTTTGGAACAGGGTCTTTTCTGTCTGAGGCTGGCCTCTAACCTGTGATCCTGTTGTCTCATTCTCCCAAGTACTAGGATTACAGGTGTGTGCCCTGTACCTGGCTCTCTTTTTCTCTTTTCGGTCATAGCTTCCTCTGTGGCTTCATATTGGTTATTTACCTACTTCATTACATAGAAGGATTATTAGTAAATTAGTGCATTTCTGAAAATAAATACATTAGTTACATATGCCCTTGGAACTCCTTACAGGTTGGTGATATCCTCTACTATGATGTTTGTAATATTTTCTTCATTTCTAAATTATCTAAAATTAGTTGTTATACTTTAGTTTTTTTTATAACAGTTGATTTGGCCTTTTTTAAAATAAAAAATATACAAATGATAATTTTTCTATGGTAGTGATAAAGTTAATAATGAATTACTTTAAATTAGATCACTTTGATTTATTTATTACATATTGGTCCATATTTTATGATCCCTTCATAAGTGTCTTATTTTAATGTGTTTTCACCCCATTGTGGTCAATTGATTTACTAAAAATGCCTTTGTCCTCTCTTGTTATCTGATAACTTCTTAATGACAACGAACAGTTTTGTGGGAGCAACACCATTAGCCTAATGGATATGGGACAACCCACAAACCTGGGAAAGGCGAAGGGGCCCTGGCGACCCTGTGTCAAGTTTGCTTGTCACAACAAAATACATGTCACAGTAATTTGAATGGTAGGGCATCATAGATTTTCTCAGTCTCCTGGTATATTTGAATGTTTAGTTATTGTATAACTAATTTTATTCTACAAATATTCATATAAAGATTAATCAGGAAAGTGATTCACAATATCTCAGATTGTGAAAATACTCTCTCTTTGGCCTGTTAGATTCCTGTATGCCTAATGTTGCTTACTAACCATCATTTTTTGTGTGTATACACACACACACACACACACACACACACACACACACACACGATATGTTTTTTTCTTTTTGGTGGTCCTGGTGTTCCTGGAAGCCCTTCTACCTCCAGGATACACTCCCACGGGCTATACTCCCAGACCTATTTTATACTTTTTATGTGGAAACAGGGTCTCTTAAGCCAGCAAGGCTGGCTCTGAACCAGCACGATCCTCCTGTCTCCGCCTCCCAAGCGCAGGAATTACAAGCGTGCGCCACCACGCACAGCTATATTTGAGAAAATCATTATGTATCCACATACCCTGTCTACTATAATCAAGTGGAGAGACAAATTACTGTGAGTTCATTTGGATTTCTGGATATGGCATGTGAGCACTGTTTAATTACAATATCCTGTAGATGACTTCTGGAAAGTGGTGTTTACAGATGGTCCAGATTCTAACATAGAAGCAAAGGTCTTTGCTGAGCCCCAAACATTCAGCTCTTTTCTCTACCCTTTCCCATACTTTATTATTAATATCTGTGCTGAATACTGCTACGTTATAATTTAAAATGGAAATTGCAGATTTGATCACTTAAATTTTGGGTTTACTGTTTTGTCCACTTAAAAGATGACTACATCAATAGTCATAGTACTCTCCTTAAAAAGGTCAAGTATTTGTGCAACATGAACTTTTGTTTTTTGAATTTGAACTTTTCTTTTTCTTCTCTGGGTCTTCCCCTGGGGTGTATGTGTGGCGGGGGTGGGGATACTAGGGATGGAACCCAGGGGCATTCTACCTCCGAGCTACACCCTCGGCCCTATATTTATTCTTTATTTGGAAACATGGTCTCACTGAGTTGCAAAGGGCCTCACACTAAGTTGTAGCTGAGGCTGGCTGTGAACTGTAATTAATCCTCCTGTCTCAGCCCCCCAAATGCTGGGATTACAAGGGTGTGCCACTGAGCCCGGCTTTCTTCCCCTAATTTTCTTGTGTGAACTTTTGCCATTACTTTGCAGTTTGCATTGGTACATTACTCTCCACTTTTTATGTGCTCCAGTTCTTTTAGTTTTATTTCTGCTCATTGGTATAAAAGCATGAAATAATGGGCTCAGGGGCAAATGCAGAGGATATACAACCAAAGACTTGAGAACTAAAAGGCATGCCTTTGCTAAAGGGACAGCTCCTCTAAGTGGGAGCATCTCCATTAGCTTTAATGGCGGAGTCCATCAGCAGAGGCAGCTCAGAGGTTAATCAGGCTTCCTGGCCAGCCCTTGACATCAATACACGGTGGCGCCTGCTTCTCTCGCTCCTCCCGAGCCTTACTCGACAACACCCTAACAGACGGTGTGTAAGTCATTTCTTGTGAATTATTGAAGCAAACGTTTGGCTGCTAATTGAGGAACACTAATGTGTTTTATAATCACTGCAGTTTGCGTTTTTAGCACTAAACAAAACAGTTACAATTGATTTGTGGTTTATTTCCTGTTTTCCGTCCGCTTGAATTCAGCAGATGGGTTTGCTGGTCATTTTATTTAAGTATTTATTAGGGCATACTATCACAGTTCTTAATTTTTCCAGCATGATTTGTATTTGTGAACTCTGAGATCGTAAGTAGTTGTCGATGGAAGAGAGTCCAGGACAGTGTAGGATATGATCGGGAACCCTGTTCTAGAGACAGACCTAGATTTCAGTTCTGGCTGTGCCATTGATTAGCCGTTTAAGCTGCCATTGTAGGTAAACGCCCTCTCTCCCATTTCTCCTCGTATAAAATTGAGGAAATCTACAGAAGTAGTTTGTAGAGTCTTTAGCAGTCCCTATTATATAGTGAGAGTGCTGTGGAACATAGCTACAGTAAAACAATGCATGTATTACCCATGATTTTGGAAATTTTCTTCGGAAAATTATTCTGATTTGTAAATTGTCCTATAATTTTGGCTAGAATCACATTTGCACCCTTTTTAATTTCCTTTTTAAATTTTTTATTGGCACACTGTAGCTATCCGTCTTAATGGGGTATAAGTTGATAGAGGCAGACATGTACACATCGTCTCTCTCTGCCCCTCTGCCCACCGCCTTTCCTCCCCCTCCCTCATGTTCTGCTTAGTGATAGACGTTGGTATGCTTGTGAATGTACATGATGGACATTAGAGAATTTCCTCTTCCCCTCCACCTTAGTTACGTTGCCTTATTTGCTCATTCATGGTTTCTCCTTTCATGGATATAGGTGAAGATATTTTCCCCCAAATTATCTTAGAAGAGTTACCTCATTGGAGGTTAAGTTGAAGTATTTTAAACAACTTCCTTACTATGCATATATTATTTAATGTCTCATTTTTGGCATGCCCATGTAATCTCAGTTGCCTATTCTGGTTATCAAGGTAAGTCTCTTCCTCAAGAAGTGTTCCTCACATTGCTTTCTTTTCCTTTTAGAGTTCTTACTTGAACTTTGAAATGAACAGTAACCCTGTTACTTAAAAAATAACCCTGTTATGAAAAATAACCCTGTTACTTTAAAAATATCTTCATTAGTACCTAGGGTATAATCAGATGATATTTACATATAAGAACTGTTCTATGAGTTCATTTTACCTAATATGGAATGGAATTAAGATGTAATTATCAATCATCTTACTTTATATATAAATGAAATAATATTTTAGAAGCATCATATGAGCCAGGAATGGTGGCACATGCTTGTAATCCCAGTAGGTGAGAGGTTGAGACAGGAAGATCACAGGTTTGTGGCTAGCCTCAATTACTTGTGAGACCCTCTGCAATGTAGTGAGGCCCTGATTCAAAATAAAGAATAAAAAATAGGGCTGCAGGCAGAATTCTCCTGGGTTCAAACTCCAGTACAGCAAAACAAACAAAACAATAACACTATATGGAATTGTGTTTTCAGATTGTAAAGACCCCGCATAGATAACTTTTTTTTTTTTTTTTTTTTTTTTGGTACTGGGGATGGAACCCCCAGGGACATTCTACCTCTGAGACACCCCCATTCCTATTTTTTTTTTTGCTATTTATTTATTTATTTATTTATTTATTTAGGTGGTACTGGGGATGGAACCCTTCTACCTCCGGGCTACACTCCCAGACCTATTTTTATATTTTTTATTTCGAAACAGGGTCTCTTAAGCCAGCGTGGCTGGCTTTGATCCTCCTGTCTCTGCCTCCCAAGTGCGGGGATTACAAGCGTGCTCCCCCCCCCCTCCGCCGGCACTCTTATGTTTTTTGAAGCAGGGTCTCACTGAGTTGCAAAGGGCTTCACTAAGTTGCTGAGGTTGTCCGCGAACTGTGATCCTCCTGTCTCAGCTGCCTAAATGCTGGGATTACAAGCGTGTGCCACCATGCCTGGCCCCCTCATAGATAATTTTATGTGTATTTTAGTCATCTAATATATAGTATCTTGAAGCTGGGCATGGTGGCACATGCTTGTAATCCCAGAATTTGGGAGACTGAGATAGGAGGATCACATAGGTTCGAAGCCCGCCTTAGCTACTTAGGCTCTCAGCAACTTAGACCCTGTTTCTAATAAAATATAAAAATAGTTCTGAGAGTGTATCGCAGAGGTAGAAAGCCCCTAGGTTCCATCCCTAGTAACACACACCATCATCACCACCACCATCATCATCATCATTATCTTGTACAGAGACTTTATTTTCTACATTCTAAATCTTAGCATATGATGTTATTTAATATCCACAGATAATTTTTTGGGAAGCATAGTTTCTTTCCACATAAGTGTTTACCAGTGACTCAGTCTTTTATATGCCAGAAAATAGATATGAATTTAGTACATAACATTTAAAAAAACTTGGCATATCACAAAGTTTTAACTTTTCATTATGTCACGTGTGTTTGTGTGTGTGTGTGTGTGTGTGTGTGTGTGTGTGTGTGTGTGTGTTTGTGTATTGAGGTACTGGGGGTGGAACCCAGTAACATTCTACCTCTGAGTTATACCCCCAGACCTATTTTATTCTTTTATTTGGGAGCAGGGTCTTATTTTATTTGAAAATAGGGTCTCACTGTATTGCATATGTCCTCATTAAATTTTTGAGGCTAGCTTCAAACCTGGGATCCTCCTGTCTCAGCCTCTCAAGTAATGCAATTGCAAATTTGCACCGCCATGCCTGACTTTGTCATGTATTTTAACATACATACAAGAAAGAGAACAAATCTATATATTTTTGTGGTATTGGGGATTGAACCTAGGAACATTCTTACCTCTGAGCTACACTACCAGTCCTATTTTATTTTTTATTTTGAAGCAGGTTTATTTTTTATTTTTAAACAGGATCTCACTAAGCTTCTGAGGACCTCACTCAGTTGCTAAAGCTGGCCTCAAACTTGCAATCCTCCTGTATCAGCATCCCAAGTACTGGGATTGTGGGCGTGTGCTACCATGCCTGGTTGAGAACAATCTTTTTTATAAAAATAGAACAGTCGGAAGGCTGACACTGGAGGATCATGGTTCACAGACAGCCTCAGTTACTTAGTGAGGTCCTCTACACCTTAGTGAGACCCTGTTTCAAAATAAAGAATAAAAAAAAATAGTGCAGGGGGTGTAGCTCAGAGATCGAATGCCCTGGGTTCCATCCCCAGCCCCCCCCCACACACACACACAAATAGAACAGTACATTTCTGTGAGACAGCCGCTCGAGTGTAATCCCGATCCTTTCCTTCTGGCTTTATTTTCATTCTGCTGATATTGTGCTTCATTACATGCCATTCCTTCCAGTGAGTGCTGATTTTCTTAGGAAAAATAAAAATATTGAACATCAGACTGATAGTGTATACAAGATTGTAAGACAATAAAGAAATTAGCAGGATAGAAGAATTAATGAAACGTGTATATGTATTTAAACAGTGTATGTTGATGTGAGGCCATACATTTTGCCTTTTCTTGTACAGACATTGAAAAGCGGGCTGACGATGGTTGGGAAAGTGGTGACCCAGCTGACGGGAACACTGCCCTCGGGTGTGACACAGGACGACGTGGCCGTGCACAGCAACTCTCGCCGCAGCCCCTTGGGCCCGGGCATCATCACCGTCATTGACACCCACACAGTTAAAGAGGGCCAGGTAAGAGCTCTGGGTGTGTCTTAGATGCAGAGGGTAGGCTGAGGGCAAGATTAGTCAGGCAGATTAATAATTTGGAATGTTAGAAATTCAAATTATTTTCTTTCTGATTTTTAAAAAAGAATAAGTAATATGATAAACATGTATTTGAAATATTATTAAAACATGAACAATTTGATACTAAACAATTCTCTCATCAGTACAACTCTTTTTTTTCCCCCCCCTGCATTACTGGGGATGGAACCCAGGGGCATTCTACCTCCAAGTTAACTCCCCTATTTTCTATTTTTCATTTAATTTATTTATTTTTCATTTCATTTATTTATTTTTATTTGAGGGTTTGGGGATGAAAACCAGGGGCATATGACCTCCAAGCTACACCCCCTGCCCTATTTTTTATTCTTCATTTTGAAACAGGGTCTTACTGAGTTGCAGAGGGCCTCACTAAGTAGCTGAGGCTGTCCATGAACTGCGATTCTCCTGTCTCAGCCTCCCGAATGCTGAGATTACAAGCGTGTATCACCATGCCCGATTTTCTTCATTACATTTTTATTAAATTAAAAAAAAAAAAAGTAGCTGGGCATGGTGGTACACACTTGTAATCCCCGCGCTTGGGAGGCGGAGACAGGAGGATCGCGCAGGTTCGAAGCCAGCTGCGCTGGCTTAAGAGACCCTGTTTCCAAAAATAAAAATTAGGTCTGGGAGTGTAGCCCGGAGGTAGAAGGGCTTCCAGGAACCCCAGTACCACCAAAAAAAAAAAAAAAAGGTAATTCTTAGGCTGGGGATAGTGGTTAGTGAACGAATGTTTCCTTAGCATGCTTAAGTTGATCCCTGGTGCCACTGAATAAACAAAGCCAAAGAAGACTAAGCTCGTCATGGTAGTGCCTGCCTATAAACTCTGTACATGAGAGGCTGGTACAGGAGGCTTGCAGTTGAGTTTCTCAGCCACTCAGGAAGATCTTATTTCAAAATGAAAACAAGAAATAACAGCTGAGCTTATTGGCACACACCTGTAGTCTTCAGCCAGTGTGGGAAAGAAAATGAGACTCCCTTCTTTAAAAAAAAAAAGACAAGAAAAGTGTCCACCACCTTTTTTCCTTTAAAAGAAAATAATATATATCCTCATTCTTGGTCTTAAAATATGGAAATGGATTATAGCTTGTGAATTGGAAACATTTTCTTTGAATGCATAGATCACACTTTCAACAGGTACTTACTAGGAGGAATGTTATAAATGTTAACTTTTTTTTTGTGTAGTACTGGGAATGAACCAGGAATGTTCTACCTCTGAGCTACACTCCACCCCTATTTTATTTTTTACTTTGAACTAGGTTCTCACTAAGAGGTTGAGGCCTATCTCAGCTGCTAAGGCTGACTATGGAACTGAGATCCTCCTGACTAAGCCTCCCAAGTACTGGAATTGCAGGCATGTGTCACTATGCCCAGTTTAAAAGTTAATAATCTCAAAAATTAATAATATGAAAATTTTTGTCTTTTCTGTTTTTACTTGGGAGCCGTAATCTCACACTTAAGACAAATTTTGAAAATTTAACTTGATTTTAAAACTCTATTGTAGCCGGGCGTGGTGGCGCACGCTTGTAATCCCCGCGCTTGGGAGGCGGAGACAGGAGGATCGCGCTGGTTCGAAGCCAGCCTTGCTGGCTTAAGAGACTCTGTTTCCACATAAAAAATGTTAAAAAATAGGTCTGGGAGTGTAGCCCGTGGGAGTGTATCCCGGAGGTAGAAGGGCTTCCAGGAACCCCAGTACCACCAAAAAAATAAAATAAAATAAAATAAAACTCTATTGTAATTGGAGAAAGAAATGAATTTTTTAAAAAGTCAGTGTATCTTGTAAATTAATTAATTAATTAATTATATATTTATTTTTTGTAGTACTGGGGATGGAACCCAG
Source organism: Muscardinus avellanarius (assembly GCF_963383645.1). NCBI lineage: Eukaryota > Metazoa > Chordata > Mammalia > Rodentia > Gliridae > Muscardinus > Muscardinus avellanarius. The sequence goes on from NC_137802.1 coordinate 34,495,265, forward strand.
AGGCATTCTACCTCCGAGCTATACCCCTAGCTCTATTTTTTATTCTTTATTTTGAAACAGCGTCTCACTGAGTTGCCAAGGGCCTCACCAAGGAGCTCAGGCTGTCCTTGAACCCTGATCCTCCAGTCTCAGCCTTTCACATGCTGGGATTACAAAGGTGGGCCACCACCACGCCCAGCTCTTATAAAAAGTATGTACTCTAAGCAGGACATTCCTGCATTATGGCCACCAGGTACCCCTAACATGATCCTGTCTTTTTCTTAGTAAGGCCTGTCAGTGTGGTGCTTACATCAGTTGGATAGAGTCTGCGTTTAGGTGATGCTGGTTTGGACTGGACACACTCGGGTTCGTGCCACAGATCTGCTACTTCCCCTCTCCCCACTGGTGGTTAACTACTGCTCAGTTTCCTCAGTTTCTCTTTTACCTAACCTGTCACAGGAGCTAAAGTTAACCTTGCACTGACTTTCACTTAAATCCACGGAGCCTTTAATAAAGATACTCACATGTATACTGTGGTAAGGCACAAAGTCAGATTCACCATCTTTCTATTGCTGTATTGATTAATTTGATTTTATGGGGATGGGATCTTGTGTGGTAAATGCATTAGGAGAAATGGATTTGATTGACTTTGTGTCCATTTTTGTCTGTGTTGCTTTCATGTTTTATTTAAAAGCATTTCTTGACTAGGATAAGTGGCATGGTTTGTCTTTTGCACATTTATATAATTGAAGCTAGCAATGTGGCAAAATCTGTGATCAAAATAAAATACCTCGATATGATGACATAAACCTGGGCCGTTTCTTGCCCTGAGACCAAGTATCATTTATAGTAATTTGATGGCTTTGGAAGTCTTTTGTTCTTAGGATGAAGGCTTACCCTCCTATTATCAATTGAGCTGCCTTGCTTTGTTTAATGTAGTCAGGTTGTTAATACAGACCCAGAGGTTCATCCGGGCAAGATCAGTGGTGAGTAAAGATGACATGTCTTGGGAAAATTGCAGTGGGATGTCTCTGGTAGTCACCATTTGATGAATGGTTTGATGTTTCAGGCAAGGTGATAATACAATGGAGACAACCATTCTTAAAGTTATCTGGTTGTTTATATTTACAAATTCTATAGGAGAAGAATTGGCGGGCCCTTTGCAGCAGTATGAAGTTGGTCTGGATTGCGCTCAAGGTGGCTCTCTGCCTGCCGGCTTTCTGTCTGCTTTGTTGCCATGAATTTGAGAACTCGGTGCTAACAGTCCTGGGAAGGTGTGCAGGGTGTCGGGTTAGCATCTAAGATATGAATGGGAATTTGGTAAAATCAGATTTAAGAAAAAAATACATCAAAGATAGACATAACATACAAATAATATGAGGTCTTTTCTCACAACTTTACATTAGAAGAAAATTGCAAGTAAAACTATCAGTTTTCACCTTTCAGAATCCGAGAAATTCTTAATCTTGTTAAATGCTCCGTTTTTATCTTTTCTTTTTAGGTACTGGTGATTGAGCCCAGGGGCACTTTGTCTTTGAGCCCCCCCACCATCCCTTTTTTTATTTTAAAGCAGAGTTTCTCTACTTGCTGAGACTGGCCACGAACCTGTGGTCCTTTTGTCTCAGCCTCCCCAAGACTGGGATTACAAATGTGTGCCACCATTCCTGGTTCAAAATGTTCAAGTTTTACATTTTAACTCTGAAATAATTATTTACAAACAGGAAGTTGCACATACACACCTTTACTCCACTGCCTCCCACTTCACCCAAATGGTGACATATGTAGCCAAAGTAAAACACAACAGACACCATCATCATCATCATTATCATACTGTTAATATTTTTAGAGACTAACCCAGGGTCATTCTTCTTCTGAGGAACATATTTAGTCCTTTATTTATTTATTTTTATTTATTTTTTTTTTAATTTTATTTTATTGGTGCACTGTATTCATACATCATAGTGGGATACAAACTTTTGTAGACATACATGCACACATCGCCCAGTCAGCCCCCACCCGATCCCCACCCCATTCTCTCCCCATCCCTCCTTCCCATGCTTGGCTTAGTGGTTGACATCTAGTATTATAGCAATTTATCCAAAATTAAAAATGATAATCTCACATAACAATTTCATTTGTCTGATACCAAGCGTTTGATGATTTAAAGATAGCATTTCAATATTTCTTTTTGCTTTCTTTCTTACTAGAGCATATTTTTTTCTGTTTTTTTTAGGTGAAACTATCATATATTTATATATTTATTTTTCAGAAAAAAATCTATCCTAATATGGAATATGAATTCTAGATACCCAAAACGATCTTGAAAAAGAACAAAGCTAGCAGATATATATTTTCTGATTTCAAACCATATAAAGCTACAATAATTGAAACAGTGTAGTACTGTTCTAAAGGCAGATATATAGACCATTGGAGTTAAATACAAGCCTAGAGCTAAATTCTTCCCTATATTGTCAAGTTATCTTTGACAAGGTTTCCATGAACATTTGGTGGTGGAAATAATAATCTTTTAACTAAATATTGTTGAAAAATAATAATTACATGGAAAAGAATAAAATTGGACCTTTACCTAATCCCATATACAAGTATTAACTCAAAATAGATAAAAGACCTAAATATAAATCTTAAGACTATAAACTTTTAGGAGAAAATCTGGGTCATAAAACCTCACAACATTGAAATTGGCAGTGATTTCTTGGATATGATTTCAATGGAACAGGCAACAGAAGAATATACAAACTCCCTAAAAAATAAAAGAAAATATTGTATATCCAAAGACAATGTAAACAGAGTTAAAAGTTACTAATAGAATTGGATAAAATATTTCCAAATGCTATATCTGAAGGTATATTAATATTCCAACTAGAAATCCTAAAAATTAACAACAATAAAGGCAAACAATACAACTTAGAGATAGGTAAAAGACTAACATAAATAATGAATCTCCACAGATAACCAATCTTAGTTGTCTGTTGGATGGAAACTCTTGTTTCTCTGGTTCTGGTGAGTGTTACCTATTTTTTCTTTGTAGTTAATCTCTTTGAGTATTTTCTCTAGCGCTGGTTTTGAAGACATAAATTCCTTCAGTTTCTGTTTGTCATGGAAGCTTCTTTTTTCCCCATCTAATTTGACAGAAAGTTTTGCTGGATAGGAAATTTTTGGCTGGAAGTTGTTTTCTTTCAGAGTTTGGAATATGTTACTCCAAGTCCTTCTGGCTCTCATGACTTGGTTTGGGAAGTCTGGAGTGATTCTAATTGGTTTGCCTCTGAATGTCAGTTGGCCCTTTGTTTTTGTTGCCTTTAAGATTCTCTGCTTGGCTTCCACATTGGTCATTTTGACAATTATATGGCGTGGGGATCCTCTTCTCCGATCCTGTCTAAAGGGAGTTCTATAAGTTTCCTGGATCTGTGTATCAACCTGTTGCTCTATATTTGGAAAATTTTCTGCTATTACTTCCTTGAAGAGATTGTTGATCCCTTTGGTATCACTTTCTTTTCCCTCCTCTATTCCAATTATTCTTAGGTTAGCTCTCTTAAGATGGGCCCATATTTCTTCAATGTCAGATTCCTGCTGTTGGATATTTTTTTCTAGATTAGAAACTATGCATTCATTTTTGGATTGCTCATCTTCTAAGAGCGAGATTCTGTTCCCCATGTGGTCTAATCGGTTGTTTGTGCTTTGAATTGAGGCCTTTACTTCATTAATTGCATCCTTTATCTCTTTTTGGCTCTCTCTGAGTTCTTTTCGAAGCACCTCTATTATTTCTACAGTTATTTTCCTGATTTGATCTTCTAGAAATCTCTGATTTTCTGTTTTATCAGGTTCTGATGTTGTGGGGTTGTGCACATTCATTGCTCCAGTGTTATTCCTCTTTCCCATGATTTCGGAGGTTTGTGCCTTCTCTGGGTTCTTCCCTTGGGTCACTATGGCTTCACTTAAGGTGCTCTGGATCTCGAGTTTGTATTATCTCAGACCCCACTACTCCTTTACTGGGTTGTATCACAGAGTCTCCGACCCAGGGAGTCGATAGAGGCTGCTTTAAACTATGGGGGGTGCCAGGTTGCACGTTCTCCTATGGTGTGATATCTCTGCCACCACCAGTCCCTCACTGGGTCAAGTCCCAGGAGGCCCAATACTGCGATTTCTCCTCTGTGGCCCGCAATTTGACTCACTGTTCTTGAGTACGCAGATGTAGCTGTACTGGACTCGGTGAATTCACTGCTGCTGCCGCCGCCGGTGGCAATATGGCGCCTCTGCCACGCCCTCGGCCATGAGGCTGGCGTATTTTTTCTTCTCTGGTTTTGATTTCCACTCTGAATCCCTGCAGCGTGTGCTGAGCTCAGCCACTGGGAGCTTTAAATGCTGTCTGCGCCTGAAAGATCCCGCCTGGCTGTTCCGCAGCGGCTCTCCTGGCTTGCTGTAGCCGTCCGTTGAGTTCGCCGCTGCCGCCGGCAGTATGGCGCTGCTGCCGCGTCCTCGGGCGCGTGTGTCTCCTCTGTGGCCCTGAGCTCTGTTCTCAGTCCGCTTTCTCTCTGGAGCCTGGTGGTTTTTTTTTTGTTTTTCTGGTGATGGTGTTTTCTGGCTATGAAAGGCGCTCTTTTTGTGGTAATGGAGATTGGTTGTTAGCGGGACTCTTAAGCCCCGCTTTTCTCGGTCGCCATCTTCCCGGAAGTTCTTATTTTTTATTTTGAAATAAGATTTCACTAAGTTTCTAAGGGTCTCGGTAAGTTGCTGAGGCTGACCTTGAAATGGCAATCCTCCTGTCTCAGGCTCCCAAGTACTGGAGTGTGCACCAATGTGTTTGGCTCTAAAAATATTTTTAACACGAAAGATCAACAAAAGAGCAGACAGTTGGGACATTTTATATAATACATATATATATATATATATTTGGCTTTGTATACATAGAAAAATGAAGACATCCAACTATGTCAGCCAGGCGAGGCGGTGCATGCTTGTAATCCCACTACTTGGGGTGTTGAGACAGGAGGGTCACAGGTTCAGAGACAGCCGCAGAAATTTAGCAAGACTTTCAACAATTTATTCTCTGTTTCCAGATAAAAATAAAATATGGCTAGGGTATAGTTTGGAGGTAGAATGCCCCTGGGTTTAATTTCTAGTACAGGTAAGAAAAAAAGAAAAAAAAAGCTCACTATAATAGTTTTATTAGAACAATTATTAACATGTAAATAGCTGCTGGGCATGGTGGTGCAGGTGTGTAATCCCTGCGCTTGTGAGGCTGAGAAAGGATCGCACAGGTTTGAAGCCAGCCTCATCTACTTAGTGAGGCTCTCAGCAACTTAGTGAGACTCTGTTTCCAAATAAAATATAAAATATACGACTGGGAGTATAGCTCCGAGGTAGAAGGCCTCTGGGTTCCACCCCCAGCACCACAAAAATACTAAAAAACATGTAAACAGTTTACAATAGTGCCCCAACAAACATTAACCAAAATCTGTTCTGGTTTGGTGTTGCCATTTTATAATCCCAACAATTCCTAGGGTGAGACAGGAGGATTGTGGATTCGAGATTAGACTCAGCAAATTAGAGGCCCTGTTTCACAGTAAAACATAGCTGGGCTTGGTAGTGCATGCTTGCAATCTCAGTACTTGGGAGGCTGAGGCAGGCAGATCGTAGGTTTACAGCCAGCCAGCCTCTGCTTTTTAGTGAGGTCACATGCAACTTAGACCTTGTTTCAAAGTAAAGAATAAAAAATAAGACTGGAGTTGTAGCTCAGAGGTAGAACGCCTCTAGGGTCAATCTCCAGTACCAGAGAAAACAAAAACATTATGAAAAGGTCTCTAGAGTGTACCTGGATGTAGAATGTTCCAGGGTTCAACCCCCAGTACAAAAAATAAAATTAAAAAATGATAAAATTATGCAAAATGCTTTTTAAGCACAATGAAAATCAATAGCAATTAAGTTTAGGAAATCTCTACTTGGTAATAAAACAACACACTAATAAATAATGGGTCAAAGTATGAAGCTTAGTGACATTGGAAATTATAATTATACTTTTGAATGAAAATCGAACATACTGTATTTGGAGTCCAGGTGTAGTATCATATGGAGCTACCTTTTAAGCATTAAATTTTCATCATAGCAAAAGGAAATGATCTCAAATTAACAATTTAAGCTTTCCCTTTAATACATTATCTGACAAGCAAATTAAAATCAATATAAATAGTTGGAAGCAACAAATAGTAAAATATTGGAAAAAATGCATAATATTTAATTTTGTATTTATTATATTCTGTTTATTTTTCTGAATAGTGTTTCTTGAATCCCAGGTCCTCTGTGACTGAGCTACATTCTTCTTACCTTTTTCCTGCTGCACGGTCTGGCTACCTTGCCCAGGCTGCCTTAGATTTGGGGTCCTTCTCTGCAGGCTGTGCAGTAGCTGGGATTATAGGTGTGCTCTACAGCTGTAATTGGGTCTTTGAAAAGATAACACAATTGATGCATTTGTAGATAGACTGAAATTGAGTTTCTAGCCAGAGCAATATGACAAGTAATTTAAAACAGAAACATTGGAATTAAGTTATTTTAGACATTTTTATGTGGTAGCCTTTTGTAATGGCTTACTGCTATGTAACCTCATTGAACTGTACAGTTACAGTAGGAGACATCTGTGGTATGTAAATATACTTCTGTAAAGCTTTTAAACACAAAAGCAATATTTTTGTAATTATACATACTACTTTTTGGGCAAAATTTGCAAAGCAGTGGTAACTGATACGCAATTGATGAAGGTCATTTACCCTGTGTTTCAATGCATTTGCTTTATCTAACGATCACCTAGCAGAGTATTTGGCACCTAATGTTTTATTCAGCAATCATTTTTCAAAGGAAAAGTTAACATTGCCATATTAGGATTACTTTTTTAGTTTCTGTAAAATGAATTCTTTTATGTTTGAATATCATGATCCAATATTGTGATGGGTTTTCTTGAACATTTGGTAGGTAAAATATTTTTTTATTAATGGTTGTTAATATAGTAGCAATCGGGTAAATTTTATGATGTGTAAATTTTCTTTTATTGTACCTTTGAATGGTAGGGGAAAAAGAAAAGAAATTCTATAGGAGCGATAAAGCTATCTCTTCTATTATAGTTCTGCTTTTATAACTTGATAGTAAAATATGTTTATTGAATTGCAGCTGGGAGTTAAAGATCATCTTTTCTGCTTTAACATAAAAATCGTACTGAGTAGCCAGGTGTGGTGGCCCCCGATTGTAATCCAAGCATTTGGGAGGCTGAGACAGGAGGATCGTGGTTTGAAGACAGCCTCAGCTACTTACTGAGGCACTTTGCAAGTCAGTGAGACTGTTTCAAAAATAAGGAAAAAATAGGTTTGGGGTGTCCCTCAGAGGTAAAATGCCCCTCGGTTCCATCCAGAGTACTGCCCCCCCAAAAAAAAATCGTACAGAGTAAATACTGTATTCATTCTACTTCTGTTCATTTTGGTTTAATTAAGTTTTATATTTCTTTCTTATCATGTTCTCTTTCAGTAGGGGGCAACAATTTGATATTTTCAGCAGCCTATAAAACAGTAAAGACTATTTCCTATCCTGGAGTAAACCAATATTTGATTGCATTTCTAAATAATTTAAAAATATTTTTTGTCTTTTCTCCTCTTCTCCTATAATTGAATACATTAGTGTCCATGTCTAAGTCTCCTGTTGTTAGACTTTATCTGACTAGTTTATGCTGTATCTCCACATTGCTGCAGTGGGATTCTCAGGTTTCATTGATAAGAATAATGTTCCAGCAGAGTGGAAGCGTGTTGTGTGGCCTGAGAGACTGAGGCTTTGCCGTGTACAGTTAGCTATGCTGAGTTTGAGGTTCTAGCCCAAGCAATACGACTAGTAATGGAAAACAAATATTGGTCTTGTAGCTCCGTCACTGGTGAGAAAGCGCTCACCTCTGCTGCTCTCTCTCCCTTTTCTGAAGGTGCTGGTGAGCGAGGACTCCGACAGCGACGGCATCGTGGCCCACTTCCCTGCCCACGAGAAGCCAGTGTGCTGCATGGCTTTCAATAAAAGTGGTGAGAGTCTTGTCTTTGGTTTGCCATTTATCTCACAGGCTTTCCAGTTGAGCATTTTGGAAATGGAAATCATACGACGTGAAATTCGACTTTTATTCCGTGTCCAGTCGTATCAGCAATGTTAGTAGTGCTCTGTGATTGTTAAATCCATGAATGTAGAACACATGTATGTGGAAACAGTCTGAAACTATAGATTTACCCTCAGTAAAACAGTGAGTGAATGGTAGCAGTAGGTACGTGGTGCATTATGGTAGTGTTTGTAAGATAGTTATGCAAAATATTCAGTATACCCCACTAGAATATGAATGTGCCTGCGAGACAGCATTTTCTGTGTTCCTTGACGTGTTTATTTTGTGTGAGGGAATCGTACCCAGGGCCTTTCAACCTCTGAGCTACGACCCTCGCGTTTTTGTTGTTGTTTAGGGTCTTATTAAGTTTCTGAGGCAGATTTTTGAGCCAGTCATCATCCCATCTCAGCCTCTTCCACACTGGGATTAGAGCTGTGTGCCACCATGCACAGTGAGGTTTTCGATTTTTATTATTTTAAAGTTAGACCATTTTATAAGCTTATTTACCTTTATTTTTCCTTATTTTATTGATGATACTCTTTGTTTCCCTAGTGTGTTTAAGGATTGGATAACGACCTGTATCATTGTAATGTGGGATTCCCTTGTCCTCTAAACATTTTATTATGAAAAGTTTCAAAGAAAAATAAACTCAAAAAGTGGTCCAGTGGTCACCTGTGTACCACCCCCATTGGGCTTAAGCATAGTGTTGCTTTGGTCTGTTTTGGAGCTTTGTAATTGAGTACGTTTGTTACGATGAAGGTTGTAGAATGATGGTTTTTATTATTCTGCCACATTTCCTGCCTTTGTGTTAGTCTTCAGTAAAGAAGCCCTTCCTTCCTTCCTTCCTTCCTTCCTTCCTTCCTTCCTTCCTTCCTTCCTTCCTTCCTTCCTTCTTGCAGTGCTAAGGATAGAACCCAGATGCATTCTACCTCTTAGCTACAGCCCCAGCACTACTTTTATTCTTTATTTTGAAACAGGTTCTCACTAAATTGCAGAAGGCCTCATTAAGTAGCTGAGGCTGGCCGCGAACCTGCCGTCCTCCTTTCTCAGCCTCCCAAGTACTGGGATTGCAAGTGTGTGCCACCACGCCCATTGAAAGAGTTCTTTCATCAACAAGGAACGAATGAACCTCAGTTCCCTTGTATGTTATAATGGACAGAGGAATGCCTACTTTTTCCTTTTTTCCTTACTAATTTTCTTTAAAAGCTTAGTAAACATTGGTGGGAAACGAATTATTTAGTTATAAAAGTATTCTTTTTTGTGTATAGGACTGGGGATTGAATCGGGACATTCTACCTCTGAGTTTCACCCTACCCTGTTTCATTTATTTATTTTTGAAACAGTATTGCTAGGTTGATGAGAATCTCATGAGAGTTGCTGTGGCTGTCCTTAGACCTAGGATCCTCTTCTCTCAGCTTCCCAAGTACTGGGATTATCAGCATGCCATGCCAGCAGCAGTGAATTATTATTTTAATTTATTCTATTTTTGCAGTACTGGGGATGGAAACCAGAGCCATTCTACCTACAAGGTACACCCCCAGCTCTGTTTTTTATTCTTTTGTTTTGAAATAAGGTCTCACTAATTTGTGAAGGGCCTCACAAAGTACCTGAGGTTGGCTGAGAACCATGATCCTCCTGTCTCAGCCTCCCAAGTGCTGGGATTACAAGCAAGCAATGCACCACCACACCAGGCTGAAATGAATTATTTTTAAAAAATGTTTTGTTTTTAAATTAAAAGATAAAACTGGTGTGTCCCTTTAAGAGCTTATGTAGTTCTTCAAGATTACTAGTCTTCAGATCTTTCCCACTTGGCTTATATATCTCAGGAGCCTACCTTTTTATCTTATTTTAAAAAAATGACTATTTCATTTAAGTTGATGGAAAGATCCTATATTTTCCTCTTCTTTTCATCTTTTAATGGCAAGAGAGTACTACAGACACTTTGAATAATCTTTCTTGTAGTAATTAGTATTTTTCATGAAGAGATCAATTTGTAGTGATTGCTGATCACTGTGATTTATTTAATTAATATAGTCAGAGACTTAGTGAATTTCTCTGAATGTCGTAGGAATTAAGCTAAATTGAAAAAACACTCTGAACATTATGTCATCTGCAGCACTCCACTTAGGGAAGCCAGTATGACTCATTTTTATTTTCCATCTGTTATGTCAGATCTCATTTGTATTAGTGTATATTTTATATAATTCCACCTAGAGTGCATCTGACATTGGGAACTACATTTTCCTCCCTGTGAGCCTGAATTATAGGAAGAGCATAAAAGTTAATGTAAAGACTCTCATAGTCATTGCTGTCATTGTCAGTGTTCTATTAAAAATTATTTTATTTTTTTATTAGCATTTTGGTACTTGATTTGTTGACCGCACCACATTTGTGTTTATATGATAAGATTAAAATTAGCAATGGTTTCGCTTATTTTTCTGTTCCTAGAGCCCTAGGTTTACAGATGTGATGTAATTTATTTGTGATAATTGTTTGTTTAATGTTTCTTTCCTGTGTGCACCCCTTCTGTTCCTCCCAGTTAGGGATCAGATGTTTTTTATCTTTGTACATCTAGTGCCTTTCCTGGGCCTGAGTGTATTAAGAAACTCCCTGGATGAATTCTTTTGAACCCTTTTCCAACTATAGGTATCTCATTCTATACTATCTAAAATATAAATATGATATATTTTTTTTTACATAAATGTGACAAGTCAGTCCGGTACTTCATTTTTTTCTTTTCTCATTTTTCTATTGATAGAGAATTTTTATTCATAATAAATAAATAAGTAATATTTGTTTAATATTAAAATAAATAATATTTTTAATATTAATAAGTGAAATAATAAGTGAATAAACTTGACAGGGAATTTTCTGTTTCTAGAGCTATTTTGGAACTTATTCACTTTGAGATAATGCTTAGTGTTCAGTTTCCATATATTGAGTATATTTAATTGTTTCATATGCCAATGTATAAAGCTGTTTAATATATTTGGAAATAAATCTGGAGGAGGCTACTGAACCACAGAGGCTCATTAATTCTGAGTTAATACGTACAAATTTAATATAATTTATTTTAATTTTGTGATACTGGGGATTCAATCCAGGGACAGTCTACCTGCGAGCTACACCATAGCCCTATTTTATGTTTCATTTTGAAACAAGGTTTCATTTAATTGGGGAGGGCCTCACAAATTGCTGTGGCTGTCCTTGAACCTGTGATCTTCCTGTCCCAGCCCCCCAAGTACTGTGATTACAAGAGTGTACCACCACACCCAGCTAATACATGCTAATTTTAAAAGAAAAATTTTATCACGTATTACCTGTGCCTTTGAGCTTATGTGCTACAAGCATAATAAATGTTTTTGTATCATTTAACTTTCATTATGTAATTATCTAAATATCGCACTGCTAGAAAGTCATTGCAGAGCCTCTATATGTCATTCTGTCCATTTATATACATACATTAATATTTTATCTGAAATATTAATACTTTTATTGCTACTTGTAATTATGAATTGTAGTGAGTTTCAGCCTGTGCAAGTTTGTAATCCCTGTACTTGGGAGGCTGATACAGGAGGATCACAGATTCAAAGCCAGTTTTGGTAATTCAATGAGGCTTTCAGCAACCTGGTGAGGTCTTGTTTCCAAATAAGGAATAAGGAATTGGGCTGGGAGTGTAGCTTGGCTATAGAATGCTCCTGGGCTCTAGCCCCAATCTCAATGAATGAATGAATGAATGAATGAATGATAAGTTGCAGTGAGTTTCACCGGGATGCTAACGTACCTGCACACTGCACTTAGTGTTCTTTCCTCCACACCCCACCACCATCTTCCCTCCCGCCCATGGTAGTGAGGAGAGATACCTTAATATTGGAGGCAGCATTATTGAAGCTGTTGCCTTCATCCAACCTCCTATTTCCCCTCTTGTCCCTTTCCCTTGCACTATCCTACTGGTCTCTCTCTTCATTTTGTTTCTTATTTTCTCTGTAGCTCACCAACTGAGAGGAAAAAATAACCTTAACTTTTAGTGCGTCGTACTGGAGATCGAAGGCAGTGGCATTCTACCTCCAAACTCCATCCCAGCTCTATTTTATTTTTATTTTGAAACAGAGTCTTGTTAAATTGATGAGAGTCCCATTACTTGCTGAGATTGGGCTGAGATCCTCCTGCCTCAGCTCCAAAGTACTGGGATTATAAACCTGTACCACCACACCTGGCTGACCCTTGACTTTCTGAGACTGGCTTATCTCACTAAGCCTAAAATTCTGTAGCTCTATCCATTTTCCTGCAGATGAGATACTTTTGTTCTTTATGGCTGAATTGAAATCCTTTGTGTTTATATGAGAAATTTTCTTTATTCATTTTGTTGTTGAACGTTTGTTGCTTCCACAGGATGTTGAAACTTTTTCTTTCTTCCCCTCCTCATTCCTTCCCTCCTTCCTGAGCCCAGAGGCACCGTCTGTGACCTGGATCTCCAACCCTTTTTATTTTGAAGGAGGGTCTTGCTGAGTTGCTGAGTCCAGCTTCAAATCTGCAATCTTCCTGTCTCAGCCTCTCAAGTCCTATGATTACAGGTGTGTGCCACCATGCCTGACTATAATATCACATTTCTTAATAACCTTAGAAAATTTGTAGGGGAGGACTCAGAAGGAAAACAGATTAAAAAATACATCACTTTCTCCATAAAACATTTTTTCAAAATAAAAAGGGAGCTGGCTGGGGCATGGGACAGCACCCTCATGTAATCCCAGGTACTAGCACGTGCATACAGCATAGGTATGGGAACTCACGCCTGTAATTCCAGTATTGGGAGGCTGAGACAGGAGGATCACTGGTTTGAGACCAGTCTTAGAGCGGTAGATTCTTAGCAACCTAGTAAGACTCTTTCAAAACAAAAAATAAAAAGGACTGGGGGTAGAGCTTGGAAGTAGAATGCCACTGGATTAAATCCCCAAACACACACACACACACACACACACACACACACACACACACACACACTTTCCTAAATGACCAACAAATGAGTCCACTGTGCTTTATAATCAATTTCAAATATGCCCGTTTACCTTGTTCCACTCATTCAATCCATATTTAGTTGAGTAAAAAGCAAAGAATAATTTTTTTTTTTTTTTTTTTTTTTTTTGGTGGTACTGGGGTTCCTGGAAGCCCTTCTACCTCCGGGCTACACTCCCAGACCTATTTTTTATACTTTTTTTTTTATTTGGAAACAGGGTCTTCTAAGCCAGCGCGCGCGGCTGTCTTCGAACCTACGCATCCTCCTGTCTCTGCCTCCCAAGCGCGGGGATTACAAGCGTGCGCCACCACGCCCGGCTAAGAATAATTATTTTTAAGCTAATATCTTTTAGGTCTAAGTGTAATACTGATTACCAGTTTATTTTTTTGTTTTTTATACTTTTTAAAATTCAGAAATGGTCTCTTAAGCCAGCTCGGCTGGCTTTGAACCTGCGTAATTCTCCTGTCTCCGCCTCCCAAGCTCTGGGATTACAAACTGGGATTACACCACGCCTGGCTGATTACCAGTTTTCTATCTCTCTCTGTTTGTTTATTTTTTTAAAATCAGGGTCTCACTATGTTTTTAAGGCTGGGTTTGAACCTGTGACGCTCTTCTCTCAACCTTCTAAGTACAGGGATTACAGGCATATACCACTATTCCCTATGGCTGAATAACTTCTGAAAAACTTTTTTTTTAAGTACCCAACAGGTTACTGTTTATTTATCTACTGTACTTTATCCTTGATCCACATAGGGTTTTCCTTCCTAAGACCTTATTTACTTATTTGCATCATAACAGTAGATTGTATATATATAAGACCTATCTGCCTCATTAGTGGAATCACCAGGCAATGTTGAATAAAGACTTTGGTCAAGAGCCGATTTCCAATATATTCTGTTGAAATAGATAAAACCACCTGCGTGTTTTGGTCCATGCCTGTACTTGGGAGGCTGAGACTGGGGGATCACAGGTTCAAGACCAGGTTTAGCAACATAGTGAGACACTCAGCAACTTGGTGAGACCCTGTTTCCAAACAAAACAAAACAAAACAAAAAGAAAGAAAGAAAAGGGGTGGAGTATAACTCAAAGTTAAAATGTTTCTAGGTTCAATCCCCAGTTCCACATAAGACACAAGAATTTCAAAATGTATTAACCCTGTAATAGTTCTTCATGTTTGTTAAATGGTATTTTCATAGTGTATGTAATATAACTAAGTAGTACTTGCTAGAATAGTTTCTGCAAGTTTAGTGAAGTTCACTTAGGTATGTATGTATGTATGTATGTATGTATGTATGTATGTATTTATTTATTTATTTATTTATTGGTACTGGGGTTCCTGGAAGCCCTTCTACCTCCAGGCTATCCTCCCAGACCTATTTTATACATTTTTATTTGGAAACACGGTCTCTTAAGCCAGCGCAGCTGGCTTCGAACCTGTGCGATCCTCCTGTCTCCACCTCCCAAGCACAGGGATTACAAGCGTGCGCTACCACGCCCGGCTTCTTAGGTCATATTTAAACAGGCAATTCTTATTGTTTTAAAAGTCGATCTTCCTAAAGGTGTGTGTAGTACTGTTATACTCAAGAGTACAGTATCGATAAATTATTCCTTTTGGAAAAAATAGGATATTAGATGACAGTTTTACAATAGAAATCATGTACAAACCAGACCTGTGTCTACCTTCTGCAAAATGGTAAAAATTCTCTAAGATGAACTTGATTTGAGAACACTGCAAAGAGAGGTAGAAACGGGGCAGGTGAAGGCTGCCTGCCTCACATGCAGGGGCATGTGCGGGGTCTCTTCAAAAAGCAGCGAGGGGTTCCATTGCATTAAGTGAAAACTTCTAGATCAGCTGCATGCAGTTCGTTTTGTAGTTTCTTTTTCCCATTCCTGTGTATCATCTGTAACTCCTTTTTTTTTTTTTTTTTTTTTTTTGTGGGTCTGGGGACAAAACCCAGGGACATTCAACCACCAAGCTACACCCCAGCCCTACTTTGTATTCTTTATTTTGAAACCGGGTCTCACTAAGTTGCAAGGGGTCTTAGTAAGTAGCTGCGGCTGCAAACCGTTATCCTCTGGTCTCAGCCTCCCGAATACTGGGATTACAAGCGTGCACCGCCACGCTTGGGTACAAACATTTTTTAAAGAACTTTTTTTGTTTGGCTAAATTAATAAATGTTTTTGGGGAAGAAGTTTTAGGTTTATAGCAAAACTGAGTAAAAAGTACTGAATTTGCATAGAACAACTTTCCCTGCATTGGTACAATGTTTTTCACCATTTACATCCTGTACCACAGTGGAATATTTGTTAAAGGAATGGATAAACCACTTCCACACATCACCACCACCGTCCACAGCTCACATTAGGGTCCTCTCATGGTATTGCACATTCTGTGGGATTTGAGATCAGATCGTGTGTGTGTGTGTGTGTGTGTGTGTGTGTGTGTGTGTGTTGTTGTTGTTGTTGTTGTTGTTGTTGTAATATTATATGTAATAGTTATGGCCCTAAATATCTTTTATGAAATTTGGGGCTTTTTAGCTGTTACTCCTTAAAACGTTTTTTTCTGCTTTTCCTTTCCTTTGGGGACTCCAGTTCCTTGGAAGATGGCATGCCCCTCATGATGTTCCCTGTTTTCAGATGCTCTGTTTATTTTTCTTCATCCTTTTTTTCTTTTTTCAAGTTAGATCTTTTCACGTGACTTACTTTCGTGTTCAGCAGTTCTCTCCTCTCGTAGTTTAGCTCTGGTTTTCCAGCCCTTTTCGAGACCTTTTTCATTTCAGTTATTGCTTTTTTTTTTTTTTTCCTGTAGTATCAGGGATTGAACCCTGGGGCATTCTACCTCCAAGCTACACCCCAACCCTACTTTTGAGTCTTTTTATTTTTAAAACAGGGTCTCACTGAGTTGCAAAGGGCCTGGCCAAGTAGCTGAGGCTGTTCTCTAGTCTCCGCCTCCCGAATGCTGGGATAACAATTGTGTGCAACCACACCCAGCTTTTTTTTTAAACTAGGTATTGAATCTAGTGAATTCTACCTCTGAGATACACCCCCAGCCCCCCCTTTTTTTTTTTTTTTAAAATTTCAACTCCTATTTATATTTGTTACTGTTTTGGGGTTATGCCTTTATCTGTCCTCTATTTGATGTGATCTTTCTTCATACTTAGTTTTGGTGTTTTAGAGATGCTTTTTCTGAGTTATCAACATTCGGTATTCTCACTATTTTTAAGTTCTATATATTCTAGATACAGGTTCTCTCTCAGATATCTATGTGGTTTGCAAATATTTCCGACTAGTAAGAACTTTGTCTTTCTGTGTACTTACCCCAGAGTATTTTTAAAAAATACTTTTTACTTTTTGATAAATTCAGTTTACTATTTTTATTTTATAGATCATGATTTTTCTTGTTGTGAATAAAACATGTTCAATCTCGGTCCTGATGATTCTGTCCAATGTAATCCTCTAATACTTTAATGGTTTACATTAAATCTATCATCTATTTTGAGTTAATTGTTATAAATCATGTCAGTTTTAGATTGTGGTTTCTTTTCTTTGTATAGCTGTTTGATCCTGCATCATTTTTTCAAGACTGTCTTCGATTCAACTTCCTTTTTTTAACCCCTTGAAAAGTGGCATTGTGATGTGAGCTATTTCTAGTTTCCTTTAAGAATGTGAATCCTTTTAGCTTTTCATCTGCCTGGGCATATCTGTATTTTGCCTAAATTTGAAGGGATATTTTCACTATACTTTTGACTTCATTGGTGTCAGCTGTCTTCCTTTGCGTTGTGACCCTGGCTGTGCTAGTTGTGTATCTGTTGTTTGGTTGGGAGCAGTTACACCATGTGCGCTGTGTCCTATTCTATCAGGCAGATTGCTGTACCAGTAAGTTCTCCATGCGTTCCCTAGTCTGCCTCCTCCTTCCTCTTGCCACCATTTTAGAAGTGAGAACAGCTCCTTTTTAAAATATTTTTTTTTAAAAACTGAACTTTCAAACAATTTTCTTTTTGTGGTACCGAGGGTGGAACCCAGGGATTTTCCTACCTCCAGGCTATGTTCTCAGACCTATTTACCTATTTTTTTATACTTTATTTGGAAACAGGGTCTCACTGAGTTGCTGAGAGCCTCACTAAGTAGCTGAGTCTGGATTCAAACCTGTGTGATCCTCCTGTCTCAGCCTCCCAAGCACGGGGATTACAAGCTTGTGCCACCACGCCCGGCTCCAAACAGATTTTTTAAAACTAAAATTTTATTGTCACGACGGAGCAAGAACAGTAGTCTCTTTAAGCTGACATAACAGCAAATTGTTTACTAGGCGGCTTGATTTGCAGACATGTCTGCCCCCACACCCGGAACAAACACAGTTCTTTTTTTTCCTGTACTGGGAATGGATCCTAGGGGCATTCTACCTCTGAGCTACACCCCAGCCCTCTTTTTTTAGTCCTTTTATTTTTTGAAACAGGGCCTCACTGAGTTGTGAAGGGCCTCACTAAGTAGCTGAGGCTTTCCAGAAACGTGATCCTGTGGTGTCTGCCTCCCGAGTGCTGGGATTAGAGCGTATGCTACCACGCCTGGCCACAAACACATTTCTAAAGTCTTGAAGTGCATAAAGTTACAGATAATTATGATTCTGGGACGTACTTCCTTTCTGTCTTGTAGATAGCCACCTTCTTTGTGTGTCGCATGTGTGTGTGTGTGTGTGTGTGTGTGTGTGTGTGTGTGTGTGTGTGTGTGTTACTGGGGATTGAACCCCAGGGGCATCCTATCTCTGACCTATACCCCGAGCATTTACCTTTTTTTTAAATTTATTTTGAGACTGGATCTTATCAAGTTACCACACTGGTCTTGATCGTGTGAACCTTCTGTTTCAGCCTCCCAGGTATTGGTGTTGCAGGTTTGCCATCGTGCTGGTGCTTCTGTGTCCTTAAATGGCCTTTCCTCTGCCCAGCATGGTGGTGCACACCTGTGATCTCAGGAGGATGAAACAGGAACATTTTAAGTTTGAGTATAGCTTTAGCAACAGACTCTTAGCAACCTCTGAGACCCTGGTTTTAAAAATAAAATAAAGCCAAAAAAATGGCTTGGAATGTAGTTCAGAGATAGAATGCCTCTGGGTTCAAGCTCCAGCATCACAAATAATAACAATAATAAAATAAATAAAATAAAAATGAAAAGAGGCCTTTTCTCAATGTGGGCTCCTGGTTTGGGAGGAGACAGAGATATCAGGGCCCCATCTGTATGACCTCATTTAATCCTAATTTTATCCTTAGAGGTCCCATCTCCATATACCTGCAGTGGGCGTCAGGGCTTCAACAGAGGAGTCTCAGTAGGTTCAGACGTTCAGAAAGCACAGTACAAATGAGAATCATTCTGTTATTCTTTGTCTTGACAAAGCACTCGTTTGACATCTCAACTTTAGGCTATTTTTAAAGTATGGTTGCTCTGTTTTACCTCACATTTACTTACATTTTTAGAAAATAAAATATTTAAGCCGGGCGTGGTGGTGCACACTTGTAATCCCCACGCTTGGGAGGTGGAGACAGGAGGATCACGCTGGTTCGAAGCCAGCCGTGCTGGCTTAAGAGACCCTGTTTCCAAATAAAAATATAAAATAGGTCTGGGAGTGTAGCCCGGATGTAGAAGGGCTTCCAGGAACCCCAGTACCACCAAAAAAAGAAAATAAAATATTTAATAACAAATGTTCAAGTTTAATGATGTTTTCTTCAGCACAGCCCATATTTCTCCTTATATTGTCCCAATCTGATTTAACCTGGTGCCAATATATTGTTTCAACCCGGTGTCCAACATTTTTTTTTCCAACCTGTATCCATAGTAGATATCTAATTTTTTTTTTCCATGCTTGTGATCAGACCCAGGGTCTCATGCATATTAGGCAAGTATTCTACCACAGAGCTCCATGCCTAGCTTATTTTAGAGATATTTAATTCCATATGAATATGAACATATTCATATGGAATTAAATATTTGAGCACATTTCATTTTGTGCCTGGCTAACTCTTATCCCTGAGTTCCATCCTAAATACGATTTAAGAAAACTTCCTTGATCCTAAAAAAATATCATGCTCCTTTTCCTCCCTCACTTTTCCATTTAAAGAGTTAAGTTACTTATCTGCTTGGTCCATCTTCAGTGTCATTTTCTACAGTTCAATGAGGGCCAATGATGGTTTTGAAAATAATGCAGAACATATTATGTGACCTCAATATACATTAGTCATTGTTTATTTTACCTATTTTCATTGTATTTTTTATGTGTACTAGGGGTTTAACACTGGGCCTCCTACATGCTTGTCAAGTCCTCAACCACTAAGCTACATCCCCTGTCCTTCTTTTTAATGATCAACAGGGCCTCGCTCAGTTGCCCAGGATGGCCTTGAACTTGCAGTTCTCCTGTCTATGCCTCCCAAGTAGCTGGGATTACAGGTGCACAACACTGTGCCTGGCCATTTGGTACCCAGCTGTTTTTACTCTTACTAGCCTCCTTCATTTTAGTTTTTCTTTTCTTTCCTTTTCTTTTCCTTTCTTTTCTTTTCTTTTTTTTTTTTTTTTGTGGTACTGAGGTTCCTGGAAGCCCTTCTACCTCCGGGCTACACTCCCAGACCTATTTTTACATTTTTATTTGGAAACAGGGTCTCATAAGCCAGCGCGCGCGGCTGGCTTCGAATCTGTGCGATCCTCCTGTCTCCACCTCCCAAGCGCGGGGATTACAAGCGTGCGCCACCACGCCCGGCCTCATTCTAGTTTTTCATTAACACTAATCAAACTTTCCGTCAGGGTGTTCTCCTAAGGTGGAACCTTTAATTTTGTCCCCAGGTTTTAGGCCAAATATGCTCACATACTTGATACGGAATGAATTTACAGTGAATAATTATGTTAACTTATTTCATTGGATTTTTCTCATAAAAGGCCCTAGCAGGGCAGAGGTGATTTTTTAGATTTAATTATTCATTTGTGCAACAAAACGAAGCCATTTCTAAAGTGTGCTTTTAGAAAGAATTGTCTTCCTCTCTAAATGGTGTGGGTGATCCATGGTGGCTGTATTAACTATAGATCTGTGTCTTCATAAGTAAGGTTTTACTTTAGACATAAGAACAATAGTTGGGAAACCGCGAAAGAGAAGTCTATTATGTTAAAAATTGGAAACAAGCTGGGCGTGGCAGCACACGCTTGTAATCCCCGCGCTTGGGAGGCGGAGACAGGAGGATCATGCAGGTTCGAAGCCAGCCATGCTGGCTTAGGAGAGCCTGTTTCCAAATAAAATATTAAATAGGTCTGGGAGTTGAGCCTGGAAGTAGAAGGGTTCCATCCCCAGTAACACACACACACACACACACACACACACACACACACACACACACACACACACACACACGAGAAATCCTTCACTCTCTGCAATGAGCCTGCCATTTCTAAAGGAGACCCGATGTCTTTAGTTCAGTCAGTTATTGATCTGCTTCCCAGAGGCGCTACTTTTGCCAGCTGAGGTGCTGGGAGCTGTGAAGTGCGACACATCTACATTTTAAATAATTACCCTCCCTGGCAGGGAAATTGCTTTTCCATCCATTAATGAGAGGAAAATGAACATGGAGTCTCTAGTAAAACAGACTGAACATGTGCCCTTCTGGATGCGTGGCTGCATCTTTAACAGAGTTGGAATTCTTGTGACTTACATGCCATGTATTAAAAGGTGATGGTGGTTCTCTGTTAATCTTTAAAGTTTAAATTGGATTATTTTGCATAAAAATATTTCTGTTGATCACATCACATCACAGCATCATAAAAATACTTTGTCTTGATTTTTGCCCACATCTATAATGTCCCACAGATTTATAGAGTAGTATGGGGAGATTTCCATCTGACCTCTTCTGGTTTGTCACTGATGTCTCCAGTGGCAGTCATCATCAACAGGGTCAAGAATGCTGGAAAAACGTGCTGTGCTTTATTCTAGAAGGAGCTGTTTCTGTTATAGGTTGGTAGTTGCTCCTGTTTCATCATTTTTTAAGGTGCTGTCTTACGCATTAGAATAATTTGTGGAGAAATAGTTGACTTTGCTGTCTGTTCACTCTGGCATTGTAATTATATTAGAATTAGGCTGTATATATCTTTTCTTTTCTTTCTTTTTTTTATGTGATACTGGAGATTGGCCCAGGGGCATTCTTCTTCTGAACTATACCCTCAGCCCCATTTTATTCTTTTTCTTTGGAAACAGCCTTCACTCATTTGCTACTTTGCCAAAACTGGGTCACCAACCTGTGATCCCCTGGTCTCAGCCTCCCAAGCACTGGGATCATGGGTGTGTGCTGCCAGGCCCAGCTTAGGTGAATCTTTTTTAGGGACAGCTTACCACTAAATACAGCAGGAACAGTGCCGGTGCCTACAATGCTATTTTTTTTGAAACAACAACAAATAAAGAATAGCATTCCATTTAATCAAATGAAGTAATAAGAGATAAATTTAAATATTTCTTCATGAGCGGGAGAGCCCACAAAGGCACAAATATGCAGACCTTGGTGAAAGTCCTGATGCAGGTCTGTGCCCTCCTTTCTCAGTAAGTGAGCAGCCCTGCCCCTTCCTGCCACCACAGCACTCTGGAGTGGCTGAGCCCATGGGCTCAAGTAAGGCTGCATTAATTTAATACAATTTCAACCCATACATTGAAATACTATGTGAAGAAAATATACTCACGCCGGGCGTGGTGGCGCACGCTTGTAATCCCCGCGCTTGGCTGGCATAAGAAACCCTGTTTTCAAAAATAAAATAGGTCTGGGAGTGTAGCCCGGAGGTAGAAGGGCTTCCAGGAATCCCAGTACCACTACCAAAAGAAAAAAAAAAAAAAAAAGAAAGAAAGAAAGAAAGAAAGAAAATATATTCATAATAATATGGCTATCTTCAACAGATACTGCATAAGTACTTAAAGTAATATAAATGTAGCATTATACTTCTACAAAGGTAGGATATTTGTAGCCATCTACAAACTTGTAAAAAGAGCTAAGCTTTGCTCCATCTTTTGTTATGAGTATAAGCTTCCAGTTGGTAAAGTAGTGCAGGGACCAGTAGTGGCTGTCCCTGCCCCTTGCTCTTCTCCAAAACCCTGCCCTCCCTCAGCCGGAACTTGGTCCCTGGTCTCATTCAGAGTGGTCTGTTTTCTTACCAAAATGCAAATATTTTGAACATTACTCTGAAAACAGCCCAAAGATGTCTCCAGGATGCACACATTTCATGGGAAATTTATGATGTACAAAAAGCAGGGGAGCCGGGCGCGGTGGTGCACGCTTGTAATCCCCGTGTTTGGGAGGTGGAGACAGGAGGATCGCGCAGGTTCGGAGCCAGCAGGCTGGCTTTAAGAAACCCTGTTTCCAAATTTAAAAAAAAAGTATAAAAATAGGTTTTTGAGTGTAGCCCGGAGGTAGAAGGGTTTCCAGGAACCTCAGTACCACCAAGAAGCAGGGGACCTGTAGGTGTGAGCCATTGGGGATTGTGAGTGGGTGCAGGAATATGATCAGAGGCTAAAAAAAAGAGCAAGAGAAAACGTGTGGTCATCTCCTCGACATGGATGAAAAGTATCATTATACTTCTATGTATCTGAAGTCTAAAACATGATATCTAGGATGCTAGGGATAAGTATTATCTTTTTTTTTTTTTTTTGTACTGGGAATGGAACTCAGGAGCATTCCATCTCCAAGCTATAGCTCCAGCCCTATTTTTTATTCTTTATTTGGAAATAGGGTCTCACTGAGTTGCAAACAGCCTTACTAAGTAGTAGCCGAGGCTGTCCGTGAACCGCGATCCGCCTGCCTCAGCTTCCTGAATGCTGGGATTATGAGCATGCACTTTTTTTTTTTTTTTTGTACTGGGGATTGAACCCAGATTCCCTATTTTGTGTTATTTTGAACAGTGTCTCACTAAATTGTGGAGGGCCTCACAAGTTGCTGAGGCTGGCGGTGAACCTTTGATGCCTTTGTCTCAGGCTCCCAGTTACAGCCATGTGTGGCATCACACCCATCTTTTATTTTTTATTTTGAAAGAAGGATCTCAATGAGTTACTGAGGGCCTTACTATGTTGCTGAGGCTGGACTTGAACCTGTGATCCTCCTATCTCTCCTCTGAAGTACTGGAATTACACCTTGCATGGCTGTGCAGTATTCTTAGGGTGCAACAGTATTCAGAAATATAAATAAATGAATGAGTTCCTGTTAATTGCAGCCAATAGGCTTAGAAAATAGTGCGTTATTGCACTTGTACTAACTTCTAAGGCAGGTGATATTAACTCATTATGATAGAAAGTCAAGTGGTGGTTGGGGCTCATGGAGAGGTGAGCTACAAGTGGGTGCAAGGGAACTTAGATATTTTTAATCTCAGTTTTATTTCTAGCTACATAGATATACTTGTAAGATTCAACAAACTCAATGCTTAAAATGAACACATTGATTGTGTATTTTGACATATGACAAGAAATATATACAGTCACATGGAGAGAACCGAAATAAATGTATACTACTTTTCCAAATGTTTATTTCATAAATAAACCTAATGAAAACAACAAATATTATTGAATGTGAACAAAGATATCCCTAAGCCTAAAATATTTTTGATTCACAGTAAAATAAAAGAACTCAATAAATATTACTAAGACAATTTCTGTCTGCTACAGTGCAGGAGGATATATATAAGTTAATATAAATAAATGACTTAAAACTCTTCCACATGGGCCATCGAAGGGCCAAGCTACCTATTTTTGTTTTAATTTAAGTTTGTTATAGGTATATACAACGTTAGGAAGGGATCAAGTAAATCGTGTCCTTTGTTTTATTTTGGTAAAGTTTACTTCAGTACCTTTAACCGGATGTTATGTAACGTGTTTCCCAAGATCTGTTCAGTCTGGGTTGGGGATGTAGCTCAGTGGAAGAGCTCTAGAGTAACATGCACCAAGCCCTGTTTTCTGTCCTCAGTACTGAAAAAATAAAAGTAAGAAAGAAAGAATTAAGTAAAGTTAAATTGTATATGATCAAGTACAAACTGGACTCTCAAAGTCCAAGAAATACATTGATGAGTCTATTAACAGCATCTTGGAGTAGCCTAAGAACTGTGCTTCTGTACGCCTCAAGAAAAGTACTCATATTCAACTTGAATGTTTTAGCAATCAGACTGTAGAAGCTATACTGTTACTAGGGTTTTATGTAACCAAATTTGATTAAAGTGCCGGGTGTGGTGGCGCAAGCTTGTCATCCCAGTACTTGGGAGGCCGAGACAGGAGGAACCCACAGGGTGGAAGCCAACATCGCTATTCAGTTAGGCTTTTGTATCTTTGTTTTCATGTTTACAATGTTGATTATATAATATTGTGTTTGTATTTATGTATGTATCCATTGCAAGGTATTACAAAAATACTACAATATAAAATTCTTTTATGAGTGACACAGTCTAAATTCCTGTCAATATCTGTTTGGCCCCGTGTATCGGTGCTCATGCCTCTTTTTGGAAGAGTGTGAATAACTGGCAATTTGTCGTGCAGTTCGCATGTAGCAAAGCTGCACTGGGCGCATGATAAAGAACCACACAATTAGATGGGTGTCAGAAATAGGATATGGGAAAAAGGACAAACCTCTTCAAGTTTCCAAGATTTTACAGCGTGTGCCCAGTGCAGCTTTGCTACTCTTTAATTTCGCTTTTTGGTCTAACCAGCTGACGCCCAGTTGAAAAGACTTATGGTCTTAAGAGGCCGCAAGAGACTTAATGTTCATTCTGCAGCTGCCTGGGGGTTGGAGAACTCTGTGTACCATCAGCAGCTTCAGGCTCCACCCGCTAACACGGACACTCATCTATCAAACCTGAGGTTGAGAGTGAGGGAGAGGAAGCTTCCAGATAAACATACAGCCATGCCTAAACAGCTAATCACTCCAGGCTTCCGCTTCCAGGCCCTATAATTAGAAGTCCTTCTTTTCCTTGTATTCCCAGATGACGCAAGTGCTTCTGTGGCTTGGCACCTCGTCCGGGACGTGGGCTTGGTTTATGGCCAGGCCAGAGTCTGGGTTAGTCTTCTGATGCGGCATAAATAGGTCCCAGGCCACAGTCTACTTCAGTACAAGTTTTTCCTTTTATGTATATGTGCTTTATAAGTGATGTTCTAGAAGAAAGAAACACCATTTCCTCAACAGAATGTGTGCAGAAGAGGAAATGGTAAATTAAAACACAGGAGTATGCAGTTCTTTACTAGCTGTCTGCTTTTTTCTGCTTTTTTCATTTTTTAAGTATTATTTTAAATGTTTTATGGAAAAAGTAAACTCATTAGTGGGTTATGGAAGCCACATGTACATGGAGGAGTCGAGGAAGTAACCATTTGAGATGCACCACATGAATGATAATAGGTGCACATTTTCAGTGGGCTTTGCATAACAATTAGACAGATATTAATGACATTTTGGGGGAGGGTTACTAGAGATTGAACCCAGGGGCATTCTAACCTCTGATCTACATCCCCAGTCCTGTTTTTATTTTGAAATGGTCTAAGTTGTGGAGGGCCTCCCTAAGTAGCTGAGTCTGGCCTTGAACCTGTGATCTTGTCTCCGTCTCCCAAGTACTGGGATTACAAGCATGCGCCATCAAAAAATAACAGGGAAATAATAGCTATTTTTGCCCAGCTTGTTCTTAGAAGCCAGTATTATACTGATTCTAAAACTAGATCAGCCTAGGCTCAAGCAAGGGACGTGCCTATGCTAAATACCCTGAGTAGAGTGTTAACCTAATATGGCTAACCTATATGAATCAGAGCTTCATGTTGTATATCATAAACATGAACAGATACTGTCATTCAGAAATAACGCAGCAGCGTATGATAAAAAGCAATTTGGCCCTGGGGCGTGATGGGCACGCTTGTCATCCCCACGCTTGGGAGGCGGAGACAGGAGGATTGCGCAGGTTTGAAGCCAGCCGTGCTGGCTTAAGAGACCCTGTTTCCAAATAAAAATATAAAATAATAGGTCTGGGAGTGTAGCCCGGAGGTAGAAGGGTTTCCAGAAACCCCAGTACCACACACACACACACACACACACACACACAATATATATATATAATTTTTTTTTTTTAAAGAGTCCTGCTACCCGGGCATGGTGGCGCACGCTTGTAATCCTCACGCTTGGGAGGCGGAGACAGGAGGATCTGGCTGGTTGGAAGCCAGACACCCTGGCCTAAGAGACCCTATTTCCAAATAAAAATATAAAAAATGGGTCTGGGAGTGTAGCCCGGAGGTAGAAGGGTTTCCAGGAACCCCAGTACCACCAAAAAAAAAAAAAAAAAAAAAAAAAAAAAAAAAAAAAAAAACTCAAACCAAAACACAACATGAGTACTGCATGGCCTCACTTGTGTGTGGAATCTGCAGGGGTCGATGTCACACAGGTCGAGAGTAGAGCCTGATCAGAGGAGTGGGAGGGAGTAGTAGGGAAGGGAGGATCAGGGAGAACTAAGTTACACTTAGGACCAAGAAGTGCTATGGGGTTTATTTCCAAAAGTCAGAAGACAGAATTTTGAGTTTTCACCATAAAGAAATGATAAATATTTGAGCAGATAGGCTTCTTTTTGTGTGTGTGGTACTGGGGATAGAACCCAGGGGCCTTCTACCTCTGGGCTACACTCCCAGACCTATTTTATATTTTTTATTTGGAAACAGGGTTTCTTAAGCCAGCAGAGGCTGGCTTCGAACCTGCGTGATCCTCCTGTCTCAGCCTCCCAAGTGTGGAGATTACAAGTGTGTGCCACCACACCCGGCTGCAGATAGGCATGTTTAACCTTGGTTTAAACTTTAAATAATGTTTACATGCATAGACATTTCACATTATGCCTTTAACATTTACACTTGCTTTCATGTCTTATTTAAAATAAACTTAAATTTAAAAAGACATTAACCTATGGGGGGAAACAGATGCAATGTTATGTGCATGTTTTGTTGACTTATTTATTTTCTGTGCAGGGGATTTAACCAAGGGCATTGGGCAAGCTAAGGACATACTTTACAGATAAAATTTAAATATTTAAATAGATCCACCAGAAAAAGAGAAAGGGAGGAGGGGAGGGAGGGAGGGAGGGAGGGAGGGAGAGAGAGAGAGAGAGAGAGAGAGAGAGAGAGAGAGAGAGAGACAGACAGACAGACAGACAGACAGACAGACAGGCAGGCAGGCAGGCAGGCAGGCAGGCAGGCAGGCAGACAGAGGGAGATAGATAGATATGCTCTTACTGTGCTGCACAGGGTAGTCT
Source organism: Muscardinus avellanarius (assembly GCF_963383645.1). Taxonomy (NCBI): domain Eukaryota; kingdom Metazoa; phylum Chordata; class Mammalia; order Rodentia; family Gliridae; genus Muscardinus; species Muscardinus avellanarius. The sequence continues at coordinate 34,522,645 of NC_137802.1, forward strand.
TGAACTCCAGGCTCCAGCAATCCTATCTCAGCTTCAAGAGTAGTTGAGATTACAGTAGTGCACCACTACACATAGTTTGGTAAATACATATATTAAATGGGGGGAATTAGTAGTTTGGTCAGCAGGTAAATTGAAACTTAAAATTCAAGTTTGAAGAAATTGAAAAAAAAAAAGAGGGTCTGAGTTTTAGTTTCAAGGAGGGTCGTTATTTTCACCCTCGTGTTTAGAAATGATTGCGAACTCTATAATTTTAAGCACTTAAACCTTTCTGCTAGTCATATAGAGGCATCGTAGTATTTACACTCGACTGCTTCTAATAACGTGACCCTGAGTATGAGTATTCACATGAAGAAGATATTTTAATATCATGTTGGAAATGTGTTATGTCTTCGCTTATTTTTTCTTATTAACAATATTTTTTGATCATATGAATAGGTTTTGAAGTATTTTACCTGCATACATGTTTTACTTTTTTACCCTTTGTCTTTTTGTCTTTCAGGAATGCTTTTAGTTACAACAGACACCCTTGGCCATGACTTTCATGTCTTTCAAATCCTGACGCATCCTTGGTCCTCATCACAAAGCGCTGTGCATCATCTCTACACACTCCACAGGGGCGAAACGGAAGCTAAAGTACGTGGCCTGTTTTTGCAGAAAGCAATGTCACTGTGTCCTTTGATATCTTATCGACTTGGTCATTTAGGTCTCTTCTGAGCTTAATGTTTAGGAGAAAGTATTTTTTCCTGGGTATAGAAGTGCAAGCATGTAATCCCAGTACATGGGAGTTTGAGACAGAAGGATCAGAGGTTAAAGCCAGCCTCAGCAATTTACGAAGGCTGTCAGCAACCTAGTGAAGTGAGACCTCGTTTCCAAATAAGAAATAAAATCATACTGGGGGTGTATCTTGAAGGTAGAATGCCTGTGGGTTGCACCCCTCCCAAAAGAAAAGTATTTTTCACTGGGCATGCTTGTTCATACCAGTAATCCCAGTACTTGGGAGGCACAGACAGGAAGATTACAGTTTTGAGGTCAGTGTTAGCAGCTTAGTAACACCCTGTTTCAAAATAAGAAGTAAAATAGTGTGGGGCATCTTGGTGCACGCCTGCAATCCCAGTACTTGGCAGCCTGAGACAGGAGGATCTCAGGTTCGCAGCCAGCCTCAGCTACTTAGTGAGATCCTCTGGAAGTTTTGAGACCTTGTTTCAAAATAAAGAATAAAAAACAGGGTTGGGGGTATAGCTCAGAAGTAGAATGCCCCTGAGTTTCATCCCCCTTTCCTCAAATATAATAAAAATAAAATAAAATAGGGCGAGGAATAACTTAGCTCAGTGGAAGAATGCTTTTGGGTTCAGTGTGTGTGTGTGTGTGTGTGTGTGTGTGTGTGTGTGTGTTGTTGTGTTATATATATAAAATCTACCACATATACCCACACAAAATATGATAGGATGGCTAGATTAAATTTTACAAATTTTCCTTTTTGCCAGGCATATAATGATGTTTGCTTGTAATTCCAGTACTTGGGAGGCTGAGATAAGGGGATTGCAGACTTGAAGCCAGCCTCAAGAATTCAGGCTCTCAACAACATATTGAATCCTCGTATCCAATTAAAATATAAATAAGTTTGGGGTGTAGCCCTGAGGTAGAATTCCATGGGGTTCATCTCCAGTACACCACACACAGAAAAATAAATAAATAAATAAATAAATAAATAAATAAATAATAAAAATACAAATTTTTGTTTGGGAGGCTGAAACAGGAGGATCACATTTTTTTTGTTTGGTTTGGTTTGGTTTGGTTGTTGTACTGGGGATGGAACCCAGAGGCCTTTTTCCTCCAGGCTACACTCCCAGACCAATTTTTTATATTTTGTTTGGAAACAGGGTCTTACTAAGAAGCTGAGAGCCTCACTAGGTAGCTGAGGGTGGCTTTGAACCTGAGCAATCCTCCTGTCTCAGCCTCCCAAGTACTGGGACTACAAGCGTGCGCCACCACGCCCGGCTAGGATCACAGGTTTGAGTGCAGTCTCACTAAGTAGTGAGACTCTCAGCAACTTAGTGAGACATTTTCAAACTAAAAATAACAAAATAGGGCTAGGGTGTCAATCTAAGGTAAAATTCCACTGAGTTCGGTCCTCAGTACCATACACATAAAAAAAATTCCTTTTTGACCCAATAAATACATAAGCAAAGCCGGGCGTGGTGGCGCACGCTTGTAATCCCAGCATTCGGGAGGCTGAGACCCAGAGGATCGCGGTTCGCGGACAGCCTCAGCTACTTAGTGAGGCCCTCTGCAACTCAGTGAGACCCGGTTTCAAAATAAAGAATAAAAAATAGGGCAGGGGGTGTAGCTCGGAGGTCGAATGCCCCTGGGTTCCATCCCCAGACCCGCAAAAAAAAAAAAATAAATAAAAAATAAAAAAATAAAAAAAATACATAAGCAAACATACATATGTATGCTCATACATATAGAGATACATCTGTACACACATGTGAATACATAAGATATATACATACAAATGCTCACCTATTCCTGTAAACAGACACATTGACAAATACACAAAAATTATAGAGTTTGCAATGGATGTCGATATGCAGATATCCTAGAAGAAATTCATAATGGCTATTGAAAACTAACTTTGTGCATTTTTTCTACCACTATGTTTAGTGATACCTCTTTAGTAGTTTGGAGGTATTGTAGAATACTCCAAGCTACACTTTCCATACCACACACACACAAATCACAATGGGCAAACAAAAAGAATTTATCAAAATGATTTTGTTCCTGGACTCACCCAATAATTTGGCATTTCTAAACGCCAAACACCAATGAGAACTGAAATTAGTGATGATAAATTTAATTTTAAAAGGTTCTATTGAAAATTAATTTAGACTGATAAATGTAGACACCAGTCGTTAAATCTGCATGGCACATGATCTATTTATCTACACATTCTTGAGTACTTCTGAATTCTTCCAAGAACACTGAGGTACCATAATCAGGTGGGGTGGGTGGGGGGGGGTGTATGTGGATCTCATTATGTTAAATCAAGTTTTTTAGTGATCTTTGACATGCGCTGTCTTCTGCATGTGACAGTAATTTGCCTCATAAAGCACATATGCAGGAAGAAAAAGTGTCATCATTTTGACAGTATTCGTAAACCTTACAAGTATTTTCTTAATATGCTGCTGTGCTATCTTCATCGAGCAGACCCAAGGTAGTTTTGAACATAATATGCTACTTCTGGTAGTCTGTTAGAATAGTCCTGCACAATTGTTATTTGGAAAACCTGGCAACTCTGTGCACGATGCTCTGTTGATGTGCATTTCTTCAGTTTTTGACCCAGAATATAAATTTCTTCAGTTCTTCACCCAGAATTTCAACCAGATATTATTCACATCCTATGAAATTCACTTTTGTGTGTGCTCCCAAAGACTGAAGCCAAGGGGCATTCTACTGAGTTACCCCAACAACCCCCCCCCCCTCTTTTTGTGGGTCTGGGGATGGAATCCAATGGCATTTGACCTCCAAGCTATACCTTGCCCTGTTTTTTATTCTTTGTTTTGAAATAGGGCCTCACTTAGTAGCTGAGGCTGTTCGCAAACAGTGATTCTCTGGTCTCAGCCTCCCAAATGCTGGGATTACAAGCATGCGCCACCACGCCTGGCTTCCTGTTTTGTTTTTTATTCTGAAACAGAGCCTCACTGAGTTGCTACAGGACCTTGCTAAGTTGCTGAGGCTGGCTGCAAACGAGTGATCCTTCTCTCAACCTCCCACGTGTTGGTTATAGGCATGCACCACCACACTTGGCTTAAAATTTATTTTTAGGCATAAATTCTAGAGGTTTTTAGTGTGTCCTCAGAGTGATGTGATCCATCACCAGGATCTTTCAGAAGTATTTTTCAGCTTCCAATAAAGCTCTCACCCATTACCAGTCGGTCCTCATGCCTGTTTTCCCCACATCTCTACATCTTTGGATGCTGATCAATAATCGTATAATCAAAGAACATGCTAATTACTTTCTCTATGCTTCAAGTTGCTCATCTGTAAAATGGAGCTTATACCTACTTCAAATGGCTTTTTGGGGAAAAAAAATCCCAAGTTGTAGATGTGCGGCAATGAATGCCGAACGAGGAGGCATTATCTGGACCCACTTCCCTCAGGTTAGAGTAAGAGGGACTGGGCTTACTTTTCTTTCTGCAACAACGAACATGTAAATAGTGGTGTTCCTAGACACTATACCTTAAGCTTTGCAGCATGTGGGTTTGGGAGAGATGGAAGCAAATAAGAAGAGACCTTTGAGTTTCCAGTCCACAGTACAGGAGGGCAGAACCCACGTGGCACCTGGTCAGCTCCCTGAGGTAATGGGGTACTGCTCAGAGTTCAGGTAGACTGAGGTCATAGGTCTGAGGACAGTACACTAGACCTGAGAGCTGCAGAGAGGGAGAAAGAACCCCAGAGACCCACAGGAGACACGTGCGAAAACCATCTTCAGGCCAGGTGGAAAAAATAAAACTATATTTGTTCAAAGATGAAATGATTGTGTAAAATGATTCTATTAGAAGCAGAACTAATAATATATTAACAATATTACAGGATGTAGATTTATTACAAAAGCAGTTGAACGTCTACATGCCAATAGTCAGTTGACATTTTACAATGTATAAAATATGTTGGTGTGGTGGCACATGCCTGTAATCCTAGTGCTTGGGAGGCTGAGGCAGGAAGATGATAGGTTGGAGGCCAGTGACAACAGTTAAGCAAGGCCCTTAGGAAATAAGTAAGACCCTGTTTCCAAATAAAAATAAAAAGGGCTCATGGTGTAGCTCAAAGAGAGAATGCCCCTGGGTTCATTCCCCAGTAAACACACACACACACACGCGCGCGCGCGCGCGCACACACACACTCCACACGAATAAATACACTGTTTAGAAATAAAAATACTAAATTTGCCATGTACTTTATGAAAATTAGAAAATATTATTGTAATTAAATAAATCCCTAAATACAAGGGGATTTGAATCATTTTCTTGTGCTAGAAACAATGTCATTATGGTGTTATTTCTCTCCAAATTGATCTGTAGACTCAGTGTAATCCCCATCAAAATCCTAGCAGAATTTTTTTCCATAGAAATTAACCAGCTAGCTATTAAATTCATTTAAAAATAGATAAGATTTACATTGGGCAAAATAACTTAAGAAAGAAGAAAAACCATGAAGGGTTGTCACTGTGTAATAGTAAGACTTTCTGCACCACTCATCAGAGAGTTCAACTTTTTCATACATACAAATAGTTGAATTGTGGTAAAGGTGCCTAAATGGAAATAAAGATTAGATTTGCTACAGTGGTGCACGTCTGTAATCCCAGTTCTTGGGTAGTTGAGATGGGAGGATTATGGTTTAAAGGCCAGATTCAACAACATAGTAGGGCCCTCGGCTACTTAGTCATACACTGTTTTAAAATAAAAATAAGTGAGGCTGGGGTTGTAGTTTGGAGGTAGTATACCCCTGAATTCAATGTCTAGTACCTGGCCATCAATAACAAGAACAGAGGAAAATGAAAATAAATCTTAGTCTTTTACAAATTAACTCAAATTGGATGATAAACTTTATTGTAACATCTGTTACTATAAGGATTATTTATTAATTAATTAATTTAACTTATTTTGTGTTACTGGGAATGGAGCCCAAGGGCATTCTACACCCCCAGCCCTATTTTTTATTCTTATTTAGATTCTTTTTTTTTTTTGATGGTACTGGGGTTCCTGGAAGCCCTTCTACCTCTGGGCTACACTCCCAGATCTATTTTTACATTTTTATTTGGAAACATGGTCCCCTAAGCCAGCGCAGGCAGCTGGCTTCAAACCGGCGCGATTCTCCTGTCTCTGCCTTCGAAGCGCGGGATTACAAGCGTGCACCACCACGCCCGGCCACTCTTTCTTATTTATTTATTTATTTATTTATTTATTTATTTATTTATTTATTTATGGTACTCAGGATGGAATCCAGGGGCATTCTACCTCCAAGCTACATGCCCAGTCCTATTTTTTAGTCTTTTTATATTTTGAAACAGGGTCTCACTGAGTTGCAGAGGGCCTTGCTAAGTAGCTGAGGCTCTTCGTGAACCACAGTCCTCCAGTCTCCGCCCCCTGAATACTGGGATTACAAGTGGGCACCACTACGCCCTGCGTATGTATGTATGTATGTATGTATGTATGTATGTATGTATGTTGGTGGTACTGAGGTCTCTGGAAGCCCTTCTACCTCCGGGTTACACTCCCAGACCTATTTTATACTTTTTTATTTTTTGGAAAGAGAGTCTCTTAAGCCAGTGGGGCTGGCTTCAAACCATCGTGATCCTCCTGTCTCCGTCTCCCAAGCGCGGGGATTACAAGCGTGTGCCACCACGCCCAGCGGCCTGTTTATATTTTATTGTTTAAAATAGGGTCTCACTGAGTTTCAAAGGGCCCACTAAGTAGCTGAGGCTGTCTGCGAACCGTGATCCTTCTGTCTCAGACTTCCAAATGCCCAAATGCTGAGATTACATGTGTGTACCACCACAATTACTATTCTTTCTTTTTTCTTTCTTTCTTTTATTTTTGATTTTTTAATTAATTAATTAATTTTTTGGTGGTACTGGGTATGGAACCCAGGGACCTTCTATCTCCAGGCTATACTCCCATACGTATTTTATATTTTATTTGGAAACAGGGTCTCTTAAGCCAGCTGAGGCTGGCTTTGAACCTGCGCGATCCTCCTGTCTCAGCCTCCCAACCGCAAGGATTACAAGTGTGCGCCATCAGGCCTGGCTCTTTATTTCGACACAGGGTCTCACTAAGGTGTGGAAGGCCTCACTAAGTAGCTGAGGCTGGCCGTGCACTGCCATCCTCCTGTCTCAGCCTCCCAAGTACTGGGATTACAAGTGTGAGCCACCATGCCTGCAGGTTTTTTTTTTTTGTTGTTGTTGTTGTTACTGTAAGGAAACAGAGGAGAAAAATTTGACCCTTGGGTTATGCATAGATTTAAAAATGTGGCCCTAATACCAAAATTGATAAATTATAGCTCACCAAAATGAAACACATCTATTCTTTGAACTACAACTAAGAGAAACAAGACACTGGTTGTTTTTTATCTCACACCTTACCGCTGGGAATATAACATGGTATAGCTACTCTGGAAAACAGATTGGGATTTCTCCAAATCTTCATCTACACTGTCCATAGATCCCAGCAATCTCAATCGTGGAGGATTGCCTCGTTATTCAGGATGACATCACATTTGCTTAGTATTTCTTCCTGAGGAATTAACTTTGATGAAATTCCACAGTCATGGTATAACCAAAGCTGACCTTTTTACAGGTTCTAAGGAAGAACCTGCTCTTGGCCTCCCCGCTTCTGGTGGCTGCTCAGGGGAGCCATGTACTTGTTCTCTGGCTGTGTGGTCACCTTGCGTCCTCCTCCTCCTGTGCGTCTGCTACTCTTCACTGTTTCTCATAAGAATACAATCCGTGGGTTTTGGTATCAACTCAGACCAAGCACCTCATCTTTAAGAGCCTCCTCATCTCACGATCTATGGCCCAGTCTTAACCTTTTGCCACATGCTCGGCCCAGTGAAGGATGTAGACTTGTCTTACGAGTCTTGTCCACTCCCTTCACTTCATTCCAACCTCCCAAGAATTCATATTCGTGCCACATGTAAGATGCTTTTACCCCATACCAGCATCCCTAAAAGTTTCAACCTTTCTTCCTCCTGATCAACTCTTAAAATTTCTTGAAAATATCACCTCAAACATTCCCATATTATCATCTAAATTATCCAAGTAAAGTATGTTTGAACCAACTCAGGGAAAAACTTGTTTCCATCTTTGGGCCAATGAAATGACAACAAAATTTTTTGGCTACTAATACAGAGTAGGAGGCTACAATTAGGATTGAAATCCTAAAAGTGAGCTGGGCGTGGTGGCACACTCTTGTAATCCCCGTACTTGGGAGGCGGAGACTGGAGGATCACGCTGGTTCGAAGCCAGCCTTGCTGGTTTAAGAGACCCTGTTTCCAAATAAAAATATAAAATAGGTCTGGGAGTGTTGCCTGGAGAAGGGTTTCCAGGAATCTCAGTAACACACACACACACACACACACACACACACACACACACACACACACACACACACACACACACACAAATCCAAAAAGTGAGATAAAAGAATCAAGGAATTCCTGATACGAATGAGTTTGGGGTCCAGCAGTGTGAATGCCAGTAAGTCTCAGGGTGTGAGTTTACATCGTGAAGGGGGCTCTGCCCTCCTGGACTGCAGCTCCATTTTTGATCTGTGGCTCTGCCCACACCTGCCTTTATACTCACATCTTGGCCATGTCCCTGCCTGTGGTCTTGCCCAGTTTTGAACAAAAGCCTCCATCTATACTATGTAAACAAATGAGCTTGCTTTGTACCTCAGATTAGTGTGGCATGGGTTGAAGTGGGGACAACGGCTTCTACCAGTCTCCTGTGCTTGTGGCTCCTCACTGCAGGCAGGTTGTTGGGCTGGACAGCTGACGCGTGCCTGTGAATACCATCGGGTTTCCTTTGCGCTGAGCCCTTGGTGCACTGGGCCTAGGCATTTTGCAGGAGCTCTGTGAATCCAGGTGCTGTTGAGGTGGAAGTGGAGCAGGAGTTGATGAAGGTGTCAGAGCCAAGGTGCCGGGCTAGCTGCACTTAGGACATTTCATTTCCGCTCCTTGGGCCCTACCCAACTTGGCCCTCCTGGAGTTCGCATTGACCCTTCCCAAATGGATCTGGACATTGGCAGGCTTCTGTGGGTCATCTGCTGAGCTGTGATCAACAGGTAGGGGCACTTAATCATGTCATCTGAAGAGAAGCTGTACTTGGCGCTGTCTCAGGCAGGTGGCGTTGTTGTACTGGGATAGCACCTCTGAGCCCTTGAGCAGCCATTATGTCTTAACAGTCCAGCTTCCTTCTGGGATTCTGTGATGTTGCTGGTACATGACATGGGAGGGAAATGGAGGCCTGATTGGGGGTCTGTTGTGACGTGTCCCAGTCTCACCTCTGTGCATATGGCTGAGAGACTCTGACATATAAGAGCACTTATATTTAAGTACCATCGTGTAAGGCATTAATACTGCCTTGTAGACACCAATATAACCTACAGTGATGATGTGTTGAATTGGACTAAAGGGCTTGTCCTTTTATAGCCTGCTCCAGCAGGTATTTGCCCCATGAAGCCATGGAATGATGGTCTTGATGGGAGTTCTGTCCTGGTTGCAGTGATACCTGCCATGAGGCAACTTTACCCCCTGCCTGGTGGCACGGGAGAGAAAGCACGGCTGCCAGGAATGTGGGCCTCTTTTCCCCTCACTGATCCTATGATCCATGACTGGGGGCCCAGTGTTGGTGCCACCCCCTCACCCACCGTGAGTTGAGGGGCTATGTCCTAGTATCTAGTGACTGTCCAGGCACAGCAGGACATTCCTTCTGTCTCCTTGGCTTCTTCACCAAAACTGCTACATTTCACCCTCTAGTCTCTGATGTTTCTGGCTACTTCCTTGTTATCTCCAGCCAGGTCAGGCCAGGTATTGTGGCACGTGTCTGTGATCCTAGTTACTTGAGAGAGTAAGACAGGATTCCTGGTTGGAGGACAGCTAGTGGCACTCTCACCAACCTAGCAAGAACCTGTATCAGAACAGAAACCTGGAGGTGGAATGGCCCTGGGTTCAATCCACAGGACTTTGTGTGCGTCCCCGTGTACACACATACATTCTCTCCCTCTTTCTCTCTCCCTCTTTCTCTCTCTTTCTCTCTCTTGCTCGCTCTCGCTCTCTCTTTCTGATTGAAACAAAATGTGGTATGTACATTGAGTGGAATATTATTAAGCCTTCAAAAGAAATGCAGGCCAAGCATGGTCATACACACGTGAAGGTTTCCACGTACCTTTTTTTTTGTGTGTGGTACTGGGGGTTTTGCAGAGGGCCTCACTGAGTAGCTGAGATGGCTGTGAACTTGGGATCCTCCTGTCTCAGCCTCCCAAGTACTAGGATTTCAAGTGATCTTTCTCAGTTTGGACTCTGAGTTTTCTGCACTTATTGTGAGGGGCCAGTTTTTGTTGTTGTTTCACAGTTTTTCTTGTTTTCTTATTTTTCTTTTCTTTTAATTTCTGTTCTGATCTTTGTTATTTCTTCTGCTTCTTTGCTCTTACTTAATACTTCTTTTTTTCCCTTTCTTCTGATGTCTTGGGGGTAAGAAATTTGATGATCTATTTGGTTTCTCTCCTGTTTCCTATTTAAGCATCTGACAATATAATTCCACCCGAATACTGCATCAGTATCATCTCACTTACTTTGATATGTTACATTTTAATTTTCACTCAGTTCTCTATTTTATCACTTTGCTTGAGACTATGTCTGTGATTTGTGAATTACTTTAAAACATGTTTACTGTGTTTAGAGACTGGTCATATTTCTGCTCTTGATTTCCCTTTTTCTACTTTAAGCTTTTCTCTACTATAACAATGGGCTAAACATTTTAGCTTGCCTTTAAGTTCTGACACGTAAAAAGGTGAAAATTATGTCACAGTCTTTCCATTATTATTTACTGAATGCATAAATGAATATGAATAATTGGAGGGGAAGAGATAGGAAGATTAAAGGACATGTATAATTAGCCTTACTGCACCAAGATTCAAATGAATTTGTCCTCACATTAACACTTATTTATTATTTGGTAATTATGATATGAAGCCAGGTGCATTCTATTTCGGAGCTACACCCCCAGCCTTAGTTTTTGTCCTTGTTTTGAAACAGGGCCTCACTAGGTTGATGAGAGTCTCATTTCTTGCTGATGCCGTCCTTGAACCTGAGAATCCTCTCCTCTCAGTTTCACAGTTAGTAGGATTAAAGGTGTGTGCCACCACACCTAGTTTCAAGCAAAGCTTTATTTTCACTAACTTGCTTCAATTACTGAGAAATACAGCATTTTTATTCTAGTAACGTGTGGTTGGAAGTGTTTCTAGAACTTGTATTTAATTCATATTCACATATCGCGCTTCCCTTTTTACGTATCTGCGTGTTTTCCTTAAATGTAACCTCGTCTCCTGCCGTGGACTTCGATGCATTAGTTTTGTTCTGGGTTTGATTCCATTTTCCTAGGCATCTAAAAACTCTTGGTTTTGAGACTTTTTTTAATCTAAGTACTCTCTGTTTCCTTGGTTTGTTCTTTTTGCTTTGGAGAGGGAGTTATTTGAATCATTATGCATATTTTTGGCTAAAGAAAAAAATGCATTTAACAATGGTTTTCAAAAATCAGTGTTTATTTTTTTTATTTTTTATTTTTTTGGTGGTACTGGGGTTCCTGGAAGCCCTTCTAACTCCAGGCTACACTCCCAGACCTATTTTTACATTTTTATTTGGAAACAGGGTCTCCTAAGCCAGCGTGCGGCTGGCTTCAAATCTGCGCGATCCTCCTGTCTCTGCCTCCCAAGCGCGGGGATTACAAGCGTGCGCCACCACGCCTGGCATCAGTGTTTATTTTTATCTGATTCCAACAACTAATACTGGGCTTGATATAGCTGTCCAGCAGCGGTCCTGCATTAGTTGTTTCTTCCCCCATCAATGCTCTGTAAATGCCAGTTACTTGGATATCAATTCAGAATTCAAAGCAATGTGATGAAGAAAAAGGAAATCACCAATGAGGTTAATTTTGTCTTATCAGGAAACCCGGTACTTTCCCAGAATCCTGCAGTCTCTACTTTTGTCTGACCAATCATAACTGTGTCAGCACTTTGGGGAAGAGAGACAAGGCCAGCAAGTGACAGAGGAGATGGGTGCTGGCTTTTCCACACAGGACCACCATCAGGATGCAGAACCCTGTTTGACCTGATTTCAGGGTTAAATAATGTATCCATGCATCGAGGCTTCACATGACCCCCCCCCCACTAATATGTACAATTTTTATGTCTAAAATAAAGGTGCAGGCCCAAATGTGTTGGCGTACCTGTAATCCTAGTGCTTGGACATGACAGGATTGCAGGTTCATGGCCGGCCTCAGCAAGGAAGTGAGGCCCTATTTCTATATAAAAAGTAAAAAGGGCTGGGAGTGTAGTCCAGAGGTAGAAGGTCACTCAGTTCAGTACCTAGTACAACGAAAACAGAAAAGATGAGAAAAATTTTTTAATCTCACAGATTTTTCTTTTCTTCTTATCAGTGTTCTGTCCTGCTCCTGCTCCAGGATACTGTTGACCCACTGCAATTACTATATCGATTGATTTTAAAAATATATCTTATCCATGATTTCTAAGGGTTGGTATGGAGTTGGAAGGAATGACATTTGCTAGTCAATTTATTTTCTAACCTGGGATTACTGATTTAAGAACAATACAAAGGTTATTATCTGAGTGTTCTAAGTATATTTCTTGATCATACCCCCAACCCCCACCTGAAAAAATCCTACTGAATCAAAGTTAGAATGTGGTCACAGAATTTGCTCTTTTTTCTTGGTGCTGGGGATTGAATCCACAGGCATTCTACCTCCAAGTTACACCCAGCCTGGTTTTATTTCTTATTTGGAGTCTTACTAAATTGCCTAGGCTGGCTTTGATCTTGCCTTCCAAGTAGTGGGATTATAAGAGTACACCACCACTCTGCTCAGAATTTTTATTTCTTAAAAATAATAGAGTTGTTTGTCATGACACTAACGTTTTGAGAATCTCTGCTTCAGTCCCCCCCCCCCCCCAGTACTGGGGATGAATCCCAGGGGCATTCTACCTCTGAGCTGTACCCCCAGCACTGCCTTTTTGCAGTATCTCTGAGCCACATCCCCAGCCCTTTATTTCATTCTTTATTTGAAACAGTCTCACTGAGTTGCAAAGAGCCTCACTGAGTAGCTGAGGCTGGCCCTGAACAGAGATCCTCCTGTCTCGGCCTCCCACATGGGATCACAAGGGTGTGCCGCCACGTCCAAATCTGCTTCAGATTTTATGTTAAAGTAACCCCCAAAGATTTGTTACTAATTACAGTTGTTAATTGAAGTTTAAGGTCAAATTTGCAGCTATATAAGATGTTTATTTCTATATCTTAGATGCTGAAATGTAGTAAAACTTCATTCCCATGTCCCAATTTGCTTGTTTCATATGTGCTTTGAATTTAATCTGCTTTTGTGAATTCAGTGTATGATGTTTAATATGTTCTGGTAAAACATTGGTTGTATTTGAAAACACATTAGATAATTCATGTTTCTTGTGAATATGTCTGCTCCATTAGGTATTGGTTTTCTGATATTTGATTCTTAAATCAATGACATCTTAAAAAATGAATCATTCAGATTACTCAAAAATATTTTTAATTTTGTATTGGTGCATTGTAGCGATACATCTTAATGTGGTAAAATATTTTTAAAGTAAATTTTATTAGAGTATGACTATAGTATATGTTAAGAAGCAAATACATTAGCATCCTAGAGTCTTAATTTTTTTTTTGTGTGTGTGTGTGGTACTGAGGGTGGAACCCAGGGGCTTTTCATTTTTTTTATACATTTTTTTTTTTTTTTTGGTGGTACTGGGGTTCCTGGAAGCCCTTTTACCTCCGGGCTACACTCCCAGACCTATTTTTATATTTTTGAAACAAGGTCTCTTATGTCAACGCGGCTGGCTTCAAACCTGCGTGATCCTCCTGTTTCCGCCTTCCAAGCACGGGGATTACAAGTGTGCGCCACCACGCCTGGCCTTTTATACATATTTTTATTGAAAATAAACGGCGTACATTTAAACTGTACTTGGGGTCCTCTCCCCCACCCCCATTTTCCCTCTTCCCCCCACCAATGATTGTCCAGGGAAACCATGCCATATTTATACTTGTACACATATTCGGATGTGGACCCTCATTAATCAAGGTCAGCCTTCCTCCTCTCCTACCTTTCCATTCAAACTTTGCTGAGGTTACCTTTCCATCATCTGGAGTCCCTCTGGTATCCCCTTTGTTCCCTAGTTTGGGCATATTAGAGGAAACGTATGTCCCTTCTCTTTCTGTGCTTGGCTGATCTCACTTAACATAATGCTCTCCAGGACTTTCCATCTTCTTGCAGATGACATGATTTTGTTCTTCTTTATAGCTGAATAGAATTCCATTGTGTGTATTTCCCATAGTTTTGCAATACATTCATCTGTTGATGGGGACCTGGGTTGGTTCCATATTTTGGCTATTATGAATTGTGCTGCTATGAACATAGGTATGCATATGTTTCTGTATTTCTCTGATTTCAACCCCTTTGGAACAATACCCAGGAGTGGTATAGCTGGATCGTATGGTGGATCTATTCCTAGCTTTCTTAGGAATCTCCACACAGATCTCCATAGTTAGTGGCTGAACTAGTTTGCACTCCCACCAACAGTGAAAAAGACTTCCTCTTTCCCCACATCCTCACCAGCATTTGTTATTTGATTTATTTATGCTTGCACTCTGACTGGGGTTAGATGGAATCTCAGCGTAGTTTTGATTTGCATCTCCCTGATGGCTAATGATGTTGAACATCTTTTCATGTATCTATTGGCCCTTTGTATCTCTTCTTTTGTGAAGTGTCTATTCAGTTCATTTGCCCATTTCTTGATTGGGTTGTTTGTTTTGCTAGTATAGAGTCTTTTGAGCTCTTTGTATATTCTGGATATTAGCCCCCTATCAGAGTGGTGGTTGGTAAAGCCCATTCTGTAGGCTTCCTCTTTAGGTTATTGATGGTTTCCTTTGACAAGAAGAAGCTTTTTAGTTTGATGCCGTCCCACTTATTAATTTTTGCTTTAATTTCCTGAGCTTTGGAGGTTTTGTTGAGAAAGTTACTGCCTATGCCAATATGTTGTAGTGTTGAGCCTATGCTCTCCTCTACTAACGCCACAGTCTCAGGTCTAATTTCTAAGTCTTTGATCCATCTTGAGTTGATTCCTGTGCCTGGTGAGAGGTAAGGATTTAGTTCCATCTTTCTACAAATGGATAGCCAGTTCTCCCAGCACCATTTGTTGAAAAGGCTGTCTTTTCTCCAGTGTATGAGTTTGGCCAACCCAGGGGCTTTTCTACCTCCAGGCTATACTCCCAGACCTATTTTATACTTTATTTGGAAACAGGGTCTAAGTTGCTGAGAGCCTCCCTCGGTAGCTGAGGCTGGCTTCGAACCTGTGTGATCCTCCTGTCTCAGCCTCCCAAGCACTGGGATTACAAGCGTGTACCACCACGTTCGGCTTCTCATTGGTTTTGATATTCCAGTCTTATGTCATTACAATGAGTAATGGGTGTGACATTTTATAAACTTGGTGATGGGGGAAGTGGAGGGAGCCGAGGAAGCTCACCAAGGGCTGTGTGCATGGATGCCATCATCACTAAGAACTGCATTAGATGTGAGACTCTTGTTAACCAATAAAAGTATAAAAAATACAAAACTTTGGGAATAATAACAGGAAACATTTTAGGAATGGTAAATTACACAACAAATCCAAAACATTTAGTTATATACTCTATTTTTAATTTGATTTGATTAATTAAAATCTGATATCTAAATTTAAAGCTTTAACTTGATAATTGATCTCCTAATGAGATTTTGCTGCATTTTTCTTCTGATGGCATGGTTATATGCCATGTGGAAGAAAACTTAGGAACATCTGGTTATAGCATTTACCCCTATTATATTCAAATCCGGTTTAATGTAACCCCAGATGTGAAGTGAGTCAAAATAGACAGATAAAATTCCAGTTTAGGCTTCCTAGCAGCTGCTTAGCTTTCCTTGAGTATAGGACAGCAAAGGCATCTCTGATTACTAAGTGCTAGTAAATGAAATAGCAAACTGTAAAAGAATATAGAATGTTCCTTTTGTAACCTAGCTAGTCTGTGTTCCATATATATATATATATATATGTTTTTTTTTTTCGTACTGGGGGTGGAACCAGGGGCATTCTACCTCCGAGCTATACTCCCAGCTCTATTTTTTAGTCTTTTTTATTTTATTTTATTTTTTATTTTTGGGTGGTACCGGGGTTCCTGGAAACACTTCTACTTCCAGGCTACACTCCCAGACCTATTTTTGTACTTTTTTATTTGGAAACAGGGTCCGTTAAGCCAGCTTGGCTGGCTTCGAACCTGTGCGATCCTCCTGTCTTTGCCTCCCAAGCGCAGGGATTACAAGCGTGTGCCACTATGCCCGGCGTCTTTTTTCATTTTTTGAAACAGGGTCTCACTAAGTTTTGAAGGGCCTCCCTCAGTAGCTGAGGCTGTCCGTGGACACGATTCAAAGGTCTCCGCCTTTCGAATGCTGGGATTACAAGTGTGTGCCACTATACCCGAGTTCTTTATTTTTTTAAAAAATAACAGTTTTATTGAGGCAAAATTCCTATACATAAAGTTCACTGTTCTAATAGTGTAAAGTTTAGTGATTTTTAAAACACAGTCACAGTATTGTACTTTAGTTACTGATACCTCTTTGCAGAATACGTTGTCACCCCAAAATAAAACTGGTACCCATTACCAGTCATTTTCCATCCCCTCCCACTACCCCCTGTTTTGTGTCTGTGGATTTGCTTGATCTGGTCATTTTATATAAATGGAATAAGAGTCCAATCATTTGTTTGTTTTTTAGCCCTGTGTATTGACCACAGGGGCGTCCTACCTCTGAGCTATACCTCGAGCTCTTTTTATTTGTTGATTTGAATCAGGGTCTCACTAGGTTACTGAGTTTCTCCGCGTTGTTCAGGCTGCCCTACAACCTGCAGTCTTCATGTCTCAGCTTCCCAGTTACTGGGATGGCAGGTGTACGCCACCATGCCTGGCTAGGTCTGTCCATTTTTCAGAGCGCATCATTTCTTTTCTCCCCTGAATAGTATTCCATTGTATGTATATATCTCATTCTGTTTATCCATTTATTGGATGGACATTTGGGGTGATTCCATTTGTGGGCTCCTTAGGAATACTGCTATGAACGTTCATGTTTCATTTTTGAGTGAACAAATATTTTTAGTACATTTGATGTTCTTGGGGTAAATTGCTGAGGC
Source organism: Muscardinus avellanarius (assembly GCF_963383645.1). Lineage (NCBI taxonomy): Eukaryota > Metazoa > Chordata > Mammalia > Rodentia > Gliridae > Muscardinus > Muscardinus avellanarius. The sequence continues at coordinate 34,539,672 of NC_137802.1, forward strand.
AGTTTTAATTATGTGTTTAATGTTTAGAAATACCTTGTTAGTTGTGCACCATTTATCTTTTCCCCAACACTTGTTCTTGTGTATCTTTTTTCTTTTGGGCATTGTTGTGAATATGAAGTGAAACCTCAGTGGTTTTGACTTTCATGTACCTAATAACTAATTATGTGTAGAGAATCTTCTTTGTGTGTGTGTGTGTGTGTGTAGCACTGTGAATTGTGTGTGTGCGTGTGTGCGTGTGTGTGTGTGTGTTACTGGGAGCCCAGGAGCATTCTACCTCTGAGCCATATCCCCAGCTCTATTTATTTTTTATTTTGAAACAGGGTCTCACTGAGTTGCAAAGGGCCTCACTAAGTAGCTGAGACTGGCTGCAAACCCAGATCCTCCTGTCTCCTCCTCCCAAATGCGGGAATTACAAGCCTGCGCCACCACGCCTGGCTCCAGACCTATTTTATATTTTTATTTGGAAATATGGTCTCTTAAGCCAGCAAGGGGCTTCGAACCTGCACGATCCTCCTGTCTCTGCCTCCCAAGTGCTGGGATTACAAGCGTGCGCCACCACGCCTGGCTAACTTTTAAATAATTTAAAATTCTGAGAATAGCAGAGACAACTAACTTGTAATCCCTGCGCTTGTGAGGCGGAGATAGGAGGATCGCGCAGGTTCGAAGGCAGCCATGCTGGCTTAAGAGACCCTGTTTCCAAAAAAAAACAAAACAAAACAAAACAAAACAAAACAAAAAAACCCACAAGTATAAAAAATAATAGGTCTGGGAGTATAGCCTGGAGGTAGAAGGGTTCCATCCCCAGTACCACCACCACCCCCCCCCAAAAAAAAAAATTAGCAGGGCATGGTGGTGCATGCTTGTAATCCCTGCGTTTGGGAGGTAGAGACAGCAGGATTGCGCAGATTCGAAGCCAGTCGCACTGGCTTAAGAGACCCTGTTTCCACATAAAAAAGTATAAACATAGGTCTGGGAGTGTAGCCCATGGGAGTGTAGCCGAAGGTAGAAAGGCTTCCAGGAACCCCAGTACCACCAGGAAAAAAAATTATAAGCTGGACATGATGGTGCACACTTGTAATCCCCACTCTTGGGAGGCTGAGACAGGAGGATCGCACAGGTTTGAAGGCAGCGTCAGCTACTTATTGAGACTCTCAGTAACTTAGTGAGACCTTGTTTCCAAATAAAGTATGAAATAGGTCTGGGAGTATATCCTGGAGGTAGAAAGCCTCTGGGTTCCACCCCTTGTACCACCAAAAATAAACAAACAAACAAACAAACAAACAAATAAAATTAAAGCTGGGCGTGGTGGCACACATTTGTAATCCCAGCATTTGGGAGGCTGATTCAGGAGGATGGCAGTTCACTGACAGCCTCAGTTACTTAGTTACTTAGTGAGGCCCTTTGCAACTCAGTGAGATCCTGTTTCAAAATAAAGAATAAAAAATTAGGTTGGGGGTATAGCTCAGAGATAGAATGCCCCTGGGTTCTATCCCTGGTACCACACACACAAAGAATAATTATTGAAGCTGGGCATGTTGGTGTATGTTTGTAATCCCAGTTCTTTGGTGGCTGAGACAGGAGGATCACAGGTTTGTGGCCAGCCTCAGCTACTTAGCGAAGCCTCCACAACTAAGGAAGACCATGTCTTATTTTATTTATTTATTTATTTATTTATTTATTTATTTATTTATTTTTGGTGGTACTGGGGTTCCTGGAAATCCTTCTACCTCTAGGATACACTCCCAGACCCATTTTTATTTTTATTTGGAAACAAGGTCTCTTAAGCCAGCACAGCTGGCTTTCAACCTGCGTGATCCTCCTGTCTCTGCCTCCCAAGCATGGGGATTACAAGCATGCACCACCACGCCTGGCGGAAGACCATGTTTTAAAATAAAAATTCAAATATAGGGCTGGGGGTGTAGCTTGGAGGTAGAATGCCCATGGGTTCAATCCCCAGTATCACCAAGAAAAAATAATTATTGAAATTTGTTTGTTTCCTAAGGTGGAAATAGGAGTTTTGATCATGACAGGACCCTATATTTGTTTATATTCTTTATCAGAGTTGCTATGTCTGTATAGGTGAAGGCTACTTGCCATGCTAATTTGTCCTGTACACCTAAACTAGTGATTTACCTCCCACCCAGCTCTCCCATTTTATCATGAAAAAAATGTTAATTTGAAATAGCAGTACAAAAATGTGGTCCAAAAGCCATGTATATAATATTTTTACTTTATTATTGGTTACTTTGGTATATGCAGGAATATTTAATGTTAAATATTATTAATTACATTTATTACCTCACAAAACTATATTATATACAATGCAATCATGTATATATAAAAATTTATTTTTATTGAAGGTAATGTTTTTGTATACCTGAGATTCAAAGGTGCTATTATATTGCCATTATATATGTAAAATATGTATGTATATGTGTCAGTGTGTGTGTGTGTATTACTATTATTGCTTGAAGAGCCACCTAGATAGTTCAGAAACCCAAAAGATAAATCACTTTGCATTTTGTGGAGGTGACTTGTTACCTTCTGCGATGCTATTTAGCGGATTAGCGTTCCTCTAGTTCACTTGCCAGCTGGTATCTCTAGCAGTCCTCTGTGTTCATTCACGTATGCAGCCATGTCTTCAAGGTCATAGAGCAGAGTCACTTTTCTCCTAGCAGTTTTCTAAGTAAGCATTAGATGGAATTCTGTCTCCTGCCTTGATACTGATTGTTAGCGCCACCTCATATCACAATTATTTTTGCAGTGAAAGGAGGAAGTGGTCCTGCATTTAGGAAGAAGGTTTTAGATAGTGTGGTTTAGTTCTGGTGTGGATGGAAAATAAATGACTCTGTAAGCCTGAAGGTGTTTTTCTTATGTAGTTGATTCTGGCATGTGGAAATGTGTTGGGTATTATGTTAGGTTCTGCTGGCATTAGATTTCTCTTCTCTGACTTCTTCTGTTAACACTTTCCTTTGTCTCGTACCTCTTTTCCTTTCTACCACTTTTAATCTTTTAATAGGATCTTTAATCAGTTAAAGGCAGGTAAGCTGAAAATTATTGTAGACAGACCACAAAGGGTAAGCACTGGAGTGTAGCTTTTTATCTGAAATGTGGGCCTTGCTGGGAGTTTGATTTGTCAGCTTTCAGAGCAGTCTTTTATTTTAACACTAATGTGTTGTTTCAGTATGTCACTGTAATTGAGATGGGCGGGCATGCGGTTAGACTTCAGGCCTGTCCATGTATTGATACTCTTTGTCAGGCAACGAAGCATCTTGTCCTGATACGTGAAACAAATTTCTTAAAGAGGTTCCAAGCCCTTTTATAAACTTGTACCGTAATGGATGCAAATAAGTGTGTGTGTGTGTGTGCGCGCGCGCGCGCGTGTGTTTCTTATTTTGAATCAGAATCTCGCTTGGTTGTGGAGGTGGCCTTGAATGTGTGATCCTCCTATTGTAGCCTCCCAGGTATACAGGCCTGCGGCAACAGACCTGGCTTGCAGAAAGCTTTTGTTCCTTGTGTATTTCTTGTGTATCTGTCAATTTTTTAACCTTGAGTTTAGAATTAATTGGAAAATTTAGTACATTGGCATGTGCTTCTTGACTTAAGGGATTTTACTGAATTCCTGCTATTATAATGGAAGTTATTATGCTTCATGTACAATATACATACATATAGAATCTCTCTATATAAATACCTCAAACGTGAAAATAGATAAGGTTAAGGCCAGGTGTGGTGGCGCACGCTTGTAATCCCTGCGCTTGGGAGGTGGAGACAGGAGGATCGCGCAGGTTCGAAGCCAGCCCTGCTGGCTTACGAGACTCTGTTTCAAATATAAAAAATAGGTCTGGGAGTGTAGCTAGGAGGTAGAAGGGCTTCCAGGAACCCCAGTACCACAAAAAAAAAAAAAGAAAAAAAAAAAGATAAGGTTAGTAAATTCAAGTTTGTAGTTCAAATGGATAGGAATTTCTGTATTCATTATATCTGTCTGAAGCAAATTTGTGGCTGACTCTGCCTTGATCAGATCTGTGAGCATTCATTCGTTTGCTTATTTTTGATGTCTGCATTGACAGGATAGCAGCAGATGTGGGTAGGCACAGTAGACAATACAGATGATACATTGTGCCAGCCCAGTGGCCCTTACAGAAAAAGTGCTCATTACTATACAGTCCAGTGTTGTCTTTGTCATCATCATTGTGGTTGCTGGTGTGTGTGTTTAGAGTGTTTTAAGACCTCCTTTCTTCTACAGAACACTTTTCTCCAGGGTCCATATTCCTAACTAAACCTCTACCTGATTCCTTCAGCTACCACATCCCCTCCACCAGTCTTCTTCTCTGCATTTTACTTGTGGCACTGTCCTTCCAAAATTGAAATGTTCTCCTCCCCTTTCTCCTCCTTCTTGTGTGTGTGTGTGTGTGTGTGTGTGTGTGTGTGTGTGTGTGTGGTTGTGTTTGAACCCAGGGGCATTCTACCTCCAAGCTATACTACCCTAGCCCTTTTTATTTTTTGTTTTAAACAGAATCATCCCTGGTTCACCCTTTTAAAAATATTTAAATAATTTTTAATCAATTTGTAAACCTTTAAATAATTTTTTTTGTGGTACTGGGGTTGGAATCCAGGGGATTTTCTACCTCTGGGCTATATTCCCAGACCTATTTTATACTTTATTTGGAAACAGGTTCTCACTAAGTTGCTGAGAGCCTCACTAAGTAGCTGATCTTGGCTTTGAACCTCTGTGATCCTCCTGTCTCAGCATCCCAAGCGCAGGGATTACAAGCGTGCGCCACCATGCCTGGCTAACTTTTAAATAATTTAAAATTCTGAGAATAGCAACAGTTGTCATCTGATTTTTTAATTTAATTTTTGTGTGTGTGTGTGGTAATGGGGGTTGAACCCAGAGGCATTCTATCACTACGTGACACCTCCAGTTCTATTTTTTATTCTCTTTTTCTTCTTTTTCTTTTTCTTTCCTTTTTTTTTTTTTTTTTTTTTTGCGGGTCTGGGGATGGAATCCAGGGGCATTCGACCTCCAAGCTACACCCCCTGCCCTATTTTTTATTTTATTCTTTATTTTGAAACAGGGTCTCACTAAATTGCAGAGGGCCTCACTAAGTAGCTGAGGCTGTCCACGAACTGTGATCCTCAAGTCTCAGCCTCCTGAACACTGGGATTACAAGCGTGCGCCACCATGCCCAGCATATTATTTTTTATTTTTTATTTTGTTTGTTTGTTTAGTACTGGGGGTGGAACCCAGAGGCTTTTCTACCTCCGGGCTACACTCCCAGACCTACTTTATATTTTATTTGGAAACAGGGTCTCTAAAGCCAGCTGAGGCTGGTTCTGAACCTGCGTGATCCTCCTGTCTCCGCCTCCCAACAGGGGGATTAAAAGCATGCGCTCTTTATTCTTTATTTTGAAACAAGGTCTCACTAAGTTGTGGAGGGCCTCACAAGTTGCTGAGGTTGCTGAGAGCATGCGGTCCTCCTGTCTCAGTCTCCCAAGTCCTGGGATCACGAGGGTGCTTCACCATGCCGGGCATTATTTTACTTTTTATTGGTGTACTGTAATCAGACATCTTGATGAGGTTCAAGGGCACTCACTGAGCCCTCCCCCACGTCCCACCCACTTCTTCCTCCCCGCCTTCTCCAATAATTTGTGTATGCTATTTTTTAGCCTTTTTCTATGAACACAACAACACACACACACACACACACACACACACACACACACACACACACACATATGCACATATAATTGCATGTCTAATTTTATAACCTGGCTATTTCACTTATCTTTACTGATGTACTATGGCTCACCCTTTCTTATATAAAATCCAGCTGACTCTGCTTTTGCTGACGCTGTGGAGCTTCTGACATATTGAAGCACTTGCCTCTCATTTCTGTCGAAAGAGGAAAGTACACCTCTACCTGAACTGGAGTCTCGTTCCAGACTCAGGCCTGCTCTCATGACGTGCTTGTCCTACTCACTCATCAGAAACCTCCCTTTACTTTGTCTTGCTGAAGGAAAAGAATACCTGCTCAAGTGGGCCGACTTCATCTTTCATTTATTTATTTATTTTAATTCCTTTTTTATCTTTTTGTACTGGGGATTAAATCCAGGGGCATTCTACTTCTGAGGTGTATATATATGTGTGTGTGTGTGTGTGTGTGTGTGTGTGTGTGTGTGTGTATTCAAATAGGGTTTCACTCGGTTGGGAGCATCTTGTTGAGTTGCTGAGACTGGCTACAAACTTGTGACCCTCATGCTTCAGCCCCCCAACACTGGATTTTTCTTCCTGTTTCCTCTGCCCATGTTACTTCACCTGTTACTTATTCAATTTTTTTTCTTTCTTTTTTTGTGGGTTTGGGGATGGAACCCAGAGACATTCTACCTCTGAACTACAAGCCCTGCCCTATTTTTTTTTTTTTTTTTTTTTTGGTGGTAGTAGGGGTGGAACCCAGAGGCTTTCTACCTCCGGGCTATACTCCCAGACCTTTTTTTTTTTAATATATTTTATTTGGAAACAGGGTCTCGCTAAGTTGCTGAGAGCCTCACTCGGTAGCTGAGGCTGGCTTTGAACCCGTGTGATCCTCCTGTTTCAGCCTCCTAAGCACGGGGATTACAAGCGAGCGCCACCACGCCCGGCCGAGCCCTGCCCTATTTTTTATTCTTTATTTTGAAACAGGGTCTCTAAGTTGTGGAGAGCATAAGTAGCTGAAGCTGTCTGCAAACCATGATCCTCCGGTCTCAGTCTCCTGAATGCTGGGATTACAAGCATGCAACGCCACACCTGGCTCACCTATTCTAATAAATGTATTTTGTTCTATTATATTGTAACTGCAAGGATATTATTTCATTCATTCATTCATTCATTCATTCATTCATTCATTCATGGTGCTGGGGATGGAACCCAGGGGCATTTGATCTCTGAGTTACACGCCCAGAATATTGTTTTTTTTTTGGAAACAGGGCCTTGCCAAGTTGCTGAGGCTTGATTGGAACCTGTGCTCCTCTTGTCTTAGCCTCCAAGTACTGTGATTACAGGCATGCACCACCATGACTGGCTAGGATTTCTTGTTTATCTCCTTGTTCCTAGTGTTTAACATGGTGTCCAATTAATATTTGAATGAATGATTGAATTACTAACTTTCACTATATTAAATTATGTATTTTTTTAGTATTGGGGATTGAATCTAGAGGCTTTCTACCTTTATGTTACACCCACAGCCTGATTTTATTTCTGACTTGGAAACGAGGTCTCACTAAGTTGGGAAGGGCCTCACTAAGTTACCAAGTCTGTCTGTGAAACCGTAATCCTCCTGTCTTAGCCTCCCAAGCACTGGGATTACAATTGTGGGCCACCACACCTGGCTGTAAATCATGTACTTTTAAATGTTACTATTCTATCCTTATTAGATCATATTTTAGGAACATAATTTGAACTCATATGTGTTGTGGTACAGCTTGTAGATCAGTAAGCTGAAACTGCGTAGGTCCTGCTCTCTTACCCGGCAGTCTTTACAGCACAGGAATAGATTCTCTTCTCTAGATTTTGTTGTTCTTTTTTTGTGTGTCTGTGGAACTGGGGATTGAACCCAGAAGCATTCTACCTCCAAGCTATATCCTCAGCCCTTAAAAAAAAAAAAAAAAAGGTTCTTGTTAGGTTAATGATAGTCTCACTAAGTGGCTGAGGCTGGCTGTGAAGCTGCCATCCTCATGTCTCAGCATCCCAAATACTGGGATTACAAGTGTGCACTACCATGCCCGGCTCCTACTCTAAAATTTGTTCGATCCCTGACATTCACTGTGGCATTCATTACTATAAAATAAAAATTTTCATTTATTCCCCGTGCCTGGATATATTTGGTGGCGAGGTAACCATTTCTGTTCCTGCCTGGTGACATGTGATGCTCCTCAGTATTTCTGAATAACATCAGCTGTTTCTGTGTCTTTCCTCATCTCGGTTCCAGGTGCAGGACATCTGCTTCAGCCACGACTGTCGCTGGGTTGTGGTCAGCACCCTTCGGGGCACGTCTCATGTTTTCCCCATCAACCCATACGGTGGCCAGCCTTGCGTGCGCACTCACATGTCACCTCGAGTCGTGAACCGCATGAGCCGCTTCCAGAAGAGTGCTGGGCTGGAGGAGATCGAGCAGGAGCTGACGTCTAAGCAGGGAGGCCGCTGCAGCCCGGTGCCCGGCCTGTCCAGCAGCCCCTCCGGCTCCCCCCTGCACGGTACGCTATGCTCGCCTCTCGTCCCAGTGCTCCCTTTAATCTTTCTTTTCTGTATCCATAAATTCTAGGGAACTAGGAAGAACTAAAAATGCTTATAATTATTGTAAAATATATTCACCAATATAATGATCTTTACCATGCTATTTTAACTCCCAGACTTTTCAGTATTTAAGTGATATTTGGTATGGAATACTAAGGTGTAGATTTTCTCTCTCTCTCTCTCTCTTCTCCCTTCTCCCTTCTCTCCTCTCTCCTCTCTCCTCTCTCCTCTCTCCTCTCTCCTCTCTCCTCTCTCCTCTCTCCTCTCTCCTCTCTCCTCTCTCCTCTCTCCTCTCTCCTCTCTCCTCTCTCCTCTCTCCTCTCTCCTCTCTCCTCTCTCCTCTCTCCTCTCTCCTCTCTCCTCTCTCCTCTCTCCTCTCTCCTCTCTCCTCTCTCCTCTCTCCTCTCTCCTCTCTCCTCTCTCCTCTCTCCTCTCTCCTCTCTCCTCTCTCCTCTCTCCTCTCTCCTCTCTCCTCTCTCCTCTCTCCTCTCTCCTCTCTCCTCTCTCCTCTCTCCTCTCTCCTCTCTCCTCTCTCCTCTCTCCTCTCTCCTCTCTCCTCTCTCCTCTCTCCTCTCTCCTCTCTCCTCTCTCCTCTCTCCTCTCTCCTCTCTCCTCTCTCCTCTCTCCTCTCTCTCTCTCTCTCTCTCTCTCTCTCTCTCTCTCTTCCAGTACTGGGGATGGAATCCAGGGGCATTCTACCTCTGAGCTACACCCACAGCCCTATTTTTTATTCTTTATTTTGAAACAGGGTCTCACTGAGTTGCAAAGGGCCTCACTAAGTAGTAACTGAGGCTGTCCTCGAACTGCGATCCTCCTGTCTCAGCCTCCCAGATGCTGGGATTACAAGCATGCGGTATACCACACCTGGCCTCTTTTTCAATCTCTAGATCTCTCTGCCTCACTTCTTGTATCTGTCTTAGAACATCCCGTCTGTGGTGGGCCAGCACCATAGTTCACTATGGAATATTGTTGCAAAGGAATGCTATGAGTCATGTCTACTTTATTTATTCTTTTTTTTTTTTTTGGGTGGTACTGACGATTAAATCCAGGGCCATTGTACTTCTAGCTCCCCCCCCCCCCGCCCTGTTATTATTTATTCATTTATTCATTTTTGTGGCACTGGGCATTGAGCCAAAGGGCATTCTAACTCTAAGCTACATCCCAGTCCTATTTTATTTTTATTTTCAAACAGAGTCTTGCTAGGCTGATGAGCATCTCACTACTTGCTGAGGCTATCCTCAAACCTGTGATCCTCCTATCTCAGCCTCCCAAGTTCTGGGATCATAAATGTGCACCACCGAGCCTAGCATGCGTCTTTTTTATGCTTTCTGTTATGGTTTGTGTACACTTGCGTGGTTGGTGGTTTGGAGGTATTAATTCTAAGGATGAAGTGAAAACTTTTCTAGTGTTTCTTAGTATAAATGTGAACTCAGTTTTAAGTAGAAACTCTGAGTCATAATATCTGTTCAGGTAGACTTAAGAGGTGATACCAGAGTAATTGGGATGCTTCATTCCCACCAGGTTGACTGAGAATGGCGACATCGGGTTACTCTTTTTCTGGAGCATTGCACATTCTCCTTGACACGGGACCATTTTAATCTTTCATGCTTAGTTGCCACAGAATGGAATGCTTCGTTACTTTTAGTTTTTTAAATTGGTGTATTTGTGATTAGACATACTGAGGTCCATAGTGGTGGCAATATCCCTGCACACTCATGCAGCTTTTCCCTTCAGGCCCTGCCCCTCCCTCCCCTTCCCTGCACGTCCTGCGTTTGGCATTGGTGGTTTAACACAGCGGCTGAGCGTCATTTCAGGGGTTGGGTCCCGTCTCTCTCCCCGCCGTCCCGCCTGCGCCTGCGCTCAGTCGCAGTCTCTCTTCCATCTGCGGTTACCCCGTTCCCAGTTTCTATCTAGCTCCCACATACAACTATTCACTTTTTGAGACTGGCTACTTCCACTTATTATTTTATTCTCAAGCAATCCATAGAATATGAAATTAACCATTTTAGTGTATTTTTATTGAAGGTTGAAAAGCACCATCAATGAAGTTTTCTCTCTGCTTTATTGCTCCCATCGCTCTCCTTATATTTTTATAGAACTCTCCGAAAGGAGATCCTACGCTGCTTGGCAATGCATAAAATTCCCGTTTGAAAGCAAAGAATTTCAGAAAGCATTCTTCTCCCAATGATAACACATGTGTTAAAGTGTTGTCTCCGATTTCACCGTCACTCTGTGTAGATGTTCCCATTTTAGCATATACATTACAGTGATGGTCATTTTTCTTCGGTTTCTTTTTTGTACTTAACATGTCAAAACAAAATGGGCATTGTTGTTGGTTAGTTCTAAAAATGATGTATTTACAGTTTGTGTGGGTAAACAGTCTGATGCTGGTAAAAAAAAATGTAAACCATTGCGCCGGGAGGGATCTCTCTTGAACATGAATCATGTTTTGGCGGTATTACCGTTGTTTGTCTGTACTCTTTTTAGCAGAGTAAAGGAAACTGTTAAATAACAATTGACATACAGTTATTTCCTTTTTACTTGTTGGCGTCAATCCAGTTTAGGTTAGTATTATTTTATCTATTTGCCTTTAAAAAACTCAGAGGATGTTTATTTATTTGAAATATATTCTATATCTCTTTCATTTCCTATTTTGTTCCTGGACCTTAGCCTACATGAGTAGTTCTTAAGATTCATGTTCCAGAGATAGGAAAAATTATGTCTATATTCAATACTTTTTAGTCAAAAGTAAGTGTTAATTTACATTATGAGTAACCATAGTATTAGCAGCACTTTTTAATGATATTACCAATAGAAAACACATTTATTGGTGTATTATTATTATTATTATTATTATTATTATTATTATTATTATTTTGCAGTACTAGGGATGGAACCCAGGGGCATTCCATCTCCAAGTTACTCTAGCCCTAGTTTGTTCTTCCATCCGTCCTTCCTTCCTTCCTGTACTGGTGTCAAACCCAGGTGCTTTTCTACTTCTGGGCCACACTCCCAGACCTATTTCTTATACTTTATTCGGAAACAGGGTCTCATTAAGTTGCTGAGAACCTAAGTAGCTGAGGCTGGCTTTGAACCTGTGCGATCCTCCTGTCTCAGCCTCCCAAGCGCTGGGATTACAAGCATGCACCACCACGCCTGGCTTTATTCTTTATTTTGAAACAGGGTCTCACTGAGTTGCAAAGGGCCTCACTAAGTAGTTGATGCTGGCTGTGAAATGTGATCCTCCCATGTCAGCCTCCCAAATGCTGGGCTTACAAGTGTGCACCACCACACCCAGTGATGTCTAATTATTGAATGCATCTTGGAATGTGTCTTCAAATATTGATATGCATCACTGTCTTTGAAATTATTACATGTTATATAATATTTGATATGAATTTATTACATATAAATATGATCACATTATTTTTAACACATAAATATGTCTATTCTAATAGTTTGTTTTCTTCTAATCCATGCATTTGTAAGTATTATTCTGATACATAGTTCATGGGCATTCCCAGATTGTCATGCAGAAATAATTACGGATTTATGATCATCATTTTCTTGCCTTAACTCTTTCAGTAATGTCTGTGTTTACTATAGCACAATCCTTTTCTTTGTTACCCTTAACATGATCTGCTATTATTTTCTTTTTTGCTTAAAATCATTGTGTTTCATTGGACTCTTAGAATGTTAGAGAACGTTCCATCTTATTTCCATTTTCTCATGCCCTCCTACTAAGATTTCTTTACTCTCCCATGCAGATGCCACATATTCATTCTTTTGAACTGTTCTATCTTCATAAATTTCTTAACTAGAAATATTTGTTGCCCATTTGAATGCCAGCTAAATACACTGAAATATCCCGCATTTCTTAAACTTCTCTTGATGCTGTATCATGGATAAACTGCAATATTGGTACCCTGCACATATAGTATTTCATTGTCATATGGAAGTTGTTCATTTACCTCTCTCCACTTCCTTTTAGATTGGCTTCCATACAAAGATTTCTTGTTGAATTTGCTATCTTGGCACCTTGCATGTCAGTTAGAAACATATAATCTCGAAGGCTTCAAACATCTAGAAGTTGTTCTTGAAACAACAGTTGGGATTTCCATCTTCACTTATCAAGATGAAGAGTGTTTTTGGATGGTAACATTGCTTTTCAGTTCGCTTTCATTTGTTCAAGTGTGAATTCATGTGTATCACGCCTGAGCGCTGTTCTGAGCACTAGGAAGACAACAGTGAATGAAAGGGGAAAATGTCCTTCTTCCCCTACATGTATGGAGAAAAACAAAGACTGAGAAGGGAATAGAAAATTCCTAGAGAGGACGGCAGTTTGAAATTAGCATTTTTTTGCGTGTATGTGGGCTTTATTGAAATGATGACACTTGAGCAAAGACTGTGAGTCTATAAAGAAGTCTTACAGATCACAGCTGTCAGTGTAGAACCTTGAGCTGGGACTCCACCAGGGCAAGGCGAGGGTCCAGCATGCTGCCTGGTGCAGCGTGCTGGTTGGTGCAGCGTGCTGCCTGGTGCAGTGTGCTGCCTGGTGCAGTGTGCAAGGTGCACGGCAGATGACAAGGTCAGAGAAGAAATGTGACATCAGCCTTTGACTTTGACTCCTCTGGAGAGTTTTATAGAAGAAGAGTGACATGTTAACACTGTGTTTTGGCAGAATCCAAATGGAAATCGTATGGAGAATGCACAGTTAGTTGAGTATTTTAAAAATCCAGGAAAGAGAAGATGAGGTTCAGACTAGGTTGTTTATAGTGGAATTGTCAGAAGTCATTGCATTCTTAACAGATGTTTTATGGGAAGCCCATCCGTGTTTCTGGTTCACTTTATTTCGAGTATGGAAGACCAGACGAGGCAGGGTGACTCGTGAGGCTTTTTGTCTCAATAAGTGGAAGAATGCAGTCGTTACCAACTACAATGAGGAATGCCAGGGATCAAGCAGGTTTGGAGACGAGGACAGGATCAGGAGTTTAGACATGTTAAATTTAAGGTTGGTTATATGGGTCTGAGGTTCCCTCGAAAGCATTCATGAGGGTGGAGAGCAGTGTTGGGAAGGTGTAATGATAGTTGAAATGAAAACCAAGAGGAGATCACCCAGTGGGTGATAATAAGTGATCTTTTTTGTGGCACCGTGGATTGAATCTAGGGCATTCTCACCTTGAACTCTACCCCCAGCCCTTTATCATTTTGTTTTAAATGGGTTACTCTGGTGCTAAAAGTCTTGCTAAGTTGCCGAGTCTGGCCTTGGACGTGCGATTCTCCTTTCTCAGCCTCCCAAGTACTGGAATTGCAGGCACACACTACCATGCCCCTCTGATTTTTTTCTTCAGTAAATAAATCATCTCTACCACTTTTATATATTTCTCAAATAAATGTAATTACTTGCTAGTGCTTAGCAAGTTTAATACCCTGTTCCTGTATCTGAACTGTTTTCCACTTATTCCTTTAAGTATCCATTCAACCTTGTTTTTTCAAGCATAGTTTATGATACACTTTCACTTTTTAAAAAAAGTTTTGAACTCTCTGCCTATGTTTGCCCTTTATCTGTGCTGATTACTTGCCAGTTTTGAAGATCTCCATTCTTGATAAGGCTGTTTAAGAACCTGAGTCAGATTCCACAGGCATTCTCCATGACTGGCTGATTCTCTACCGTAGGCCAGTGACTTGATCATCCTGTGTCTGCATGTCTTATGTGTAACGTGAGGATTGCTCACCCTACAGAGTTATGATCAAGATCAAAGGATATTTATTTATTTATTTATTTTTTTATGGTACTGGGGATGGAACCCAGGGGTATTCTACCTCTGGGCTATACCTCCAGTTTCTTTCTTTCTTTTTTTTTTATGTGGAAATAGGGTCTTACTAAGTTCATGACAGCCTTACTAAGTTGTTGTGGCTGGCTTTGAACTCAGTCTCCCTAGTACAGGAATTACCGGTGTGTGCCAACACACTTAAGTGTGCTCCTCACCTATGAAGTAATAGTAAAATTAGTTGCTAATAGGATAATTTTTGATGCAACCATTCATTTGTCAGAATGTAAAACTGATTGATTTTTTTTTTTTTGGTGTAGTGCCTCTTGTTTTATAAGACAGACTAAAATAATTTACCACCTAGTAAATGAATGAATTCTGAGTTTATGCTGTACAGGCTTTTGTGACCTAATTTGGCTTAATATTGATGCTACCTTGTGACATTTTTTAAGAGAAGAGGGAGAGTCACCAGTGTAAAATCGAAAGTAATGCCAGGACTATTTTAATCAATTTTGGCTCATTTTATTTTCCTACCTCAGATTATAGTTGGAATAGTGAATCCACTTGTTCTCGAGACTTTTTCATTGTGTGTGTGTGTGCACGTGTGTGCGTGCGTGTATGTTCCTGGGGTTCAAATCCAGGGGCATTCTGCCTTAAAGCCACACCCTCTGCGCTCTAAAACCTTCTTTAGTTGTGAAACACGGTCTCTCTAGGTAGCTGAGACTCTCCCTGCTTTGCCGAGGTTGGTCTCAAAACTGCGATTCTTCTTTCGCAGACTCCTAAGTCCTGGGTTTGTAGGCATGAGCTACCACATCCAGTTTCATTTCTTTATTTTGAAAATTTTCCCCCCTTCTAGGTTAAAAAATGCATTGTTCACCCCATCACATGACTTTTAAGAAATTTATTTTGACCCTCCACTTTCTGAGTTAAGAGGGGCATCCTGGCCTGACTTCTGCCGTTCTTTTGAGTTCTTGGAAATATCTACTTTCCCTAAAGTTGTTCCTTCTCCAAACAAAACTCCGTTTGAGTCACACATTCTGGCTCCTGAATTCGAGATTATGCTTTCCCAAATGAAAGTAGTCGGTACATCCTGAAGCCTTTCAGGAGGCGCCTGCCTTCTCGGACATGGACCGTCCCCGCTTGCATGAGGTCCTTTTCAAAACTGGCGCTGTCACTCTTTTCTCTTGAGCATCTGTCCCAGGCATTCGTTTCACCACTGAGAGACTATGTAGACTCTTCATTTGATGGTTTGTTGTAATTATTTACTTGTGTTGATCGGGAGTCTTCTTGCTATCAACCACACCACAGTTGTAAATACAAAGCGACCACACATTTCAGCCTCGTTGAGTTTCACCTATTTAAGACAATCAGTAATAATGTGATGTTTCTTGACTTCTTCTCCACATCACTGTTTACTTGTGGATTGAAGTTTCCATGAGTGTGTTTTAATTTTTGCCAAGAAAAATCAATCATGTGCACTGTAGCTCTGCTTAAAATTTTATGCCTCATATGACATAGCGTATATAAATACTTTGTACATGTTAAATGGGGAAATCGTTTAAGAATAGTTTAGTACCTGGCTTTTTGTTGATTCCATGTACTTTTTTTTTTGACTTAGCCTTGTTGCAGTATCTTTCTAATCTTTTATTTTGAAGTCTAACATTTGCCCTGTGAATTTGTTTTCCTCTGAGGCCTGTATTATCCTTTTCTTATTTTTATTGTTGTTTTTGTTGTGGTGCAGGGGATTGAACCCAAGGCCATTCTAAATCTGAGCTGTACTCCTAGCCCTGTTTTATCTTTTATTTGGAAACAGGGGTTTTACTAGGTTACTAAGAGTCTTGCTCAGTTGCTATGACTGTCTTTGAACCTGTTATCCTTCTGTCTCAACCTCCCAAGACCTGGGATTACAAGTCCTGTGTGCCCACATGCCCTACATGTATCATCTTTTAAAAATGCTCTTAACATTATGCTAGATTTTACATTTTACGCACATGGAAATCATAAGTATTTTATTTATGTATGTATTTATTTATTTTGCATTACTGGGGATGGAACCCAGGGACATTGTACCTCTGAGCTACACCCCCAGCCCTATGTTTTAGTCTTTTTATTGTTGAAATGGGGTCTCCCTGCGTTGTGAAGGCTTTGCTGAAGCACGAACCGTGACCCTCTGGTCTCAGCCTTCCAAATGGTGGGATTACAGGCTCGAGCCACCATGTCCGGCGTAGTAAGTATTTTTGATGACTTTGCATCATTAACTTTGTAGTTTCTCAGAGACAACAGATATGCTCGTTATGAAAAGTGTATGGCATAGTAGTTTCATAATATATTCCTGAAGACAAGATGCTTTAACTTGAAACTGATTTAAAGAACTTTGAAAGAGATGAAGAAAGCCTAGCTGTTTTTTTATTAGTAGGATTTTTTTTTTTTCAAGAGAAGTTTCTGGTTCATAGGAAAATTGAGAGGAAGGCATGTGTAGTAGTTTTTTTGGAAAATAACCTATGGAGAATCCTTTAATCCAGATAGCACCGTGCATTTAAATTATATTTTAAAACCTAGTGCTATAAAAACTTAATTAAAAATGTAAAGCCTTATTAAACCTTGTTCAAATTTTTTATTTTTGCATATTTTGTTTTGGAAATGCCAGCTTTAGTAATTATCAATTGAAGTGTAACCAGTATTTCTTGTTTTCCTTTTTGTTATTTATGAATGTTTTCTACTTTTCTATGTGTTTTTTACATTGGCAAATCATAATGAAGTTTCAAAATTCTTTTATTTTAAAAATGGCTAATACAATGTGCCTCTAGAGGGCAATATTTTCTTAACTTTTGTATAGTTGTGATCAAGGAAACTCTGGTATGAGCGTGGGGTACTATGGCTGTTGCTCTATTACCAGATCTTATAATAATCCCTATTTTAAGATCATTGTTCCTATGATTTATTCCTCAATGTCTTTTAAAACAGTGGACTTTGTAAAACTATTACTGTTAATTAATAGCTTTTCTCAGTATTTCGTCTAAATATCCATGAATAAATTCATTTAGTATTTATTTATCTTATTTGAGTACATACTTCAGTATGTTCTAAAAATTCTTTCATTTACTTTCCTGATGCTTCTGTTTAAGGACTTTTTAACATGTGGATGTCATTGGTACCCGAATAATTAAATTTCTCATTATTGAGGCATTGAGACATTATTTGGGATAGTAACAACTTGTCTTTTTTCCATTAGTATTGATTGAACATTCATTGTTGTTATTTTTAATACAAATTTCATATTTACCAAAGGAATATATACATTTATTATAAAAATCTAGTAATACCATAAATTTCGAATGAAAGAAGGCATCCCTCGTCTTTCCCCAGAGACCACTCTTTTCAACTCTTCATAATTTTTTCTCTGCTGTGTTCTTTCTCCCCCCTTTTTTCTGGAAATCCTGTTAGTTGAATAATGAATCTCCTTTATTGTTCTTATAAGTTTAACTATTTTCTGTTTGTCTTTATTTTTCTTTTTATTTAATGTGGATATTCCCAATTTTAACTTCTAGTCACCTTCTTGGATTTTTATTTCTCTAATCACTTTTTTAAATGTGCATTTTTAAATATTTCTTTTATTTTCACATCTTATTTTATATATGACATAGTGCTGTCATTTTTTTATCTCTATTTCCTTCAAATTCCTTTTTAAATTTTTTTTGTTTTGATTTTTCTCTTTAATATTACAACATTGGCTCTCACACCTCACCTACTTATACTTAAACTGGATCAATTTAAAAACAATAATACCTAGACCTCATTAGACTGATTAAGCCAAAATACTGACTCCAGTGTTTGGGAATCTTAGACTGATCATTGGGTGATTATTCTTATTTTAATTTTATTACTAATTTACTTTTATCAGTTCATTTTTATTCAGCTAATAAGTCATGACAAAGGCACTGATTGGATGCTCTTTTATTAGCAAGGGCACACCAACTTCTAATAACCAGTGTGCCATCAGGTCAGACTGGCTACTTTAATCAGTTTCTCCATAAAAGGAACCTTCTATCCTCTGTTCTGGGTGCCGTCAGGGTGGTGAAGACTTTATTGCAATAAACTTAAAAAGATAGTTACGAAAAGAAGATTTGGAGAATATATTTATACATTACTGTTGCCTTTTCTGGTGTGGTAGTTCAAGAAGAGTTCCTGATTAGTCCTATTGGAATAAAAATCTCTTTATGGAAATGTGGAGGAATAATTTTTTTTTTGTGTGTGCTGATTGAGGATGGAATCTGGGGAAATTCTACTTCCGAGCTAACCCCCTAGCCCTATACTTAATTCTCTATTTTGAAAACAGAATCTCACTGTTGCAAAGGGCCTCACTAAGTAGCTGAGGCTGCCCATGAACCCTGATCCTCCTGTCTCAGCCTCCCAAATGCTGGGATTACAAGCGAGCACCACCAACCCCAGCTTAATAACCACTATCTTACTGATGAAACTGAATAAATGGATTGAGAAATTATCAGACAGTTATAGTCTTGAACTTTAAGATCTGAGCAGGAGCTGAGTGTGGTTGTGCGTGCCTATAATTTCAGTACTTTGGTAGGCTGAGCGAGGAGGGTTGTAGGTTCAAGGTCAGCCTCACCAGTGTAGTGAGACCCGTTTTAAAGTAATGATAAAATAGGGCTGGGGGTCAGCCTAAAGTTAGAATGCCCCTGGGTTCAATCTCCAGCAGCACAAAACAAAATTAAACACTAAAACTAAAGATCTGCACAGGAACTAGAAATCTGCTCTTAATAGTCGTAGTGTACAAATAGTTAAATAGATAACAGAACCATACTAGGGTTATGTACACTGAGAACTTTGATGGTTCTCTCCATCGTTGGCTTGATGACATTTTGAATTTGGAAGGGGATGAGTAAAAGGCATAGGAGTTAAGGTTCATTGAAAGAGTTACTCACATTAGTTGATGTGTTTTTGCAGGTGAGAATATTGAAGCTAGAACAAGACACCAGAGAGAAAGTATTTCAGTATGAACAGAGGGTGCTGTTGTTGGTGGCCATGAAAGAGATAGGCTATTTGATTTTCAATGTAAAGAATCTTTTCTGGTAGGGAATGCTTAATAAATGCTCAGTAAAATTTTGCTTTATTCTAATTTTGGAATGGATTGAAATGTGTTCACCTTTGATCAAATTTTGGACAAGGGGAAATGTAAGATGATCTTGCTGATAAATCAATATAGTTTTCTGGCAGTGATCCAGGTGATGAAGTAACAGTGTCCTACAGCAGAGAATTACAGCGAAAGCCATTCGTTCTCAGCACAGTGTGCCCAGGGATAGTCTTGGTATCACACTCATTTGTTTTTCTTTGGCTCCAGGATTTTCCATCAAATTAGTATTTAAATACATTGGGAAACTCGGGTTGTGCTTTTGGAAAAGGGAAGTTAGAAGAACAGGGCAAATTATTTGTTAGTGCTCATTTGATGTGCTAAGTTTGAATTTTTGTTGTGAACAATTCATTTTCCCAAAGTGTTGATAATTTAGGCAGCAGTATTGAGTACTGGCTTCCTGTTTTCTTCTTGAGCAGAATATGGGAGCATGTTTTGATGGAACGATACTTAAATGTTCTGAAGCTAGAAGTAAGATACATGCGAATTCAAAGTGTTTATCTTCTGTCGTCAAAAGTGCTGATCTTGCCCTTTTGCATTGTACGCCCATCTTTGGACGGTTGTTAAAATTGGTTGCTCTTTCCCATCTGAAGGAAATGCATCTTTGACACTTCTCATGACCTGAGTCATGATGCTGACATAGAGCCAGAAAATATTCTTAACAGTCATGGGTAATAAGAAGGAAAGCTTCCGTTGGGTCGGGGGAGGGAGGGCTGGAGGCACTGGAGCTTGTGGGGAGAAGACAGTCTTTGCTATTTTGGTTTATATTGTTTTGAGTTTTAGGAAAGTTGCTTACTTGCTTTACTTGCTACGCAGTAGTAAAGATGTTGATTTTCATATTTAATTGAAAAAGATGACTTTGGATGTTACATTGTTTCTGACTTTTCCATGTCTTAAGAAAACATACATTAAATGTTATAATCAATTCCGCATTTTCTCTTATTACAGTGTTTGTTTTCTGAAACAACTCTCAATGCTTCAGTGTCTTTCATGATTTCTAGTTTAAAAATAAAGTTATATTTGCTGAATTGAGCAGATATGATTCTGTATTATTTTTCTTTGAACAGATAAGTGCTTCTCTTTTCTATGGTGAGATGATTCAAAATTAATTATGAGAAAAGGAAGCGGCAGTTGGATATAGAGTTTGTGGAGAAATAATTTTAAAGAGAAGTTATTTTGGGGGAAGCTCGTTTTATCCCAAATTTGGTTTAAGGGATACTACATTATGGGGGTTTAAATCTGAGAAGTTTTACTGGGGTTTGAAATCCTAAGTTCTGAGCATTTAGTTTCTGAGCACACATAATTTCACACTATTTTTATTTCTACAAAGAAGTTGCTTTGTCTTTTCTATTGTTACATAGACTTTTAATATTTTGTATAGTCCATTTGCCTTTAATAATTATTTTATTATTAAGACTGTCAGACTATGATCCTCATATTTAAAATTAGTTTAAAAATTGATGAACCTTCTTAAATACTAAGATCATCACCTTATAATAAAATTTCCTTCATTCTAGAATATTGAAGTGTTCTAAGATTATATTCATTCAGTTCAGGAATTAGATTGTCTGTGTGATCAAGATGAAATTGTAGAATACTTTTTAGGCAGATTCTTAACTGTTTTAGTGACACCCCTCATAGCCACCTCTGTTGCCTTTTTTCTTATTCCTGTATTATAAACATCATGCTCGCTTCTTGATTGATTGTACTTTTTTCTAGCCTCATTTTTTGCCCCCTAAGTCTTTGCTGGTCCTTATCTAGCCTGCCTCTGTGCCTGGCTGGACTCCTGTACATTGTGCTTGTAGCTTTAGCAGCAGTAATTATTTCTTCATAACTTTTTTTTTTTTTTTTTGGAGGTACTGAGGATGGAACCCAGAGGCCTTCTACCTCCGAGCTACACTCCCAGACCTAGAGACCTATTTTATATTTTATTTGGAAACAGGGTCCTGTCTCAGCCTCCCAAGCACCCGGATTAACTCTTTTTGGTGTGTGCTTCCAGGGATTGAGCCCAGCGGCATTCTACCTCCAAGCTACACCCCCAGCTCACGCGTGCACACGATCCCCCCCCCCCCACATCTCTCTCTTTTTCAAAACAGGTTCTTAGTAAGTTGTGGAGGGCCTCACTAAGTAGCTGAGGCTGACTGCAAAACTGTGATCCTCCTGTCTTAGCCTCCCAGGTACTGGCTATTCTTTAAGATTTTTAATTTTTATACATAAAATTTTAATTCATTGAGTGTATTTTATTTTATTTCGTACTGAGGATTAAACCCAGGGGCATTCTACCTTCAAGCTACATTCCAGCCCAATTTTATATCTTATTTGAAAACAGAGTCTCACTAAGTTGCTGAAAGCCTAGTTAAGTTACCGAGGCTGGCTTTGAACCTGTTACCCTCCTGTCTCAAGCTTCCCTAGTACTGGGATTACAAGCATGTGCCACCACACCTGGCTTATATTTTAATTTGAAGAATAGAAATATATGTAAATTTCCTAGTTATCAGCATATTGCGTGTAATAATGAGGAGGTAGGAATTGCTTTAGAAGAGAAAAAAACTTTATAACAAAATATTTCTTGAATTAGTTATACATAAGTATAAATTTATAAGTAATTGATATTATTATATAATACTTACTGTCAAAACATAGTTTTAATTCTACTGAAATTTAATAAACACTTGAGTCCCCTTTGTATATCGTGGCAAGAAGTTACCACAGTACATTCATAACCATTGTCCCCACCTTCAAAGTAAGAGGCTCGGTTCTTGTTTGTCTGTCTTTTGCTACTGGTGATTGAACTCAGGTGCAATCTACCTTTGAACTACACCCCCAGTCCTGTTTATTTTTTAATTAAAAATCACATCCTTGAAAGCTGGGTGTCATAGTACAGGTCTGTATCTCAGTAAGTGGGAGGCTAAAACAGAAAGATCATGGATTTGCTGGCAGCCTCAGCTACTTAGTGAGGCCCTCTGCAACTTAGTGAAACCCTGTTTCAAAATAAAGAATAAAAAATAGGGCTGGGGGTGTAGTTCAGAGGTAGAATGCCCCTGGGTTTAATCTTTAGTACTGCAAAAAAAAAAAAAAAAAAGGGGCTAGAGTTGTAGCTCAGAGTTAGAATGCTGCTAGGCCCAATAAAACACACACACACACACACACACACACACACACACACACACACACACCCCTGGGATTCTCTTGTCTCAGCATCTTAACTAGTGGGATTATAGGTGTGTACCACCACATAAGGGTATAATTGGATTCTTACAGTTTTTTGGTCCTAGGGATTGAGCTTGAAGGAATTCTATCTCCTAGCTGTATCCTTTTTAATTTTTTAAATAGTTGGTTGCTTAAGCTGCTCATGAACCTGTGATTCTCCTGCCCCAGCCTCCCGCGTACTGGGAATACCAATTGTACCACCACACCCAGCGTGGATTCTTGTTTTTAATGTCTATTTTGTGTGCAGTTTCTCTTTCTACCTTTTCCCACTCTTTTCTATAGTGCCTATAATACTGCCTTATGGTGATGTGTGTGACCTGTTTACCTGAAAAAAGCAACAAGTGTCCTTGCTTTAACATTTAAATTTTACAGTAATTTTAGTTCCCCACTCATTTACCGTTCCAAAAAAGTTCAGGCAAGGAGGAAGAAAAAAAAACAAGAATTACCCTTGAACATTTTGTCTTTAATTAGGTCTCCTAAACTGTTTGTCATGTCGAGTCTTTAAAATACGCGTTTGTGTGTCTCCACATGTGTATAAAATCCCTTTTCTTTGAGTTGTTCTCTGTCCTGCCTCCTGTGAACAACCATTGCTTCCGCCCAGCTTGGTATGTGGGTCAGAAGGCGCTGTTTCTCACCAGGGCGCTGCTGTTTCCTTTTCCTACTTGAGTAGATTACAGATTATACTGGAACATGCCTGAGAAAAGGTCAGAAAGGAGGCTGAAAGTCCTGGAACTACAGCTGGGAAGCTTGTCTTTCTCATCTAGGCAGGGGCTGAGGGGGAGAGAGAGAAGCTCTGTCCCAGCCAAAAGCAGCCCACGTGCAGAACTCTCCCAGCCACACAAGACACCTCTTATATATCCCAAAAGGATTCTATTTGGTTTTGATTAAGTAATTATTGAAAGTTAGGTTGAGAATGCCTGGATGTCAAATTAGGTGGCAAGCAAGAGCAAGGGTCCGAAATTTGAAAAATCAAATTTCAGAGCCTACATTTTCAGTGATTATTTCGGAACAAGCCACCACTGTACTTTGTTGACAGAGTCAGGGAGTCAGGACTCTTCGAGTACAAAGTTAACTTAAACGCCTTAGTCAATTTTGGACTTTCTCCATGTTAATTCCTCAGAAGAATATTAAAAGCAGACCAAATGTTTTGGTCTTCTGAGAGATGCAAAATGCACACAAAAAGCCTCATAGATTTCATTACCCAGTCTTTCTTTTGGATAGATAGGGTGTACTGAAGAGAACATCTATGCGATGTTTTAGAGTAGGGAGTGTGTGGGAAGGAGGACAAAGGTGGTGGAAATATTTGGGCCAAGGGCCATTTCTTCAAATCTGTGCTGTCTGGGGCACCGGGGATCTGTCTACATTGACACTGAATTTCAGTGCACCTCATTAATCCAGTTCCAAAATGTAAGAGTTCAGAATAGCTGACTAGGGACACTGACCTGGAGGCTTATATCCTATAACCATAGCG
Organism: Muscardinus avellanarius; assembly: GCF_963383645.1. Lineage (NCBI taxonomy): Eukaryota > Metazoa > Chordata > Mammalia > Rodentia > Gliridae > Muscardinus > Muscardinus avellanarius. The sequence continues at coordinate 34,563,542 of NC_137802.1, forward strand.
GATCTTCTGGGTGTACAGAGAGGGGTAAGGACAGAATTTGATGCAATTAAAAGAAGTCTTAGTATACTAAGTTATAGGAAGTTTTCTATTGCAGACCTCCAAAGAGTGGAGTTCTTATCCTGAATAATGTCTGTGCCTCTGATAAGAATGTAAAGAGTACTGGGCATGGAGGAACATCTTGTAATCCCAGTCCTTGGGAGGCTATAACAGGAGGATTGCAAGTTCAAAGCCAACCTCAGCGGGTTTTAGAGGCTCTTAGCAACGTAACAGTACCCTGTTTCCAAATAAAAAAATAAAATAGAGCTGGGGGTGTGTGGTTTATAGATAAAATACCCATGGGTTCATTCTCTAGCACCACAAAAAAAAGAAAAAAAGTCCAGTGATTTCGAGCCCTGGGAATACACTTCCATGGGGTACCATTAACAGTATCTACTTGCCTTGTCCTCTTTTACAATGGATCTTTGCCATGTGCTTCTGCATCCTCTGAAGCTTCACTTGGCTCAGGTTTTTCTGTTTGTTGTAGAGCCTAGTTTCTCACACCGTCCCTTCTTAAAGAATCTTCCTTTCCCTCCCACTTTTTGTTGACAATTTGTAGCTTGTGCTGTAGAAACAGTGACAAGCCTGGTTGACATCATCCTCTTTTAAGTTACTTCCTGATCTATGTAAAACTGTTCTTTGATTGCTTAATATTGTTTTAAGTGATTTTTATTCCCCTTGGTTCATGATATGATAGGATCGTGAAATATTTTACTGGTTGAGACAAGGCATAAACTTTCTTCCTTCTTTTCCTCTTGTTTGCATTGGAGAGAAAAAAAAAATGTATACATCCATACATACACAGCACACCGGTATTAGCTTTAATATAAAGCATCATCTGAAATGTTCGACTATTGCAGGGACTTGCTGGCTTTAGAAATTTCTTGCAGTTGGCAGTTTGCCACATCCCCATGTTCTCACACCACTGCATTCAGAAGCTAAGAATACCAACCTGGCAGCTTCTGCAGAGAGGATAAAGATAAAACAGAGAGGAGGCCAGCTCTCCAGCCACATTACCTGGGAGTTGCTGCTGATGTCTTTTCCACAAATGTCCAAGTTTGTCAAAGCCCAGTAAATCTTAGAAAGTTTATTTTCCTTGTAGCATCTGTGTTTTATAATGGGCCTTTTAATTTGTTTTTACTTTGTCTGCAGGGATTTCTTTTGTCCGGACTTTTCAGACTCTGTCTTTTTTTTTTTTTTTTTCTGTTGGAAGCGAGTCCGTTAACGATGGCTGATTTGGGAATAGATTTCTCCGCAATGCTGATCTGACCAGCTCTTCCTCAAGCACAGCCACAAAGCCCATTGTTATTTTCTCTGTTCACATTTTTCTCTCTCTGTGTTTTTATAACATAAAGTCATAAAGTGTCAGGAGAAGCATCATTTGGGACAAATTATAAATAAGGTGACATTTTGAAGTTAACAAAACTTTCAGTGAACAAACCAGACCATGTCGATCTCATATGTGCAGACTGGATCTCTGTGTTAGCACAGAAGTTGAGAGTGCCATTTCACGTTGTACAAGGTGCCTGCAGATGTTCTGTGTGTGTGTGTGTGGGGGGTTAGGGGGCTGGTTAGGGGATCAGACCACGGTAAGTTCTACCTTCAAGCCTAGTACTCCTCCAGCCTTTCTCCATTTATTTATTTATTTATTTATTTATTTATTTATTTATTTATTTATTTATGGTGGTGCTGAGGATTGAACTCAAGAGAATTTCATCTCCAAGCTATACCCCCAGCCCAACTTTTTATTTTCTATTTTGAAACAGGGTCCCACTAAATTGTGGAGGGCCTCACTAAGTAGCTGAGGCTGGCCTTACAGTCTTTGCTTTTGAAATGGGTCTTGCTAAGGGAGGACTCAAACTTGTGATCCTCCTGTCAGCCTCCCCAAAAGTGGGGTTACAGCACCACCATGTCCACCCCACAGGTATTCTTCATCCAAAAGGAGGCAGTAGGAAAAAGCATATGAGGATGTTCTTTTAATTCCATTTTTTAAAAATGTAAAGTTTTCTCCCAGAAACACAGGAAGTCAGTAGTTGAACTTCAGAGTGAACTGTTTTGGTGTGGTGTTTTATATTATAGCACATTAAAACCAATAATAATTGTAAACACACCACTGAAAGCAGAAGAAAACAAAAATATAATAGCTTCAAACATCAAGGGAGTTTTAAAGATATCTGAATTTTTAAGCCATTTTCTATTCTTATATGGTATTCCTGCTTTAATTTACTGAGAAACCATTTTATTGAAACTTGGGATTTTCCTCCAAGAGCCGCCCATCCGTCCTGGGTCCTGGTGACCCTCAAAAGGATCAAAGCACCCGTGGGTTTGGATGAAGACCCAAAAGCCTGCAGGCTTATGCAAGTTTATCTATGTAGACTCAGCCCAAAAATCCGGGATGAGAGTCTTAGAAGAGCTTATTTTCTCATGAGATTTTTGGGACTTCCTCTGTCTGGTTGTGCCAGAAATACTGTGAGAATATCCATTCATATGGCATTTGTCACTTACAGGTCCTGTCCCAGCTGGAGTTTGAAAGTATAATGGTGTGTGAAATATTTTATGTATTTTAAGGCTTCCAGAAGCCCACCACTACAAGTGGAATCAAAGCAACCTCTGCTCTTTCATTTGTGCTCATTTGGTAATGAGAAAGAAAAATATAGGATGGAGTGAGTGAAGATTACACATTTACATAGTGGCTCTCCTCATAGATCTCAGAAAACGTTTACTTTGTGATTCCTTTCATATATATTCCTGAGAAGTAGCACAGAGGGAGAGAACTGGAGCCGGGCATGGTTGTGCCCGCCTGTAATTCCAGTTCTTGGGAGGCTGAGACAGGAGGATCACACGTTGGAAGCCACCCTCGGCAATTAGGGAGCCCCCCCATTCATTGAGACCCTTTTTTGTGGTACTGGGCTTCCTGGAAACCCTTCTACCTCTGGGCTATACTCCCAGACCTATTTTATATATTTTTTGGAAACAGGGTCTCTTAAGCCAGCAAGGCTGGCTTCGAACCTGCGCGATCCTCCTGTCTCCGCCTCCCAAGCGCGGGGATTACAAGAGCGGGGATTACAAGCAAGCACCACCACACCTGGCAAGACCCTTTTTTGAAATAAAAAATAAAATAGGGCTGGGAGAAGCCAGGAGTGCACTCATGCTTGTAATTCCAGCACATGGGAGGCTGAGGTTCAAGGCCAGCCTCACCAATATAGGGAGGCTCTCAGCAACTTGTGGAGGCCTTGTTCCAAGACAAAGGATTAAATAGAGCTGGGTGTAGAGCTGGGTGGTAGAATATCCCTGGGTTCAATCTCCAGCACAACAAAAGGGGGAAAAAAGGAATGTGTGAATGAAACTTTAACTTATCATCTTGTCTACTTTTTAGTTTCACTATTTCAGTCTTTATTCTTTATCGATTACCTCCATCATTTTCTATCTTTGGGCCCTTATCCCTTATATCTGATGTTCTTCCTCTGTGTTAATGCACCCTCTCAAAGGCAACCACAGAAGTAGATTTTTCTCTGGGGACATCTTACTGAACCTTATCCTGTTTGTTTGTTTGTTTGTTTGGGTACTGGAGATTGAACTCAGGGTCATTCTACCTCGGAGCCACACCTCCAGTTGTTTTTTTACTCTTTATTTTGAATCAGGGTCTCTCTAAGTTACAGAGGGGCTCACCAAGCAGCCGAGGCTGGCCACGAACTTGTAATCTTCCTTTCTCAGTCCCCCAAGTACTGGGATTAAAAGGGTGTACTGCTACACCCAGCTGAACTTTGTTCTTTTTGACCATTGTATTAGCTTACTTTTTAAAAAATTTAACTTTACTTTTAACTAATACATGAAAACATGACGGTTATATGTATTCATAGGGTACCCTGTATTTTATTTTCTTGTACTGGGGATTGAATCCAGAGGCATTCTACCTCCAATTTATACCCCTAATCTGAATTTATTTCTTATCACTATGTTGCAGAGGGCCTAAGTAGCTGAGGCTGGCGTCCAACCTGCATGATTCTCCTGCCTCAGCCTCCAAAGTAATGGGATTATAAGTGAGTTCCACCACACCTGGGTGTGATAATTTTGATGCATGTGTTGTGTAATGTTCAGGTAACATATATCTGTCTATTTAAACATTCATTGTTTCTTTATAGTGAAAACACTCAAACTGCTTTCTTCTAGCTTTATGATCTGCAGTGGCTGTACCACACTGGAGCTTCCTACTTGTATTTAACTATGAATGAGTGCACATCATCAAACTCTTTCTCTCCTACCCCAGGACTCTCAACACCCTCCTATATCCTTCTTTCTTTCTTTCTTTTTTTTTTTTTTTTAAATACTGGGGATTGAACCCTGAGGCATTGTACCTCCAAGCTATACCCCCAGCTGGATTTTATTTCTCATTTGGAAACAGGGTCTCACTAGGTTGCTGAGGGCCTCACTAAAGTGCTGAGGTTGTCTGCGAACCTGCAATCCTCCTGTCTTAGCCTCCCAAGTATTGGGATTACAAGTGTGTCCCACCACACTCATCTTCCAGTAACCATCATTCTATTATCAACTTTAATTTGGTCAACTTTAAAAAAAATTCACATCTGAGTGAAGTCTTACAGTACCTGTCTTTCTGTGCCTAGCTTATTTCAGTTAACTTAATGATGTCTGCTTTCTTTTTTCTTTTTCTTTTCTTTCTTTCTTCTTCTTTTTTTTTTTTTTTTTTTTTTTTTTTGTGGTGCTGGGGATTGAACCCAAGGGCATTCTACCTCCGAACTATATCCCCAGACCAATTTTTTTTATTCTTTATTTTGAAACAGGGTCTCACTGAGTTGCAAAGCGCCTCACTAAGTATCTGAGGCTGTCTGTGAACCTGTGATCCTCCTGTCTCAGCCTCCCAAATGCAGGGATTACAAGTGTGTGCCACCACGCCCGGCTCATGATGTCTACTTTCATCCATGTTCTTTTTATGGGTAAATAGTATTCTATTGTGTAAACGTGCCATATTTTCTTTATCTGCTCTTCATTTAATGGACTCTTAGTTTCTTTTCATTTCCCAATAGAGGAGCACAGATGTCTACTTGACATGCCAATCTTTCTTTCGATATTCACAGTGATGGGCTGGTTGGATTTTTGTGTGTGTATCTGTGTGTTCGGAGTACTGAAGGTTGAACCCAGAGGCATTGAAGGTAGCTTCAAGCTACACCCTTAGCCCAATTTTATTTCTTATTTGGAAACAGGGTCTCACTAGGTTAATGAGAATCTCACTACTTGCTGAAGCTGTCCTTGAACCTGAGATCTTCCTGTCTCAGCCTCCCAAGTACTGGGATTTCAGGGGTGAGCCACCAAGCCCAGCTTGGTTGGATCCTATAGTAGTTGTATTTTTTACTTTTTGAGGAACCTCATACGGTCTTTAATAATGTCTCTACTAATATGCTTCCTGCCTACGATGTGCAAGTGTTTCTTTCCTAAACACCCTCACCAGTTTAATGCCTTCTGCTTTTGTTCTTTTTGCTCAAAAAGCTTTTATATATTTTGGCTTTTTTGTATCTGTGTGGTTCTATACACATATTAGGATTTTTTTTGTATTTCTGTGAAGAATGCCACTATTGTTTTGATAGGGCTTAAATTTAATCTGTAAATCTATTTGCTTTGCATGGATATTTCTTACTATGCTTTTATTTGTGCATTGTAATTATATATCATAGGGAGGTCCAAAGTGCTAGGTCCAGAGGAGGTCAAAGCACACATGCACATAGCCCTCGCTGTCGTTCCCTCGGCCGCCCCACCATGCACGTTAGTGAGATTGCAGTGATGCCCTCTTATATGGACATAGCATTACTTGAACCGTTTCCTTCATCAGTCTCCCTTTTCCCCTCCCCATCTTTCACCTACCAGGCCCCTTCTACTGTTTTTCTGGTTTTCTAATTTATCCAAAGTCTCTTTTATCTTCTATTATCTGTCTAGCTTCCATATATATGAGAAAACATATGGCCCATGACTTTCTCCCACTGCTGATCTCACTTGGCATAATATACTGTCGTTCCATTTATTTTTCTGAAAATGACATTTTATTCTTTATGAATGAGTAAATCTCTAATGTGCATATATACCACAATTTTTGCAAACAACAATAAATTCTGGGGATGTGGGGAAACAGGAATTTTATATACTGTGAGTGAGACTTTAAATTAGTACATTTACTATGGGATGAGGTTGGAGTTTTCTCAAGAGTTGTAATGGAACCACCATATGACCTAGGTATAATACTCCTTAGTATCTTTCTACAAGAATCAAAGTTAGGAATACATGTATATCCATGTTTATAGAAGCACAATTCACAGTAGCCAAATTATGGAACTAATCTAGGTGTTTGACAACTGATGAATGGATAAAGAAAATACTGTATGGATCTTTAACAATTTGAAGTCAGCCTCAGTGAATTTTTGAAGGGAGACCTTGTTTCAGAATTAAAAAAAAAAATGTTTACAGGGGTGTGGGTGTATTGCAGATGTAGAAGGTCCCAGATTTCAATATCCAGTACCAAAAAACAAAATCTGTTTATTACTGATTCTTCCAATCCATGGACATTGGATGTCTTTTTATTTTTTTGTGTGTTTCTTCTTTATTTTATAAATGTTTTATAGTTTTTATTATAGATACGTTTCACCTATTAGATAAATTTATTTCTAGGTATTTTATTTTAATTATTTTTGTAGACGTCATAAGTTGGATTGTGTTCATTTTTTGTTCAGATAATTTGCTATTGGTATAAAAAGGCTGTTTTTTTTTCATAGAATAATTTATTCATTCATTAAAGCTATGTTTATAAACTGCTTGCCAAATCCTATAATATATAAGACAGGCACTACCCCTATAAATGTAAAACATGAACATAAAATCTGTACAACTTAATTCTCTCTGATGAACTGAGTTCCAGACAAACTGTAAGAGGGGAAGACTACAAACACTTATGGATTGCTTGAGAATTCAGTAGCAGCCTGAGAAGGATTGGTCTCAAGTACCTTGTATTCTATTCTCAGGTATATCTTAGCGATATAGCCATGACTACCTAAATCAGAGTATTTAGAATTTCCCAGTGATTCACTACATTTTTCCCACTGATTTTTTCCCCTTTTTTCTTTGAGATGCTTGGTGTTGAACCCAGAACCTCATATATATACTAGACAAGTGTTCTGCCACTAAGCCACATCCTGGGCCCTAGTGATCTTATCCAGACAGGTCAATGACCTTAACATCTGTACTGTTCCCTAGCTGAGAAACTTACATTCACTTTTACTCCTCTGTCTCAATCAAAAGGACCTCTGAAAACTGAAATAATTTAATCTTCCCCCTGCTTTTTCCTATACATCTTGTACTCTAATTAGAGCCTTCTCAGTTCTACTCTCATCATGGCATTCCTTTATACCCATTGCCTTATATTATACTTCTGTCTTGAATATTTCTTCTCTCCTGTCCTTACATAATCGGGTCATGTCCCATGTGGTCCATGAGCCTGTTTCCAAATAATTGTTACCACATGTACATCTCTTTAGTTCTAGACAATTAGCACTTAATCATTCCTATTTCATGTATGTTAGACTGTTAGCTTTGTGATAAAAGGGAGCACAGCTCCTCACAGCATGTTATCTTAGGCTAACACACTCTTCAAATATTTTTTACTAGTTGAGAAATGTGTATGATGTTCTTTAATTCTATTAGCTTGTGACATATTAATGTTGAGGTCTTATGTAAATTCCAAATTAATATTAGCATAGTTACATTGGCCTTGAGAGTGCTGTAATAAGTCACTTTGAAAAACTTAAATATAAAAAGTTTTATTTTTATTCTTCCCAGAAAATACAATATTATAATGGGATTTCCCATTCATCTTTTCCATGAGACTCTATGCTATGAGTGTGATTTTATTATCTAATTCATTAAACAACATAGAGAATCTTGTGTATATTATAAACACTACTTTATTCCTACAATAGGTATTAATTACTTTTATTAGATTCAATTTATAATTTATTTTGGAAACTGGTGGTAGAAAGAGATAAAGATTTATTTGCATCAACTTATTGTTTTCTTTTTATATAGAAGAAATGTTTACCAAAGTTTAATTCTTTAATTCCACAAAGTAATATACAAAGTTAGATATGTTTCCGAAGAAGTAGCATTGGGCTAAGCCATTATCCAAATTCTGAGTGCACTCTCGTTTTGTAAAGCTATTCATTGGTGAGACTCTTGCCTTCACATTGCCTCTACAGATACCATGAGATCCTATTTGATAGTTCTGTCTACATCTGAAACATGCTGTTGTAAAAGTGAATGTCTTTCAGAAAAAAGATATAAATTAAACCTTTTTATTCTGTCTCAGAAGTTTTTTTTACCTTAATTCAAATTATTTAAGAAAAAAACTTCTCTATGTGTATCCTTGCTTGCTTCTTTGTTTGTGTGTTTGTTTGTTTTATTTAGTGTTACTGGGAATGGAACCAAGGGGTTTTTGTACTTTTGAGATAGACTACAGCCCCGCTGGCCTGGCTAAGTTGCTGAGGCTGGCTGCAAACCTGGGATCCTCCTCTCTCCGCCTCTCAAGTACTGGTATTACAAGTGTGCACTACCACATCTAGCACGTTTGCATGTTTTTTCAAATACCATATATATTGTTAACAGTGTAACTGAGGTAATTTTTTTATCAAAAGTCAAGAATGGTTATTTGAAATTACATTAGGTCTATAAGATGTTTTCTATTTGAAAGTGTTATTGGATTATAAGTACTCTGTTCATCTTTAACATGGAACATGAGGCAAATTTCATGAAGATTCTAAGTCCAAGAATTATTTAGACTCAATAGAAAAGTACAGAATTCAAGTAAACCAGGTATTGGGGAATGCATAGACATGTAGAGTCATGGAATCCAGGAGTGTGCTCACTCCGAGATGAGAGTGCTCAGGAGTTAATGAGTGGAGAAATGATCATTGTTCTAACAAAGGTAAGACATTGGACATATTTGTTCAAACAACGAACGTGAAACCCAGGCCTCGCCATTTGTACAAGTAATAGCTAAAAGTGTCTGTTCTTGCCTTCTGTATTCAAAATTGTAGATTCTTGTGGTGCCACACACCTGTAATTCTAGTACTTGGAAGACTGAGATGGGAGGATTGTAGATTCAAGGCCTGCCTCAGTAACTTAGTGGGACCCTGTTTCAAAATTAAGAAGAATATAAAGTAGGACTGGGAGTATAGCTTGCAGGTAGAATGTCCTTGGATTCAATTCCCAGTAATCCCCCCCCCCACACACACACACCATTCATACTAAAAAGATAGAAATAAAACTCCCTTTTTTTGTATGTTATTGGGGGGTGGGGCTTTTTTTTTAACCTCCAGCCTATACTCCCAGACCTATTTTATACTTTATTTAAAAACAGAGTCTCACTAAGCAGCCGAGTCTGGCTTCGAACCTGTGCAATCCTCCTGTCTCAGCCTCCCAAGTGCTGGTATTACAAACATGCGCCACCACGCCCAGAAAAACTCCCTTTTTGATAATAGCATACTTTTATTTTTTGTGATGCTGAAGATCAAACTCAGGCCGTGTCCATGTGTGTTGCAAGCCCTCTTACTGAGCTATATCCCAAACCCAGGGACATAATCATCTACATAGAAAATCCTTTTGGATCCACAAGGAATTGGTAGAGCTAAAGGAGTTGAGCAAAGTTGTAGGACTTGGGATCCGTGTACAAAAATTATCTGTATTTCTGTATCCTAATAATAAATAGTGTGAAAAGTGAAATTAAGAAAAGAATCCCATTTATATATTATATTGGGGTATGTAAAATACCTAGTAATAAAAGTGGTATAAGCTGGGTATACTTGCAAGTGCCTGAAATCAGAAATACTTGGGTGGCTGAAGCAGGAGGGTTACTTGAGCCCAGGGTTTCAGGATTGCCCTGGACAAGGTAGTAAGATCCTGTCTCTTAGGCAGAAAAAAACCAACAGTCGAAGTGGTGACACATGCCTATAATACCAGGACTTGGGAAGTTGAGACACAGATGATTGCAGGTTACAGGCAGCCTCGAGAATTTAGAGAGATTCTCAGAAACTTAGTGAGACTTTGTTTTAAAATAGAAAATTCAAAGGGCTGAGATTATAGCTTGGAGGTAGAATATTCCTGTGTTTAATCCCCAGTTCCAAACAAAGAAATTATACAAACAAAAAACCAGAGGTAAAAGTCTAAAACTTGGGACCTGAAAAATACAGAAAAAACTACATCGAAGAAATTATAGATCCCTAAGTAAATGGAAAGGCACTCAGCTCTCAGATTGGAACACGTAATTTTTTCAAGATGGCAGAATTTAGCCGGTCATGATGGCGCACAGTTGTAATCACAGCATTTGGGAGGCTGAGACAGGAGGATCCGGTTCACAGCCAGCCTCAGTTATTTATCGAGGCCCTTTGCAAATCAGTGAAACCCTGTTTCAAAATAATAATATATTGGGCTGGGGGTGTACCTTGGATGTAGAATGCCCCTGGAACCCCCCCCCCCCCCGCTACACACACACACACAAAAAAAAAAAAAAAAAGGGCAGAATTTTTTGTGATAGGCTTGGGTGCTACTTTCCAGGGGCTGAGTGAGCTCCTTCCCCCTTCGCCATTGGTGCTCCAGTCCCTGTGTAAAATTGGTGACACAAGTTATTTGCTGAACAATACTCAAATCACGCTGGAGAGAAACAGAGCATCTTCAAAGTTGTAGGTGGCTGCCTCCACCTTACTTCATTGACTTGGATTCATTATAGTATGCAGCATGGCAAACCCAAGTCTTGATTTGTGGAAGTTTCAGCATTTCCCCTCCTCCAGATAGTTGCAATACACAGTTTGTTGAATCCCTGTATATGGAACCTGTGGCCTAGTTCTGCCTGAACTCCCTGTGTTGATAGACTCAACAGAATCCCCATCAAAAGTCCAGATTTTTTCCCCCAGAATTTGAAGACGTTTAGATGAAGGTAAACAACGTTTTGATGAAAGATAAAAGTAAGTTTGTTGGAATCCTTGTTAGATGGGTCACAAACCACACTGTCTTTATTTTTTATTTATTTATTTATTTATTTATTTATTTATTTATTTATTTTTGTGGTACTGGGGGTGGAACCCAGAGGCTTTCTACCTCCGGGCTATACTCCCAGACCTATTTTTGGAAACAGGGTCTCACTAAGTTGCCGAGAGCCTCACTAAGTAGCTGAGGCTGACTTCGAACCCACGCGGTCCTCCTGTCTCAGCCTCCCAAGCGCGGGGCTTACAAGCGTGCGCCACCACGCCCAGCTTACCACACTGTCTTTATAAAGTGAAGTAATTCAGCCCCCTCCCAGCCCTCTGCCTTCAGTGTCTAAAATCAGTTAAGTCTTATTTTCTACCAGAATACTTTGATTTCTTCTCTTCTCCGTAACTTCAGTTTTCTGCGTTTGACACCTTCTGTGATTTCTAGACTCAGTGAAAACCCTACCAGAGGCGGGATGTCTCCATAGATGGTGCCATTCTTTGTTTTTCTCGTTGTAGGGAAGCTGAACAGCCAAGACTCTTTCAATAATTTTACCAACAACAATCCTGGAAACCCCCGGCTCTCTCCCCTCCCCAGCCTGATGGTCGTGATGCCTCTCGCTCAAATCAAGCAGCCAATGACACTGGGGACCATCACCAAGCGGACAGGGTAAGGCCTCAGGCTCCACGCTCTCTTCACAGCTGTGTGAGAGGGTTGAATGAACCAAAATAAAACATCGTTTTTCTTTGTGTGGTTTTGATTATGTTTCTCGTTTCGAGCCCATAGGAGATGTAATGGCAGCCTATTAAGTACAAAGTATAGAACGCGCACAAACATACTCGCGCACATCCATGTACGCGCACATCCACAGGAAAAACAAAGCGGTGGCAAGCTGTGAGAACGAGTATCAGCTAATGAGAACCAGATCAAGGCGCAGCCTTGGGCAAGCTGCCTCAGTGTAGGGCCGGGGAGGACGGTTCGGTTTTCTTGGCTCTTGAGATGGGATTGGGATGTAAAACGACCCCCAAATTTTGACAGATATAAATAATGAGAGAAGTTTAGATGACGACCAACGTTTCCAGTGCTTTTGTTTAAATCTTCCATATTGAGATTTAATTTACATATAATAATATGTTATTAGTGTCAGTTTCCTAAAATTTGGGCTTTTTTCAAAAGTGATCCCTAACATGCTTGAAGACTTTTGATGATTCATTCTATTTCTTTGTGCTTAATTTATTTTAGGCACAAAAAACTTTCTACCTGTTAGGAATGTAAAAGAGTATTTTTATATTTGTGCTCTTCAAAATAAACTGCCATGTCTGTGATATTTGATTATGTAATGCTAAAAATCCTTTCTTACTGGATAGCATTTTTTTTGCTATAAGCAAATTAACTTACTTTCCTCAATGTGCCATCTTAAAGCTTAGCCTTATATGAAATGGAACAAATTCTATTAAAAATAGCCAAAAGAAACCCTGTCTTGGTCTCACATAGTTCTCAGAGTTTTTCCAGTAAAAGAGTAGACTATGCTGGGCGTGGTAGCACATGCCTGGAATCCTAGTACTTGGGAAGCTGAGAGAGAGAGATCACAGTTTGAGTCCTGCCTCAGAAACCTAGTGAGAATCTGTTTCAAAATAATAAAAATAGCCATGTCTGGTGACATGCTTGTAATCTCAGGACTTGGGAGGATGAGACAGGAGGATGGAAGATTTGCATCCAGCCTCAACTACTTAGTAGGCCATTACAACTTAGTGAGAGACCCTGTTTCAAAAATAGTCAAGAGGCTGGGTGTGGTGGCGCATGCTTGTAATCCCAGCATTTGGGAAGCTGAGACAGGAGGATCCTGTTTCAAGAACAGTCTCAGCTACTTAGTGAGGCCCTTTGCAACTCAGGGAGACCCTGCTTCAAAATAAAGAATAAAAAAGCCGGGCGTGGTAGGGCACGCTTGTAATCCTCACGCTTGGGAGGCGGAGACAGGAGGATCGAGCAGGTTCGAAGCCAGCCAGGCTGGCGTTAAAAGACCCTGTTTCAAAAATACAAAATAAGATCCTTTCCCATTCTGTAGGCTTCCTCTTTAGGTTATTGATAGTTTCCTTTGATGAGAAGAAACTTTTTAGTTTGATGTTATCCCACTTGTTTATTCTAGCTTTAATTTCCTGAGCTTTGGAGGTTTTGTCGAGAAAGTTACTGCCTGTGCCAGTATGTTGTATTGTTGAACCTATGCTCTCCTCTACTAACTTCACAGTCTCAGGTCTAATTTCTAAGTCTTTGATCCATCTTGAGTTGATTCCTGTGTTTGGTGAGATATAGGGGTTTAGATTCATCTTTTTACAAATGGTTAGCCAGTTCTCCCAGCACCACTTGTTGCAAAGGCTGTCTTTTCTCCAGTGTATGTGTTTGGCCCCTTTGTCAAAGATTAATTGACTAAAGATGTGTGGGTTTGTTTCTGTATCTTCTATTCTAATCCACTGGTCAGTATATCTGTTTTTGTGCCAGTACCATGCTGTTTTTACTACTATTGCTCTATAGTATAGTTTGAAGTCTGGGATTGTAATGCCTCCTGCATGTTTCTTATTATTGAGAATTGCTTTGGCTATTCTAGGTCTTTTCTTTCTCCATATGAAGTTCATGATTGATTTTTCTAGGTCTCTGAAGAATGTCACTGGTATTTTAATATTCTGATAGGGGGCTAATATCCAGAATATACAAAGAGCTCAAAAGACTCTACACTAGCAAAACAAATAACCCAATCAAGAAATGGGCAAATGAACTAAATAGACACTTCACAAAAGAAGAGATACAAAGGGCCAATAGATACATGAAAAGATGTTCTTCATCACTGGCCATCAGGGAGATGCAAATCAAAACTACACTGAGATTCCATCTAACCCCAGTCAGAGTGGCAAGCATCAAGAAATCAAACAACAACAAATGCTGGAGAGGATGTGGGGAAAGAGGAACTCTTTTACACTGTTGGTGGGAATGCAAACTAGTTCAGCCACTATGGAGATCTGTGTGGAGATTCCTAAGAAAGGTGGGAATAGATCCACCATATGATCCAGCTATACCACTCCTGGGTATCTTTCCAAAGGGGTTGAATTCAGAGAAATACAGCAACATGCATACCTATGTTCATAGCAGCACAATTCATAATAGCCAAAATATGGAACCAACCCAGATCTCCATCAACAGATGAATGTATTGCAAAACTGTGGGAAATACACACAATGGAATTCTATTCAGCCATAAAGAAGAACAAAATTATATCATTTGCAAGAAGATGGAAAGCCCTGGAGAACATTATGTTAAGTGAGATCAGCCAAGCACAGAAGGAGAAGATACATGTTTCCTCTAATATGCCCAAACTAGAAAACACAAAGGATACCAGTGGGACTCCAGATATTAGAGGGGAAATACTAGCTAAGTTTGAATGGAAAGATAGGAGAGGAGGAAGGCCGATCTTGATTAATGAGGGTCTACACCTGAACATGTGTAAAATTATGAATAAGACATGGTTAACCTGGACAACCATTGGTGGGAGGGGGGAAGGGAAAACGGGGGGGGGGGGTAAGAGGGCACCAAACATAGTTTAAATGTATACTATTTATGTTCAATAAAAAAGTTTAAAAAAATAAAATTAAATTAAAATTTCCTGGAAGATAAAAAAAATACAAAATAGGTCTGGGAGTGTAGCCCACAGGTATAAGGGCTTCCAGGAACCCCAGTACCACCACACACACACACAAAAAAAAAATAAGAATAAAAAATAGGACTGGGAGTATAGCTCAGAGGTCGAATGCCCCTGGTTTCCATCCCCAGTATCACAATAAATAAACAAATAAATAAATAAATAAATAAGATAAAAGAAAGCAGGAAGGAGGCAGGAAAAGAAAGAAAGAAAGGAAGGAAGAAAAAGGGCCGGTTATATACCTTGGAGGTTTAATGCCCCAGGTTCTGTCTCCAGTTACACAAAATAAAGGATGGATGGATGGATTGATGGAAAAAAAAACACTTCGTGGTTTATTCCTCAGGACCAAAGTGGACGGGAGAAAAGAATAGACTAAATTATTTGACTGGCATGTCAACATTTCTTAGTATTGTTGTGCTGCTAGAGTTAGTTTTTTCAAAAGTCACTTTTATGAGATGAAAAAAAATTCATTCTTAGGAATGAGTCCTTTGAAGTCCAGGTATCACTGTAACAAAATTAGGTGAAGTGTCTTTTATATGTAAAGTGCTCCTATTGCTGTACCATGCCGAAGTCAAGTTAAGTTTGTGAACAAATGAAGGGAAAGAAAAGGGAAACCATACAAAACCTGTGTCCCGAGTCATTTAATGGTATAGACATTTGGGACTGTGTATCTTAATTTAACATTTATGGTCAGTAAAAGTGTTAACATTTTATGATCAGTAAATGTATAGTTTTGCCAGGCGTGGTGGCGCACGCTTGTAATCCCATGCTTGGGAGGCTGAGACAGGAGGATCGCGCAGGTTCGAAGCCAGCCTCAGCTATTTAGTGAGGCTCTCAGCAATTTAGTGAGACCCTGTTTCAAAATAAAGTATAAAATAGGTCTAGGAGTATAGCCTGGAGGTAGAAAAGCCCCTGGGTTCCACCCTCAGTACCACCCCCCCAAAAAAATTATAGTTTTAAAATAAGATAGTATTATATAGTAGCTATGAATAGCAAAGGGATTGTGTTCTTATCTTTACAGTTAGTTCATTTTTTTTTCATATTATGACATTACATTGCCTACATGTAGAACTAGATAACAAAGGGTGAGAGTGGGACTGAATCCTGAACGTGCGCAGAGTTCCTTTCCACCTGCTGACGTCCATCACAGCCTCACTGGAGGGCCCCTCACTCCAGCATCGCCAGCTCTTCAGTCCTTGAGCGTGTCTTTCCTGAACCCGAGTGCAAGCCTCTTACAGTGACTCGGGGTCCTTTATGTTTACAGAGGGAAGGGAACACAGGAAGATGATTCAGAGGGTTCCTGGAGACATGAAAGCATGCTTTGGCGTTTTGTTTCTGGTTTGTGTTTACTTGTTGTTGTTTTAATTTAGGAACTTAGATTGTCTTATAATGCTAAGACTTAGTTGACTTAAGTGAGGTTTTCGGAGACAGTTCTGATATTATGACAAGTTTAAGCAGAAAATGATATGATGTTGGAATTTAAAACACCGTGGGTGGTGTTGGGAAGGCCGCTCGCTGTTTTATCTTAGGGACTGTGTCTTGCTCCTTTCTTGTCTTACCACCTTCTTTTGCTCTGTTCACCTGGAACCCTCCTGTGTGGCCAGAGTTTATGAACTGGAGCAAGTTCCATACGTTTTTTTTTCCTTTATAGAAACCTGCTCAAAATTCTCTGACTTTTGAGGCACAAGTACTGTGATCCCTCGTATCACATATAATTTAATAATTGTTTATTAACAAAGTATTTTGAACTGAAGCTATTTAATGTGCTTGAAAAATGACAGCCGAACGTGGTGGGGTACGCTGGCAACCCCAGCACTAGGGAGGCTAAGACAGGAGGGTCACAGGTTCCTTGTCAGCCTCAGCCACTGGAAAGCCCTCTGTAACTTAGTGAGACTGTGTTTCAAAATAAAGAATAAATTAGGGTTGGGGGTGTAGCTCAGACATAGAATGGCCCCTGGGTCCCATCCTCAGGGAGAGAGAGAGAGAGAGAGAGAGAGAGAGAGGGAGAGGGAGAGGGAGAGAGAGAGAGAGAGAAGAGGGAATAGCATTAGCCTAATATTCTTTAAACATATTGGGAATAGGTCTTTTATATTAATTTTCAAATAATTTTATTTATGCTCAGTTTTAAAATTCTTCTGACATTTCCTATATTCAGGTGTTTAGAAAGAATAATTTGTACCTGTCACCAAACAGTTGGTTTTAAATATTTATTTATTTATTTATTTATTTATTTATTTATTTATTTTTGCAGTACTGGGGATAGAACCCAGGGGCAGTCTACCTCTGAGCTACATCCCCAGTCCTATATTTTATTCTTTATTTTGAAACATGGTCTCACTGAGTTCCAAAGGGCCTCACTAAGTAACTGAAGCTGGCTGCGAACTGCCATCCTCCTGTTTTAGCTTCCCAAGTGCTGGGAGTATAAGCATGTGCCACCATTTCCGGTTCTTATTTTTCATTTTAAAAAAAGGTCTTGCTAAGTTGCAGAGGGCCTTAAAAGTTGCTGAGGCTGGCGTCAAACTTGTGATCCTCCTATCTCAGCCTCCCAAGAACTGGAATTATAAGTGCTTGCCACCACGCCTGGCCCAAAAGTAAGATCTGATTCGTGGTTTATGAGAACAAAATCTATTCTCTCTGTTTTCAGTTTTGCTATCTGCTGATCTGCTGAAAGTAATGAGATTGTCATCAACTTAGAATAACCCTGTTTCCAAATAAGAAATAAAATCAGCCTGGGGGGGTAGCTTGCAGGTAGAATATCTCTGGGTTCAGTCTCTAGTACTACACACACACACACACTCTCTCACACAACACACGCAGACACACAGAATCTCACACATAACACATGTACACACACACGTAACAGAAACCGGTTTAAACTACGACTATTCTCAGTGCCACAGTTAACTAATTTGCATTCATTATTTCCATTACATTTTGTTGTTTTTCTAAGAAATTTGATTTCCTCATTTAGAAAATTAACGAGTAAATGAAGTTTTTATTTTCCAGGTTTTTTTAATTTTAGAAATGCTGATTTTATGACTCAACTCTTTTTGTCTTTAAAATAAAACGAACAATATATATTTCACACAGATACTGGAGGAAGGTGACCAGTGCTGTCCCCCTTACAGATGTGTAATGTCCATAACTATCTCCAATATACCTGATAATAATGTATCTTAAAAAATTATAAGCTGGTCATGGTGGTGCACGCTTCTAATCCCTGCACTTTGGAGGCTGAGACAGGAGGATCGCACAGGTTCGAAGCCAGCCTCAGCTACTGAGTGAGGCTCTCAGCAACCTAGTGAGACCCTGTTTCCAAATAAAGTAAAAAAAATAGGTCTGGGAGTATAGCCCGGAGGTAGAAAGCCTCTGGGGTTCAACCCCAGTAACACCAAAAAGTTAAATAAATAAATAAATAAATAAATAAATAAATAAATTACATTGTAAAAAATTTATACATTTACTTAGGTGAAATCAGCTTTTATTTGTCGTATGTTCTAGGTATTTTGCATAAAGGTACACATACAAACACATATACACTCAGAGATTTCTAAGTATTGCCTAGGTTTCAGTATTTAAGTATACTAAATATGTTTAAATATATTGTATTTAAATATACAAATTGCGATAAAAGCCTAGACTTAACCCAGCAGGGACCAAAGCTTGTGTTTTCTGTATTTCACATCTGCCCTTTACTTTTTGCAAATACATATCCCTGAAGCCTGGCAGTGTCAGGGACCATCTGTCTCACTCTGAGACATCCATGGGGCAGGAGACAGATGTATTTACACCTCTCGTTCAGTACCTTGAAGCAGCTCTTGGAGGAAGGAGGGCCTGTCTGCGCAACAGCTGTTGCTTATCTCCAAGATGCACATGGACAGAAGCAAAGGATGTGGTAGAAAGAATTTGGCTTCCACAGCCACCCATTCAAACATAGTCCATTTTCTGCCTTTGTAACACTGGTAGGATTGAGAAGCCCAGCTGACCACGTTGTCATGTTCTTATCACATAAAGCAATACAATCTTTTTGCAGTGTAACATTATGTCAAGGGCTACTTCACATCTTTTGCTTAAGGTTATTGTGGTAGGGACTTATTAATAGTATCTCATGGGCTTGGTTGAATTAATAAATCAAATTAGGATTGAGGCTGGGCGTGGTGGTGCACGCTTGTAATCCCAGTGTTTGGGAGGCTGAGACTGGAGGATCGTGGTTTATAGAGAGCCTCAACTACTTAGTGAGGCCCTTTGCAGCTCAGTGAGACCCTGTTTCAAAACAAAGAATAAAAAATAGGGCTGGGGTGTAGCTCGGAGGTCGAATGCCTCTGGGTTTCATCCTCAGACCCGCCCCCCCAAAAAAAAATTAGGATTGAGTTTTTAAAAAATTGTTTTCTAAGCCAGGCGTGTTTGTGCACGCTTGTAATCCCCGCACTTGGGAGGCGGAGACAGGAGGATCACACAGGTTCGAAGCCAGCCTCAGCTACTTAGTGAGCCTCTTAGCAACTTAGTGAGACCCTGTTTCCAAGTAAATTACAAAATAGGTCTGGGAGTGTAGCCAAAGGTAAAAAGCCCCTGCTTTCTACTCCCCAGTATCATTAAAAAAAAAAAAAAAAGTTTTCTAAGTAATAATACACAAAACAAATTTTATCAGTGTCAGTAATATGATTTGATTTGAATCTAAAATGGTTTGGATATACATGATTTTGTAGCATAAGCAGAGAGCAACAAATACCAGAGATTAGACTAGTTTCAAAAAATAAAAAGTATAAAAATTGAGAATAATCGCCGGGCATGGTGGCGCACGCTTGTAATCCCCGCGCTTGGGAGGCGGAGACAGGAGGATCGCGCAGGTTCAAAGCCAGCCGTGCTGGCGTAAGAGACCCTGTTTCAAAAATATAAAATAGGTCTGGGAGTGTAGCCCGGAGGAAGAAGGGCTTCCAGGAACCCCAGTACCACCAAAAAAAAAAAAAAAAGAATAATCTTTACTTCCTTGCTCTTGACTAGTTGGGAATAATCATAATTTATTCTTTTATAGTTTTTTTTTATTTGTTAAGTATAAGTAGCTTCCCACTCCCTTCTCTTCTCCCTACCTTTTCTAGTAAGTAATTGGAGCTAGATATTAGGCTCTGGAAATAGAATGATAGGAGAAGATACTGAATTAGGAATCTGAAGCCATTGTTTCTTGTGTTGGCTTTTCAGCAAATTACCTTGTGATTTCTGTGTGCCCTAGTTCATTATTTTCATCTGAAAAGAAGCTTATATATATTTATATGGATTATAATCATGGCCGAGTTCTCGTCAGTTCTTTGATCCGGTTGCCTCACTTCAAAGCCTGCCTCCCTGCTGAGGGGCCCCAAGCTAGTGGAATCCAAGCCCTGTATAGAAGACATAGACTTTGCTTTAAAAAAAAAAAAAAGGGAAGCAATTGATAGCATTTGTTTGTATGTCTCCAGATCTGTCATCACGGCCCAGTCCTCATTGAACTGGATTAGATTCAGCTTGGCTTATCTAGACATTTCAACCTGACCCCAAACCTTATAGGCTAAGTTCTCAGAATTAAGGGAGCAAGTTCTAGGAAAAGACACACCAGATACAATAGCAAATGGCGAATCCCTGCCTCCCATCCCTGTCCTGTGTAACTATTTCCTTTTTATTATTTATTTATTTATTTATTTATTTATTTATTTGGGGGGGGGTCTGGGGATGGAACCCAGGAACATGCAACCTCTGAGCTACACCCCTGCACTATTTTTTATTCTTTATTTTGAAAGAGGGTCTCAGTAAGTTGCAGAGGGCCTCACTAAGCAGCCGAGGCTCGCCACGAACCACAATCCTCTAGTCTCTGTCTCCCAAATGCTGGGATTACAAGCGTGCGCCACCACGCCTGGCTCACTATTTATTTCTTGATACAAGCTAGGTTTGAAATATTCGGTTCAAGATATAAAATAATGGACAGTATTTTCATTAGAATGTATATGCTTATGTCTACATGTGTAATATATTTACTGTAGTTAGAGTTTCCATCTTTTTTTGGTGCTAAGTAAATGGAGTACTTAAACCATACTATAGTTTATTGCATTTTACTGTAAATCTGGGGTTTTTTGGATGAAGTCTACTTTATACCATATTAAAAGTCAGCAAGCATAACGTCCTACAGAAGTTTGACATTATTTATGCTATGCTAGGCTCTTTTCTGTCACATATGGCAGAATTTTAACATTATCTATGTTTTTCTAATGAAAATCTTTTACATCTTGAGTTTGTAACTTAAATTGGCATGTCGAATATGTCTCAAATTAGACAACTGTGTTTCAGCTTCAGTTTGCCCTACAGAACGGGAGATGGAGAGGCCAAAGTACCACAGATCTCTCTGCTAGAGTGTAATTAAAATTAAATTAATGAAAGAATTAAAAGTCAAATGTGAAAATGACATGAGGAATAATTTTTTTCACCTGTAGGTGGAAAGTATGATTTCACTTCAGCTGCTACTTAAGAGAAGGCATGCACAGTGCAGAAGGCATTCCAGGGCTCATACTTATTTTTAGTGTAATGTGGCATCATTTCATTATTTTGCATGTAATGCTGTATAACTTGTTTTCTATTCAACACATTTGTTGTTGTTGTTGTTGTTGTTATTGTTATTATTATTATTATTATTATTAGAACTGGGGATTGATCCCAGGGACATTCTACCTCTGAGTTATATTCCATGGCCTATTTTATTTTTATTTGAAAGCAAAGTCTCAATAAGTTACTGAGGGCTTCATTAAGTTGCTGAGGTTGTTTCCAATCTGTGATTCTCATTTTCAGCCTCCTAAGTACTTACATACATTTATTATTCATATGTGTTCTCTTTTGCTATAGAACTTGCTGATGAAACATGATACATTGAACAAAATCGGCATTTCTAGAGTATGTGTATAGAATTCATCTCTTAAACTCCAGATAGCTTCTTTTTTTTTCTTCTCCCTCTCCCTCTCCCTCTCCCTCTCCCTCTCCCTCTCCCTCTCCCTCTCCCTCTCCCTCTCCCTCTCCCTCTCTCTCTCTCTCTTTATTTTATGTGTGTGTGGGGTGGGTGCTGGGGGTGGAACCCTCCGGGCCTATCCTCCCAGACCTGTTTTATACTTTGTTTGGAAACGGGTCTCACTAAGTTGCTGAGAGCCTCACTCGGTAGCTGAGGCTGGCTTCGATCCTGTGCGATCCTCCTGTCTCAGCCTCCCAAGCACTGGAATTAAAAGCCAGAGCCACCATTGCTCGGCTCCAGATAGCTTCTTAAGCTCTGAAGATGCTTATTATTAATGTTTAGTAATAGATTCAGATTATAGAGGGTTCGAGTATATTCATCTCAAGTATGTTTTTGCTTTTTCCTTATGTTAAAAAAAGTTGTTTGCCTTGGTTTCTACTAATAGAACCAAAGAGCTTGTGGTGTTATGTAGCTTTCAACAAAATGACCAAGAGTTTAGTGGCTTACAGAGCATGAATTGTGTGTTCCAAAGCACAGTTCTTTCCTATCTGCTGAGACAGTTCAGGAGAATGCCTTTGAGAGCAAATGGCCAGGCCATTTCCCAGTAGTCTAAAAATAATTCTCTAATAAATGGTATTCGCTTTTTAATCTCTTGACTAGTTTTTCCTAGAGATTTCATAATTGGAGTTCAGTTCTAAGTATTGAGAGTTAGGACACAATGATTAATTTTATATGGCAGGATTTTTAGGTCTGTTAAAACTTCATAGTAATTGTAGAATACAAATTCTTCAAATCCAAATATGGTGATTTGAGTTGCATATTTTAATGCAGACAGAGCACGCACTCCCGCTCAGATCCCTCTTCTTTTCTGCCCACCCTGTCCCACTCCAACACAAATCTCCAGCTGTGGACTTGGGCAGGAGGGGGAGTCCTAGGCGAAGACAGCCGGATCGTGGACTTGTACCGTGACTTCATATTTTCATTCTTTTGCTACTGAGGAAAGATTAAGCAGGCTCATTTCAAAAGAACAGCTGACACTTTCCTTACAAAGGCGGGATTACGACAGCCACTGGAATTCTTTGGACTTTGTAGATCTCCTTTCCCTTATATTCGGCTAGGGTCCAGTTTATAAGACCAGGGAAGAAGTGGGTAAACATAGGTTGAACACATGCCCGTGCACATACTCAGCCAGGTTCTCACCAACCGTGTCCTCTTGTTCAGATGTGGTGGCCAGTATACCTTTCTTCATTTGAAGTAGGGTAACTTGTAACTAATGCAAGTGGGCTCCATTGTGAGTAGTCCTATTAGTAGTAGTCCTTCATTTCTTTACTAGAGGTCTTTTACTGCAACATATTTACCATATATTTTGGCATTATTGGGCAAGGAAATATTCATGGTAACATGTTGTTATTATGCCTAGAGAGAAAAATATGGATTTTTTAAAGTGATGTATCATTTTGGGGATAACATATGTTTCCATTTTATATGCCAGAAAATTTAATCTGAGAAGAGGAGATTTACTGGCCCTGTAGGTGAAGACCAGCCGGTTGTCTTTTGAAATGTATAAATTTACAAGTTTTGTTTTATTTTTTGTTGTTTCTTGGTGTTCATAGAGAAACCTTTTAAGTTATAAAGAACAAAGTAAACACTTGAAGTTTCTTTCAAATAAAGCAGCTGTATTCTGATATTTGAGATAAGATAGGAGGATGTTCAGTGCATATACAATGTGTACTAAGTGTCTTGGGGCTGGTTGTTCTAGATTTCAAGCATTTCTACCTGAATCATTTGGAATATTTGGTTATTTAAGATGTCCTGCCTCATAAGATAAAATTAGAGATGTCGGTGCCGTGCACCCACGAACCCCTCACTTTGGAGGATTTCTAGAGGCACATGTTCACGGCTTAAGCCTTTACCTTCTGATCCTGTCTGCAGGGCATCGTGATGGTGTAAGGTTGAACACTTCATGTGCTTTCAGTTTTTAAAATTTGTATTTTTCAAAGAACAGGGTGAGCTCTAGCAAAAAAATTTTTTCCCCAGCACAGTTAATGAGTCTTGACATGAGATAAAGAAATTGTTACCAACGTTCTTTAATGAAATAAAACAAAATAAAATGCACGTTTGCTGCTGGCTGTACAGACTAGCAGCATTGACATTAGCTTATTGGAAATGCAGAATGTCAAGCCCCGTCCAGACCTGCTGTGTGAGAATGTTCATTTACCTGCATTGTGACAAAACCCAGCATTAATGTCTACAGAATGGTGAAATAGAAAATAGTAAATTTTCTTGCAAATTAAAAACACGTCCATTTAACTATTACTTCAGTCCTGTTTGTTTGTAAGTATGTGCATACTAGCTTGTACCGTAAGGTGTTTTTCTGTGGGTCCAGTTCAGAAGAGTTTAAATCCCCAGTTTGAACTGTGAGCGACGCTGTCATACCCTGGCTGTGTTCTTTGTGTTAGCCGTGCAAGAGCTAGCCTTGTGTTGTCTTGTCATCATACATAGGTTCTTTTTTTTCCTTTTGTTATCTCACTTTCCCTCCTATTTTGTTTTCTTCTAGTTATCTCTTCCATGTCTCTGTCTCTTATTTGTATCTCCAGTGCTTCAATCCTCAGATTTTACTCACTGATATGGAAACATTTTGCTCAAATTTTAATTTATAGCCAAATGTTGATTTACTGTGAAATTGATGGTAATTAGATTTTTTTTTTTTAATGTTTCAGGCTCCAGATTTGAAGAAGAAAATACTCAGGTTTTACCAATGCGCTTTGCTTTCCCAGGGTGTCGCTGTGTTGCCCAGGCTGACCTTGAATTTCCAATCTTCCTGCCTCAGTCTCCTGAGTAACTGGGGCTACATTTGTGCACCACTGTGCCTGGCCAGAATTTTTAGTAGAAATATGTGTACCGTGGAAGTCTGCCATTCTACCCCCAGTCAAATTTAAAATACGCAGTTATAGCTTTAGTTTAGTACTACAGCCTGTCCCAGTGTAGCCCAGGAAGAGGGGCTAACCTCTTGTACCACTATTAAGAAATATGCTCATTTCCTAAAATGAGACCAAAATTAGAGAAAAATCATCCTACATGTACTTAGAAGGTTTTTGACCTTTTGACCAAAATACCCAGTTCCACTTACACCCAACGAGCGGCTGGAGAAGTCTGTGCTTGGGATGGCTATGCGGCTGTGACCAGTCGCAAGCAGTGCCATCTAAAATTTCTCATCCAGTCATCTTGGGCAAATCATAAACATTCTGTGTCACACAACCACAGGTCAGATGCTTGGCATCATCAGACTATTCCATTTAATTTGTACTTTCTTTTTAAGAGCCTCGGCAGTGAATGTTCTTCTCACTTAGAAATGCTACATAGATGCTCCAGAAAAGGGATGGAAAGAGAAAATCTTAAGGCCCTAACTTTATAAAAATGAAGGGCCATGTTCCTACATATCATTGTGCTGTTGGGTTCTGTCAGACAGTATGGACCACAGAATGCAAGCAGTGATGAATCTTTAGCAAGGATTTTTATCCACACTCTATTACGGTATGATATACATGTATTTGTTCATGTTCAATGAGTTTTTCTCTAATTTTTTTGCATTTCCCCCCTTTTCCATGAAGGCCTTATCTCTTTGGAGCGGGGTGTTTTTCCATAAAAGCTCCATGGTGAGTTCCAGTTCCCACCCGCATGCCTAATTCATTTGTTCTCTGGAAAGTAACTCTGTTTTGTAATTTTGTTTTCAGTTGCATGTCCTGAGCACAGATAGATGCACCAAACTGCTAGATCATGTGTAGCTAAGACACGAATATTTATATTCAAGCTTTATTAAAGCTGTTTTTTAGTTTTGCTTCATTCTTTGAAAAAAATTTAAAAAGTCACAAATTTTATGTTAAAAATAAAATGGAAGAATTCTGTTATAATGCTGGTGAATACTATGAAGCACTGATGACACCCAAGTCTAGACCTTTGAACTGTATAGTGCTTAGAGCTAGCTATGTATCATGCTTCATGTGAGAGGACATGATTTATTTTGAAAAAGAAACATATTAAAGGTATACTGAAAATGTCATATAAAGTTTTTACTCTATTTCATTTGGTCCTAAAGGGACAACAGTGAGTTCAGTTTCGAGTAGTTTAGGTATTTAAGGAGCTTTATGATGAGGAAATACATATTTCCAATAAAATCTCCTTAATGATTATTTTGACTTATTAGCACCTATTACTCATAGCTTAATTATTTGATAATTTTTGATAGCTTCATTGAGTCCAGAGAATTTATAGAGAAGAAATATTTTATCTTTCATGCTTTTATTTAAAGATATGAAATCAGACTCTCCTGCATCTTCAATCCCAACTCAGAGACTGACTGACTATAAGATCTCTGGAAATGTTCTAAACCTTGTTTTGTGTTTTGTTTTCCTTTATCCCCTAAATGAAATAATATTTGTATCGACATTGTTGGCTCATTTTGAGATGTACATGAACTGGGATGCATGACCGGTGCCTGATAGAATAGCAGAGCCATGGTTGCTGCTCATCAAGCCCTAGTTACTGCTACTGTTGCTCCCGCACCTCTCCGTGCAAGGGGTTCGCCCATGTCTGAAGTGACCATGCTTTAAATTAGAGCAAGATTCTTGCTTTTAGGCTGGGCGTGGTGGCGCACGCTTGTGATCCCCGCATTTGGGAGGCTGAGACAGGAGGATCGAGCAGGTTCAAAGCCAGCTTCAGCTACTTAGTGAGGCTCTCAGCAAGTTTGTGAGACCCTGTTTCCAAATAAAATATAAAATAGCTCTGGAGTATAGCTCAGAGGTAGAAAAGCCCCTGGGTTCCACCCCGCGTGCGCGCGCACACACACACACACACACACACACACGATTCTTGCTTTTAAGAGCATGAGAACCAAAAGGAAGTTTTGGGAAAGGTAAGATGTATCAACTTTACTAAGTTTGGATATTGAAAAGAGGTCTGCACATATCTCTGTGGTGTTCTCATGTGGAAATCGTTCTTGCGTTCTGTCACAATGGAAAGAACGTTCTTTTCTCTCATTGACTTCAGTAGGGCATGATAGCTCACGCCTACAGTCCGAGTACTTGGGAGGCTGAGACAGGAGGATAGCAGGTTCCAGAAGAGCCTCAGGAATGTCCTGAGGCTCTCAGTAACCTAGAGAAACTGTGTTTCAAAATAAAATCCGTGTGGGAGTGTAGCTTGGAGGTAGCATTCTCCCTGGGTTCAACCTGTAGTACTGCAAAAAGTAAATCAAATAAAAATTAAAACAGCCTGGAGTCGAATAGGTGGAATGCCTCTGGGTTCAATCCCCAGTACTTGAGACAGACCCTCCAGTGTTTGTATACCACAGGAACTTCTGAAGTTTTCCTTATCATAAAAGAATTGGTGAATTAAAATCAGTCACCACACAGCGTTCCTCTGGGAAACAGCCTCCTAATGAGAAGAGAGTTCACAAAACCTGTCCTCAGAAATTCACACTAAGTATCAATCCTCTGAAAACCTGTCTTTATTCTTTGCCTGAACCAGATCTCGTCTAGAAACAAACAAGAGACACGGGTCTTACTCAGCAGCCCAGAGTGAGCCGTGGATTTTAAATGCCAAATTGGACGGCTGACAACATTTCTCCGTATACCAAACTGAGAATTAAATTCCAGCTTCGCATACATTCCCCATTCTACACACAAAGAAGAGAGCTTGGGGTTTGGTAATAAAGACTGAAGTTTTCACGTAGAACCCAAGATGGAGTAACAAATGTTGTGTGTTAAATAAGAAAAAGCCGGCTCCCTCAACAGTTTATGTGCTGCTCACAGTGAAGCCAAAGCACTTGTCAACCAGAAATGATTTGAGGTTGAAACAAGATTAAAAGAGCCAGATTAAAGAAAGGGCTGTATGAAATAGAGTCGACTTGTAAATCATGGCTGTCTTTGAGAAGACTGCTTTGTGGTTTGTTTGATGTCATCGTTAAGCCCACGAGAACCTCGTTCCTAGTCACTTACACTAGACTAAAAGTTCCCCCTTTCAAATGCGTTCCTGTACCGGGGTGCATGTTTTTTCCATTAAGATCTTAATGAAACCCCAAATTAAGGCAGCAAAATGAATATAAATTTGACAACTTCTTCCATCTTGTTTACAAGAGCTCCTTTGTTTTAATACTTTTTTCGCTATTTTTCCATGATATTTAACATTCAACTTGACGATATTTTTATTTACTCTTCTGAAGTAAAATATTATTCCAAATAAACTATTCAAAACACTTCCAGTTGTTGGACAATATATGTATTTTGGGTGAAAATGACTTTTTTTTAATCATTTCTCTTAAAAGGTAAATTTCTTCAATTTTTTTATGAGCTTCAAGTTTCAACATTTGTAGTTAGTTAAGATTCTTTTTGGTATGTCACAATTTTTATTCATTCTTTACTCTTAGCTAATGAGATTTAGTTCTTTAAATCTCCGCAGTTTCATATGAGTCAGTTTTAAAATAGTGTCTTTCTCTTTGATATCAAAATAAGCTTGTGGAAAGGCAGCTGTGCAAGCCACCCTCAGCATTTAAGTCACTTTAGACTTTTCTGACTTTCCTGATATTGCACATCCTCTGGGCTAGGTTAGGATATTTGATTTTAAGTGACTGTATAAAATAATATAAATGAATTACACATTTAAAATATTTACTTAAATATAGAAATTAATTCATATGAACTTTTAAAACTGAAGTTCGATTTTAATATTACAAACAAGTAAAAAGTATTAATCTCTCAATATACATGTATTTTAAAGCCGTTGCTATTTTTGAATTGCTTTTTAAAACACACACACACACACACACACACACACACACATCAGATGAACAGTAGGTCATTCATAGGAAAATATTCCTCACTTTTAAGTTGCTTTCAAATATGCTAAGCCTAATTTTAAAGAAAAATAAAAATTTACTTGATCAGTTTATAAAGTTTTAATTAGTATTCTGTAATGTTACTTGATTATAATATAGTTTATATAAACATATCTTGTCCTCGAGAATATTGAAATATTTTATAATTATAATTTTTAAAGATTAATATTTATATGAAGAGGAGAATCTTTTAACCTATTAAGTATACATAAATATTTTACATTTATTAGAGTAATTTGTGACAAAATAAATGCTTTTATGTAGACTAATAATATTTTTAGCTATTTAAATTATACTTCCAGTATTCTCTGAGAAGCTACTAATGTTTCAGAAAGTAAAATCGAGACTGAGAGAATACTTCTAAATTTCTTTTAAAAGTTTAATCATAGGGAAGAACTGAGTGAAAATTTCTTCAACAGGCCCTTCTACCGCTTTTTACCAGAATTCTTAAGTTAATATTGCTCCTTAGATTTAAACTTAGATATTTACTGCTCACTTCTGATTTTGCAAAGAAACTGTTCTTCTCTGTGCTGTTAGTTCTGTCCATGCGTGTGTCCATCTCACGGAGGCACCAGGCTCCATTGCTGCACACCGTGCCCTCCCCGGACCACACGTCCACCGCTTCCTGTGGTGCAGGGGGCAGCCATGCACACGGGGACCCGTGTCCAGTATTTTTAAAGCACAGACCGCTCGAGGTTTTCCCTCCTGCTAGCATTTGGGTGTGGAGGCAAAACAGGCAAGGAAATTCAATACATTAATCTGACTGGATAACATGATACAGTAAGAGTCAATGGGAAAAAGATGCAGGACTTCGGTAGCCGTTCTAGATGTTTTGCCGTTCTAGGTGTTTTTGAAATCCCAGGGATGTTAATATCCCCACACTTCCTCCGTTGGCAGCAAAGGGATTTGCAATCTATGTTTCAGTGGTTAAGCCTTTTCTCAGAAGAAATGGGGAGAATTCAACTCCTCATTTTGGAATTTAGCACCTTATTTTTTTTAGATTTGGGCCTGTTTGTATTTTTTGAAATTATTTTCTTTTGTATTAGGCTTAGTAAATAATGTGTTCTTTGACTATTATTTTATCTCATATGGCAAATGTCGGATTACAGGGTCTCTTGCCCAAAAGTTGAGCCAAATTGTAAAAATATCAAATGTGGGTTCATTGATGACACAGGATTGGGAGAAAGGGAGCTGGAGTAACGCGTAGAAAGGAATCCATCAGCAATGTCAGGAAGGCTTGCTCCCACGTTGGCTGTGTAAAAACATGGATGACGTTCACCCGTGGAGAAACTTGTGGGTACACCTCGAAGAATTATTTCTAAATTTTCAAATGTTCTTTGATAGAATTAAGACTCCTTTCAAAGGAGAAACCGATTTTGAGAGCCAGAAAGAAGAAGGCTTAATAAATATAATAGTGTTTAGGCTGGGTGTCTTGGTGCACACTTCTAATCCCAGGATTTGGGAGGTGGAGACCAGAGGATCGCAGTTCGAGGACAGCCTCAGCTACTTAGGCCCCTTGCAAGTCAGTGAGACCCTGTTTCAAAAAATAAAGAATAAAAAATTAGGGCTGGGAGGGTAACTCAGAGTTCCTGGGTTCCATCCCCAGTACCGCCAAAAAAAATGTATATACATATATATATATATATATATATTATAAAATGTTATATTTCATATATATATTCATATATATTCATATATAAATATTCATATATATATATATGCTTTTCTATAAGGATTGGGCCACCGATCTTTAAATTTATATGATTTATAAGACTATAAATTTCTATTTCATTCACATATGTATCATTTTTTAATGTATTATCTTTCAACAATAGCTTATTTTGTGATGGAAATCTTCTGGGTCTTTGTAAAAAGTTTATGTGTAGTTTGTCACTGATAAACATTAGTAGCAGTGCTACTCTGCTCTTACCCAGTGTTCTTGGACAGTTGGGTAGAATTGTAGGTTCAGGACCAGCTTCAGCAATTCAGCCAGCCTCTTGACAGTGTTTGAGATAAAAAGTTTTAAAATGGCTGGGGATGTGGCTTAAAGGTAGAATGACTCTGGGTTCAGTTCCTAGTACCAAAACAAAAACAAACAGAAAACATGAATTGGGCTTAAGTTAAGCCTTGTAACTTTAGTTTTATCACGAAGAAAGTTTATTTATTTATTTTTTTTGGTGGTGGTCCTGGGGTTCCGGGAAGCCCTTCTACCTCCGGGCTACACTCTCAGACCTATTTTTACATTTTTATTTGGAAACAGGGTCTCCTAAGCCAGCGCGCGCGGCTGGCTTAGAACCTGCACGATCCTCCTGTCTCTGCCTCCCAAGCGCGGGGATTACAAGCGTGCGCCACCACGCCCGGCTAAAGAAAGTAATTTTTAATGGCTTTCTTTTTATTTGCTTATTTCTGCTTGTTATTTCTCTTTAAGTCTTACATACATATGCATATATTTTTTTATTTCCCTTTTGCTTAAATAGCAAGTCATTCCAGATGTAGATAGACGATTGAAGAAACTCAAGAATGTGTTTACTCTTTATGTTTCAACCTCAATATATATCATTAGGGTCATTTTACAGATAGTAAGCTATTTTGAGGGATGAAATTTTCGATTCTTAATTAATCCAAACTTTGACTAATGAGATTTAGGCACTACTAGAGAAGAAATTGAAATGATGAAATGTAAGAATAAAGTAAGCATGCATTTGTTATAAAATATTCTTCCTAGGAGATAATGAGTTTTGTAGAATACCATTGTACTGATGCTTTTTCCAACATGGACTTATATGAAAATTACAGACTTGTAAGAGGTCTTTTTCTTTTTTTCTGTACTAGAAATTGACCCCACTGGCATTCTTCCTCTAAGCTACACCCCCTAGCCCTATATTTTTTTCTTTATTTTGAAATGGGTCCTCCCCAGTTTGCAGAAGGCCTCACTAAGTAGCTGAGGCTGCCTGCAAACCTACCATCCTCCTATCACAGCTTCCCAAGTAAGGGGATTACAAGTATATGCCACTACGCCTGGCTTTGTACGCAGTTTTAATTTTTGACGTGGCTTATTAGATTACCACGTGATAAACACAGAAAAAGTATTTTTGTTTGTCCATAGACTAAATTGAGCAACTATTTTTGTCTACTTATATACATATTTTAGAGGAACTATATTTCTCTTTAGAAATGGCATATTTATCACCATATGATGAAAAAACAACAAAAGTCACATGCAGTAATTTGCAATGGATTTAAATTTTTCCCCAGGAAGTTTGTTTGTACAGTGTAGTAACATTGTTCCCCAATGGTGATTTTAGTAAAAGCTCATAGTCAGAAAAATTTTCTCCTTGTCCCCCAGCCTCCCCAAGCTCCTAGGGATAATAAATGACCCATGGCACTTCAAATATCCCAGGTAGAGGAACTTGGCAGTTCAGAAATAGCAGTTCAGGGAGGGAGAGGAAAGACTGAAGGGAAACATACGTTCTGAGGTAATGCAATAGCACCCTATCAAGATGGAACATTCTGGAAGCAGTGGCCTAGATCTATGAGGAGCGTGTCCGGTGGCTCAGGTCTTATTTTCTGGATGTAGGTTATTGTAGCTGTGTCAAGTACAGCCACAAAAAAGAAACACTGTAGAACCAGATTCATTTCATCATTGGAAAACTTTTTGTTTTTAAAACTGATGCCGTTATTCTAGACAGGGGGGAGTGGCGCACGCTCATAATCCCAGCATTAGGGAGGCCGAGACAGGAGGATCTGGGTTCGTGGCCAGCCTCACCTACTTAGGCCCTTTCCAACTCAGTGAGACCTTGTTTCAAAATAAAGAATTAAAAAAAAAAAATAGGGCTGAGGGTGTAGCTTGGGGGTAGAATGCCCCTGGGTTCCATCCCCAGTAACACACACACACACACACACACACACACACACACACACACACACAGCATTATTCTACCCTCCCTGAAGGTCTGACTGTCACTGGTGTTGGTGTTTCAAGCGTGAGTGTGGCTATTTGGAGGGAGACGTGGAGCATGTAGTAAATGTTCGTGATGGAAAGGAGAAGTTTTTCAAGTATAGCAGTGTGTATTACCATAGACCTGAAGGGCGAGTGGGGACCAGGATAGTAGCTTTCAATGGAGACCTTTTATTTTTTTTAAAAGAAACCTCAGGAAATAAGATATCTGAGATTATATTTTAAGTATTATAGGAAGTGGGCAAGTGAGATTGCCCGTGGAGTTTTTTTTTTTGAAGATTAGGTGATGGCTGTGGGCTCTATAGAGTATTGTTTATTGAATATTGTTATGTGGGAATGCACCAACCTGGAAAACTTACTGGGCTTTATCAAAGGCAGTGGTTCTCAGATTGAGTAAACATCAGTATTTACTTGGTTGGACAGTAGCCCCATGTTTCTGGTTTAGTAAATCTAGGATGGACGGCTAATCAGTATTAGCCTGCAAGTCTCAAAATTTCACAGAAGGCATTACTAGATAGGGAACAGACTTTAAGAACAAATACAATTCTTAAGATCAGCCTACAGGGTAGATATGACCATTTCTATTTTACATTTTGCAAGTGTTAGCTGTGAGAGGTTACGTTAACCCAAAGCCACCTGCAACACTGGAATTCAAAATTAGGCTTACCCACTTCTAGAAGCCAGTCTCTTTCTTTCCCGCCATACTCTATTAAAAGGTGAAGGGGTAAAGTGAAACAGTGAGAAGGCAGTGTTTGACTTAGGGAGCTGCCATGCAGGGCAGACTACCAGAACTCTGGTATTCATTGAATCCCATCACGGCCGAGATCTTCACCAATAACCAGCAAGGAGATTTTTCTAGTCTGTGAATTGGAGAAAATAAGTTATCTAAGGAGGTTAGCAAATCTTCTTTTCAGCTTTGGGGAAGACCTTGACAAGTCCAAAAAGAACAGAAATAGAGGATTTGAAAGAAGATCAAAGTTGATACTGGAATTTAGGACAGAAAAATTTCCTTGTGGAAAATAGGAAAGCTGTGTCCTTAAACATAGAATAAGACATTGTTATGCTTGAGAGGCTATTAATATCGAGCTCTGACTTGGCCTTTTCCCCAAACAAAAATAGATGTAGCCGGGCGTGGTGGCGCACGCTTGTAATCCCCGCGCTTGGGAGGCACAGACAGGAGGATCGCGCAGGTTCGAAGCTAGCCGTGTGCACTGGCTTAGGAGACCCTGTCTCCAAAATGAAAATGTAAAAATAGGTCTGTTAGTGTAGCCCAAAGGTAGAAGGGCTTCCAGGAACCCCAGTACCACCAAAAAAAAAAAAAAAAAAAAAAATAGATGTAGTATTTTTCACAATTCCAAGACAAAAAGAAACAGCTATGAAGATCACCGAATCTAACTGAAAGAGATTATTAGGTCTTCTCTTACGTGATCTACCTCTACAGAGAACTGTGGCTGAGAGCATTTTCCAGCCGTCATTCTACACTGTGCCCTGTGCATACCCGCTGTCTCCTTCACCTGGACTGTTCATCCCATGTCTTCATATATGGAAATGAAATGACAACTTGTTTTATTATTGGGAGCTTTTTATGCTGGTATTTGTGTTCTGTCTTGAAATCTCCAGGGAAATGTTATCTATTTGAAACATCACCTGGCTTGGATTTCACCAGCACATACTTAAAAATAATAATTATTATTACTACTACTATTATTACTATCATTATTGGCTTTGTGTTTGAGATACATCTTGCTATGTTGCCCAGCCCGACTTTGAACTCATGGGCTCAAGCAATCCTCCCGCCTCAGCCGCCCAAGTTGTTGGGAGTGTAGGTGTGTGCCACAGCAACAGTATAAGTTTTTTCCCCCATGTTTTTAAAAGAAATTTTGTTTCATTGGTCTTAGAAATTGCTCTGTTGACAAGACTTTGTAACTTTCAACTCATTTTAATCTTAATTTTACTCCCAAGCATAGTCTCAGGTCACCAGTTACTACTAAAAGCAAAATGCATGTCCATGTTGTAATCTTTTAACCTTTGGGGTGGAACTCACAGGATAACTTTTATCTAGGAGACTGTCATTGCACTGTAATAATTTTTTTCAAATGTCATTTTATTTTTTAAGCAAAGTCAAACCACCTCCACAAATTTCACCCAGCAAGTCAGTGGGCGGAGAGTTTTGTGTGGCTGCTGTCTTTGGGACCTCCAGGTCATGGTTTGCAAATAACGCAGGTCTAAAAAGAGAAAAAGGTACGTATTTTTACTGAAAACTTTTTTGCTTCTTAAAGAAAATTGATAGTAGTTCCCTAGAATAGTATTGTATCAAATAGTATTTTAGTTTCTACCAAAAACAAACAAAAAAAAGCTTTATTCAGCTTTTTTTCTGTGTCTCTTTCAACTTTTTTTCACGTGTCTTTAACACTAATCACGAAGGAAAACTATTCTCTCATGTAAGGGTGAAGTGTGTTTCTCACTGAATGATTTCGGCTAATTTTGTTGTGATAATGTCCAGGTGATTCCAGTAACTGTTAATTCCATACCCAGTCTATAACTTTTACATTTTTACAGTCTGCTTTCACACCTTGTCCCTGAAGTGTGAAGAAAAAAAAAACCAACATATTTTGTTGTTGAGGAACTTGAAATAAGCAAGGTTAAGTAGGTTAGCTAGAAACTCTTACTTAGTAGGTGACAGAGTTTGAAGCCATGTTTTCTAATGATAAATCTTGACTTAAGACTTAATTGTGGGAACAATTCTGCCATGTGTTCTATCTTAAAAAGCCTGGGACTGAGAAACACGGGTTAACTTTGGTTATTACCATTCTCCTTTTCATTAATGTAGTTTGTGTGTGTGTGGAGGTGGGGGATTGAACCCAGAGGCATTTTACCTCCCACCTCAACCCCAAGCCCTATTTTATTTCTTTACTTGGAAACAGAGCCTCACTAAATTGCAGAGAACCTACTGTATTGCTGCCACTGGCCCAGACCTGCAATCCTCCTGTCTCAGCCTCCTAAGTACTAGGATTATAGGAGTGTACCACTACCTCTGGCTTCATTACGTTTTTAATTCCTGCTTTGATCACCAGGATCATTATCCAAGATGTTTTTAGAATATTTTATTATATGATTCCCTTTTGTCTCTGTATTATAGAAAATGCCCATTTTTATAGAACAAGTAGGAATGTTATGTTTTCCCCATTATTTTAGTATTATTAAATTAGGTCGCTCACTGCGTTGGCCCTGGAGCATGCCCGGCGAGTTCCGCAGGGCATATTGTTGTTGGCAGAATGGCCCTCCTCTGCACTCAACACTGGCAGCCAGACATCAGCCCTTTCCCTCCTTATCGCCTTTCAGTGACCCTTTTGCTAGTAATAGGATCTCGGGCGCAGCAGGTTCCTTACCTAAGTGGGGAGGATACTGTGGAGGACACAGCTTTCCATTTCCTTATCCCATCTTTATTTTTTTGTTACCTCCTTAGGTTTAGTGATGCTATCGGCTGGACTTTTTGTTAGTCTTTGAAAACGTCTGTGAAGCTCGATTTCAAATGCTTCTCCCTTCTGTTCTAATTACCCTTTTAACTCGCTGCTCCTTTATGTCCCACTGGCTGGTCATTAGCCATTTTCTCAAATCAGCTGTAATTGATTCGCCTGACACAGTGATAAGATGACCCACCCAGCATTCATGAGTGATTTTATATGCTCTTTGGTTTACTTGAAACCCTGAAATCGAGCACTGAACCTGTTCAGGCAGTGGGGACATGTGTATTCCTTAGAAAGTCACTTGATTAGATCCATATTTAGTCCCTGACTTCTCCATGCCCGCCTGACCTTCGCTAACCATGGCAGCTCATGACCCTACTGAGAGGAAATCGGGGAGGATTTTAGTGAGGTGGATGCGTGCGCGTGTGTGTACACGTTTTTAATACATAGGATTTTTTCCCCTCACAGTTTCAGGTTTATAGTTTCTCTGTTTTAGAGAGAAATTTCATAGCGTCCTGTTCCACACATGCACAGCCTCCTCTGTTCTACACGCCCCCGCCATCAGAGCACGACGTTTGTTTCAGTCGATAAACAAACTTTGACACCTCATGTTTTTGTTTGTTTTTTTTCCCCTGAAACTTAATTTTTCTGAGAAAACTTTAAGAGAAACTAGGCTGTTTTAGGCATATAAATGGCCATACCTGCACTTAAATTGGTATGTCCAATGTAAAACCAAATCTTTTTTTTTTTTTTTTTTTTTTGGTGGTACTGGGGTTCCTGGAAGCCCTTCTACCTCTGGGCTACACTCCCAGACCTATTTTCACATTTTTATATGGAAGCAGGGTCTCCTAAGCCAGCACACGCGGCTGGCTTCGAACCTGCGCGATCCTCCTGTCTCCGCCTCCCAAGCGTGGGGATTACAAGCGTGCGCCACCACGCCCGGCAAAACCAAATCTTATTACATAGATTATTTTTTTTTTCACTAAGTTTTTCCAGGTCACACCTGGTGCCATTTTTTTTTTCTTCTTCTTCTTCTTCTTCTTCTTCTTCTTCTTCTTCTTCTTCTTCTCCTTCTCCTTCTCCTTCTCCTTCTCCTTCTCCTTCTCCTTCTCCTTCTCCTTCTCCTTCTTCTTCTTCTTCTGTACTGGGGATGGAACCCAGAGGCTTTCTACCTCCAGGCTATACTCCCAGCCTCTATTTTTTAAAATACTGTGGGACAGTGACATGCTAGACAAAAAATACTATGAAATATTTTTAAAGTATATAACAATTCAGAACCTAGTTGTATTGTTCTTGAAGTAAGTTATCTTATGTGAAACCATCGTGATAGCTTAGATTTATCCTTTCTCTGTAGTACTTGAAATTGAATCCCGAGGACTTCTACCTTTGAGCCACAGCCCCAGCCCTTTTCAGTTATTGTTTTGAAACAAATTTTCCGTAAGTTGCTGAGAGCCTTGCTAAATTGTCTTCGAACCTTGTGGCATGCACCACCAAGCCCTAATTGGATTTCCACTTTTATTAGTTACTTAACAGAGTCTCCTTGGCAGCAAAGAGCTATCAGCATCTGCTGAAATTCTTGCCTTTGCCTTGGCTCTCAGCAGCTCTGGAGTGGGCCCGAGAGTTGTAACCGTGATGCTGTTCCCTCTGTGCCCTCGTGATAGATCCAGCTCCTCTTTATCTGCTTATAGATCAGTCCAAGCAAGTCGTCTGTGAATCTCTCTACATCATCAGTTGCTATGGCACCTTAGTGGAACACGTGATGGAGCCCCGACCCCTCAGCACTGCCCCGAAGATTAGTGACGACACACCACTGGAAATGGTGACATCGCCTCGAGCCAGCTGGACTCTGGTTAGGTAGTGTCTGCATTCGCTCATTCTTTCCTTCCACAGCGTTTTTGAGGTTTGAGAGCTTAAAATTGTATAATTTATGTTTTGACATATGCACGCAGTTATGAAGTCCTCAGCACAGCTTGCACAATCAATCATACCCGAAAGCACGTTTGCATCCATTCATTATCTCTCCTGTGGCCCTTGTTGTCACAGAGCTCGTATGTAAATGGAATCATGAATTGCCTGGCTTCTTTCTTCTGGTGAAACTATAATTTGTGTCTTTCTTTTTTTATTTTCGTGGTACTGGAGATTGAATTTGGGGGCATTTTATTTCTGAGCTACACTCCCATTTCTATTTCATTTTTATTTTGAAACAGAGTCTCACTAGGTTCATGAGAATCTCTCTACTTGAGACTTTCCTTGAACCTACGATCCTCCTGTCTCAACCTCCCAAGTACTGCATGCTTGTTTGTTTTGTTTTGTTTGGTTTGGTTTCTGATACTGGGGATTAAACTCAGAGGCATTCTGCCTCCAAGCTATACCCCTAGTCCCTTTTTATATATTTGTTTGTTTATTTTTTCTAGTAATGGTGATTGAGCCCAGGGTCATTCTACCTCCAAGCTACACCTCTACCCCTACTAGGATCACAGGTGTGCACCTGGGTTGTCTTTATTTATTCCATCTCTCCACCCACATCTGGCTTATACATCCCTGCTCTTATAATCTTTTTTTTTGGGGGGGGGGTTGGTAGT
The DNA here is from genome assembly GCF_963383645.1 of Muscardinus avellanarius. Taxonomy (NCBI): domain Eukaryota; kingdom Metazoa; phylum Chordata; class Mammalia; order Rodentia; family Gliridae; genus Muscardinus; species Muscardinus avellanarius. The sequence goes on from NC_137802.1 coordinate 34,602,136, forward strand.
AGGGATTGAACCCAAGGGGGCCCTACCTCCATGCTACACCCTCAGCCCTATGTTTTTTGTTTGTTTGTTTTTGTTTTCAGTACTGGGGATTGAACCCAAAGGCATTCCACCTCCAAGCTGCACCTCCAATCCTTTTTTTTTTTTTTTTTTTTTTTTTAATTTTGAAGCAGGTTCTCACTATTTTGCAGAGGGCCTCACTAAGTAACTGAGGCTGGCCACAAACCTGCGATCCTCTTGTCTCAGCCTCCCAAGTACTAGGATTGCAAGTATGTGCCACCATGCCCAGCTTTTTATTTTTTATTTTTAAACAGGGTCTAGCTAAGTTGCTGAGGCTGGCCTTGAACCTGGGATCCTCCTGTCTCAGCCTCATGTATTAGGATTATAGGTGTGTGCCACCATGCCAGGCCTGTGACTTTTTCTTTGCCAAATATTTTATATACAGTACAATGCAGACATTGAAAGTGGTTCCATAGGCTTGTGCTCCCATCCCTAACCTCAGTTCTTTTCACCATATGAAGTAGCCAGTACCAGGCATTCTGCATTTCCCCCTAAGCCTTTAGCTCTAGCAAGTTGTCAATTTACTTTCTGTCTTTATGGATTTGCTATGCTGGTTATTCAGTAATAATAGAATCATATAATACACCACCTTTTCTGTCTGGCTTCCTTCACTTAGCATGTTTTCAAGCGCCATCCGTGTTTGTCCGTGTTGTCAGAACTTCATTCCTTTTTATAGCATGCTATATTCCATTATATGTACATACCACATTTGGTCCATTCACTCAGGAGTTGGTGGACTTTTCTACTGAAAATTCTAGCTATCATTAATAAGAGTACTATGAACACAGTGCCACATATGTGCATGGATGTATATCTTGAAATGTGCCTCCATTTTTACTCTTTGCCTTTACAGTATCCTTTGACTTACACTGTGCTTCCCCTGTTTGCAGTCTCGTGCTCACTGAAAGTAGTGAGTAGCATTGAGACAGTATTAGGGGAAAAGAACCTAATAGAAATAGATCTGAAGTCTTCCTCTAAAGTGAGCCCCCAAGATACAGCGGTTAAACACTGTAGAAATGCCTAGTAAGAATCAAGAGTCCATCTCAAAAGCATAATGATTAGACTCTTTAGAAGATAACACAACGAGGGCAAAATGAAACCTGGAAATAAAACCTGCTCAATACAGTGCATTGTCTGGGAGAGAAAAAAATTGCTCCTGACATGTATGAAAGGAAAGAGACAAAAATGGATATGAAAATGACTCCTTTCCTTTTGACATTTTAAAATATTCTCCTATTGATTTTTGGAGGCTCCAGCATTCTCTGCTACTCCTTCACTGGCTGGATTGATCTGATCAATATCTGATTTATCCAGCTTAGTCAGAATTGGGCTGGACTCATTAAGACTACAGCAGCATCCTCCTTGAAGTACTGGCTTACTTTGAACTTCAGCTCTTAATTAGATCTATCAGGAGTCATCTAGCCCGGCGTGGTGGCGCACGCTTGTAATCCCTGCGCTTGGGAGGGGGAGACTGGAGGATCGCGCAGGTTCGAAGCCAGCCTTGCTGGCTTAGGAGACCCTGTTTCCAAATAAAAATATAAAATAGGTGTGGAGTGTAGCCCAGAGGTAGAAGGGTTCCATCCCCAGTACCAAAAAACAACAACAAAAAAAGTAATCTGTTCACACAGCTGTGGTTTTTTAAAAAATGTTTTATTGCCACATTATAGCCTCACATAATGTAGTTCATGATTTTTTTTTTTTTTTTTTGGTGATACAGGGGTTCCTGGAAGCCCTTCTACCTCCAGTCTACACTCCCAGACCTATTTTATATTTTTATTTGGAAACATGGTCTCTTAAACCAGCGAGGCTGGCTTTGAACCTGTGCGATCCTCCTGTCTCCGCCTCCCAAACGCGGGGATTACAAGCGTGCGCCACCACGCCCAGCATAGTTCATGATTTTTTAAAATACCATTTTTACCTGCCTCCTTTCATATTAAAATATACACATATTGTAAGAAGAGAGGTCTAAAACACCGGTTAGAAATTCCGCTGGCACTCTGTAGTCATGGCATTTAATAACTTCTCCCTCTCTATTCTGTCTTCTGAATGTCTTGTCTCTCCTCGTGGACAGTCTCACCCTGGTAAGGCAGTATCAGTGGCATGGCAGTTCCATGACACATTGCCACTTTTCAGTTCTTTTTAAGTAAGTGGCCATGTGTTTCAGATTTTAGCACATTTAATTATTACAGGTTCATTTGAATGATCACAAAGAGAGAGTGGTTTTATTTTTTGTGTGTGTTATACTGGGGGTGGAACTCAAGGGTTTTCTACCTCTGGGCTATACTCCCAGACCTATTTTATACTTTATTTGGAAACAGGGTCTCACTAAGTTGCTGAGAGCCTCACTTCGAACCTGCGCGATCCTCCTGTCTCAGCCTCCCAAGAGCGGGGATCACAAGCGTGCGCCACCACGCCTGGCTTTAGAGTGGTTTGCTATCAGTGTTTGTGAGAGATGTGGTGACTTACATTCTATTTGCTAAACTTAAATATGAATATTCTTCTTTGTTCTCAGAACACCTCAGTGGAATGAATTGCAACCACCATTTAATGCAAACCACCCTCTGCTCCTCGCGGCCGACGCCGTGCAGTATTACCAGTTCCTGCTCGCTGGCCGTGAGTGTTCTGATTGGCGTTTTCTTCTGCCATGTGGTTTTGTCATATCTTGTCTTAAAATGCTGACTCTTAGAGTATACATGCACCTTAGCCTGAGTCCCTAGCACATAGCCTTAAACAGAGTGAGGCAGGCATTTAATACAATTGTAATCAAACCTAAGAACAGGTGTAGTATGACTCTTATCTCCTCTGTTCTCCATCCCTGAATTATACCCCTCCAACAGTAGCCATTATGGTGATAAGAAGTACTTGGTGGGCTTTAGAGAAGTATTATGCAATAGCTGGGTGTGGTGTATGTGCCTGTCATCCCAGTACTTGGGAGGCTAAGACAGGAGGACCAGTGGCTTGAGCCCAGCATTCGCAGCTTAGGGAGACTCTCAGCTCCCTAGCAAGACTCTATTTCAAAAACAAAACAAGAACTGAGGGGTATAACTTGGAAGTGTAGTATCTCTGGGTTCCTTCCCCAGTACCACAGTAAATACATACATAGCCAAAATGCAAGGATAGTAAGATATAATGAACACTTTGAAAGCTTTCAGTCTGCTTCTAAAAAGACAAAAAAAAAGTACTTCACACTGTTAAAACTATGACAGCTTGTTTTTCTTTCTGTAGAATTTTATCTGCAACAACATGATGATTTCATCTCTTTAAGGTTGTTTTGTTTTTGCATTGCTTAGACTCAACCCCAGGGACTTGCACATGCTATACGAGCTGCCCTGTGCATCTGAGCTAGTTAGCGCGCATGTCTCAGCCCTAATATTTGTAGAGACTGAACAGGGTCACCACGTTTGGTATATAGAATTTTTTTTTAATATGGGAGGCATGAAAAGACAATTCATTATTTATTATCTGGTTTGTGTTCATAGAATTACAAATTCTTTACAATTATAATTCAATTTTGTAGAATGGGCTGAATCCTAATTTAACTTGATGGCTTTAAGTGCTGCATGTTTTTAAGAAACTTCCTAAAAATTGACATTGACATGTTTTTAATTGAGTTTTGTTGATCCCAACTCATTATCTTGCCTATTGTATTATGTAAAGAATCCTCAACTATTTTATTTCATTTTTATAATGTGTCACATGGTGGAATTAGAAAAAATTTTTTATAAACTTTGTTCTTCAGTTTTGAAACTCTACAACTGTAATAAATAGTTGGCAGTCCTGCTAACTCATACATGATTCTTATATGTTTGTAGTCACCAAGTGCCTACTATGTGTTAGGCACTTGCAATTTAAAGGTGTGTAGTGTATTATTTCTGTCTTCAGTCAGTTCACTATCTAATTCTAGAGACTGATATTTATTTATTTATTTATTTATTTATTTATTTATGGTGGTACTTTGGTGCCTGGAAACCCTTTTACCTCAGGGCTACGCTCCCAGACCTATTTTATATATTTTAAATTTGGAAACAGGGTCTCTTCAGCCAGTGAGGCTGGCTCCGAACCAGCGTGATCCTCCTGTCTCCGCCTCCCAAGCGCGGGGATTACAAGCGTGCGCCACCACACCCAGCCTAGAGACTGATATTTAATAAGTGAGTATAATGCAATGGGAGAATCAGGCATGGTGATGCACACCTGTCATCCCAGTACTGGGGAAGCTGAACAAAGGAGAATTGCATGTTCGAAACCAGCCTCAGCACACTAGCAAGACTGTCAGGAATCTAGTGAGACTCTGTTTCCAAACCAGAATAAAAAAGTTCTGGGGATGGAGCTTGGAGGTAGAATGCCCCTGGGTCCATCTCCAGTAACACACGCACACGCGCGCGCGCGCACGCGCACACACACACACACACACTGCACTGGGGCATGTTTGTCATGGAAGTTTATATAGTGCAGCAACACAAGTTGCCACAGCCCTCACAGAGGGTAAAATGTAAGTGTTTTTAAAGATTCATCCAAGAGGCAGAGTCCACAGAAATTCATAGTTCTAGCATTGTATATTTGTTTGTTTTGTACTGGGTATTGAACCCAGAAGCATTCTATATCTGAACTCTGCCCTCAAATCTTTTAAATTTTTAAAAAAATTTGAGACAGATTCTTGCTAAGACACTATGTGCTTTCAGCAATCAGAGACCCTGATTCAAACTTAAAATAATAAGAGTATTTTATTGAGAGTCTGGACATGACAGTATATTACTTGACTGTACCTATTAAATATGCAAAAAGTGGGCAATTGTATCAGAGGAATAAAAATTGGTAGAGGCAGTACTGGCGCCAGTTGCAAGTTACTGCCTTTGCCTCATTCACAAGAGGCTCTAGCCTTCTCTCAAGTCCCCTCGTGAAAGGGGACCTACCTGTTACCACACAGGTACCAGGGAGCCTTTTTCATTGCTGATGATTTACATATCCCTATTCAAAATCCTGGTGGGCAGGAGTGTGGCTTAGCAAGAGTACTTGAGTAGCCTGGGGGAGGCCCTGCATTCCATCCCCAGCAATGCAAAAATACTAAAGAAAAGAAAACCTGTTATTTCCAACTTTAGCCCCTTGATATATATATCTTTCTAGGCCTGCATTCAAATCTGTCTCCATAGAGCACTCCAGAACTCCAATGGCAACTTCATAAATGTTGCAAGCATTTTTCATCTACTTTTTTTTTTTGGATCCGTAGATCGTGTGAAACGGACTTGTACAAACGGCAGACATTTTAATTATAGTAAACAAAGAATATAAATGGAAATAGGAAAGCGACTCTTTCTCAGGGAAAGAGCGCAGGTGAGCAGGATGTTTAACAGGGCATCCCCATTGCTTCCCAGCCCTGTAACCATCGGAAATACCCTCCTGGTTGATAAACAGTTCTGGATGTGTGGGGAAAGGATGACTAGTGGGCCTGGCGTGGTGGCATATGCTTCTAACCAACTCAGTGAGATCCTGTTTCAAAACTAAGAATAAAAAGTAGGGCTCAGGGTGTAGCTTGGAGGTAGAATGCTTGGAGGTTCTATTCCCATTAACACACACACACACACACACACACACACACACACACACACACACACACACACACAATGGTTACGGGAGAAGGAAAGGAACACCTGTTCTAGACACAGACAGGTCTAAAAAATATTAAAAGCCAAATTGTATATTCTTCCTTAAAGCAACATTTCCTCCCTGTATTAACTGAATAGAGTGGCCATAACCGAGTGATGTGTAGTGAGGAGTTCTAGTGTCATACTGGATCGTACTAGAATGGTCAGTACAGAAGTCACGCCCGGCTTAGAAGTGACTTTTTTTTTTAAATTGGTGCATTGTAGTCATATATCATTCACATTGGAGTACAAGACTTGAGAGGATATACAAGCACATATCATCCAATCAGCCCTCATCCAGCCCCCATCCCATTCCCTCCCCCTCCCTCAATCCCATGCTTGTTTGGTGATTAACTTTCATATATTTGTTTATGTACTTCCTGCATTTTAAAGAGGCTCCGTCCTCCACTATTCCATACCCTCTGATTGGTCACATTAGTTGCTTCACTATAGGGCCCTTTCTATAGCTCAACCTCTTCCTGTTGATTAGGGGAAGCATCTGATTTATATTTTCTGTGATATTTCTCTGTGCATGCCGCATTGCAAGTACCGATCCCACTCTTGACGGTCCCAGTAGTGGCCTGGCTACCCAGTGGACTGATCCAGACCTCGCTGGCTCAAGCAGCGGCCTTGCCTCATGGGAGGCCCCAATTCTGGTCTCGCTGGCCCCAACACCAGCCTAACCCCTCAGCTGGCTCTGATCCTGGCCTTGGAGGCCGCAGTAGTGGCCTTGCCTCACGGCAGGCTCTGATGCCAGCCAATGGCCCCAGCACTGGCCTAACCCCTCGGCAGGCTCCTATCCTGGCCTCGGAGGCCCCAGCACCGGCCTAGCCTCACGGCAGGCTCCAATGCCAGCCTCGCTGGCCCCAGCACCGGCCTAACCCCTCGGCAGTCTCTGATGGCAGTCTCCGATCCCGGCCTCGGAGGCCCCAGCCCCTAGAAGTGACTTTTTAGTGAGTCTTTTGAACACGTTAAATCACCATTTCACAAGGTTAAAAAAGTCTAATGTCAGCCATTTTTATGGCTCAAATTAGTAGATTAGGTAATACTTATTTCAGTAAAAGATAAAATTTGAGAACCTATTATCCAAAATATATTTTGTCAGCCATGTGTGCTGGCGCATGCTTGTAATCCCAGTGCTTAGGAGGCTAAAACAGGAAATTGACAGGTTTGCGATAAGCCTCAGCTACATAGTAAGTTCCTCTCCAACTTAGTGAGACCCTATTTTAAAATTAAGAATAATAGCCGGGCATGGTGGTGCATGCTTGTAATCCCCGTGCTTGGGAGGTGGAGACAGGAGGATTGTGCAGGTTCGGAGCCAGCCTCACCCCTGTTTCTAAATAAAAATGTAAGCCAGGTGTGGTGGTGCACGCTTGTAATCCCCGCACTTGGGAGGCTGAGACAGGAGGATCACACGGGTTTGAAGCCAGCCTCAGCTACTTAGTGAGGCTTTCAGCAATTTAGCGAGACCCTGTTTCCAAATAAAATATAAAAAAGGTCTGGGAGTATAGCCCGGAGGTAGAAAGCTTCTGGTTCTACCCCTAGTACCACCAATAAAATAAAATAAGAAAGAAAGAGGTCTGGAGTGTAGCCCAGAGGTAGAAGGGTTTCCAGAAACCCCAGCACCACCAAAATAAATAAATAAATAAATAAATAAATAAATAAATAAATAAATAAATAAAAAAAAATTAAGAATAATAAAAAAAAATAGGGCTGGGGTTGTGACGCAAAGGTAGAATGCCTCTAAGTTCCATCCCTGGCACTGCAAAAGAAAACAAAATAAGACAAAATTAATCTTAACCTTGAACATAAAAACTTGGGGGATAGCTTATTAAAAGATACACTATGTGTGTGTGCATATACGTGTTACTGGGGATTGAATCCCATTCGACATCCTCTGTGCTATACCCCAGCCCTATTCTATATTTATTTATTTATTTATTTATTTATTTATTTATTTATGTACTCGGGATTGAACCCAGGGATATTTGACCTCCAAGCTACACCCCCAGCCCTGTTTTTTCTTCTTTATTTTGAAACACAGTCTCACTAAGTAGCTAAGACTGAGCATGAACCTGAGATCCTCCTGTCTCAGCTTCCCCAGTACTGGGATTCCATGAGTATGCCGCCACACCCGGTTCTATTTTAGTTTTTATTTTGAAACGGGATCTCAATAACTTGCCGAGTACTTCACTAAGTTGCCGAGGCTCTAAAACCTGGGATTTTCCTGTTTCAACTTCCCAAATACTGAGGTTGTAAGTGTGAGCCATTATGCTCAGCTTTAATATTTTATTTTACTCTTTGAAATAAAAATGATATACTCTAGTTACCTTTTCTAACCAAGGAATTTTGTGGAAATGTATTCTTTTGCCAGAAACGAAGCTGAACCTTAGAACAGACCAGTAAATATCAATCAGTTAGAATCTTTGTGTGTGTGGCATTGGGAATGGAACCCAGGGGCATTCTACCTCCGAGCTACACCTCCAGCCCTATTTTTTGTTATTCTTTATTTTGAAACAGGGTCTCACTGAGTTGCAAAGGCCTCACTAAGTAGCTGAGGCTGTCCTCGAACCAGGATCCTCCTGTCTCAGCTTCCTGAATGCTGGGATTACAAGTGTGCGCCACCACACCTGGCTGAATCTCTTTTAAAAGTAGACAATAATGTTTTCTGTAGTTGTATTTCAACCTTCCAAATTGTAAATTAAAAGCTGAGTTTACTGAGTTGATTTGCAAAAGTATTTGTTTAGAGGAAAAATAACATTTCCTCCTTTAAGGTAATTTTACCACAGCAGTATTTTTTTTTTTTTTTTTTTCGGTACTGGAGATGGAACCCAGGGCATTCTACCTTTGAGCTACACCCCCAGCCCTATTATTTTATTCTTCATTTTGAAACAGTGTCTCACTGAGTTGCAAAGGCCTCACAAAGCAATATTTTAAAGTTGCTGATGTTAAGTAGTTTTGTGTGGGAATTGCGTGTCAGACTTGAATTTCTTTCTTAGATAATCCATGGGTATGTGATTCCATGTGAATTCAGAGTTCACAGAAAACATGATAAAGATTAGAGGTTGTTTTAAGTTGAATAGATTCAAACCAGAGTATATTCATATCTTTCAATATTACATGTTTAAAAACAGAGTTTTATCTACATGCCACACATTTGATGATTCTCAAAAAATTATGTCAAATGAAAAAGCCAGCATTAAAATCTGGCATAGTTTTATGATTATATTATTTCTATTTTATTCTGGAATCAGCAAAATTATTGGGATAAGTAACAGATTAGTGGTGTTCACGGCAAAGTTAGGTATCAGATGGACTACATAGGGACAAGGTTTGTAAATAGTACACAGTTGGGCCTTGTGGTACCGGGACAGTTTTGTATCTTGATTATGTTGGTCACAAAAATTTAGATATATTGCAAAATTGAATAGATCCCACTTCCATGAAATGGATGTGTTATAATACCATTTACATCAAATTGCTGGCATCTGAATTGGACCAAGGGCAGTTTCCTAGTGTTGTGAGTGATCATGTTCCAGAACTTCACTAAGATAGTGCACAACTCCTTGTGACTCTAAAGCCACTTCTAAATAAGAGCTCTAAAGAAGCACAGGACACTGTGAGATGGGACTAAATCGGTACTGAGGGAAACTCATGAAGCTAAATGCCTGTGTTACAAAAAGGAAAAGTCCGAAACCAGTGACAAGCTTCCACATTGCAAAACTAGGAAATGCACACCACACGTATAATTGCAGCTACTTGAGAGACTGAGGCAGAGTGATCACAAGTTCAAGGCCAGCCTGGGCAACTTAGGGAAACCTATCAAAATTAATTTTAAGGAAAAAAAAGAGGTGGAGATATAACTTAGAAGGCAGAACACTCCTGGGATCAATCCTCAGTACCAGAAAAATAAAACATTTCAGAATGTGTATCAGTGAGCTTGAACACGTCAAATCAATAGAGAAAATCCAGTGGAACCATGATGTATTTTCTTTTCTTTGCAATTTGTGAGATTATCTTTTCTGCATGCTTACATTTTTTATCAAATTTAGAATTTCATCTAGTTTTATTTTTAAGTTTTTGTTATTTCTATTTTCTCTTTGACACTATATTTATGTTGACCACTTCATACTCATTTAGCTCACTGAATCCTTGTTTAATATCGCTCATCCTGGTTTTCCTGTCTGTGTTTAGTTTCGTAGTTCTTATTTCTGTGTCTTTATGTATATTCATTTTCCTGTTTTTAATCTTTTGTTAACTTTTCTGTCTTGTTTCCCCTCAGCCCCCAGTACTGGGTATTGAACCCAGGTGTATTCTACCCCTGACTATAGCCCATGCCCTTTTTTTTTTTTTCGTTTGAAATAGGGTCTTCCCGAATTGCTGAGCCTCTCACTATGTTGCTGTGTCTGTTTTTGAACCCGAAATCCCCCCGTTTCAGGTTCTCACCTACCCCAGCCTCAACACCGTTTTCATTTCAGATGTCACATCTTTCATCTCTAAAACCTCCATTCGGCCGGGCGTGGTGGCGCACGCTTGTAATCCCCGCGCTTGGGAGGCTGAGACAGGAGGATCGCAGCCAGCCTAAGCTACTTAGTGAGGCTCTCAGCAACTTAGTGAGACCCTGTTTCCAAATAAAATATAAAATAGGTCTGGGAGTATAGCCCAGAGGTAGAAAGCCTCTGGGTTCCACCCCCAGTACCACCAATAAATAAATAAATAAATAAATAAATAAATAAATACCTCCATTCGGGCCATTTTATTAAAACTTCCACTTTCTTTGTTGTTCTCTACATTCTTGACTATCTGGGGTGTTAGGAACCCACAAATCCTGGTATGTTAGAAGGGAGTCAAACCTTGTGATTTAGGAGAAACCATAGCACAAGTGGTGTAAAGAAACTCATGGAGCACTGCTTTTAGACCTCGAAGAGAGTGCGTATAAATTGATTTACTCATTCTAAATATCTAACCAGACTGTAAATTTTGTTATTATTATTATTATTATTTTTTTTTTTTTTGCAGTACTGATGATGGAATCCAAGGGCATTGTACCTTCGAGCCACATCCCCAGCCTGGTTTTTTCAGTCTTTTTAAATTTTGAAATAGGGTCTCATTGAGTTGCGAATGGCCTAAGTTTCTGACTTGTTCGCCAACTTAGATCCTCTGGTCTCAGCCTCTCGAATGCTAGGATTACAGGCGTGTGTCACCACGCCCAACTTAATATTGTTATTTTTGACAAAAATCTTAGTGTTTTTCATGCTGACAAGGACTAAGGTCTGTTGTGGGGTCCTTTTTTTTTTTTTTTTTTTTTTTTGGTGGTACTAGGGTTCCTGGAAGCCCTTCTACCTCCAGTCTACACTCCCAGACCTATTTTATATATTTTTTATTTGGAAACATGGTCTCTTAAGCCAGCGAGGCTGGCTTTGAACCTGCACGATCCTCCTGTCTCCACCTCTCAAGCGTGGGGATTACAAGCCTGCGCCACCACGCCCGGCGTGGGGTCCTTTTTAAAATAGCAGTGCTGTCTATTGATTTGTATGGTTTTTTAAAAAAGTTATTACTTTATTAATGTCTTGCACATCACCGTCATTTTATTTTGGCTTTTTTTTTTTTTTGTAATACTAGGGATTGAACTCAGGGGTATTCTTTCTCTAAGCTACACACCTAGCTGTATTTTGTATTCTTTATTTTGAAACAGTCTTACTAAGCTCTAGAGGTCCTAACTAAGTAGCTGAGGCTGGATGCAAGCCTGTGATCCTCGTGTGTCAGCCTCCTGAGTACTGGAATTACTAGCATGCACCACCACACCCAGCTTATTTTGGTCTTTTTATACAACAGAGTTGGTAGTGCTTTAAGCTAGTATTGAGATTTTTCTCATACATAGGAGTAAAATAAGAAATAATGATGCTTGAATTTACATTTGAGGAGATGGTATGGTGGTGCACAATCACAATCCCAGTACTTTGGAGGCTGAGACAGGAGGATTGCAGTTTTGCAGGCAGCCTCAGTTACTTATTGAAGCCCTCTATAGCTTAGTGAGACTCTGTTTCAAAGTAAAGAATTAAAAATATAGGGCGGGGTATAGCTTGGAGGTAAAATAACCCTGGTTTCAATCCTCAGTACGAAAAAAAAAAAATTACCTTGCTTCCCAACTAAATGTAGTGCTCCTGTCTTACTGAACACAGGAGTCAGTGCTATTTCCATTCGAGTACTGAGTCATGTGTTTGGGTTTAGATGGAAGTTATTTTAGAATATCTTATCATTTTAATGTTATCTTGATTGGTCATATGCCTTGCGCATGTTGCTAATATCAAATCGAAGTCCTCCTGCTTACACAAAGGAAATTATATAGAAATTGCAAGAAATGATTGCCCTTCTCTATCATGGATATTGTCAGTGCTGCGAACAAGCAATTAAATATGCAGCGATTTTCTTCCGAGCTGCTCCCCACAAATGTCACTCTAGATTCAAGCTGACATCCTGGGTTGCTCTGCTGCTGTGGTATGTACCAGCGGCGATGGAGGTGCACAGAAATATTTCCTTGCATTGTCCGTGATAAATATTTGCCCAAGAGTGGGTAGAGGTGGAAGTGGAAGAAAGAAATGTTTTTCTTTTGTAGAGGAAACTTGTAATGTAGGACTTATTTAAAGAGTATTTATAGTCCATTGTTGGCCGTGGGGTGTGTCCTCCTGAGACACTAGTTAAGAGCTAGTTAAGAAGCCAGTTAAGATGGAATTCGATTTTATTTTATTTATTGAGGGATGCATGCTTCTCTTTTATTCTCATGTCTTCCCATAGTTCTTCAGACTGATTGAAAAACTTTAAGGTTTGCACGTAGAGATACTGTTATCCCTGTATGTGCACTTTGACAGTTGGGTAGAGGACATAAAGGCCGTAGGGTACAGGGCCAGCTACTTGGAATTTTCTCCCAAGCTCAGGCGCTGAAATAGCGCGTCCGTCTCCACTCCCTGCAGTGGCGTAATGGGCTGATATTGGCAGGAGCTTGCGGTTTGATGTGCCGTCACTTCCATCATGAGGTTAATTGCTTAATAAATGACTAAATGGGAATTTAGGGAGAACGCGATGGCTGTCTGCTAGGTTAGTGGTAACAGGAGTTCTGGCGCCATTTCAGGGTCGCTATTTGTATCTGTCTGTCAGAGTTAGAACAGAGTCGTTTCTCTCAGTTTCAGCCTTCTCTATAGAATTTCTGTCAATTGTGTGACTCCATTAAGTGTGCAGAGGAAGTGAAAGCCTGGATGACCGAGCCACGAGGGGCTGTGGATAGACCCTTCCTTTGTCCATCCTCGGAGCACTGCATTAGGTCTCATTATCCATTTATAATAAGTGACCTCTGCCCCCTGGGTCACTGGAAAACATTCAATGTGCTTTTCTGACACATAAGGCACCTTTCTCTGCAGACATGAAACAATGGATGTCTGGCAGTCTGCAGGACCAGTATACATTGCAGGTTTTAAAATAAACACACACACTGGTGCCAAGTAGCTCTAGCAAATTGTTTTTTCCTTGCTTTTACATGGGTCATAAGTGGGCCAGTGGGAGCTGAACAGCTGGAAAACAAATATAGTGCTTCATTTCTGTTCTTTTCTTCTAATTACGAAATAGTGCCGTGCTTTTCCGCTTCTTTTTTCCCAGAAATGGATTGTCTCTAACTCCGATTTTGAATTTCCTGATACGTAACTACAAAAAATGGTGAATATCACCTTGTCTTCCCCTTCCCCAATGCAATAGTAGAAATAATGGCATGAATGTATACAAAATTGGCAATTTCAATCTCAAAGGCCTTTGGGGTGTGGGTGAGGGGAAAGGATCCAGTGAGGAGGGCAAGAAGAGTTTGGTATGAATTTCTAACATTCTACATCTCAATAACATGTAAAATTACAATGCACCCAATAAAAGGGTGGGTAGGCTGAGGTGTAGCTTGGAGGTTCACGCCTAGTTTCAATCCCCAGTTCCCTCTTGCCCTGTCAAGAAAAGCCTTGATCAATGGAATAAGACATTATACTTTGAAGATGGAAAAAAAAAAACTTACATATATTGAACTCAGAGAGCCATGATCTTTAGAAATAATTTGCCAGATAAACTCAGTGTGGCTTTTAAGGTTATTTGTGACAAGTTAAAATCCGCCTTCCAGCCCTCTCTTCTGCCCTAACTGCTAGTGACCACGTGTCCCCCTGAGGAGTTTGGAAAAGGAGTTGACTTGTCCTTTGGCACCAAAGTCCAGACTTGCTTTGTTGCATACATTTTCTACTTCCCAGAAAACTCTGTGTGTCTGGTGGTTGTTTGCAGCCCCTGATGTGAATATAATTTTGGAAAAGGTTACAGATAGGTTACTGACCATTGGCTATCATATATGCCTAAATGTAAGGAAAGTCTTATATGCAGAACTTTACACAGCATCAACTGAAGGGCAATCTTCCAAGAGTTGGAGTCTTCATTCTCAGTAACTGGGGAGGCGCGGTACAAGGCCTGTGCTCCACACTGACAAGAGTCGGTCAATTACCTATAGAATGTCGGCACCAAAAAAATTTCTGAGAACCATTCTTTCTCAAGTCATAGGAAGAAAGTTTGAGAGTACGTGCTAAAATTTTCATTTATACCTTAATTTTTAAAAGTATCTAAAATTCTTATTTTTTTGGTGGTACTGGGGTTCCTGGAAGCCCTTCTACCTCCAGGCTACACTCCCAGACCTATTTTTATATTTTTATTCGGAAACAGGGTCTCTTAAGCCACCGTGGCTGGCTTCGAACCTGCGCGATCCTCCTGTCTCCACCTCCCGAGCGCGGGGATTACACACGTGCGCCACCACGCCCGGCTTCTAAAATTCTTGGAAGTACAAAATTTCCATTGAAACCAGCTGTGGTTACCTATGCCTATCGTCCCAGTAGTTGGCAGGCTGTGACAGGAGGATTGCAGGTCTGAGGCCAGCTTCAGTAACTTAGGCTCTCTACAACTTAGTGAGACCCACCCTGTTTTACAATTAAGATTAAAATAGGTCTGCGGATGAAGCTTGGAGGTAGAATGTTCCTGGGTTCATTCCCCAGTAATACACACACACACACACACACACACACACACACACACACACACACATTTTTAAATGCATACTTTTTTTGTGTGTGTGTGGTGCTGGGGATGGAACCCAGGGGCATTGTCCCTCCGAGCTACACCCCCAGCCCTATGTTTTAGTCCTTGTCTTTTTGAAACAGGGTCTCCCTGAGTTGCAAAGGGCCTCACTAAGTAGCTGAGGCTGTCCCGGAACCATGATTCTCCTGTCTCAGCCTCCCAAATCCATACCTTATTTTAATAAAGCCCAGTTCCTTAGACGCGTACTCGTTTTGTATTATTTTCACAAATGATGGGATGTTTTATTAAAAATACATGAGATACAAGGATTGGAACAGTGATTTACAGTAAATTCGCAGCTACCTTTTTCATTAGACATAGATTTTTTTTTTTTTTTTGCCACAAATTAGTCTTCCTGTTACATGGTCTACTGCAGCCTGTTCTCAAATATTGGGACACAGGTGTTTTCTCCACAAGTTTCCACATTGAGTCAAGGCAGATTTTTCGCTCTAAACCAGTTACAGAAAACCCAATAGTTGTTAGTACTCTCTCCATGTCAAGAATTAATATATTAACTGGATTATAGCACTGTTTGACAAATTGCTTACTAAATACATCAAAATTGATTGGGCATTCTGTATTTGAATTGACAAATGGCTGCATTAGGAGAAGGAGGGAAATCCATTAATTATAGCTGCTCTCAACTGTGGGAAATGTAATCATATAAATATGGATTTTGCTAAAACAAAAATCTCTTCTTCAGAGCAGTGTTGCATATATGTGTATATACACCTCTTTGCCATTAATAGGACGGCTGCTCTTAGCTACTGTCCTTTAAATATTTAAAAAAAATTCTGCTGTGTCAGAACTGTGTTTCAAGGCCTGCTGGCAACACAATAATTTTTTTAAATACTCCATAAAATCCCAGGGAAATCCTACAGCCAGCCTTCCTGCTCAGTCCTCCATAGCCCTTCTCTTTTTTCATCTCGTGCTTTCAAATTCATATTCTTTTTCAGATTCCCTTACAAATTTGTTGACTACCCCAGCATAACTAGTTGTGTGGCAAGGCCTTTTCCTAGGAAACAGGACATCTAGACCTCAACGGTTCTGCATCCTGCACATTGTTATCCTGTCATTACTCTCTCTGCATAAATCTCATTTTCATTATTATATGTTGTAAATCCTTTTCAACTTTCAGATTTTTTGTGTGACTGCTACCATAAAATCTCACAGCTTGGCCTAAAACTCATGAACCCAGTCACGTGAGATACCAAAATTTGAAAGCATGGTCTTGTGATTCTTGTTTCATTCTAAATTTATGTTTTGACAGAATTTTTTTTTTTTATAGTTTGTAATCCTGATTATACAATAGTGGAAACAAAGGAAACTGTGCTATTCTTTGCAGAAGAAAATGAACTTCTTAAATATTTTAATGTAGTCTTTTCATAGTTGTTTCTAGGAATATCTAGTATAAATTCCTTCTCCATCAGGTGAAAATAGGGGGCGTGGGTCTAGTTCAGTGGTGGCTCGTGTGCCTGGCTGCATGAAGCTTGGACTGCAGTCCCCAGCACGGAAAACACAAATGTATGTATTGCTTTGATTTTTCTTATACTTTGTAATCCTTTTTATCTTGAAACAGCGGCCTAGGTATTTCTATCATAGCCTCTTTTAGTGCACTGATTATCAAGGCTTCCTTTTTTATATATTGTTTTTGTTTCTTGAATTCAAACGATTTGTTTCACTTGTCAAATGGTTTACTTTTGCCTTGATGGTCCCTCTCATCATTACTGAATCTCTGTCTCTGTCTCTCTGTCTCTGTCTCTCTCTCTTTTTGAGAAAAAGCCTCTCTCGTGATCTTTCTTATTGAGGTGACCAAGCAGGGATCCAGGCATAAGGGAGGGGTGAATGCTCCAGATTGTCTCTCTACAATTGGAATCCGTTCTTACTGTTGTCATATGGTAGGAGCCTTCTGATCATGTGATTCTGTGGAATTAGGTGGAGAGAAACACTGGCTTGCCTTCAGACCATCCGTTCCTTGCTTTTCTTCACTGCTTTCTGTGTATTTTATGTACCCATGAATGTATGTGTATTACGAACTACCGCCACATCATGTGAAGTTTAGGGTCTAAGCTGAATTATTTTTAAATTATTATTATTTTAGTGTTTAGTACTGAGGATGGAACCAAGGGGCATTCTAACTCTGAGCTATACTTCAGCCGATTTTATTTTTTATTTGAAAACGGGGCCTCACTAAATTGCTGAGGCTGCCCTTGAACCTGCGATCTTCCTCTCTCTGTCTCCCAGATTCGTATTCCAGGTGTGCTCCTCCACTCCTGGCTGAGTTGTAAGTTCATAGGACACGGAGGGGTTGCTTTTTTGTTGTTGTTTGTGTTTTCTTCCTGTGTACTCTGCTGCCTTCTGCACTCTTTTTTAGGCACTAGTGGTCCATCAGAGGTGATATCACATACACATTTAAATATCAACACAACAAACCTGTATTTTCTTTTCTTTTCTTTTTTTTTTTTGGTGGTACTGGGGTTCCTGGAAGCCCTTCTACCTCTGGGATACACGCCCACGGGCTACACTCCCAGACCTATTTTTTAACCTTCTCATTTGGAAACAGGGTCTCTTAAGGCAGAGAGGCTTGCTTGGAACCAGCTCTATCCTCCTGTCTCCGCCTCCCAAGGGAGGGAATTACAAGCTTGAGCCACCACGCCCGGCCAAACCTGTATTTTCTAAAGTGAAATGTTTCAGTTATTAGGGTCGGAAGTATCTTCTTTATCTTTCACTATGTGTTTACTTTCCTGTATCCAAAAGTAGGTAATTACACTTAGTAAGTAATGCAATGATGAATCAAGCCAGTATTACATACTTGTTAAGAATGTGGTCACTGGAGTCCTGAACTTAAATCTCCATTTGTTGCTTGGTAACTGTGTGACTCTGGGAAAATAACTTTTCTGGAATTTTGTATCTTTTTTTTGTTGTTGTTGGTACTGAAGTTACACCTTGCAATTTTCTTATCTTTAAAAAATGGAATTAATGGGTTCTAATTTGCAGGATTGTTGTTATATTAAATAATATTATCCATCCAAAAACATTATCCAGTAACTTGGATGGGAAAACATGCTGCGATGACCACCTCACTCATGATAGAGCGAGTACCGCGTTCCCCTCTGAAGTCTCTTTCCTCTCACAGTCCCGAGTACTCATGTCACTCGCTACCACAGATGCCGTGTAACGAGTCAGCAACAGGAAAAATAAAGGATTTTTTAGGGATCGCATCTCTTCTGACCTTATGACAGGTCATCTAGGCATAAAATGAAGGCCCCCACTGTAGGATTTTTTCTCCTATGCTCTGTTGGTAAAGCCTTGTTCTGGAGTGTGTGTGGTATTCAGGACTGAACCCAGAGACATCCTGCCCCTGTGCCTTTTTTATTTTTTACTTTTAAACAGGGTCTTCCTAGGCTGCTGAGAATGGCCTTGACCCTGCAATTCTCCCGTCTCCGCCTCCCATGTTCTAGGATTACAGATATGCATCACCACTCCTGGCTGGTAAAGATATTTACAAAACATAAATAGTATAAGGCTGCATTATATATGGATGAGGTTGTGGGAATGATTTTTGCAGATAACTCTTAGGCGTTTGACATTGTGGAGCTGTAGAGGAAGCTCAAACCTTGAAAACTTTTCTTCCTTTTGAAAAGATAGCGAGAAAACCTTACATGGTTATGAGTTTATTATTCACTGCCTCATTGCCCGCCCCTCTTAGTTTTGTTTGGGATCTGTGAAGTTTCTGCTTTATTCTGATTTAAAATAAGGGACACATCACGGATTCTTAAGGATTGTTTGTAAAGATTTTAAATGATGTTCCTATCTATAGGTTGAAAGTGTTGGTGTCATCAAGGTCTAAAAGCTTTTCTTCTCCTTATGCCAACTTACCTCTTTTGCTTAGGCAAGAAAAAATCTGCATCTCATTCTTCCTGATGTTTAATGATCTGGACTTTTCTAGTCTAGCACTAGATAATAAAGAAAAGAAGTGTGGAAAAATTGCATTAACTCTATGCAAAAAGTGTTTTTTTATTTTTTTTCCCTTTTTTTCTCTTCTTTTAGTCCAGTGTAGTGGCACATGCTTGTAATCCCAGTACCTGGGAGGGTGAGATGGCAAGTTCTTGGACAGCTTCGGGTACTTAGTGAGGCTCTCTGCAACTTTGTGAGTCTCTGTTTGAAAACAGAACAAAAAATAGGGCTAGGGGTGTAGCTCAGAGGTAGAATGCCCCTGGGCTCAATTCTCTGTATGGCAAATTTTTTTTTTTTTTTTACTTTTTACTGCGGCAGACTGGCTCAGTCGGGAATAATAAATCCAGCACTGAATATGGCCACTGAGTCCGCTCGAGACCGATTTTCTCAGAAAGATGTGCAAAGGCTTCGGGTGCAGTTCTGCAGCCACTTATCTACAGCGATTCTTTCCCTTTTATGAAATAAACTCCTTTAAGTTCCTATTCAGGGCGCTAAAAGTGGAGATCCTCTCCGGGAAAGAATCTGACATGGACCAATGCCTCTAGTGCAATTGACACTTTATTACAAGAACCCAGATAATTTATATCCTTCACCAGTGAGATTAATAGTAAAAAAAAAAAAAAAAAAAAAGGGGAGAGAGAAGTGCAGTCACCACAAAACAATAGTGAAGGACATGTAAACAAAGTAAAAAGATTAGCTTGTGACCAGATCCAGCCCCCTGCCCTTGCAGACAGGTGGCTCCAAAGGGCAAATTTCAGAAGGCACAGGCACGCCCAGGGCTTGGAGAATACGGCCTCTCATGGAATCTCCTTTAACTTTTTTCAGAACTTTCTGTTTCTAGGGCTTAGCCCATATGGCAGGCATGGGGAGATATGGAGATCCAAGGGGATGCGATGGAGGTCTCCCAGGTTTCGTCCACGTTGCCATCCAAAGTCTGAAAGCTTAAACAAGCTCACAACACAGTTGAGCAGATAAACACCAAAAAGTAACATGAAGTTTTTAGATTTAGTTGTCAGATGTACTTCTGTAGCTGCTGAGCACTTTTCCTCAAACGATAGGCTTATTAGAAGCCTATTCCTCTTTTAATAATCCATTTTCCTATCACAAACCCTCTGCAACATCCTTTTCTTTTCTGATTACCCCGATTCTCTCTTTCCCATTTGGGACAATCTTAGGATAAGCTCTTCTTCATACAAAATGCTTTCTTATTCTCACCATATTTCCTTTCTTTCACGCTTACACATTTATTATATCTGTCCTTTGTTCTGACATATTCATTTCTTAACCACGTGGCGCCTGCCTCCCTGTCTTGGGCAGCGCACATACTGGGTGTAAGGGTAAAGAATCTTCCTAGCCTTCGGCTGTATTGTATCGGGCAGTATTAGCTGCTCATCAGCTAGGCTGCTTTGATGTCACACACAAAGTTTATCTTCTCCGTATCTAGGCAGGATCACAAGGAGAGGGGGTAAACAGAGGCACAGGTTGCCTCCCTTACAAGTTTTTAGGGCTAATGGTTTCAGCTGACTCTTAAGGCTTTTACTGTAGGTTAATGATTAGAATGAAGGTCAGAGATAGAGGGGAAATCTGAGTTTGTAATTGCTGTGACTGGCTTCCACAGCATCTGAATTCTGACTAGATTTTATTACCATTTGAGCAAAGCCGAGGGCGTTTAGAGGCTTAGACATATTACTAGAAAATTTATTTTACATGGACTCAGTTTCTCTCACAGTCCTGATCTTACATCACCGGAGCAATTCATGTGGAAAGTTAAAAGAATCATTATCAAAAGAATAATAGTTATGAAAGAATATCTAAGAGTGGGGGAGTACTTTGGCCAGAGATGACACTTCCCCTCGGGGCTCTGCTTACCTTAAGCTTTAGCCAATTTCCTGCATGGAAATCACACGCAGATGCCGAGAAAAAGGAAATAATGGTGGCATTTTACATTTACAAAGTACTCCCTTCCCTATGTGGTGGGGTCTCAGGGTCTATTGTAGAGGTACCTTGATGATTGAACAGTTGAATGACCAAACCCTCTACTCATCTTAGTTTCTTAATGCAGGACTGTGTGTGTGTGTGTGTGTGTGTGTGTGTGTGTGTGTGTGTGTGTGTTACTAGGAACTGATCCCAGAGGCAGTCTACCTCTGAGCTACACCCCAACCCTATTCTATTTTTTTATTTTGAAGCAGGGTCTCACTAAGTTGCAGAAGCTCCCAAGTACTGTGGGCACAAGTACACAACATCATGCCTAGCCAGGATCCTGGGGTTTTGTTTTGTTTTGTTTTGTTTTGTACTTGGGGTGGAACCAGGGGTTTTTCTACCTGGTGCTACACTCCCAGACCTATATTTTATACTTTATTTGGAAACAGGGTCTCATTAAAGTTGCTGAGAGCCTCACTAAGTAGCTGAGCCTGGCTTCGAACCTATGCAATCCTCCAGTCTAAGCCGCCATTCCCAGCTCAGGATTCAGTATTTTAAAGTGTTCTTTGAGCCAGGTGTGGCGGTACATACTTGTAATCCCAATACTTAGGAGGCTGAGAAAGGAGGATCACAGGTTAAGGCCAGCCTAAAGTACTTAGTAAGGTCTTCCACAACTTAGATTCTGTTTCAAAATAAAGAATAAAAAATAGGGCAGGAGGTGTAACTCAGAGGTCGAATGCCCCAGGTTCCGTCCCGAGTCCCACCAGAAGGCAGCTGGTATTACTAGTGTTTGTATCCTAAGGTCTGTAAAGATGACCTCTAGTCATTCTTTTTTCGTAGCAGGTGTGGTAGCACATGCTTGTGCAGGATTTGGGAGGCCGAGGCAGGAATAGCTAAGTGAGGCCAAACTCAGCAGTGTAGTGAGATTCTCAGCAACCTTGTGAGATCTTGTTTCAGAACAAGCAAAGTAATAAAAAATAAAACAAAAAGGGCTGGGTTCAACCCCAATTTCCACAAAAAATCATAAAATAAGAATGGTGTTATGGTTACTTAGACTTGAAAATCAGGGCAGATTATATAAACTGTGGTAAGACACAGTTATCCACAACCTCCAAGAAAGATTTGCACAGTTATGATACAAGGAAAAGAAAGTGTGATGGACTAAGTTTTCTAGTTATATTATTATCATTGATTTAATGTGTGTATTTGGTAGTTGTCCTATTAGCAATTTTAATTACCCATATTAAGTGGCATTGTGTACATCTTCGTAGGTGAATTAATTCCACCTTGACCTTCAGTACTAATGATTTGAAGGAATTCGTCTATTGTATTCAGGTCTTAGGAGTATATTGAGACATGTGGAATCTTTTGCTTAGTGGAGCTGCTAAACTGGCTGAGAGCACAAATCCATTGTCCACAGTTCTTTTCTTCATTTTACGAGATATTTTCGCTCACGCTGAGAAGGCAAATTCAATGGTGAGCCCCATCGGGCTCTCTCCAGGTAGCACTTGTTCAGATACCAAATGTCAGATGACCTTTAGGGCAGTAGAAATAGCAAATGAAAGCTCCTTGGTTTCTGTCCTCTGTGGCAGTGTTATGATACTCTGGGAATTCTGGGAAAGGAAATTGGGGTGGGGAGGATAAGATGTACCCACAGTTGCCGGTTATTCGGGGAAATCTATTATCTCTTAGACAATGAGAACTTGTCATTTTTCTACTTATATATTGCTTCTGACTGTTCTTCTGGGAATGTGGAATAAAAGGAAAGTGAAACCTGAGATGTCCAATGACTAACTGTTAGAAAACTTTAATAATTAATTAGAGAACATCTCTGGTTCCACGGGGTCAGGGTGCAAGGGAGATCATTGATCCACTTAATATACAACGTAGGTAAAGTGTGTTCCCTGTTATGTATGCTAACACTTGCCTTGTTGGTGCTCTGTGGAAGGGGTGCTTGCTAATAAACACTCCAGCCAGCCACACATATCTATGTATGAAATTCCGTGGATTCCTTTACATTAAAATTGCATCCATTATTGGAGGCAATTAGGCTTATCATCACCATCATGATCATTATTATTATTTGAAGTACTGGGGATGGAACCCAGGGGCATTCTACCTTTGAGCTACACTCCTAGCCCTATTTTTTATTCTTTATTTTGAATAAATAAAGGATCTCACTGAGTTGCAAAGGGCCTCACCAAGTGGTAGGTGAGACTGTCCTTGAACAGTGATCCTCTTGTCTCAGCCTCCCAAATGCTGGGATTACAAGCACGTGCCAATCTCCCGGCTAGACATATTATTTTTAACCTAAAAATCTTTTCATTTTTTAGTCATGTTTTAAAAATTCTCTAATTAGCTGAGTGTGGTGGCACACGCTTGTAGTCCCAGTACTTGGGAAGCTGAGACAGGAGGAGCACAGGTTTGCATTTCCCCTCAGTAACTTAGGCCCTCTGCAATTTATTGAGAATTTGTCTCAAAATAAAAAAATAAAAAATGGATTGGGATAACAGCGAGGAGGTAGAACGCCCCTGGCTTCAATCCCTAGTATCTAATCAGAAAATCTTATTTTGGGCCTTCTCTTTCTTTCTTTCTTTCTTTCCTTCTTTTTTTTTTTTTGTGGTGGTATTGGGGTTCCTGGAAGCCCTTCTTCCTCCGGGCTACACTCCCAGACCTATTTTTACATTTTTATTTTGGAAACAGGGCCTCCTAAGCCAGCGCGCGGCTGGCTTCAAACCTGTGCCATCCTCCTGTCTCTGCCTCCCAAGCGCGGGGATTACAAGCGTGCGCCACCATGCCCGGCTGTGGGCCTTTTGATTTCTATGAAATGATGGCTCTGATTACGATTGTTTCCATACATTGGTTAGCCGCTGTGTCCCTTCTTCTGAAGAATGTCCAGCCCATTGACATCTGCTTTGTCCATTTTGCTTCCAGATTATTTGATTTGGGAGCCTGTTCTTTCAAAAGACAAGTTTGGGTTTTTGTACCAAGAAACGACATTCTCCCACAGAATTTCCCCGTCACACCCTGAATGCCTTTGATCCGAAACAGAGCTAGGCAGCGGGCCTTCTCTTCTCGTAGGGCTCCACTACAAATGCTGTTTTTAATAAGAACTCAAAATATAGTGAGGTTTGTCCTTGAGGAAGAGTTTATCACTGTTGGCCTTTGGGTGAACTTTGAGCCAGAGCCTTTTCTTTCTAAACTGGCAGACTTCACCATAGATAGAAAAAGGAACATCGTTCCCCCCCAAGGACTGCAAAGTGCGGAGGCCATGTTACTCAGCTCCCAGCTCCCACCCCAGACTCCAGCATGGCAGCGCTCCTTACAGGAGGTGGATGGGTGGGGAACTGTATAGAGAGCTGGGGAAGGCAGGCTCCGCCTCAGACTGGAGCATTCTCTGTGCCCTGCATCACCTCAGCACACGCACCACTGGCTCCCATTCTGTCCATCTGGAGATTCAATTCTAAGTCACAGTGTGAATTTGATATTTAAAAATGAATTTAGCTGGGCCTAGAGGCACATGCTTATGATCCCAGTACTGAGGAGGCTGAGACAGGAGGATCACAAGCTCAAAGCCAGCCTCAGCAATGTAGCAAGGCTCTCAGAAACCTAGTGCGAGCCTGTTTCTAAAAGAGAAAAAAAGAAAGATTTGATTGGGTGTATGTATGGCTTAGAAGTAGAATATCTCTAGGTTCAATCCCCAGTACCAATAAAATAAATGAATTTAATCTTACTTATAGATCTGAATCTGATTTTTGCCAAATAAAAGACTGTTCCTTTCAAAATCTATATATTCAGCCTATAAATGTATTATATTAGTTTCTCAGTTGGGCATAGTGGCACACGCTTGTAAAGTACTTGGGCGGCTGATACAGGAGGATTGCAGGTTCAAAGCCAGCCTTGACAACTTAGTGAGGCCATCCTTAATTTAGCGAGACCGTGTAAGAAATAATATTGGTCTGGGGGTTTAGCTCAGAAAAAAAAAAATATATATATATATATATATACATACATACATACATACATACACACACACATACATTATAGGTTCTCAATATGAGCTTAAAGTGGACAGCTGTTCAGCTCACCTGTCACTGTAGATAACATTGGGTTAGCATGTCTAGCCTTTTTTGAGAAGGTAATTTCCCTGATATCAGTAGCAATATATATATTTGCATTACTGGGGATAGAACCCAAGAGCATTCTACCTCTGAGCTGTACCTTCAGCCCTATATTTATTATTATTATTATTATTATTATTATTATTTTATTATTTTATTATTATTATTATTTTGGTGGTACTGGGGATGGAACCCAGGGGCCTTTTATATTTTTTTATTTGGAAACAGGGTCTCTTAAACCAGCCGAGGCTGTCTTCGAACCTGTGCGATCCTCCTGTCTCAGCCTCCCAAGCACAGGGATTACAAGTGTGCGCCACCACGCCCAGCTTTTTCTTTATTTCGAAACAGGGTCTCACTGAGTTGCAGAGGGCCTCACTAAGTAGCTGAGGCTGTCTGCAAACCTTGATCCTCCTGTCTCAACCTCCCGAATGCTGGGATTACAAGCAAATACCTCCATGCCTGGCTTATGCCAGTCTCTTAACATCTGTGAGAGTCGAGAGGCTAGAGTTTACCAACAGTGATAACTCTAGCTGATCAGCCACAGCTAAGATGGTTTTATACTGGAACCTCAAAAAATAAAGGAGAAAGTTGGGCGTGATGGCACACACTTGGAATCCCCGTACTTGGGAGGGTGAGATTGGAGGATCACAGGTTTTTGGCCAGCCTCAGCAACTTAGTGAGACCCTGCTTCTAAATAAAAAATAAAATAGGGCTGGTGTTCTAGCCCAGAGGCAAAACACCCATTACTTTAATCCCCAATACTGTGAATAAACAATCAAAAATTATATATAGGAAGGAATAGAACAGGACCAGAGTTTCCCTTTATCGATTTCTGAAATAAGTGCTACTTAATGTTTAGTATTGTGCTTTGTGTGAGTTGGTGTAAAGAGGATGCTTATTATCCATATGTGGTTAGTCATGTGTGTGAGTTTTGTTACTAGAGTTGAGCCAGGGGCTCCACCACTGAGCTATATCCTCTACCCTTCATTATTATTTTATGAGTACGTTATAATTAGGCATCTTAGTTGGGTTCAAAATAATACAAAGATGTACATAGGTTTGGGTTTAGTTCCCTTCGTGCCCCACCCAGCTACCCACGCCCCCGTACGTACATGACTGCAGGATTGGCAATGCCTCCAGCCTATGTGGCCACCGCAGACCTTGACCTGTGCCCTGCTTTGCCTCTTCCTTCCCCTGTCTGGCTTCCACATGTAAGTGGAAGCATTTGAACCTTGACTTTATGTCACTTAGCATACATTTCTCTAGCACCATTATTTTCCTGCAGATGACAAAATTTGTTGTTCTTTTGAAAGAAGGCAGCTCCCTAAATTGCGGAGGCTGGCTTCAAACTCAAGATCCTCCTTCTCAGTCTCTCAAATACTGGAATTACAGATTTGTGCTACTGGGCCAGGCTTTCTTTTATTTTTATTTATTTATTTTTAAATTTATTTTTTGGTGGTACTGGGGTTCCTGGAAACCCTTTTACCTCAGGGCTACACTCCCAGACCTATTTTATATTTTTATTTGGAAACAGGGTCTCTTAAGCCAGCGAGGCTGGCTTTGAACCTGCGCCATCCTCCTATCTCCGCCTCCCAAGCACGGGGATTACAAGCATGTGCCACCACGCCTGGCTTTCTTTTATTTTTTAATTTTTATTTATTTATTATTATTTTTTTTTTCTGGTGGTACTGGGGTTCCTGGAAGCCCTTCTACCTCCGGCCTACACTCCCAGACCTATTTTGACATTTTTATTTGGAAACAGGGTCTCCTTAGCCAGCACGCGCCTGGCTTCGAATCTGCGCGATCCTCCTGTCTCTGCCTCCCAAGCGCGGGGATGACAAGCGTGCGCCACCACGCCTGGCGCTTTCTTTTATTTTTGATGTTGAAAAAGACCTTGCTAAGCTTTAGAGGCGGACCTGGAACGCGTGGTCTTCCTGTCTCAGTTTCTCAGGCACTGCATTTCAGGCATGTGCACTGAACCTGGTTCAGGGCTAGCCTTTTAACTTGTAAACGCATTGGCACTCTTTTTTATTGCTTTAAATCAAATAGTGCTTGATATAAATATTTTTTCTTTTTTTCATCTTAAAGCAAAGCCTAAATCTCATAGGCAACTTTTCAGGAAAGCTGATTTTTTTCCTCTGTAAATATAAAAAATCCATATAAAGAGAGTAAGTATAATCAATATATTAATCATACAATTTCATATTTGTCTTTGAATTAGAATACTAGATTGTTGCTAATATAGATTTAGCAATTTGGGGGCTTATTTTTTAAATAATTTGATTTCATGAGATTGGGGTTATATTCTTTGGAGAAAAAAATGAAATGGGAAGAGGTTTAAATTTCTGTGGGCTGGTCATACTTGTTCTTCATTGTTTGTTCAAACTCACCTATCCCAACCTACCTTAACAGTGTTGCAGAGGTGGGTATTTAAGGAAACGTAAAGTTGCCTGGCAGTAATTCTAATTTGCACCCTAATATTTTGAACCTATATATTGACAGTGCATCAAGCAATACTTTTAACTTTCTCAAAGTCATAAATACCTTACTTTCTAGAAACAATTTTTAAAAATTCTAAATTTCTTGATCCGTTTACTACGTTACGGAAGATAGCTAAAGCGAAAAACAATTCCAAGTGGGTTTTTTTTTTCTATTTAAAAAGTTAAATTTTGCACTGACTTTTGGGAATATTGAGAATTTTTTTAAATGTAATTTAGACTTAGGGAGCCAGGCTTGGTGGTACATGCTTGTAATCCTAGTACTTGGAGGCTAAGAGGAGGATCGCAGGTTTGCAGCCAGCCTTAGCTGGGTTCAATCCCCAGTAATGCAAAAGAAAAAAAAGTCAGACTATTATAGGAACATTTAATTTTTCTCTTTATAACCTTATTTATATTTTGGAAGTAGTTTTGTCTTAGATTATTAGGAGTCATTTGCAAAGGTTGGCCCCTGAAGCAGATTTGTTTTTATTTTCTTTACACATAAACACACACGTGGAAACCTGTAAATACATACTATGTAGGAGAACACACGGACATGAATATGCCCATATGCACCTATCTATCGCTGTGAGGCAGCAAAATGCACTTGGTGATTTTTTTCTTTCACTTGCTATAACTATCATCTGCTTTCTTGAGAACATGATATAAACAGTCTTCACAGTGACCTCATAATGATGTCATCATTCTGCCCTTGCTTTGTTGATTTATATTTATCAAGTGTCTGTGGGTAGACGCAGTGCTTTTGAAGTTGTATTCTAAATTGATAGTATATCCTTTCTAGGTAAGTAGATAAAGTATACTTTATTTTATTTTATTTTATTATAGTACCTGGGATGTAACCCAAGGGCATTCTACCTCTGAGCTACATCCTCAGCCCTATTTTTTAATTTTTAATTTTGAAACATGGTCTCACTGAGTTTCAAAGGGCCTCACTAGTAGCTGAGGCTGTTCAAGAACTCGAATCCTCCCGTCTCAGCCTCCCAAATGCAAGGATTACAAGCATGCACCACCACGCCCGGCTTAGATATGGTATATTTTAAAATGTACTAAAGGTATATATCGAACATGGTAAGATTCACGTCTCAATTTCATATTCTTTTCTTGTGCTAGGTTTATTATTTCTCTATATCGAGTTCACTTTTATGATAAATATTCATATAATATGGAACATTTTTACTCTGGTGCCTGATATGTATCTTGGTCTATTGAACTTGGGTTTGCAAGATACACAACTGTTTATATAGACTCTTATGTAATTACTCTTTATACCTACTTTTTATAAATGTGAAAAAAAATCATCTCATTCCCTTATACCCTCTTCCAAAGTGATACCTACGTTCCACAGGATTTCCAGAGTGTAAAAGCATGAGGTTGTGGGTATGAGGACATTTTACCTTCATCTCCACCACTGAGATGTCCTACAGATCCTGTGTCTCTGGTTCATGTAGGTCTCTCCTACACACTTTCCTGTTTCTGCTTCACATCTCACGTTTTCTGGACCATGACTGTGTTACTCTTACTCTTGCCCCCATAGGAAACATCCTTCTCCCCTAAGCCGTGGGGAGCAAAGGAAGTTTCTCTGAGCTGGCTGGGCAGACACATCCTGTACATTCCTTGTCCTCTGGGATTTCTTGCTACTTCCCTAAACTCTGTTCAACAATGAAGTTGCTGTTTTTGCATA
Organism: Muscardinus avellanarius; assembly: GCF_963383645.1. Taxonomy (NCBI): domain Eukaryota; kingdom Metazoa; phylum Chordata; class Mammalia; order Rodentia; family Gliridae; genus Muscardinus; species Muscardinus avellanarius. Next base: position 34,631,150 of record NC_137802.1, read on the forward strand.
TAAAATGCGTGGGGTTTTGCCATTGCCTACCTTCCTTGGGGCTCTTCTGTGTTCCACGTTTGGTCTCTGCCGCTCTTGCTTTAATCTCGGGGACCACTCCTCGTAACTGAGCGGAGAGCATGCGTGTTCAACTCCTGTCATACTTTCTTTGGGTGATTTTTTCTTCTTATTCCAGGTTTTATGTTTTCAATTATATTTAACCTGTGACCTTTAATGTCCTTTTTCCCCCCAAGGCAGTAAACAATACGTTCTTTCTATGTGGATTGAAGGAAATTTTAAAACAAACAAGTATAGGAAAGAAAGAAGGATTTTTCTTTGATGTTGAAAAGTATTTTCCCTTGAGATTTTAGACTTAGATTTTTATGTTGCCCATCTTTTGTTGGCTTCAAAGCTTTATTAATTAGAATACTACTGAATAAAAGGTACAGAAACTCTTCTTACAATCTCCATTTAAGAATTTGGGATTTAGATTTATGGTCCAATTTCTTAGATGTATATTTGGAATATTTACTACTTCCTTTGGAACGCACATGAAGGCGAGGAGGATCCTCCTCTTCTTTCCTCTCCCCCCTTCACTGTAGGAAATTCCAACCATACGCAAAACTAGGTAACAATAGTGCAATAAACTTCTGTATACCTATTGGCCAACTTCAACAAAGCTCAGCTCACGTCTAGTCTTTTTCCAATTCTACCACTGAGTTATTTGAAAACTAATCTCCAGACATCATGTCATCCTCATTTCATTGATGGATCTATGTGTCCAACCAATATATATGTATCTACCAATACTTCGCAAACCTCCAACCATACACCTAATACGCATTGGATACTTATTCTCTGACATGTTCTAGTCTTTACTCAGCATATTTAGAACATAGCTGTATGTATGTAGGAAGACATGCTGTATGTAAGTCCTGGCTGCTTACACAAAGGCATAGTTTCTTCTTGTAAAGCTTTTTTGTGAGGTGGGAGATACTGGGGATTGAACATCCCCAACCCTTTTTGTTTCCTCCTCCTCCTCCTCCTCCTCCTCCTCCTCCTCCTCCTCCTCCTCCTCCTCTTTGATGGTGCTAGGGATCAATGTCAGGGCCTTCCTCATGCTACATAGGCACTTTACCACTGAGCCCCATCTCCAACCCTTTAGTTTTTATTTGGAAAATAAATGCTGGATGCAGTAGTTTATGCTCATAATCTTAGAGGGTTGGAGACAGAGGCAGCAGGAGCACAGGTTTGGATTCAGTATGGGCAACTTAGTGAAATTCTGCATCAAAATTGAAGCCTGGAAATGGATAGGTACGTACCTCAAAGGTAGAGTGCCCCTCCAGTTGATCCTCGGGATCACAAATAAAACAGTAAAAATAAAAGAATGCTTAAATAGTCATTGATAGTTTTATGCCATTCATTTCTTTATGATTCCATTTGTTATCACAAGAATTAAGGTCTCTGCCTTTGGGTTCACTTGCGTTTCATGCTAAGTACTGTTATGCCTCTCAGCCCCAGAACTGTGATTTTGAACTAGCAGCTAGCAGCTTTAGCTGCTACAGAGCTCACCTCTCTTGAGTAATTTACTGAATTAGGTTTCATTTCTCTTGCAGCAAGTGAAGATAACCTTTTTGTGAGCATGTGTCTTTTAAAACCGTGCCCTGGGTTATATGCTGTCTTTATTTCTGTTTTTTTTTAATTAATTAATTAATTTGCTTACGGGTCTGGGGATGGAACCCAGAGGCATTTGACCTCTGAGCTACAGCCCCTGCCCTATATTTTATTCTTTATTTTGAAACCGGGCCTCATTGAGTTGCAGAGGGCCTCTCTAAGTAGCTGAGGCTGTCCACAAACCGTGTTCCTCTGGTCTCAGCCTCCAGAATGCTGGGATTACAAGTGTGTGCCACCACGCCCTGCTTTCTTTACCTTTTGAACAAGGTCTCATTAGGTTGATGAGAGTGTCATTACTTGCTGAGACTGTCCGTGAACCTGTGATCCTTCTGTCTCAGACTCCCAAGTACTGTAATTACAAGTGTATACCACTATGCCCAGCTTGTATTAAGAAATTTCAGAATGATCACATGCTCTGATTTTAATTTTAGAAATCTAGCCTAAGAGCCAGGTGTGGTGGCACGTGCTTGTAATCCCAGTATATGTGTTGCAGGTTTGAGGCCAGCCTCAGTAATTTAGTTCCTCATCAACTTAGCGATATCTTGTTTAAAAATAAAAAATAAAATTGGGGTGAGGGTGTTCAATCCCCAGCACCACAAAATACATACATATTTGCATACATACATACATACACACATACGTACGTACGTATGTATGTACGAAACCTAGCTAATAAAAAGGTTTTTTGTTTGTTTTTGTCTTTGTTTTTGGTTTTGTTTTTGTGGTACCGGGGATAGAACCCAGTGGCATTCTACCTCTGAGCTATGCCCCCAGCCCTATTTTTTAATTTTTTTTTGAAACATGGTCTCACTGAGTTGTAAAGCTCTGAAAAGTTTTGATCTAAATTTATTTATATATCAGCTGGGCATGTTGGTGCATGCCTGTAGTACCAATTCATGGGAGGCTGAGATAGGAGGAACAGAGGTTCTTGGCTAGCCTCAGCAACTTAGCAAAAGTCTATTTCAAAATAAAAAGAATAAAATCAATCTGGGGGTGTATCTCAGAGGCAGAATGCCCCTGGGTGCCATCCCTACTACCTCCACAAACAAAATGTTTAATCATCTCTATATGGTGGGAGTGAGTGCTTGGATTGTTTTCCGTTTCTTAACCTTTCTTATTTCTTTCGTCTTTAATGCTTAGCTCTGACCTCTCTTCTTATTGTCCCTGACCCACCTTTTTAAAATTCGAATCTCCTATTACATCGGTGCTTGATTATTGACCTGGCACAGATAGAGGGGTTGATTGTACTTTATGTACCTTCAGATGCATTTTCCTGTGAACCTCAAACTGCTGATATTTTGGGAGGAGCATAATATTTGGCTCATGTATGAACTCAATAAATGTTGAATCATTTTTCTGTTACCACTAAGCAAATATTCTCTTGTATGAGAAAGTGGACTCTGTACTTTGACTATATCTTACCTTTTAAGTATCAGGTAAATTACTAATATATCTAAGAAAACTGCATTTTCTTTGGATAAATGAAAGTTTTAGCAAATGGAAGTGATTTTCAGTTAAATTTGTTTTTTTATGCCTACCATTTAGATTAACTATTGAATGGGCTGCTTTAATGAATCTTTTTTTGTTGTTTGTTTTTTTTTGGCAGTACTGGGGATGGAACCTAGGGGCATTGTACCTCCCAGATATACCCCCAGCCCTGTTTTTTCTTTCTTGTCTGTCTGTCTGTCTGTCTTTTTTTCTTTCTTTCTTCTCTTTTCTTTCTTTCTTTTCTTTCTTTCTTTCTTTCTTTCTGTGGTACTGGGGTTCCTGGAAACCCTTCTACCTCCGGGCTACACTCCCAGACCTATTTTTTATACTTTTTATTTGGAAACAGGCTCTCTTAAGCCAGCGAGGCTGGCTTCAAACCTGCTTGATCCTCTTGTCTCCGCCTCCCAAGTGTGGGGATTACACCACGCCCACGCCCAGCTTTTTTTTTTTTTTTAAACAGGGTCTCACTAAGTTGTGAAGGGCCTTGCTAAGTAGCTGAGGCTGTCTGCGAATCGTGGTCCTCCTGTCTCAGCCTCCCAGAAGCTGGTATTAGAAGCGTGCGCCACGAAGCCCAGCTGTGTTTTATTGAATCTTTATGTACCCCCCCCCCCCCGTGAATGCATTTGTCACCTCTCCTCAGTCTATTTTCATGTTAATATGAAGTTAGTAGTTTACTTCTTTTATAGTCATAAAGTGATGTCACTTCTGAGTTCCTATAGATTTTTTATTTGGGAGACAATATTTTGCTATGTAAATAATCCTATTTTACCCTCTGCCGTAGCTGGGACTGCAGATATGCACCACTACACTTTGCTAGCCCTACAGATAGTTCTAAAGTGTGTTCTCTTTTGTGTGTGGTACTGAGGATTTAACACAGGAGCATTCTACTTCTGAGCTATACTACCAGCCCTATTTTATTTTTAATTATGAAATAAGATCTCGCTAAACTGCTGAAGATATCCCTATGTAGCTGAGGCTGGCTGAGAACCTGTCGTCCTCCTGTCTCAGCCTCCCAGGTACTGGCATTACAGGCTTGTGACGTCATGTCCCACCTAACGTTTGTTCTTAATTGGAGAGCTTTCTTATTCCTGAGGACTTCAGTCTTGTTCATTAGTTGTATGAGTTGCCTCTGTACTTTAAATGTCATATTTTATCTCGTCAAACATCACAGTATTTTTGATGATCATGTTTATTTCTCCGCCACATGAATTAAAGTGGTTTAAATCTGTATGCTTTCTCTTACAGTGGTTCCCCCTGGAAGTCCTGGGCCCATTACTCGACACGGGTCTTATGACAGTTTAGGATCTGACCACAGTGGACAGGAAGATGAAGAATGGCTTTCACAGGTGAAATTCTGACATATTTAAAGCATTACATTTAAACAGAAATACTTTACCTGCTCTTATTATTTTCCTTAGAAGAAAAGGGGAGAGTTGGTGATTACTTGTTGAATGAAGAATCATTATTTTTCCAGATTAAGAATTTCTTTAAAACATGCTACAGGGGTATACATACACATACTGCCTTTTACATATACATGTTATATATTCACATTTTATTCATATATTTATACATATATATGTGCATGTATGTGTCATTTCCTTTCGTAAAGAGGGCATAAATATGTGTACTTTTTAAGCATTCTGCTTAAAGCCATTGGGAGTTTGTGATTTTTTTTTGTGTGTGTGTGTGTGTGTCTGTGTGTGTGGTACTGGAGATGGAACCCAGGTACATTCTACATTTGAGCTTATACCCCCAGCCCTTTTTTTATTCTTTATTTTGAAGCACAGTCTCACTGAGTTGCAAAGGGCCTCAGTAACTAGCTTATTCTGTCTGCAAACCGCTATCTTCCTGTCTCAGCCTCCCAGATGCTGGGATTACAAGTGTGCACCACCATGCCCGGCTTTGGAGTTTGAATTTTAGACAGGCACACTCTTTGGAATACATTTTCTTGAGGTTTAAAATGACAGTTTTTCTTGTAAAAACAGTGGGACCATTCAACAACTTTTGGGACTCCTTTTGTGTGGTTACCGTTTTCTGAAGACAGACTCAAGCTTCCTCCTGGAGTTCAGCCTCGAGCTTTGTGTGAGCCCTGATGAAGCAGGGCGCCCTCCTCTCTCGCCGAGCTCTCGGGACGCTGGCCTGCTAGTGATCTGGAAGCCAGCTCCTTGACAGCTCTAGCCCACTGCTCCTCACCTGGACAGGCAATGCTCTCTTCATCTCATGGGCTTTGAAATAAAAGATACTTGGGCAGTTTTCAAAATGATGCGATTGCAGTTGAGCTGGTTACAAACGCTGTTATGTCTGCCTAGTGTCTGACATCATCTGATGAAGTTAATGACCTGTCTCGGATTACCAATCTGGCAGCTTCTCATTCGAAAGGTGCTTGAGAAAAGTGGATTCCCTTTGTTGTTTCTTTGCTTGCTCAGAAAGTTTCTGGGCAACCTTCCTTTAACTTATCATGACACCAATACTCAAGGGAAACTCCCAGAATGAGGGTTTAGATACTGATTTATGGAAGCCTATCCTGTTTTTTGTTTTGTTTTGTTTTGTTGTTGTTGTTTTTATTTTTGTTACTCAGGATTGGGCCCAGGATGTTCTACCTCTGAATTATACCCCCAGTCCTTTTTTTGTGTGTGTGGCACTGGGGATGGAACCCAGGGTCATTCTACCTCCAAGGTACAACCGCAGCCCTATTTTATTTCTGTATTTTGAAGCAGGGTCTCACAAAATTGCAGATGGCCTCACTAAGTTTATCTGCAACTGGCCACGGACCTGTGATCTTCCTCTCTCAGCCTCCTAAATATTGGGATTACAAATGTGTGCCTCCACACCCAGCTCCCAGTCCTTTTGGTTTTGTTTTGAAACATAGTCTCACTAGGTTGATCTGGATTTCACAACCTTTGAGGCTGATGAGAATCTGTGATCCTCCTTTCTCAATCTTCCAAGTATTAGAATTACAGGTGTGTACCACTATGCCTAGCTCAGTGCATTTTTTTTTTTTATAATGCTCCCAAGAGAAATAAAACCCCAAGTCCACATGCTTTTTCTAAACTCAAAATGTCCGAGAAAGCTGGCAGGGAAACCACTGTCCTTCACTTCCACTTTTCAATTAGAACAAGGGGTAATGCGTGCTGTCAGTGTGAAAGTCTATACAATATGTTTGTGCTGCACACAACAGGAGAGTGAACATGGGAACATCTGGCCATCGCTCGGCGAGATTGCATGGGCATCTGTTTACCTCTCGGCTCTGTGACACGGATGGTTTTGAGCTTAAAATACACAGAATGCTTTATCTGTGGCCTATTTACATTGCTGAATACAACTGTTTGAATCAGAAATCACTGTCCTCAATCTGAGTGGTTTTCTCCCTGTCACTAGTGGGGACGTGAATTTTGTTCCAAGACCAGAATGCTTCTATCAGTTCGGAATCAGAAAGACTGAGCTATGCTCTGTGACCCTTTTCAGTTATGTTTTGTTAAGAATTAATCACTGCTATCAGAGAAGTGGGATTCAGCACAAAAGAATCAGGGCAAAGAGGAGGCACATGGGAAGTCAGTCCCATTAAGTGTTTGCAAGACAAAGGTGTAGCAGTGGTAAGACCTTAAGAAATATGGTCATCACTCAACAAAGTTTGCGTATTTAGTCTTGTATTCACATTGTTCATGTGGAAAATTGTGAAATATATGTATTTTTGTATTTTACCCAATGTCTGCAACCGTTTATTATAATATTCTTGACATTTATTAACTCTTTCCATAGATCATGAAATTTTTTTGAGGTTTTTTTTTATTAATTTATTTTTTAAATTGGTGCATTGTAGTCATATATCAATCACATTGGAGTATAAGACTTGAGAGGATATACAAGCACACATCATCCAATTAGCCCTCCTCCAGCCCCCATCCCATTCCCTCCCCCTCCCTCCATCCCACGTTTCTTTGGTGATTTACTTTGATACATTTGTTTATGTACCTTCTGCGTTTTAAAGAGGCTCCGTCCTCCAGTATTAAATACCCTCTGATTGGTCACATTAGTTGCTTCACTATAGGGCCCTTTCTATAGCTCAACCTCTTCCTGTTGCCCTTTTCCTTCTAGTTATTGCTGATTAAGAGAAGTGTCTGATTTATATTTTCTGCTATATTTCTCTGTGCATGCTGCGTTGCAAGTACCGATCCCACTCTTGATGGTCCCAGTAGTGGCCTGGCTACTTAGTGGACTGATCCAGACCTCGCTGGCTCAAGCAGTGGCCTTGCCTCATGGGAGGCCCCAGTTCTGGTCTCGCTGGCCCCTGCACCGGTCTAACCCCTAAGCTGGCTTTGGTCCCGGCCTTGGAGGCCGCAGGAGTGAACTTGCCTCACGCCAGGCTCCGATGCTGGCCATTGGCCCCTGCACCGGCCTAACCCCTTGGCAGGATTCCAATCCCGGCCTCGGAGGCCCCAGCACCAGCCTAGCCTCATGGCAGGCTCCAATGCCGGCCTCGTTGGCCCCAGCACCGGCCTAACCCCTCAGCAGGTTCCGTTCCTGGGTTAGGAGGCCCCAACACCGGCCTTGCCTCACGGCAGGCTCCAATGCCGGCCTCGCTGGCCCCAGCATCGGCCTCACCCCTCGGCAGGCTCCGATACTGGCCTCGGAGTTCCCAGCACCGGCCATGCCTCACGGCAGGCTGCGATGCCGGCCTCACTGGCTCCAGCACCGGCCTAACCCCTCAGCAGGCTCTTATCCTGGCCTAGGAGGCCCCAGTATCGGCCTTGCCTCACGGCAGGCTCCGATGCTGGCCTCGCTGGCCCCAGAACCGGCCTAACCCCTCGGCAGGCTCTTATCCTGGCCTTGGAGGCCCCAGTACCGGCCTTGCCTCAAGGCAGGCTCCGATGCCGGCCTCACTGGCCCCAGCACCGGCCTAACCCCTCGGCAGGCTCCGATTCCGGCCTCGGAGGCCCCAGCACTGGTCATGCCTCACGGCAGGCTCCGATGCCGGCCTCGCTAGCCCCAGCACCGGCCTAACCCCTCGGCAGGCTCTTATCCTGGCCTTGGAGGCCCCAGTACCGGCCTTGCCTCAAGGCAGGCTCCGATGCTGGCCTCGCTGGCCCCAGTTCCGGCCTAACCCCTCGGCAGGCTCTTATCCCGGCCTCAGATGCCCCAGTACCGGCCTTGCCTTACGGCAAGCTCCGATGCCGGCCTCGCTGGCCCCAGCACCGGCCTAACCCCTCAGCAGGCTCTTATCCTGGCCTCGGAGGCCCCAGTACCGGCCTTGCCTCAAGGCAGGCTCCGATGCCAGCCTTGCTGACCCCAGCACTGGCCTAACCCCTCGGCAGGCTATTATCCTGGCCTTGGAGGCCCCAGCACTGGTCATGCCTCACGGCAGGCTCCGATGCCGGTCTCGCTGGCCCCAGCACCGGCCTAACCCCTCAGCAGGTCCCGGACCCGACCTCGGAGGCCCCAGCACAAGCCTTGCCTCATGGCAGGCTCCAATGCCGGCCTCGCTGGCCTCAGCATCGGTCTAACCCCTCGGCAGGTTCCAATCCAGGCCACGGAGGCCTCAGTAGTGGCCTTGCCTCACAGCAAGCTCCGATGTCGGCCACTGGCCCCGGCGCCCGCCTAACCCCTCAGCAGGTTCCGATCACTGTCTCTGTGGTTATTATTTCAAAGGTTCCAGGTGTAATGTATCAGATCTCTGCCTCCCCTGAGTATTGGCCACTGGCATTGCCACTGCCTCCACCGTTTCAAATCCTTCCCAGGCTCTTTTTCCACTCTGAATGTTGTCCAGTGTTCCTAAGCATGCGTGATGGTAGCATTCGACATTTGGTGTAATTTCTCCAAAAAAATAAAGTTGGTAAGATCCGGTTTCTGCTTCTCCTGAATACAAGTCTCCACCACCATCGCGGAGAACTCTTTCAACACCGCATTTCTCCTTGGTCTCCGCTAAACTCTCTCCTTACAGGTGATGTCTGAGATTCTTAACAATATAGAGAAATAGCAGTCCTCTTTCACGGCGAATTTTTCCATAAGTTCCAGTGCATTTAGATAAGTTTTGTCTGCATCTCCAGTGTCCTGGCATCCATAACGGCTTTCTTACCTCCTCTCCGATATTTTTCTTTATCTTTTTCTGTTCTGGGCCCGGTTTCTCCAGGGGTCTGGCGTGCTACTCGCAGTTCGCCCGGGGCCCAGAGTCCCGCGACCCGGGCCCTGGCTGGTGTGCGCCGCGCGCGACCCCCGCCCAGAACCCAGCGTCTTACTGGGTCCGGTTTCTCCAGGGGTCTGGCGTGCTACACGCAGTTCGGCCTGGGGCCCAGAGTCCCGCAACCCGGGCCCCATCTGGCGTGCCCCACGCGCGACCCCCGCCCAGAACCCAGCGTCTTACTGGGCCCGCTTTCTCCAGGGGTCTGGCGTGCTACACGCAGTTCGGCCCGGGGCCCAGGGTCCCGGGGCCCAGGGTCCTGCGACCCGGGCCCCGGCTGGTAGATCATGAAATTTATAAAGCATTTTGGCATCACCCCTTGGCTGAACCTGAAATGCCCATGTCAGTCTTTGGGGCATTTGAGAAAACACTCTAAGTAAATAACTTTTTAAAACAAACTGAATCTAGTTGGTAAAAATACATTATTTCGTTTTAATTAGGTTTTGGCTGGGTGTGGTGGTATATACCTGCAATTCCAGTATTTGGGAGGCTGAGACAGGAAGATTGCAGTTCTTCGAGTAGGCTCAGCAACTTACTGAGGCCCTCCACAACGTGCTGGGACTCGTCCTGTTTCAAAATAAAAAACTAGCTGGGCGTGGTGGCGCACACTTGTAATCCCCACGCTTGGGAGGTGGAGACAGGAGGATCGCGCAGGTTCGAAGCCAGCCGCATTGGCTTAAGAGACCCTGTTTCCAAATAAGAAAAAGTATAAAATAGGTCTGGGATTGTAGCCCGGAGGTAGAAGGGCTTCCAGGAACCCCAGTACCACCAAAATAATAATAATAATAATAATAATAATAATAACAACAACAACAACAACAACAACAACAACAACATAAAAAATAATAAAGGCTAGGGTGTCACTCAGACCAAAAAATAAAAGAACCAGTCTAAAGTAAGTTTAACACTTTTAACAAGTTTATTTTTATAATAAAATACTATAACATTTATGCTGTTTCTGAAATCCCTCTAACATATGTGTGCATGTCTGTGCATGTTTGGTAATGAGTATTAAACTTGGGGTGACTACCCCTGGGAAATACCCTAGCCCTATTTCTTTTTTTTTTTTTTTTGTGGTACGGGAGGGGGTAGAACCCAGGGGCTTTCTGCCGCCAGGCTACACCCCCAGCTTTATTTTATAATTTATTTGGAAACACTAAGTTGCTGAGATCCTCAGTAAGTAGCTGAGGCTGGCTTCGAACCCATGTGATCCTCCTGTCTCAGCCTCCCAAGCACTGGGATTACAAGCGTGTGCCACCATGCCCGGCTCGCCCTATTTTATTTTTATCTTAAAATTGAGTCTCTAAATTATATGTACTGGCCTTGAACATGTGATCCATCTGTCAGCCTCCTGAGGAGGATACTGGGGATTGAACCCAGGGGAATTCTACCTTTCAGCTACACTCCTAGCCCGATTTTCTTTTTATTTTAAAACAGGATCTTGCTAGGTTGCTGATAGTCTCACCACTTGTTGAGGCTGTCCTCAAACCTGCTATCCTCCTGTTTCCGTCTTGGCCCAAGAGTTGAGATTACAGGTGTGCACCACCACACCTGGCTAAGGAATTAATGTGTGGATAAAAGGTGTAATATCCAGTGTATATCCACAATGTGGTAAGTAGTCTAGAATTAATGAAAAAAAAAATAGGCCCTTGGGAACCAAAGCCAGTTCTATGAGCTAGACAACCAGCCATTTTATTGTCTTGGGATTTTTATGTATTTCTTATGTTGTCTGTGTGTAATTGTGACTTGTGTATGTGTGCGTGTGCCTAAAACATTTTTTCATGTTAATTAAAACCCAAAGAGGGATAAACTGCATGCCCATTTTGTCTGAAATTGAAATTGTGATTGACACTTGACCCTGGGAGGTCTGTCATTCATATGTCATCAAGGCGGGCTTCCGGGAGAATGTGGATCCCAAAGAATGGGTGTAGAGATGGTGGCAGGCTCTCAGAGCAGGCCATCATGAATCATGATCCCCACTCTTTTCCAGGTTGAAATTGTGACACACACGGGCCCTCATAGGCGCCTGTGGATGGGTCCGCAGTTCCAGTTCAAAACCATTCACCCCTCAGGCCAGACCACAGTCATATCCTCCAGCTCCTCTGTGCTGCAGTCTCACGGTCCCAGCGACACTCCCCAGCCTCTCCTGGATTTTGACACAGATGATCTGGATCTCAACAGTCTCAGGTAGGAAAGAAAAATGTAGTAGTTACTGCAAAGGCAGCAGTCACATATTCATTTGAATGGGCATTCTGCCTCGTTTTGCATTTCACCCTGTGACACAGATCATGTTGCCACCATCACGGACTCTTCTTTGTGATTCCCCATCTTCATGTGTGATCTGATTGCTATGATCTGATTATGTGTGATAAATATTTGTGTTTCTGATAGAATTTTCTTTTAATGTCCTATTCAGTACACTTCTTTTTCCTTGTATTTGGTACTTTTTTAAAATTATGAAGCAGGTTCTCACTACGTGGTTGAGGCTGGCCTGGAACCTGCGCTCCTCTTGTCTCAGCCTCCCAAGTACTTTGATTACAGGCCTACACTACTGTGCCCAGCTTGTTCAGTGCACTTTTAAAATCTAATTTCACTTATGATGCTTTTTTGCTCATATTTATAAATGGAGTCTGATTACGTCTTTTTCCTGAACGTTCTGAAGTCAGTATTACCTTTCAGTTAAATTTTATCTCTGATTTTCATCTCATCCTGCTTCTTGTTTTAGATGATAAAAAAAGCTTTGGATATGAAAGTGTTACTATAAATTCATTTATAATTTGTCATTTGTATTCTCATAATATATATTCTCCTAGACTCCATTTTACTGTAATCCTAATACAAGTGTACAATGTATGCATTTATTATAACTTATTTTTAATGCATTTCAGATTTTTTTACTTTAGCAGCTTCACATTTGTGTCACATTTAGGGATGGCATAGCACGAAGGGCTCAGACTAATGCCGTACAGTCTCCCTTTTGATGTCTCTCACTTTGCAAAAAAAAATTTTATCAGGGATGGTGGCTTACACTTAAAATCCTAGTGCTCAAGATGCTGAGACAGGAGGATCGCAGGTTCGAGGCCAGCCTCGGAAACTTAGTGTGACCCTCTGCAAATTTGTAAGACCCTGTTTCAAAGTAAAGAATAAAATAGGGCTGGGGATGTACCTCAGAGGTAGAATGTCCCTGGGTTCAGTCCCCAGTGAACACACGTACGCGCGTGCGCGCGCGCACACACACACACACACACACACACACACACGCGCAAAACTGTTATGTATCTAGATTTTTTTTCCTTTCAGTACTGGGGACGGAATCCAGGGGCATTCTCCCTCCGAGCTATACCCCTAGGCCTAATTTTTATTCTTTATTTTGAAACAGAGTCTCAGTGAGTTGCAGAGGGCCTCACTAAGTAGCTGAGGCTGTCTGCAAACCACGATCCTCCTGTCTCAGCCTCCTGAATGCTGGGATTTCAAGCGTGCACCACCACAACCCAGAATGTATCTAGATTTGATTTAATACAGCCAACTAAGTTTCTTTCTTTATGTCTTTTTAAATAAAACCATAGGGCCAGGCATAGTGGTGCACGCTTGTAATCCCTGCGCTTGGGAGGCAGAGACAGGAGGATCGCGCAGGTTCGAAGCTAGCCACACTGGCTTAAGAGACCCTGTTTCCAAATAAAAAAGTATAAAACAGGTCTGGGAGTGTAGCCCCGAGGTAGAAGGGCTTCCAGGAACCCCAGAACCACCAATAAATAAATAAATAAATAAATAAATAAATAAATAAATAAATAAAACCATAGGGAGATATATTCCATTCACATATTGGTGGTACTGGGGTTCCTGGAAGCCCTTCTCCCTTTGTGCTACTCCCAGACATATATATATATATTTTTTTTTTTTTAAATTTGGAAACAGGGTCTCTTACACCAGTGCAGCTGGCTTCAAACCTGCGCAATCCTCCTGTCTCTGCCTCCCAATCGCGGGGATTACAAGCGTGCGCCACCACGCCCGGCTGCTAGAAATATTTTTATTTCTTTCTCAACAGCAATAACATTTTTGATGAGAAAACAAATTTATTGCAATGCTGGATTAGGCTTTTTAGTGTATTTTTAAATGGAATACCTATTTACTGAGCACCAGGCACTCTGCTAGGTGTGGGAATCTACCTAGGGTATAGCCGCTGCCTACTTGAGCTTCCCTGATGATCTCCAAGCGTCAGGCACTTAATGTGTCCCGGTCGCAATTCTCAGCTCTACTCCATCCTGTTCTTGTTCCTTCCTTTCTCATCTCTCTAAGTGACTCCTCAAGCACCTTGCACTCAAGCTGGAATCTAGGGGCAATCCTTGACAGTTTCTTCTTTCTCACCTGCCACATGTAATTCATCACGTTAGGTTATTTCTGTTCCGGAACGTATTTTGGAACCTTCCACTCCATCCGCACCGCCAGCCCCCAGCAACTGCGAGTCTCGGCAGTAGGCTCACCGTGCAGCTCCCTGTTGACGTCTTCACTTTCTTCCATGATGTATCTTCCTAAAGAATGATTCCAGCCGGCATGGTGGCGCACGCTTGCAATCCCAGCCTTTGGGAGGCTGAAACAGGAGGATCACAGTTCACTGACAGCCTCGGCTACTTAGTGAGGCCCTTTGTGACTCAGTGAGACCCCGTTTAAAAAAAAAACGAATAAAAAATTAGGACTGGGGGTATTACTTAATGGTAGAATGCCCCTGGGTTCCATCCCCAGTATCGCAAAACAACAACAACAACCATAAAAATATGCTGGCCTAGTGGGCACATCTGTAATCTTAGTACTTGGGAGGCTGAGACAGGAAGATTGCAGGGTGGTACCTTGCCTCAGCAATGTAGTGAGGTCCAAGGCAGCTTGGAAGACCCTGTTTTAAAATAAAATATAGTGCTTCATGTGTAGCTCTCAAGTAGGATGCCACTAAGTTTGATCTACAGTACCACAAAGCACCCACAAAACATGTGCATGCATTTTGGTAATGTAATTATAAAATAACTATTTATTGAATATTAATGGCGTATCAGCATTATTTGGGTAAGAGGTAGAAAACTTTTCCTACATCCCTGAAAATGCAGTTTTTTTTTATTGAAAATTTTTGGTTCATGGTCAGTTAAATCCAAGAGCTTAAAACCATGGATACAGAGGGCCAGGTATACTATGCACACACAGATCCAAGTCCTATTTTAGCCCCATCCAATCTTACGAGATATAGACCCTGGATGCAGTCATGTATCACCAAAATGAAGTGTGTTTTCATGTGATTTTGTCACTGTGTGGATATCATATTGTGAACTTACTGAGAGGCCTTCAAGACCATTGGGCAAAATGTCCTCACCTAGTTGCCATCATGTATATGGTCTGTTGATTACCTATACTTAATTGCCCAGTGAATGACTATATTATCCTTTTTCATTCTGAGCTTTTATTATCAGTCTTCTCATTCCAAATTTTAGTTTTCTTTGGCATCAGTTCATTAATATTCTTATGTCATATATCCACATTGAGCTTTTTTTTTTTTTTTCCTGTATGAGAGATTGGAACCCTGGTATTTGAAACAGGGTCTCACTAAGTTGCAGAGGGCCTGAGTACTGAGGCTGCCGAGCACCTTGATCCTCCTGTTTCAGCCTCCAAAGCATGGAGATTACAAGTGTGCTCCACCATGCCCAGCTCGCATGGAGCTTTTTATTTCATGGTTTTTTTTTTTTACCTCTTCTGAAAATATTGCTGACATGCAGTTAATATTTAGTAAATACTTATTTTGTGATTGAGTTAACTAGAAATGCCTTTATATATGTTGTTTTAATAAGATTGTCTTCCTCATCGTTGCCTAGAACTCCAAGATAGCTTACTTATACAGATTTCCTTCCTTCCTTCCTTCCTTCCTTCCTCCCTTCCTTCCTTCCTTCCTTCCTTCCTTCCTTCCTTCCTTCCTTCCTTCCTTCCTTCCATGCTGAGGATCTACTCCAGGACCTGGATACCTCCAGGCAAAGACATTTTTATGTTAATAATACTTCTTTTATTGGAACTGGAAAGAATCCTGTAGTATTTAGATGTTGATCATTCTTCAGCTACTTGACATTATACATAATTAATTGCAGTTTGCTGAGGTCCTGATTGATTGTTACACACTGTTTTGTAATTTTATGGAGGCTTCGCAGTAGTGAAGCCCTCTCCCTGCACCCACAGCACCACTTTGTTATCGCATGCTTACCGTCATACACTAACTTCCACTGGTGATTACATGGAAGTTTCTTACAATTTTGAGTTTCATGTTGCTGCTTTTTATGGAACTCATTACTAGCCCTGACGTCATCATTTATGAATTTAAGGAGTCTTAGAATCTTCATATGTGTACCTTGCAAATGCCAAAGGTTTCATTATAAAAAATTATAGTATTTGTATCGCTATTCTACTAGTTCTATCACTTTAATGTCAGTTTTCAACCCCTTAAAAATCTGTCAAATAATATTATGGTAAGTTAGAAAGGGTACCGCGCAGAGAGAATGCCTTGTTTTAGCTGTGTGCCAGAATTAGGGACCTTTAGCTTCCTCTTTTTCTGGGTTTAGAATGAATGATTCTTTTACGGTTTGGGCTCTTCCAACATTCCTGGTTTAAGGTCTGTTTCAGCAAGCCATGGTTTTCATGCCAGTAACATATGTGAATTAAATTAAATTGTGTTGCAGGATCCAGCCCGTCCGCTCTGACCCCGTCAGCATGCCAGGCTCGTCGCGTCCAGTGTCTGATCGAAGGGGAGTTTCCACGGTGATTGATGCTGCTTCAGGTAGAGAACTTGCCCTCCCGTGTGCACTGGGCATTTCTGTGCAATTGCAAACTTATTCCCTTGCACATTGTTGAGGATGATATTCATTCGCATTCCTCTTTTCATTTCTATTAGGGTTGTCTTTGTCTTAATACAGAGCTGTTTATATATTCAGTACCAAACAGTGCTGTGCATTTCAACCTTCTCAACGTTGGTAAATGGTCCAGTGGAGTTGGCACTTGATTAAATGTAATGAGCATGGTATTGAAGGCTACAGGGTTGATGACGGTTTTGCCTTTGATCACTGAAATGTAGAGAAGCAACCCTGACAGAGAACGTAAATACAATATATGGATTCAATTTACTCAACCTGTTGAGTATCAAAGTGACTGATGTGTGGATGTAGAGAGCTTCCAAGTACTACAACGTGGATGGTTTGATTATTGAAAGCATAGCATTTAGAAACTCATTAAGTTAACTCTGGTCTATCTATCACAGTTATTAATTTCCTATCCGCGGAGTCAGTCTGTGAATATGTATCATTCATACCTGGTAGGCGATTTGCTTTTGTAGGTGATACTTGTAACCTTAGTATTGTATCAACGTTTTCAATAGAGCCTGC
Organism: Muscardinus avellanarius; assembly: GCF_963383645.1. NCBI lineage: Eukaryota > Metazoa > Chordata > Mammalia > Rodentia > Gliridae > Muscardinus > Muscardinus avellanarius. The sequence goes on from NC_137802.1 coordinate 34,647,872, forward strand.
TTACTAGTTGCTGATAGTATATTTTCTCATCTCTAAGAGGAGTGATAAAATAAGTGCACGGGAGGGCTTGCATTGTGGTGCAGCTGGGGAACATCTGAAGATCATATACAGCAGGAATTTTGTTCACAAATGTCTCTCACAAGTAGAATTATTAAATACTCCGCATTAGTCAGACAGTTGAGTCTGAGAGGATTTTAATCTATAGCGGTTCAAAATCCCTGGAGACTGCTGATTTGATTGAGGCTTAAACCTGTGAAAGAAAATGGAAACCGCCACAAAACTGACTTGTGAAGGTCACTTTTAAAAGACCTAAGCTTCTGATTTTTACTGTCGCTCAGTGTGTTTCAAAGCTAATGAGTTTAATACATTTTCTTAGCACTCTGATTTTTTTTAGCTGGTGGGCTGTACTGTATGTCTGGTTGAGCTATCCACATTCAAGGCTGCACCATCAGTTTTAATGTGGACAATTCCTTTAGAAGACTCAGTTTTTTGTTTCTTTGCTTTAACTTGGCAAGTATGGTTGTCTCCTGGAAAACAAATACAGAAATATATAATCTCTGTCCCTGTTTCCCTGCGTTGAATGGGACGGGGCGGTAGGTAACTTACACATATATTTTTCACAGTCTTAATCTATGACTGTTAACAGATCATACAGATTTAGAATTATCATGTGCAATCCTGGAAATGTTGGGTATTTTATCCTGAAGCATTTTATTCAGAATTACGAGAATTACCAGGCCTTGTTGGTCCTTGTAAATACTCTTATACTACCATATTATTAATATTTTATTGTCAAGTGACTGGCCACTTGCAACACATATTGCTAAAGCACTTAACATGTGTTTTTAAAATTGTGAACATTCAGTCTTGCAGAGCGGCACACTTCTGTAATCCCCAGTATTGGGGGGCTGAGACAGGAGGTTCGCAATCCCCAGGAGAGCCTCAGCAACTTAGCGAAACCCTATTTCAAAATAAAGAGAGAAATTGGGTTGAGGGCGTATCTCAGAGATAGAAGAACTCTGCGTTCAATCCCAAGTATTACTAAAAAATAAAATAAAAATGTGCATATTCAATGAAGTAGTCTGAGATAATGGTCCGTATGTATCACGTCGTAACACTGCCTCTCTGTCAAATAGTCTCATGTAACAAGGAGAAACTTGGCTTGCTGTTGCACCCAGAGCTGTACTTAGCTGTTGCAGGAAGCACTCTTAAGCTGACTTTTCAGAGACACATCAGCTCTCTGCCCCTGGCGTGCTACTTGGTGCCTAGCGTGTCCTAGGAGTTTCTAGGTTCGCGCTCTGTGGCTTTAAGCTTTTATCTGAAATTGCAGATTTGTTGGGTAGGGACAGGACTTTTTGGTGGCTAAGATGTATTATTATTTCTTCTAGGCCTATTTTCCCTCCAGAAAGCCATGGTTTCTTTGTGAATGACGGCTGAGCAGTGACACGTGTTGCTCCTTTCTTTAGCTTTGCGCTGCAGACGCTCCGTAGATGAGGAATTGGACTTGTATGAATAAGTCTATCTTCAGCTGCCTCTCAAATGGCCTGGATCCCTTCTGAATGAGGAATATATGTTGTTCGTATTTTTTGAGTAAATAATGTTTTCTTGTGGAACCTCTGTCTACTTTATCTAATAGGATCGTTGTTGTTAACAGAATTAATTTCCTACTGATGTTTAACAAAAGGAGGCTATTTAGTCCTTTATTGAGACAAGTTTATGGGAAAATTCCATTTTAGAATCTTCTGTTTATAGGAGTCTAGCTGGAGTCAGGATTATGGGTGTATCACTGTAATCCCAGTATTTGGGAGGTTGAGACAGGAATACTGTAGGATCAAGGCCAATCTTAGCAATTTAGTGAGACCCTGTTTCACAATAAGATAAAAGGGGCTAGGGATGTAACTAGGAGGCAGAATGCTTCTCAGTTCCATCCTTAGTTCCAGGTTAAAAGAAAATGGCCACACGTCTATAATCTAGCTACTTGGGTTCGGGGTTTACTGAGGTTGGAGTATTGCAAGTTTGATGCCAGCCTGTGCAACTAGTAAGACCCTGCAACGTAATAAGTAAGTGGGCTGGGAATGTGACTCAGTGGGAGAGAGCTTGTTTATCATGTGTGAGCCCTGGGTCCAATCCCTCCCAGTTCCTAAAACCAAATAATAAATAATTTCAAAAATAAAAACAGATGTTAAACAAATAAATAATAAAAAACTATGAAAAACGTCTACTACATTGTTGTAACTGCTCTTTTAAGCCCAGACGTACTCCTGTCCTATGACCCAAGCCTTGGAGCCAGTGCACGTTAGGAAGATGCTCACGCACTCGATTGCCTGTTGCTCAGAAGTCACCACTGTGGCGTCCCCTTTTTGGGGTGTCATGACTTTGTACTTCCTTCCAGCATTTTCTATTAGTTCATATATTGGCTTTTTAATTATTGCAGCACACTTCACAGCTGTCCTTTTTCAGTGACAGCTCTTCTTCTGTCTAGCCTGATGGTATATACTAATTTCTTTACGTTACTACTTTTCAGAGATTCAGAGGTGAAAATACTTGGTTTAGCTGATCGTGGTAATGCATGCCTATAATCCCAGTACTTGGTCATCTGAGAAAAAAGGATTGCAGTTTTGAAGACAGGATTAACAACATAGCAAGACTAATGGAATAGGAGGCACATATATATACATTTTTTTTTTCGGGTCTCAGGATGGAACCCAGGGGCATTCAACCTCCGAGCTACACCCCCTGCCCTATTTTTTATTCTTTATTTTGAAACTGGGTCTCACTGAGTTGCAGAAGGTCTCTCTAAGTAGCTGAGGCTGTCCACGAACCGCGATCCTCTGGGTCTCAGCCTCCCGAATGCTGGGATTACAAGCGTGCACCACCACGCCTGGCTAGCAAGACTCTTTCTTAAATTAATTCAATCCCTAGTAGTGAAAAAAAATATTTTAGCTTTGGATCTACCATTTATGTTTAGATCTCTGATTGTTAGTCTGGCAGTGTTTATCAGTTGAAATCAAAAGAGTTAAGGAGTGCTCTGTATCACTCTTACTAAGATGTTTTTTTTTAATCATTTCACAATTGTAACACTTTCATAATCATGTGGTAATCTCTGTCCTACTCCTTCATATAGAAATATATGTTCCATATATAATACACACACTCACATATATATGCACATATATGTATATATACAGAGATATAAAATATATTTATGTATAAATATATTTTATTGTTTATTGATACTGCAGATTGAACCCATGGACATTTTGCCTCTGAGCTATACCCCCAGCCCTTTTTATTTTTATTTTGGAACTGGTTCTTTACTAGGTTGTTGATGGTTTCGCCACATTGCTGAGGCTATCCTTAAGTCTGCAGTCCTCTTGTCTCAACATGTGACATGTGATATGTTTGGCTTATTAACTTCAGTGATCTAAGCACAGAGTAATTTCTATGCCTTTAGATCTCTATAAACCAACTCTTACTATCTATGTATAAACTTGTGTATTCTAGTTCCTTAGAACCTCTATAAGTACTTAATGACATGTTTCATCTTTTCTTTGGTGATACCAAAAAAAAAAAAAAACTGTCTTATATAAAGTCTGGGAGTTAGATAATGGCCAGGTGTTGCCTTCTTGGCTAAGAAGAGGCCTTTTGGGCCGGGTGTGGTGGCGCACGCTTGTAATCCCAGCGTTTGGGAGGCTGAGACCAGAGGGATCGCGGTTTGTGGACAACCTCAGCTACTTATTGAGGCCCTCTGCAACTTAGTGAGACCCTGTTTCAAAATAAAGAATAAAAAGCAGGGCAGAGAGTGTAGCTCGGAGGTCAAATGCCCCTGGTTTCCATCCCCAGACCTGCAAAAAAAGAAAAAAAAAATTAAATTAAAAAAGAAGAGGCCCTTTGGAAGTGGGCACTTTATGTGATTTTTCACCTAAGATGTGGGCTCTTGAAAACAACAAGCCTTAATACAGCTACTCAGTTGTCCCTCCTCCATCTAACCATCGACAGTCTTTGATCATAGACATATTATTAGATAAAACTGTGGATTGATTTCTTGACTTTTTTGTCTATACATTATTTTTGTTTTGTATATCAAAGAATTTCTTCTCATTTGTACCTTATAATATATACCTGCACTATCATAAAAGTGTTGGACTTTTAAGGAGAAAGCAGAGAGGGAGCTGCAGGTGCCTGGTTTGAAATTTGCTTGCCCCGGTGGGGGCTGCGTTTTTCCCAGCCTGTACCTTTTCGCGGCCTCACTAGCCCAGTTACTTGGTCCCTTACTCCTCCCGTTAGGAGGCCCATTGAGATCTGGTTCACTTTGAATTTGTCCTACTTGTAGTTTTACCATGGAGATTAATGTTTACAACAAAAACATTCAAACAACTCAGAGCGAACAAGAAATTGATGCCTGGCTTGCATGAAGTGGACACATCTTTATATATTCTAAGAAAGTAAAAAATTATATAAAGTAGTAAGTGTCAAGAGCAGAATTCATGCTCATTTCTTAGGAAGATGATAATGGGAAAAGGACAGCTGTGACAGATAAATAAAAGCAGGTCTGTCCTTTACTGGGGACTTTGATATAAAAACATTTTAATGATCGGACAAAGTCACAGACCTGGTTGTATGTTGTTCTTTTTTGTGGTCTTGGCAATTGAACCCTGGGGCATTCTACCTCTCAGCTACCCCTCCTACCCTATTTTAGTATTCATTTTGAAACAGGGTCTCACTAAGTTGTAGAGGGTTGCCTGGAACCTGCCAGCTAAGGCTTGCCTTGAACCTGTAGTCCTCCTGTCTCAGCTTCTCAGTACTGGGATTATAAGCCTGTGCCACCATGCCCAGCTGTTTTTGTTCTAAATATAAGAGAAATATTATCTTTGTTGTACTATCAAAATAAACTAAATAATTTCTAAGAATTATAGCAGACAGTTTTTTTTTTTTTTTTTTTACAACCAATTTACAACCCAGAGGAGTTCTACCTCCAGGTTATACCCCTAGCCCAATCTTATTTCTTATTTGGAAGCAGGGTCTCACTAAGTTGCAGAGGGCCTCACTAAGTTGCCAATTCTGGCTTTGAACCTGGGATCCAGCCAGGCATGGTGGCACACGCTTGTAATCCCCATGCTTGGGAGGCTGAGACAGGAGGATCGCGCAGGTTCGAAGCCAGCCTCAGCTGGCTTAAGAGACCCTGTTTCCAAATAAAATAGAAATAGGTCTGGGAGTGTAGCCTGGAGGTAGAAGGCCCCTGAGTTCCATCCCCAGTACCCCCCCACACACACACACACAAATTGAACCTGGGATCCCCCTGTCTCAGCCTCCCAAGTTCTGAGATTACAAGCATTAGCCACCATGTTTTGCTTAGCAGACAGTCTTTGAAAAGTTAGTTTCCGCTAGTATCGAAATGATTTGACTGGACATGGCATTCCCAGTGCTTGGGAGGCTGAGACAGGAGGAATGCAGGTTCACGTCGAGCCGTACCAACCTAGGAAGAGTCAGAAATGTAGTATGACCCGGTTTCAAGATAAAAAGAGAAAGTGGAAGTGTTACAGCTCAAAATGAACCAAGCCCTAGTAGCCCCACCCTCCCCAACAATAAAAATTAGTTTACTAAAGAAAATTCTAAGCTCAAAATTGCTAATTGATTTCATTTGTTGTCTAATGACAGATGTGCCTATTTTGTATTGTTCGATCTTCTTACTTCAAAACTTTAAACAAAAATGGGGGCTGGGATTGTGACTCAGTGGTAGAATGCATGCTTACTGTGTCTGAGCCCTGGGTTCTAGCACACCAACCCATAACCCCACAGCCAGATTCTGTGTCTCAGGAGTGTGGCAGGTCATTGGACATGGGGGTTATTTGGGCTGTTTCTTTTCCATTGCAATCAGATCTGCGCTGCAGGGACAAGCTTAGAGAGGCATGCCTGGATCTTATAGAGGTTTTTGTGATGTGCTGGGGGGAGCAGATTCGTAAAAATTATTTATCTGTCTCTACTGTTGCCATTCCAATCTGAGACAAACTCTGGCGTTATATCCTAAAATGAGAAACAGAGATGCTGGCAATAAGTGCTATGTCAGAGTCCTCCTTCAGCCCCCCATGCTGGGGCTGTGTCTCTCTGTGGTCTTAAAATCAGAACTGAGTGCCAGGGCTGTAATGTTTATTGTCATGGTCTTGAACTTCTGCTAAAAATTTCAATAATTTATATTTCCTACCTGGCCATATTTTTTTACATCCATGAGAGGAGATTAAGCTTTTGTATGCAAAATTTTTGTATCTTTTAGGGGAAGGGGGGTTGTTGAAATTATTTTCTGTAATAACCTCCAGATATAGAGTATAAAGGTCTTTAGAAAGCCAGGCATGAGCCGGATGTGGTAGCTCACGGTTGTATTCCCAGTGCTTGGGAGGCTGAGACAGGAGGATCACATAAGTTAGAAGCTAGCCTCAGCTACTTAATGAGGCTCTTAGCAACTTAGTGAGGCTCTGTTTCCAAATAAAATATAAAATCGGTCTGGGAGTGTAGCCCAGAGGTGGAAAGCCCCTGGGTTCCATCCCTAGTACCACAGAAAAAAGGAAGGAAGGAAGGAAGGAAGGAAGGAAGAAAGAAAGAAAGGAAGAAAGGAGAAAGAAGGATGGAAGGAAAGAAAGAAAGAAAGAAAGAAAGAAAGAAAGAAAGAAAGGAAGGAAGAAAGAAAGAAAGACAGGCAGGCATGGTGGCACAGATCAATAATCCCTGTACTTTGGAGGCTGAGACAAGAAGACCACAGGTTCGTGGACAGTCTCAGCAAGTTCTGAGACTCATAAACTTAGTGAGACCTTGTTTCCAAATAAGAAATAAAATCAGGCTGGAGGTGTAACTCTAAAGTAGAATGCCTCTGGGTTTAATTCCCATTAAAACACACACACACACACACACACACACACCTTTAAATTTTTAAGTGATTTTGTAAAAAAAATAAATGATAATGACTTCCTTTTAATAGTGTTCCAGATAGTCTTTGTGATTATAAAGTGATATGATTATAAAGCGTTCCTCCAGCACTATAGGCTGCTGTTGGATCAGTAAGAGGATTAAGCATAAGAATGAAATTAAAAGGAGGCTCAGTGGTGACCTGTGAAAAGTATTTCAGAGGGGAGAAAAATTCAAATTCACATCTTACCACTAGCTTTTTTTTTATTAGAAATAACAACAGTGCAGCCAGTCCCAGCTACTTAGTGAGGCCCTCCACAAATGATCTCAGCCCTGTTTCAGACAGAATAAAGAATAAAAAAAATAAGGCTGAGTGTGTAGTTTGGAGGTAGCTGAAGCTGTCCTTGAACCCCAGATCTTCCCGTCTCAGCCTCCCAAATGCTGGGATTACAAGCTTGTGCCACCCCGCCCAGCTTTACATACTTCTTTTTCTGATTTCAATATTCTTTCCATTCTTCCTCCTGATATTTACAAGGTATTGAAAATTAAAGTCAATCAGAAGCAGGGTTTTTTTTTTTTTTACCCCCTCGCAGTTTAATAAACCGGAGACAAGGAAAGTAGCCTGAAGTAGAGTGAGCTGTTGGAGAAGCAACTTTTCCGACCTTCTGGCTCTTCAATTAAGCCAACGTGTCCACTGAGATGTTTCCTCTGCTCCCTCTGAAGCGAGCACCCGCCTTGCCGTGACTTTGTCCCTCCTCATGATTTTGACAAGGAATCCACAGAATTCTCCCAACTGTTGTAATAGTAGGGAGGGTGCCACACATTTACAGAGGAGTTTTTGACCTGAAAGACCCCAATTTTTTCTTTTGTAACTTTACCTCATCTCTAATACCAGACTGGACTGTTTATGTAGTCATTTGCCTGAAGCTACAGTGGCGTGGGGACAGTGTTGGGGGCAGTATTAGAAATTGTTTAAGTCTGAACCGGGAATCCTATTTGTCTTAGTGACATGAGTGTCAAATTGTTAGTGCAATCATGTTTTAAATTGTGTCCCGGAGGCTGGGAGGCTTATGCTTATAGGTGCCATCTGTAAACTTAGAAATAAACACAGAGCCCCCCTCCATTGAGTACCAGGCCTACTGGGTGATTACAGCACAGCCTGGGACCCCACCAGACGAGTGGTCAAAACCAGACCTCCTCATCCTGCCTGGGATATTGCTGAGGGCTGTCACTAAAAGAAGCTAAAGTCAATAATCAAAGGGAAAATATTTGTTCCAGAGAAAACGAACGCTCTGGAAGCTGAATGCTGTGGAAAGACTAAGACAGCGAAGGTTACCTTTAGCTCTAGTCTCAGGTCTGCCTGTAACTAGCCACGTGTTTGGCAGATTTCTTCAGACTTTACTGGATCTACTGGGCTCAATAGCATGTGCCTGTCGTCCCAGCTACTTGGGAGAATGAGCAAGAGAATTGCTTACAATAATGACAAAAAATCCTAATGTAGTCTGATAACATGAGGGAATTGAACTAGGTTATTTCCATATTACATTTCAGCCTCAAAAATTGATGAGTCTGAGCCAAACGTGGTGGTGAATGCTTGTAATTCCAGCACTTGGGAGGCTGAGACAGGAGGATAGCAGGTTGAGATCCTCTGCAACTTAGTGTGAACCTTTTTAAAATAAGGAATATAAAATAGGGCTGAGGTTGTAGCTTGGAGGTAGAATGCCTTTGGTTCAACCCTTAGTTCTGCCCAAAAAAAAAAAAAGATGAATCTACTTTGAAGAGATCTTTTAAATTAGGGTATAATTTGTGTAGAGCAAAAATGCCCCTATGTACAGCCCATTGATCTTTAATTCCCATATATTCACCCCTCAGACATATAGAATATTTCTATCACCCCAGAAGGTTCTCCTCCTCATCCTTCCAGTTTCTACTACTGCTAACCTACAGGTACCCACTTTTGTCATTATAAATTAGTTTTACCTATCTCGAGGTTCATACATTTGGAATCATTTCATTATATACTTTCCCCCCTTTGGTCCTGGGATTTAACCCAGAGGAATTCTACCTCTGAGCTACTCCTCCCAATCCTGTTTTATTTTTATTTTGAAACAGGGTCTGCTGAGGCCTCGCTAAGTTGCTGAGGCTGCTGCGAACCTGGCGTCCTATTTTGTTTGTACATATGACATGTATCCATAGTTAATGTCTAGCACTAGCGTGTGGCATTTCATTTTGCAAGTATACCACAACTGAGGAATCTACATCCAGCTTTGGGATATTAGGAGTAAGGCTGCTCTAATCATTTATGAACAAATGTATTTTTTTTAAATATGCGCTACACATTTCCTTTGGGTATATATCTAGGACTAGAATAACACAGTCATGTATTGTTAACTGCCGGAAAGTTTTCCACAATGACTGTGCCAGTTTACGTTCTTGCCAGATGTTGTGTCGCTGCTGCACGCTGTCACCAACACTGCTGTTCCTGGTATTTATTTTAACCATCCTAGTGAATGTGAACTGTCTTTTTCACTTGCTTTTCCTTGATAACTATTTGCCTTGAACAACTTTAATACACTTCCTGGCCATTTAGATGTCTTTATAACTTTTCAGTCGAGAATTCGATCTCTGGAACCTTAGAATCCACCACTGTCTACTTAACAAGCTTGCAACACTTAATGACATTTTGGGTGAGATAAATAGTTATATTTACTAGTATTATTTTGTTTCATATTTTATAAAGAATGAGTCAACGTTTGTGAGATGTGCATCATTATCTAAGTGACAGCATTCAAGACAGGACAAAGCTTTTTAATGTAACAGTATGAAAGGTAATTGATACTATTTCAGATCCCACATTACAATTAACTTTTAAGTTAATCAAATCAACAAAGAAGATATGGAGCATCCAAATGTGCCGTTAATATGCTTTGACCTTTTCCAACTACATATTTGAGTGGGGCCAACTTCTCTTCACACACTTGAACCAAAATATCACAACAGATCGGATGCATAATTAGATATGAGAACCCAGCTGTGGATCTACTATAGAAACTTCCCAGAGAGTTAAAAAGTTACTATTCTCACTATTACATTTGGTTTGGAAAATGTTTCCTAGTTTTGAAAACATTATTTATTTTAATACATAAAGACTTTATTATTGTTTGGAATGTGGTATTGAGGCTCAAACCCAGAGGGACACCTCTAGCCCTATTTTATTTTTTATTTTGAATCAGGGTCTTACTAGCTTGCTGATAATATAAGTTGCCTAAGACTTTATTTAATTTTTAAATTTGTTAGTACCTAGTGATTTATATATTATTTCTTCTTTTATTATTTTGGTTCTGGATAATGAACACAAAGGCATTCTACCTCGGAGATACAGCCCTAGTTTATTTTTATTTTAAAACATGGTCTCGCTAGGTTGATAAGAGTCTCACTACTTGCTGAGGCTGTCCTTGAACCTGTGATCCTCCTGTCTTAGCCTCTCAAATACTAGGATTACAGGTGTGGGCCACCACACCCAGCTACTTAATGATTTTAAATGCATATGTAAAATAATGCTTATAAATCAATGCTCCCTGTGTCTTCAGTGGTGTTTTTTTTTTTTTAGCACAAACTGTGCCTGAGTCAAAAAAATGTTTGAAAATTACCATAAGTGTGTGTCTGTATGTGTTTGTGCATAACTATATCTATATCTCTCTATATATATTCATGTGAACATATACACATCTATTAAGTAATCTGTAGCAACTCAGAATGACATGTCATTGGAATATCATTGAATCTGTACATCAAAGTCAACAGAATTGCCATCTATAGAATATTGAAGCTGATGTGGTGGTGCACGCTTGTAATCCCAGCATTTGGGAAGCTGAGATAAGAGGATCAGGGCTCATGGACAACCTGGGCTATTTAATGAGGCCCTTTGCAACTCAGTGAGACCTTGTTTCAAAATAAAGTATAAAAAAATAGGGCTGGGGGTGTAGCTTGGAGGTAGAATGCCCCTGAGTTCCATCAATAGTGACACACACACACACACACACACACACACACACACACACACGAATATTAAATATGTCCATGCACGGACTTGGGAGGTGCGGGTGAGAGGCTTATTGAGCCCTGAGAGTTTGGAGCCAGCCTGGGCAGCATAGTGAGCCCTTGCGTTTAGGTCTTCTTTCATTTCTTTAATATTTGGTCATTTTCACTGTAAAACTCTTAAACATATTTTATAAATTTATTTCTGTTCTTTGGTGTTGGTAAAGATCTTCTCCCATTCTGTAGGCTTTCTCTTTAGGGGTGTGTGTGTGTGTGTGTGTGTGTGTGTGTGTGTGTGTTGGAACCCAGGGGCTACCTACCTCTGGGCTACACTCCCAGACCTATTTAATATTTGTTTTGAAGACGGTCTCACTAAGTTGCTGAGAGCCTCACTAAGTAGCTGAGGCTGGCTTTGAACCTGTGCCATCCTCCTGCCTCAGCATCTCAAGTATTAGGATTACAAGTGTGCGCCACCACGCCTGGAATTTTGGTGTTTTTTATGCTAACATATATAGTATATTTTATTTCTTTTTTCATAGCATATAGAAGAAAATACAAATATTGACTCTGTATTGAGCAACCTAACTACAGTAGTCTTTTGAATTTTCTGCTGTGTATTTCTGTCATCTACAAATAAAGTTGATTTTATCAATCTTTATCCTTTTTCTTTTTCTCCCATATTACCTTTGCCTCGGCTTCCACAACAATGTTGAATAGATTTGATGATACTGAAAGTTGTTATCATATTTCCTAGAGGAAAGGTTAATATTTCCCTGTTAAGTATCATGTTAGTTATAGGGGTTTTGTCAAATATTTACATTGTAATGAGGGGAAAAATGGACAAGATCTGAAAAAGTCAAACAGATGCTTTATATATAACTCAAAAATATAATATCTGAAGTAAATCACTGAAGAATCAGAGATTCGACATAGGAGTAGAAAGCATCAGAGGAGAGTTCTGGGAAAGGAAGTAAGGGTGAACAGCTGAAGGCACGCAGGCTATCAAATGTGGTGTGTGTGGACTTTGGCTCTAAGGAGGGAAGGAGCAGAAGAGTCATACAAAGATTTCAAACTTACCCAAATTAACGAAAGTTGTCAACTTGAGGTTCCAAGAGTTCAGTTACCTCTGGCACACACACGCACGTGCCCTCACAAACACACACACACACACACACACACACACACACACACACACACACACACTGTTCGAATCCAAACATTAGAAAGCAAAATTCTTTTTTACAGTGGGGATTGAACCCAGGGACATTCTACCTCTGAGCTATACTCCCAGTCCTTTTTCTCTTTTTTCTTTTGAAACAGGTCCTCGCTAAGGTGCTGGGGCCGGCCTTAAATCTGCTTTCCTCTTGACTCAGCCTCCCAGCTGGGATCACAAGATGTGCCACCACGTCCAGGTATAAAGAAGCAATTTTAACAATCCTCTATGATTCTTTTAATCTTAGGTTTATATTAGTGTGATTGTTTACAGTTCTGGTTAAACTTCAAAATGAAAAAGACATAGGTTAAATTTTACATTGCCCTGGCAATACAAGATCTCTGGCTCTCAATAAGCTCTGGGTGGAATCCAATAGATAGAAGGAAAAGCTATTAGAAACTAGGATTTAACCCGGGCATGGTGGCGCACGCTTGTAATCCCCGCGCTTGGGAGGCTGAGACAGGAGGATCGTGCAGGTTCGAAGCCAGCCGTACTGGCTTAAGAGACCCTGTCATCAAATAAAATATAAAATAGGTCTGGGAGTGTAGCCCAGAGATAGAGGGCCCCTGGGTTCCAGTACCACCAAAAAAAAAAAAAAAAAAGAAACTAGGATTTATTTCTAAGCAGCACAGTGCCCCACACTGTGCTAACCGTTTTCACGTGTCTTCCTTCGTTCACCCTTAATGAGGATTGCAGGTTCTTTTCAGGAACACTGGAAGACAACGACCTTGGGCATCCAGCTTGTGATTCTTAGAATTACTTACAGTGCATTATGATGACACCTCAGATAAGTCCAGAGCTCTCTCCACCCCGCCTGATCAAATATTCATTCCCAAACACTGCGTGAGCTGAGCTGAGGGGGAGCCGAAGAGAATCATCTATTCAGGTGGTGAAAATGTGCGAATGCAGCTGAATCCTCGGCCGACTCCCCGGCTTCTTGCTGCAGGCCACCACTGACAGCCTCACTGCTCACCAGCTTCCCATTTCTGGCATTGACAGGTCTGGAGGTTCTTGGTGTCACAGATACTTAAAAGCTTTCCCTGTCGTAGTGGATGCAAACAGCGCTCGAGGGTCCTTCTTCTATAAAAGAGTAATCGATACGGTCTGCAGCTCTTGACCCGAACCTATAATTATTAGGACATTACGAAGGTAGCTTGTGACAGAAAATGCTTCGATTCAGAACATGGGAGAAGTCGTGCTAGAGGACGAGGAAAATAGAGGCTTTGTCCCTCTTCTTCAAGGTATTATAGAGGCTTTCATAATAATCACAAAGCAGAGTATTATTGTAGGATTAGTGCATTGTGTCTTTAGGGCTTGAGGGTGCCGAAGTTTAAGTTCAGCATCCTCTGAAGTGATTCCGGTATCTTGCAAAAATGGAAACTCGAATATTCCACAGCTTGCGATTGTAATTTTTCCAGTAACAGTAGAATTTTTTTATTGTTCCAAATTCCTAGATTTGAAGTGAGTCTTTAAATAATAATACATTTGAGTTTGAGCTTTTCTCATAGCTAAGTTGTATGCTGTTAAAAATGAACTCGGTAAGCAAATTTTGAGGCCTTCCTGATCCATGGGCGGGAGGCAACACTGGTAACAGTTCTTATGTCTCCATATGTGCCAGTGTACAGCTTTGTTGAGATTGGAATCACTTTGCCTCAGGGAAATAGTAAAAGTAGAGGCATAAAATCCCTTTAAGAGTAGGTGTGGAGCTAGGCATGTTGGGATGCACTTGTGATCCCAGTGGGAGGCCGAGACAGGAGGATCAGGGGCTCACAGCCAGCCTCAGCTACTTAGTGAGGCTCTCCACAACTTAGTGAGACCTTGTTTCAAAATAAAGAATAAAAATTAGTGCTGGGGTGTACCTTGGAGGTAGAATGCCCTGGGTTCAATTCCCAGTGTTGTTAAAAAAAAAAAAAAAGTGGGTCCTGACTCCTGTGCACTGTTTAGCTTAAAATAGATTTGTTTGGCATCATTATTGGAATACCCCGTATCGAGTCCTTGGGATAGGAGGAAGTAAATCCCCTGCAATCTAGGGCTCTTTGATACACCCTTGTATCTGCCCAGGCAGGGCCACAGAGCACATAATCAGCATAAGTTGAATTGTTGATTCCTGATTAAACAGGAGGCTTTACGTGAGTAATTGATATTAAAAGTTGATATTACTAAATCTTTATCTCCTCTATATCATGTTATCCTGGACAGTATTCTCTTAACCTACAGTTCTTTATTAGAGTTGTTCTTGTTTATAAACTATGTGATCAATTGAAATATTTTGAAACGTGTTTCAGAGAGAGAGAGAGAGAGAGAGAGAGAGAGAGAGAGAGAGAGAGTGTGTGTGTGTGTGTGTGTGTGAGAGTTGTTGAGGATTGAACCCAGGAGGCATCCCACTTCTTTTTTTTTTTCCCCCCGGTACTGAGGATGGAACCCAGAGGTATCTCTGCCTCCAAGCTACCCCACAGTCCTCTTTTTTACTGTTTATTTTTGAAACAAGGTCTCACTGAACTGCAAAGGGCCTCACTAAGTAGTAGCTGAGGCTGTCATTGAATCATGAGCCTCCTCTCTCAGCCTCCTGGATGCTGGGATTACAAGCGTGTGCCATCACGCCTGGCTGGCACCCCACTTCTGCACTATACCCAAGCCCCCCGTTTTATTGAGAAAAGGTCTTACTAAGTTGTCCGGGTGGGCTTTGAACCTGTGATCTTCCTGACTAGGCCTCCCAAGTAAGGGGATTTCAGCTGTACACCACCACACCCAGCTTCAGATGATCTTCTGTGTCATTCTTGTAAAGCTGCGTTTCTTTTCGCAGAATGTTTATATTCTTTGATAGGTTTTACCTAAGGCAGACAGTAAAAACAGAGGAATGACCCTCACCTCAGTTGTGCTTTGCTTCTTTGGCTTGGAGATTTTGTTTCAAAGTTATGTTGTAATGCTCTAGCTAGAACACGTGTCTGCTCTCTGGCATCTGTGGTTAAGAATGGCAAGCCTATAGTGAAAGTAACATGTACTTTTTGCCTTCTGTTCATCCAGGCTGCCTTTCAGTTCAGGGATTTTGAGGGACTGTCTTTGAAGCTAGCCCATTTTGGCACAGGATGTCGATATATAGAAATCTGACCCACGTTCCACTTAGCCAAAAAGTTTTTTTGAAGAATTTCCAAAATTAGTGAGTCATGATAATTGACTGAGTTAAGCTTTTGTTTTAGGCAGCTCCGAGAGACATAGTTAAATTATTTTTTTGTTATGTTACTTGACATCTTGAGTCTTAAACCTAATTTAATTTCAAAGTCACCTGTTATTCTGTCAATGCTCGGTGGAATGACCGCAGAAGCCAGGCGTGGTGCTCACTCGGAAGCCGAGGCAGGAGGATCCCTTGAGCCCAGGAGCTGAGATCGCATGGCGAAACCCCGTCGCTCCTCTCAACCCCCAAAAAGAAACATGTAGACCACACCATAATTTGGGCTTGAGACTTCAGTTGAACTGCGCGGTAATTCCTTCTTTAGTGAGTTTTTGTAATTTTCAAATGAAGAATATTTACTTGATTCGGAAGAGAACTTGTTCATCCTTCCGTTTTGCGCAGCCTAAGGAGGATACAGCAAACAAACCCTGTGCCATTTTTTTTCTTTGTCAGAGACTCCTCACCAGCAACGACTCTGCCACCGCCAGGGACTCTAGGTAGGGTTTTTATAGTTTCAGGGAGGGACCCGTGTCCTGTTCTTATTTTTACTCATTGTGTTATTTCACTTCCTTAATTATTTACTTTATCCTCTGAACTTAAAATTTCACTGCGGTTATCACCTCATCTCACTGTCCCCTGCTTATCCTTTTCCACCGTAGACTGTGGGCCCATCTTTCTCCTGGCCAAAGCTCCTTGCATGGCTCTGACACACACTAGGCACTCGATAAATTCATGAATTCAACATTTTCACAGAGAACATTGAAACCATGTTTCTGCATTTGAGTGGAGCCAATTGTTATGTCCTAGAAGGGGATTGGCCGGGCAGGCTAGGACACAGAATAAGGAGGCCATCTTTTTTTTTAGAACAAGTGCAGCCGGGCATGGTGGCGCACGCTTGTAATCCCCGCGCTTGGGAGGCAGAGACGGGAGGATCGCGCAGGTTCGAAGCCAGCTGCGTGCGCTGGCTTAGGAGACCCTGTTTCCAAATAAAAATGTAAAAATAGGTCCCAGAGATAAAAGGGCTTCCAGGAACCCAGGTACCACCCAAAAAAAAAAAAAGAACAAGTGCATACATTATCTATGCAAAACATAAATAAAATGAGAAAGCTGAGAGTAACGGATTTCAAAAACTTGTCTTTACCACATTGCTAGTAGGTGGTAAAGCAAGATGAGAATATTTGAAATCTTTATTCTTCCAATGACCTGGACCAGCATCTTAGTCCAGACAGCTTAACTCGATTTTATTCATATAATCATCAGAGTATGTAAGTTGCCTAGGAACTTTGTATATTTATCTCCTCCCCCAGCCCCCACTTTTTTTTATTTTTCTTAAGGGTGAGGGCCTTCCTATGTTCCCAGGCTCCTCACCAACTCTTAGGCTCAGATCCTGCGATCTTCCTCCCTCTGCCTTCCAGTATATTTATCCTTAATATTATATACTGTGTGCATCACAGAAGTGACAAAATATGTCTCTTGCACTCTCAAATGGCATCTTTATTTTAAAATGTCATTGACAAGGCCCAGCCATGGTGGTCTAGACCTCTAATCTCAGTACTTGGAAGGCTGAGACAGGAGGATCACAGGTTCAAAAAACAGTCTCAGAAACTTAGTGAGGCTCTCGGCACTTTGATGAGAATTTGTTTCCAAATAGAAAATGGGCTGGGGTGTAGCTCAGAGATAGAATGCCTCTGGATTCAATCCCTGCATTCTCCCCTCAAAAAAAAATTTCATTGATAAACCAAGCATAGTGGACCAGATTTGTTATCCCAGTATTTAAGAAGCCGAGACAGGAGGATTGCCAGTTTGAGCCAGCCTCAGCACTATAGAGAGACTTTCAGCAACTTGGTGAAACCCTGTTTTAAAACAAAAAACAAGCTGGCGTGGTGGCGCACCCTTGTAATCCCCGCACTTGGGAGGCAGAGACAGGAAGATCACGCAGGTTTGAAGCCAGCCGCACTGGCTTAAGAGACCCTGTTTCCAAATAAAAAGTATAAAGTAGGTCTGGGAGTGTAGCCTGGAGGTAGAAGGGCTTCCAGGTACCACAAATATAAAATAGATAGATAAAACAAGGCGGGCGTGGTGGCGCACACTTGTAATCCCAGCATTCAGGAGGCTGAAGCCGGAGGATTGCGGTTTGCGGACAGCCTCAGCTACTTAGTGAGGCCCTCTGCAACTTAGTGAGACCCTGTTTCAAAATAAAGAGTAAAAAAACAGGGCCGGGGGTTTAGCTCAGAGATGGAATGCCCCTGGGTTCCATCCCAACCCACCAAAAAAAAAAAAAAAAAAAAAAAAAAAAAAAAAAGTGCCTGGGAGTGTAGGTTCAAGGTAGAATGCCACTTATTCAATCTCCAGTAACTAACACACACACACACACACACACACACACACACACACGCACACACGCACACACACACGCACACCACAAAAACGTCACTGGCAAAAGCTGTAGATGAGATTTGGGTGATTGTCAACTCATATTCATTTTTAGTCTAAGTTTCCATGTGGTTTGCAAAGAGACTCCTGACCTCTAAGTAGTAAGCAGCTCTTTTTAGCTGGAAGAGCCACGACAGATCAGGTAATACGGTTTGTGTAGTTTAAAAACGCTTTCTACTAATGAACAGCAACTGCTCAAGGTCAGAGTCTATTTGTAGGAAAACGCAAACTCCTTATGTACGGTAGGGCTGGGGGACACAGAGTGATTGTGTTTCCCTTGGAAATATTAATTGCTTCTTCAAAATATGTGTTAAAGCTTAAAATAAGCCCCAAACTCGCTGATTCTAAGTGGAGTTGACACCTTGATCCTCCATCATGGAATAGCGTATGAGTGAGGACTCCCGATGGACCGTGATACACTACAATATTTATTACCACAAGGATCTGTGTGCTCTTGGCCACTTTGGAACTTAGAAGGGCTGTTCACATGTTATCCTCGTGACTTTGCTCTTCACATTCAAAAATTCTTCTTGTTTTTAGTTTGTGCTACATTGTATTCAGAAATGCCTTTCTTCATTTCAGAATATGTAATAATATTTGGCTTTTCAGTAAATTCACAGAAGAGCTCAGACATGAAATTATACTAGGAAGATAAATATCCACTTTTCATTCCTTCCCCACTCATGTTTGGGATCTACAAGGTATGTAATTGTCCAACTTTTGTTGGTTTTATATTGGGGATTGAGTCCAGGGGCACTCTACCTATGAACTATACCTTAGCCAAATTTTATTTATTATTATTATTATTATTATTATTATTATTATTATTATTATTGTAAGCCCTTCTACCTCCGGGCTACACTCCCAGACCTATTTTTACATTTTTATTTGGAAACAGGGTCTCCTAAGCCAGCGCGCGCAGCTGGCTTCGAACCTGCGCGATCCTCCCATCTCTGCCTCCCAAGCGCAGGGATTACAAGCGTGCGCCACCACGCCCGGCTTATTTTTTTACTTTGAAACAGGGTCTCTCTAAGTTCCTGTGGTTCTTTGCACACGTTGTTAAGGCTGGCCTCAAACCTGCAATCCTCCAGTCTCTGCCTCCTAAATTCTGGGATTACAGGTGTGCACCCCTAGGACTGACTTACCTTTGTTCTTGACTCTTTCTTGAGTTGTCTTTCTCTGTCTCTGTTTCAGCTTGTCTTCCTTTTCTGTTCCTCCTCCCCAGTGTCTCTCTTCCTTCGTTGATAATCTGATTTCATCTCTGCAAGGGAAAGCCTGTTCCAAGGGTGCTGAACACGTCAGTATTTTTATACCCGTTCTTGTGTACACAGAAGAATGCCTTTGGTTCTTGGCTTCGGTGTGGTGGGTAGTCTCCAGCCTCAGGGCCCCTGTCACTGGGACGCCTCACGTGTTGAGGCGTCACTGGCCCGGGATCTTCTCTGAGTATGGCATTAGTGGTTTTAGCTCTTGTTGATCTTCCCGAAACCAAAGTTTTATAGGCTTTTAGAAAATTAAAGAAAAAACTCTGGAGTTTTACAGATGGGTTTCCTCACCAAAATGACTATTTCACTTGGAAAGTTTTGCCATTTTTGTAGAAACTCCAGGCCTTGGGTGGGCTAGATGTCCCCTCTCCTGCTCCACTTCCCCACCAATATGTTTGTGTCAGCAGAGGCGCTGACCTTTTTGCCAGCTTCTACTAGGCGAGATGTTGACCCAGAAGTAAGACACACTTTACCATGTTTGTTTAAAAAAAAAAAAAAAAAGAGCCAGCCGTGGTAAGGCAGGCCTGTAATCCTAGTACTTGGGAGCCTGAGAAAGGTGTATCAGGAGTTCAAGACCAGCCCCAACAATGTAGCAAGCTTCTTAGCAACATAGTGAAACCCTTATTATTTTAATTTTCAAGATAACAATGCAAAGGGCTGGAGTGTAGCTCAGAAGTGGAATGCCCCTAGGTTCAATCCCAGCACACACACACACACACACACACACACACACACACACACACACACATCCTGGACCTCTAGAATTTTTTTGCCTTACATAACTGAATAAAGAAACATTTTCAGTTGATATGAGACTAAGGAAACAGCGCGGGGTTGCTTTAAGAGTATTTATCTCATTGCAGAACACAGGACACATGCTTTAGAACCTCAGCAGTTACTATTTGAGGCAGCCTTGGGGATAGTGAGGCCGCTGCCTTTCCAATATACACTACTCTTACATGTCTTTTCTTTTTGATCGACTGGTGGCCTCATTCACTCGAGATCCGTGAGTGAATCCTTTGAGCCCCAAATTATATACCATTTGTCAACGGTTTTCTTCAATGCCCATGCATTCCCGGCTAAAAACTTGTTGTAAGCAACTCTGTTTTCCTAAGGACCTTATTATAAGCATTTTATTTTCTCAAGGCACTAACCAAGTAAAATCTATTTTTCTCTCCTTCAAAAATTTGTATTTAACACTTTTATCTTGTCTTTTGCTTGCCAGGATAACTTTATCCAGCCCTGGTGCAGAGCCTTCAAAACATAAGCCCCACAGACCCAAACTTCTGATGTGTCCCCAAATAACCACTGCAGAAACCCCGAAGATTTCCTAGCCCAAGCAAGTAGATTCTGAGTGGCACCTCTGCTAGCAGCCAGCTGTGTCACAGGGCTCGGCATGGCGGGGCTTTGGCTGGGAAGCCTTTTATCATCTCCAGCTGTGCAGTGCACATTTCTAGGTAACCTCCTTGGCCTTGCTCCCTGCTTCGGACTCAGCTTTGGCTTTTAATGGAGCCATATCTGTACCTCCAGCTCTTTCATCCCTTGCTTTTTTATGAGACTAAAAAGTAAATTGGGTGCTATTTAAATATTCTTTGCTTGTGTTTATTGAAAACTCCCCTGCTGCGGGGCCCAGCACTCTGGAAGACTGCCTCACACCGGCCCACTCTTCCACCCAGGTGGTTTACCCCAAAACTTAGGCTTGGCTTTCCTTAGCCCTTTAATTCTTTTAAACCAAATGATCACAGAAAAAACTGAAGAGGAACCTAGTTTCTCTTGTGAGGTTTTAAAACTTAAGTGGAGTGTGGCTAGGAAGCCAAACCCACCCAAGGCTGTGACTGGGCTGATGGGGAGGAAAAACCTACACAATTCTTGCACCTCTCGGTGTCCTTGTGCGGCGAGGCGGCGGGGATTTAGGACGCCATACTCTGTGGAGGAAAGGGGGCTGGGCAAATTTGGCTGAGCTCATTTGTCCCATTATTGGTGTTTCATTTTAAAAATTATACTAAGCCGGGTGTGGTGGTGCATGCCTATAATCCCGGTACGTTGGGATGCTGAGATAGTAGGATTCTAGTTTTGTGGCCAACCTCAGTAACCTCGTGGGTCCCTCCACAACTCAGTAAGACCCTGTTTCAAAATAAAATAGAGCTTAGGGTTCTGCCGATAGGTAGAATGCCCCTGAGTTCAATCCCCAATACCACCACACAAACAAGACATTAAAAACTAAAAGGCCTGGGGGTGTTGCTTAGGGAAAAATGCAATGGGTTCTATCCACAATACCAAATAAATAAATATTGTTTTGATTGTAAATATGTGTATATAAGTATGTATACATCTGTGTGCTCTCATTCTAGAAGTTTTGAAAAATGCAGAAAAGCTTAAAGAGTAAAATGTAATAGCTAGTTTTATTCCGCAGGTATAATAAAACATTTTGGTACATCTAACTATAAAAACACCAAATTAAAACTTGTCTTTTTTTTTTTTTTGAGGTACTGGGGATGAAACACAGGGGCATTGTACCTTCGAGCTACACCACTAGGGTTGGAACCAAGGGGCTTTCTACTTCCAGGCTACACTCCCAGACCTATTTTATATTTTGCTTGGAAACAGGGTCTCACTAAGTTGCTGAGAGCCTCACTCAGTAGCTGAGGCTGGCTTCAAACATGAGTGATCATCCTGTCTCAACCTCCCAAGTACTGGGATTACAAGCATGCGCCACCGCACCCAGGCCTTTTGTTGGTGGTGGTGGTAGTGATGGTACTGGGGTTCCTGGAAAGCCTTCTACCTCTGGGCTACACTCCCAGACCTATTTTTTATATTTTTTTTTTAATTTGGAAACAGGGTCTCCTGTTTCCTGCACAATCCTCCTGTCTCTGCCTCCCAAGAGCGGGGGTTACTAGCGTGCGCCACCACGCCTAGTTTAATGCCCAGGCCTTTTTATCAGCAAGTTTCCTTCAAGTCATTAATGCTTCTTGAAAATACAGATTAGATGATGACTTGGGCTTTTGCTTTTCTGATGTTTGATTATCGAACTTTTCAGTGTTTATTGTTTTAATTTTTCCCCCATATGAATCTTGTTGTCATTTTCAATTATTTGTTCAGAATAAATTTCTAAGAGGGGAAGTTCTGGGACCAGAACATGTACATTGTAAGTCATTTTATATCCAGGCTGTGCTCTGTTCCCCTTGGTTGAGTTACCAGTTGCCTTCCTACAATCTTGCTTTCCTAATGTTTGGCCTTTTTTTTTTTTTCTTTCAGGACTTCAGTTTGGTATTCTAGAAAGAGTAACTGTCTCTGTTACATACTGGTGGGAACATATAATGGCATAGCCTTTGTGGACAGCAGATTGATTCCTGAAAAACTAACCATAGAATTATATGACCCAGCGGTTCAATTTCTACATAAACAACCCAAACAATTAAAAACAGTGATTTATATTACAATGTTCAGGGCAGTATTACTTACAAAAGCCAAAATGTGGAAAAAGCTCAAATATCTTCCAGAAAATTAGAGGAGAAATTGGGTGTGGTAGCTCATGCCTGTAATCGCAGTACTTGGGAGGCTGGTACAAGAGGATTGCAGGGTCAAGGCCTCAGCAGCAGAGAGAGACTCTCTGCACCTTAGTAAGACTTTATCTCAAGATGCAGAAATAAGAAGGACTGGCAGTGTATAGCTCAGAGTAGATCCCCAGTTACATACACACACACACACACACTCACACACACACACACACACACACACACACACACACACACACACAGAGTTATGGATTAATAAACCATTATTAAGCCATAAAAAAGAACAAAGTTCTGATACATGGTGTATTATAAATGGACTTTAGAAACAGTATGCTAAGTTAAATAAATCAAACAAAAGGACAAGCGTGTTATGATTCCACTTATATAGAGTATATGCCATAGGCTAATTGCAGAGGCAGGAAGTAGATTGGAGATTACTGGGTTTTGGGGAACATAGGAATTAGGAGTTAACTGCTTAATTGTTGATGATAAAGTTTTAGGAATTAATAAAGGTGATAGTTGCAGAACCTTGTGAATGTCTTCAGTGCCAGTGAACTGTAGTCTTAAAACCTCATAATTCCCAGAGTGGGAAGGCGGAGACAAGAAGGTTGCAGGCTCAAGGCCAACCCTAGCAATTTAGCAAGATTGTGTTTCAGAAGAAAAAATAAAAAGGGCTGGGGTATAGCACAGTTAGAATGCCCCTGGGTTCAGTTTGTTTTGTATATATATCACCACAGACAACAACAGTAAAAAGGACAAAAATATACAAGCTTTTTATCTGGAAGGAAAGTTATTTTATAGTTATTTGGTTACTATTGAGGTTGACTGTTGAAAGAACTATTAATTTGCCATTGACTGTTACATTTCAGAGTTTTTATATTATCATTGGCTTAGATCTCATATATGAAGAGCATTTATCCTGTGTTATTATTTTACATTAAAAATGTATTGGTTTATCCCGGGCGTGGTGGCGCACGCTTGTAATCCCCGTGCCTGGGAGGCTGAGACAGGAGGATCGCACAGGTTCAAAGCCAGCCTCAGCTACTTAGTGAGGCTCTCAGCAGCTTAGTGAGACCCTGTTTTCAAATAAAATATAAAATCAGTCTGGGGTGTAGCCCAGAGCTAGAAAACCCCTTCTATCCCAGTACCCCCCCACACGTATTGGTTTTACCAGTAAGCCATCATTTTATTAGAATTGATATATGTTAAAGTATATAGAAGACAAATATAGAAAGGTATATGAAAGCAAAACATTTTTAAAGAAAGGAAGGAAATAAGGAAATTCAAAGGCATCTAAACGTGGACCTTCGGCAGATGCTCTTGTGGATGTTTTTACTCTGGAGATAGCAGGAACATCTTTTCACATCATATTTATTTACTTATTATATTATTATTATCATTATTTTTTTGTGTGCTACTGGGAGGTGGAACCCAGGGGCTTTCTACCTCTGGAGTATTCTCTCAGACCCATTTTATATTTTATTTGGAAACAGAGTCTCACTAGGTTGCTGAGAGCCTCACTATGTAGCTGATTATTATTATTATTATTATTTTATTATTTTTAGTGATATTTCTGATTGAACCCTGAAGAATTTTCCCTCTGAGCTAAATCTTCAGCCCTTTTTATTTTGAAACAGGTTCTTGCAAGGCTGCTCAGATTCCCATTAAGTTGCTGGTCTCAGCCTCCCAATATTTTTATTTCTTAGCTCTGTATCAAGTTTAGTACAGGAGACAGTGTTACAGCAGAAACACCTCACCAGCCCTCAAAGGTATCATGGAGTGCTTCACTGAGGATTTCATGACTGTCTTCTGCTCTGGTAAAGAAACTCTGGGATTCGGGAAGCTACAGCCTGGAGAGAGACGCCACCACCCTTTGCCACTTCTCCACAGCACCTCGCATTGAGTAACTCGAGAGCTGAGAATCAGAATCCCAGTTTCTGTAGCATGTGCTCATCCTGTCTCAGTTACAGCCTGGCTGTTTACGTCTCCAGACGGTGTTTACTGCGGTGGCTGGAGAAAGCGTTGCGCATCGTACTTTGAACCATCTGTAAGAGAGCATCCAGTCCCGTCTGATGTTGCTCATTTATGGGATACGTCCACCCGGCAAAGTTACTGTCTTTTCTAGAGGCAGAGGGAAATTGGAATTAGGCTAAAGTGTACATAGACTTCCTCATCATTTCAGCATGTGTGTAGATTCATGTATTACAGCTACAATCCAAAGAGGAACTCTTAGACTTACAGATCAGTGGAAGAGAATAGAGAATAGAGAACAGAGACAAATCCGCCCAGTAACAGCCAGCTGCCTCCTGGCAAAGGTTGCCAAAAGAATCCATGGGAGGAAAAACAGCCTTTCAACAAAGGATGCTGGAGAAATTGGATCTCCTTATTTAGATGAGACTCCATTCTCTCTCACTGCACAGAAAGAATTAGAAAGTAAATCAGAATTTTGGTGATTCCTAGAGGAAAACATAGGGGCAACTTTTTAAAATAAAGGCACAGGTAGAGACTTCCTTAATACGACCCCTATGATTCTGGGAGTAAAACCCAGAATCAGTAAGTGGGATGACATCAAGCTCAAAGGTGTCTGCATAACAAAAGAAACAATCTAGCGTGGGAAGAGAGAGCCCACAGAATGGGAAGAAATGTTTGCCAGCTATTTTTCTGACAAAGGATTAATATCCAGAATATATAAAGAACTAAAAAAGCTTTACACTAAAAATATAACCTATAAGTGGATAGTTGAATAGAAAATTCTCAAAATAAGAAATACAGATAGGCTAGGCATGGTGGCTAATCTTGTAATCCCAGCATTTGGGAGGCTGAGACAGGAGGATCGCAGTCCGTGGACAGCCTCAGCTACTTAAGTAGTGAGGCCCTCTTCAATTCAGTGAGACCCTGTTTCAAAATAAAGAATAAAAAATAGGGCTGGGGGTGTAGCTCAGAAGTAGAATACCCCCTGGGTTCTATGCCTGGTACTGCAAAAAAAGAAAAAAGAAGAAACACAAATAGCCAACAAATATATGAAAAAATGTTCAACAACCGTAGCAATCAGGAAGACAAAAACTACCCTGAGAATTAATCTAATTCCAGTTAGAGTGGCATTTATCAAGAATGCAAGAAGTAATATCTGCTGGCCAAGATGTGGGGAGAAAAGGAACACTGATACATTGTTGGTGAGATTGTAAATCAGTACTATGGCTGGGGAGATCACTTTAGATGTTTTTCAGAAGCTTGAGCCAACATATGAGCCAACTACCCCACATCTAGGCATCTATCTGAAAAACTTAAAACCAGAATAGAATAATGATACATGCATGCCTGTATCAGCACAGTTCACAATAGCCAAATTACGGACCTCCCAGATTTCTATCAACAGACGAATGGATAAAGAATATGTGGTAGGATAAAGGATAATGGATAAAGGATATGTGGTAGGTACACACAATGGAGTTTTACTCAGCCATTAAAAAGAACAAAATCATGTCATTTGCTGAAAGATGGATGGAACTGGAGACATCGTGCTAAGTCGATCAGCCAGGCTCAGAAAATCAAGGCCTGCGTGTTTTCTTTTATATTTGGAAGCTACAGAGGACAGCAAATAAAAGGGGCCGCTGAAAATGAGGAAAGAGACCAGTGGAGTCCTGGAAGGGAATTCAGGGAAGCAGGAGGGGAGGGAACGGTGGTGGTGGGGGGGGGGTTGAAGAAGGAAACAGACCACATAATGCTATATGTATATAGGAATCTATCATTATGAGTCTCATTATGATGTACAATTACAATGTACCAATAAAAGATCTATTAAAATTTTTAAATGAAACAGATGCTACCATTTAAACAAACAAAAAAAAAAGTGAACTGTTATATCATTATAAATACCTTCTTGATACCACCCTTTTTAGAGCTAAGCTCGGTTCCCTTCCTACCACCATCTCTAACCCCTGGCATCCAGCGATCTCTTCTCCATCTCTTTATTTTGTAATTTTGAGATTGTCAAATGGGATCGCACCCTGTGTGACCTTTGGATTTGTTGTTGTTTTAACTGATGGTCATGCTCTTGAGATCCATCCGAGCTGTTGGATGAATCAGTCCTGTCTTTGTGGCTGCGGGTGTGGTGCTTACTTATTAGAATGTGTGAGGCCCTGGGCTCGATTCCCTGCATCCCGCTAAAAAAGTTGCCCCTTGTTGCTGAGTAGTGTTCTGTGAGATGGATATACTGCAGTTTATTTAGCTTTCTCATCTGCTGTAGGACATTTTGGTTATTTTCTTTGTATGGCTGTTTCATGTAAAGTTTCCCTGAGTTACCATATAAAGGTTTTCCTGCGAGTAACATTTTTATATATCTAGTCAGATGTGGTGATAAGCATCTGCAGTCCCAGAACTAGAGAGGCTAAGACAGGAGGATCACAGGTTCAGAACCAGCCTCAGCAACTTAGAGTCTGAGCAGCCTACGGAGAACCTGTTTGAAAGAAAAAATAAAAAGGGTTAGTGGTGTAGCTCAGAGGTAGAACAAACCTGTGTTCAATCCTAATAATAATAATAATAATAATAATAATAATAATGCATTCATCTTAAAATTACTTAACATACATTTAGAACCACATCAGAGAGTATTATTATTTATTCTAGGACAGCCTCAACAATGTATCAAGACTCAGCATCCTAGCATGACCCTATTTTAAAACAAAAAAATTAAAAAGGGCTAGGGTAGAATTGAAGTCTAACTTGAAGATAAAATGCCTCTGGGTTCAACCCCAGTAAAAATAAATACACACACACACACATAAAAATAAAAACATGTTATAATTGTGTGCCTCAACTCTGGTACGTAATTTAGAAAACTGCGGAGAATAAAAAATCCTATTTATCCTTGTTTTTGCTTATATTCTTCTTTTCTCCCTCCTAACATCCTATGACTACTTCTATTGCTTTTCTTTTGATAGCAGCACTCCTTCCAGGTGTTCTTTTAGAACAAATCCACTGGCCATAATTTCTCTTAATGTTTCTTCATCTGAGAATGTCTTAATATATCCTTAATTCTTGAAGGATATTTATTTGGGTATAATATCTACAGTTGGCAGTTCTTTTCTTTCAGTACTTGAAAAAATGCTGTGTGTTTTATTGAAACATCCTCATATACCCCATAATCAGATATCATTGGTATTTGTCAATTCAAAATAAAAACATTAAAAATATATTTGTCATGTTTTTCCATCCACTATGTTTTTTGATGAAAGATCTAATGTCATTACAGTTTTTAGCCCCATGGTTAAAGTGATATTTTTCTCTCACTGCCCTTAATTTTCTTTGTCTTTTGTTTCCAGAAGTTTAATTCTGATGTGTTGATGTTTAGGAGAATCTTTTTGGTGTCCATTCAACTTCTTTAATGTGTATATATAAGTCTATTGCAAATTGCTAAAAAAAAAATTTTCAACCATTATTTACCTATTTCTTTTTTAACCTACACTTTCTCATCTGCTTCCAGTCCAAAAATGAAAAATATGTTAGCTCCTAGATCCTCCAGACTCTGTTAATATTTTCAGTCTGTTTTCCCTTTTGCTCAGATTGGGTAATTTCTACGGTTCTATGTTTCGGTTTCCTAGTGATTTCTATTGTTTTATACCCTGCTATTGAAGCCATCCACATTGCTTTTTTTGTTTTTCCTTTTGAAATGGGTCTTGCTATGTTGCCTAGGCTGGCCTCAGACTCCTGGGTTCAACAGATCCTCCTGCATCAGCCTTTAAGTAGGTGAGACCACAGATATCCCTCACCTCAAAATATAAGGCTCACTTAGCCTTATATATTTGGCATTGGATTTTTAGCTCTAAAGTTGCCATTTGATTAATCTCTATATCTTCTTTGCTAAGATTTTCTTGCATTTTTAAAAAATTTACTTATACCGGTCATGGTGGCGCAAGTTTGTAATCCCAGCGCTTGGGAGACTGAGACAGGAAGATTGCACAGGTTCAAAGCCAGCCTCAGCTACTTGGTGAGGTTCTCAGCAATTTAGTGAGACCCTGTTTCCAAATAAAATATAAAACAGGTTTGGAGTATAGCCTGGAGGTAGAAAGCCTCTGGGTTCCACCCCAGTACCACCAAAATAAATAAATAAATAAATAAATAAATAAATAAATAAATAAATAAATATAAAAAAGAAAGAAAAAAGAAAAGCCAGGTGTGGTGGTGCAAGCTTGTAATCCCAGTATTTGGGAGGCTGAGACTGGAGGATCATGGTTCAAAAACAGCCTCAGCTAATTTTTGAAGCTCTCTGCAACTTAATGAGACCCCGTTTCAAAATAAAACAGGGCAATGGGGTGTAGCTCAGAGGTAGAATGCCCCTGGGTTCCACCCCCAGTACTGCCAAAACAAAAACAAAAACAAAAAAACTGACTTATCTGTCGATTACTTTCAGCAGCTTCAGGTTCACTGCAAAATTAAGCAGTACTGGATTTCTCATCTATCCTCGTGCTCGCACATATGTGTTCTCCCTGTTATCAGGAACCCCGCCCGAGCAATGCCATTTGTTACAGCCCGTGAACCTACATTAACACATCTTACACCCAAAGTTCATAGTTTGATTTCATCCTTTTATGTTCACAGTTTGTGTTTCTGTCATGTTCATAATTACTCATTGAAACATGTTTCCTTTGGCTGCTCCCAACTCTGTCAGATCATTTAAACCCCCCTGTCGTCTTAGTGTCTGTATCTATCCGTTGTCTCATTCATATTGATATCTTCCTGGTGGGAGGTAGGTTGACTGATTTTCAGTTAAAACCTAGGCATTGTTTTTCTGTTTTGTGTGTGTATGTGTGATACTGGGGATGGAACCCAGGGGCATTGTACCTCTGAGCTACACCCCCAGCCCTAGTTTTTAGTCTTATTTATTTATTTATTTATTTTGGTGGTACTGGGGTTCCTGAAACCCCTTCCATCTCTGGGCTACTCTCCCAGACCTATTTTATATTTTTTATTTGGAAACAGGGTCTCTTATGCCAGCGCGGCTGGCTCTGAACCAGTGCGATCCTCCTGTCCCCACCTCCCAAGCGCGGGGATTACAAGCGTGCACCACCACGCCCGGCTAGTCTTTTTTATTTTTGAAACAGGGTCTCACTGGGGGCCTCGCTAAGTAGCTGAGGCTGTCTGTGAACCACAGTCCTCCTGTCTCAGCCTCCCAAATGCTGGGATTACAAGCGTGCGCCACCATGCCCGGCAATTTAGATCTTTTTTAAACCTTCAGATTTAGCTGCCTCCTCTGACACCACTATGGTAGAGGAAGAACACCATAACATTTCATTCTTGTCCAGATTCCTTACCCAAAGTCAAGTCACTCATGAGCAGAGATGTGAGCTCTGGCTACCCAAGGTCTCCATGGACCGTGTGGTAGAGATGGTGTTACTATTGCTGGAGGAGCTGATTTGAAGAAGACTCTCTCCCCTCACACTTGCGTGCGGAGCCGAGGGGTCCTCTTTGCGGCCACGTCAGGGTAGAATCCAGCCTCCCTCTTGTTCATATAGGATGAATTTTCTGACTTTTTTCTAGTACTCTCCCACTGGAGTGTCCAGTACCTAGGTACAGCCTCTCCAGCAGGGAATTCTGGGCTCCCCACTCAGCCTTTCCTGATGTAGGCGGTGGGGATGCTAGAGTTTTTTCTGTAATTACTATCTAGAATTTTCTGTCTTGCTAGGCTGTCTCTTCCTATTTCTATAGTAAATGAGGAGGGAGGGAGGAGGAGAGAGAGAGTGCGCACCTGTGTGTGCCTGCATGTATTTACTGGGGATTGAACCCAGGAAAGTCTACTTGAGCTATACCTCCCAAACCTTTTTATTTTTTGTTTTGAAACAGGGTCTTGCTAGGTTGCCAAGCTTCTCACTGCATTACTGAGGCTGGCCTTGAACCCATGATCCTCTTATCTCAGCCCCCAAAATACTGGGATTACAGGCAGGGAGCCACCATACCCAGTGAGAGAGTAGACATCTGTTGAGACCAACAAAACCACAGGCAAGATTGAGGTATAGAGATTTTAAACCATTATAGGGACTAGCTTCTAAGGGTTCTGCTGTTCCTATTGAGAATGATACTTTTTTCCCCCCTCTAGCCTGCTTTTCCTGTTTCTTATTCCATATTAACACTTAAAAATAATTCATTATGGTTTTTAAATTTCCTTCCAAGCCGGGCGTGGTGGCACACGCTTGTAATCCCCATGCTTGGGAGGCGGAGTCAGGACGATAGTGCAGGTTCGAAGCCAGCTGCGCGCTCTGGCTTAGGAGACCCTGTTTCCAAATAAAAATGCAAAAATAGGTCTGGGAGTGTAGCCTGGAGGTAGAAGGGCTTCCAGGAACCCCAGTACCACAAATAAATAAATAAATAAATAAATAAATAAATAAATAAATAAATAAATAAATAAATTTCCTTCCAAAATGTCGACAGTCCCTGCATTTGTCAATTGCTTTAACAATCTGTACTCTCCACTGGCTCTTGGTCGGGAGTCTCTAGACACTTGTGTTATCCTGAGCCGGCCTGACGGGTCAGTGAAGTGGAAGCCATTATCTCACCTCGTGTTCTTGCAGGCCGCGGCCTTTCCTGTTTCATAATAAATAGCAATAGCATTGAGCAACTTTTTAACACCTATTGAGGACAGGGTTTCTCCGGCCCCTTCTGAGCAAGGCTTTTAAAAAATGAATGACAAAGTCCTATAAACGTAGCCTACGAAAACGGAGCTATGTGTTAAGCCCACATACGATTTTAGATTTAGAACTTCCAAGCACAATACTAATAAACCATAATTCACATTATGTTTAAAGAATCAGTCTACCATGACCAACTTCATTTATCCCTTCTAAAATCCATCTTTCTGATATATAGTAGGAATTGGAACAGTAACCAGTCATGATGCTGTTTGGTTTTTCTTTATTCACTTTCCTTCCAATTAATGTTGAAAGGACATTTGACAGAATTAAGCATGCACTCATGAGAATTATTCTGAAATAACTAGGAACAGAAAGATGTATATTTAATGCAGTAAAGAATAGGTGTCCTAACCGGGCACGGTGACACATGCGTGTAATCCCAGTTCTTGAGATGCTGAGATAGGACGATCACAGGTTCAAAGCTAGCCTCAGAAACTTAGTGAAGCTCTCAGCAATTTAGTGAAACCTTATTTCCAAATAAGAAATTAAATCGGGCTGGGGACATAGCTTGGAGGTAAACTGCCTCTGGATTCAACTCCCAGTATGAAAAAGGAGGGGGGGGAGAGGGAGAGGAGGGGGAAATAATAATAAATAATTTTAATAAATAATAAAGGAGGAGGAAGAGAAGGAAATAATAGCTGCCTGAAACAAAAAACCAGGATCCTATTTAATGAAAAATGCTTTTGGCATTTTTCCCCCAATCAGAAAGGGTAATCATGCTGTGACTGTATATATATAATCTTTTGTAACTCAGTGAGACCCTATTTTGAAATAGAAAATTAAAAAATTTTAAAAATGTGTGAAATAAAATCTCATGCTAATAGTATGTTTCTTTGTTTCTAGTTTTGCTGTGGTGTCCGTGTTATTTCATATGAAGGTATTCATAACTATTAGGACTTATTAGGACTATTAGGACAAATATACCTTTCCTAGGTAACTCAGTGTGATGGCACATACCTGTAATCCTAGTACTTAGCAGACGGAAATACAAGGACTCAGGTTCTAGGACAGGCTCAACCAATAGTTAGATTCTAAGCAACCTAGAGAATCCTTTTTCAAAACAAAATACAAGCCAGGCGTAGTGCCACACACCTATAATCCCAGTGTTTGGCAGGGTGAGGCAAGAGGATTGCAGCTTTGAGGAAGCAAGTATTTAGAATCTCATCAACCTATCGAGACCTTGTTTCAAATAGTGCTAGGGATGCAAGTTGGAGGTAAAATGTTCCTGGGCTTAACTCTCAGTACCACCAAAAGCAATACAAAATATAAAACAGGATTGGGGGTATAGCTCAGAGGAGAATGTCCCTGAGTTTAATCCCCAGCATCACAAAAATAACTAATTAAAAACAGCTGGGCGTGGTGGCGCATGCTTGTAATCCCAGCATTTGGGAGGCAGAGACTAGAGGATCATGGTTCATGGATAGCCTCAGCTACTTAGTGAGGCCCTGTTTTAAAATAGAAGGACTAGAGCTGGGCGTGGTGGTGCATGCTTGTAATCCCAACACTTGGGAGGCTGAGACAGGAGGACCTAACAGGTTCAAAGCCAGCCTCAGCTAATGAGTGAGGCTCTCAGCAACTTAGTGAGACCCTGTTTCCAAATAAAGTATAAAAATAGGTCTGGGACTATACTCAGGAGGTAGAAAAAGCCCCTGGTTCCACCCCCAATACCACAAAAAAAAAAGAAAAGAAAAGAAAAAGGACTAAAATATAGGGCT
Organism: Muscardinus avellanarius; assembly: GCF_963383645.1. NCBI lineage: Eukaryota > Metazoa > Chordata > Mammalia > Rodentia > Gliridae > Muscardinus > Muscardinus avellanarius. The sequence continues at coordinate 34,680,798 of NC_137802.1, forward strand.
GGGTGTATAACTTGGAGATACAATGTCCCTGGGTTATATTCCTAGTACCACAAAAACCAAACCAAACAAAATAACTTTCTAAATTGGGTGTGGTTAAGCAAGCTTGTAATCCCAGTACTTGGGAGGCTGAGATAGGAGGATTGCAAATTCATGGCCAGCCTCAGCTACTTCCTGAGACCCTCTGCAACTTAGTGAGACCCTGTTTCCAAAAAGGGGGGGAAAAATGAGTGTGGTTTTAGCTCAGAGGTAGAATGCCCCTGGGTTTCATTCCCAGTACCAAAAATAAATAAATAAAATAAAGTTCTAGGTGTCATTGTCTCCCCTCTTGTTAATGGTTTTTATTTGTTTGTGCTTTTGACCACTACCTTTTGTTGTAATGAATTTGGAAGAGCTGAACATGGTGGCACATGCTTGTAATCCCAGTACTTGGGAGGCTGAGACAAGAGGACTGAAGGTTCAAAGCCAGCCTCAGCTACTCAGCGAAGCTCTTGGCAACCTGCTGAGACCCTGTTTCCAAATAAGAAGTAAAGTTGGGCTGTGGGGGTAGGTGGCTTGGAGATAGAATGCCTCTACATTCAATCCCCAGTACCAAAATATAAGTATAATAATAGCCGTGGAAGGCCATGTTAACTATATCAGGAGTTTGTGAAAAAGTGACATAGTCATGGATATCTACAAGTTTATATAGTATTCACATTTACAACTTTCTGTAGAAACTCATGAAAGACAGAGGAAATAGCAAATGAGTCGTGAGATTATAGTTTTAATCTTTTAGCATATTTTTCCAATATTTCTGATAGTGGGTGTTCTGTCAGCATTATTCTCACTTCAATAATCCAAAACGACTGACCACACAACTTAGAGGAAGGTAGACTGACTTGCCCGGTTTCTTGGAGATTCTGGGATCCCTCCTTGTGGCTGTGTCCAAGGATCTCAGGGCTGGGGCAGGAGTGGAGAGGAAGAGTGTTCTGGCTCTGATCTCACACCCCAGCTGGAAGCAGAGAGGGCAGGAGAGCAAGGGACGCAGAGACGCCAGCTCCATCTCTAAGGCCACATGCCCTGCAGGGACACACCTTTCCAGCCACACTCCACCACTCTAGGTAACCACCTAGATAATTATCTGCTGGTGAGATTAGAGCCCTCAGGACTGAACTGTATCAACCTGGAGCTCTTCAGGGAAATTCCATATCTGACCATAACAATGGATTTATGTTACTTTGATAAAACTCAGCAATACTATTACAAGCTTAGATCAGAAGTTCCAGGTCAGCCTCAGCAATCCAGCTGGACCTTGAGCAGCTTAGTAATAGGTTGTTTCAATATTAAAAATGAAAAACTGGCTGAGGGTACAGCCCAGAGGTCGAATTTCCATGTTCAGTCCTCAGTAGAATGAATAAATTAATCAATTAAAAAATAAATAAGAAAAAAGCAATTCCCCAGTACAGAAAAAAAAATAAATAAGGTAGAATACTTATACAGAATCAAATTTTAGCCAGGCGTGGTGGTGCACGCTTGTAATCCCCATGCTTGGGAGGTGGAGACAGGAGGATTGCGCAGGTTCTAAGCCAGCCGCGCTGGCTTAAGAGACCCTGTTTCCAAATAAAAATATATAAAATAGGTCTGGGAGTGTAGCCTGGAGGTAGAAGGGCTTCCAGGAACCCCAGTGCCACCAAAGGAAAAAAAAAAGTTAAAGAATAAAATTGTAAAGAATGTTAAGATATTTTTATTACCTTAATATTTTCAGCATATTTTTGACACAGCGAAAAATAACAAATAAGGAACAGTATCTAACATATCCCATCTCCAACGTTATTATTTATCTACTCTAGTGTGTGTGTGCGTGTGCGTGTGTGTGTATGTGTGGATTTTGGCTGGGGATTGAACCCAGGGGCTTTCTACCTCTGAGCTACACCCCTAGTCCTATTTTTTTTTTTTAAACAGGGTCTCACTAAGTTGCTGAGGACCTTGCAAAATTGCTGGGGCTGGCTTTGAACGTATAATCCTACCATCCCAGCCTCCCAAAGTACTGAGACTTCAGGCATCTGCCACCATACCTGGCTCCTCTCCTCAACTGAAACCATACGTGTAAGTAGTCCACTAGAAGCCTAAACACCAATTACTAGAAACTGTTGCATAAGTAAGGAACGAGGTCCCATCTCTGATACGACCTGAGGATTAGAAGCTGAAGGTTTTTCTAAACATTCACGCAGGCATCTCTTGGTTTGGAGCCAGAGGACAAATGCTTTGGTTGGGTTTTTCCTGCCCGGACACCAGGTAAACAAAGGCAGGTTTGCTGGGAACCGTCCCGTGCGTGTCTGCAGTGGCCACGGAGGAGCCCCAGGTGGAGGCCGGAGCCTCCGTGCGAGCCTGGGATGCGGGTGTGAGGTGCTCTCTGCACCTCTGGCGGGTCAAGATGGACGCTCTTTGCCATATGTTTGTTTGGAGTCTTAAACGGAAAATCAGATGCATTTCCTTAAACGGACATGCTCATTTTTTCCTCTTACACTGAATTCTCTGAGCAAAAATTTAAGTATATATATATATAAATTTAAGAATATGTATAAAGCCAAGCATGGTAGTGCAAGTCTGTAGTCCAAGGACTTGAGAGGCTGAGATGGGAGGATTAGAGGTTTGAGACCAGCCTCTGGAATGTAGCAAGACCCTCTTCAACTTAGACGCTGTTTCAATTTTTTTTTTTTTTTTTTTTTTTTTTTTGGTGGTACTAGGGTTCCTGGAAACCCTTCTACCTCCGGGCTACACTCCCAGACCTATTTTTTATTTGGAAACAGGGTCTCTTAAGCCAGCGAGGCTGGCTTGGGACCTGCGCGATCCTCCTGTCTCCCAAGCACGGGGATTACAAGCGTGTGCCACCACGCCTGGCTCAAAATTAAAAAAATAAGATGAATACCCCTGGGTTCCATCCCAGAATCCCCCCCAATATATGTATATATGACATTTATGTATTCAGCAGCTGTTGTCAATACGGTGTAAGCTCGTGGCTATCGGAATTCACACACAGTTTGCATTTACTTTGATTTATGCTTAATGGCCTATCGCAGAAAATCCGGCCCATCAGTAAAAACTGAGAGACCCCCGGTTAGGCAAGGCCTCGTGATTTCTCTCCGCTCTGCAGTTGTTGAGGTGCAGCTTACACATCACCTGGTCTCCCCCATCTGCCGCCTCCCGACCGAGAACGCGGCGCCTCCACGTGGACACCTGTGTCGGCTGTTCCATACATCTGGCACACCCAGCACACACACAGCCAGGGGGCCCTTGTGAAGCTGAAAACTCCTGTTTTCAGTAGTAAGAAGAGCGGTGGAGCTATGCCAAAGGGACCCGTCCTCGGCTGCCCCATTCTCAGACCCTTAGAAGGACATCCAGGTTTCCAAGCCCTGCAGCTCCAAGCCTGGTTTCGTTTGCTTCCCTGTGGGGCTCATCTGTGTGCATAAGTACCCCAGTGACCTGAAGAGGCCATGTGACTGTGCATGCACATGAATACTTAAATGCCAACATTTTCAATAATTTGATAAAGTCTTTGTAGCCACTCCAAAAGAAAAAAAGTAATAATAAGCTGGGCATGATGGTGCACACTTGTAATCCCATTACTTGGGAGGCTGAGACAGGAGGATCATAGGTTTGAGGCCAGACTCAGCAACTCCGGCAGACCCTGTTTCAAAATAAAAAATAATAACAATAAAATGGGCCAGCTCCCAGGTAGAATACCCTTGGGTTCGATCCCCCGAACCATTAACCTAATGATGACATGTGCACCCACAGTTTATGAAGCCCGAATCTGTTTCCTCTCACCCTTGAGCAAAGCCAGGCCTGTTCACGTGGGGCTTGACACACGGGAAACACTCGGGGAGTGTTGCCCGACCCTTTCCCAAGTCCTTTATTCGCGAGGTTCTCTTTCCTCCAGAGAACCATGCGTCACCTGCCCAGTTCTTTGGCTCCTTGTCTCGTGAGCACGTCTTTAGGTGTGAAATAACACGTGTCAGGAGCGTCGGGGCTGGTGTGCTGAGGACAGCCCTCTGCGTGACTCTGAGGCACACGGGCTAACAGGTTAGTATTGTGTGGGATGTTTCTATTTTTTTATTGGTGTATTATAGCCATACATCTTTTTTTGGTGTGTGTGTGGTACTGGAGATGGAACCCAGAGGCCTTCTACCTCTGGGCTGCACCCCTGAACTATTTTATATTTTATTTGAAAACAGAGTCTCACAAAATTGCTGAGAGCCTCACTCAGTAGCTGAGGCTGGCTTGGAACCTGCGCCATCCTCCTGCCTCAGTCTTCCAAGTGCTGGGATTACAAGCGTGCGCCTCCACGCCCGGCTATAGTCAGATATCTTACTGGAGTACAAGATGGTAGAGGCATGTATGCATGCAGCACTCAGCCCTTCCCCAACCTCCCATCCCCTCCCCCTTCTCATGTGGCTTAGTGATTAACTTTGATATGTGTTTTACATTTTATTTTGAAGCACAGTCTCACTAAGTTGCAGAATCTGGCCTCAAATGCACAATCCTCCTGTCTCAGCCTCCCAAGCACTTGGATTACAGGCATGTGCACCATGCCCAGCTAGCTTTACTCTTATTTCACTCTGTCACACGCAGGCCATCCCATAGAATGGAACTTCTTTTTTAAAAGGGAAGAATAATCCTCGACCACTCTTTGTTTTCATGTTTTGTAAATAAGTTTTGTTGCTGGGGTGTCTTGTGTTTCCGTTTCTTTTCTGTGTTTACATAACATAGTTTTCAGTGTATCATGTGTGTTATAAAACGTGTATCTAAGATGGATATGGATTTGCGCCTCTTCTCCATTTGGAGAGAGGTCAGATACCATTGGCTCCACTCCTTGTCATGGTTTCCTATTGGATTGTTTAGCCAGGAAAATCATTTCACGTGTGTGTGTGTGTGCGTGTGTGTGTGCGCGTGCATGCATGCATGCGGATATGTGTGTGTGTGTGTGTTTTACTGGGGATTGAACCCAGAGCCATTCTACCTCCAAGCTACCCCCCCCAGCCCTATATTTTATTATTTATTTATTTATTTATGTGGTACTCGGGTTCCTGGAAGCCCTTCTACCTCCGGGCTACACTCCCAGACCTTTTTTATATTTGGAAACAGGGTCTCTTAAGCCAGCGCGGCTGGCTTCAAATCTGCGTGATCCTCCTGTCTCCGCCCCCAAGCGCGGGGATTACAAGCGTGCGCCACCACGCCTGGCTTTATTCTTTATTTTAAAACAGGGTCTCACTAAGTTGCAGAGCCTCGCTAAGCAGGTGAATCTGTGACGACCCTGTGATCCTCCAGAGCATTGGGATTTAGGAAAAGAATCTCTAAAGGCAGTGAGTCCGCGGATTCGGCTGGAGAAGCCGCAGCATGGATCTTAGCATCAGTGTGCTGTGCTAACAAATCAGTGCTCTCAGGCTCTTGTCCTGGCGGCTTAGCTTCCCAGGTCACGGGGCCTGACGAGGCCTGGATTTGTCTGTCTATAAATGTGGGACTATAATGGAAACACACAGCCTTATTTCGTTTGCTAGTTACGTGCTTTTGTTGAACGGTTACTTTTAAGATCTTAGAAATGAAGCCGGGTGTGGTGGTGCACGCTTGTAATCCCAGCATTCGGGAGGCTGAAACTGGAGGATCGCGGTTCGCGGACAGCCTCAGCTCCTTCGTGAGGCCCTCTGCAACTCAGTGAGACCCGGTTTCAAAATAAAGAATAAAAAATAGGGCAGGAGGTGTAGCTCAGAGGTCGAATCCCCTTGGGTTCCACCCCCCAGACCCACAAAAAAAAAAAAAAAAAAAGAAAAAGATCTTAGACACGTATAGAAGCGTAGGTCTTTTTCCATCAGCTCTTTAGACGTCATGGTATGTTAGTATTTAATATCAGTTCTTTCATCTTGTGTTCTTTTCTTTTTTCTTAGCAGGGAGAAATGTGGGAAAGATTCTTGATTTTTTTTTCTTCACTAGTTTTCCCTGGTGAGTTATTCGGTCATTCAAACCTGTTGTTTGGGTCACAATATGGGACATTTTTTCAGTCCTTTGAAAACATAGTCATAGCGCATTTTCCGTACATTCCTCAACACTACAGATTTGCCTGCCAGACGATCCCAGGTGTGGGATTGCAGCAGGTAATTTCCTGAACAGTACGGTACAGACGGTTTTCTGTGTTGGAAGATGCTATCGGCTCACCTGGCCTCTCCATGACAGAGAAACGCTTTGTTTATTCATTTAGTAGGCAGATTAACCCTAATGAATATTGGCTTCCTGGAAACAGATCCAGGTGACAATGGCGAGGTGAGGAGTGGGGAGAAGGGAGACAAATTCCCTTTTCTTTCTTCACTTTGAAATAATGGTGGCTTTCATGGGAGAGTGTTTTGAATCAGAAAGGCATGCAAAATATGTGAACTAAAAAGCTAGATTTTAATAATCAACCTTTAATTTGGGGCTTGAATGTCTACGTATATAGCCGTATATTTCTTTCAGAAGAAGTAAAGATTTTCATATTTTGACCAACAACTTGGAAGTTTTAAGTTTCCACTGCCCCCCACCCCTGGTGGTGTTTCACTATATTCCATTTAAATGAAAATATTTGATTACGTGGGCTTCATGCTGGTTTGGGCAGAGTCGTTTAGTTGAACAGGAAACTGCATTCCTGATAGTTGCACTCAGATAAAATGTATAGGGATTATACAAGTATAACCTTCCTCATCTTCTCTTCCACATGGAAAGAAATGGGCGTTATTCCGTGTACATTCCTGTAAATGGCTCACACTGTGTCGAAGCTAATTGAGGCACCAGAAAATTATTCATAGACTTCCACTATAAGTTACAAAAAGATTACTGAACTCTTGAAAAAGGCTTTGTCACAGCTCTTAGCAATATTGGCCGCAGTAATTTTTAACAGAATTTTGTGGATAGTTGGTGCGGTTCTCAATGCGATGAAAAGGGAATGTTTGCGAATACATCTCGAAGTTTCGCTTACTGAAGGATCAAGTGCTTCGCGGCGTTTTTCCGTGAGTGGTTTTAGAGATTCATTATTCCCCAGGCGGGAATGCACAGACGCAGATGTGAAAACCTCTTCACGCAAAACCCAACTTTTCCAGATCTTCCAGTGGTGATTTATTCTGCGCTCTCCAAAGACTCCACAAATGTCTTCTTTTACATAACCCCCTCCGTTGGAGGACTAGTTAGACTTCCACACGCTAAGTGCCGAAGACCCACTTCTCATGACGCCCTTTGTAGTTGACTGTAAAGCTGTAGCGTGTCAAGGAAGACGTGAAAAAGCAGACCTTACCTCTCCATGAAGGTTTAAAATTTATGATTTCTCCTAGGTATGGGGTCGAGATTCTGCTTGAGTCATGTTACGGGGAATTGTGCAGAATGTGAGATATATGTGAATTGGAGGCGGTAATAAATTCTGAATGAATCTTTGGCTTTTTACTTAAGATTACTTTATCCTTAAAACTAATGTTTCTGTAACCTCTGACCAAAATGCAGAAGATCCACAGTGCTTCCAAGGGTGAGAATTTCTCCTTGTCTGAGCAGTTTAACTTGTTTCAGTCGTGTGGGCACTTGTGGTAGCGTGGAGCTCAGATAGGTATCTGCAGATTTCTAATTTACATATCCCTTGCCCAAATAGAAGGCAACTTTTACTCAGTTGTCGGTAATATTTATTTTCTATTGCGGGGCGGGGGAGAAAAAGAAAGGAGTGTGTATGCCGTGTTATCTCCTATGAAACACTGCCTATGTTTAATGGAAGTTTCTTTCCGTTTGGTGAAAAACTGAAAGACAACAGTCATTATACGATTTTGTATTTTAAGTATTTTCATAATCCAACATAAATTGGCCCACCCAAGGATTATGCCTGTCTTGTAAAGATGTGTTTATATAGTCATTGGGTGAAAGATTGCAGAAGTTGAACCACTGGTTTTGAAAGTTGAGCCAGACCAGGAAAAATCAGGATACAATTTGGCACTTATGGAGACGAAATGATTTCCTTTTTAGCTGCTGATTTCTACTGGGAAATGTATCCTTGGACTGAAAATTGCATCCGGAAAAATGTTTATGTAGTGTTTTTTCAAGTGACTGATTATTCTTCTAACCTTTAACATGAACTGTGTCTAATTTTGGTCTCTCTTAACTCTTTCATGACTCCGAGATTTTCCTCTTTGTGGGAACCATTTCACATACACAAACATATCATTACTACTTTTGATGCAGGAGTGTATTACTTATTACATGGTAACAAAAACATAAAATGTAGCCGGGCCCGATTGTTCATGCCTGTAATTCCAGTATTTGGGAGTCTGAGATGAGGATAGCAGGCTAGCCTCAGCAAGTTAGAAAGATCCTCAAACAACTTTGGGAGCCCCTTTTTGGAAAAAAAAATTTTTTTTTTTAAAGGGCTGAGAGTGTAGCTCAGAGACAGAATGTCCCTGGGTCAAAAAAAAAAACAAACAAAGAAATAAAAAATGAAAGAGAGAGAGAGAGAGAGAGAAAAAAAAAAGTTAAGTGTTTTAAAAGGGGGGGGGCTGTTTTTTCAAACAGATAATCAAATGCCCATTTATTCCCCTTTATCAGAGGCACTTAGGTTTTGTGTTTTGACCCCATTTTAGAATGTCCTTATTCTCCCCAACCAGTGACATCTCTTATTTCGCTGCCATATGAAATAGGGGTTTCTTTTCTTTTTTCTTTTTTTTTTTTTTTGGTGTTACTGGGGTTCCTGGAAACCCTTCCACCTCTGGGCTACACTCTCAGACCTATTTTATATTTTATTTGGAAACGGTCTCTTAAGCCAGTGTGGCTGGCTTCAAACCTGCACGATCCTCCTGTCTCCGCCTCCCAAGCGCAGGGATTACAAGCGTGCGCCACCACGCCCGGCTGAAATAGGGGTTTCTTGACATGCTCATGGGTCATATTTGACCCACAGTGTCTTCACAAAGGTCAGTCCCTGCTATATTTTCTTTTATATAGCATGCCTTTCCTGGCTAAAGTATTGCTGAATATTTTTCATCACAGATTGTAGGGATCTCTTTTCCATGTTTTTTCTACTCAGGGACCTAGGCTGAGGAAGACTGTACCGTTGTATTATTTCAGGCGACGGTGGCAGGGTGCAGGGGACACTGGATGCTTCTCAGTCGTCACTTTTAGTCACAGCGCACAGACCCCACTGTGCTGTCCAAAACAGTAGCCAGTGGCCACATTTTCTTGTTTAAACTTGCAATTACTCCCTTGGTTGACTGGCTACATTATCATAGTGGGTAGCACAAGACATAGAACTTTTCTGTCACCATAGAAATTTCTCTTGCAGACTGTTGCCTGAAACTTTACGGAGGTTGTGATGTCCAGTATAGAAGATGAAAACATTATCAAATGTTAAATAGGTCTAATCTTCAAATATGGAATCTGCCAACATGGGCCTTAAGACACTTTGAAATTTGGGGAATTTTGAATTATTCATACACCATCAACAAAGTCTGTGTTAATCAATACTCCAAAATCAGAAGTACCTCTTAACCCAAGAAAATAAGATAAGGGCTATTCAAGCTATAATATCTACAATTGTTGATAAAATAATGCTTACAAATGATCCCGTGGGTGTTCTCTTCTTTCCTTCCTTCCTTCCTTTCTTCTTTTTCTGGCGGAGGGTACTGAGGATTGAACCTAAGAGCATTCTACCTCTTAGCTACACCCCTAGTCCTTTTTATTTTTCTTTTGGAACAGGGTCTCACTATGTTGCTAAGGCTGGTCTCGAACATGTGCTCTTCCTGTCTCAGCCTCCCAAGGCCTGGGATGATAGGCGTGTGCCACCACACCTGGCCCTTTCTTGTTTTCTTTTTGGTGACAGTGAGGAAACCACAAAGAAGGGTGATATGAAGAGAAAGTGCGCACGTGTACACACACACACACACACACACACACACACACACACACACAGCTTCTAGCTGCCAGAAAAAAAGATATCTTAAGGAGCACACACTTCAAAATAACAGTCTGCCAGGGGAAAGCCTCTTTTTGTTAGACACCCCTTTGAAGAAAGAATCTGTATCGTGTTCGTGTGGCTTTGGAGAAGATATTCAACAAAGAGGCACCACAATTCCCACTGAGCTCAGAAAATGTGATTAAGGAATTTGAATGTAATTACCCAAAGTTTGGCTTTTCTTTTAAAGAACTCATTTATTTTAGAGATTCTTTGATACCGTAAATCTGACAACTAGATCTGGTTTTCTTTTGGAAGCCTTCCACCAGTAATCGTGTGAGTCAGGGATGAGCAAAGAGAGAGAAAACCTCGGTGCAGGGAGGCCAGCCTGACCAATATTATGTTTTGACTTAACTCAGATTTTATCTGTGGCTGATAGGCGGAGGGGCTATTCAGTGGAATGTGCAGAGCTCTGGCCATGTCTTGATTCAATTGGTAAATAAGTGCATTTGGGTGCAGGGCGGTGGGGAGCACCCAGAAATATATATCCAATCGAGTTAGACTGCTGCTTTTGCTGAACACAGTAATCACAATTACCAATTTTGAAATTTCCTGTTTTTTTTTCATTTCACCTTCGCCAGCTGTAATGCCCATTGCAATACAGCTTCTTAAAAAATAATTTTATTCCTGCATCATAATATTCCACATCATACTGAGAGGTAGAGTGATAAGAACGTGCATGCATGCAAGACTTGGAACATTTTCTGTGTTTTCAAAGACAGAGTTTGTGATGCGATTGACCAGCCGTCAGTCCTTCTCTTTCCTAAGTCATTTGCTGGTGGAATCAAGTCCCCAGCGCTCATGCCGAGTATGTGCGTGGAGAGAGAAAGCGAGTGTGCGCGGGTCACTGGGGGCCCTCGTTGAGTTGCTTCTGCACCATCTCGTGGAACATCTGGAAAGCAGCGTGTTCGCGGCCTTCTCACGCCGCGATTTCACATTTCCGCCATGGTGCTAACCGGTAGGCTTTTTTTTTTTTTTTTTCTGGAAGAAAAAAAATCAGCAACTTTTTGTCTGTCGCAAGGTCAAGTGATGATTAGTGGTTTGCTCTCTCCTAAGCACATGGTTAGCGTAGAAAAGTTAAGTCAGTTCCCCCAAATTTGGTATCCATTAAAGTACTTCCTAAGTCACTTCCGGATGTCAGGCCTGAGGTGGAGAGGGGGCCAGGGCTCTATTGAGATCTCTCCAGTTTTCGACCAAAGGGATTTAATTTGGCAGCTGACCCAGCCAAGGAAACACTCCTGCAAGTGCAGAGCTAGACAGGAAACCCGCTGGAAAGTGCTGTTTTGATAGAGGATCATGAGATCAGGCAAATAGCTGTGAACTTTCTCTGGAGCCTAGGCCGCGCAGAGCTCGGCTGGTGACCCGAGGGCACCGAGCAAGAAAGGAAATTAAAGGACGAGGCGGGCCAGAGAACTTTTCTCACAAGAGAATAGTTGCTAAAAATGACGCATTTCTCTGAAGGAGAGGAACGCGGTTCATGAATTTCTTTGTTGTTGCTTGCCGTTTTGGGGAAAGCATCCCCCATCCTTATCACCTTTACACCTGTGACATGACTGCTGTTAGAGACTACAGGTGCTGCCTGTCAGCGCTGGCCTTCTCTTTAGAGTCCTCAGAAGAGCGTCCTTCCAAGGAGAACACTGCACGGAGCAAATGTTATTCTTTTGCAAGATGGACGTTTTATAATGATCAGTTTTGACAACTCGCTCTGGTCGCCATGTGTCTCCCCATCCTGCCGGTGGGTGGGTATTTGTCAGGAATGAGAATATGTCTGAGACGGCTGCTTTATAGCAGCCAGATTGGATTTTCAACTTCTAGGCTTTTCAACATCCTTTACACACTCTGGAAGCTGCAGGGGTGTGCTGCTCGCGGGGGTCATGTTGGAGAGGAGCAGTGTCCTGCTGAGGGAGGCGAGGACCCCTAGTTTCCTCCCCCCCCCTTTTTTTTTTTTTACTATTTATTCATTCATGGGCTCATGTCTTTCCTTGTCTATTATGTTTTTTAAATTTTATGTATTTTTGTGGTACTGGGGATTGATCTTAGGGGCATTCTACTTTCAGCCCGATTTAATTATTTAGTTTGAAGTAGGGTCTCATTTAATTGCTGTGACTGGTCTCGAACCTGGGCTCCTCCTGTCTCAGTCTCCCAGCTACTAGGATTACACGGGTGTCCCACCACACCCAGCCTTGTCTGTATGTTTGAAATTATAATTTGATTTATGTCTCTTGTTGAGCCTTTCTCATAGGTCTACAGACACCAGACTTAATTATTTCTCAAGCAGATCATTAAGTTGTATACGGCTTAATTGCAAAGTGTACACAAGGAGAAAGCCCCTCTCCGCACTTCACGGATGGACCGCACCTTTCTCTGAGGAGCACCTCCCCTTGTTGCGCAGGGCTGTGTGGGCAGAGGCGCCGCGATGCTCCGCCGCTCGTGGCCGCTCTGCTTCAGTGACTCAGGCAGCTGGCGGCTCGAGACGGAGCATATGGACGGTGTTCTCGTGGCATCTGGCCAGTTGTTGTAGCCACATATTTGGTAGACAGCTGAAGGACCCACATTCACCTTTCCCGAGCTCACGTGACTAGTGTTTAATTCACTGTAAGCACTTTTTCATGCGAGGCTCATTCAAGTGCTTATTAGTACTTCATAATAATGGCACAAGTATTTCTTTCAATTTTCAATCACAAAGCTTTGTAAAAACCAACCAACAAAATATTTCCTAATTAATCATGGGAAACTATTCTGTGTCATTTCCTTATCATCGTTAACTCTCTTAGATCCAAAACAACCATCAATACAACCCACAGCCCCACTCATGAGAACAACCGCAGAGGGCGCCTGCGGCCTGGGGCCTGGAGCGCCACAGGCCGCTGTCTGCTCAGTGACCGCTCGGCCGCCCGCCCTGCCGCTCTCCCCAGCCTATTTTACACAACCCTGATGGGAACCTCTTCCCAAGGTAGAGCTGTTATCATGTCTTCCTAAACCTTTTATTAGGAGATTGAAATCATTGTTTGCTTTGTGATGTTTTGATACTGGAGGTTTAACTGGAGGTATTCTACCAGAAACTTACACCGTAGGCCTGTTTTTTATTTTTTAAATTTTGAAACAGGTTCTGGCTAAGGGTCTTGCTGGTGTCTTGCTTGGTTGCTGAGGCTGGCCTGGCACCTGCCGTCCTCCTATCTCAGCCTCTCAGGTACTGGGATTGCAGGCATGCTCCGCCACACCTAGTTGGTTGAAGTGTTCTTAACGGAGGTTTCCCCTCCCTGAGCGCCTGCATTCAGGAGAAGCTGACCTTTGTAGTGCAGTTCTGATCCCAGCTCCTGCAGTCAGCGTCAAGAAATGGTTCTTCATTCTTCTGAGGGTTTCTCTTCCCAAAGTCATGACAGATAAGACTTCCTGTTGAAAGAGGAAAAGCTGGCGAATCGCTTTATCTACCTTCGGGAAGTGTTTCTCATTTGATGGATGCTGGTTCCTTAGCTGTATTCTAGTTACCTTCAGTAATATTGGGGTGAGGAGGATGCTCGTGTCTTCTGACTGCGCATGCCTCTCCCTTAGCGTGGGCTTCCTCAGCGCAGAGCACACGGTCCATGTTGGTGCGGCCGTGTGCTGAGATGGCACTATCATGCCTTCGCCATTCACAGACTTAGAAGATGTCCATGAATGCAGAAGGGGAGGAGCTCTTGGCTCTGGGCTGGGCATGATGACTTCACTTCTATATAACTTCATATATTTGGCTAAGTGTTAACCATGATTGAGTGATTATTTTTGTACTGGGGATTGAACCCAGGGACATTATACCTTGAATTAAAACCCCAGACCTATTTTATTTTGTATTTTAAAACAGGATCTTGCTATCCAGGCATGGTGATGCATGCTTGTAATCCCAGCATTCGGGAGGCTGAGACAGAAGGATCACAATCCATGGACAGCCACGGCTCCTTAGCGAGGCCCTCTGCAACTCAGTGAGACTCTGTTCCAAAATAAGGAATAAAAAATAAGGCTGGAGGTGTAACTTGGAGTTGGAATGTCCTTGGGTTCCATCCCCAGTACTGCAAGCACACACACATGTACAGGGTCTTGCTAAATATATGAGGCTAGCCCCAAATCTGCACTCCTCCTATCTAAACCTCCAAAGTACTGGGATTATCGGCATGGGCCATCACGCCTGGCCCTGCGATTTCTTTCAGGATTCATGCCATACATACTCTTTCATAGGTAGGTAGCTATAAAGATTTTCTATTTTACATTAGAAAAGTTGGCTCCAATTTTGGAAGTCATGAACTATACTCTAAGTTGCACAGCTGGCGGGGGTCTGGTTTATATCTCTGGGGTGATTTCATGCCAGAGCTTGTATTCGGGTGTCCCGGTGGTATTTGCCATAATCTGGATCAATCTTCCTATACAGAATTCGTTTTCTCTATTTTTCATGAATCCTGTTAGCTCTTTAGCCCATTAATACTCTTAGAAAACATGTTTATAACAATTCAAAGATACTTTGAATTTAAGGGGAATTTTAGCAACTCGGTACTGTATACAAGAAATAGGTAAACCTTGTGTTACAGGTAAGGAAATAGAAACATACTCCTAAGTGATGAGTCTAGGTAAACCAGTTATATATGGGCAGAGGACTTGCAGCCACTTTTCCTAACTCCTGTTCTACTTTTCATTTTGCCACCTATCTATAATCCCTATTCTCTCCGTACATGGCCCAGATAGTTGTATACGACGTGTAGACTCTTAGGATCCAGTGTAAACTCTGTTCCTAACCAGCTATGTTAAAATTTAATGAATGTATTAGACGTTTTCTTGGGTCATTTCTAAGATATTTTCTAATGAGAAACAATATTATGTGTTTAGAATGAGTCTAATTCCATGTAAGTAAAGTAACAGTCACTACAGAGTTCTCACCTGTAATATTCTATTTCTCAGTGAAATCACAGCGACAACAGGTGGAGAGGAGAGTCGTTCTCTTAGATGTTTTTAATCATTTTTTCTTCTGTTCTTTTGCCCTGGGCTTATTAGGTTTGAAAAGTATTAAGCTGAGGGTATACACTATAATTCATTAAACAAACTCATAGTCATTTTCTACTGTTAACATGAAACTATATTCCAAACTTTTAAAATTAGGTATGAAGACTTAGTGTTAGAGATTTGAGAGTAGATTCTCAACACGGGAGCCGGCCCCCACCTCATTTCCGCGTGCCGGCCTGTGCTCCCGGAGGCCCGCGAGCGCCTGCCTTTCGGCCGTAGTGGTCTACATTTCTCTGTTTTTCTTTCCCTGAGAGTGCTGATTAGTGACTTGCGGTGTGGATTCTGATTTATCGCAGACCAGAGCTGCCCCTGAGGGGCTGAGCAGAAACACTCATGAAGGAGCCCTGATTAAAAAGAGTGGTAATGAAGACAAATGCTTCAGAGGGAGCTGAGAGAAGCCCAGTCCCCGGCATTCCCTCGAGCTCCTCCGAGCTCTGCAAGAGGAGGCGGTGGTAGCCAAAGGAAATATTTCTTCTTTGTTGTTTATTTCTCATGGCACTGGGAACATTTTTCTTTTCCTCCTGGGTGTTCTAATTCTCACTTGTTAA
Organism: Muscardinus avellanarius; assembly: GCF_963383645.1. Lineage (NCBI taxonomy): Eukaryota > Metazoa > Chordata > Mammalia > Rodentia > Gliridae > Muscardinus > Muscardinus avellanarius. The sequence goes on from NC_137802.1 coordinate 34,696,353, forward strand.
CTGCTTTTCATGCCGGCTTGCAATTAACCCCTGGCTGATACCCCCGCCATGGTCCCCTTCTAGCCACCCCAGCCCAAAGAAGTTTTTAAGGTTTTGACATGTAACCAATTTTAAATTCTTCAGAGTTGACACTTTTGCCTAATTTCTCAGATCATTAAACCACACTTCTGAGGGATTTTTTGGTGATTTTTACTAAATTTGATGTTGGGTGCCTAAATCACTGCTTTTTTTAATGTGTGTGTGTGTTGGTGATTGGGAGGTCTTGGGGATGGAAGCCAGGGATGCTGTACTACTGAGCTATACTTCATCCCATTTTCTTTATACTTTGAGACAAGGTCTCTTTAAGTTTCCCAGACTGGCACTGAAGTTGGTTAGGCGGCTCCTGCCTCAGCCTCCTGCGTAGCTGAAATTACAGGTTTATACCACCATGCCCAGCTCTGTCTTATTTTTACAAGACAGATTGCCAGTCTAAAAAACAATTCCTGTCTCATTGGTTTTTTTAATATCAACTAGAGTATTGTTTCACATCTAATCACCATTCCAGAATTACTTGAATATAAGTGGAAACTTCCCAGTAAATGTTGCTTGAAGCCAGGCATGGTGGTGCATGTTTGTAATCCCAGTACTAGAGAGGCTGAGACAAGAGGATCATACACTTGAGAACAGCCTCAGCTACTTAGAACCCCAGCAACATAGGAAGACCCTGTTTCAAAATAAAAAATAAAATATGTCTATGGATATTGCTCAGAGGTAGGATGTCCTGGGTTTAATCCTTCCTCTCTCTCTCTCTCTCTCTCTCTCTCTCTCTCTCTCTCTCTCTCTCCCTCCCTCCCTCCCTCCCTCCCTCCCTCCCTCTCTCCCTCTCCCCCCCCTCTCCCTCTCCCTCTCCCCCCCTCTCTCTTTCTCTCTTTCTCTCTCACAAAAATAGTTAAGTACCCCCCCCAAAAAAAAAATCCAGTACATCAACAGAAAAATGTCATTTGACCTTGATCTTTGGGCATCTACCAAATTGGTAGTTTCTCCATCTGCAGGAATTTTGGCCACTCTTGGCTGCACATGCCAATCTTGGCCATGTTCTATTTTCTTTCAGGGGTTCTCTAATATTGGAATAAGTGCTTCAGGCTGTAAAATGCTTATGCAGTAAATCTCTGAGTTACACCGAAAGGTCAAGATATGGTAAAAATTCAGGACACTTTGGAGAAGGATAAATTACATTGGAAGCTATAACGTTTTCTGCTGAGCCAAAGCAAGCCATTTCATATGCACCTGCATATATGGGTAAGAGGTAAGAAGACAAGACCATGAAAAGATAGAGGTCATCCCTTCACCCCTACGCCCCTCGATGAGACGCTTCTTACCAAGATGTATGTGGATTAGTCGAAATATCAGCTGCACATGGTGGTTCAAACTTGTAATCCCAGTACCTGGGAGGCTGAGGCAGGAGGATCACAGGTTCAAAGCCAACCTCATCCATTTAGTAAGACCCTGTTTCCAAATAAAAAAATAATATAGGGCTGGAAGTGGACCTTAGAAGTAAAATATCCCTAGCTTCAATTCTCAGTAACACACACACACACACACACACACACACACACACACACATGAAAATAAATTTTGCAAGTAGAGTTAATAAAATATGCCACCACCCTTGATTTAACACCAGATCAGACCATACCTACTGAAAGATTGGCATTGCAGGGGCAGATACTAGTCTTTATTCAGTCAAGTGGATTCTGCTTTGTAGAGAATCTCTTCTTCTATTTTGAGAACTTTGTCAAATATCATATATCCCAGGCTAGCTGGGCTTGGTGGCATGTGCCTGTAATCTCAGTTACTGGAGAAGTCGAGGTGGGAGAATTCTAAGTTTGAGCCCCATGTAGGCACACCTAGGCAAGTTAGGAAGACCTTGTCTCAAAATAAAAAAGGAGCCAAGGTTGTATCTCAGTGAAAAATCACACGTGGGTCTAATTGCCAAAGCAAGAAAACAGGCAGAACCCCACGGCTAAAGGAAAACATAAATGTAACCCAGTCAGATAGACAACCTGGTAAGAAGGGAGCATCATTACCCAGAAGAATGCATTTATACTCGGCCCTTTGGGGATTTTTGCCTCTGTCTTAAGCAAAATAAAAAGAGCAACAAATAAGAATAACAAGTTCAGCGTCTCTCAAATATATGGCAATATTTGAAGTCCCCATTCTGAGGAAGAGCTGAGATTCAACGTTCCAGAGCACATTAGAAGGCTAGCTCAGACATTTTACACTTGTGTTTTCTACGGCGATGGGTCTCTCGTCAAGGTTAAACTCTCCTCTCCCCCAACACACACACACACACACACACACACACACACACACACACACACAGAGACTGTGACAGTGAGGTTGAGTCCAGGGTAAGTGATGTCAAGTACAAGGTCTGGAGGAGAAGCCAAAAACGGCCACGGTTCATCTGCCAAGATTTGAAGGTTTTGACTGCTGGACTAATCACCAAGTTTCTAGGGTTACAATACAGGAATGCACTTGGGGAGTAGAATTCCACGCACATTTGCACCAGTTAACATCGTTTCTTGCTAACCAGGGAAGGGAGACTTAGCACCTTTTTAGATGGAACTGAATTCCCCTTCAAGTACCTCCCAGTCTAAAATCCTTCAAATGGGCCTAGTAGGATTGCATGGATTATGTGAATCTTTCTTTGAGGATCTGGAAAAGAAGAAAAGAAAAGAAAGTTGCTTCACTAGCCTCTGGAAGCACATGCCCTGGAAGGTGCTTCCTTGGCCCGCAGCACCCGCAGTCTCACGCAGCTCCCAGTATTAGTTCTTTATAACCCTTTAAGAAAGTAGTTTGTAAGCTGGGCGTGGTGGCACACGCTTGTAATCCCCGCGCTTGGGAGGCAGAGACAGGAGGATCGCGCAGGTTCGAAGCCAGCCGCGCGCTCTGGCTTAGGAGACCCTGTTTCCAAATAAAAATGTAAAAATAGGTCTGGGAGTGTAGCCCGGAGGTAGAAGGGCTTCCAGGAACCCCAGTACCACCAAAAAAAAAAAAAAAAAAAAAAAAAAGAAAGTAGTTTGTGCACAATTAGCATCTGATTTCCACATATGCGTCCCCAAGATCGGTGGAGTAGGACTGGAGAGATGGAAGTAGGATTTGAAGACTGCAGTGGAATTTGAAACTGAGTGATCTGTTAATAAGAGGCCTCATGGGAAGGGAAGAGAGTTTGCCTGACACGGAATATTAATGTTTTAAATGGTCTGCTTCAGTGAGACCAGTATGGTACCTAAGAATCATGTTCAGATTTATGATAGGAGCAATACGCACATTTCAGGATTGGAAGGTTAGATGAAAAACAAACAGGAGATATGATTTTTAAAAACATATGTGTCAGAACTGGGAGTACGCATGTAATCCCAGGACTCAGGAGGCAGAGACGGGAGGATCGCAGGTTCAAGGATGGCCTCAGCAACTTTTCAAGGACCTCAGCAAATTAGTGAGACCTGATTTCAAAATAAAAAATAAAATATGGCTGGGGGTACAGCTTGGAGGTAGAACAGCCCTGGGTTCAGTCACCTGCGCCCCCATGCACACGGTATGTATGTGTGCGTGCGCGGTGCCCAGTGCTTTATGTGCAGTATCCTAGTTAATCTCCATCTTATACACGATGGAATGGAGGCTTTGAGAACTAAGGAACGTGCCTCAATTTATACCACTGATAGGCTGGTATGTCCAGGACTCAAAACTGCATGGCAGGTGCCAGAGTTCTCACTTTTATTTTAAACAAAATTGGGTTTTGCTTGTGTGTGTGTGTGTGTGTGTGTGTGTGTGTGTGTGTGTGTGTTACTGGAGGCGGATCACAGGCTCTTTCTACCTCTGAACTACACTCCCAGACCTATTTTTTATATTTTCTTTAGAAACACGATCTCACTAAGTAGCTGAGGGTGGCATTGAACCTTCGAGATCCTCCTGTCTCAGCCTCCCAAGGACTGAGATTACAACCATGCGCAACTACACTCTGCTGGTTTTTGCTTTTACTTGACACGTAGTGATTATACTGTGGGATACAGAGTGATTTTTTTTTTTCCAGTACTGAGGATGGAACCCAGAGCCTTCTACCTCTGAGCTACACCCCCAGCCCTATTTTTTATTCTTTATTTTTAAACAGAGTCTCACTGAGTTGCAGAGGGCCTCACTACGTAGCTGAGGCTGTCTGCGAACCGCGATCCTCCTGTCTCAGCCTTCCAAGTGCTGGGATTACAAGTGTGCGCCCCATACCTGGCCAGGGTGATGTTTTGATACACACATACAATGGCTGTGGTCAGGCCAGGATAATTGTCATACGTGTAACTGCATACCTTTCTAATTTCTTTGTCTTTGGGAGCATTGAACATCCTTTCTATAATCTATTTTTAAATAACCATTTAATCATTGTCAGCTGTAGCTGTCCTGTTGCGCTATAGAATATTAGAATTTAGTCCTTCGATCCAGCTATACTCACGTCCATGAACTACCCTTTCTCCCGACATCCTTTCCAGGCAAGGCCTTGACTCTATGTGTGTATGTGTGTATGTATGTATGTATGTATGTATGTATGTATGTATGTATTGGTATGGGTGATGGAACCCAGGGGCATTCTACTTCCAAGCTATACCCCCAGCCCTATTTAATTATTTTTATTTTGAAACAAGCTCTCACTAAGTTTCCAAGAACCTAGCTCCGTTGGTGAGGCTGCCTTGACCCTGAAATCCTCTTGTCTCAGCCTCCCAAATCCTAGAATTACAGGTGTGTGCCTTGGTGCCCAGCTAGAGCCTTTATTTATTTATTTATTTATTTATTTATTTATATGTTTATTTAGTCTGTGTGTGTGGTGCTGAGGGTGGATCCCTGGGGGATTCTACCTCTGAGCTACACCTCCAGCCCTGTATTTTATTCTTTTTTTTGAAACAGGTTCTCACTGAGTTGCTGAGGGCCTCACAAGTTGCTGAGGCTAGCCGACAACCCACGATACTCCTGTCTCAGCCTCCCAAGTACTGGGATTACAAATGTGCGCCACCACGCCCGGCCCAGCCTTTATTCTTTATATCAAGCTATTGCCCCCCCCCCTCGTGCCTTTAGTCAGTTAATTCATTTATAAAATGAGAGTCTGTGACTGGACTAGATCCTTTGAGTTCTAGAATTATAGAGAAGTATCCGAGTGAGGAGAACTCTGTCAAGATGAGACATTTTAGAAACAAACTGAAATAGAATCGTAATGGCATTTGAAGTTAATGATAGGTAACATTAACTACGCATATGCTGTATAATTATATTATTAAGTGTACAAACAGCTCATTGAGTTCTCATTTTGGCATCACCTTGGTATCCCTAAGAAAGATTAAATTATATTTCTCCAGACCACATAATCTTTTCATAAAGAGCCACATCTAAGATTCCAAGGAGAGTATTTTATATTTAGATTAGAGTATTTAAGATTTTAGATTAGGCTTTCATTATAATAGGACACCATCCATGGGTCCAGCAGTCGTAAAAAATAAAAATCATGATTCAACAAGTCATTAAAAGAACTGCTTCCCCGGATTAGTGCTTTACTTTTCTTAGAATAAGAATGTAGTAAAAGCAATATACTTTCACAATCTGGATTCTTGTTATCAGGCTCCTTGCTTGAAAGTATATTCAGCTGGGCATGGTGGCGCACGCGTGTAATCCCCGTGTTTGGGGGGCATTGATGGGAGGATCGCGCAGGTTCGAAGTCAGCCGCGCTGGCGTAAGAGACCCTGTTTCCAAATAAAAAAGTATAAAATAGGTCTGGGAGTGTAGCCCCAAGGTAGAAGGGCTCCCAGGAACCCCAGTACCACACACACACACACACACACACACACACACACAAAAAAAAAAAAAAAAACAACAACAACAAAAAACAACAACGACAAAAAGAAAGTATTTTCAAATTAGCTGCTGAGTAGCTGAAGCCTCCGGCACTGTGGGGTCAGCTCAGGGCCCCAGGCAGTGCAAACACCGAGCTCCCGTGCCATCTGCCGCCTGCTTCTCACCGGGCACTAGAGCTGCAAGTACGGTCTTTATCGAAACACATGCTTATAAATAGTTCTGGAGCTTTTTTCTTGGTACTGGTGTTGAACCTGAGGGCATTCTACCTCTGAGCTATCTCCCAACCCTTATTTATTATTATTATTATGATGATGATTATTATTATTACTACTACTACTACTACTACAACTACTATTATTGTGTGTGGGGGGGGTAGGGGCTACTGGTGATGAAATCCAGGGGCATTCATTCTACCCTTGGGCTACACCTGGATCTGTTTTATTTTTATTTGGAAACAGCGTGTCTCTAGGTTGCCGAGAGTTCCACTGTGTTGCTGAGGCTGTCCTCCTCCCTGTGAACCTCCTGTCTCAGCCTCCCTAATCCTAGGATGAATGGCGCGCCACCACCCCGCTCACGGACGGCTTCTTCCTAGCTGGTGCTTGTGCTGCTTAGCCCCGTTCTTAGTTGGAGCTCGGCTTGCTCAGTTCTGGGGAGCTGGCTGGGGCTTACTTTGCTGCACTGCTCAGATTCCATCAGTGTCAAGTGCCTACTAATTAATGCAAAATTTAGATGTGCATTAGGTAAATGTCATTTCACCACAGTGGCCTGAAAGAAGCCTTCTCTTCCTTCGAGTTAGCGTACCATTTCACCGCAGTTATTACAGTGAGAACGTGTAAGCTCTGTGCACGTGCCCCTTCGCGGGAGAGCTAGAAGATGCTCAGCGTTTCAGAGATCTGGAGGAACGCATCTGCTTTGTCTTCCAGTAGATCAGCCAACTTGTCCCCTGGACGTCCCATGCACCACAGCCCGGCTTGGCCGACTTCTGCCCCCACTTGAGTACTTTGAGATGGTCTCACTAAGTTGCTGACGTGGCCTTGAACCTGCCGTCCTCCTCTCTCAGCCTCCCGAGTACTGTGTTTACAGGCCAATGCCACCATGCCTGGCAGGGAGATCTATTAATATTTATTTATTTATTTATTTATTTATTTATTTATTGTAAACCAGAGATTGAAGCCAGGGAATTCTACCTCTGTGCTACATCCCAGCCCTATTTTATTTTAATTTTTATTTGGAAACAGGGTCTCTCAACGATGTTGTAATAGCCTTACTAAGTAGCTGAGACTGGCTGCGAACATGCAACCCTCCTGTTTCAGCCTCCAAAGTACTGAGATTACAGTGTTGGCCACCTTGCCTGGCTGTGAGATCTTTTTTAAAAAAACAAGTGGGCCAGGCGTGGTGGTGCATGCTTGTGATACTTGAGAGACTGAAACAGGAGGACTGCATGCTCGCAGCCAGCCTCAGCTACTTGGTGAGGCCGTCTACAGTTTAATGAGACCCTGTTTCAAAATAAAAAGTTTAAAGAAATAGGACTGGGGTGTAGCTCAGGTAGAATTAGAATGACTTTCGGTTCAATCCCCAGTTCTGCCAAGAAAGAAAGAAGGGAAGAAGGGAAGAAAGAAAGGAAGAAAGAGAAAGAAAGAAAAGCATAAACCAAACTACCTAATGCAGTAGAGGTGGACACAGGTAGACTATTGACCTCTACACTTAGTAAGTGCACTGTCCCGAGGCAAAGAGGCACCATCTGGCTAAAAAATAAGTTACTAGCTCATCACCTTGGCAGTGCTGATAAGAACATACCAATATACAATCTATTTAAATGTCAGCGATGGAGAGGGGGGCAGAGTTCCATTTCTGGACTCTCCGGTGCGTCTGCACGCTGATTTTTCTTCTCTTCTTTTCTATTTCCTACTGACTTTGTAGTTAAAGCTGCAAAAAAAAAAAAAAAAAAAAAGAGCATAACCCATCATGGTGGTGCATGTTTGTAATCCCAGTACTTGGGAGCCTGATACAGGTAGATTACAGGTTTGAGACCAGCCTCAGCCACTTTGTACGGCACTTTGCAAATGAAAGATAATGATTAGACTGGGGTGTAGGTGTATCTGGGAGGTAGAATACTCCTGATTTGAATCCTTATTACCAAGAAAACGAAACAAACAAATCCTACCATGCTCCTTACTATAGGAGATCTGGATTTAGTTGATATCCATAAACCCCTAAGGACCATAAAACATGACAGATGGAGTTCTCTCTGGGCACAAAGAGGAGAACGCCTAGTTCAAACAGATGATCAGAGTTTCCTGGGGTGGGGGAAATGCCATTGGAGCCCACTGTGAAGAATAGGTGGCGTGTTAACAGGTGAAGCCTGAGGGCAAGGGCTCCCACTGCCCAGAAACAAAGGCGTGAGTGTACCCGCGCGGGGCTGACGCGGAGGGCCGGGGGCTGCTTCCAGTGCGCGGCAGAGGACATGTGGGGTGCAGGATCCCACTGTCAACGAGGTTAGTTAGGATCAGACTGAGGCGAAAGTGGGGACGGACCAGAGAGAAAGGTTCTGAGGGTGGGAAGGTGATTCTAGCAGCCAGACTGAATAGCCGTAGGAGAGACCAAAGAAGAGGAGCTCCTTTGCGAGCTTATGACAGTCAGGCATCTACCAGGTGGTCTCCACCATGAAGCCACAGTTGTGACGCCACGTGGAAGCTTCTCAGCTGTCCAGTTGCCCTTTCTGGAGACAGCATTTTCTTGCCTGTGGCCATGTATCTTGAGAGAGCCTTTTTATAACTTTGAGATGCAAAAGAAAGGAGAGAAAAGAATCCTCTCCTCGGATAAGTCAGTGAACAGCGTCTAGCTTATGACTTGTAAATGGATAGATGGTATTTGACAATTCTTTTTTGTGTTAGGGAGGGGGTTCATGGGGTTGAACCTAGAGGCATTCTATCTCTAAGCCCCACCCCCAGTTCTATGTTTTGTCTTGTTTGGGTTTTAGTTATTATTTTGAAACAAGGTCTCACTAAGTTGCTGAGGGCTTTGCTAAATTAGTAAAGCTGGCTTCTAACCTGGGGTTCTCCCATCTCAGCCTACTAGGATTACAGGCCTGTACCACACTGGACTAGACATCTATTAGAGAAAACTTTTATGTCAATTCTTTTCCTATCTGACATTGGCACATCACACATTGCAATGCAGTGGTTTGAGAGTGCACGATTAAGGTACATTTTGTCCTAATCCACAAGTATCTTTCCAAATGTTCAGTCAGCAAAATACATGCCCCCCTAATGTCCTCTATTCATTTTAGTGGTTTCAAAACTATAAAGCGACGTTATCCTTGTGCAGGCAGGAAGCCCACTGGTGAGAGCTCCGTTGTTAGGATGACATTTCATCCCGGGTTCACCAGCACATCCGCAGGGCTGCTTCATTTAGAGAGAGAGGCAATGAGCGGCCTCCACTACCCCGAGTACCCGTGCAAGTATTTACATAGGACATTCCTCACGCACGCTCCTTTACCGTTGTATGGGGCTACTAGAGAGTGCCTAAATGTTTTAAACCATTATGAAGAGGTTGAATGACCCATGGTTTAGATTATGAGTCCCCTGAAAGCTCCCATTAAGCAATCAGACATAGGTAAGATTAATTAGAGTATTTTTGCCCCAATTTCTTTCTCTCATTTCCACTGTTCCCTATCTACATAAACTTTCCTCTCATTTGTATTTATTACACATAAGACTTTCTTGGTTGATTTTAACAAAAGTGAGCTACATTTATTATTTACTTTCTTGGCCATGCACTTTATATAATTATCATAATTCATCTTCTTGCCAATTGTACGAGGTAGTGATTCGTTCAGTTCTAGGGATGAAGAGGCGGGATCTCAGGAAGGCTAAGTAATTTGACCAAGGACCCAAACTAGTAATCGGCAGGACCCAATTTAAAGTCACATGTGCATGTTTGACACCGGTGTCTTCAGCATGGTAGCACATGGCCTCACGCAGTGGTCGATGATGTGACCCCCATTTTGGAAACGAAGGCGCACTCCTCCGAATGGGTGTTTGCAAATGGGGGCTGGAGAAGAGTAAGAATGGAAGGGTCCATGGAGGCCATCAGCCTGTGTGTAAAACAGATCCCGTGAATCTAATCGGTGCCTCTATTTAATTAGCTTTGTATCTTAGTCTAGGAATACTAGTCCTGCTAATATTTAGCACTAGTAAGAGTTTGAGTTGGAATTTAGCATCAGAAAAAACTGATCTGGGGACGCAGGTGAGTCAGGAAGTGGCAGTCACCGTGGAATACCATGCTTGGAAGAGCTGCTCTTTTTTATGTACTGTGTCTGACAAAAATGGATTTGATGACATCTGGAATTTGCTCCAAAATAGAGGAGGGAATCAGACATGTGGGCGAAGCAGAGTCGACCCGGTTTGAGAGTTATAGGGCAGTGTGATGGATGCATGGTTTTTATTACAGTGTTCAATTTTGGTGAACAAATTCTCCATGATAAGATTTTAAAAATTATTTATAAGCATTGTTTGTAAACATTTGGTAGTGTTTTGTTATACATACATTGTCTCATACATTTCTTATGAGTTCTCTTGGATATTTTGATTAAAAGAAGCATATTTTCAAATACTTGCTGTCTGAGAATTTCCCTCATCTCTTTTTTGATCATTTGTTAAAGATGGACTCTACATTTTCAGCCGAACAGTTAACTGTCAGCTGCTGATATAGCATCAGTATTGGGATAATTCATCTAATTTTTCTTCTGAGTAAGTTCTCTTTGACTTTACTTTTGAACTCGAAGACCTGCTTGCATTGTTCTTAGTAAAAAACATTGCTAGGATGTGCTTGGTAATTGGAGTCAGCTGGGCTGAAGACTGTTCGTCCAGACTGTTATTTTAGCCTTCACTAGTAGGGTTTTTAACACCAGTTTGACCTTACTTTGAAACATTCTCAAAATACCATACTTGGATATCAATTTATATACTTTCATATTAAGGCAGGTCAAGGTCCCTGGGGAAAAAATAATGAAATACTTCCCACAAACACAGAATAAAGGTAGATCTTTTGATTTTGATTTTAAAATAAAAAATAGGGAGAAAGATTTTGGATAAAGTTTTCCTTTGGTCAGGGAATAGTGTTTGCAACAAATGCCTCTGAGTTATACCCCCAGCCCAATTTTTTTTTTTTTTTTGCAATACTGGGGATGGAACCCAGGGGGTATTCTACCTCCGAGCTACACCCCCAGCCCTATTTTGTATTCATTTTCTTGAAACAGGGTCACATTGGAGGGCTTAAGTAGCTGAGGCTGGCTTTGAATCTGCCATCCTCCTGTTTTAGCCTTCTAAATACTGGGATTACAAGTATGGGCCACATGCCTGGCTCTTTTGTTTTGTTTTGAAGCAGGGTCTCAGTGGGTTGCTGAAACCTCACTGGGTTGCTAAAAGTCTCACTAAATTCCTGAGGCTGTCCTAGAACCTGTCATCCTCCCATCTCTTCCTCCTAAGCACTATAATTATAGGTGCCTGGCTGTAAATGCGTGTGTGTGTGTGTGTGTGTGTTACTGGGAATGAAACCCAGGGACTACACTCCTAGACCTATTTTATACTTTATTTGGAAACAGGGTCTCACTAAGTTGTTGAGAGCCTCACTGAGTAGCTGAGGCTGGCTTTGAACCTGCACGATCCTCCTGTTTCGGCCTCCCAAATACTAGTATTACAAGCATGCGCCACCATGCCGGACAACTTTTTTTTTGTTGTTTTCAGTACTGGGGATGGAACCCAGGACCATTCTACCTCCAAGATACATTCCCAACCTGATTTTGTATTCTTTATCCTTTATCCTTTTTTTTTTTTTTTTTTTTTTTTTTTTTGTGTGTGTGTGTGTGGTACTGGAGGGTGGAACCCAGAGGCTTTCTACCTCCGGACTATACTCCCAGACCTGTTTTATACTTTGTTTGAAAACAGGGTCTCTCTAACTTGCTAAGAGCCTCACTAATGTAGCTGAGGCTGGCTTTGAACCTGTGCAATCCTCCTGTCTCAGCCTCCCAAGTGCGGGGATTACAAGCATGTGCCACCACGCCCGGGTTTTATTCTTTATCTTGGAATAGGGTCTCACTGAGTTGCAGAGGGCCTCACTAAGTAGCTGAGGCTGTCTGTAAACCACGCTCCTCCTGTCTTAGCCTCCCAAATGCCGGGATTACAAGAGTACACCACCACACTTGGCTTTGCAAATGCCTTCTAAGTATAATTCTCAGAAAGATAGGCAGCCTGCCAAGGTAAGTGGTGCACTCGGCCTGTCTGGCCCACTAGAGTGAGGAGAGAGACTGAGTCTTCAATGAATAGCACTGATAGGTGCTCAAGGAAGGTCCTTCTGAATACTGAGGAGAAAATTCCCACAACTTCATGCCAGTTCTATTTCAGGCCAAAAATAATATGGTCTAATTTTGTAAAATTTTTTCTAAAAATGAGTTATGTTCACTCATCCCGCTGGAGCATGGTGTCCTGACTCCTTTTTTCTTTGCTTTTTACCATTGTCCCTATTTTTAAACACTGCTCAACTGCTGTCCAGTGGGAGAGGAGAGCTGGTCCTTTTAGGGATGTGGCTGGTCTGTTTCCGGTGGGTCTAGAGGGGTACAGTATTTAGGGCTTCACTTGCCTTTCTGAAAACGTGACATTCACACGTCCGTAGAGGCTGGGACTCCCTGCCACCTGCTCCAGCTTCTCCTTGTGTGTCTAGACTCAGTGACAATTCCCTGGCCTGCGAAGACCCGGCACATGGCAGACAATAGCCCAGACCTGTTTTCTCATGCTCTATGCAGGAACTGAGTGTGTGTCATAACAGTACATCCCTCCAGGCATTCTGCATCTTCTGTTGGAAAACTCTGAGGCACCCAGTATATGATTCTTCCCAGGTGGAAAATGTTGGTTGCTTTAACTCTGTCACCTGTTAGCCGTGTGTGTGTGTGTGTGTGTGTGTGTGTGTGTGTGTGTGTGTGTATTTGTGTGTTTGTATTTGCACTGCTGGGGATTGATCCCAGGGGCATTCGACCTCTAAGCTACATCCCCAGCCCTATTTTTTTTTTTTATTCCTTATTTTGAAACATAGTCTTTTAAATTGCAGAAGGCTTCACTAAGTAGCTGAGGCTGGCCATGAACCTGCAATCCTCCTATCTCTGCCTCTCAAGTACTGGATTATAAGCACACACTACCATGCCTCACCTGGTCTAATATTTTTAATAAAATAATAAAACTGGTAAAAGTTTGAAGTTTAATAAATGTTGATCCTCAATTGCTAAGCAAGCAGTCATCGGACCACACTATATTTCTCTGCATGTTCCTGAGGTGTTAGGGAAATCACTTTATTTAACACTTTTTTTTTCCTGCCATCATGTTAGCTATTGGAATTGTTTTTATTGGTTGTTGCGAAAGCCAAGGGTTAAGGATATTTTCTTAGTAGCCAGAAACAGATTATCCACATTCCTAAAAATTTCAGTAACCAGATTACATGGTGCCACATGCCTTTAATCCCAGCACTTGGGAGGCAGAAACAGGAGGATCGCAGGTTAGTGGCCAGCCTCAGCAACCTATCAAGTCCCTCAGCAACTTGGCAAGACCTTGTTTAAAAATCAAAAGGGAGTTCTATAAGTTTCTTGGACCTGCATATCGACCTCTTGCTCTATGTCTGGAAAATTTTCTGCTATTACTTCCTTGAAGAGATTGTTGACCCCTTTGGTTTCACTTTCTTTTCCCTCCTCTATTCCAATTATTCTTAGGTTAGCTTTCTTAAGATGGGCCCATATTTCTTCAATGTCAGATTCCTGCTGTCGGATATTTTTTTCTAGATTAGAAACTATGCGTTCATTTTTGGATTGCTCCCTTTAGACAGGATCAGCGAAGAGGATCCCCACGCCACATAATTGTCAAAATGACCAATGTGGAAGCCAAGCAGAGAATCTTAAAGGCAACAAAAACAAAGGGCCAACTGACATTCAGAGGCAAACCAATTAGAATCACTCCAGACTTCCCAAACCAAGTCATGAGAGCCAGAAGGGCTTGGAGTAACATATTCCAAACTCTGAAAGAAAACAACTTCCAGCCAAAAATTTCCTATCCAGCAAAACTTTCTATCAAATTAGATGGAGAAATAAGAAGCTTCCATGACAAACAGAAACTGAAGGAATTTATGTCTTCAAAACCAGCGCTAGAGAAAATACTCAAAGAGATTAACTACAAAGAAGAAATAGGTAACACTCACCAGAACCAGAGAAACAAGAGTTTCCATCCAACAGACAACTAAGATTGGTTATCTGTGGAGATTCATTATTTATGTTAGTCTTTTACCTATCTCTAAGTTGTATTGTTTGCCTTTATTGTTGTTAATTTTTAGGATTTCTAGTTGGAATATTAATATACCTTCAGATATAGCACTTGGAAATATTTTATCCAATTCTATTAGTAACTTTTAACTCTGTTTACATTGTCTTTGGATATACAATATTTTCTTTTATTTTTTAGGGAGTTTGTATATTCTTCTGTTGCCTGTGCCATTGAAATCATATCCAAGAAATCACTGCCAATTTCAGTGTTGTGAGGTTTTATGACCCAGATTTTCTTCTAAAAGTTTATAGTCTTAAGATTTATATTTAGGTCTTTTATCTATTTTGAGTTAATACTTATATGTGGGATTAGGTAAGGGTCCAATTTTATTCTTTTCCATGTAATTATTATTTTTCAACAATATTTAGTTAAAAGATTATTATTTCCACCACCAAATGTTCGTGGAAACCTTGTCAAAAATAACTTGACAATATAGGGAAGAATTTAGCTCTAGGCTTGTATTTAACTCCAATGGTCTATATATCTGCCTTTAGAACAGTACTACACTGTTTCAATTATTGTAGCTTTATATGGTTTGAAATCAGAAAATATATATCTGCTAGCTTTGTTCTTCTTCAAGATCGTTTTGGGTATCTAGAATTCATATTCCATATTAGGATAGATTTTTTTCTGAAAAATAAATATATAAATATATGATAGTTTCACCAAAAAAACAGAAAAAAATATGCTCTGGTAAGAAAAAAAGCAAAAAGAAATATTGAAATGTTATCTTTAAATCATCTAAAGCTTGGCATCAGACAAATGAAACTGTTATTTGAGATTATCATTTTTAATTTTGGATATTGCTATAATACTAGATGTCAACCACTAAGCCAAGCATGGGAGGGAGGGATGGGGAGAGAATGGGGTGGGGATCGGGTGGGGACTGATTGGGCAATGTGTGCATGTATGTCTACAAAAGTTTGTATCCCACTATGATGTATGAATACAGTGCACCAATAAAATAAAATTAAAAAAAAATAAAATAAAATAAAAATAAAAAATAAAAAATAAAAAAAAAAATAAAAATAAAAATAAAAAGGGCTGGGCGTGGTGGTGCAAGCTTGTAATCCCCGAATTTGGGAGGCGGAGACAGGAGGATCCTGCAGGTTCGAAGCCAGCCATGCTAGCTTAAGAGACCCTGTTTCCAAATAAAAATATAAAAACAGGTCTGGGAGTATAGCCCGGAGGTAGAAGGGTTTCCAGGAACCCCAGTACCACCAAATAAATAAATAAATAAATAAATAAATAAATAAATAAGGCTGGGGTTGTAGCTCAGAGGTAGAATGCCCTTGTGTGCAAGCCCCAGTACCAAAATAAAATAAAGAATATTATCTTAGTAAATTGATTTACATCAAACAATTACTTCATACAGATTAACTAAAATAATGATACTGGTAAGATTCCCCACCAGGCTCATTACAGCCTTCCCAGGGACACCACAGCCTTGGTGACAAGTCTCGCTAAACCTGTTTGACTCACCACCATCAGGTTTAAAACAGAAAAAACAGGAAAGTGTTTCAAATCTCTTTTTCTGTCTCCTTATCAGAAATATTCATTTAGACCATAACAACTGTTAGAAGGAGATAACAACTCCAGGCCAGCTGTCAAATGTTTACCATGATCAAAACTCTCCCTGGAGGGAGATGCAACTTTGGCTCGCCTCACCGGCAGTAATTTAATTTTTCCTTCATTCTGCCTCGGAAATGGCAGCATTTTTCAAAGCTTCCTCCCACTGATGGCGGAGATTTTCCCTGTGAAATGATTTCCACCAGTCTCGGATCTTTCTTGTTTCTGCCGTCTTCACCTTTGCTGATGGTTCTGCAACTCGTCACCAGCTATGCGAACTGACAGCTCACATCCTGGGGCAGCAGCGGGGCCTGGCCTGCAGAAAGGAGCAGCCTGACCAAATTTACGCTCACAAGATCTCTTAATTCACAAAAGCATTTGCTCTAGTTCCTGTTCTCTGCTGCAGGGGCTGTGGAGAGAGCGCGGGGGCTGGGGCAGGACCGTGGGGAGAAGCTTGGGAGGAGAAGAGAGGCTCTCTTCACACTCTACTGAATACACAGACTGGAGATGAAAAGCAGAAGGAGAAAGGCATTCCCAGCCGTCTTGCTGATCCGCGCGGGGGTTCACTGAACTGTGCAGCGTGGCACCAGGCCCCCGCGCCATTTACTCCTTTGAAAAAGCAGGCTTTCGCGTTCGGCACAAGTAGCACTCCCCTTACTGACGGTGCCCGAGCGTATGAGAATTCGTGGGAAATCGAAATCTTGCCAGGAGAATGACCAGAAATCGTTTTCGTCTATGGAGAGTTCTGTGGATCATGAGTGATCTCTTAACCAAAATGGACAGAGGAAGTTTTAGATTGGAATTGAACTCTGTACATGACATTTTTCTTTTTCTTTTCTTTCTTCCCTTTTTTTTTTTTTTTTTTTTTGGTCCCTTGCAAATTTCCTCTCAGGTTACTTGTTTGTAGATACCATCAAACCTTCCCTGCCTTCTTCCAATCTTACTCCTGGAATCTCAGATGACCTTTTATCTTCTTCTCCATAGAGTTTGGGGGGAGGTTGTTTGTGGTACTGGGGAACCCAAGGGCATTCTACCTCTGAGCCGCACTCCCAGCTCGTTTTTATTTTTATTTCGAAACAGGGTCTAAGTTGCTGAGGGCCTCGATCGGTTGCTGAGGCTGAGGCTGGCCTCAACACTGTGACCCTCCTGTCTTAGCTTCTCCAGCACTAAGATTACAGGTATGGGCCATCACCTCGCCTTGCCTTAGAAAGATGCGTTTGTGTCCTTCCTCCTCAGCGCCTTCCCTCCTGTCAGGGACTCGTCCCCAGGCGAGGTCTACCCCAGGTGGCTGGCTCAGTATTAACCAAGATCACTTACCTATGGACCGTCTGGGCTACTCTGAACGTCACTTTGGAAATATTGTTTAAAAGGCGTGGCCTCTCAAACCTTGTTTTACATGCTTTACACGCCCGCTCAGGTGTAAAATGACCCAATCAAATGGGGACATTATTTCGTGGGTTTGAAAATTAAGGTAAAATTGAGGTAAAAGTGAAAGAACCCTGAGCTGGGCGGTGGGCTTGAGTGCTGGGTGCTGCTCTTCCATTCCCGATGTCCTTCGGTCCCTTTCTTTGCAGCCCTTGCGGGCACATTTACTCTAGTACCCCAGTAAATGTCTGGGATAGAGCCGAGCACGGTGGCACATGCCTTTAATCCCAGTACTTGGAAGGCTAAGATAGGAAGGTCACGGTTTTACATCCAGCCTCAACATTTTAGCTAGACCCTCAGCACCTTAGCAAGATCCTGTTTCAAAAATAAAAATAAAATAGGGGGTGTGGCTTGGAGATAGAATATCCCTGGATTCAATCCCCAGTAAAACACACACACACACATTTAGTGGAGTGTTTGTATATGTCTCACATAGAAATTTTTCCGTTATTTCCAGAGCTTCATATATTCTCTGCCTTATAAAAAGCTTCTCTGATGTATCTATGAAAACTCCCCTTATTGGAGTGAACCGATTGGGTATAATAGTTCTTCTTCTATTCCCTTTTACTGAGTACTTATTATGTGTCAAACCTCGTGTGCCAGACACCGTTCCAAACGCTGTGCTAAGCGGTTCCATGGAGGCTCGGCCGTGCTGTTGCCTGCTGGGCAGGCTTACGTGGTGAGGGCTCTCCCATATTACCTGCCTGATGTTTCTGCCGCGGCTCCTTTCCACGTCGCCCCTGCAGAAATGTGGGCTCGGCGTTGCCAGACTGTCCATTTAGTCTAGAGAGACAGGAAATTCGCATTTTTATAGATATTTCCTGATTTTTAAAGCAGTTCAGGGTAGCTAAAGCGGCTTAGGACTTCGGCATTGTATACTCAACTCCATTTGTCCTCAATATCCCTACAAGACAGGTAGAGCTTGTACTTGGTCACTCTCAGCACAGCTAGAAAGAAACAAAGGTGGGAGTCTATTCTGTTGAACCCCCAAATGCACAGCACCCGAGCCTCCTCTCTGCTCTCCTGGTCTGGCGGGGGTGATGCTCTTGGCCAGATGTGCTGTTTGCCGGGCCTCCGTCAAATGATCAGATCATATGGCACCACACCGTAGTGTCATTTTTCAAAAAAACCGCTATTTATAACTTTTGTGAGGTTAACTATGGCACGAAGGTATTGCTGACTGTATATATCAAAATCTCTGTTACTTTGCCACAGATGTATTATCTCCACCTCACGGTACTTCTGGAAAAGCTCTGTCAATACACTAAATCATTTGTTGAGTTCTTCAGATTTCACAAAAAGTGGTGAAAGTATTAGTGGCACTTTTACAAGGCCTACCCTTGCCAGAGAGAGAGGAGAAATCGGGAGTTCTTAGGACGTCCTAAATATTTAATCACTTTTATTAAAATTCTAAATGAACTCCGTGGCCTGAAGGAGAGAACGCACCTCCACAAGCCTGCCTTTAGCTGGTGAGATCAGACCCATTATCCCGATCTACACAGCTGTAAAAGGCCGGTTACACAGCATAAATTGCCTTGAGATTCTAAGACCATAAGATTACTCAAGAAGAATCGTATTGCTTTCTCAGTCGTATATTTTGATCTTTATTGCTGGTAGTTTATTCTCATGAGGGTTCAGGGATTAGCCTTGCTTTTAATGTAAAAAGTGTATCAGTAAGTGTAGAAATATAAAATGAAAATAGATTTTTAATGGCGACTTTGGTCCTCAGCCTTAATTTTACATGCATTTTTCATACTGAACTTTTAAACAGTTTTGAGAAACATATGAGAGATTTGTGAACAAGGGCACGAGGGGGTCAAATGTATCAAATCCTTGGATTCCATCAAATGTAGGATTTGTGGAAGAGCCAGAGACGCACACATGTGTTGGGAATGTGAATTAAAATCAAACCCGCTCAGCAGAGGCTTGGGGGGGAGAGAGTGCGCCGCCCCGTCACGGCCAGCGTCGGAGGCGTTTGCCTTCTTAATAAATTAACCAAATATTAAAATAAACATTCACTTTATCAGTCTTCATTGTGCCTCTGCGGATGAAAGTGTTTCAGGAAAAATCATAAAAGAATCTATGGTAGCTCACGAGAGGTTAAACTCAACAGTTGTTTTCTTTGAAGTCGCTGGCCATGAGGTTAATTGCCAAAACTGCTTGTGGAAAAGGTGGTAACAATTTAACAAGACTGTACAACTGCAGGGACTTAGATGAATATCAGGTGTTTGCAGATGTTTTTCCCCCCAACAGGAAAGGGGGTGGGAGGAGGGGCGGGGCAGAATGAGGAACTGGGGCAGAGAGGAGTCCGAGTAAAGTCCCAACTAAACAGCCAATAATTCTTTGTTTGCTTAGCCAATCATCCTGTAATTGGCCAGGAGGTTAATAGGAGTCTATTGATTGGTCAGGCGGATTGCTTACTGTGGCTATTTTTACAGTATGCGCCCAGACAGCAGGCTGCAATTACTGGAGCTCTCCTCCTCCTCCTCTGGAGGGCCGGGCTGCCTGATTTATGAAGCCTGGTCAGGTTACTGTTGGCAGACTCTGTTTTAAGGGCTGCCTTCTGGGTCTCTGCTGCTTATGGGTCAGTGTGCTAGTTCTCATCATTTATTGTGGTCATTTGAATAGGTAAGCTTATTTACGACTTGCTGAAGTAAGAATACATTAAAGATAATAACTGCCACCCACGGGGACCGAGAGGTGGGAGCAGTCCCACAGGATGTGTGACAAAAGCCCTACCTGTTCTGGAGGCAGTAATGATGCCTCTTGGATGTTTTCATTCAAGAAATAAATTAATCTAGTCTGTTCTGTATCTGTCTTCGTCAGCCTCTTCAGTAATTCCCATTCATTGGTTACACTTAGAATTGCGTGGTGGCACACATCTCTAATCCCAGTGCTTGGGAGGCCGAGACAGGAGGATCACAGGATTGAGGGCAACCTCAGCGATGTAAAGAGGCCCTCAGTAATTTAGCGAGACCCTGTTTCCAAATAAAAAATAAAATAGGGCTGAGTGGTGTGGCCAAGAGGTAGAATGCCCCTGGGTTCAATATCCAGCAACACACACACACACACACACACACACACACACACACACTTCTGATATTTGATATTTGAATTTCGGTCACTGATAAGTTTAGAGTTAAGGTAACCGAGGCCAAGTTTAAAATGTCTCCAGCCAACCAGGCTGCTTCTGGCGTCTGTGCCCAGCCCTTCCGTCTCAGCCCACGCTGACCTGGTCTCGACCTCAGCATTGCTAACAAGGTTCTTACCTCGTCATTTCATTTCTCACTTGCTAAACCTGACTATAAATCCTCCCGTTACTCACGATCTTGGCTTTCTACCCTTACCCAAGGCTTCTTTAGTAGTGTGGAGTTTCCTGGGAGCAGTGGAAGGAGACTAAATCTTAAATGTTCCTAAGGCCTTTGAGCCACAGATTTCTGTGCAGCCACATCTGGACAACTGGATCTCACCTCCACTTCCAGCTCATCATTTCAAGCTGAGTTGCTGGGTGCGGTGGCGCACGCCTGTAATCCCAGTATTTGGGAGGCTGAGACAGGAGGATCACAGGTTCCACGACAGCCTCAGTGACTTAGTGAGGCTCTGTTTCAAAACAAAAGCTAAAAAGGACTGAGGGTGCAGAATGCCCCAGGTTCAATCCCCTGTACCACAAAAACCTACGGTGACGGTGACTACGGCTGTGACGGCTGCTTCCCCTCCTTCCTCGGCCTCCTCTGGTTCTCCTGCTTTTTCTTTCAGTAGCACGTTTCTAAACATGCGTTAACACATGCAGATCCTCTTGTTGTGTCTAAAGCTCCTGTCCTTTAACACCCGTCTCTGGAGTGACCGCTCCCTCTGGGCAGGCTTGCAAAGGCTGTGCACACGGTGTTGATGGGATGAGCCACAGGCTTGCAGAGCTCAGGCACAGCCTCTCAACGTGAGACCCTCCAACAAAAAGGATTTTCCACGTGCCAAGGAGGTAGAGGGTGTGAACTAAGTCAATTTTCCTAAACAGGCTAAATGCTAGAGACAACAGTGTTCCAACTTGAAAGCACTGAATACAACTGCAGGTCCACGCAAACGCCAGCCATGAAGCTCGCGAGCCTTAGAATACAAAGGAGATGAGAAGAGGAAGCACAGCCGGGCCCTGCCCTGTCCTGCAGGTGCCCGGCCAGTGTCCTTTCCTGCTCTCCTCAAAGCAGTCCATGATGTGCGTGCCCCAACCGGACACAGGAGCCGCAGCTCCCAGAGACGCTCTACTTTTGTTCCTGTCAGGGAGCCACTTTTGTTGAGCGGCTATTCCTTGTACTGTTTGGGCTTCACAGGAGACAATGGCTTCCCTGCTTCTGAAAGAGATGCTTTCTGTCCTGGACTAACTTGCGCTTGTTCTTGCCTCTTGGTCTTAGGGGAGCACAAAAGACCCGTCCTCATTGTCTCCTCTGTCTGCCCAGTGTCCACGGGACTTCCTTTCTCTTCCTATGGCTCTTGCAAATAGGGAAAATGTCTTTTTCCTGCCTGCCCCCCATCACCACACTTGGGAAATCTGTTCTGATTGTAATATCATCTTTCATGAGAGTCTTCTTGGCTATTTTAACTAACCTGCTGTTACCATAATGTGATGGTGGGGACCGTGTTCGTCTGGTTTGTCTCTCAGTGTGGCAATTATGGGCCAAGTAGGGCATAATGTTAGTCGCCGAGTCTCCTGTACAGAAGTCTACTCTCTTCACTACACTTTGAGAACATCCCTCCGACCTTTCTTCCTGGTTCATATCTAAGCATGATTACCATTTCTCTGTTTTCCTAGTATTTTAATAATTGTTTTTACTTTTAATATTAAAGGGAAAAGTAATGTGCTTAAAAAGTGCTATCTATGTCAACTCTCCAAACTCACCGAACACCAGTATTGTAACATCTCCTATTTACTTAATTAGGAGAAGGTAGTTTGTTGCCATAAAACAGAATACCTCAGGTTTACCTTAATACAAAAATCTAAAGGCTGGGTGTGGTAGCACATACACATAATCTGAGTACTTGGGAGGCTGAGACAGGAGAATTGCAGGTTGGAATTCCAGCCTTTGCAATTTAGCGAGGCCCGCAGCACCTTAGCGAGACCCTGTTTCAAAATAAAATAAAAAAAAAAATAGGGGTGAGCACATCCCAGAGGTAGAAAGTCCCTGCATTACCACAAAAAAATTTAAAAATAAGAAAGATCTGAGCTGGACGTGGTGGTGCAAGTTTGTAATCCCCGCATTTGGGAGGCTGAGACAGGAGGATTGTGGTTCTTAGAAAGCCTCAGCTACTTTGGCCCTTTGCAACTCAGTGAGATCCTGTTTCAAAAATAAAGAATAAAAAAATAGAGCTGGGGATGTAGCATGTAGGTAGATTACCCCTGGGTTCCATCCCTAGTGCCGCAAAAAAAAAAAAAAAAAGAAAGAAAGAAAGAAAGAAAGAAAAGAAAAAAAAAGAAGAAAAAGATCTGAGCCCCTGAGAAAGGTCCCTGAAATTCATTCCCTCCACCACTATATTCTATATTCTATAGAATCTTTACACTCTTTTCCCTCATTTGTTTATTTTGCTTATTTTCCATGTTTATTTCATTATTAACTTTTACAGCAGAACTCTAGATTAATAATAAGATCTTTTTGATAGTATGATAACATGTGAACTTTTTTTCCCATTTGGGGGGTAGAATCTGCTTCTATTTTCCAAAGAAATTAACCACAGACATCAATAACTACAAGAAAATGAGAAGGTCCAGGTTCCGAAAGTAGCCAGTTCAAATGTGCCATTGTTTTAGTCTCTTTCACTATTGATAAGACAACAATCCCTCCCTCTATGTAGTAAGGGGAAGCCAGGGTTGAGTAGTTAACACGATGTTCCTCTCCCCAGCACCCTCCGTTCTCTAGGAGGCCCCTTCCTTTAGATACGGTCACACGGCCTCACTTACTTTTGTTTTCTTTTATTTTGAACCAGTACACCCTTAGCTGGCAGGAGGGAGGGAGGAAGGAAAGAATGAACAGAGAATGGAAGGACCTGATGACAGAAAAGTCGGGAGGGAGAGAAATATTCATGTAATACCGCAAAGCTTGTGAACTGAGACTTCAAGCAAACACAATATTTGAAGATGTGATTGTTCTTAACATTTTGGAGCTGGACATGGTGGCGCACACTTGTAATTCCAGTACTTGGGAGGCTGAGACAGGAGGATCGCTGGTTCGAGACTAGTCTCAGCAACTTAGCCAGACCCTTAGCAACTCATTGTGACCCTGTTTCAAAATAAAAAAAATAAGAAGATCTAGGGGTGTAGCTTGGAGGTAGAACACCCCTAGGTTTAATCTCCAGTTCTAGTACCAAACACACATACACGTACAACTTTGGGTGCTGCCCCAGCCATGGCCCATTCACTTTTTAGGGGAGAAATCAGTGAGATTTTTGGGGGCCAGTTTTTGTGA
This sequence comes from Muscardinus avellanarius, assembly GCF_963383645.1. NCBI lineage: Eukaryota > Metazoa > Chordata > Mammalia > Rodentia > Gliridae > Muscardinus > Muscardinus avellanarius. Next base: position 34,720,030 of record NC_137802.1, read on the forward strand.
TTTTTATTTTCATCGTTCTAGAATAAAACTGCCATCACAGTTATTTATATTCTTGAGAATCAGAACATGCCTTAAGTCAAACACCAGAGCATCTCTTCCTATGTGTTCAATGTAAAAAAACAAAAATAAAACTATTTTATTATAAATAAAGGCTTTTGGAAAAGTTCAAGTATCTTTGACCCAATGCACCTAGGTTTTTATGGGTATGTTTTGGGTCGATTTGCCTTGCAAAAGACAAAAGGAACCATTTCCAAAATGTGTCCATCTCTATACTTTTTCTCAAAACTCTTCAGCATGGAAAAGTGATCCGTCAACACTCTAGAATCTTCTAGAAGACTATCAGCATCACAGAAGCATGAATTGTTCATATGAGATGCCTTCACCAAACCCACTTAATGAAAAAAAGTGAAGGACACCTACGATATGAATATGTTGATTTATAGATATATAAACTATTTCTCCATGTATTTCAGAAGTTTTTTAGCCATGCATGATGGTACACACCTGTAATCCCATTACTGGGGGGAGTTGAGACAAGAGGACCACAGATTCTCAGCCCGCCTCAGCAACTTAGCAAGGCTTTATTTCAAAATAAAAAATAAAATAGGCCTGGAGGTGTAGCTCGGAGGTAAAATGCCCCTGGGTTCCATCCCCAGGAAAGAAATAACAAAACAAAACAAAACAAAAACAACTTAGCCAGGCGTGGTGGCGCACCCTTATAATCCCCGCGCTTGGGAGGCGGAGACAGGAGGATTGCGCAGGTTCGAAGTCAGCTGCACTGGCTTAAGAGACCCTGTTTCAAAAAATATATATAATATAGGTCTGGGAGTGTAGCCCGGAGGTAGAAGGGCTTCCAGGAACCCCAGTACCACCAAAAAAAAAAAAAAAAAAAAAAAAAAAAAAAAAAAAAACTTTAGCAAAGAGTAAAAACATGATATATGTCCAGTAGGGAGAGTTATCAGAAACAGAGGAGTGGGCTCCTCGGGTGGTACACGTACAGGAACAAATGTGTCCCGAGGCTTCGGTGCCATCGGGCAGTAGGTGTGCTTTATTTTTTGCGATTTATCGCTTCATCAACAAAAGGACACATCCGTGTTCTGAGACGGGTAATTCACACTTGAACCTTGTTTTTCTTCTTCTTTTTTTTTTCATCAAGCTTAAATTACAGGCTAGACTCTGCAGGCAAAAGCTACAGAGAAAGGGTAACATTTAGTTTGACTCAGAACTTGCATTTGCCACCCAAAGCAGACTTTTCAGGTCTGTCGGGGAGCAAACCTCTCTGGTATTTGTCAATAAGCAAGAGGAAAATCCCCGCTCTCAGATAACAGGCCTTTGGTGAGCTGGCGACAGTCGCGGGAGCGAAAACGTTCAAATGACTTCAGCTCTTTCTAGCTTCGTTATGTCGGGCTGGCAGATCACATATGGCATTATGGAAATCAGCAAATGAAAACCATATTGATCCGCATGGAGAACAAATGTAAAAAAGGTGGTCTCCGGGAGGGGCCGCGAGGAGGAATGCTTTCCTGGTCAACCTGATAGGCCCTTGTTAAGGCCTTTTAATCATTTATTAACGTAGCCCTCCTCCGTCCCTCTCCACTCAGATTACCTCAGCCACGGAGCATCCTGCCCCATTTATCTTTTAATGCTTCCTTTATTTCATTTATTTTTAAGCTCTCAGTTATACTCTTATTTCAGAATTGAGTTTTACTTTTCATAGGATTGTTTTAAGTGACTTAAATGACTTTTCCCAACAAGCTCACCAGGCATTCAAAGGGAGAAAAGCTTTTGCCGAGCGTCACCTCTCAGCAAATAATTGACTTGGTATGCGCCACAGCCCAAAGCAGAGAGACAGGAAGGACAGTCAGCCAGACACAGGGGGGGGGGGGGGGGGAAGCAAAATCAGAGTTGTTACTAAGCCTAATTCTCCAGTGTATTGTTTTAAAGCCTTCTTTTTCGGGGTCTGGAATTTAGCCTGGTAAGATGGCTTCCAGTCTAACCCTGGAATCTCCAGCACCTTTCCCTTCACTCTCGGTTCTGTGGCTTCTGGAGAAAGGTGGTGGTTCTATTATCTTGTTTCTTTGTTTCTTCAGGGGAACAGCAAGAGCCATATTCAGTCCGTCCAAATGAGGCAGCAAAACGCAAGCGTGAGGCTGGTGGGGAACTGTTTTCCTAGACGCCCCTCTGAAACGCACCTTAGTTTTGTGGTTCGCGGTCAGTCTCAAACCACTTTCACACCTGGGTTTGAGCTGGTGGCTTCTCTCCTGTCGGTCTCCCTCATGTGGACCCCTGTTTCCCGTTTTGCTGTGTCAAGATTCATCATCTGATCACAGATTTCAGAGGCCTTTCTTCCTTACGGAGCTGTGTGTTTTTGTCATTGATGAGTGACTTACAGATGTGCGTTTGGGGGATACTAATTGGCAGAGAACAATAATTGCTTATACTTGTGTCGGGATAGAAGAAGCTCCTGGAGAAGACTTGTGCACAAAAGAAACCTCAACTGTGGATAGAAGTTAATGCCCTGAAACGGGCACCTACAAACCTCACAGACTCCCTCACGAATTATTTCCACTAATTGACAAGACTGAACATTTGCAATCTGTTTCTTTCTGAACACTTTAAAAATCAAATTCCCTAACACCCAAGCGACTGAGACGTGACTCTCCTGAATCTAGCGTTGAATTCTGAAATAGCCGTGCTGTGGGTGATCAAGTCGCTGACCTTCCTCTTTGTCCTCCCTTCATTGGGAAGGATTCTTTTTACCTTTGCTTTACTGATTCTTTACCTTCCCAGTGCATCTTAGGGGAAACATCTCTACTCGATTCGGATATCCAAAGATGCACAGTGTGTAGATCTAATTTATATAAATAGAATTCAGGATTTTTATTTCATTTTGGTTCTCCCCGGAGACTCCAGAGATACAGTCAATCATATATTTGGGAGAAAAAAAAAAAAAAACCCTGCCATGTATGAAATCTCTTTTTTCCTTCCCCTCGCATATCATTGATTTCTGAGTGCTTTCCCTCTTAGACTCGCATTACTATCCCACTCTCCCTTCTGGGCTCCGCATCAAAAGCGTATGAAGTGCAGCCCAGCGCCGTCTGCGGAGGGAGGACTCGCTCCCCTTGTGTATGGCCGAAGAGCAGAGCAGGAAACCGTGAGTGGACCCTGCAGGAGCGCTCTGCGCCTGCCTTCCCTCCCTCCCTCCTGCCTCCCTGGCTCTTGCACTCCTCCCTCTCCTTCTCTTCCTCTCCCTCCGTCTCTCTCTCTCCACCCCCATTCCCAATGGGGGTGTTGTTTATAGAGCATTATAATTTATAACTGAAGAGAGTGGATTTAATTTCAGTGGAGAGGCTCGCCAGCAGGGCGCCAGCCTGCAATCATATGAATCAGCAAGCTGCAAACTCTATTGAATGGAAAGTATTATCGCTGGCCACAAACGGACACTGTTTCTCCTAAACAACTCCCTTGGTGCAGGAAGACCTTGTCTTCATTCATCTATTTTACATATCTACTTCTGTTTTAATTTCCCCATTTCCTAAAAGTGTTTTCTCTGTAGATTGCAACTTTTCCCTAACCACCTTATTTCCTGACCCAGCGCTGGGAACTGCGATGTGTGTTTCTGCCTGATCCGTTAGCTCTTCATCTGTGGTCCTCACTATTACGACTTTAGTTTGCCATTTGCTTCTCCTTCCATCGTACAGCTTTTTTTTTTTTCCCCTCCTTCTTCTGCTTAATGGGGGCTGTTAAACATGCAAATAAGACTGAAGAGCCATTAGTATTAATATTGTAAAATGCTGGTCAGTTCCAATCACCAAAAGTCTTATTTAATTGTGGGTATTTGTTTATACTGGATTTTTTTAAACATTCAAAGAGAGATTTTTTTCTCTTTTGCCTTGCAAACCTCTGGGAGATGATTTCTTACTCTTTACAGGACCCATCAAGTGCCGTGTCATGTTAGTGCTTACACCTTTACGCCACGTTTCTGTGTAGTGTTTCAGTCATCTCTCAGAGTGATAGAATACTTGCACGGATCTTTGTGGTTGGTGTTTGTTTTTTGCTTTAACCCGACATCGACCGCTTTAATGTAGTTAAACTGAATCTCTGAGTCATTTTTAAAATCAAATTAGACTTAACATGGCTGGTACCTTTTTCAGAAGTGTTTTGCTGAATTCACAAGTGTTGGGGATTCTGGTAGTGAATCTTGGAGATGAGACAGATTGCATTAATACTGTATCAAATATCAGGCTATCTTCATCCAGACTTTTAAATAATCTCAACACTCATGTCTTACCGATTAAATTGAAGTCACACAAAAAGCCGGTTAACTGATACTGGTATTTGTTTAAAGAGGGAGAGAATCGTCCATGAAGCAGTAAAGCAGCTTCAGTAAAGGAATTCTGCTTAGATATCAGAAAAGAAGCTGGCTTGAGCTGACTGTATTTGTTTAAAATGAGGGTCAGATACAATTTTTAAATACTGACTGAAATATAAAAGCTAGCAAGTAACAAAAATGTTAGAAGCTCAGATATTATCTAGGAAGCTCACATTTTATTGTCAGAGTTGTGGTCTCTTGTGCATAGATCAGGGGAAAATTATACATCAGCTCGTATATTTTCTTGTCAAAATCTGACATCAACAAATAAAAAAATATCTGTAACTATAATTTTTCTCATTTTAAGCACAAACCTATGAATCCATATCTGTTCATAAATTATATCTGTTAAAGCCTAAGAATAGTTATAGTCCTCACTGTCTAAGCTAGGATTTCTTTCCCTTTGATTACTTAATAAGAATTACACATAGGAACAGAAAATCAATATGTTTACCTCCGCTTACTTTGAAAATTAAACGTTGCCCTGGTGTGATATTCGAGAAGGGAACAACAGGTCGACATCCGCTTGGAGATGTTCTGTGCGATTTAGTTTTATATTTCCCGTGCTGGTGGACATCACATCTAACAAAAATTAACTATCAACAAAAATAAAATGCCCAATTTTTTTTTCCCCCTAAGACCTAGTACGTGAAAATGAGGAGTAAAATCATGAGGCAATTTCAGGTGAATGTGTGTCTAAATGCATTTATTCAAACCAGCTGGGAAGCCCGGCCCACTATTTATTCATGTTTCTGGAATTGTTAAGACGACAAAACTCCAGGCAGCTCTGTAATACACGTACAGAAACCTCGTATGCTTTTAAGGTCCGTGGTTAAGTTAAAGAACTCCACTGTATGGGGGGTGTTGGTGGGGTAGAACTTTCTCAACGGTAGCACAAAGCAAGCCGTTAGTTCCATAGCTTCTTTCGGAGGCCTGGAGAAGGAGGCCCTTTGTCTCTTGATCTAAGTCATAAATTCCTCGTTCTGTGTTTGCCTAAAAGATGTTTTATGTTTGCCTAAAAATTGAAAGATAGAGTGCTGTTCAAGATAGCTTGGGTTTATCTGCGCCTCGTTCTGAATAAATTTCTCTTTAACAACAAAAAAATTCCATTAAAAACTCTTAAAATTCAGTCCTAGAGCAGATAAATTAGTTTTACCTGTGTATTTGGATTAGATTAGTTTTTATAAATTAGCGCCCACACAGTAAGTTAATTATCTGCATTGAAGTAAAAGGAAATACACGGTAGTTTTCTCTGATTTAAATAGAAATATGTGTATTCTAAATGGAACTGTCTATAAATACATTTGGCCAGCATCTTTATAGGCTACTGGAGTCAGATTTAAATGAAAGGCAGGGAAATGTTGTTCATTAAAAAGTTGCCTCTCATCATGCAAAGCTGGGTGGCTCTGTTGTTGTTGTTATTGTTGTTGTTGTTGTTGTTGTTGTTGTTGTTGTTGTTTCGGCACTCTTGCGTGTTATAGTGACCGGGCTTCCTAAATGGAGGATCTGATTCCTTGATTAGAAAAACTTGAGACACTGTTCAGAAAAACTTGATGAAAGTATTCTGAGAGAAAAATTTTATAACCTTTAAGTGACCTTGTAAAAGTCTGTAGCCTGGCCACACCGTGTATGTCACATTTCAGCCCTTGGTGTTGGCTTCCTGATGGTTCATGTCCAGTTTCCAAGCATTGCCTTCCTAAAACCTGCTGGGACATCATGGTAGGCGCGCCTCTCTCCCTGTGCCTGTGCCTGCACCCGGCACTTGGCAGACTTAGCGAAGCTCCAGCTGCATCTGTGTGATCCAGTCCTGCTTGGACTGGAGCAGCTGAGAAAGAAAACCAATTTTGTTCTTTTCTAAATATGGCCAAAGTTTTCATTTCCATTCACTGGGTCCTTTTTTAAAAAAATGACCATTGGCTAAGGGTTTACCAGTTTCTAACATCAATACCTCCAAGATATATATATTTTAAAAAGGTCACGGCCTTATGACCGGCACAGTAGATGTGCTCGCTAACATCTGGAGTGATAACTGGTCACTGCAGTTCAAGCCGTGACCCTGAAGGTTCTGGTGAGGAAGACGTCACTGATGGCTGCCTTCTTCCCTCTCTTTGTAGCTCTGGTGTGTTCCTGCAGCTGGTACAAATGGAGGGTGAGGAGGGGGGTGTCAGGGAGAGGCAGCTGGCTGGCAGCGACAGATTAAAATATTTCTGACCCACAAAAGTAACCAAATGGCCATATTTCTTCATTTAACATAATTAATACCTTGTATTTCTATTGACTTTGATAAAGTGCCCTTCCTATTCCCACCCCATCCCCCTTCCCTCTGTCAACTCTGGGAAGACTGCAAGAGAGCTGGAGTTAAAATCTACTACAGATGATGAAGGATAGCGAGTCTTTAAAAGTCTTTTTAAAAAGCTCACATCAAAAGTCTCAATTAGGTTGCAGCCTTGCAGGAAGCTCATAACCACATTAAAATGGAAAAGTTATTTCACTTTGGGTATACTGTGTTTCAGCAGAAAGGGTCGCAAACTAAGAGAAATAGCAAACATTTTGGTTTGGCTGGCAGGTAAATCCACATTTTGTGATAAATGTGTAATTACAGGAAATATATGAAAAGTGTTAAACATTTCGTATCAAATATGGTTCAAGAAGAATTAGAGTTGCGTTTGGAGTTTAGGAAAGACCCGGGGAGGATTTTGATCATGTTACAAGGTCCACTTGTTGCATTTAATTTAAAGCAGTCATCCTCATTTCACTACCACAGAGCAAAGCGTTTTTCAATTTACTCTTTAAAAGACAGAAACAGTGGCAAAAATGTGCCTATGGTTTTAAGCAATATTTGATTGATCGCATGATGATATCAGTGTCTCGTTTTTCTCTCATTCTGCCTCTGGTTCTGCCCTCACATTACATTTCTGAATGTAACCTTAGACAAGAGTCCTTATTTTAAATAATCCAGTAGTGGTGGAGGAGACCATGCCTAAGGTTGTCAGCAGAGGGCAAGGGTGGATGGCAGCCGGCCGTGGGTTGTCAGGTGCCCCCCGCCTCCCGCAAGTCCAGTTTCATGGTGCCTGAGTTGCTGTCTGGTTGGTTGAACTCACCTCCTTAGTGGATATTTAACTAGTAGGTCGTGCTGGAGAGCTATCAGCACTGCCTTCTCTGGCCTTCACAAATGTGCCTGCGAGACTGAGACCGGCAGCGGGGATCTGCCGCAATGGACACAGGCCAGTTACACTACTCTCTTGAAGGGGGAAAAGCCCACATCATTAATGCCCAACCTGAATTTATGCCTTGTACGAAGAAGTCCTAAATCTGTTTTGTAGCCAGCTTAATATGGAAAATTACACTTATGGGCTGTAGGTTTGGTTGATAAAATATAATGTCTGAGCCAGGCATGAGGGCACACACCTGTAGTCTTAGTACTTGGGAGGCTGAGACAGGAGAATCACAGGTTTGAGACCAGCCTCGTCAACTTTGTGAGATTTTTAACAATAAAAAATAATTTATTTATTTTAAATTATTTAAAAATAATTTAAGATTATTTAAAAATAAAAAATAGCACTGGAGGTGTAGCTTGGAAGTAGAATGTCCTTGGGTTCAATCCCCAGTACCCCCCACTCACACAGTATATGTATGTATGTATGTATGTATGTGTATGTATGTTTATCCTGACCCTGCACCAGCTTTTCCCTTTTGGTAAAATTTGAAGGTCTTTCATTGAAAAATATCCCAGGTGGGTTAAACAGACAATGGTTGAAATGCACATGGAGACTCAGCGCCCACCAGCATATATCTTTTTATATTTATTTATTTATTTATTTATTTATTTATTTTTAATTTCCAAGTTAGTGCCACCAGCATATATACAGTTCTCGCAGGTTGGGGAAATTCTGTCCAGATTCTGGCTGACTGTAGGGTGCAGAAAAGTAGAGAATCCTTTGTCTGGAGAAGAAAAGCTCACTGGTGGACTCATAGAAGTGCTCCCGGTCACCGGGTTTCCTTTTATTCCCAACAAATGAATGTTTCTGATCCTTCTGCCTCTACAGAAGGAAGTTTCTCCTATCATAGTAGAGGGGGGGGACAGATGCCAGCTCCTTATCTTATTTGGAGTCATCCTGAAGGAGCCCCTCCTCACCTCTCTCCACTCCGCAGCCTTGTGCAGCAGCAAGACCGGGGCGATCCACCTTCTGCGTACGGTTCACTGAGTTCTTTGGACTCTGCATTTTATTTTAGCAGACTTCTCTGATAGCATTTCTGCCGTTTTCAGCTTTTTGTTGTTGGAAACACAAATAATAAGTAAACCAGTTCAGGGATATAGTTCTCATTCTCAAACCGATTCCATGTCACAGTGCCCTCCTTGTGGAGGGGCTGCACCTCTTGCCAAGTCTGGAAGCTGGGGAGCACTCTGGAGCAAGAGGAGGAAGAGCAGGGTATTGTTTACCTCTTTGCCATCTCTGCCTTTTCTTATTTTGGGGGATGTTCAAGAGAACCCACACAAGAGAACTCACAAGGTATTAGAATTTTTTTCCTCAAAAATTATATGCATTTAAAATTGCATATATATGGCCGGGCGTGGTGGCGCACGCCTGTAATCCCCGCGCTTGGGAGGCTGAGATGGGAGGATTGCACAGGTTCGAAGCCAGCCTCAGATACTTAGTGAGGCTCTCAGCAACTTAGTGAGACCCTGTTTCCAAATAAAGTATAAAATAGGTCTGGGAGTATAGCCTGGAGGTAGAAAAGCCCTGGGTTCCACCCCAGTACCACCAAAAAATAAATAAAATTGCATACACACACACATATACACACACACACACACACACACACACACACACACACACACACAATCTTCAAGTTTCATATATAATTCTGTAAGTTTAGTCAGTATTTGGGGAAGATCAAAGGGATAGTCTGTTGACACTCATGCAGCTAGTTTTTATTGAGCACCTATTCTGTGATAACGCTAGTACCTGGAATAGATTTACCAGATTCGGTGTTACTTTTGTCACTGTGTTATGGGACCACTGCAGTACATGTGATATAACAACTGTTTGTTGGGGGATGCCAGGAATTGAACCCAGGGGTGTTCTACCTCTGAGCTTCACCCCCAGCCCATGTTTTTTATTATTATTTTGAAATAGGGTCTTACTAAGTTGCCAAGGCTGGCCACAAACGTGAACTTCCTGTTTCAGCTTCCCAAATAATGGGATTACAGGCCTCTGCCACCATGCCCATCCAATAAAATGTTTTTTATATTAAAACGTAACATATCAGTACTTCTCAACTATCTGGGGTAAGACAGTTTACATTTTCTTAACACTTGAATGTCCATAGCCTCGAAGGCATGGTTTTCCCAATGCAGAGTTGCCCCAAATCTTTATTTAGTTGGAAGGTTTCATTCCAGAGTCCTTTCTGGACTGTAGGTTGAAAAGTAGTGATCTTTCATTTACCCAGGAATCAAAGAAACAAAATAAACAACTGAAATAAACCAGAGATTTCATTGATGTGACCATATTGTTAGCAGTGAAATCAGTAACATGGATATGACTTTGGGGGAACGTGGGGGGCATCGATCCTGGGAATTTATAAGTAGCATGAAATCATATGGTGAGGATTCTGAAAACGTGGCAAGATGTTGAGCTATCTTCTTCTTTTTGTTTTTTTTTTTTTGTGTGTGTGTGTGGTTCTGGGGATGGAGCCCAGGGGCATTCTCCCTCTGAGCTACCCTCAGTCCGATTTTTTATTCTTTATTTTGAAACCGGGTCTCACTGAGTTACAAAGGGCCTCAGGAAGTAGCTGAGGCTGTCCGCGAACCGTGATCCTCCTGCCTCAGCCTCCCCAATGCTGGGATCACAAGCGTGCCCACCACACCCAGCCGAGCTAGCTTCTAAATCACTAAAGAAAGATTATTCTTTGTTAGTATAATTTCCTATTTTCTTATTAGTTAGTATTCATACCTGATCGATAAGATGCATTCATTCTGAAGGTGCTCATCTCCAAGTCGGATCTCTTCGTGCTTATTTTGAAGAAAATGATCTAGTTGGCTCTCCACTAGATCATATCTGTCAAAGAAGCAGACCGCCAAGCAGGCTTGCAGTAATGGGGGATACCTGCCATTCTCACTGGCACCCCCAAAGTTTCTTTGTTATGTTTGAAAGTGAGTCCTGATGGATCCACACATAATTAAATTAAGCACTTTCCTCCCACAGAACAAGGAGCCTTGGGGTCCAAAGGCTTTAGTACAAACTCAGCTCGGTAGCCAGGCCCTCGCCGCCATCGGCCCCCGGTGTGCAGCTCAGATGCGCGCTCACTGCTGCGCATGCGCGCACGCGGGCAGTCACGTGGTTTCTAAACCGGTGACCTTGTGATGTGTTATAACTCTTCACTTACATGACCTCCAGCGATACCTGAAAGAACTCAGAAAGACAGTGACTATTTTTTATTGTTTTGTAGATGAATAATCTGAGCATGGGGGATACTGAGTGATTTCGGCCTGGTGACAAGGTGACAGGGGAGTCAGGCCTAGGCTTCCTCGAGCTAGTCCTGCTCTCTGACACGTCCCGCAGCCGAGTTGTTAGGATGGCACCGATCACAGCCCGTCTGTACTTACACCTTCAAGTTCTTGAGGAATGAAGGAAACAGCATCAAGACAAGCTCCCTTCACCACATCCGTCCAGCTTAATCTGTACAAAACAAAACATCTTTCCTGGGAGCCCCTCGTAGCAGAGCCTTGAATTCCATCCGCTCATATTTTAGTTCCAAAAGGTAATTTAGGTAGCTGGGCCTGGTGATGCTCACCTCCAATTCCAGTACGTGGGAGGCTGAGACAGGATGATTGCAGTTTCGAGGCCAACCTCAGCAAATTAGCAAGACCCTCAGAAACGTAGCAAGTCCCTGATTCATGGCATGGTGTAGCTTTGAGGTAGAAGACCCGTGGGTTCAATCCCCAGTACCAAAGGAATAAAAAAAGAAAAGTACTTTAAGCTTCTTTAATTTGTTGTTGTTGTCGTTGTTGTTTGTACTGGGGATAGAACCCAGGGGCATTCGATCTCCGAGCTACACCCCCAGCCCTATTTTTTATTCTTTATTTTGAAACAGGGTCTCACTGAGTTGCAGAGGGCCTCACTAAGTAGCTGAGGCTGTCCGCGAACCGCGATCCTCCGGCCTCAGCCTCCCAATGCTGGGCTCACAAGGGTGCGCACCACGCCCGCTGGTTCAAGCTTCTTCACAGTCCTTCCTCCCAAATACTATGTAAGAGGGAGTTTGACACAGGGCCTGCTGCACCCGGCACATAAGCCTGTGGGTGTTTTCGTAAAGAATACATCCATTTTGTGAAACAGGTCATTCTTTACTGACAGCTTATTGTGTTCTTAGCAGCGTAGGAGATGCGAAAACTTTGTTCCTTTCTCAGTTCACAGAATATTAGTTGGGAAAGGTGAGGCATACGGGCATTGATTTCTTTAGAAGATGAAGAAATTCCGCAAGGCCCTATGTGATTCCTTACTCAGTGAGTGGTCCAGGAGTAAGCTCTGTGCCCTCAAGCACAGGAGAATCACACTCTTAGAACTGTGCGTTTATCCAGGCCCCTTCCTTAAGAGAAGCTGAAACTCAGCTCAGCTAACATACTTGCTTAAAGCGGTATGGCAGGACCGCACGGCAGGTGCCAAGCCTTGTAGAAACCCTGGCCGTTTCCGAGGAGCAGGGCTTCTTGTAGGGTTTGCATTTGAATGGGGGCCGTGTTTGGAAGGGTATTCCATGCCAAAAATAAAAGCGCTGTGGTTTCTGTGGCCTTTGTCGATGCCTTCTTGCCCAGTACCCATTGTCCACTAGTCTTTCTAGTTTCATCTCTGTCCCCAGATTGGGTTTCCACGTCTTAGACACTTTTCCACCTGCTGCTAATACCTCCCTTCCAGTGTTTGCATTTCCTCCTTGTTGGGACAATGGGCACTGCCTGCCTCCTTACTGGAAGGGTAATTTTATTTCCCCATTGGGAAACAAATGCAATCTATGCCCGCTGACAAAATTCAGCATTAGTGTTTTTTATTGTCCGGCTCTGGCCTGGTGTTTCTTTTCTCTCTCTCTCACTTCCTTTTTTGTTTTTCTTTCAAGACCTTTTTCTACCATGGCAATTTATCCTCTGTAATCCCCCCGGCCTGCAATGCCTCTTCGGCACCAACACTGTGTCTCTTCACACCTACCTTGCGATCTGTCTTGTTCCTCCGGCCTTTTCTGTGTCTCCTTCCTCCTAGATTTTTGCATTTAAGTGCCAACCTGCAAAATGGATTGATTTCGGTCTGTGTGCAAACAAAAAAGAGAGAGGGCGATCAAATGAAAGTCCATTTCTTTTTCACAGCAACTTCGGGAGTACGGAGAGTAGGTCTTAATTTTCTCACTTTTTCAAATGTTTATCTCTAGTCTCCCTGCCTGCCAAAGTCTAGAATTCCAGAGTGTTTTTCTCTCTAATTTAATTAGGCCACAAGTTGGAGGCCTAATGGTACATCAAAAACTGTATGACATGCTTGAGAGATCAAGACAGCAAATTGATTACTCCTGCAGCAAAGGTTGGCGAATGTGGGAGAGGGAGCAGGTACCGCCCTGTGATCAAGGCCAGTCTCAGCTCATTAACTCCAGGGCCTGTAGTCATTGCAAATGTAACTGCTCAGACCTTACCTTGCCATCGCAATACACTATGGTCGTGGAAAGACCGACGCTCACTTCAGCCCTGGCCAGAGCGACGGAGGATGCTGAGATTCTGAGCACAAACTGGCTGGGCCATTTCCATTTCGCCTAGTTTCTTAACGCGCATGGATGGAAAACTCTCACCTGAAGGTAGACACTGTGAATGGATGCGCTCCCCCGGGCTTAGACAAGACAGCAGCCGGTTCCCTGTAGGATCCTCCCAGCTGACGTGATTTGAAGCGCTCTGTTCCCGTTGTGCTTCCACCTCACACATTATTTAAAAACGGGAATGCGTTTCCTACTAATTATTACGACTACACCATCAGGAACTATGTTTTAAGCCAGGTGTAGTGGGAGGCTGAGGCAGAAGACGGCAGGTTTGCAGCCAGCCTCAGCAGACAAAGAAACGGAAATGCAGAACAGGGGCAGAGAGCTTGCCTAGCGTGCTCGAGGCCCTGCGTCCGATTCCCCAGGACCGTGAAAGTAGAGAACCTCTTAACTTAGACTCTCAGCAAACTAGCAAGACTCTTTCAAAACAAAAGTAAAAGAGGCTGTAGGTGTAGCTTGGAAGTACGGTCCTGGGTTCAGCTCCCAATATTTAAAAAAAAAAAAAAAAAAAACCTAGAATAAAGAATAACATCTATGTGTTGACTCTTTCCCACAGAGTTATACTAACGAGAGCCAGGACCCTAGGTGGCTAGCCTCACTGCATGTGGTAGCACGCCTTCGCTTGAGGACTGCAGGGTGTGCTTTTCACACTCTTCATTACCACTCTTTATTTATTTATTTGTGGTACTGGGGTGGAAACCAGGGGCTTTTAACTTCCAGGCTACACTCCCAGACCTATTCTTATACTTAATTTGGAAACAGGGTCTCTCTAAGTTGCTGAGAGCCTCGCTAAGTAGCTGAGGCTGGCTTCGAACCTGTGCGATCCTCCCGTCTCAGCCTCCCAAGCGCTGGAATTACAAGTGTGCTCCACCACGCCTGTCTTTACCAGTCTTTATTTATAAGTAAACGCAAAATCTGAAATATCAATACATTTTTCACTTGATAAACATATCTTAAGAGCCAGGCATGGTGGTGCATGCTTATAATTGGGAGGCTGAGACAGGAGGATCTCAGGTTCCTGGCCAGCCTCAACAACTTATTGAGGCCTTCCTTCAAAATAAAAAAATAAAAAATAGAGCTGGGGTATAGCTTAGAGGTAGAATGTCCCTTGGTTCAATTCCCAGTACCACACACACACACACACAAAAAAATCTTAAGGACCCTTTGAGTACCAGATAATAATGTTGGTGATAATATAGTTGAGTTTTTTTTTAGAGTTAGAAGTGTCTGGGCTGGGTGTGGTGGCACACACTTGTATTCCCCGCGCTTGGGAGGTGGAGACAGGAGAATAGTGCAGGTTTGAAGCTAGCCGCGCTGGCTTAAGAGACCCTGTTTCCAAATTTTAAAAAAAGTATAAAAAATAGGTCTGGGAGTGTAGCCCGCAGGTAGAAGGGTTTCCAGGAACCCCAGTACCACCCCCCCAAAAAAAGTATCTATGGATATGGAGCAATTTTACTCACCTCATTAAAAATAGATTTTGCAGCTGGGCATGGTGGTACACACTTATAATCCCAGTTCTTGTGAGTGAGGAGGATTGCAGGTTTGATGACAGCCTCAGCAAGTAGTGAGACTCTCATCAACCTAGTGAGATCCTGTTTTTTAAAAAAAAAAAATAGGACTGGAAGCCGGGCGTGGTGGCGCACACTTGTAATCCCCGCGTTTGGGAGGCGGAGACAGGAGGATAGCGCAGGTTTGAAGCCAGCCATGCTGGCGAAAGAGACCCTGTTTCAAAAATATAAAATAGGTCTGGGAGTATAGCCCGGAGGTAGAAGGGCTTCCAGGAACCCCAGTACCACCAAAAAAAAAAAAAAAATAGGACTGGGAGTGTGGCTCAGAAGTAGACTGCCCCTGGGTTCAATCCCCAGTCTCTTTCCCTCCTTTCTCGCTCTCATGCGCACACACTATATATACACATAAAGAGAGATTTTGCTCCTTTGAACTTCCATACATTGATTTTCTCAAAGTGATAAAGTTAGCATTAATTTTCTAAGCATTAATTAGGTAGGCCGTATATTGGATTCCATAAGTCCTTTGATCAGCGTAGGTACTAGATCACCCCTCTGCCTGAAGTAAGCTGCACACTTATGCTATGTGATGATGTTCCAAGTATTGGGTATCAAGCAATTAAGGACAGTGACCACTGAGAGTTAAACCAGTGAATGAGCCCTCCATTGTCCCTGCTCATAGCCAGTCAGTAGTCAGGGGCGGACGCTCTGAGCAGAGGACAGAAGCTCCCTGAGTGGACAGGATGGAGCTGGCAGCCTGGGAGCAAGAGTTCATAGGTCAGAGCACCTGAGAAGAAAGAGCTGCTCTGTGCACCCCGGAGATGTGCAGAGGCGTGTCCATGTGTTGGTAGAACCTGAGAAACCAGACCCAGGAAAGCGCTGCGTATGGGAACTCCTACCGGCCCAGGCCACAAGGGCCAGGATGGAAAGTCTCATACTTTACAGGCAAATAGGTGGAAGGCTTTGTTCTCAACATTGGGACCAAATTTTTCTAATGCAAAATTGCAGTGTGCTTCATAGTGCTTAAAAGAAACACCCAGGGCACATCATAATTGAATTGCTTTTAGCCAGGTGTGGTGGGACACCTGTAATCTCAGTACTTGGGAAGCCAAGACCCCTGCTGCAGGTTTGTGGCCAGCCCCAGCAACTTAGTGAGGCCTTGTTTCAGGATAAAAAGTAGAAAGGACTAGGGGTAGCTGGGCGTGGTGGCGCACGCTTGAAATCCCAGCATTCGGGAGGCTGAGAATGAAGGATCACAGTTCACAGACAGCCTCAGCTACTCAGTGAGGCCCTCCGCAACTTAGTGAGACCCTGTTTCAAAAAAAGGAATAGCCAGGCGTGGTGGCGCACACTTGTAATCCCAGCGCTTGGGAGGCGGAGACAGGAGGACCATGCAGGTTTGAAGCCAGCTGCGCTGGCTTAGGAGACCCTGTTTTCAAATAGAAAATGGAAGTAGAAAGGTTTCCAGGAATCCCAGTACCACCACCAAAAAAAAAAAAAGGAATAAAAAAATTATGGCAGGGAATATAGCTCGGAGGTCAAATGCCCCTGGGTGATTCCATACACACACACACACACACACACACACACACACACACACACACACACACGACTAGGGCTATAGCTTGAATGTAGAATGCCCCTAAATTCAATGCCTTTTAAAAAAATGCTTCTAACTAGTAATAAAGAGGAAATTGTTGTGACATTCTTGTACTATACACAAAGTAGCAGTATATTACTGATAAGTAAAATAAAAAATTAAATGCGAGTAAAATAAAAATAATGTGCATACAGCGGAGTGTGAAAAACACGAGAGAGGTCCGGTACACGTGGCATGTAAAGTTTTAATGGCACGGCTCTCCCGGGGATCAGGGCGAGGCACCGTGGGGCCCGCGCGCCTGTCCGAAGCTTGAGGACGCGGGCTCTCCTTTTAAAGGCATGCATCTCGCGAGATGAGGGTTTACTCGCGGGAATGCCCAATTCTCGCGGGGGTTTCAGCCCCTCCCTTGCCCTGCAGAGGTCATGTGACACAAAGTCACATGAGTGCAGGACCCAACTTAACATTCCGGCCTTTAGATGGTAGGGATAATGGATGACGATTGGACCCTCTAGCTTCTTCCTGCTGTCAAGGGGCGTCGTCAGGGGCCCCAGGCCGGGAGGAGTTGGGAGTCCAGTCCCCCAGAAGGGGGTGCAGGTGGGTGCATAGCTGCAGTGCGAATTGGAGGTTACCCTGGACAGCTTAGTGATGTGCGCTTGAGGAGGCTTGAACAGGCAAGGGCTATTAAAGAAAAAAACAAATCATGAGATTGAGCAGGCGACCAAAAAGGAGACTGGCTTACTCAGTACCTGGAGAGCTACCCTGAGCTGGCAAAGAGGATGGAGGTTGAGGGATCCAGGAGCCATCAGTCTTCAGCCAGGCTGAGTAGGGCCAGCGGCGGGGCCTGGTCTGAAAAGGTGCTCCCCCTGTGTTGAGGCACCTGGGGCTCACCCTTTTCCAAGGGCACTGTTCCAGTGGCCCTCCTGGCCGCACGCCGGGCACAGTCTGATTGGTGGGCGTGGCTTCGCCCCACTTCAGGCAGGCTCCTGGAGGTAGTTGTTGTTGCAGTCCTCCACACCTAGGTGGCGCTCCAGGGGGCTGAGCCGCCACCGCCAGCCGAAGGGCAGCTACCAGGGATCTGCTTTTTGGCAAAGTCGGAGTGTATGCTCCATTTCCGCCTGTTTCTCTCTGGAATTAAAACTTAGATGCTATGTTAAGGTTCTGTCAGCTGCGACGGACCTATACTCACAAAGAGCACGTCCCGAGACGGGTGTCCAGCAAGAATGGCAACGCGGACTCTGCACGGGCAGACAGAGAGTGTCGCCCCAGCCCCGGCCTGTCGTTTCCCGCAGCACCTAGGGCGCGCCCACGCGGGCCGCCCAGCAAAATTGCAGTCTGGCGCGGGCCAAGATGGCGACTGTGACATCACCAGGCAGCGACTACGCGCCATCACAAAATGGCAGCTGGCGGGAAAATAAATGGAAGCTGATGGGGGAGAGCATTTGGAGGGATACCAGACCGCTTATAAAAGTTCCTAACTATTCCTGGGCCACCGCAACCTATTTCCCAACTCGTATCAAGGCAGACAGGCTCTCAGGGCATCTGCTAGTATAAAGGTTCGACTCCTCATAATTGGTTCGCGGGCGGAAACGAAGAACAGGAAATGGGCGTCCCCGATTTCCCTGCTCAATCGTTCGGAAACAGAGGTTAAGAGATAGGGAAGAACGTCTTCATTCCTTCTCAAAACCGGAGGATGACCTGGTCATCCGCAGGGTGGTCCCAGTGGACCGGGGGACAATGGGTCACCAAGCGCTTGGATTTTTGGGTCCCAGTGGACTGGAAGACCCAAGTCCGGAACCCGCTAACCAAGGGAAGGAGGCAGTTTACCGGAGTGAAGTGTTGCCAGCCAGCGCTGGCTGCGACAGAAGCGCTGAGAAGCTGCTGGGAGCGTGGTGGAGCTGGGGCGCGTGGATGCCGGTGGCTGGTGTGGACGGCACTGGCGGCTGGTGGGATCAGTGGGGGCGCGCAGGCGGCGTGGCTTGCCGGGCCCGCGGCGTGGAGACAAAATGGCTTCCAGGCACGCGCCAGACGCTGAGGCTGGGCCCCGAGGAGCACCGCCAGTGAGCCTGGCTCGTGGCGGGTGGGGCAAACCGGCCAGAGGTCCCGGCGGTGACCAGAGAACCAAGCTGGAACGGTGCTTTAGGAGGTCCAAGCGGCAGGCAGAGGTCCTGGCCCGCGCAGGCGGTTGGCAGGCAGAGCAAGTGCCAAGCTGCCTGGCTCGGGCCGGAAAGATGGCCGCCGACTCCTAGGATTGGTTAGGAGTGGAAAGTGGGAGGGATTAAAGATTGTGAGGCCTCCAGTGAGGCCATGAGGTGGGAGGGGTTAAAGATGGCGAGGCCTCCAGTGAGGCCATGAGGTGGGAGGGGTTAAGGATGGCGAGGCCTCCAGTGAGGCCATGAGGTGGGAGGGGTTAAGGATGGCGAGGCCTCCAGTGAGGCCATGAGGTGGGAGGGGTTAAGGATGGCGAGGCCTCCAGTGAGGCCATGAGGTGGGAGGGGTTAAAGATGGCGAGGCCTCCAGTGAGGCCATGAGGTGGGAGGGGTTAAAGATGGCGAGGCCTCCAGTGAGGCCATGAGATGGGAGGGGTTAAGGATGGCGAGGCCTCCAGTGAGGCCATGAGGTGGGAGGGGTTAAAGATGGTGGGGCCAAGATGGCGGCCCCCCAGTGATTCCACGTGTCCAAGATGGCGGGCCAAAGCTGGCGACCCCATCCCCCAGTAATTCCATGTGGCTGCTTACCGGAATGACCAGGCCCAGGCAGCGGGGGTGGGCGGGCACAGGGTGAAGGGCGCCAGGGCGCGAGTCCGAGTGGAGGAACCAGCTGGAGTGCGGGCTGGGGGCTGTTTAGCAGAGTGGCGGCCACCTAGATGGAGGAGGCAGGCGGCCCCGGCAGGCGGGTCTAAGCAACGCCAGGCGCGGAGAAGACATAGGCGCACGGCGTGGCGCAGTCCGCGGGCGGCGCGGTCCCATTCCAGCGGCGGCAGCGTGGGCAGGCGGGAACGGCGGTTTTAGGAGGTCCAAGCGGCAGGCAGAGGTCCTGGCCCGTGCAGGAGGTAGTCCACGCAGGCACGGGGCGGCAGCGGCGGCAGTGGTGGGAGCAACGCCTGCAAGCGGAGCGCTGCTGTGGGACCTCACAGTCGAGCTGCTGGCGGGTTGGAGAGTCCGGGGCTCAAAAAGAGAGTAAAAATAAAAAGAGAAAACAGAAAAAAAAAAAAGGAAAAAAAATGGGGAGGGACCCAAGAGTTCTCCCGGTTCGGCACCAAATGATAAGTAAAATAAAAAATTAAATGCGAGTAAAATAAAAATAATGTGCATACAGCGGAGTGTGAAAAACACGAGAGAGGTCCGGTATACATGGCATGTAAAGTTTTAATGGCACGGCTCTCCCGGGGATCAGGGCGAGGCACCGTGGGGCCCGCGCGCCTGTCCGAAGCTTGAGGACGCGGGCTCTCCTTTTAAAGGCATGCATCTCGCGAGATGAGGGTTTACTCGCGGGAATGCCCAATTCTCGCGGGGGTTTCAGCCCCTCCCTTGCCCTGCAGAGGTCATGTGACACAAAGTCACATGAGTGCAGGACCCAACTTAACAATTACCTAACTGACGACATTGTTAAGTTATAAATATATGCTATAAGTCTTAGTCCAGCCAATAATGGCTAATAAGTCAACATATGAGATAAAATAGAGTCCTAGAAATATTCATCTGAGCCGGTTAGGGAGGGACAGGTAAAGTAGAACAAAGTGTATATAAACAAATAGGAAACATACAGCAAGGTGGTACATTTAGACCTAATCATATACAGAATTACATTAAGAGCTGAGTCTAGTAGCACACTCCTGTAATCCGCGTCCTTGGGAGGCTGAGACAGGAAGATCCGAGGTTCAAGGACAGCCTCACAAGTAGTGAGACTCATCAACCTAGCAAGACTCTGTTTCAAAAAAAGAAGAAAAGCCAGTCCTGGTGGCGCACGCTTGTAATCCCAGCATGTAGGAGGCTGAGACAGGAGGATTGCTCAGGTTCTAAGCCAGCTTCAGCTACTTAGTGAGGACCTTTGCAACTCAGTGAGACCCTCTTTCAAAATAAAGAATAAAGGGGGGCGGGCTTAGGGTGTATCTCGAAGGTAGACTGCCCCTGGGGTCCATCCCCAGTACCACAAAAAAAAAAGAAAGATCTTAATGATTTTAATTCATATCTTAAAAAACTAAGCCAGGTTTGGTCACACACACCTGTAATCCCAGTATTTGGGAGGCTGAGACGAGGGGATTACAGGTTTGAAGCCATCCTTGGCAATTGAAAGAGATTCTCGCTAACTTAGAACCTGTTTCAAAATAAAAAGAACTGAGGGTATTGCTCGGAGGTTCAATTTGAACCCCAGGACCATAAAACAAAACAAAACAAAAATTTATTATTTATTTTTTAAAAATCCAGAAATGGAAAATGTATGTGTTTGTGGTATACATGATTTTTTGTTTGTCTTGAGAGAACATTGGAAATTTTGAAAATGTACAGTATTTTGTTATCTGTAGTCACCACGCTGCGTGATAGATCTCAAAAATATATCCCTCCGGTAGAACTGAAACTTGGTGCCCTTTGGTCAACATCTCCCCCATCTCCTCAGTCGTTGTCAACCAGAATTATTCTCTCTGCTTCTGGGGGTTGAAAATTCACATTCCTAAGAATGTGAAATCATGTGATATTTACCCTTCTCTGTCTGGCCAATGTCTTCCATGTTTATCCATTTTGCTGCAAGTGACAGCGTCTCCCTCTTTCTTAAGGCCTAGGAGTCTCCTGGAAGGAAACTGCCCCAGACATCTTTGTTCATTCACCCTCTGCTGGACACTTAGGCTGATTCTCTAACTTTGCTCTTGTGAATGTGCTGCTGCAAACGTAGACATGTTTGCATTGGATAGATACCAAGCAGCAGAATCACTCGCTTTATGTGTGTTTAAAATACAGAAATGATCAAAGTATGATTTCATGAGGTACGGAATTTAGCGCCATAGAGAGAGAATGTCCCGTTTTCAGTGTTCAGGCTTTTTTTGTTTTTTGTCTTTTGTTTATGGTACTGGGGAGTGAACCCAGGGGCATTCTACCTCCAAGCTACACCCCTAGCCTTATTTTTCATTCTTTATTTTATTTTGTTTGTTTGTTTGTTTGTTTGTTTTTTGTGGTACTGGGGTTCCTGGAAGCCCTTCTACCTCCGGGCTACACTCCCAGACCTATTTTATATTTTTGAAACAGGGTCTCTTACGCCAGCGCGGCTGGCCTCGAACCTGCGCGATCCTCCTGTCTCCGCCTCCCTAGCGCGGGGATTACAAGTGTGCGCCACCACGCCCGGCACTCTCATTCTTTATTTTGAAACAGGGTCTCACTAAATTGTAGAAGGCTGCACTAAGTAGCTGAAGCTGGCCGTGAACTTGGAATCCTCAGCCTCCCAAGTACTGGGATTCCAAGTGTGCGCCATCACACCTGCGTCCACAGTATTCAAAGAGGGGGACAACGATGAGATAAAATCTTGCAGGGAATACACATTAACTACATACAGAAGTGTGTCTAGTTTCACTTAGCATTCAGTTTTCAAGTTCAGTTATTCAGTTAGGAAGGAAGCGGGCCTCCGTGGACGTCAAGTGTGGTGGGAGTTTGAGGCATCTCTTTCTCGGAGGGGACCTTGGGAGAAATACTAGGCTCCATCACCTCTGGATCCTCAACATCCACGGTCCTTCGATGCTCTGGGGAACATCTCCAAGGCCCTGCTGCACCTGAGCTCTCACTGTGCTCCCACGATCTTGGGTTTCAAGCCGGGCGTGGTGGCACACGCTGTAATCCCAGCATTTGGGAGGCTGAGACAGGAGGATCCGGGTTCGAGGACAGCCTCAGTGACTTAGTGAGGCCTTTTGCAACTCAATGAGACCCTGTTTCAAAATAAAGAATAAAAAAGTTGGGCTGGAGATAGAGCTCAGAGCTAGAATGCCTCTGGGTTCCATCCCCAGTACTGGGGGGAAAAAAAAAATCTCGTGTTTCTGTGTGGGGAAGGCCAGCCCTGCCCCTCTCACACGTGGTATCCTCGTGTTGCTTGGGGAGGACTGCTCTCTCTATGTTCTTATTCAAGCAAAACATACCACACAGGTAGCGAGTTACCTAAACGGTTGGAATCATTTCACAACTGCATAACAGCTGGATCATGTGGTACTTCTCTTTCTATTTTTTGAGGTAGTTTAATTTTTTCTCCATAGTGGCTAGACTAATTAACATTCTTGCCAACAATATACCAGGGTTCCTGGGAGAAAACAGTTACTGGAAACCCCCCCATTGAGAAACAATACATTCAAATCACAGAACTGATAAAAACTGAATAATAAGAAAATTCTCTCCATTCATAATGAAATTTAAAAATTGGGCAAGTTGAAAATGTAAAGAAAACCAAGTATGTTTGACTACGTAAGGAAAACACATAATACCAGAAAAACTTTATGCAGAGAATTCTTAGTTCTATTTTTATTTTGTTTTTACTTAATGACACCATTTTAGTTTTATTTCCTGACACCAGAATTAAAAAAAAAAAAGCCCAGTATTTAAAAAGCCAAGGCCCCCACCCTCTGTCGTTGGTGATGTAT
This sequence comes from Muscardinus avellanarius, assembly GCF_963383645.1. Classification (NCBI taxonomy): domain Eukaryota; kingdom Metazoa; phylum Chordata; class Mammalia; order Rodentia; family Gliridae; genus Muscardinus; species Muscardinus avellanarius. The sequence continues at coordinate 34,742,901 of NC_137802.1, forward strand.
GTCTCCTTCCTCCCTTTCTTTCTTGGGATTGAACCCAGGGGCTTTCTACCTTCTCGCTACACTCCCAGCCCTTATTTATTTACTTACTTATTTTTTTTCTGAAACAGAGACTCGTGTTGCTGAAAGTTTTGGTGAGTTGCTGAGACTGACCTGAATCCTAAGATCCTTCTGTCTCATTCTCCTAAGTACTGGGATTACAGATATGCGCCACCACACCTGGCTGTGTGGAGAAAATTTTGTAATAAACTTAATGACTTTTTCATTGTAAAAATGAGCAAATGACTTCAATGAAGAATTAATACAAATGGCAAATAAGCCAGGCGTGGTGGCGCACGCTTGTAATCCCGCGCTTGGGAGGCAGAGACAGGAGGATGCACAGGTTAGAAGCCAGCCTCAGCTACTTAGTGAGGCTCTCAGCAACTTAGTGAGACCCTGTTTCCAAATAAAATATAAAATAGGTCTGGGAGTATAGCACGGAGGTAGAAAGCCCCTGGGTCCCACCCCCAGTAACACACACACACACACACACACACACACACACACACACACACAGGCAAATAAGCTCATATTAAAAAAATGTACTGCCGGGCGTGGTGGCGCACGCTTGTAATCCCCGCGCTTGGGAGGCAGAGACAGGAGGATCGCACAGGTTCGAAGCCAGCCGCGCGTGCTGGCTTAGGAGACCCTGTTTCCAAATAAAAATGTAAAAATAGGTCTGGGAGTGTAGCCCGGAGGTAGAAGGGCTTCCAGGAACCCCAGTACCACACACACACACACACACACACACACGCACACACACACACACACACACAGTACAATACCCTTAATCCCTAAGGAATTACAAATTAAAATAATAATCAGATACCACTTCAGACTTATTAAATTCTCTAAAATTAGAAATACTGATCATATCAAGTCCTGTCAAGGATGCAGAGCAATTGGAATTCTCATATGCTGTGATTGTAAATATTAAATCCCACAAACGTTTTGAAAAACATATTAACAGCCTTCCTCCCTCCCTTCCTGCCTTCCTTTCTTTTGCTAGGGTCTGAGCCTCATGCAAGCTAAGCATGTTCTCTGCCTCTGAGCTATACTCCCAGCACATGAAAACATTAAACACGCATCTATCATCTTACCCAACCATTGCATTCTTAGGGAAACTAAAGCATTTGTCTACATAAATAATAGTACATTAAAGTTCAACATCATCTATATTTTTATTTTTTTATTTTTTTTATTTTATTTATTTATTTATTTATTTTGGTGGTACTGGGGTTCCTGGAAGCCCTTCTACCTCCGGGCTACACTCCCAGACCTATTTTATATTTTTTGAAACAGGGTCTCTTAAGCCAGCGCGGCTGGCTTCGAACCTGCGCGATCCTCCTGTCTCTGCCTCCCAAGCGCGGGGATTACAAGCGTGCGCCACCACGCCCGGCTTCATCTATATTTTTAAAAACCAAAAAATAGAAGCAAGCCAAATGTTCACCAGAATGCAAATGAGCTAACAAATTAGCGTTTACCCATAAAATGGAAGACAGCTCAGTAATTTTTTTCTTTGCAGTACGAGGGATGGAGTCCAGGGGCATCCTACCTTTGAGCCCTATTTTTTATTCTTAATTTTGAAACAGGGTCTTACTAAGTTACAGAGGGCTCACTAAGTAGCTGAGGCTGTCTATGAACCTGCAATCCTCCTGTCTCAGCCTCCCAAGTGTTAGGATTACAAGTGTGTGCTACCAAACCTGGCTCAGTAATGAAAAGGAATGAACTTTTGATAAATTCAGTAATATGTGTGGATCTCTAATAATTAAGAAGTTTGACCAAATGCATACTCTTTGGTTGAATCTATGTAGAAGGCTAAATGGTGCTAACCGGTCTGTGGTACTAGAGAAGGGCACATGATTACATGGATACAGAGGGGGGGGGTCACTACAGGTTATAAAGAAACCTTAGGCCGTGATTACTGTGTTCCTTGTCTTAATTGAGGTGATGGTTCCATATCTACGTATGCAGAACTTCTAACTGTGCAATTAAAACATATACAGTCTGTTGTCAGTTATACTGGCAAATTCCCAAGGGTGATGATCTAGGCTATTTTGGTATTTCTGGCTTAGTGTGCCAATTAATCCAGTAGATCTTTTAACTAGAAGTTAAATAGTGTGTAGCTATTGTAACTGACTTGTTTCCAAAGTCATTGTTATTTAATGATTAATTAGTTAAGAGAATTAAATCAATAGAATTCTGATTCTGGACTAAACTACTAATGTTGGTACACTTGTAAAAACATACATCATGGCTCCTCAATGGATAATCTTTTGTCCTTCATCTCTGTATTCTATCATAATATAAACATTAGACGCTCATATCTTAGAATTTGGGGGTTGGTGTTTTGCTTTGGATTCTGCGAATACAGACTTCCCCTAACCTTATTTATGTATTTTTAATTACCTTCCCCAACTCACAGGTTCTGGTTTGGTGGGTTATACAAACCCAATATCTTATTTTCCTCCATGGAAGTTTTGTGTGGACACTCTATTTTGATATCTGGATTGCAAAGTCTTTTATCCTTTGATTGGTTTAGTCCTTTAAGCCTGAGACATAAAAAAGAAGACTATCAGTGAAAATCAATTGAAATGCAGTTAGATACAGATCTGATGTCCAGGGCAGAAGGCTTAGTCGCAGCACAATGTAATCAATTAGGACCCCGCTGGAGCACAGAGTTTTACCCTCCAATCACTTTTCACACATTTCCTCCATTAGCTTGACTACAGTTCTCCTTTTTTTTTTTTAATGTGAATTATGATGAATGATATTGTTGTATAAATGTAGAGATAGGGTCATTATCCTACAGAAACCAGACTGCACTGGCCTTGGCGATTGGGGCTCTCTGCTCCCACTATCCATAAAGTACAGATTTATCTGTCTCGGGCTGTGATGGGGAAGCCGCCGTCATTGTTATCTAATTTGTTCTCTAATTCGCTTAGCAGTGTTACAATACAAATGTATTATAATACAGATTTAAAGTACAAAACCGGCTCTGTTTATCTGGGTAATATACATCATTTTTAAATTAGTTGGGAGCTGAAGGAATAGCGTTGACCAAAAAGAGTTGAGATATTTTCCATGGCTTAAAATCTCTCCAGAATCAATATCCCCAAATTTAAGAACCTGGGTAGAGCTCTTTAAGAAATAACAAAAAGTGGGAGGAAGCTTCCGTGCTCTCAGTGAGGACGCGGAACTTGACCGGTACTCTGCGCCCGCTTACTACAGAGAGCGTACAGTAGCTACTTGCTTTAAAATGATGTGACTGCTTCTCTGGGCGTAGAGAATCAAGAAGCAGGAGGAGGTTATTGAATTTGTTTTAATGTTCAACATGAAGGAGACGCTATTACTGGATAAATTGGGCCAGCCAGGCAAACATTAGCATGTTTTATTTAAAAAAAAAATCAATTCCTCCAAAACTTCTACCCAGGTAGACTATCTGAAATGGGTCTTGCTAGAGAGTGCTATTGAATTTATTTTTACTTTGCATTTTATTGTTTTTATTTATATTTTACGTTACTGGGGATTGAACCCAGGGGGCATTCTACTTCTGAGCTACCCCTCACCCTTATTTTAATTTTCCCCCTGAGGTACTGGGGGTTGAGCCCAGGGGCGTTCTACTTTTGAGCTACAGCTGCAGCCCTGTTTTATTTTAATTTCTTTTTTATTTAATTTTCTTAACCATACTGGGGATGAACCCAGGGGCATTCTACCTCCGAGTTACACCCCCAGCCCTATTTTTTTTATTCTTTATTTGGAAACAAGGCCTCACTAAGTTGCTGAGGGCCTCATTGAATTGCTGAGGCTGTCCTCAAACCTGCAATTCTCCTGTGTCAGCCTCCCAAGTACTGGGATTCCATGTATATGATACCCAGCCTGGCTCAGGTATTGAATTTAAGTCAAACTTGTTTTTCTTTGCTCTTAAAATTTATTTCATTCCTCCACTCCCAGATTCCTATCGTCGTGGGCGCGGGGGGGGGGGTGTTAAAAAAAATCTAGACTATATTCCTACAGTGCTCCACTCTCCCAGATGTTCCTGTATAGAGGGAAAAATTTCATTGTCTGCAAACGTGGGTAATTTTTAAAGTGATGCAGAAAAGCAGGAACCATTTCCTGCCTGGGGCGGACACCAAAACAAGTCCTGGTAGAGAAGCTCTTTGTGCCAGCGTGGAGGTGGAGCAGGCCCACCCCACAGGTACATGGAGGGACGTTCCCCTTCCAGGCATTTGGGGGTGCAGCGCCCAGTGCTAGAAGAGTTCATAGGCGCCCAGCGCGTAGCTCATCTTGTCTTCAGTGAGGCTGTGTCAGGTGAAGAGTCCGCACCCTCCCTCCTGTCTCTCCCTTCAGGCCCCTGCAGGGCGGGGCGGCATTAGTGGCTATTGCCATCTTGGCTTCAGGGAGATCATTCTGGGCAAATGAAAAGCAGAAAGAGGCCGTGTCTGCTGCGTGGTTCTTAACACAAGAACAACCTGAGCACCACAGGGCCAGCGGGCGCCTGGCCGTGCTGGAGACCTGCAGGTGAAATGTCACGGTGCCTCTCCCTGCAGCCCAGCCGGTGGCATCGTCTTGTAAGGGGACGACTCCCTTATACACGTGGAGCCTGTCTCCTCCGTGATACTTCATAAAGATACATCTATAAGCTGGAGCTATCTGGGATTCTTTTTTTTTTTTTTTTTTGAGACACAGAACAGGTTTGCTTTGTAATTAATTCTCGGTATTGAGTATTCTAGAGTCTGAGACCAGATCGAGTGGTCCCTGTTTTGCCAAACATTATTAAGTGAAGGACTGATTAAGAGCTCTGAGAAGCCCTTGTACATTTTTATATTAGTCCCCAGGGCTTTCCCATATTCTCTTTTTTCTTTGTCTAATGAAGAGTCTTAGAAGATGATGTATTCTTTCGTTCTAAAAATCTTGGAAGACAAACAAAGAGGGGGACATGATTATAGCTACGGAGAAGAGGTTTTTCAGCCAACAAATAAAGACTGAGCCAATATATGTTAAACTGAGAGCCGATAGGTAGAAACAATGTGGCTTAAATTGTGACTCGGCGTCCTCAGAGGATGTCAGAGAAACAGTGATCAGCATCCTTCCAGAGTTAATCGTGACGTCAGCTGAGAAGCAGGTCTGTCCTAGAAATACGAGGAGTGAGTCAGGGCCTGATGGTGCGAGGGGCTGGAGCTCGTCACCTTCCTCACAGCGTGGGCCCAGGCCCCGTGGATGGCGCACCCGCCCTCTGCAGTGGGCGTTGTGCTTTAGGCGCGGAATTCTGCTATCCCAGCCCGGCAGCGCTTGCAGGGATGGGGAGCGCCATGATCCTGTGGAGCTGAGGACAGAAAGTCGCTCCATGAGGGCAGGGTCTCCTGTTGCCGCGTCTCTAACAGTTGGGATGGTCCCTGGCAGACAATGGCAATTCGATTAAAATCTTTAGTTCACTAATTCACATGTCTGTTCAGACATGTGATGATTTGATCCTTGCACAATCCATCCTGATACAGCAAAACCTGAAACTCTAACGGGCCCACTGATGGTCACGTGTCAGGCTCAAAGCAGGTCCAAGTGTGGAGCTGCAGCCGGTGTGGAGGCTCACGGCTGCAAGCCCTGTACTTGAGAGGCTGAAACAAGAGGATCGCAAGTTCAAGGCCAGCCTCGGCAACTTAGCAAGACTTGCAGGGACCTAGTAAGCCTCGGTTTAAAAAACACAATAAAAAGGAATAGGAGTGTTCAAGGAGGCAGGGAAGGGATGCATTCAGGAGAGACAGTCTTCTTCTTGCTGGTCAGGACACTTCACTGAGATTGTCACTGAGCTGTCTGCTGGTGGATACACATCCATAGTCTTAGAGGGTGTCTTGAGAGAGGAAATCAACAGAACTTTAACAAGTCTCAGGGCATGGTTGGGAATGTGAAGCAGAAAGAAGATACAGAGAGAGATGTATAAAGTAGAGAGGAGGGAGGGAACTGTGCTGAATGATTCACCGGCTTTAATCTTCCCCAGTAGAAATAGCTTTAAACATGTTTTCTATTTATGTGGATACAACATACTCATAATTGAAAATTAACTATAAGAACAATAACGTGCAGGTTGTGGTGACACATACTTGTGATCTCAGTACTTGGGAGGCTGAGACAGAAGATCGCAGGTTTATGGCCAGCCTCAGCTACTTAGGCCCTCTGCAACTCAGTGAGACCCTGTTTCAGAATAGAGAATAAAAAAATAGGACTGCGGGTGTAGCTCGGAGGTAGAATGCCCCTGGGTTCCATCCCCAGTTCTGAAAAAAAAAATTAATGATGTTATATTTTCCCCCAAACCCCATGTCCCAGAAAGAACTCTTTTTAATATTTCAATTGTGCAATTCCCAGATAACTTCATGTCTGTATTTATGGAAAAATGCTGCTGTGAAATCTTTTCTTAATATAGTTATTTTTATAGGATTGATTTCTACAGGTAAAGTTACTGGTTCAAAGAGTAGATCTTGAGATTGTATACATCTTGTCAATTGACTGTCATAAAAAACATGACTACATTCCCTTAAACAGAAATTTTGCCGTGTGTGTGTTTGTGTGTGTGTGTGTGTGTGTGTGTGTGTGTGTGTGCCCTCATCAAAATCTGGTGGTGTCAACTTTTTTTTCTTTCTTTCTTGCACAATTTCCAATCTCAGGAAAAAAAAGGTTTTATTGTTCCCTGTTAAGTTGCCAGGGCTGCCCTTGAACCCGGGATCCTTCTGTCTTATTCTCCGAAGCACTGAGATTACAGGTGTAATCACCACACTTGGCTTCTTTTTCTGTCTTCTTTTTTTTCTGGTTTTTTTTTTTTTGTTTGTTTGATTGTTTTGTTTGTTTCTTCTTTTGTGGATTTCCTATTCACATTTGTTATCTAATTTTAAATTCTGAAGTTTGTCGTTTGTGTGAGTGTGAGTGAGTGAGTGTGTGTGTGTGTGTGTGTGTGTGTGTGTGTGTTTACTGGGGATTGGACCCAGGGCTATTCTACCACTGACCTACATTCCCAATCTTCTTAATTAATTAATTAATTAATTTATATTTTGCTGGAATGGAACCCAGGGGAATTCTACCTCTGAGCTACAACCCCAACCATATATATATGTATGTATGTATGTATGTATGTATGTATATATGTATATTATTTCAAAACAGTGTCTCGCTGAGTTGGAAAAGGCCTCAGTAAGCAGCTGGGGCTGTCCACGAACCTGGATCCTCCTGTCTCAGCCTCCCAAATACTGGGATTCGAAGCTGGTGCCACCACACCTGGCTTTAATTTTTATTTTGAAGCAATGTCACAAAGTTGTGAATGAAGGGTCCGCTGCTTTCCAACCTGTTCTTCCCTCCTGCATCTGTGGAGCACATCAGAGCTAGGTACTATCTGTCTTTTTCAATTTGCTGAAACATGGACTCTTGAAGAATGGGAGTTTCCTCTTTTTGTGGAGTCATACGGTCGTCTGGAAATTGAGAACTTCAATTTAGTTTAGAAAACATTTTCTAAACTCTACTGTACCATTCTGATCACGTACATAGGAAAAGAGAAACTCAGTGATGGGCGTCAACTCTAAAGCCAGATGACATAGAAGTTGTCCATTGTCAACAGAATTGCAGACCTGGGCTACACTTCAAGCCCCCCCCATTTAAGGTTTTTTTTTTTTTTTTGGTGGTACTGGGGGTGGAACCCAGGGGCTTTCTACCTCTGGGCTATACTCCCAGACCTGTTTTCTATTTTATTTGGAAACAGGGCCTCACTAAGTTGCTGAGAGCCTCACTAAGTAGCCGAGGCTGGCTTCGAACCCGCGCGATCCTCCTGTCTCCGCCTCCCGAGCGCGGGGATCACAGGCTGCGCCCCCGCGCCCGGCTCCCATTTAAGTTTTGAGTCGGGGTCTCACTAGGCTACTGAGCATCTTGCTGAGTCACTGAGGCTGGTCTTGAACCTGTGGACTTCCCGTCTCAGACTCCCACGTGCTGGGATTATAGGCATGCATCACCACGCCTGGCTTCGGTATTTCATTTCTAACACCAGAAGTCTGTAATCTCGCTTTCTCTTTGAAATTTGAAATGCTTTCTCACCGTGTCCAGTCACTCTAAATTTCAAACGCATCCCAAAGTTTCTGAAAGGCATCTAAGCAGTTTTTAGCTCGTCGGTTTATTAGGGAGACGTAGATCAAGTGAGTTATGGGTTTATGATAGCTTTCTTTTATCTTTTCTAATTTTCTTGAAAACACTTACACATATGGAGAAGCAGAAGGCTAGCACGAACCTGCGTCCTCCGTGTTCATTAACCCGCAAGCGTGGTGGTACCGTTGGCCATGAATTCAATGTTAATGAGTCACCACGATGAGGCTCCCTGGAACGGTGCTCGGGTGATATGTGCAGTACTTGGTAAGACTACAGAAAATACAGAAATGCACTAAATTTATGGATTCGTGAGGTGATAACCATTCTTGACAAAGGAAAGTAGACATACTTTACTTTGGCTGAAAGCCAAAGAAATTTACAGGAATGTTACCCAGGGCCATGAAGAAGCTGCACCTTCCTCAGCTCGTGCCGGCTAGCTTGAATGTTTCAAAATCCATCACGAACTCTGGGTGTGGTGGCGCAAATTTATAAGCCCAGTACTTGGGAGGCTGAGACCGGAGGATTGTGGTTCACAGACAGCTTCAGCTACTTAGGGAGAGCCTTTGCAAAAAATAAAAAGGACTAAAAAATAGGGCTGGAGGGTGTAGCTTGGAGGTAGAATGCTCCTGAGTTCCAGCTCCAGTACTGTAAAAAATAATAATAAAATAAAATAAATAAAAATACCAATAAAAAAATAGGACTGGGGGTGTATCTTGGAGGTAGAATGCCCTTGGGTTCCATTCCTAGTACTGCAAAATAAATAAATAAATAAAAATAAATAAATAAAATAGGACTGGGGTTATAGCTTGGAGGTAAAATGTCCCTGGGTTCAATCCCTAGTACCGCAATAAAAGGAAGGAAGGAAGGAAGGAAGAAAAAAAGGAAGGGAGGAAGGGAGAGAGGGAGAGGAACCCAGTGTGAAAAATATTAAACTTTCAGGCAAGGCAATTTCTGCAAATACAGAAGAATTTTTTAAATACCACCTAAAGTTATACAGAAAAAGGTATGAGGAATAGCAGGTTATCAATGCTATGGAGACTGGCTTGTGTTCAATTCTAATTAGACTTTGGCAAATGGACCTGTATTTAATGTTACTGGCATTTTAGTTGACATGCATGTTGTGACCAGAATCTTGCAGAAACCTAGTCTAGTTTTCCCATAGAAAATTTCATTATTCACTAATTTACTGTTCACAGTGACTGTATTTAATAGAGAAATCATATGCAAAATACAGAACTCTTTATAACTCAATAATGAGAAAACACCTCAATTAAAAAAGTGGGTATTTGTCCAGGCATGGTCGCCCACACTCGTAATCCTAGTACTTGAGAGGCTGAGACAAGAGGATCACAGGTTCGAGACCATCCTCAGCAATTTAGTGATACTCTGTTTCAACATAAAAAAAAAAAAATCAAAAGGGCTTATGGTAATGCTCAGAGGTAGAATGCCTCTGCGTCAAATCCCAAGTAGCCTCCCGCTAAGAAAAAAGGACATTTGAACAGACATCACCGATTTAAAACTGATTAAAAGGTAGAAGAGATGCTCTGTAAGTCATTACAGAAATGGACTGGCTAAAATTAAAAAGGCCAACAGTACTAAGAGTTGGTGAGAGTACAGAAAATCTATGCAGCTCTTATACTTTTATATGCAAAAGTGATATATCTGCTTTTTTTTTTTTTTTTTTTTTGGTGGTACTGGGGTTCCTGGAAGCCCTTCTACCTCCAGGCTACACTCCCAGACCTATTTTATATTTTTTTATTTGGAAACAGGGTCTTTTAAGCCACCGCGGCTGGCTCCGAACCAGCGTGATCCTCCTGTCTCCGCCTCCCAAGTGTGGGGATTACAAGCATGAGCCACCACACCCGGCTATATCTGCTTTTTTAAAATAGTTTGATGGCTTCATTTATACCTACCAATTAATGTAATGATTTTGCTTCAAGATATTTGCCCAAAATAAGTGAAATTTATATCTATACAAGTATTGCATGTGGACGTTCATTGTAGCTTCATTCAAAAGAGCCAGAAACTGAAAACAAATCAAATGTTCCATAAATAAGCTGTGTTACATACCTATTTAGCAATAAAAGGAAAGAAACTACTGGTATACCCATTATACTCAGTGAAAAACAACATACATAAAAGATTATCAAATGTGTGATTTCATTTATGCAAAACTCAGAGAAAGCAAAACCGCATTGCAGATCAGTGATTGCCAGAGGCCAGGAGTCAAGAGAAACGGGATTATCTCAGAGAGAGATAAAGGAACTTTTTGGAGTGAAAGTAATATTCTTTACTTTGATTGTGGTGATGGTTACATACTATATTCATCGAAAACCTCACCAACCGTAACACTTTAAAACACATGAGTGTGCATCAGTGTAAATGCCACTAGAAAGCTAATTAAAAAATAAGAGTGACAAAAGTGGTAAGGCCCTGCATAAAACTAGTGCCTACTTTTCCAGCTTGAAAATAATAAAAGTTTCATTTTATTTGAATGTATGGGCCTTTCGCTTAGCAAAATCTATTATCAGGGTTGGACTCCCTCCCTATAAGGCACTAATAATTAAAATTTTTCTCTCTTTGAATTGCTAATGGACTAATCGTTTAAATACTTATCCATATTCTACTATGTTCTTCTCTTGCATGACCATGCTGTGACCTTTCAAAACAAAAGTTAGAGATCGGAAGTAGCTAACCGACAATTACAGTGGCTGATACACTCCCGTTTAAATAGAAGTGTCCTCAGCTAAAATATGGTTCATTCATCGGTCAAACTGTCCTTATTTCCTTTAATTGAATTAAGATGGACAAATGAGAGATGTGTGCAAGACAGAAAAAAACCTTTCACAAATCACTGTTCTCCTCCCTCTGAGTGTAAAACGAATCAATTAAAAGCATGTCAAAGCATCTTTTACTTCTGAGCACAGAAAACATTTTGTAAAAGTCAAAATTTGATTGAAAAATCAGTTAACTCTTACAATTACACAGGATTTAATGGTATCTCTGAGAACCATGGATCACTTTATATGCTTTTGTTTGGCAGCAAATTACAGCTTTTTGCTTTAAAAAAAAAAGCCTTCATTTTTCATCTCAACTTCAGCTTACAAATATGCAATAAGAAAATACAAAATTCCTAATTGCATGTGCACAATTTTGGTTTCATTTTATCACCTATTAAGTAGTATTCCTTGGAAAGAGCTATAAAAGCAGAATGGAGGAAATGTAGTGTCCTCTTTCTCTTGGGGGCATTACGTTATTATTTAATATGTCCTATGGCTTACTTTATTAACTTAATTTCTTACCTCTGTTTTCACTAACATCCTCGAGCCGGCTCGTCCTGCCCACTCCCGGCCTGCGTTCTGTTTGTAATTCTTGAATATGCGTTTTCCTGCTTTCTAAATTTGCTCATGGGGGATGCTCGTCATTCATTCATTTGAAAATTTTTTCCAGAAAAAATTCGATGTGATATACTTTTGGGTGGCAGAAAAAGAAGCAAGCCATATTTATTGAAACTTTCAAAAATGTGGAAACACTTTCAGTTGCTCAGTAGTGACTTTTAGAGGGTCACCATGCCAGCACAATGCAGCTCCCAGATTGTGTTATCAGGGACATCAAATGGACCCTTGATCTCAGTCAAAATATGCAGAATAACTAAAAAGAGTTCCCTATCTCTGGCCTTTGTCTCTCTGACATGTGTTCTCTGCTAGATTTCCTAGTATGTCTGTGAAACTCTTATCGTGCGTCTGTTATAATAAACCAAGACAATAAAAGAAAGAAACCTTGGATAGAAAGTACTGATCACCACCGCAGCGACCCTTGTTCTTGCTTTACGTTTGTAGTCTATACTTTAATTTTTTTCCTTCTTAAATACTTGACATGGAGGGGGAGGGATCCCTCTTCCCCTATAATAAATTAGTAGAATTTGAAAATACAGGGCAGGAAACTATAATTATTGGCCAACATGTTTCGGGTTATTTATTGGTGATTTTGCTCATTGGCAATATAAAGTATGTGTCACTCGTCATTAGCAGTAACAACTTCAGCACATTGTGTTCGCTCTCTGTTTACTCTGGTGGCAACAGGGCCGTGGACGGGGCCACTGGCTGTGGGTCAGGAGGTCAGACTTGGAGGTTAAGAGCAGACGGAGTCCTTTGCTATTAACCTAAGATTAGTAGCTAAGGCTTGTGTTTTTGTGTTGTTGTTTTCTTTTTAACGGATTTCATCGTATAAATTAATCTTGCCCAGTTTGAAAAAAAAAATTCTCCTGTGTGGTCTGCATTTTGTTTAATTTATCATTAAGGTATTTTTTTCTACCTATGCCTTTTTCTAGCTCCTTTTATTCCATGAAGCAATGTTATATTTTTATTATGTGTATGTGTTTTACTAGGGATTGAACCCAGAAGTACTCTACCTCCAAGCTATACCCTCAGCCATTTTTTGTTTGTTTGCTTGTGTTTTTGTTTTTGAAGCAGAATCTCACTAGGTTGCTGAGGCTGACCTCAAAACTGTGATCTTCCTGTCTCAGCCTCCCAAGTACTGGGATTACAGACAGACCTGTACCACCACGCCAGGCAATGTTATCTTTTCCTAAGATTTAAATATCTTTTATCCTCAATATCCATCTCCAAATGTAAAAATGCAGTTAATATTTTCTGTGTATTTGAACACTGAGTATCCCAAACACACATTCACATACCAAATAACTGATGCATGACATCATTACGGGATTGTGGTGATGTGTCTGCCTGAGACAGTGTGTCCTGATAGTCTTCCTATTAAACAGTCCCAAACTCTTAAACTAGCAGAGTCGGTTGTTGTTGAATGTTAAGGATCTATTTAGTTGATGCCCTGATATCTGAAACCTCCCTTTTCTGTCTACTCTGCCAAAGAAGTATCTCAACTGAGGATGTAGCTTCATTAGTCATCTTTGAAAACTGTCTAAACATACAATGACTTCTTAGGGCAAGTGCTTTCTGTGTAATTTCCTCTCAAGTGAATTTTCACACAATATCAATTTCACTCATTCTTTGGTACTGGGGATGGAACCCAGGGGCCTTCTACCTCTGCGCTACATCCAGACCTATTGTCTTATTTATTTATTTTTATTTGGAAACAGGGTTTTGCTAAATTGCTGAGGCTGGCTGCAAACCTGCAATCCTCCTGTCTCAGCCTCCCAGGTACTGGAATTAGAAGCATGCGCCACCACTCCTGGCTGCAGTGTCAGTTTTAAATTCTGGTATAACCACAAACCTAAGAACTAACTGCATCTTGTTAAATCTTGGCTCCTATTATTACTAGCAAGAGATTTTATGTCTATTAACGTGTGTGTGTGCGCACGCGCGTGTGTGTGCACGTGTGTGTCTTGTGCTGGTGATAAGTAAAACCAAGAGCACTTTACTGAGCTACATCCCCAACCTTAGCTTTTGGAATTCGAAAAATTGCTATTAGCCAAGTGTGCTGACACACGCCTGTGATCCCAGTACTTGGAATCACAAGTTCAAGACTAGCCTCAGCAACTTAGCTAGGTCTCACAGCAACTAGCTTAGCAAGTCCTTGTTTTATAACAAAAAATAAAATAGGGCTGGGTGTGTACTTTGGAGGTAGAATGCCTCTGGGTTCAACCTCGAGTACAAAAAGAAATGTTATATTGGTGCACATGCTTATAATCCCAGTACTTAAAAAGCTAAAATAGAAGGGTTGCATGTTCAAGGCCAACCTTTGCAGTTTAGCAAGACTCTATTTCAAGGTAAACATTTTTTTTTAAAGGCTGGCAGTGTGCTCAGTGGTAGAGGGTTCCTGGGTTCCACCCCCAGTACCATAAAACAACGTCAACAAATTTTTTTAACAGTGCTGAGAATGGAACCCAAGGGCCTTCTACCTTCAATCTACACCCCAGCCCTATTTTTTATTCTTTATTTTGAAACGGGGTCTCACTGAGTTGCTGAGGCTGTCCATGAACTGAGATCCTCCTTTCTCAGCCTCCCAATGCTGGAATTACAAGTGTGTGCCACCAGGCCTAGCTGTCAACAACAAATTTTTATTAGTGATTCTCTTCAACCTTCGCAGTAAGATCTTAGCTTGTGCATACGCATATAATGAGTGCAGCATGTATACAAGGTACAATAAGCAAGAAAAGGTCCTTAATATAGACGTATCAGAGTAAAGTGTTGAACTAAAAGTTTAAAAAGAGAGGAAAATAAAGTGTATGTGTTGGAGGAGGGAAATTAAACCTAAGGTCTTGTGCATGGAAGATGAATACTCTTCTCCTGAGCTTATACCCTTAAATCCTCCAACCCCCATAAAATTTTTAAATATGTTAAACCTATAGCTATAGATTAAAAATCCCCTGAAGTTTGAACTGTACTATCAATAATAACACAGCTCAAAGCTAAGCTTTGCAGCTGTGCTAGGGTTGAGGCAAGTGGATGGTATTTACAGATGTTTTTCTAGAGAAATAATACCACCTAGGTTGGTAGAAGCCCAAGTAGAGAAGATGAGCATGAGAAGAGGCAAGAGAAAGCAAGGTGGTGGCAGGCCTGTAATCCCAGTACTTGGGAAGCTGAGACAGGAGGATTTCAGGTTCGAAACCAGCCTCAGCATATTTATGTTAATATTCCCTCAGGATAGATTTCAAGTAGAATTTCTTGACCAATAGACCATTTTAGGACTTTTGATATCTATTGCCAAATTACTTTCTAATTTCATTGTACTCTGTCTCTCTCTCTGTCTCTCTCTCTCTCTCTCTCTCTCTCTCTCTCTCTCTCTCACACACACACACACACACACACACATATACATAATATATATACACACAGGTATATATATATTTTATTTGTGCACTATATTCTCACATCATAATGTGGATCATGCTGACAATGGCGTATATTCACACAGTACTTGGTGCCCCCACTCTCCTTTTTCCCTTCCTTTCAATTCTGAGTGTCCAAGTTAACACTGTTATATTCACATGTAGTATTTCCATTAATGAACCTTCAGCCTTCTTCCCCTCCTGTCCTTCCATTCTAGCTTTGCTGAGGTTTCCCCTCCATTGTCTGGAGTCCCTCTGGTATCTCTAATACTCCCTCGCTTGAGCATATTAGAGAAAACACATGTCCCTTCACTTTCTGTGCTTAGCTAATCTCACTTAACATAATGCTCTCCAGGTCTTTCCATCTTCTTATGAATGACATAATTTTGTCCTTCTTTGTATCTGAGTAGAATTCCATTGTGTGAATTTCCCATAATTTTGCAATCCATTCATCCATTGATGGAGACCTAGGTTGGTTCCATATTTTGGCTATTGTGAATTGTGCTGCTATGAACATGGGTATGCATATGTTACTAAAGTTCTCTGATTTCAACCCTTTTGGAAAGATACCCAGGAGTGGTATAGCTGGATCGTATGGTGGACCCATTCCCAGTTTTCTAAGGAATCTCCACACTAGTCTGATTGGAGTTATATGGAATCTCAGTGTAATTTTGATTTGCATCTCCCTGACTGCTAATGATGTTGAACATTTTTTTCATGTATCTATCAGCCTTTTTTTTTTTTTTTTTTTTTTTTGCTGTACTGGGGATAGGACCCAGGGCATTCTACCTCCAAGCTACACCCCCAACCCTATTTTTTATTCTTTATTTTGAAACTAGGTCTCACTAAGTAGCTGAGTTGCAAAGGATCTCACTAAGTAGCTGAGGCTGGCCACAAACCTAGATATTCTTGTCTCAGCCTCCCAAATGCTGAGATTACAAGTGTGCGTCACCACAACCGGCTGTTGCCCATTTCTTGATTGGGTTATTTGTTTTGCTAGTGTAAAGTCTTGTGAGCTCTTTGTATATTCTAGATATTAGCCCTTTATCAGAGCGGTAGCCGGTAAAGATCTCCCATTCTGTAGGCTTTCTCTTTAGATTTTTTTATGATTTTCTTCGATGAGCAGAAACTTTTTAGTTTGATACCATTCCACTTGTTAATTCTTGTTTTGATTTCCTGGGCTTTGGAGGTCTTGTTGAGAAAGTGACTGCCTGTGCCTATATGTTGAAGTGTTGAGCCGAAGCCCTCCTCGAATAGCTTCCCAGTCTCCGGTCTGATTTGCAGGTCTTTGATCCATCTCGCGTTGATTCCTGTGCAGGATGAGAATGTAAGAATTTAGTTCCATTTTTCTACAAATGGATAGCCAGTTGTCCCAGTACCCTTTGTTGAAAAGGCGTCTTTCTCTAGCGTATGAATCTGGCTCCTTTCAAAGATCAATTGATTAAAACAGTGTGGGTTCGTTTCTTTATCTTCTTCTATGGAACAGAATAGAAGATAGAGAAAAAAAAACAAAAGAAGGGGGGAAAGGAAATTTAAAAATCATAGCCAAACTGAAAAATAAAACGAATGTCTCCATGGACCAAATCTAGGCAGAAATGCAAGAGGCCCGGAGGCAGAGAGCATGGGGCTGAGAGTCTGAAATGTCGCTCAGGTGGCTCGAAGTTCAGCTTCTGCGGGCTTTGAGGGACTACGCGCCCCATTTAGAGCCAAGTAGTGTTTTCCAGCTGACATTAGCAGATGTCCTGCTGACTGCTGCCAGGAGCTGGGGCCTGCAAGAAACTCTGGGCCTGTAGACGTGGAAAGGGAGACAGCCTGAGCAGCCCAGCGAAGCTATGCCCTGATGCATTTTCTGGGTTTGAACTTTTCCCGCTATTTCTGAGGGACTGGGTCCCCTGAGTACCTAGGAGAAGTCTCGATGCTGGGCTGGAATTCCAGGGCTTCCCCCGAGGCCACCATTAGTGGAAGGCAGGGAATGGCGTGCTGGTGGAGAGCAGAGAGAGCCGTGCAGCTCTCACAGCAGGTGGGCCTGCAAATCCAACGTCGCGATCCGTGAAATCAAGTGGTACACTAATACCGAGAAAACCACACTACAGTAGAAGCAGGCAAGATCTGAAGTCATTCAGATGAAAGGAAAATAATAAAGTAATTAAAAATACTGTATATTTAAGATCCATAAGAGGACAAAGGAATGGCATTAGTAAACAAGTTATGAACCAAAATCCAGCATAAATGAACCAAGAGAAAAACAAGTAGATATGAAAAAGAACCAGGCGTGGTGGTGGCGCTTGTAATCCCAGCATCCAGGAGGCTGAGACAGGAGGATCACGGTTCGCGGACAGCCTCAGCGACTGAGGCCCTTTGCAACCCAGGGAGATCCTGTTTCAAAAAGTAAAGAATAGCCGGGCGTGGTGGCGCACGCTTGTAATCCCTGCGCTTGGGAGGCGGAGACAGGAGGATCGGATCGTGCAGTTCGAAGCCAGTTGCGCTGGCTTAGGAGACCCTGTTTCAAAATATAAAATAAGGTCTGGGAGTGTAGCCCAGAGGTAGAAGGGCTTCCAGGAACCCCAGTACCACACACACACACACACACACACACACACAAAGTAAAGAATAAAAGATAGGGCTGGGGGTGTAGCTTGAAGGTAGAATGCCCCTGGGTTACACACACACACACACACACACACACACTTAGGCATTGTGGCACATGCCTGTAATCTCAGTAATCTCAGTACTTGGGAGGCTGAGACAGGAGGATTGCAGGTTTGAGACCAGCCTCAGCAATTTAGTGAGATCCTGTCTCAAAATAAAAAATAAAAAAGGACTGGGTGTTATAACTCAGAAGTATGATGTTCTTGATTTTAGTCTCCAGTACTAAGTATGTGTATTAGCAAGGAAATAATATAGGCATTAAAATGTATGTTTTGTTTTGTTTTATTTTGTTTTACAGTACTGGGGATGGAACCCAGGGGCATCTACCTTCAAGCTATACCCCCAATCCTATTTTTTTATTCTTTATTTTAAAACAGGTTCTCACTGAGTTGCAAAAGGCCTCACCTAAGTAGCTGAGGCTGTCCACGAACCGCAAGCCTCCTGTCTCAGCCTTCCAAATGCTGGCATGTGCCACCATGCCCAGCTAGACATTGAAATTTAAAAAATAATTTTAGACTGTATATTTACATAGTAGTTGACAAGGACAAAAAACACAGATGTTTAAAAATGTGAAATTGTAGCTGATGTGGTGGTGCACACCTTGAATCCCAGTACTTGGGAGGCTGAAACAAGATTGTAGGTTCAAAGCCAGCCTCAGAAATTTAGTGAGGCTATTAGCAATTTAGCCAGACCCTATTCCTAAAATAAATGAATAAATAAATAAATAATAGGGCTGAGGATGTAGCCCAAACGTAGAATGCCCCTGGATTCAAACCCTAGCACTGCTTTAAAAAAAAAAAAGTGAAATTGTTAAGAAAAGTGGAGTTTAGATATGTTAATATATAACTTATAAGAGTTCTAAAATATGCTTGTAATCCCAGTACTTGGGGGATCACAGGTTCATGGCCAGCCTCAGCTACTTAGTGAGGCCCTCTACAACTTGGTGAGACCCTGTTTTAAAATAAAGAATAAAAAACAGGCCTGGGGGTATAGGTCAGAAGTAAAATGCTTCTGGGTTCCATCTCCAGGAGAAAGAGAGAAAGAGAGAAAGAGAGAAAGAAAGAAAGAAAGAAAGAAAGAAAGAAAGAAAGAAAGAAAGAGGGAAAAAAGCAGGCATATGAGCTGCTTTGACCAATTTGAAGGACAGTTTCTACTGGATATTTTTTCCCCCACAATGAATTCTGAGATTCTAAGACAGAGAAGTCTGCTTCAGTTATGTATTTCTAGTACTCAGAATATGCTAAAATCTATTAAAACTTTTGAAGCTTATAAATATATCTTAAAGGCATTAGTCTTCAGAGAAGTATCAGTGATTTCTAAGTGTCATTATCTTAAAAGCTTTAGGAACATGCACCTTTCAAACTTCCAATTATGTCAAGCCAATGTGCATCAATCTAAGGGAAT
The DNA here is from genome assembly GCF_963383645.1 of Muscardinus avellanarius. Classification (NCBI taxonomy): domain Eukaryota; kingdom Metazoa; phylum Chordata; class Mammalia; order Rodentia; family Gliridae; genus Muscardinus; species Muscardinus avellanarius. Next base: position 34,761,916 of record NC_137802.1, read on the forward strand.
GCTTGGACTCTGAGGACCAAGAAATTAAACATTAGTTCTTAAATTCTGGGCACATGTCAAAGCCTCTGTCCTTGTTTTGGGGGAAGCAGGTATTGGATATTGAACCCAGGGGCATTCTACCTCCAAGCTATATCCCAGCCTTAGTTTTTTTCCTTATTTTGATACAGGGTCTAAGTCGTAGAGGGCCTCACACATTGCTGAGGCTGGCCATGAACCTGTGATCCTCCTGTCTCAGCCTCCCAAGTACTGGGTGTACAAGCCTGCACCACCACACCTTATTCCCTGTCTTATTTTTACAAGTCAACTTTGTAGATAGTTGGGCGGGCGTGGTGGTGAACGCTTGTAATGTCAGTACTTAGGAGGTCGAGACAGGAGGATTATAGGTTCAAAGCCAGCACCAGCAGCTTAGCCAGGTCTCTGCAACTTAGAGAGACCTTGTTTCAAATTAAAGAAAAAAAACAATACAGGGTATAACTCAGAGGCAGAATTCCCCTGGGTTCAATCCCCAGTAACACACACACACACACACACACACACACACACACACACACACACATTTATCTATACGTGTGTAGATAAATACTAAGGAAGTACTTGAGACAAGTTTATTAATGTATTAAAATCAAACAGATTCACTAAAAGTAAATGCATAGAAGCCAAGCATGGTGGTGCACATTGTTGTTTGTTTGTTTGTTTGTTTGTTGTGTTACTGGGGGTGGAACCCAGGGACTTTTCTACTTCTGGACTATCCTCCCAGACCCATTTTATACTTTATTTGGAAACAGGGTCTCACTAAGTTGCTGAGAGCCTCACTCAGTAGCTGAGGCTGGCTTTGAACCTGTGCGATCCTCCTGTCTCAGCCTCCCAAGTGCAGGGATTACAGATGTGCACCACCACGACTGGTTGAAGTGGTGCAGGTTTGTAATCCCAGCTTTTGGGAGGCTGAGAGCAGAGGACCGCGGTTCATGGTCAGCCACAGCTATTCAGTGAGGCCCTTTGCAACTCAGTGAAACCCTGGTTCAAAATAAAAAATAGGGCTGGGTGTGTAACTCAAAGGTGGAATGCCCCTGGGTTCCACCCCCAGTACCACACACACACACACACACACACACACACACACACACACGTAAGTGTATAGAAACTAAAAAAGGGCCTGGTGACAGAAAAGAAGATAGTAGGAACAGAAGTGACAACTAGTCAGGAAACATCTGTGCCTATTCATAATCTCCTGAAATATAAGTGATCTGCAGTATACGCCGAGGTAATAGAGAGCACCCCCAACTGTGGATGCAGAGAGGCTGCAGCTATTCTAGAAGGAATATTTAAATGAGCGAATAAATGACTTGAATGTCAGCATTGCCAGCGCTTTGTTAATTGCACTTCCGCCAGCATCCTGTGGGGTGCAGACCTGCAGGCCGCTCAGTGGATACACACAGGAGCAAGCAGGGTGACTGCCCCGCCCCAAAAGCTTAAAATCTAGGACTGCAGAGATAGAATCCCAGAGCGGAAACGCATCTCAGCCCTCCTATGACATATCCGTGGAGATAGGAATAAAATAATCTAGAAGCCATCGGAATTTCTAATAAAACGTTGATACTTCGGTAACAGTTGCTAAGATACTATGGGGTCACAGTAATTATTATCATCATCATTATTATAAATATTTGATGATGATGATGATTACTTTGTGGTACTAGGAATTGAAGCCAGGGGAATTCTACCTCTGAGTTACAGCGCCAGTCCTATTTTTATTGTTTATTTTGAAACAGGGTCTCACTAAATTGCAGAGCACTTCACTGAGTAGCTGAGGCTGACCGTGAACACCCGATCTTCCTGTCTCAGCCTCCCAAGTACTGGGATTACAAGCATGTGCCACCATGCCCAGCTGTTATTATTATTAATTATTGCTGGAGATTGATTCTAGGGTCTTTCTACCTCTGAGCTACACCCCCAAACCTTTTTTTTTTTTTTTAATTTTGAAGCAGAGTCTTACTAAGTAGCTGAGGCTGTCCTCAAGCCTGCAATCCTCCTATCTCAGCCTCCCAAGTACTGGGATTACATGTGTGTGTCGCCATGCTCAGCTGAATTCCTGACCTTGGCGTCTCCTGCATTCTCTAGCTCCATATTATACCCTTCTGATGTCCACTGCCCTGTCACTAAGATGAGAGGGGGTAAAAGATGATTGCTACGTTTCCTTTCAGACTTTGATATTCTGTGAGCAGAGGTAAAATGTTTGTTTTAGGCAGAGTATTTCTAATACTTTCTCATATTAGAAATACGAGAGTTATTTACCATCTAGGCCAGACCAGCACATTCACTAAAAGAACATCTCAATTTTAGTATAAGATGCTAATTTATGTCTCTCTCTGGATTCCAATACCATGAGCTCATCCTGCACCTATAAATGTATTCATTATGCAAGCTTTTCTTTAAGCAAATAGAAGGCTGGAGACGAGGAAAGTGCTGTCTGCCATTCAGTTTGGCTTCCTTAGGAGGAGGCCGCCCACTTCTAGACAAGAGACCAGATTCTTCACTGTGCCATCTTTTATTTCACCACGTTACGCTGGAAGAGTCTGAAAGTCGCAGACCCTGCACCTTTGCTTCTCATAGCTCAACAGGTTACAAAAACAGTACTTTGCCTCATGGTACGCAACCTGGAGATGAACCCAGGAAAATGGCACCCGTTTTTCTGTTGGATATATTATATGTGAATAACGACATATTATAAAGTAAATCAAATTACAAAAATGAGCCCTGCCCCTTGGATAACATTCTGGGAGGGAGCCAACACCACAATTATTATCTTCTCTAGCATTCAATGTTCTACATAAGTGTTTGGGAGATGTAAACAGGACATAAATCTGAGATTGGTTCTTCAATCTGTCTACAAATAACCATGACATTATATATAAACTATACTTTAGAGCATATATGCTTTCTGTTTAAGCAGTTAAGAAGTGTATTAGACACTATGATAAACAGAAAAAACAGAGCGTGAATACCGATAAATGCAAGCCTTCCGTCTCGGAAAGTCTTCACTTATTTGATTAAGTTAGGTGAAAAACAGAGCGGTCATGCTTGCAGCCTTTCTTCCTTTTCCCTTTCCTCTCCTCTTTTCATTTCTAATGCGAATCGGAAGTCTATGTGGAGCAGTCTGGCTAGCCCCAGTCTAACCTCCCCATCTGGAAGGGGACTAACCAGCCTCCAGGCTACTTCCAACCCTTCCCAGCTGTTGGGTTGGGGTTTTTTGTTTTTGTGGGCTTGAGAAAGCATATTTATATAAATGATTGCCATATCCTTTGCCAGCTGTTGACCCTGCTCTCGTCCCAGTTGGGGCATGGTTTTCATTTTTAGCGGCCACAGACTGGAACTGACCCTGATAGAGTTAGCACGCTATGCAAACAGCTTCCCGTGCGATTCCTGTGACAGCTCAGACAAAGGACGCACAGTGTGAGCCCTGGGACCGGTGTTTCCCTTTGGGCAAATGTCACAGAATCCAGAGCTGGAAGTATCAGTTGAGAAAATAAATTCTGAGGTTCCCTCTGTTATGGGATCGCCTCTCTCCAGTAGTTCAGACTACACCCATTCCAGCTAGGGTCAGAGCAAGAATTTACCAGCAGGAAGAAATGAGATTTGTACACGGACAAACCTGGAAGGTTCCCTAGATAGGCCTGCAGAGATAACTGTGGTTTCCTTAGAAAGAAGACGGGGAAAAAGGAGTGATGTTTTCAGTTTGGGGACTACAGATCTATGCTTCTGACATAAGTGTCTGCAAAGAAAACATGTTAGGTACTTAACGCCTTAATGGGGCAAAAAGATAAAAATCAGTCTTGGGTTTTGATCATTACTATAGACTCCAAATAACCATTCTTATGGAGAGCCAATTAAATCATTCCTTCTGCTCCCTACCAACCAGATAAATCTATGTTTAATCTGTGGATAATTGTAGTCATAGTGAATTAGGACATTTAGAGAGCTTCAAAGAGAGTACAGTTGGGGGAAGGGACACCACACTGATGGGAGGGGAAAGTATGATGAATATTCCATTAAAGATGATTAATCCTGGCCGGGCGTGGTGGCGCACCCTTGTAATCCCCGCGCTTGGGAGGCTGAGACAGGAGGATCGCACGGGTTCGAAGCCAGCCTCAGCTACTTAGTGAGGCTCTCAGCAACTTAGTGAGACCCTGTTTCCAAATAAAATATAAAATAGGTCTGGGAGTATAGCCTGGAGGTAGAAAGCCTCTGGGTTTCACCCTTAGTACCACCAAAAAAAAAAAAAAAAAAAAAAAAGATTAATCCTGGACACCATATATTTATCTGTACTGAAAAAGGAAATGGGAGAATAAATAGCAAGTTTTTTTTTTTTTTACAATGTTCATACATTGTACCAAGTCCTTTTGGCCACAAGCACAAATGGATATGTGAATGATAAAGAAATTCAATAAAAAGATAAATTGATTGTTAATTCTTAAAGTGATATGTCTACCTAAATTGGAGATTTGCAATATTTGATTATCTGCAGGACCAGCTAGTCATTATAACAGATTATGAATCTAACTGTAAGTGGGAAGGCAGCATGACAGCTTGTCAAAGAAGACCTGCATTAGGGTTTCTCCTGTCTCCACGCCTGGCTGGCTGGCTGGCTGGCTATGGCAAGTGGAGGCTGCCGCATAGAACTGATTAGAATGTGAAGCCCATCTTAGAGTCAGAACAGTGCACACAGCTCCCACACACAGGGAGCTGGAAGACAAAGTGAAGATCTTTTCTGACTTTTTTTTTTTTTTATGAGGTACTGGGGATGGAACCCAGGAGCATTCTACCTTCAAGCTACACTCCCAGCCCTATTTTTTGTCTTTATTTTGAAACAAGTTCTCACTGAGTTGCAGAGGGCCTCACTAAGTAGCTGAGGCTGTCCGCGAACCACGATCCTCCTGTCTCAGCCTCCCAAATGCTGGGATTACAAGCGTGCGCCACCACGCCTGGCTCAGACATTTTTTTAAAAGTCTTTAAAACAGTCCAAAATTTAGCCTCTGAAGTAGAGTCACCAACTTATAAAGAAACCCCTCGGATGTTTGAGGTCTGGAATTGCTTTCAGGGAAGCTCCAAATTTCAATTAGCTTTCATTTGAAATGAAAATGTCACCTATTAGGAGAATTAACTGATGGGCTCTTTGAAGCCTCTATACACTCTGATTAATGACCCAAATTTATGAAATTACAAGGTGGTATTTTCTTTCTCTGAGTCATGTTTGTAATAGTAAGGAAAAGAAAACATAGCCATTTGTTGCTTACAGCAGAACATGACTCAAGATTTCCCACCATTCTTGCCAGCCGGGGTCACAATCTGCAGATCAACATTGTAAGTAGATTGTAAAAAATTCTACAGTAAAGTCTCTTGAGTTGGATTATTGATATTTGGGGGCTTACTTCTATCATCTAATTATGAATGATCTTTCCTGTTTTTTAATGCACTGAGAGTTTTCTCTAAGAACGTTTTCTTTACCTATGCTTGGAAGCTATAGTTTGTATTTCTATTAATGGTTTACTCTTAAATTTTTTATCGTATCATACCTTAACCACAAATTACCCTAGTTTACTAAATATCTAAATATTTGTCTTGAATATACCCTAATTACCCTAATTACAAACGAACATCCACACATCTTTATTATTATTGTCTGGGATTTATTAAATTATAATGCAAAAAGTACTGCTAGCCTATTATTAGGACATTTAAAATTAATGATCAACTTTATTCTGTATATTGCATATAACTCCATTTACATTCATATTTTTATGATGAAGTACATCCTTACAAGATTTTCAGCTGGGCGCACTGGTGCACCAGTATTTCCCCTACTCCAGAGGCTGGGGAATGAAGGTCACTTGAGCCCAGGACTCGCAGACCAACCTGAGCTACATGGTGAGACCCTGTCTCAGAGAAACAACAAAAAAAATCTAACAAGAGCAAAACAGCAGTAAACTTTTTTTTGTTGTTGTTTTTGTGGTACATGGGATGGAACCCAGGGGCATTCTAACCTCCGAGCTACACCCCCAGCCCTATTTTTTTTTATTATTTATTTATTTATTTATTTTGCAGTACTAGGTGTGGAACCCAGGGGCATTTGACCTCTGAGCTGCAGCCCCAGTCCTGTTTTTTATTCTTTTATTTTGAAACAAGGTCTCACTGAGTTGCAGAGGGCCTCAGTAAGTAGCTGAGGCTGTCCGCGAACCAAGATCCTCAGGTCTCTGCCTCCCGAATGCTGGGATTACAAGTTGTTGGGCCACTACACCCAGCTGAAATTAATTTTATTTATTAGGCTCAACATTCAAGTTATACATTCAATCTGAGGGCAAATCTCTTCAGTTCTGGAAATGTTTTATACTTTAATTAGTGCACTATAACTATACATTATAGGAAATATTCTTAATTAGTGAATAAGAAATATTCTTGGATATTAAGTATTAACTATTAGGGAATATTCCTAAGTATCCTGAATATTCTTAATTAGTAATGTGAATATCGCTTTCGTTTGTTTTGTTTTAGAACTTGTTTTGTGGTACTGGGGATTAAGCCCTGGGACCATTCTGCCTCCGAGCTATATCCTCAGCCCTATTTTTTTTTCTTTATTTTGAAGCAGGGTCTCACTGAGTTGCAGAGGGCCTCACTAAGTAGCTGAGGCTGTCTGCAAACTGTGATCCTCCTGTTTTAGCCTCCTAAATGTTTCTTAATCATTCTCAATCCATAATACACTTATGTTCTTACTGGGATATACCAGGAAGATATTTCTTTCATTTTCTATTTTTTCTCCTAGTACTGGGGATTGAACCCAGGGAATTCTACTGCTGAGATATACCCCCAGGCCTTTTTATTTTATTTATTTATTTATTTATTTATTTATTTATTTATTTATTTATTTATTTATGGTACTGGGGTTCCTGGAAGCCGTTCTACCTCCGGGCTACACTACCAGACCTATTTTATATTTTTTAATTTGGAAACAAGGTTTCTTAAGCCAGCATGGCTGGCTCTGAACTGGAGCGATCCTCCTGTCTCTGCCTTCCAAGTTCGGGGATTACAAACCTGTGCCACCACGCCTGGCCCCCAGGCCTCTTTACAATTTTTCTTTTGAGCTGGGTGTGGTGGCGCAGGCTTGTAATCCCTGTACTTGGGTGGCTGAGACAGGAGGATCACAGGTTCAAAGACAGCCTCAGCTACTTAGTGAGTAGTTAGGCCCTCTGCAACTTAGTGATACCCTGTTTCAAAAATAAAGAATAAAATATCGCTGGAGGTGTACCTCAGAGGTAGAATCCCCCTGTGTTTAATCCCTAGTGCCACAAAAAAATTTTTTTTCTTTTGAAACTGGGTCTTATTGTGTTGCTTAGAATCTGTCTTGCTGAGGCTGTCCTGGAACCCGCGATCCTCCTGTCTCAGCCTCCGAAGTATTGGGTTCCAGGTGTAGGACACCACACCTGCTTAGTTCCTATCCTTCTCAGCTATCTGTATTGCGTGTACAAGCACAAAGTGCTTACGTTCGCGTCTGTCCTGTTGTGCAGAATGTGTGCTGCCAGCCTGCCTTCCTCGCTCCTGTCCACACTGCCCGTCTCCAGCTGCTTTCCTCTCAGATTCTGGAAAAACAGAGGGAGAAACCTGTGCTTTCACCTGAATGACAGCATTATAATGGATGCAACTTTGTTCTTAGCTTAAGGCACATCTGCTCTTCACAACCCACTTCAGGATGTGATTGGCACCATCCTTTAGGATTTGAGATACACTATGACTCTCTGACCGCATGTTTTTTTCCTTCTAATTTGCAGCCTAACTGCACTTTGTCAAAGGTTTAGGACTGGGATAATAGCTGTAATGAACAGGTCAAAAGAAATACTTTCAGCACAGGTAAATGTTAATTTTAAGCAGTGAACTCAAGGGTAGTGAGTTACTAATACTCTAATTCCCTTCTCACACCACAGTGACAGCTTAATTCTGATGGGATTCCTATGATCTTCGTAAGGGTATTCAGCGCCAGGGAAGTTGTCCTGGGCATTAGATCCTATCTTCATCTCCTTTCAAAAAGCCCTGGAAAGTTAGTTTGTTTAAAATCACCTGAAAACATCTTTCTAGATATCCACCTTACTGCAGGACCCTGGGGTCGTAACCTTTTAACCTCACAGGTTAGAGGTCTCTCGCTTTTTGATCTGTCTGGGGTCCTTAGATTTTGCCTACTTCCTCCTCAACATCCAGGCCTTGTTATATAAGGAAATTGGAAACACCAATTTGGGATGAGATAAGTTAACTTCTCTTCCAGGATAATGCAAAAAGATGATTTTTAAATAGAAACATGCTGGGCAAAAACCAAGCAAAACTAACTTCAGCATTCTGTCCGATCCAGTTTAAAGCTGCGCCCTGTCATTTCTTGGCCTCTCTTATGAAAAAAGCAGGGAACAAGCAAAACGACACAGGTTGTGCTGTTAACTTAGTGATAAAAGTTTTCGTTTAGGTCCCACGGTACAGCTTGCTCGAGAAGCTAGAGGCACTCAGAGCGGCCGAAGTGGGTGAGAAGTAGATTGAGAAAATTAGGTGTATAGCCTATTATTCTTGGATTCCTGGCCAGAACAGTAACAACTAAGATCAATAGGGTACTGACTCTTGACAAAACACCATCACGTTTATTATTTTATAACCATAGCAACTTAGTGAAAGAGACTGTTGTCCTCATTCATTAATGGCAGAACTGAATTTCAGAAGAAATCACTGACTTGCCCAAGGCCTTATCGTAAGCGAATAGCAGTGTTGGCTTCCTGGTCCCTATCCTTCTCACGCTCTGTGTGTGTGTGTGTGTGTGTGTGTGTGTGTGTGTGTGTGGTGCTGGGGACTGAATCCAGGGGCATCTGCCTCCCAGCTGTAGCCCCAGATCTATTCCATTTTTTATTTAGAAACTCTCACTAAGCTGCTGAGGCTGACCTTAACCCCGTGGTCCTCCTGTCTCAGCCTCCAATTTACTGGGATTACTGGCAATTTACAGTCATTCCTATTGGAGAGGCATTAGGACTGGAGCCAGTTGCCTTTGATTCTCAACGAGGGTGGTGGTGAGATAGCCTCAGTTGTTTAGCTAGCTGGCTTGCTTGTTATGTTCATGCCTTACTACCGTTTTTTTTTTTTTTTTTTTTTTGCTTTTGTTTCAGCCATTATTTGTATTTATTTACCACATTTCTTAGAACTAGGTACAGTTCACTATCTAAACTTATTAAGATTAAAAATTCCCAATGTAATTAGAAAACACAGTGTTGACAGTATACCTTTCTTCTTTCCTACCTCAGCCCAAGAATCCCCATTAGAAATGGGCAGCAAGCCGGGCGTGGTGGTGCACGCCAGCAATACCAGGCGTGGAATCCCAGGGGTGCAGCTCAGAGGTTGGATGCCCCTGGGCTCAATCCCCTTACACACACACACACACACACACACACACGCACACACACACGCACACACACACGCACACACACGCACACACATGCGCGCACGCATGCGCACGCGCAAAATGAAAAATAAACAAACCCAAACCCCTTTCATATAGGATATAGGATTATAAAGCCAAATTTTGAGCCCTGAGTCTTTTTTTTGGAGAGGGGGGGATTGAACCCAGGGGCACTCTGCCTCTGAGCTACATCTCCAGCCCTATTTTTAATCTTTATTTTTGAAATAAGTGCTCAGTTCGTTGCAAAAAACCTCACTAAGTAGCTGAGGCTGACTGTAAACATTGATCTGCCTTCTCAGCCCCCCAAGTACTGGGATTACAAGAGTGCACACCACGCCCAGCTGTGTCTTTTTTTTTTTTTTTTTTTTTTTGTGGTACTGAGAAGTGGGACCCAGGGGCCTTCTATCTCCGGGCTACATCCCCAGCCCTATTTTTTTTTCTGTGCCATTTTATAATGGACAGATTTTTATATTTAATTGTTACTCAGAATTAAACTATTGTTTACCCAGAAACTAGATAGAGAAAAAAAAAATATATATATATATATATAATGTCAGCACTTAGTTGTCTTTTAGTTCCGTTAAAATTATGAGATTTGGCTTTGTTTAAAAAAGCAGTAAGATAATATTCAAATAAATAAATTTAAGCTGGGTACAGTGGTACACACTTGTAATCCAAGTCCTTGGGAGGCTGAGACAGGAGGATCATGGGTCCTCCTGTGACCCTAAGGCCAGCCTCAGCAATTAGTGAGACCCTGTTTTAAAGTAAAAAATAAAATAGGGCTGGGGTTGTAGCTCAGGGGTAGAATGCTCCTGGGTTCAAGTCCCACTATCAGTCAATCAATAAATAGATAAATTTAAGCCCAAATCTGAAATCAAATAATGACAGCCGTATTTCATCTCAAAGTGGACTACCCGGTGTTCACACTCACTGATGACAGCGGAGGCGCGTGGGGGGCTCCGGCTGCCCATCTCGCTGGTCTGTGCTAATCACCCCCTGGTAACTCAGGAGAGTGCTGGTGCGTGGTGCGTGCGTTTCTTGAGTCTGTCTGGATGTTTCTGGCCTGCCAGCCGAACGAGGGGCAGCGAGTCATGTGGAAGCCGTCGCTGCCACCGCAGACGGGATCCAAGAGGAATTCCTGAGGCCGGGAACATGAGCTGCGAGCAACATGTTTAAAGCGCTGCATAGCCAACGTTTGAGTCATGTCCATTTACTCTGGGGGTGCGCCCTCTTCCCTGAGGCTAGAAGGCGTCCTTTTGACTTGGACTGTAATGGATGCGGTGTTAGAAGAGGGGGAGACATGAAGCCTGGGGTGGCTGTGAGAGGGAATGGTGCCGCGCCCTTCACGGAGCGAGCGCACTCATTGTACAACTGAAAAATCTGTGCGTTTTCTTTTAAGTCTTTGGGGTTGAACCAAGGGTGTCGCACAGTGAGCTGCTATACCCCAGCCCTTTTTATATATATTTTTTTAATTGAGATCCAGTGTCACTGGGCTGCCCAGGCTGGCCTTGAACTTGTGATCCTCCTGCCTTAGCCTCCCAGGAGGCTGCCGTTCCAGGCATGTGCGGTGGACTGTTAAAGAAGGCATTTTCTAGCCGGGCGTGGTGGCACACGCTTGTAATCCCAGCATTCAGTTGGCTGAGACCGGAGGATCGCGGTTCGCAGACAGCCTCAGCTACTTAGTGAGGCCTTCCGCAACTTAGTGAGACCTGGTTTCAAAATAAAGTATAAAAAATAGGGCTGGGGGTGTATTCATTTCGAATCACCTCCTCATGCCATTTTGGTATGGGTCTGTATTTCTATTTTCTGTATTTCTATCTTTCCAATAAACTTCTTTAAATCTTCAAAAAAAAAGGGGGGGGGGCTGGGAGGTCAAATGCCCCTGGGTTCCATCCCCAGACCTGGAAAAAAAAAAAGGCATTTTCTGTATTCTGCAATGAGGGAGAATGGTAAAGAAACGGAGACATCAACTTGTGAGGAATTTTCATAGTGCAGACGCCATCCCACTTTCTCTCAGAAGCCTTACGTTTAGCTCTGTCGACAATCCTAGTAGGTGGTGATTTTACCGCCATTTTGCAGGTGTGAAAACTGATGATATCTGAAATGATTTGCCTGTTCTAACCCAACTAAAAAGGTTGAGTTAGGAACTAAACCCAGGTCTGGCTCCAAAACCCAGGCTTTTCTCTACTGCCTTGAATCGTTACTCAGCATGTAGAGCTCTCAGGGAAAAAAAAAGAACTTTCAGAAAAATCACTTTCCTTTCTTTTCTAATGTATTTAGAAATTTATTATTTTTTTTACTCTTTAACTTTTTTTATTTTTTACTTCTCTTTTGAATTTCCCTGCATTTCGTCTATAGGAGCTGTCTGGGCTAGTGACTCTACTTATTAGAACATGATGCCAGTGGCCCCAAATCTTGTTTGCTTTCTGGATGGACAGAGTTAATTTTTCCCTGAGAATTCCATGGCATCCTGCTCCCCGGCATTGTTGTGCGGGGTGAGAGATGAGCTCAGGTTGTCAGACGCAGCGCCAGGCCTTAAAGTCCACTCAGAAGCACCTGCGCTCAGACAGTCCAAGTACTCAGGAGCAAAGAAGTAAGCACAGCGGAGAAGTAACAGCCCCGAAGACCTACCTTATGAGTCAGTAGCTTTTCAAAGTGAAGATCAAGCCCCCAGGCGTGGTGGTGCAGGCTTGTAATCCCCGCGCTTGGGAGGCGGAGACAGGAGGATCGCGCAGGTTTGAAGCCAGCCTCGCTGGCTTAAGAGACCCTGTTTTCAAATTTAAATATATATATATATATATATATATATATATATATATATATATATATATATATATATATATACCTATATCATAGGTCTGGGAGTGCAGCCCAGAGGTATAAGGGCTTCCAGGAACCCCAGTACCACCAAAAAAAAAAAAAAAAAAAAGTGAAGATCAAGCCGGGCGTGGTGGTGCACACTTGTAATCCCAGCATTGGGGAGGCTGAGACAGGACGATTGCCTTTCGCTGACAGCCTCAGCTACTTAGTGAGGCCCTCTGCAACTCAGTGAGACCCTGTTTCAAAATAAAGAATAAAAAATAGGGCAGAGGGTGTAGCTCAAAGGTTGAATACCCCTGGGTTCCATCCTCAGACCCGCAAAAAATAAAAAAGTAAAGATCAGACTGTGTATTCATCCTAGTTTTGAGTAATCAAGGTACTGATTTCTCTTAACAGATTTTTTGGGTTTTTTTTAAGCATCTCCAAGAACTAAAAGAATGGTTTTCTCACGACTTTAAAATGCCTTCTCTTTCCTCCCTCTTGTCCGTCTTTATTTCCACTGTGACCAGAAGACACAATGCTTTTGTCTGTTGTCCCTTCCTTTAGTATTTCAGAATCTGTACTTTCACCTACCACCCTTTTGCTTATTTTAACAATATTCATGGGCCCTTCACTTATACTAACCTAGCTTAAGCATATAGTAACATTTTAATTGGGGGCCAAGTGAGTTTGATACAGAGTGTATACAATTAAAAAAAATCATCTTAATATTGTAAAGAAGATAAGAGAACTCAAATGTCAGTCCCGAAAGGAAAAATCTGTCTGGCGTAGTTGAAAGGGGTGTTTCAAAATGCACCTTCCTTTTCCTCTCTCTTAGGAATTCTTCATTATTATCTCAGATTCCCAGTACCAAGGAGGCTGAGACAGAAGGATCTCAGGTTCGCAGCTAGCCTTGAGCACTTAGTGAGCCCTCTGTCACTTAGTGAGACCTTGTTTCCAAATAAAAAATAAAATAGCGCTATGGCTGCAGCTCAGAGGTAGAGTGCCCCTGTGAACTGGGTTTAATCCCCAGCGTCACAGAATTAATTAACTAATTAATTAAGTTCACGGAAGCTGACCATGATAGCGTAAGCCTGTAACACCAGTACTTGGGAGATTGAGATGGGAGGACCGCAGGTTTGAGGCCAGCCTCAGTAACTTAATGAGATCCTGTCTCGAAATAAAGTAAGTCTGAGGGCATAACTCAGAGATAGAAAACCCCTCAGTTTAATGTTCAGTACCAAAAAAAAAAAAAAAAAGTTTCTGGAACGTTCCAGCTATATATCTTACCCTCTGCTAATTTTTTTTTTTTTTTTTCGGGTCTTGGGATGGAACCCAGGGGCATTTGGCCTCTGAGCTATACGCCCTGCCCTGTTTTTTACTCTTTATTTTGAAACCGGTTCTCACTAAGTTGAGGAAGGCCTCACTAAGTAGCTGAGGCTGTCCACGTACTGCGATCCTCCGGTCTCAGCCTCCCAAATTCTGGGATTACAAGCATGCGCCACCATGCCTGGCACCCTCTGCTAATCTTAATAAACTTCTTTTTTTCAGGTTGAGTGTGAGTCTTTCTTCCCAGCTGGAACTTTGAGCCGTGTCCCTTGGACCAAAGGCCCAATCAATGTCCTATGCAGAGCGCCGGCCTCGCCAGGGTACCGGTGCCCGCAGCCTGGCACTCAGCACGGGCCAGTCAGCACTGCCCTGCGCTCGGTCTCATTAACCACGTGGCCTGAGGGCAGAGGGCAAGGGGGGAACCAAGAGTCCTCCAAAGTGGGGCTCAAGCTGCAAAGCCAGCCTGGCCCCTTCTTTCACAGCTGGGGTCTTGGCAGCGCCTCCTCGTCCCAGTCCCGGGTTGCAGAGCCACGACCCTGGCTGCTGTGATTTACTAACTGTTTTACAAACATTTCCTCACCCTGGGAGGTTTGATGTACTCACCCCCTCTCCTCGGCTCACAGGCTCAGCCCCGGCCCAACCTGCCTGTGTTTACCGCCCTCCCTCCTGGAAATTTTCACAGAGGGGGAAGAAGCGCTCCCCCCTCCCGCGTTTTATTTTTAAGTCAACACTTTGCTCAAGTTTATTTGTGCTAAACCAAATTCTCCTACAAGGTATTGCTCTATATTCAAATGGGAATTGCTGCGTTTCCCTAAATAGAAGGAAGGTCATGTGAACGAGCTCAGAAGCATCAAATAGCACATTTTACGGGACCTTTACATTGAGTTCACTATTTTTTGAGGAGAATATTCCATGTTTGGATTTGTCTTTTTTTTCCCACATTCGCATTAGACCGAGCATTATGTGAAAAAAATTGAATTTGGGAAACATTGAGTGGAATCTTTTTCAACGAAAATACCCACGTTAAAAATAACAGAATGGGCTGTTGCTTTATCACTGTGACTTTCCTGAGCACAGAATTTATAGCCTGTTCATTAAATATTTCTAGAATATAATTGCCTTTGAAAACATAGCGCTGGGGTTTTGAAAAATCTAATTCCCGTTATACCGCTTATGCTTTACATTGGCTGAGGAGGAAGAAATGTCTCAGAACTGGTTAAATATTTCATAAAAGTAAAGATTGAGGTATGGTAGTGTGGCTCAGTTTGTAGAGTACTCCCTTAGGGTAGGCGAGGCCCTGGCTTTGATCTCCAGCCCCCAGTGGAAATTAAAGAGTGGTGGTGAAATGTGCCTGCGATCCCAATACTTGGGAAGCTGAGACAGGAGGATCACAGGTTCGAGTTCAACCTCAGAAACTTAGTGAGACCTCCTCAGAGGTAGAATGCCCCAGAGTCCAATCTCCAATACCACTGAAAAAGAAGAAAAAAAGGAAGAAGAAATGAAAAAGTGGCAAGGTTAACAAATTGGGAATGCTGATTCCACCCGAAATCAAAGGATAATGTTTGGTCTAGACTGATAAGCAATTAATAAGTACTATTAAATCTACAATGGCTGCCCCTATTCTGTCCATCTTCCCAAGCCTCTGTTGAAATTGAAACACTTACAAGGCTCTCCTAAACCAAGTACAAAAACAAACACAAACACACCCCAAGGGCAAAAACAGTGACTTTCTTTGAAACGTAAATGTCTGTGGGAAATGCAAGCAGAAGCATTTTTTTTTTTCTCTTTTCTACCTATCAAGAGGAAACTGGAAGAGGGGGCTGGAACAAGCAGGTATCATCCCTTCCTTCCTCCTTTTCTGTCTTCCAGAGCCAGAACAGACACACTCTATACTAAGTGGGATGAGCCAGAGCCCAATTTCCTGATAAAAATGTGCTTTAGGAAGGAAAATTGTTTTGTTTCAGCAAATGCAGCTGGACTTCCTGGTGGGCCTCCCACGTTGTCAACAGCCGAAGCATCTATTTGTTGACCAACACTGGACCACCAGGACGAGTATTTCCATCTCTGCAGACGTCCAGGGCTGCAGGAGAGAAGCTGCTGCCGAGCCTGGCCGCGCGAGGCAAATGGCAAACAGACACCATAGGTGAACCTGGGTGACATCCAGGAACCCTCGCAGACGTCCAGCTCGCAGCGGCCTCCTCAGCCAGAATGTCATTGACCTTGACGGGACTCGACAAATTGGGCTTTGTGATTACTCCCACATGCTGGAGCTCGGCTGTCAAGGGCAGGAGAGGGGGCCCCTCCAGAGAGCGCGCTTCCTTTACGCCCCTGCCCGCGCGCTTGGCCCACTCTGCTACGTTGGCGGGGGTCTCCTGAGCCTTGTGGGAGCCGCCCGTATACCTGGTCTCACCCAAGTGCTGCGTAGATGAGCGGCCTCTGTGTTCTTTGCTTGTGAACTATCTCACGACGAAGGATAAACCAAAAGGGAAAGCCTTTCTTCTCAGGAGGATACTTTCGATTCCCAAAGTTCTTTTAACAGTCAGTACCCACTAGAAATTTGAACTTTTTCCCTACCCTGAGCAAGGTGGGAACTGAGTTGAGCAATTCGCATACTCTGTGTGTGTGTGTGTGTGTGTGTGTGTGTGTGTGTGTGTGTGGTGCTGGGATTGAACTGAGGGGCATTCTACCGCTTGAGTGACACCCCCAACCCTATTTTATTTTATTTTTGTTTGGAAACAAGGTCTCGCTAAATTGCTGAGTGTCTTCCTAAGTTGCTGAGGCTGGCTTTGAACCTGTGATCCTCCTGTCTTGGCCACCACCATGCCCAGCTAGCATACTCTTAAATTCTAGTTTTCTTTTATTTCTGCAGGTTTTTACAGTTATCTAGGGAACAAAAATTTAACATTAAGAAATCTGAGTAGGCCCCTCTTTCAGGCCCTCTAATTACAAGCACTTACTAAATGCTCAAGGACAAAAAGAGTGAATTCTTTCCAATTCAGGATGCTTGGTGTTGTGGCGCACACTTATAATCCTAGTACTTGGGAGGCTGAGATAGAAGGATCCGGGTTTGAGGCCAGCCTCAGCTACTTAGTGAGGCCATCCACAATTTAGTGAGACCCTTTTTCAAGAATAAAGAATAAAAAAATAGGTCTGGGGGTGTAGCTCAGAGGTCGAATGTCCCTGGTTTCAATCCCCACCACCAAAAAAAATAAAAAATGATGCATAGGATAAGTCAGAATTTTGACTAAAGCCTAAAGAAACATGATCAAGTCATTGCATTTGAAACAGGACCTTAAACTGATTTTATTTATTTATTTATTTATTTATTTATTTATTTATTTATTTATTTATTTTGGCAGTACTGGGGATGGAACCCAGGGGCATTCTACCCCTGAGCTATACTCCCCAGCCCTATTTTCTTTTTTTTTTTGGTGGTGGTACTGGGGTTCCTGTAAACCCTTCTACCTCCGGGCTACACTCCCAGACCCATTTTTCATATTTCTTTTATTTGGAAACAGGGTCTCTTAAGCCAGAGAGGCTGGCTTTCGAACCTGCGCTATTACAAGTGTACTCCACCATGCGGCCCAGCCCTATTTTTTTATTCTTTTTTTATTATTATTATTTTTATTTTTTATTTTTGGTGGTACTGGGGTTCCTGGAAGCCCTTCTACTTCCGGGCTACACTCCCAGACCTATTTTTACATTTTTATTTGGAAACAGGGTCTCCTAAGCCAGCGCGCGCGGCTGGCTTCAAACCTGCGCGATCCTCCTGTCTCCGCCTCCCAAGCGCGGAGATTACAAGCGTGCGCCACCACGCCCAGCTTTTTATTCTTTATTTTGAAACAAGGGCTCACTAAGTTGCAGAAGGCTTCACTAAGTAGTTGAGGTTGGCCATGAACCTCGATCCTCCTGTCTCAGCCTCCCATCCACACGCTTGGGATTACAAGCGTGTGCCGCTACGCCCGGCTCCTTAAACTGATTTCCAGCCTAAACTTGACTCATTAATTCTGGTGATGTGCTGTCACACACAGTCCATACCACTGGTACTCGACCCCTGTGAACAGCTGGGGTCGGGGCCGCCCTGTCTTCACCTGTCTGTGGTGCCCTTCATGTTCCACACCAGAGCTGACCACATGTTCCTTCAGGAAGGGGAGTGACTTCCTTTTTGGGGGGGAGTGGGGGTGTCTGGGATTGAACCAAGGGCCTCGTGTAAGCTCTGCAAGGGCGCTACCACTGAGCTGTATCTGCAGCCCATAGAATAACGTTGTAATAAGTAAGGCCATATTTTGATTATGTTTTTATATAAATCTCTAAATTGTGGTAGGTCTTTAGTGATATTATGAATAACTAAAACTACATTTTTAAATTTTTTTATTTTTTATTTTGGTGGTAATAGACATTGAACTCGGGCATTTGACCTCTGAGCTACAACCTCAGCCCTAATTTTTTATTCCTTATTTTGAAACAGGGTCTCACTAAGTTGTGGAGGGCATCACTAAGTACCTGAGGCTGGTTGCAAACCTGTGATCTTCCTGTCTCAGCCTCCCAAGTACTGGGATTACAAGTGTGCGCCATCACGCCCAGTTAAAACTACATTTTTAAATTAGAAAACGGCGAGGAAGTGGTTCCCCATGTAAGTGTCAGGTGTTTTCCTCTGATTCTAAAAAGGTAGTCAGTTTTTAACTTCAAGAAGTCATAGTAGGTCCAAAATAATTCTTTTTTTTTTTTTTTTGTGGTACTGGGGTTCCTGGAAACCCTTCTACTTCCATGCTACACTCCCAGACCTATTTTATATTTTTATTTGGAAATGGTCTCCTAAGCCAGCATGGCTGGCTTCAAACCTGCGCGATCCTCCTGTCTCCGCCTCCCAAGCGCGTGCCACCACGCCCAGCAAAATAATTCCATTTTGAAAGAATATGGGTATTAGGGAAGAAGGGGAATATGAGATACCAAAGGAGCAGGTATTAATATTTGTTCTAGGTACCTTTCTGATGCTTTCTGAATATAAACTCTCGGAGCATGCCAGTGTTAGCAGAGATGTTTCTTAAGCTTTTTTCTTTCTTTGTGGTTCTGAGATTAATCCCTGGGGCACTCTACCTCTGAGCTACATCCCCAGCCCTGTTTTACTTTTTATGTGAAACAGGGTCTCGCCGGATTGATGAGTGTCTCACTGCTTGCTGAGGCTGTCCTCAAACCTGCACTCCTTGTCTCAGTCTCCCAGGTACTGGGATTACAAGTATGTGCCATCATGCCCAGCTAAACTTATTTTTTTTAATCCAGATATGGTGGGTTAGGACACCACTGAGCTACACCCCAGCCCTTGTTCCTTAAGCTCTTATTATCAGCTTTACACTTTTATCTGCAGCTTTTATAAAGAAGAGAAATTCCAGCTCCCTTCTCTGTCCTCACACCACCACACCCTCTCTGGTGTGAGTGCTGGGCACCATTCCCGCCTTACAGACCCAGCTTACTCTTCTTACTGTCATCACGTAATAATGGCTAGCCTTTCTAGATGCAGGCATGCATTAGTTCATCTACTCTTCACCATAACCTTAGGGTGGAGGTATTGTTATTATTCTTCTCTGACGATTGTGGAAACTAAGTTAAAGCAGAATTGCAAACATGCACAACGAAGGTCACAAACAGCGCGTTGCTCTGGACCCTGGGTCTGTGCTCCTTCCCCGTGCTCGGTTCTGCAGCGCTCCGCGTGTGGAGGCAGGGCTCCTGGGGTGCTGTGGGCAGTTGTTTTTACTTTTACAAGCAAAACTGCAAGGAACATCTTTCTGTTTCCTTTTGCACTGGTTAGCATCTTTATTTATTTACTCGTTTATTTGGTATTGGAGATTTAACCCAGGATCAGTCTACCTCTGAGTTAACACCCCTAGCCCTTCTAATTTTTTCATTTTAAAAGAGGATCTTACTAAGCTGCTGAGGCTGGCTTTAAACCCGTGATCCTCCTGGTTCAGTCTCTCAAGTACTGGGATCACAGGCATGGCAACCACACTGGATACTGGTTAGCATCCGAGAAGCATGGGTGGATCCAGGTGTGCTGGCGCATGACTGTAATCTCAGTACTCCTTGGGAGGCTGAGACAGGAGGATCACAGTATTTATTTATTTATTTATTTATTTATTTATTTATGGGTCTGGGGATGGAACTTGGGAGCATTCTACCCCCGAGCTACACCCCCTGCCCTATCTTTTATTCTTTATTTTGAAACAGGGTCTCACTGAGTTGCAGAGGGCCTCATTAAGTAGCTGAGGCTGTCCGCGAACCGTGATCCTCAGGTCTCAGCCTCCTGAATGCTGGGATTACAAGCATGCGCCACCACGCCCAGCTCCAGGATCACAGTTTTAAGGCCAGCCTTAGCAATTTATCAAGATCCCATTTTGAAATAAAAAATAAACTAAGGGTAGAGGTGTAGCCAAGAGGTAGAATGTCCCTGGGTTCAAGCCCCAATCCCTGTCCCCCCAGAAAGCATCAGTGTACCTTCTTTCTTACCCCTAATAACAGCAATCTGTATCTTCCTCCAGATCCCAAGGAGGTAAAAAGCTGGCCTCCCTCATGGCTCAAAAGAAATTAAGCAAAGAGTCCATTTTTCCAAGTTTTCTTTTAGAGTTGAGACTGTTTTAAATGAATACAGAGATGTTGTACTAATATATTTGTGTCTTGTGGTAAGAAGTGGTGGGAGTGGATTTTACTGACCCAGCTAAGAACAGTATCCTTGTAAACCTCTCAGCCAGAGTCTTGCTCTTCAGGGGAATCAGAGGCGGAAAATACTGTTAGTCTTACTTTCGTGTAAGAACCTAGAGAAAAGTTTTTTTAAAAAACTTGAAAAGTAATGCCGGGCGTGGTGGCGCACGCTTGTAATCCCCACGCTTGGGAGGCGGAGATAGGAGGATCACGCAGGTTCGAAGCCAGCCGCGCTGGCTTAAAAGACCCCATTTCCATTAAAAAAATATATATATATAAAATAGGTCTGGGAGTGTAGCCCGGAGGTAGAAGGGTTTCCAGGAACCCCAGTACCACCAAAAAAAAAAAAAAAAAAAAAGAAAAGAAAGAAAAGAAAGAAAGAAAAAACTTGAAAAGTAATATTGATCATCTTTTTAAGTTATCTTTAAAGCATACCATAAGGATAATAATTAGAGATCTTTTAAAGATCTTTTTTGAAAATTATGTCTTGCCACATTTTCAGCACCTTACAAAGGCAGGAGCATTCAGGAATTAAAAATCAAATCTAAAGAAATAATCTCTCTCTGAACCTTAGGTAAAAATAAGCTGCTTCTACCTACAGTCTCCTTCCTATTATATCTTAATACATGACTCCCATTTATTCTTTTGGTAAGTGGTCTATAAAAGTTATTTACTTGAGCTTTTTAAATATTAATTTAGGATCAGAGGATTTCAAGAACCTTACAGAAGCTGCTGACTTTTCATTCCCCTTCTCTCTTCTTGATATTTCAGTTATCATATTGCCAACTTTTGTCTATTTGACATTTCCTTCCTTCCTTGCTTCCTTCCCTCCTTCCCTCCTTCCCTTCCCTTCTCTTCCCTTCCCTTCCCTTCCCTTCCCTTTTTCATAAAGCTGTGCTCTTCTTCCAGGGACAAGAAACTTTTCCTCTTGGTGCCCTGCTACACCTTGCTAATCCTCTGACTCGGCCTGACTCTGGACCTGTAGTTTCATTTTCTAACATTATTGCTGATTACTCTGAAGCTCTGAAGAAGTGCCATCGTCATTTTATTAAACGAGCAAGAACGCTTCTTGTATGCTAGGCATTTCTCATCCTCTTCTTGGGTTTAATTTGATTCTCATGATCCCAGCTTCTTTGGAGGAGGTTCTAAAAAAAAATAAAATAAAATGGGAAACGAGTACTTGGCCATCGTAAGTGCTGACATCACTGCCTCCACGTGCGCATCTCTGCGGTCCACGCTTCTGTGGGGAAGACAGGTATTCCCGTTGTCGATCTCCCCCGGAGAGCGCCTTGGACACATTGTGTTCCCAAACAAAATCATGAGGCGCGAGTCTGTGTAGCTGTCTTTTCCTGTTTAAAATAGAGCTGCCCTAGAAGCAGAGCAGTCCTCAGCTCTCCAGTCCTCCGCAAACTTGTGGTGCACGTCTGTGATTTAAGTGGTGTAGACTGGCTTTGTTGCTGAAAGTGCTAAAAAGAAGGGGCGGGAAAGGAAAAAGCTATATCTGGTATAGCTCGGATCCTTTGGGTATTTAATGTACAGTGTTAACAAAGCATGCTCCAGATAATACCTCTGGTTCGTGATTGCTTAAATGTTGAAACATATGGTCTCCCGTTCCATCCGTTAGGAGAGGGCCAGCTGCTCTCAGCCTGCCGCGTGCAAGTAAACATCCACCGTGTGTGAGCGGAGCTGGAGTGGCTCAGTACAAACAGAAGAGCTGTTTTTGCTGAAGAAGGACAAGAAGGCGGGGGGGGGGGATGAAAAGGGCCACCCCGAAACAATAACGAAGAAAAAGAAAATCGCGGTCTAATACTGTACTTTCCCTGGCTGGCCTATGAACGCCTCTAGAGCTGTTTCAATTTTAAAAGATTTGTAGGCGCCCTTGCTGTCCTCTGTTGGGGGAAATCGTGTGCTTGTCTCCGTTATAGTGATTATTTTCATAAAATGCAAGTCTCTGAATAATTAATTGATTTGGACTACTCTACCGCGTCCTCCATTCACAGAGGCCAAAATGTCAAAGATCAAGTAGATTGGGAAAATAGGAAAATTCTCATTATAGAGGCGAGGGGTGGAGGGAAAGGGTGAAATATTTGGAATTTCAGTGCAGTGGTTTCTATTTATCTGAAATGTCAAGGGCGGTGTAAAATGTATTTTTAAAATGTGTTTCTGTGTGGTTTGTGCCCATTCTTGGCGTGGCGCTGGCTCTGCAAAGCCCATTGTTCTTTGAGGAGTATGAGGGGGTGTCTTTGTCCAAAGTGACAAAAAGAGGACGTGGAAGACTGGGCTTCCTTTGTTCCTGTGCGGCGCTGTAAAATTTGGTTTGAAATTAGGACCTCAGGGAAGGACCTTCAATAGAGAGCTTTCATTTCCTGCCAGCATTTTAATCACTCTGGGGTTTAAAGTGGATGGCCGGCCAGCATAATGGCCCTATGTTTAATAGAACAGCGTGTATCTTGAAGGCCAGTTAAGGGATCTGTCATCCGCCCAATATTCATCTTTTCTGTTTCCTGTCCATTTACGAAGATCACCCACCCTTTTAGGTGGCTTCCCTGGACCATTTTGTAGGAGAGCTGCTGCGGCTGCTTCTTAAAGAGGCTGAACAGAAACCCAGTTGAGCGTGGTCCAGCTCGCAGCCCCTGCAGGACAGGTCCGCGGGGCGCTTTTATCAGGCACGAGGGTCACAGGGTGGGAGTGAGGTCCGTATGTCTCCATCAGTCTCAGAGGGAAAGCAATGGATTTTATGAGAGTATAGAATCCCAGGAAGGGTAAAATGTGACCTACCTCGTGAGAACGCCGTGCGCTTTCTGACGGGATGTGTGCTCACATCACCGCTGTGGAGAAGTTACTGTCATCCTCTCCTGCAAAAGAGGAATTTACCTCCCGGGAGATAAAGCGACCTCGCGGACTTGATTGTGCAAATGAAGACATGTGCAGTTTTTCTGATATGAATGTTGGTTAAATCTGAAAGCTCCCTTTGGAACCATTTAAAATATTACCTTTCTAGTTTACTAAATTCTATTCAAAACTCCTAAAGGAATAAATGCTGGGGTCTTACTTTGAAAGAGCAAGCATTAAGAAGTAAGGGTGAGGTGGTATCTGCCTGTAATCCCAGTACTTTGGAGGCTGAGACAGGAGGATCACAGGTTCCAAGTAAGCCTCAGCAATTTAGCAAGGCCCTCCACAACTTGGTGACACTCTGTTTCCAAACAAAAAAATAAAATAGGACTGGAGAGTGTAGCTCAGAGGTAGAATGCCCGTGTTCAATCCCTAGTACCACCAAAAAGAAGGGGGAAGAGGGGAGTGAGTGAAAGAAAGAGAGAAAGAAGGAAAGAAAGAAAGGGGTTCTAAAATTTTCCCCAATCCATGCCTCACAGCCAAGAGTGTGATAACATCAGCAAAAGCCTCAGAGTCCCCAAATTCTAATCTGGGGTCCATCACTGAAATTGTCCCGTGACCAGGTGCTTAGTATGGCCTCTGCACTGATGCTAACAGTGGACTGCTTGGCAGAGGCAGTTTCACAGTACTCTTAAACAGGTTCACGAGGTGCCTCCTTATTCTGAGTGAACAAGGGTGAGGGAGGGGAGCGAGGGATGGTTCTCTTCAGCTAGCATGCTATAATGCCTTCTTTTGGGGGGGGGGCGGACACTGGGGATTAAAACCAGGAGCATTCTACCTCTGAGATTATCCCCGGCCCTCTTTTTTATTCTTGATTTTGAAACAGGGTCTCAGTAAGTTGCAGAGGGCCTCACTAAGTAGCTGAGGCTGCCCACGAACCTTCAGTCCTCCTGTCTCTGCCTCCCAAATGCTGGGATTACAAGTGTGCTCACCAGGGTAGGCTGGCTCTGAGCCTTCTCCCAGCCAGCAGTGCTGGGTGAAACAGAACCCACTTTCCCCGTGCATTTTCTTCTTTGCCAGTGGGGAGAGGTTCCGACGGAGAAGTGGAGGAATAGTAAAACCTCCTACAGTGGAACCAGGTGGGTTCTCTCTCCACCCATCCCAGGCTGCGCTTCGCCCAGCCCTACAGAGGTGCTGCAGCTGCAACACGGCCTTAGCCACCCACAGGCTTGCATCTGCCGGGCCCCAGGTCTGGGGGAGGGAAGGAGAGAAGGCTGTGGCGGAGGCTTTGACACTTGCTCAGAAGAAAAGGGGTGACAGTTAAGTTCTGTCCACAAAGTGTAGAAACCACCTCCCCTTCTCCTTTTTCCTTCTGTAATCAGTAATCATTGTCTGACTCGTTCACGTAATAACCCTGTTGGTCACCAAGGAGTTGCACTTCCTTACTGATTGTTTGTGACTTGCAAGTTTAAACCTGGTATTCATGCCTCATGGAGACAGTCGCTCTCTCCCACTGCTCCTTTTTGACCTCAGCCACCCTCTCTAGCTGCAGGTGTTCTAGAGCCCAATTTGACCCCTTTTGATTGGCCTCTGTCAATGAGTAGCTGTTTGAAAGCTGACTTAAACCTAAGAGCTGTTGGTTCAAAAAAGCACCATCCACAAAGCGGTAGCCAAAGCAGCCAGGCAGACTCTCCTGAGATCAGTTCTACAGGTGTGCGGCAGTCTAGTAAAAGTTATGCAGCGTTAGACTGAGGATCTGATCTTTGCAAATGGGTCGTGTTTCCTTCAGACAGTATTCTGCTCTTTCTGCTGCCCACCACCAGGGTTGAGCTCGGCCTTTCATCCACCACACTGTGCTGCCTTGATGTCTGCCTTGGAGTTGGCCGACTATGGACCATATCTCTAAACCCATGAGCCAATAAATTTTTTTCTTTTTAAAAAGGAAGAAGAGTGCCGGGCGTGGTGGCGCACGCTTGTAATCCCAGCATTTGGGAGGCTGAGACTGGAGGATCGCGGTTTGAGGACAAGCCTCAGCTACTTAGTGAGGCCCTTTGCAATTCAGCAAGACCCGGTTTCAAAATAAAGAATAAAAAAATAGGGCAGGGGCCGTAGCTCGGAGGTCAAATGCCCCTGGGTTCCATCCCCAGACCCACCAAAAAAAAAAAAAAAAAAGAAGAAAGAGTTGGGTGGGTGCTTGTGGCACATGCCTGTAATCCTAGTACTTGGGATGCTGAGACAAGAAGGTCACAGGTTTGAAGCCAGCCTCAGCAATTTAATGAGACCCTGTTTCAAGATAAAGTATAAAATAGGGCTGGAGCTATAGCTCAGAAGTAGAGTGCCTCTGGATTTAACCTTCAGGGCCAAAAAAAGACAAAAGAAAAAGTTTGAAATTTTGGCCAGGGACGCTTCATTGTTCAACACCAGACTGTTCCCACTCAGTAGCTGATCTGAAGGTCCACATTATGTTTCCTGGGTAAAAATGTTCGGGCGTGGATTTGGAGAGAAATCTGCCCACCAGGGCAGGGCCTTCGCATAAAGTTAATATCGCCAGAGATCTGACTATAATCCATTTCATTCACTGTTGTAGTTTGCTGTGTGGGTGTTTCCACAATGTGGGAAACTCATTTCATTGAAGAGTTGAATATTTTATGAGAGTATAAAGGGTGGCAAACACTCTTTTCTGTGAGGCTGTGAGGAGGAACAAAGCCACGAGTGTGCGGAGGGCCTGCGGCACTTGTTTTCTGTCATTTGAAAGACTCGGTAGGAATATTCTAGACTTGACGGATTTGTATTCTCACCTTGTAGCTCCTTAGGGATTAGACACGTGCTCACCTGTGAAACGATGGGTGCTTTTGGAAGAAGTCTTCCTTTGAAGTTAAGATCGTTTTAAAATAATGTGATATGTGAATAAACCCTAAGGTCTTTGTCTGTGGGGAAAAAATGTGTGTATATCTTCCAAGAGCCACCTAAGTCTGCTGTGTTAGTAACCGAGAAGATTTGAAATAGAGTATAGATGTACACCTTAGAAAATATACATCATATTACATAGCAAAAACAAAGCATACCTGTATACATATAGTATATAAATATGTATAGAATCTACTCAGTAGAGTTTCTGCCATAGAGTAGTGAGATTATTCTTGTCATGTGTATATGCGTGTGTGTGAGTGAGTGTGTGTGTGTGCGTGCGCGCACGCGCACACGTTTCTGGAGATTGAACCCAAAGGTGTTCTACCTCTGAGCTACATTCTCCTCCCCCCCCCCCCAGTACTGGGGATGGAACCCAGGGGCATCCTACCTCCAAGCTACACCCTCATCCCTATTTTTTATTCTTTAGTTTGAAACAAGGTCTCACTGAGTTTCAAAAAGGCTTCACTAAGTAGCCGAGGGCTGGCCGCCAACCTGGACCCTCCTATCTTAGCCTCCCAAATGTTGGGAAATCCCCGCCCTTTTTATGTTTGTTTTTTTTTTTAAATAAGGTCTTGCTAGGTTGCTGAGAAATTTGCAGTGTTGCTGAGGCTGTCCTTGAACCTGTGATTCTCCTGTCTCAGCCTCCCAAGTACTGGGATTACAAGAATGTACTACTATGCCCTGTTTATTACCAGTCTTAATTATAACAAAGACAATTATTTGTCTCAGTGGTGCTAGTTTTCAGTTTCTGTCTCTCAGTTTTCATTAAAATTATGGTGGAACCGTGCGTGGTGGCGCACTCTTGTAATCCCAACAATCAGGAGGCTGAGACTGGAGGATCGCGGTTCACGGATAGCCTCAGATGAGACCTTCTGCAACTCAGTGAGACCTGGTTTCAAAATAAAGAATAAAAAATAGGGCAGGGGCTGTAGCTTGGAGGTCAAATGCCCCTGGGTTCTATCCCCAGACCCCCCCCCAAAAAAAAATCATGGTGGAAAATGAATTAGCCTTTGTAGATAACCCATTCTTTGGCAATATAGTATTTGTTTTGCTTTGTTTCTTTGGGCACCCTTTAGAAAATGTGCCTGTCAGCCACTATGGAGATCAGTATGGAGATTCCTTAGAAAACTGGGAATAGATCCACCATTTGACCCGGCTATACCACTCCTGGGTATCTTTCCAAAGGGGTTGAAATCAGAGAACTATGTTAACATACCCATGTTCATAGCAGCTCAATTTGTAATAGCCAAAATATGGAACCAACCTCGATCTCCATCAACAGATGAGTGGATTGCAAAATTATGGGAAATACACACAATGGAATTCTATTCAGCTATAAAGAAAAATAAAATAATAGCGTTTGCAAGAAGATGGAAGGAACTAGAGAACATTATGTTAAGTGAGATTAGTCAAGCACAGAAAGAGAAGGGACATGTGTTTTCTCTAATATGTTCAAGCTAGGGAGTAGTGGTAATACCACGGGGACTCCAGATGATGGAGGGGAAATCTCAACAAAGCTTGAACGGAAGGATAGGAGAGGAAGAAAGCTGAGGTTGTTCAATGGAGGAGCCACATACGAATATGTGTAATAGAATAAATACAAAATGATTAACCTGGACACTCTCTACTGGGAGCGGGGAAGGGAAATGGAAAGGGAAGGGCATGAAGCACAATGTAAATGTACACCACTCTCAATATGTTCCACTTAAAAAAAAAATTAAATTAAAGAAAATGTGCCTATTAGTTGGGTGTGGTGACACACACTTGTAATCCCAGTACTTGTTTCAGAGGCTGAAACTGGAGGATCACATGTTCACAGCCAGCCTGTTTCAAAATATAAAAAGAATAAAATAGATCTGGGGGTGTAGCTTTGAAATACAGTGCCCCTGGTTTTCATCTTCAATACCACCAAAAAAGAAGAAAGAAAGAGAGGGAGGAAGGAAGGATGAAAGAAGAAAGAAAGAAAGAAAGAAAGAAAGAAAGAAAGAAAGAAGAAAACTTGCCTGTATTTATGTATCCTTCAAGATCTTGCTTCATAAGTCTTTCTTGGCAGTAAATGTCTATTTTATTACATTGTACATATATTATTTTATGTTTTAGACTCAAATTCTAACTTGACAGGTAACTTCTTCATGGCAGGGCCATCATATTCGTTTTTCATTCCTCAGAACTTGGCATCCAGGCTTCATTATGTGAGCGCCATCTCTGGGTGTGCAGTTCTCAGCCCCAAGTTCACATTAGAACTCCTTAGAGATCTTTAAAAATTCGCCAAACTTGGAGCAGTTGAAAGTAGTGCCTGGGCATCAGTATTTTCAAAGTCCCCAGGTAGGTCCAGTGAATAGCCAGGTTTGAAAAGCTTTATCTTAGTGGAACTTCTTTGCCTTTCAGAGTGTAATATATATTTTTCTAAAATATTAAAATAATATATTTAGGCTGGTTCTCCCAGTAACAGATCTCAGCTATTGCAGAACCTTTTGCTGAATATTTTGTTAACTGTATACTTTATTCTATTCCGGTTTCTTTGGTAGCCCTCTATTTTCCTGTGGAGATAGAGCGCCATTTCAGATTACATAGCACAATGTGAGTACTAGATTCCCATTGTCTATGATTAAACTCTAAGCTAGCAGAGAGATTCTTTGCTATATTGTGAGTTATCCAAAATGTGAACATGGCCTAAGACCCTAGAGTGGATTTAGGGTGATGTTGATATGAGAAGCTGCCTGGTCCATAGATGTGATGCTATACGCTGGCTTAGTATATACAGTATAGGTAATG
Organism: Muscardinus avellanarius; assembly: GCF_963383645.1. Lineage (NCBI taxonomy): Eukaryota > Metazoa > Chordata > Mammalia > Rodentia > Gliridae > Muscardinus > Muscardinus avellanarius. The sequence goes on from NC_137802.1 coordinate 34,790,726, forward strand.
TATGATATGGCATATATAATGTATACCACCATTTTTTCAGATTTTTCTTAATTCAGTACTGAAATATTGAAGGGAAAGTATTGAAGGGGAAGTTTTTGTCTTCCAGAAGTTGGCTCCAGCCAAAACAGATGTTAAAGACAGAAAGAACTTAATAGCCCTGTGTTAGTCAGTTTTGCACTGCTGAGATCAAAACTACTGGACAACAGCAACTTAGAGGAGGAAAGATTTGTTTTGGCCCTGGGTCTCAGGATTCAGTCCAGTGTCAGCCAGCTCCATTTCTCTGGACCTGAGATGAGGCCGAGCACCCTGGGAAGGGCACAGTGGAGGGAAACTGCTAGCTCTCACCGCCTGGAAGCAGGCGTGGGCGACAGAGGGAGGGAGCAAGGTCCTGGGGGGAACACCCCCACTGACCCACTTCTGCATTTAGGGCCCACCTCCCAGAAGGCAGGGGGTTAGGGCACTTATGAGGCCGAGCCTCCTGATCCACCATCACCTAGAGTTCACCTCTGGAGCTTGTGCCCTGGGGACCTGCCCTCGCCAAGCAATGCTAGGGGATATTCAGATCCAATCACAATGAGCTCAGAAAGAGGGCACCCAACTAAACCAGTATGTATCATCACATCTATGGGTTAGGCAGCTCAGTAAATACTATTTATTTTATGTGAAGTGAGCTAATCTTCAAATAGACTGTTCTATTAAGATTCAAAAATTAGTTGGGCGTGATGGTGCACCCTTGTAATTCCAGCATTCGGGAGGCTGAGACAGGAGAATCGCAGTTCGTGGCCAGTCTCAGCTACTTAGAGAGGCCCTCTGCAATTTAGTGAGACCTTGTTTCAAAGTAAAGAATAAGAAATAGGGCTGGGGGTATAGTTTGGAGATTGAACACCCCTGGATTCCATCCCAGTACTACCAAAAAAAAAAAATTCAGAAATTAAATGGTTACCTGTATGAATCTGATTTTTTTTTTCAGTACTGGGGATGGAATGCAGGGACATTCTACCTCCAAGCTACACGCCCAGCCCTATTTTTTTTATTCTGTTTTGAAGCAGGGTCTCACTGAGCTGCAAAGGGCCTAAGTAGCTGAGGCTCCTTGGACCCTGATCCTCCTGTCTCAGCTACCAAATGCTGGGATTTTAAGTGTGCACCACCACACCTGACCTTGAATATTTTCTTATAAGTTATCTAAATTTCAGGTCATCAGCCTTGAAAATTATTTTCCTAGTATGTGTAGTTTAAAGTTAGCACTAGTTTAAAAGATGCCCTCTAATTTTATGTGTTTGCTTTTATTTGGTACTAGGGGCCTCTGAGCTAAATCCAACAGCCCTTTTTAATATTTTATTTTGAAACAGGGTCTCTCATTAAGTTACTGTCTCGCTAAGTGGTTGAGGCTGACCTCAAACCTGTGATTCTCCTGTCTTAGTCTCCCTCGTACTGGGATGATGATGATGATGATGATGATGATGATTTTTGTGGTGCTAGGTATTGAACCCAGGGACATTCTATCTCTGAGCTACACTCCCTACCCCTATTTTATTTTTTATTTGGAAATAGAATCTTGCTAAGTTGCCGAGGCTGGCTCCGAACCTGCCATCCTCCTGCTCAGCTTCCCAAGTACTGGGATGACAGGCTTGTGCCCAAGCACTGGGATTATAAACAGTACATCATTACACCGGCTCAATGTCCTCCAGTTTTAGGACAGTGAAAGTCTAGATTCCTGAAAAGAATAGATTGTTTTTCCACCTGCATGTCTTCCAGTCCTTAGAATGGTTTGAAGGCATTTGGTAGGAATACTGTGAACCAAAAATCATTGTGGCTTAGTTTGGCTTGTCCCAGTCATGTAAATTATAGGAAACTTTCTTGAAAAAGTCAGGCAGAAACTAAGAAATGAAATGCTGCCCCTAACCTCATCCACTTACTTGAAGCTATTAAGCAAAGGAATTGTGTCAGTTGTGGTAGCACATACCTGTAATCCTATTACTTGGAGGCTGAGGCAGAGGGATTGCAGGCTCAAGGCCAGCCTCAGAAACACAGTAAGACTCTCGGAAACCTATGGAGACCCTGATTCAAAACAAATAATAAGAAGGTTAGCCACGTATGGTGATGCACACCTGTAATCCGGTACTTAGGAGACTAAGACAGGAGGGTCATGCAGGTTCTAGGCCAGGCTCAGCAACTTAGTGAGACCCTGTTTTAAAATAAAAAATAGGGCTGGGGGTATAGCTCGGAGGTAGAATGTCCCTGGGTTCAAACTCTAGTACAGAAAGGGAGGGAGGGAGGGGCAAATGAATGAAGACCTATGCTCTTAGGACCTAGAATTCCACCTTTTTATCTCCCAAAGTTTTATACAGACCTGATACCATTAGCAAGATTTCTCTGATTCCCTGATTTGCTTGAAAAAATATTTTTGTTGATAATTTAGCATCCCACATCGCTTTGGCTCTACTATTCTATGCCTTTTCTCTTCCTTTTTCAAAGTCATTTCTTAAAAAATCCTAGTGCCGAGTTCAAAATAAACTATGTAAGAAAGTGTCCGGTTCCTCTATAATTGTCTCGGTGCTGACTTTATTGCTTCTCTGGGAGCAAATTCATGCTTTTGACTGAGCCCCGCCGCAGCGAGTGCTGACCATTCCCGGTGGCACTTGTGCGCTTACAGTCGGGTTATGGTATCGCCGGCTCCACCCGTCCAGAGCCAGGTGAGCTGAGAGGTCAGAGGAAGAGCCGCCGAGTGTGGGGACTCACAGAAACGCAGCACGTCATGCTTGCTTCCTGTGGAGCAGCTGCGCGTGCGCAGTCTTACACTCGCGCCCTCTTGCCTCATCTAAGGGCAGAGGTGAACTCATCATCATACTAATCAGTAGCTTCCTGAAGATTGGTAACACCTCAGGCTAAAATACTGAAGAGTTGAGAGATTCTACTTAGATTGTTGGGAATAACTTGAATTCTTCTACTGAAGTAGAAGATGCCCAAGCCGAGCGTGGTGGCGCACACTCGAAATCCCAGCATTTGGGAGCCTGAGACAGGAGGGTCGTGGTTCTCTGATGGCCTCAGCTCCTTAGTGAGGCCCTCTGCAACTCAGTGAGGCCCTGTTTCAAAATAAAGAATAAAAAATAGGGCTGGGGGTGTAGCTCAGAGGTCGAATGCCCCTGGGTTCCAGTATTGCAAAAAAAGAAGGAGGAGAAGGAAGAGGAGGAGGAGGAGGAGGAGGAGGAGGAGGAGGAGGAGGAGGAGGAGGAGGAAGAGGAGGAGGAACCCAAACTGTGATCTGTCTGTCCTCTAAAATCTGTACAGTTGGAAAAAATAACTTACTTACTTTCTTTCTTTCTTTCTTTCTTTCTTTCTTTATTTATTTATTTATTTATTTATTTTGCAGTGCTGGGGATTCAACCCAGGAGTTTATCCATGGTAGGCAAGTACTCTACCACTGAGCTATACTTTAGCCCAAGAGAAAAGGATTCTAAGACCTGATGCTCTTTGTGTCTGTTATATTTAATGGAAATATCTTCCTAAGTGTTTGTGAGCTCATGTGCAAGGCTACAGTGGTAAGGATGCACTCTCACTAAGGGGGATCAGGGCTGGGTGTGCACAGTTGAACACTGTGGACCCAGTGGAACGGTATTTGTTGTTAGGGGAATAAGACATCCAGCCGATAGACCACCATCTTCATCCCTCCCTGCTTGTTAGTTTTGTGACAAAATAGCTAATTATTTATTTGCGGGTCTGAGGATGGAACCCAGGGTCATTTAACCTCCAAGCTACACCCCCTGCCCAATTTTTTTATTATTCTTTATTTTGAAACCTGTCTCACCTAGTTGCAGAGGGCCTCACTAAGTAGCTGAGGCTGTCCGCGAACCGCGATCCTCCTGTCTCAGCCTCCCAAATCGCGACCACGCCCGGCTACAAAATAGCTATTTAATCATTTCCTGCATTGCCATGTAACTTTTGAGGTCTCAGTTTGCCACAAGGCCAGGAACTTAGCTGGAGTTACCAGATCCCAATTTGCTTTGGCATCAGTTCCAATTATTGGGCCAGTTCATGTTCATTTTACCAGCAAAAGTGTGCCAGTTTGAATGACAGGCACCCTGCTTATTACTCACCATTACAGATAGGGAAACAAAGACAAAACTTCTGCTGTTAGTGGAATGATACCAACATCTGTGTCCCTAGGATATCACAGTCAACATGGATAGCCTGTTGTTTTCACATATGCACAGTGTCACTTGAACCAAAAAAGGCTATTAAATCCAGTTACTTGGGAGTCTGAGATAGGAGGATCACAGGTTTGAGGACAGCCTCAGCAACATAGTGAGATCATGTTTTGAAACAAAAAATCAAATGAAACTGGGCGTGGTGGCAAGTTCACAGCCAGCCTCAGCTACTTAGCGAGGCCCTCCCCAACTTAGTGAGACCCTGTTTCAAAATAAAGAATAAAAAATGGGGCTGGGAGACGGATGCGGTGGCACAGTCTTGTAATCCCAGCATTTGGGAGGCTGAGACAGGAGGATCGTGGTTCATGGACAGTCTCAGCTACTTAGACTATTTGAAACACAGTGAGACCCTGTTTCAAAATAAATAATAAAATATAGAGCTGGAGGTGTAGCTCAGAGGTAGAATGCCCCTGGGTTCCATCCCCAGTACCGCAATAAATAAATTAAAAAAAAAAAAGAATGAATAGAGTTGGGGGTGTAGCTTGCAGATAGAATGCCCTTGGGTTCAGTCCCTGGTAACACACACACGCGCGCGCGCACACACACACACACACACACGATAACACTAGCTATTAAGTCATCTTCTTCTCATTTTCTGTTTGCCGACAAGGGAAGGCTCTCCAGAATTAGAATTGTGAGTTCTGTCACTAGATTTTCTACAGGACATCTGAGAGAGGGCCATGGAGTGCAAACATGAGCGGGTTCCACGAGTCCGCTCCTCTCAGGGGAAGCCGGCGAGGCAGGTGGTGTGCGAGCAGGTGGGCTTCTCCACAGGCCATTTCTGGGAAAGAACCCTGTTCAGAAATACCATGCCTCAAGTGGTGCCCAGGCCGCCCTGGAGAGGAACGTCCCAGCAATTCTCTGCCAACTCTAGGGAGTCTGGAGGACAGGCACTGTGTGGGTTCAGGACTTGGGCTTTGTCCCCCAGGGTGGCCCATCGGCTTGGTCTCTGTGCGTCTCACGCCTCACGCTGCGAGCTCGGGGAGTTTATAAAATTTTGATGTAGAAATTAGGTTGTTGCTTATCCGGTAGCTCCTCGCTCGCGGTATTGACAGTACCGCTGGCTCGCTGGAGGCAGATAGCATCTCGCCGATCGCTGTGCTATTTCAGCTTTCTGCTGCTGACAACATCAGAAGTGTTTTAACAGGGTTTTAATGGGCAGCCTCTGCAGCCCCTTGGAGGTTTGCACATAGCATCCGTGAGAAACCTCTTGGCTGCCCTGGGCTGACATGCCCTCTTTTCTCCTCCAGCTGCTGCTTGTGAGGAGGGCCGCCTTCCTGGTGACAAGCGCTTCTTATTTGGGCTGAGCAGTACTAGGACTCAAATTCCAGAGTTGAGATTGTGTAATATAAAAAAGGAAAGGTCTTCTAAGGACGTTTTCTTCCCATCCCTTTGGGGGCAGGAAAAACAAGGCGGGTTCTGGGGAGGGGAGGCCTGGGGCAAGAAGAGGGTCTAACTAGGAATAGTCTGCCATTCCCAGACCTTTCAGAGAAATATTCTGGTCACTAAAATTAAAGTTGCCTCATTGGGTGAAGTTGCAGGAATCTGCTTTCAGATGGTCATGCCCAAAGCGTCTGCACTCCAGCTCGCCCGAATTTTAGGCTATTAGTTAATGGTACACAAAAGACGAAAGCTATCTTTTCAAACGTGATTCCATATTTTTTTTTTTTTTTACTATTTCATGATACTATGGTATTTTCTTTGATCTTATAAAAATCATTTTAAGAGTTAAAGCACAGTAAATTAATATTCCTTTGTCTTCTGAACTTTTTTTTGTGGTACTAGGGGTGGAACCCAGGGGCTTTTCTACCTCCAGGCTATACTCCTAGACCTATATTTTATTTGGAAACAGGGTCTCACTAAGTTGCTGAGAGCCTCACTAAGTATCTGAGGCTGGCTTCGAACCTGTGCGATCCTCCTGTCTCAGCCTCCCAAGAGCGGGGATTACAAGCGTGCGCCACCAACCCCGGCGTCTTCTGAAGTTCTAACCAATAACTTGAAACTTCAAATCTTAAGAAAAAAGGGGATGGATATCTACACCTCCTAAAATTCTGGTGTTTTTCTCTTCTCTTTTGTTGTTGTTGGGCTGGGGATTGAACCCAGGGACGTTCTACCTCCAAGCTACATCCCAGCCCCAAGTTATTTGTTTTTTATTTGGGAACATTGTCTCACCAAGTTGCTGAGGCTGACCTTGAACCTGCGATCCTCCTGTCTTAGCCTCCCAGGTACTGAGATTCCAGATTGGAGCCACCATCCAACAGCCCGGCTCTTACTAAAGAAGAACTAAGAATACTCCCTTAGCATGTCAGAGAGAGAGCTTTGCTCTCTTCAAGCTCTACCTACTTATCTCTTTTTATCATTATCACTCGCCACAGTGTTTTCAGGCTCCCTGAGAAAAATCTCCTATCAAACACTTAAGGCCATTTCACAGCCTCCCCTTTCCCAACCACATCGATAGCACTGGTTTATCATCTGTCCTTCAGAGATTTAAGATTCTTAACTTCTTGTCACCAGCAGAGGCATGACTTTAGCTATTAAGAGATAAATCTGATTAACAAGGTTGGAAGGAGGGGAAAAAGCCAGTTCACTCTGGGACTGTGCTGCTTGGATTCTTGGGCGAGCCAGGGCCTGCTCACTCTTGGCCTTCTCATGCCGGGCGCCCTCCTGAAGCTGCTTTGGCTGGACTGTTGTTCAGACTGTTACCTAACTGTGATCACAAAAAAAGGCGTTATTAGACTGCCCCTGTGTTAGGGTGCTCTGCAAGGCTCCGTATAAAGAGAACTGTAGAGCCAGGCGTGGCAGTGCACGCCCAAGGTCCCAGCTACTCTGGAGGCTGAGAAAGGAGGATGGGTAGTTTGAGGCCAGCCTTGACAACTTTTTCTTTTCTTTTCTTTTTTTTTTTTTTGTGGTACTGGGTATGGAACCCAGGCGCATTCCACCTCTGAGCTATACCCCCTATTTGTTATTCCTCTTTTTTTTTTTTTTTTTGTGGTGGTACTGGGGTTCCTGGAAACCCTTCTACCTCCGGGCTACACTCCCAGACACCTATCTTTTATATTTTTATTTGGAAACAGGGTCCCTTAAGCCAGTGAGGCTGGCTTCCAACCTGCATGATCCTCCTGTCTCCCAAGCCCGGGGATTACAAGCGGGCGCCACCACGCCCAGCCTGTTCTTCCTTTTTCTGAAGCAGGGTCTCACTGCATTGCAAAGGGCCTCACTGAGTAGCTGAGGCTGGCTGCAAACCATGGTCCTCCTATCACAGCCTCCCAAATGCTGGGATTTTAAGTGTGTGCTACCACGCCCGGTCCAGTCTTGGCAACTTAATGAGAACCCTGTCTCAAAATAAAAACCAGAAAGGGATAGGGGTGTAGCTCAGTGGTAGAGCACCCAGGGGTTTCATCTCCAGAAAAGCAGGAAGGGCGGGGGTTACATAATGTCAAGGAAACCCCACAAGAACATGAGCTATGGGAGAAGACAGTGGAAAAGTGTAAACCCTGCCATAGAATTAAACACAGCACTAACTAGCCAGTCGACTGGCCGCCTTCTGCATCAGTTTCTTCATTGTGATGAAAAAATCCCAATGTACCTCCTAAACCTGTTGGGGAGCGGAGAGTGCCCGGCGCGGGGTCTCGTGCCTGGTTATCGGGCTGGTGTTACTGTCACTGAATGCGCTTGCCTGGCCGGGCAGGATGCTGAGCACCCGTAATCCCCGCAACGAGGGAGGCCGAGGCCGGGCATCGCAAGTCGGAGGCCAGTCTGGGCATCTCGGTGAAGCTCTGCGGCCAAGCAGAAAATAAAATAGGAAGGATAGGATGTAGGTCAGTGGTAGAGTGGACCTGGGTTCAATTACCAGTACCACCAAAAAAAAAAAAAAAATAGAAAACTCATGCCTGGCACTGCTTGAGGACATGTGTGCATATATACATATTTTAATATATGAAATATAAACATGTAAATATAACAAATAATGTAAACAGAATGAAATATATAAACATATACATCAATATAATATACCTAGTTATGTATCTTTAGTTATATTTTTGTAAACACCTATTTCTTCCATGTCTTCAGAGTGCTTAGTTTTAGGGAGTTGGTCGCAGTCTGCTGACATAGATACAAGTGTAGGGGACATAGAGTGGCGAAGTAAAAACAGTCAATGAAGACGTGAAGAAATAACCGGGAGCATCCAGGCGTGGCGGCGCACGCTTGTCATCCCTGCACTCGGGAGGCTGAGACCAGAGGACCGCAGTTCGTGGACAGCCTCAGCTACTTAGGCCCTCCGTAACTCAGTGAGAACCTGTTTCAAAATAAAGAAAAAAAAATAGGGCTGGAGGTGTAGCTCGGAGGTAGAATGTACCTGGGTTCCATCCCCAGTACTGCAAATAAATAAATAAATACATGGGAGTTATAAAGAAAATAAGACACAAAGGTTAAAAAAAATAGACAAAATAAGGAGTTCGTATAAACCTTTGGATGGGCAAGCATCCCACGCTTGTCATACCACAAATTTGTGGGAACCCATGCTCTCAAGTATAGTCTAATGTCTGGAAACCCAAGAACCCAAGCTTGATCAGCTGGTATGGTCTTGGGACCTTCCGCCCTTTCTCTTTAAAACAAGACGTTAGAGTGGATGGTCTCCAGGGCACCTTCTGGTCAAAAATTCTGCTTAGGAAGGGTATAACATTTCTCTTTTCCCAGTTACTAGGCGGGATTCTGCCTGAGGTACAGATGTTTGTTTTTATCTCCCCTGGTACCTTCCTGTGAGATTTCAGATTCCTGCCCCACGTCTCTGTAGCCTAGCGGTATGTTAACATGGTTAATTTGTTCTGTTTTATCGCTTAGCATTGCTGGTGATTCCTATCACAGGGTGAATAGGGGAGGGAGAGAGGTGTGTGTGTGTGTGTGTGTGTGTGTGTGTGTGTGTGTAAGAGGGGGGGGCAAGAATTCCATTTCCTTGGGCCTCAGTGAGCTGCCTTGAGTCTGCTTCTATCAGGATTTCCCCCTTTCTGAGAGGTGGGGACAATATGCCATTAGCCACATAGGAGCTGGCCCTCCCAGTTTCTCCAGGGGGTGTAACCCACTACACTGGCTTTTCTCCTTTCCTATTTTGATTGTTCCCAAATTTACTAGATTAAGATACATTTGACAGGAGGAATGTCTTGTTTTCCTAGAAAGTCATGTAATTAAACACTCAAGTGGCACCTGATTTCCTTGCGGAGTAGTGCAGTTGTGTCTGCAGATGTAGGTCGGGCAACTGCTAGCATCGTAGGGTGGTGCGATCATGTCTGAAGGAGCTCGCCAAGTGTTGTGGTGAGCTTGGATTTGAATAGGAGGTGGGGAAGGGTGAACTGTCACCCTTCAGGTCCTTCCACCGCCTCACCTCCACCGCCTCACCTCCGCCTCACCTCCACCGCCTCACCTCCACCGCCTCACCTCCACCGCCTCACCTCCACCTCACCTCTGCCTCACCTCCGCCGCCTCACCTCCACCGCCTCACCTCCGCCGCCTCACCTCCACCGCCTCACCTCCGCAGCCTCACCTCCGCCTCACTTCCACTGCCTCACCTCTGCCTCACCTCCGCTGCCTCACCTCCGCCGCCTCACCTCCGCCGCCTCATCTCCCGCCTCACCTCCGGCTGAGCCAAAGAGTAGCTCTATCAATGTGATAATCTGCCTCTCTTCCTCTACTTACAAATGCATTTGTAAAAGAAAATTTTGAAAAGAAAATTACATATATCTGTGTGTAGTTATCATAGTTGATGTAAAGATGCACAAAGTAGAATTCTTTTAGCAGGAAGATAAAGAATATGTGTGACTACGCCAGGTGTGGTGGCACCGGCCTGTAATCCCAGTACTTGGAAGGCTGAAACAGGAGAATCGCAGGTTTGAGGCCAGCTCCAGAAACTTAACAAGACCCTCTTCCATCCGTCCTTCCTTCCTTCCTTCCTTCCTTTTTTCTTTTCTTTTCTTTTTTTTTTTTTTTTTTTTTGTCATACTGAGGATAGACCCCACAGGCATTCTACCTTCAAGTTATACCCCCAGCCTGATTTTATTTCTTATCTGGAAACAGTGTCTCACTAAGTTGGGGAGAGCCTCACTAGGTAGCTGAGCCTGGCTTCAAACCTGTGATCTTCCTGTCTCAGCCTCCCAAATACTGGGATTACAAGCGTGTGCCATCATGACCCTGTTTCTAAATAAATACATACATATATACCCAACGTGGTGAGGATGTTCAGAGGAAAGGGACACAGTTTTTTTCTTGAAATTCAAGAAAGGATGCTGGGGAGAAGTACCATTTGAGCTGAGCTTTCTCATATGGAGATAGGAATGGGAAGTCACTAGAGGCAGGGAGAACAGTACCCAGAACACAGGGTTTGCAAAAGTACATGTGTACATATGGGATTTGGTTTGCCTGTAGGGAAGGGTGTGACAAGGACAGGTGAAGAAGATGAGATTGGTTTGTTGGTTTGTTTGTGGTACTGGGGATTGGACCCAGATGCATTCACCTTCAAGTTACACCCTACGCTGATTTCATTTCTTATTTGGAAACAGGGTCTCCACAGATTGATAAGAGTCTCCCTAAATTACTGAGGCTGTCCTCGAACTCACGATCCTCCTGTCTCAGCTTCCCAAGTACAGGGATTACAGGCGTGCACCACCACGTCGCACAGAAGATGAGATTTGGAAGCAGGTTCTACTGGAGAGTGTAGTTGCGCGTCTGCAGGATTCCTGTGTGTCCAGAGTCATCTAGCCCGTTGGGATCTGAATCTCCATCTACACTTCCTACCTCTGTGGCCTCAGGCACAGGCCTGATCACCTCTGTGCTTCGGTCTCTTTGTGAAAGCTAACAGGTGAAGTGAATTCTAAAAACAGATTTAACCTGGTAGGTCTGAAATGTTACCCTGTTGAGATTTAATCAATATAAATGTTACTGGTGGAATATCATACTTTTTTCACGCTCAGTTTTCCAACTCTGCTGTATATTTTCTATTTATAGCATATTTCCAATACCCGGGAGTCACGTGTTGCTAGGGGGTAGCACAGAGAGAGCAGGGCTAGGACACCTGGAACCTGGCGTCTGTTCTTTGGTTTTATTGACACAAAGAGAGAAACATTGGAATTAAACCTCACAGTCATTCCATGCTGGCGTCTGTAGCCACTGCTTACAGATGTTTTTGAGATGCCAGAAGTCAATCCAAACAAAATTTGGCCTCAGTGAGTCGTACAAAATTTGTAGGCAAATATATAGAAAGAAATCCATCTCCAGGAACAAATCTCTTTGTTGTGGACATATAAATTTTGCCCTGGCTTTTTTTTTTTTTTTTTAAATAAGACTCATCTCGGGTGAGGCATTCATTTGAACCCCCCCCCATGCCATTCTGGCATGGGGCTGTAACTATCTTCTGTATTTCTATCTTTGTAATAAACTTCTTTAAATCTTCAGCAAGAGAAAAAATAATAATAATAAGACTCATCTCTCCTGTTTTCTTTCCTGAGCCTGCCTGCCCCTGTATTTGGGTCTCACAACCTTGGAAGAACCCAGATGATGTGCTGAATGTAATAGGTACTTTTTTTTTTTTCACTTAGTAAGTGACCTTCTGGATTCCTAGCATCCATCTACTTCCAATTGCTTCGAAGTTTACCTTTTACACTTGCGTTGGTTTTGGCTGGTGGCTACTGTGTCAAAGGTCACGAGCCTGTCCATTTCCTCCCCGAGGATTCACAGTATCAGTGTGTCCGGTTTGTCAGGGTCATTCGAGATTAACTTAGTTAATTATGCTGCCATTGGTAAGCCCATAAAATTGCAAGGCTTCTTTCTTCTTTCAAATGGATAGCAAATAAGGGACACGGAAAGAAGAAGGGAAAGGAATGGAATTCATCAGTTTCCTCGGCATCTTAATTATCTTAGTTTTAAGTTCTTTGGTAAGTGTGTCTTTATGGATGTAGTTTTACCAGCTTAAAGCATCTAATTGAAAACAGATCCTTCAATCTCTTTGGATCAAGACGCAGTAGTAAGCCCAAAGCACCTTATCCCTGCAATCCCCAAACACTTAGGTGTACTTGTATTTGATGCATATGTAATCAGTTTACTCCCCCAGCTTCTTTTTTCTACCTAAAAGCTTAACTTGATCTAGCCTGGTGATGAAGGGGATATTTATTCTATTTTTAAATAGGCACAACCAAGGTAGAAAGGGCGAGGCTTAATTACTAGTGATTGTTCAGGGAATCTGTCTTGTTTACATAGGGCATGATGGAGGTAACCCACATTATCCTCAGCTATAAAAGATAGAAGGGTCCTTGTAGAATTAAGGTTTGCTTTTCTCCCTCTCATATGTTAATTTTTATTCGATAGCATTCATTCTATTTTCAGAAATACTGCCTGATTCCTAAAATGCCTGTGACCTCGATAGTGTACTTCATATATTTTTTTCATTTTCTTATTATGTCCAAAATCTTCTATGGAGAATCCACAGAATATTTGTTCTTCAATGCCTACTTTTCAAATAACTTCAACTTGTAAAAAAAAAAAAAAAATAAGTGGCAATCTTTGAAGAATTTAAATTGTTACCGCTTTTTTTTTTTCATAGTTGGAGAAGAAAATATTCAGATAATTGTGTTTTAACCCTTTGCACAGAGATCTTCCTCAAGCTGATTTCATGCTTGCTTAGTTTTAAAAACAGAATATACTGAATATCTGATTTGAACTAGCATAGGCCCTACTAGCCCAAAAGGCATGCAGTCTTCATTATTGTTAAATTGTACTGAAGAGTTCATGAATTGTACTCAGACCTTAAAGGTTGAGGGGGGTGTTACTTTTAAATGTCATTTTCTTTGCTCAAATACAACTGCAGTACTTATGTATATTTCTTATCATTTATTTATTTATTTGGGGGATTTTTTTGCGATCAAGAGAAAAAGGTTTTCTCGTCCACTTGAAGTGCAGTGCATCTTCACTTCAGATGCGCATAGTTTACATGAGCTACGTGGCTTAATCCTGCAGCATCCCCGTGAGATAGCTGTTATTATATTAATTTACATCGCAGGGAACCGAGGCTTAGAGAGATTAAGTTTGTTCTTAGTACTCTCCGGGCCCTTGCTTATATCTGATAATATCCCTTTCCTTTTTAATTTGTTGCTTCTAATACTCAGGACCAGAAATCCAGGGAACTCGGTAACACATACAATAAAACTCACTCCGGTGGGACCCTCGGGCAAAGGCTGTCAGAGACCGGGAGAGGAGGAGCTCCGCAGGAAAGGTGCTGGAGCTGCCGATCCTGGCGCTGACCCCGCTTCACAGAGGTTACGGTCACTCCATAGTTAAGCTAAGGCTACACTGTTACCCAGGACGGGGTGCTTGGGCTACATCGTCTTCTTCTTCTTTTTTTTTTTTTTGCTAGAAAAAATTTTGTCTAGCTGGGCGTGGTGGCGCACGCTTGTAATCCCCGAGCTTGGGAGGCTGAGACTGGAGGATCGCGCAGGTTCGAAGCCAGCCTCAGCTACTTAGTGAGGCTCTCAGTAACTTAAGAGAGACCCTGTTTCCAAATAAAATATAAAAAAGGTCTGAGAGTATAGCCCGGAGGTAGAAAGCCTCTGGGTTCTACCCCCAGTACCACACACAAAAAAAATTTAAAAAAATTGTCTGAAAAAATTATCCAAATGAGTCCTGGCACTAGGTTACAGACTGCTCTAAGGAGCTAGTGGAATTATGAGTCCTCTTCAGAAAAAAAAAAAGTGAAGATTCCCCTTCATGCACAATGCTGCCTGTGCTTTTGGGAGTTTAAGTACCCCTCTGAATTCCATGTCTGGGCCCAGATTAAGAGAATACATATGAGCCTAGCATGGTGGCTCACACCTGTAATCCCCTTACTTGGGAGGCTAAACCAGGAGGATCTCAGGCTCCAGGCCCACCTCATCAGTTTAGCAAGACCCTGTTTCAAAATAGAAAAAAAGGGTTGAGGGTGTGTCTTGGAGGTAGAATGCCATTGGGTTCAATCCCCAGTAAATAATAATAATAATAATAATAATAATAATAATAATAATACAATAATAATATTGATAATTTCTTTAGCTTCCAGGGATGGATGTTAATCATTAATGGTGTTGTCACCTAAAATGTCCAGAACCAAAATTAAGTCCCAAGAAACCCTAAGAACTGTGGGTGCTTAGCCACAGCAGGCTCTGGCTCAGAGAGGGTCGGTGTTCACCTGAACAAGGTGGAGGGCGCCGTAGACAGTGGGCCAGTGCTGGGCACCGAGACCTGCTGTGTCCTACGGTCACATGGCAGAAAAGAAAAGAAGGCAGGAAGCCAAGCAAGCAGACATCAGGCCCAGGTTCCGTGGAGTCATACCAGTCTGTCAGGTTGGAGCACACTGCCCACAACTCAGACACGTTCTTGATATTCCAAAGAGCGGTTCTTAGAATCAGCCTCTTGTACCGTGCATATTTTGTGTAATAACTCTCTTTTACTCTCTCCTTGGTTGTATATAAAATGGGCACTAAGGTCATATGGAGAAAGGGGTCTTTACAAATATATGAGCCTCCGTAAGGGCAGGAGCGAGCGACTCAGCGGCGTTAACAGGGCTTGTTTGCCGGGCATGGTGGTGCACGCCTGTAATCCCAGTACTCTAGAGATTGAGACAGGAGGATTGCCGGTTACAGACCAGTCTCAGCAATTCAGTGAGACTCTGAGCAACCTAGTGATAACATTTCAAAACAAAAAATAAAAAGGGCTGAGAGTGTAGCTCTGAGATAGAATGCACCTGGATTTGATCCCCTGGACCCAAACACACACAACACAAATAGCGCTTTTTCTATTCTTTGGGAGTGAACCCCCCAACAATGACAGGCAAGTCAAAGGCTGCGCACAGATGTGGGCATAGCACCCTCCCCGTCGGAGGCAGCCCTTTTGGATTCCCACCCCTGCAGGCTTTAGCATCTTCTAGACCCCAGCAGTGAGACCTCCATTCTTCAGCAAGTTTGAATTCTATTTAGACCAGTTACCTGGCTCGGTCACTGGAGCCTTGGGCTGCTTCGCTGCTAGGAAAACCCTTTATTCTCCTTTGAGATAAAACCCACTTTTGTTGAGAAATTCTGAAGGAAACTAGAGGTGCATTGTAATCTTTCACCAGAAAGGCTGCCTTTTACCAGGAAATCATAATTTATTACGTATTTTTGTTTGCTTGTTTTTGTTTTTATAGTACTGGGGCTGGAACCCAGATGCATTCTACCTCTGAGTTACAATCCCAGCCCTATTTTTTTATTTTGAATCATTCTTTATTTTGAAACCGGGTCTCACTAAGTTGCGGAGGGCCTCACTAAGTAACTGAGGCTGTCCGCGAACCTGCGATCCTCCTGCCTCAGCCTCCCAAGTACAGGGAGTACAAGCGTGTGCAACCATGCCTGAATTATCATGTATTTGTCCAGAATTTAAAAGTGCTACAGTAATGGGACCAGTAAGTATGCTATTTTCCCAAATCATTAAATGTTTTTCTGGAGAATATCAACTTACAGTCTGCTTTTAACTCACAGTCTGCTTTTCTCTCTCTAAATACAATAATATTTCAACCCCAGTCTGAACTGGTGAACCTCATTCCTGTGCTGGGAAATCTCCTCCGTGGTACGTAACTCTGGTGGCAGAGAAGACATGCGTTCTAGGCTCCTTTTACCCAACCCCTGCTTTGCTACCAGCTGAGAATTTTCTATAAAGTACAGCTTTACCTTAAAAATTCTGATATTCTATTGTCCTTATTACACACATATATATTTTGTTTTGATATATAAGCCATTTGTATGTCAAGTTACCTAAAATTTTCAAGATAAACAGGCCATGCTAGCCATAATAATACACCCCTCAGAAACACTACAGTAACTCAAAAACATTGGCAGAGGGTTGACTTTTTGGGGGGGTTGTTCTCTTTTATTTCACAGATAAGAAACAGGTTTGGTGAGGGTCAGGTGTTTGTTCTAACCCTGGCAAAGCTGTTTCTAACCCAGGCCATGTCTGTCTGTTTGTCTGTCTGTCAGTAGTACTGAGCCCAGGGGCTTTTTACCTTTGTGCAATACCCGCAGCCCATTTTATTTTATTTTTGTGGTAGTGAGGATTGAGCCCATTTTATAGCTTAGTTTGAAAAAGGGTCTCACCGAGTTGCCGAGAATTTCACTAAATTGCTGTCCTAGAACTACATGCACGCACTACCACACCTGGTTCTCTTTCTTAAGGTGAAAAAGAATCAAAATGATAGGAAGCCCTTTGCAAGTTCTGTTTTAGCCCCAGTCCGTCTCTTCTCTGTTGCTATTCTTTTGCCTCTTGAACCTTTGTGACTCTGTGAATTAGAAATGGCAATTATTGCTGGGCGTGGTGGGCACGCTTGTAATCCCAGCATCTGGGAGGCTGAGACCGGAGGATCGCGGTTCGCAGACAGCCTCAGCTACTTAGTGAGGCCCTCTGCAACTCAGTGAGACTCTGTTTCAAAATAAAAAATAAAAAATAGGGCAGGGGGTATAGCTCAGGTAGAATGCCCCTGGGTTCCATCCTCCCCAAAAAGAGAGAGAAAAAAAAAAGAAATAGCAATTATTATCATGAGTAGACTAGCTAGTTTCTTCCTCATTATTTTAGAGTCGGGTATCTATTTAGCAGATCACTGCCGCTTGCTTCGAGCTAATATGGTAAGATACACAATTCCCTTGCCTGCCCCAATTGGGAATTTCATGGAATGTGCCTCCCTGTGACTGTCTTTCCAGATGGAACCTGCGCCTCCTTGGCAGTGATCTACAGTCAGGCCGCTCTCCCTTGGGCCCAACCCGTGTGACTAGTTTGGGAAGGCGTGTGCTGATCTTTGTGAACACTTAAGACGGCTCTAAAAATACCGCCCCCCCCCCCCCCGCCCTCTCTCCGTATTATGTAGTCTCACTCTTTGAGGGATCACAGCAAGGAGGGTGAAGATGCGAGAGGGCGAAGGTTCTTAATGTCCACACCGCATTTCAGAAGCTTCACACCTTTGAGTCGGGGGAAGAGTTCTGGCCCCAAGCTTTTACAGCCTTCCTAGTAAAACCGAGTTTCCCAGAACACCGTGTGGCTAATGGATTTTGCAGAAGCGATTTTACAACTAAAGATGGTCAGCACCCAGGTTCGTCCTCGGGCTCCATCCAGATCTAAAAGCAATGTGAATGGGACTTCCTGTGCTGGTGAACTATTCCTAAGAAGTGTTTTTATTTAAGTTGCGGTCTTCTGGTTAACACACAGAACATGAAGGGTTTCCTGAAATGTGGAGCCAGGGGACTTGCTGTGGAGATGAGTCCTATGGCGGCCTCAGGATCGCGGGCGTTCTTGTCTTAACCCTTCCCTAACACACTGGGGGCTCGGGCGAGGCACAGCTTTCTGCCGCATGTTTCTGATGTTCCTGTTACTTTCTTCATTCTCTCCGTCCGTCTCTCTCTCTCTCTCTCTCTCTCTCTCTCTCTCTCTCTCTCTCTCTCGGCACTTTAGATTAAACCCAAAAGACATCATATGTTATTTTGAAACCGGGTCTCGCTGGGTTGCTGAGAGCCTTGCTAAGTTGCTGAGTGAGGCTGGCTTCTCGTCCTTCCCCTTTTCTAATAAAATTTTATGCAGGACCCCAATATCTAAAACAGATACGAGTGGAGAGGCTTTGTTAATGGAAGGGACAGGGAGAATCCCTCGCTGGCTTTGGTTCTGGCCTGAGGCACTCGCTCTCCTGGTCTAGCTTTAAGAGTTCTTCCAGCTGTGGAATTCCCTAATTCTAATTAATGTGAGTTAAGTATTATTAGTAGCAGGTTTGAATTATATTTTTCACTCAGTATCCACATCAGGAAGAAAAAAACACAATGGTCTCTTAGTTGCAGCATGATTTAAAGTAGTCGAAGGCAGAATTCATTGATATTAAAGACTAGTACATGTCTAAGCACAAGACACTATTGGAAGTTGTGGCAACTCATAATAGACGCCCTTTTCTCCTGTCCCCAGAAGCATGGAACGAGCGTTCAGAGAGGGAAGCCGGTCGCAGCGCACGCCTGTAATCCCAGTACTTGGGAAGCTGAGACAGGAGAATAGATTGCAGGTTCAAGACCAGCCTCAGCAACACAGCAAGACCCTCAACTTAGTGCAACCCTATTTCAAAATTAAAAATAAAATAGGGCTGGGGGTGTCTAGCTCACAGAGAGACTACCCCTGGGTTCAATCCCCAGCACTTCGAAAAATAAAAAAATAAAAAATAAAAAATGCAAAGAACGAGGTCAGTGGTAAACCTGCATGCATCAGAGCACTCTTCCTGAACATTTCCCATGAGGCATTCTTGCTGAGCATTTCCCATGAGGTGTTCATTTCCCTCCTTTTTCTTTCTTTTTCTTTTATTTTTTGCGGTAGTGGGGATGGAATCCAGGGGCCTTCTACCTCTGAGCTACACCCCAGCCCTGTTCATTTTTATTTTGAAACAGGGTCTCACTGAGTTCAGAGAGCCTCACTGAGCCGGGCGTGGTGGCGCACGCTTGTAATACCAGCATTTGGGAGGCTGAAACTGGAGAATCACAGTTCGCGGACAGCCTCAGCTACTTAGTGAGGCCCTGTTTCAAAATAAAGAATAAAAATAGGGCAGGGGGTGTGGCTCGGAGGTCAAGTGCCCCTGGGTTCCATTCCCAGACCCGCCAAAAAAACAAACAAACAAACAAAAAACAAACAAAGAGCCTCACTAAGTAGCTGAGGCTGGCCATGAATTATGATCCTCCTGTCTCAGCCTCCCGAATGCTGGGATTACAAGCGTGTGCCACCACACCTGGCTTTTTTCTTTCTTTTTCTTAATTTTTTTTTTTTTTATTGGTGCATTGTAGTCATACATCTCAATGGAGTGCAAGATGGTAGAGGCTCGCCGGGCGTGGTGGCGCACGCTTGTAATCCCCTCGCTTGGGAGGCAGAGACAGGAGGATCAGACAGGTTCGAAGCCAGCCGCGCGCTGGCTTAGGAGACCCTGTTTCCAAATAAAAATGTAAAAGTAGGTCTGGGAGTGTAGCCCGGAGGTAGAAGGGCTTCCAGGAACCCCAGTGCCACCAAAAAAAAAAAGATGGTAGAGGCTCACATGCACACATCACCCAGTTAGCCTTAGCCGCTCCCCCATGCCCTCCCTCCCTCCTCTCATGCCTGGCTTAGCGATCGCCTGTGATATGTTTGTGAATGTGTATCAGGTACATTCTCAGCCCCTGGATGACTGACCACTGCTGGGCCATTGGGATTCTGACCCAGCAGGCCTTTCTTTTTCTGGCTCCCCAGGTTCCTCTCTCTGTGGAGCCAGGTCTGAAGTGCTGATTTCCACCGTCTTCCCAGCTAAGACCTTGTCCTACAAGATTAAATTCTGAGCCTTCCAGGAAAAAATTCAGCGCATGTTTTGTACCTGTTGTCAGCTGCAAAAGCAAGAGCTCTCCCTTCCAGGGAGAGGGCTGTCCTCCCCAGGGCTGTGCTCCCTGAGCGTGCAGGGCTGCCGGGGAGAGGGCTGTCCTCCCCAGGGCTGTGCTCCCTGAGCGTGCAGGGCTGCCGGGCCCACTGACACCCGCGCGCCGTAGCGGGAGCCTCGCATTGCTTCCGTAGCTCGATCGTTCCACCAGCCCGTGTACTGTGGCGGCCATCCCTACCTAGCCTGCCCGCCTTTCCCAGCCAGCAGCTTCTCCACAGAGTGTTAGCACCGTGCATCTGGCTCAGGACCCCCTTCGGCCCCCCAAAACAAATAAGAATAGCGAATACCACTTAGCAGTTTTTCCTGCCAGCCTTTATACTAAGCCTGTCTGCTTGTTCGTTCTTCCTCCCCCCTCCTTCTCTTCCTTCCTCCTTCTCTTCCTCCTTTTTTCCTTCTCTTCCTCCCTTCCTCCTTCCCTCGCTTCCTTTTTTCCTCCTTCTCTTCCTTTCTTCCTTTATTTTGCAGTACTGGGGATTGAACCCAGGGTCGGTCATTCTACCTTCAAGCTATACCCCTAACTCTGTTTTATTTTTTATTTCAAAACGGGTTCTCACTAAATTGCTGTGAGTCTCGCTAAATTGCTGAGGCTGAGTTGAAACCGGTGATCCTCCTGGCTCAGCCTCCCAAGTACTGGGCTCACAGGTGTGCGCCACGCCGAGCCGGCCTACGGACCTTAAACTGTTAACTCAGGGCTGTTTGGCCAGGTGGAGGAAGACAGGCAGGAGAGGTGCAGTTTCTAGAATCCTTGGCTCGTTGTAGGCAGTGGCTGGTACACTGGCAATCTGGGCAGATCTCAAATGATTGCCCTTCAATTAAAACGTACGCTTTGGGAAACGTGGGGTCTTTGACAGGCGAACAAGCCACTTGAGTCGCTTACGCGTGGATACAGTTGTTTGGCAGGTGGAGCTTATTCTATTATGCTAAAATTTATTAACAAGGGCTTAACTTTCATTCCAAACAGATTGTGTCAAGGCAACTGCACACTGCAGCAGTGCAGTGAAACGTGAGTCTGGAGCCAGCGGAGCTGCGCCGGCCGGCTAGTCCTGCCCCTCTCGGCAGCCGTGGCCCCGAAGCTTTCTTGACCTTTTCACCTTTAAACTTTGTTTGAACTTGGAAAGAAGCCTTTTGAATTGTTAAAAAAAAAAATAGGAAAAGAAAAAAAAAAAGGAGGAGGAGGAAAGGGAGAAAGAAAGCGAAAAGAAAGTCAAGGTGCGGGAAAGGAGGCCGTGGAAGAGATACGCAGACTCGGGGGAGGGACTGATTATATGTTAGTGTAACAGTAATACCAAGAAAATAATCCTTCTCTGTGTATGAGTCTCTGCTCCTGGGAGCCACAGGGTAATCAGCTCACATGACACCCCCGGGCTAATGCTAGCCTGCGCTGTTTGTGAGCATATTCAAACAAAGGCTGATTATCCAAACAAGAATTTGGACTGCAGCAGTCGGACCAGTTAAATTATAGTTAGTAGAACTTGGCGCCTTGCGAGCTTGGAATGTTCCAATTGCAGCTGGATCTTCATTTGTCAGGCAGCCTCGCTAAACAGTAAAACCAGAGATCTCTATCTCCCCAGGACTCCGTTTAACTCCTTGGGTGCAAAGAGAAGAGCGGCAGAGGCTGGCGCTGGGCCTCCTGGCGACTTCTGCATCCTCCCTGGCCGCAGCTGACGAGCGGGTGCCTCTGCCTGGTGTTCTGCAGGCAGGCCGGAGGCCGAGGGCAGGTTACTCTTTTCTTCTTAGATCTGGGAAGGGAGTGACTGCCACTCGCTCATTCTGTGAACGGTACTTACCGTGCTCTACTCTGGAAAAGGCCCTGTGCTGGGTACTCTATGCGTATGCCAAGAAGTGGTGTAAATTAGTCAGTGGTACAAAGCTTACCAAATATTACTAGTCATTCAGTGTGGTGGTGGAGAAGATGGAGAAAGGCTTTCCGAGGAGGTTTCATGTGAGCTGAAGGCAGAAGGTAAAAGTGGCTCTAAGCTGGACATGGTGGCACACACTTGTAATCCCAGTACTTGGGAGGCTGAGACAGGATGATCCAGGTTCATGGATAGCCTCAGCTACTTACTGAGGCCCTCCGGAACTTAGACCCTGTTTCAAAATAAGTAATAAAAAATAGGCTGGGGGTGTAACTTGGAGGTAGTTCCAGCCCCATTAACAAAAAATAAATTAATTAATTAACTAATTAATTAAAAGTGGTTCTAGCCGGGCGTGGTGGCACAAGCCTGTAATCCCAGCATTTGGGAGGCTGAGACAGGAGGATAGCAGTACGCAGACAGCCTCAGCTACTTAGGCCCTCTGCAACTCAGTGAGACCCTATTTCAAAATAAAGAATAGCCGGGCGTGGTGACGCACGCTTGTAATCCCCGCGCTTGGGAGGCTGAGACGGGAGGATTGCATAGGTTTGGAGCCAGCCTCAGCTACTCAGTGAGGCTTTCAGAAGCTTAGTGAGACCCTGTTTCCAAATAAAATATAAAATAGGTCTGGGAGTATAGCCCAGAGGTAGAAAGAAAGAAAGAAAGAAAGAAAGAAAGAAAGAAAGAAAGAAAGAAAATAGGGCTGGGAGTGTAGTTCGGAGGTAGACCGTTCCTGGGTTCTATCCCCGGTACTTAAAAAAAAAAAGTGGCTCTAAAGGTGGTTTTATGCAGATGAAACAGTATCAACAAAGGAAATGAAGTAGGAAAGTGGGCGATAGAGTGGAGAGAAGTCGTCACAGAAGGCTGAAAAGGCAGACTCAGGCTGCATGTGGAAGGCTAGGCTGCCCGGCATCAGAAAGCATTTGGTAAGTAAGAAGAAGCCTTTAAAAGTGCCCTTTGGGGGCTCTGGATATGGCGCAGCGGTAGAGTGCCGTGCCTGACGTACTAGAGGCCCAGGATTTGATCCCCTGCAAGTCATAGTTGTTGTTAATAATAATAACTTTTTTGTCTCTGCAAGATATTGGGGATTAAACCCGGGTCATCTGTCCCCGATTTATACCCCCAGCCATATTTTTTATTCTTTGTTTTAAAATGGTATCAGTGAGTTGCAGAAGGCCTCACTAAATAGCTGAGGCTGGCTGTGAACCTGCGATCCTCCCGTCTCGGCCTCCTGTAGTACTGAGAGCTCCTGGAGCGTGCGCCACCACGCCTGGCTTGACTTGTATTTTGACGCTGGGTCTTGCTAAGTTGCTGAGGACGACTTTGAACCTGCAGTCTTCCTCTCTGTCTCCAAGGTGCTGAGATTACAGGCATGAACCACCACACCTGGCTGACATATATGGAAAATTCCCACTATGTTGGGACATTGACTCCTCAAAATCATTCTTTAAGAAAACAATCTCGGCCAGGCGTGGTGGCGCACGCTTGTAATCCCAGCGCTTGGGAGGCTGAGACAGGAGGATCTCACAGGTTCGAAGCCAGCCTCAGCTACTTAGTAAGGTTCTTGGCAACTTAGTGAGACCCTGTTTCCAAATAAAATATAAAATAGGTCTGGGAGTATAACCTAGAGGTAGAAGGCCCCTGGATTTCATCCCCAGCACCACACACACACACACACACACACACACACACACACACACACACAAAGTCTCTCATTAGTCAGGCAAGGTGGTGCACACTTTTAATCCCAGCATTCGGGAGGCTGAGACCAGAGGATCGCGGTTTGCAGACAGCCTCAGCTACTTAGTGAGGCACTTTGCAACTTAGTGAGACCCTGTTTAAAAATAAAGAATAAAAAAAAATGGGGTGTAGCTTGGAGGTCGAATGCCCCAGGGTTCCATCCCCAGTCCCACAAAAAACAAAACAAAACAAAAAAGCAGTCTCAGAGTAGCTAAGTAACTTTCCCTAGACCACACAGCCCCAGAAGAGGTAGAGTGAAGATTCAGACCCAGACTGGTATTAGACCACCGTGTTTCTAGACTCCTCTCTCTTCCTTTTAAGTTTGCTGACTTGCTGATCCTAACGCAGAATGGATTGGGTCTATCTGTACGTGGCGCTAACAGATCACCATTATTCCTGACCGGATCGTTGGGGTAAGGGAACAATTACATGGACGGTTTCTCCATTAGAGAAGACGCAGTTGCAGTGATCCAGAGCCTGAGTCGGTTTCAACGCACAGGCCACTGTCAGTTCCAAGGAACCAGGAGGTTTCTTTTGGGCCAATTGTGTCCTAAGAGGCCAGCAGTAATGCCCGCGACAGGACGCAATGGCGGCCCGAGCCCCAGCGGGCCGGCGCAGGCCTCCACGGCTCTGCCCCCTGAGAAGCGCATTCAACACCGTTGGTACGCGGCGCTCAGCCTGCCAGTTTCCGCAGGGTGTCTTCACCGTGCTCTTATCCTCTGCTGACCTTACCACTGTCTTGTTTTCCTTCCTGTCCTCTTTGATATACTCTGTTATTGTAAGCTGGGCTTGTGGCTTCTGGGAGGGGTGATTGGCAGGGTCAGTCAGACATAAGCACTGAAACGTGTGTCCCAGAGGTGGAAGCCAGCTTTCCTCCCCGGGCCCCGAGGCCAGCCTCCCGTGATGGCTAAAATAGCAGAGCTCCAAATGGATATTGCAGATAGCCCAGGCGAGCAAAGAAGACGCCCGAGTGCTGGGAAACCCATGGTTTTACAGTTTATTAGTGGATATTTTTAGCAAGAGAAGCAATACAACATGTCTTCGTGCCAGTCTCTCCTCTGAACAGCAGATGGGTTGGGTTTCCCATTCTTTTGTGCTTATACGTCTGCCTTTTTTTTTTTTTTTTTTTTTTTTTTTGGTAGTGGTGATTGAACCCAGGGTCATTCTGTTCTGAGCTGCACCCCCTGCCCGTTTTATTCTTTGTTTTTGAAACAGGGTCTCGCTAGGTTGCTGAGAGCCTCACTAAACTGCTGGAGCTATCCTCAAACCTGTCGTCCTCCTATCTCAGCCTCCTAAGTACTGTGATTACAGGTGTCATCTGTCCACCTTTGAAACACAGAAGCATGAATGAATAAAATAGCCAATTACCAAGGTATAGATAGTGGGAGTTACTTGGCTCCAACATCTTTAATTAATTTAAATTCTCTGCGTATTGAACCTGGTGAGATAGTGGTAGTTTTGATAGCAGTGCCTTAGAGTTTTCTACGCAAGAGAAAAAACCCAGGTGTCAAATACTGACTGTAGCTCTACTGATTTGGGGTTGCGTTTTCTGTCTTTGCAAGTTGGGAAAACCGGTGAAACTCTAGAGATGAGGTCACTGTAACTGAGGCTTTGGGAGATGTGTATTGACGAGCAGCTCTCCCCGTCTGATGTTAATCATTTGCATTTTATCAGTGGTTCTAAGATTAATATAGAGAGAGGACTTCATTTCCTCGGGGTGCTCATGTTTCGGGGTGTTACTGTTTCAGGGGTACGAGAGGATAACATGCAACCGTTAAGATCTAGATCATGCTAAAAGTATTAAACTAGGCTTTTGGAGATTAGCTTTTTCCTACTTAAAATTAAGAACTCAAAGATTTTAATCAAGATAATCCTAAAATGTCTTAAGGTGCAACTTATTCTGGGGGTGATACCACTTAAAATAGTAAAGACCAAAGGAGAAGTTGTGAGTTAATGTTTACTCTTTTATTACTATTTTAATCAAATGGCTTTAAAACTTGACCTTTTAAATGGGAATATATTTCTTTTTTAGAGAACACTCAGGTATGTGAAGCCTTACCTGTTTTGTTGCAAGTTCACAGCCCTGAACGTCTTGTGCTGGAATTTTAAACATGTGTGCATGGAATTTGTGTGTGTGTGTGTGTGTGTGTGTGTGTGTGCGCGCGCGCGCGTGTGTGCGTGTGTGTGTGTGTGTGTGTGTGTGTGTGTGTGTGTGTGTAGTTCTGGGGATGGATCCCTGGGGCATTCTACCTCCAAGCTCTACCTCCAACCCTATTTTATTATTTTTATTTTGGAACAGGGTCTCACTAGATTGCAGATGCCCTCACTAAGTTGCTGAGGCTGGCAGGGAATTTGTGATCCTCTTGTCTCAGCATCCCAAGTGCTGGGATTACGAGCGTGCGCCACCACGCCCAGCTTGTATGGGACGTTTCGGTTGGGGTTTCTGCATGGGCAGTCACACCGACCTGGTGGCGGGTCTTTTGGTGTAGTCAAGGCGTCTTGTGGGCGTTTGGATTCTGTAACCCGGCCACCTCAAATGAGGGCAAGCACAGCAGGACCTGCCACTCACCGAAGGGAACATCGGCTCTGAAGGCCACTCCCGTAGGCACCTTAGGTGTGCCAATTCTGTCCCTGCAGTGACTCTGCTAGGTAGAATAATGCTATTTTTTCATAGATAAAAAAAAAAAACCTGCGCCTACGAGAAGGTAAGTGGTAGCGACAGGCTTTGACCCCAGCTTCCTCTGACTCTAGTCCACATTCATTTCAATCTACGTTGGCATTAAAAAAACAAAAACAAAACTGGAGTCACTGCTTTTTTAAGACTTATCAGCTAAGTTGGATGTGGTGGCACACACCTGTATTCCATTACTTGGGACTGAGACAGGAAGATCACAGGTTCAAGGCCAGCTTCAGCCACTTAGTGAGGCCTTCCACAACTTAGTGAGCTCCTGTTTCAAAATAAAAAATAAAATAGGGCTGGGGTTTGTAGCTTAAAGGAAGAATGCCCCCGGGTTCAATCCCTAGTAACACACACACACACACACACACACCAGCTCTAGCTGGTATGATGATACACATGCCTGTAGTCCCAGCTCTAGAGGCTGACGCAGGAGGATCACCTGAGCTCAGGCATTGAAGGCTAGCCTGGGTAACATAGCAAGACCCTGTTTCACCAAGCAGAAACTTGGAACCGGGCATGGTGGTGCACACTTGTAATCTCAGCATTTGGGAGACTGAGACAGGAGGATCGCGGTTCTCAGCCTCAGCTACTACTTACTGAGGCCCTTTGCAACTTAGTGAGACTCTGCTTCAAAATAAAGAATAAAAAATAAGCTGGACGTGGTGGCTCATGCTTGTAATCTCAGCATATTCGGGAGGCTGAGACAGGAGGATCGCGGTTCTCAGTCAGCCTCAGATACTACTTAACCAGGCCCTTTGCAACTTAGTGAGACCCTGCTTCAAAATAAAGAATAAAAAATAAGCTGGACGTGGTAGCGCATGCTTATAATCTCAGTATATTCGGGAGGCTGAGACCAGAGGATCACTGCTAAGGTTGGCAGACAGCCTCAGCTACTTAACGAGGTTCTTCGCAATTTAGTGAGACCCTGTTTCAAAAAATAAAAAGACTAAAACATAGGGCTGGGGGTGTAGCTTGGGGGTACAATGCCCCCTGTGATCGCCCCAGTACCATAAATAAATAAATAAATAAATAAATAAATAAATAAATAATAAAATAAAAATTAGGGCTGGAAGTATAGTTCAGAGGTAGAATGCCCTGGGTTCTATCCCCAGAAATGAAAGAAAAAAAAAACAAACAACCAGAAAATTAACAGTTATATTATGTATACTCAAGAAGGCACTGATCCCTATAACTAAAGGGATCCTTTATTTTAAGCATTAGCTCCAACTTTTTTTTTTTTAATGCCAGGGTGGATTGAAATAAATGTGGATTTGAGTCAGAGGAATCTGGGTTCAATTGATTTCAAACACACAAAGTATATAATCTTATATACATTTATTTGTACAATGTAATTATACCTCATAGTGAGATTCAAAGTGTTACCAACAAACCTGCACACATTTTGTGTGAAGGGATATCTTAGTCAGAGCCTTCCCAGGTGGGGAGGAGCACGTTCTCAGAAGGCACCCAGGACTGTTATTCTTAAAATGATTTTTGATGAAGTCAAAGGCAAAAATAGTTTGGGATTTGATTAGATTTCAATATGCCACTTGTACTTGGGAATTTTCCTTTGGTTATTAAAGGATCCTTGCCCTGAGAAATCTCCTGTTCCCTCCCCCTCCATTCTCACTCTATTTATTTATTTTTATTCTGTGGTCCTGGGGACGGAGCCCAGGGGCCTTCTACCTCCGAGTAGATCTCGGGGACCTACTCATTTTTACCATCCGGTGTCCTTCGTTTAACGCCTCGTCACTCCCCCTTCCAACCCCCTAGCGGCCGCCACACTCTGTGCATCTAGAAGGCTGGCTAGTTTACAGCTGTCGTATAAAGAGCATCGTGTGGCGTTTATCCCTCCATAAAGGCTTGCTTCATTCACCTAGCATAGTGTCTACCTGGCTCCTCCATGTTATCAATGGCAGTCTTTCTTTGTTTTAAGGGTTGACTAATGTCCCATCGCGTGTCTTTGCCCCGTGTTCCTTACCCGTTCATCCCTTGGTGGGTGTTTTCTTTGCTTCCATGTCTTGGGCGTTGTGACCAGGCTACAGTGGACATGGGATTGCAGAGAGCTTTTCAAGATCCAAGTTCAATTCCTTTAGCTACGTACCCAGTGGGATTGTGTGTGTGTGTGTGTGTGTGTGTGTGTGTGTGTGTGTGTACACGCAAGTGTGTGCAATATTGCGAATCCAACCTAGGGCCTCATACATACTAGGCATGTACTCTCCTGCTGATCTACACCCCCGGCCCTTTTTCTCTTTCTTTTCTTTTTCTTTTTCTTCTTCTTTTTTTTTTTTTTTTTTTCCCCAGGTCTGGGGCATTCCACCTCCCAGCTACACCCCCTGCCCTATTTTTTATTCTTTGTTTTGAAACAGGGTCTCACTAAGTTGCAGAGGGCCTCACTACGTACCTGAGGCTGACCGCGAACCGTGATCCTCTGGTCTCAGCCTCCCGAATGCTGGGATTACAAGCGTGGACCACCATGCCTGGCTTTTTTTTTTTTTTTTTTTTGGTGGTACAGGGGTTCCTGGAAGCCCTTCCACCTCCAGGCTGCACTCCCAGACCTATTTTATATTTTTATTTGAAAACAGGGTCTCTTAAGCCAGCGCAGCTGGCTTTGAACCTGTGCGATCCTCCTGTCTCCGCCTCCCAAGCGCGGGGATTACAAGCTTGAGCCACCACGCCCGGCTTATTTTTTCTTTTGAGACAGGGCGGTCCTCCAACTTGCGATCCTCCTGCCTGAGTCCCCCAAGTAGCTGGGGTTTGAGGGATGTGCCCAGCTAATATGTAGTGTTTTTAAAACAACAGAGAAGTGGGGTTTTAGTTATCTTGTAGTACTGGGGATGGATTTCAGGTGTGTTCTACTTCCAAGCTACTCCCCCAGATCTATTTTATTCTATTTTGAAACTGTCTCATTAAACTGTGGAGTGCCTCACTAAGTTGCTGAGGCTGGCCACAAACTTGCAGTCTTCCTGTCTCAGCCTCCCAAGTACTGGGATTATAAGCATGCACTACCATGCCCGCCTTTAGAAGTGAGTATTATTATATATATATATATATATATATATATATATATATATATATATGATGGTACCAGAGATGGAACCCAGGGGCATTGTACCTCCAAGCTACACCCCCAGCCCTAGTTTTTAGTCTTTTTTGTTTTGAAACAGGATCTCACTGAGTTGCGATGCGAAGGTCCTCGCCAAGTAGCTGAGGCTGTCAGTGAACCGTGATCCTCCAGTCTCAGCCTCCCGGATACTAGGATTACAAGCGTGCGCCACCATGCCCGGCTCTTATTCTGCATTTTTAAAATGGTATATAGGCCAGGCGTGGTGATGCACACTTGTAATCCCAGAGCTTGGGAGGCTGAGACAGGAGGATCACACAGGTTCGAAGCCGGCCTCAGCTACTTAGTGAGGCTCTCAGCAACTTAGTGAGACCCTGTTTCCAAATAAAATAGGTCTGGGAGTATAGCCTGGAAGTAGGAAGCCCCTGGGTTTCACCCCCAGTATCACACATAAAAAAAAAGAATAAAATAAAATAAATGGGATATAAACTGGATGTGCCTGTAATCCCTGTACTTGGAAGGCTGAGACAGGAGGATCTCAGGTTCAAGGACAGCCTCAACAACTTAGTGAGACCCTGTTTCAAAATAAATTAAATAGGGCTGGGTGTGTACCTCAGAGGTAGAATGCCTCTGGGTTCAATCCCAAGTACAAATACACACACTCACACACACACACACACACACACACACACACACACACACACACTCACACACATACACACATATATAAAGAGAAGGAGCAATTTTTAGATTTAATTATAATTGGATGGCTTTTGATTTTTAAATTCATCTTTCTAAAATATAGTATAATGGACTGTAACTTTAGGAAGTATTTAACCTAGTATTGGACATCCAGGTCACATTTCTTATTTTAAGAAGTAAAAAAGCCGGGCGTGGTGGTGCACGCTTGTAATCCCCGCGCTTGAGAGGCAGAGACAGGAGGATCGCGCAGGTTCGAAGCCAGCCGCACTGGCTTAAGAGACCCTGTTTCCCAATAAAAAAGTATAAAAATAGGTGCCTGGGAGTGTAGCCCGGAGGTAGAAGGGTTTCCAGGAACCCCAGTACCACCAAAAAAAAAAAAAAGTAAAAAAATAGTCGCAAACAATCTGATGTCTGTTTTTCTCTTTGGTAAAGGATTTTCTATGTATAAACCAAAGTGGTGGAAGTCCTCTTCCTAACACTCCGAGCTTGCGGACGGTGGGCTGTAACGTAGCTGCTAGAGATGCTGGGCTCTCTTGGGAGGCATTTCTCAAGGGAGCGCCTGCATTTAGCACTCTGTTCCTGGTGGTGCCTTCCCATCAGGGGATGGCTACAGCCTCCTCCCGCCTCTGCAGAGTCATGTCCATGGGCAGCTCCTTGGGGGCTGCAGAACATTCCTTTTTTTTTTTTTTTTTTTTTTTGGGTACAAGGGTTTGAAACCTAGGGCCATTGTACCTCTGAGCTACACCCCCAGCATCATTTTATTTTTTAGTTTGTAACAGACCCGCTTAAGTGGCAGACGGCCTTACTGGGTTGCTGAGTCTGACCTCCAACCTGGAGTCCTCCTGCCTCAGCCTCCCAAGTCCTAGGATTACAGGTGTGTGCCACCACACCCCTCTTGGGGACATTCTTGGCGGACTCTGAGCAAGGTTAAATCTGGAACGTCTTCTCCTCTGACGTGAGAGAAAACAGTCTCTGCTGTCCCGTGACCCACCAAGGTCACACAGTGACTGTGGGCTGTGGCTACGAATCCTGGCTCCCCATCCCCCAGGTTCAGCCTGCCTCACACACCGACAGGGGTCCTCCTCTGTCCTGGAGGAGTCCACAACTGTCATGATGCCAGAAACGATCGCAGGTGGCATTTTAGAGGTGGTCAAGTCTGAAATAGGTTGCAATCGTTCCCCCTGGGTCTTCTCTGCTTCCAAGACTACTCAGGAGTATTCTTGGAGCCCCCCTTCTGGGGAGCCTGGGTAGAGCAGATCCAGCCACCTTGTAGACATGCTGACCTGCCACGGCCTCCTGGAGCCTGTTCACCTGAATTTTACCAGTTGCCGCTGGTTAGCTCCCCTGGTTGATAGCGAGATTTTCCCACCTGAGCCAGTCATGGTGGCATAGCCTATAATCCCAGTAGTCAAGAGGCTGAGTCAGGAGGATTGCAGGTTTGAGGTCAGCCTCAGCAACATAATGAGTCCCGTAGCAACTTAATGAGACTGTTTTAAAATAAAATAAGACTGGGGGTGTAGCTCAGAGGTAGAACTTCCATGGGTTCAATGCCAGTCTCACAAAAGGAAAAAAGAGAGGAGAGCAAGAGAGATATTGAAAGATTTTTCCAAGCTGGACCCATTTGCGTTTCTATTAGTCCCAGCAACTTGGAAGGCTGAGGCAGGAAGATCCCTTGAGCCCAGGAGTTTGAAGCAGCCAGCCTGGGCAACATAGTAAGGTCCTGTCTGGAGAGGGAGCGAGAGAGAGAGAGAGAGAGAGAGAGAGAGAGAGAGAGAGAGAGAGAGAGAGAGAGAGAGAGAGGGCTTTGATTTTGTGATACTTGTTTTTGCAGTGTTGGGGATTGAACCCAGGGCCTCAAGCATGCTAGGCCAGGGCTCTGCCACTGAGCTCCCCCCACCAGCCCCACACCTTCATTTTTAATATAATATCATTCTGCCTTGACATGATTTAAAACAACTGTGGCTAATTTTGCCCTTAAGAATGTGTGTGTGGAATAACCTAATTGACAAGCAGTCACGAAGTTTTCTTTTAGTCCAATGTTAGCCCATCATTCAGAGACCCATTTTGTTTAATTTGTTTTTTCGTATAGTTTCCGGTGGGAAAAGTGCATTGCTTTTATACTGAAATTAACTTGATTGAAATGTCGTGGACTTTGTCATTTTCCAGTGGTTGAAAAGGTTATTTCCCAAGTGTTTAATTTTTTAAGTAAAGTATATATTAATTTAACTGCTACTTTCTGACAGTCATCATTCCATGAAAAAATATCACAAGTGAATACATTAAGCAGGATTTTATTTACAATCCAATTCCCACGCAGAGGGGAATTATTTAATTTTGAAGATACCTTACAGATTTGAAGATGTTTTTAAAAACCTCAACCAAAGCTGGGCATGGTGGCCCATGCTTATAATCCTAATACTTCGGAGGCTGAGACAGGAGGACCGCAGGTTAGAGGACAGCCTCAGCAAGGAGTGAGACTCACCAACCTAGTGAGGCCTTATTTCAGAATAAAAATAAAATTGGGCTGAGGGTGTAGCTCAGAGGAAGAATCAATCCCTGGGATCAATCCCCAATGCCAAAACAAATAAACAAAAAAACCCCTCAACCATCCAGGTGTGATGGCGCATGCCTATAATCCCAGTACTTGGCAGGCTGAGACAGGAGGATCACAGATTCAAGGTCCGCTTCAACAATTTAGGAGGCCCTCAGCAACATACTTAGACCCTAGCTCAAAATTTAAAAGAAAAAAGGGAGACGAAGGCGTAACTCTGGGGTAGAGAGCCCCTGGGTTCAATCTCCAGTGCCCTTCCACCCCTCAAAATAAAAAACCAGTTATTGATTCGCTGACTATAATTTTCAGTTTCCTTATAACATCCTATAACATATCTTTGAGATGGAAAAAGAAACTAAAAATGAACGCAGTCTACAGGACCCGTTCAACAGAGATGAGGAGCGGGGCGGCCACGGGAGCAGTGCCTGTAATCCCCGCCGCCCAGGAGACTGAGACCGGAAGGGCCCGAGTTGAAGCCGCCTCAGCAGTTTTCAGCAGTGCAAAGGGCCGGGGGCGCAGCTCAGAGGTGTGGTGCTGCTGAGTTCAATGCCCAGTACCTCAAAAGAAGTGGGAGGAGGGCCTCGGGCTAAGCACATCTCGCCATATTGTTTGAAATACTTGTATTCAAAATTTCTTGTCTTTGAGGCAAAAAAATTGTGCCCTGAAAATATGGACTACGTTGGGATTCTGATTCCTGCTCCGCATGTCAAAGATTTTTACTTCTGGGCTAAAGATAGAAAGTAAAATAAAATGTTCTTTGTCCATTCAGTTACCCTTGACTCCATGAAATTCTCCAAAGTAATTACTGGTAACCACAATACCACCTACCAGCAAGAGCCGCCTTGCCCTATGCCAACTGCCTCACTGCTGACCACAGCTGCTCCCGACGACAGCAGATGTTTTTCCTTTTGCCTTGGCCGTAAACTTTTATGGGGTAGTTTTTGCAAATGTCGAGCAGCGTCGTCTACCTGAGGAGCGGCCGGAGATCCCGGCCACTTTGTGCGTGGAGGTCACCCTTCTCCAGGCCCCGCCGCCGGGCCCCTCGGTCTTACTTCCCGGGCCTCGGGACGTGTAAGCTCCGGTGCTCCCGGCTTGGCTTCCCTGCCCACCCATGTAATTTTCTCAAAGAAAATAATGCTGGAGGAGCGACCGCTCTCGCGGCGGCCGCCTGCTGCTCTCCGTGGCTGTCGCGCTGAACTCGGCTCCGGCCAGCTGTGGCTTTATGGATGGGAGCGAGGGTGTTTTGCCGGGGTGTTTTGTTAGGATGCTTTTCTGAATTTTTCCACAGCACTTTGGTTTGGATGTGGACTTGGAAATCTCTTTGAATCGGCTTCTTTTGGAGAGCTTTCTGCCTTTCTGGGCACTTCTAGAATCTTTCCCCCATAGAGCCTCAGAGGGAAGCTTTACTGATCCCATCTCTTTGTAGGTAGGATCCTGTGGGTCCTTCTAAGGACCAGAGCGCTTAAGGGCCTGATTTTGCTTTCAGGTTTGATTTGACATAATTTCCCTCTGGATTCCTTGCCCCTGGGTAAAGGAAGAGATGAAGAGATGATGTGTATGAAATACTGTGTGTGTGTGTGTGTGTGTGTGTGTGTGTGTGTGTGAGAGAGAGAGAGAGAGAGAGAGAGAGAGACAGACAGACACACACACACACATACACACACACACACTCGGATTGAACCCAAGGGCATTCTGCCTCTGAGACACACACCCAGCCCTATGTTATTTTTTCATTTTGAAACAAAATCTCACCAAGTTGCTAAGGGCATTGCTAAATTGCTGAGGCTGGTCTTGAACCCGTGATCCTCTTGTCTCTGCCCCCCAAGTACTGGTATCACAGGTGGATGCCACCATGCCTGGCTAGGCGATACTTAAAGAAGGAAAAAACTCTAAAAGGACCTTTCCTTTGACCTCAGCCTGTTTCCCAGGATCTTTCAGAGAAGAGAACTTCTAAACATACTATCAGTTGAGGGTGTACGTCCCAGCCTGGTATGGGTTCCCACTGGGAACAAGAGCCCTGGGCCTTGGGAGGCAGCGGAAGATAGGAGATTAAGAAGGGGCCGTGGCGAGAATTATCCTGGTTTGTGCTTCCTCCATGGGAGGGAATCCAGTGGCCTCAGCCCTGAAGGACCATCCACAGTGTGTCACTGTGGGAATCGATCCAGCCAGATAACCAACCCCGATAGCCTGATTATAAGACTCCAGCAAACACGATACCAGGACTTCATTGAATATTCTATGCGGTCCATATTAAGAACACAGGGCAAGGCGAGCGACTGCTTAGACCTCTCGGTCAAGAAACTGAAACACCATCAGCCCACGGGAGGGGGGGGGGCAACTTCACGAAGCCCCTCTGCAGCTGGGTGCGGCGGTGCACGCCTGTGATCCCAGTATTTGAGAGGCTGAGAAGGGAAGGTCACAGGTTCCAGGCCAGCCTCAGCAATCTAGTGAGACACTCAAAATAAAAATTAAAAAGAGCTAAGGGATATAGCTCAGAGGTAGAATGCCCCTGGGTTCAATCCTCACTCACACACACACACACACACAGAGTTCGTTTACGACTAGTAGAAGGTCAACCTGCATTCCTGATCCTAACCAGAGGACCTTGCTTAGATTAATATATGTTCTTTTCCCATTTCCTCTGCTCCGCTGCAGAAGTTTGTTGTCAACAAAAGCCCTTGAAAGAGGCATGGGTACTGCTAGACTGGCCTTTGGCTCAGGCCTGCCCCTTGTTTGATGTTCTCAGAGCAGAGCGGTCCTTAAACTAGGATGAAAGAAGTGAATTTTAATCCCTCGGGTCTTATTTGCTAGCACAAAAGGTCAGGAAACACACCCCAAAACTGTATTGCCGAAATCTTAAGCAGAGAGATCTCAGCAGCAGAGCTGGCGCTGGTGCCCAACACAGAATCGTGGGACCGGCTCAGAAGAGTCTGGTTCCGGAGCATCAGCTATCCCAAAAGTTACGGAGTGGAGGGGTTTCCCTGCACTGGCCCAAGGGAAACTTCTTTCTTTCCATATTGTTTCAGAAATCTCAGAAGAGAATTCTTGAGAATTCTCTGCAACAATGTGTAAGATGATGGTAGCAAAAGTTATTTCCAGGGATATCTAGGGAGCTGCTGTCTGCCCAATACTATAATAACTACACCTGATTTTACCAAAGGTTACCGTTACCTATCAAAAGGAAGAAGACAAGCTGGCGTGGTGGCACACGCCTGGAATTCCAGTACTTGGGAGGCTCAGACAGGAGGGTTGCAGTTCACCGACAGCCTCAGCTACTTAGTGAGGCCCTCCACAACTTAGTGAGATCTTGTTTCAAAATAAAGAATAAATAACAAGGCTGGGGTGTGGCTTGGAGGTAGAATGCCCCTGGGTTCACTCCCCAGTACTGAAAAAAAAAAAAAAAGGAAGAAGACTTTATGGATCTAGCTAACAGACTCCTAGAATACAGGTGGCTTATGCCTGTAATCCTAGAACATAGGTTGAGAAGGAAGGAAGGAAGGATCACAACTTCAAGGCCAGCTGGATAACTTAGTAGCTCCCATCTCAAAATAGAAAAAAATGGGCATGGCGGTATACACGCTTAAGGTCCAGTACTTGGGAGGCTGAGACAAAAGTATCACAGATTCGAGGCCAGCTTCAACAACTTAGTGATGTTCTTAGAAACTTAGGGAGACCCTGTTTCAAATTAAAAAAATAAAAATAGGAGCCTGGCATGATGTCACCTATAATCCCTGTACTTGGGAGGCTTGCAACAGGAGGATCACAGGTTTGAGGACAGCCTCGGCAATTGGTGAGACTCTCTACAACATAGCAAGACCCTGTTTTATTTATTTATTTATTTATTTATTTATTTATTTATTGGTGGTACTGGGGTTCCTGGAAGCCCTTCTACCTCCGGGCTATACTCCCAGACCTATTTCATATTTTTTTATTTGGAAACAGGGTCTCTTAAGCCAGCGAGGCTGGCTCTGAACCAGCGGGATCCTCCTGTCTCCGCCTCCCAAGTGCGGGGATTACAAGCGTGTGCCACCACGCCCGGCTGACCCTGTTTTAAAATAAAAATAAAAAATAGGCTAGTCAAAGCTGGGCGTGGTGGCACACGCTTGTAATCCCAGCATTCGGGAGGCTGAGACCGGAGGATCGCGGTTCACGGACAGCCTCGGCTACTTAGTGAGGCCCTCTGCAATTTAGTAAGACCCTGTTTCAAAATAAAGAATAAAAAATGAGGCAGGGGTGAAGCTCGGAGATCGAGTGCCCCTGGGTTCCATCCCCAGACCCGCAAAAAAAAAAAAAAAAAAAAAAGGCTAGGCATGTAGCTCAGAGGTAGAATGCCTCTGGGTTTAATTTCCAGCACCAGTAATAATGATGATGATGATGATGATGATGATGATGATAATAATAATAATAATAATAATAATAATAATAAAATAATAATAATACCAAAATATGGCTGGAGGTGCCCCTGGGTTCAGTAACACACACACACACACATACACACACACACACACACACACTCTCATAGAATATGAAAATCTGATGACCCAATCACTTCTGAAGCTTTTAAAGCTTTCTTTTGAGATGATTTCCTAGGGTATTAAAATGTCACCTGCCTGAAAGATTGAGAATCCACAATTGCATGAGGCAGGCTTTTAAAAGATCAGAACCCAAGGAAGTGAGCCCCAGCAGCCATCGCGGCACAGGGAAGGTCTGGAAGCAGCCTGGCCTTTCTGCAGGGGCGGGCGCTCTGAGACACCAGGACCTTGGGCTTGTTAGGGGAAGTTGGGGAAATTTCCTACCCTGAGCCCAGTAGAGTGTTTGCCTTAATGATCATATGCGGTTTGACCACAGTGTTTCTAGTTTATTAATTCTGCTCAGCACGTACATGAAGTAAAGTGGTACTGAACGGATAGGGGAAAATTCTTGTTTAAAATATAAATTTTCAAGCTGGGTGTGGCAGCACATACTTGTAACCCCAGCGCTTCGGAGGCTGAGACAAGAGGCTCACAGGTTCGAGGTGAGCCTCAGCAATTTAGCAAGACTCTGTTTCCAAATAAAAGTTTAAAAGGGCTGGGGGTGTAGTTCAAAGGTAGAATGCCCCTGAGTTCAATCCCCAGTACGAAAATAAATAAATAAATAACCAATTCTTGTCATTTTCAACGTCAGAAGGAGATTCATACACGAGTTTTTCTTCGCATGACCTGAACTCGGGGGCCTTGTGATCACAGCCTGCTGAGCCACTGGGAGAATTCTCAACACCTGGGAAGAGAACCGAGGCCGGCTTGTTTTTCAGGAGGCGAAGTTTTAGGGGCTGAGGTTGTAACCGAGCACCCTCTGTGCTCTCTCCTGCTGCAGTATCCAGTGAGTCATGAAGGCATCAGGGAAGCTCCGGAGACATCCACAGAAACATTGAGCTAATGTTTCAGATAAGCAAGATGATTATCTGGAAAAAGAAACTGAAATTAAAGGGACAGTCTCCCGTTTTTAGGCAACTCCAGCACGTCCCTGGCCAGGATCCACTGACGTGCCTGTTCCAGGTACAATGAGGAGCCGGTCGAGAGACCTAGGAGTCGGGCGTGTGTGTGCGTGCATGGATGTGTGTGTGAAAGAGACTGGGAGTTGAACCCAGAGGTGTCCACCTCTAAGCTATACTCACAGCCCTGTTTTATTTTTTTTTAATTTGGAACCAAGTCTTGCTAGATTGCTGAGAGCCTCACTAAACTGCTGAGGCTGTCCGCGAACCTGCCATCTTCCTGTCTCAGTCTCCAAGTGCTGGGGTTACGGGTGTCTGCCACCCCTCCCGGCTAGAAACCTGGCTTCTTAGCTGACCTCTGGGTACTTACAGATTATGGGGCTTTGGGCATGTTCCTGCCCATCTCGGCTTCAGCTCCTTCACCTGAAAGCGAGTGATAAATCAGATCTCTCTGTGGGGCCCACTTGATCCAAGGAGTCTGTGAAAGCTGGTTTTGAACCTTACCATATATTGGATAAATGTGTTATGATTTAATAAGTGTGTGGCTGCCTTCATGGTGTTTCCAGCCAGCGGGAATACCCTAAGTCCACGGAGCGCTCAGGAGAGCACTGGCCAATTCCACCGCTTCCTCCTGGGCAGGAATTCAGAGGACCCAGCACCCTGTCCCCGCCCTGCCCAGAAACCTTCATCCCAGGAGAGCCACCTCATGTCCTGTGTGCCCGTCTGAGTTTGGGGGGGGGGGTTGTTACTGGGGATTGAACCCAGGGGCATTCTACCTCAAGCCACACCCCCAGCCCCATCTTCTTTTTTATTTGAATCAGGCTTTCGCTAAGTTACTGAGGCCGGCCTCCTATCTTAGCCTCCCAAGCATGGGATTAGAGGTGTGTACTACCACACCTGGCTCGGAGCCTGAGATATCTGGAACGAGAGCTCAGTGCTGTTGGCCCAGCTACACAGTGAGACAGTAGAAGACTTATCAAGTGACCTGGCCTGCCAGGGACTTGTAAGCTTGGGGACAAGCTGGTGGAGATTCTCTTAACTCTGGGCCTGATTCTAATGAATTTGGGATTCTTTGCGGGAAGAAAAAAAAAAAAAAAAAAAAACTGGTTCCTTGTGCATCCAAGATTCTGCCCTTGGAGCCCCGGGCTCGATGACGGATATGTTAGTCTCCTGGGACAGGGCCGTACAGTCGAGAAAAGTAGCAAGAGCATCAGATCTCCGTAGGTCATCTGGCCCCATAAAAAAGCAATAGCAACTGGGGAAAGGCTAGACTGCTGGGTTCCCAGCTACACCGGATTATTAGACAAAGCCACCCACTCCATCGTTGTTTATAGAGCTCATTTTCAGCCGCATGTGTTTTATAGTGAGGTGGAGGTCGTAAAGAAGCTATTTATAATGAACATCCCCAATACGCGAGCCTCCTATCAAGCTTGATCTAAAGGAACTTTACATGGGTGGCAGTTTAGGAGAGAAAGGGAGAAAAGGATAAGGGGGGGAAAACACTAATAAAAATAGCTGGGATCACTCAGCAGTTATCAAGAAACAGATACTACAGTTTTATAACACAAAGTACTAAAAGTATATGCACTCTTAAAAGGCAATTAAAACGTATGCTCCAAAACTATAAAACATTTTCTTTTCATCTGCAACATAGAGGGCAGATTACAACACATTAATAACGTTTTGTTTAGAGTTCAGTTTCTGATGGTTTCCAAATGTAGTCTGTGTAGATTAACCAGAAGGAGTCCAGTTCCCTTTTTTAAGAGAGCTTGTAAAGGAAAGCAATGTGGTAAGATTGTTATGAAAAGAGAGTGTATTTAGGAAATAGCACTTAGCGGGGTCTCTCTGAATGGCTGCCAGGTCAGGAAGCTGAAGTGCAAGCTTGGCCCTTGTTCAGCCCCCCCAGTTCCAGCTCCTTGACCACACAGTACGTCAGGAACATGTCACACGCCAGCCAGGAAGACTCAGTCCCGCCCCAGGACCAGCTTGGCACGGCCGCTTTCACATAACCCAGGGCTCCGGAGGGGCCGGAGGCAGGCATTCCAGGGCCACGGGAACAGGCAGCTTTTTAAAATAGAAATGAAGAACTTTAAAAAAAAAAAAAAAAAAAAAAGCCTGGGAATGAAACAGTTGCTGGATCCTTCTGGAACATGGCTCCTCGTGTGAAGTGTCAGAGGTGAAAGGGCGTTGGAGGTTATCTCGTCCTCTGCCCTTGTCCTACAGATGAGGAAATTGGGCTGCCCCTGCTCCTGGAGCGCCCCCGCAGTGCGGCTCGCTCAGCTCTCAGTCTCCCAGACTCGCTGCCTCACGGGGTGATGCCTGGCGTCTCAGAGCCCCCCGGGCCGGCCTCTCGGCGGTCGCGCTGTCTGGGGTCGTCTCCCCCTTGGATTCTGGCCCTAGGAGACTCCCCAGAAATCTGCTGCTGCGCCTTTTGTGCCTACGACTTCCCTAACTGCTGAGCCTTCTTCTTCAATCTCTTCATCTGAAAAAGAGCAGAGATGCCAGTATCCGTCCTAAGGGCTGATTGAATAAATAGATGTAAATATATTACTGGAAATAAGTATATTATAGTGCCTGGCATGTAAGGATGACTGGACAGTGTTGTCTGTTATCATCATCAATAGTACAAGTATTAGCATTTACTATCGTTGTGTTATTAATATTATTACTACTCCTGGGAGTCAGCCTTAGGGTGTGTGGTGTGAGGAAGGGACAGAATAGAGAGAAGGAGGAGTCCCCAGAACCGGGGCCTGAGCTCCTGAAGTCCTATTACCCGATTTCCGGAGGAACAGAGGTTCCAAGTTGGGTTTTTCTTTTGTTGTTGTTGTTTTGTTTGTGGTGCTGGAGATTGAACTCAGGATCATTCTACTTCTTACCTACATCTTCAGCCTTTTGTATTTTAATTTATTTTATTATTTATGTATTTATTTATGATAGTACTGGGGGTAGAACCTAGAGGCTTTTCTACCTCTGTGCTATACTCCCAGACCTATTTTATATTTCATTTGAAAACAGGGTCTCACTAAGTTGCTGAGAGCCTCACTAAGTAGCTGAGGCTGGCTTCGAACCCGTGCGATCCTCCTGTCTCAGTCTCCCAAGCGCGGGGATTACAAGTGTGTGCCACCACGCCCGGCTTGATTTTTTATTTTGAAATAGGGTCTCTTGAAATTGCTGAGGGTTTTGCTAAGTTGCTGAGGCTAGCCTTGAACCTGCAGTCCTCCTATGTCAGCCTCCCAAGTACCGGGGTTCCAGGCCCAGACACCACTCCTGGCTCCGAGGTGGTTTTCTTGTTGCCTCCATTGTTTACTTTCACATAGTTTTGCTTCTCTACCTTTGCTTTATCCTTTGAGCTGAAAGAGACTGAGTTGATTGAGTCTATATTATGGTTCATCTCCTCAGTTTCCACAGGAGAAAACCAGAAGCTCTGACAGATAAAGTGGCCTGCCTAACTTCGGGACACACTAGCTAGCGTCTACCTAATTTGCATATAAAAGGACCACTGGAGGCCCAGAGAGGAGGATAATGCCCACAAGACCTACTTTAGCCTTTCTTCTCCAGCAGGCCCACTGGGACCCTCTTTAAAACCCCAGCTGTGACCTCCAGTCCTTAGTCAGCACGGAGACAGTCCTAGGAAAACATTCAAGAGAGCCAGCCTCCTGCCTCACACATTATTAGAGAGCAATCCCCTATAAAAGTTAAGTGGGTGCTTTTTATTTAAAACCTTGAAGAGATTCAGCCCTGCTGGGCTGCCGCCACCGCACCGGCCTCACCGAATGTCCCCGCCCTGAAGAAGCCAGGGCCTGGCTGCCCTAGCGGCCATGCCGGGCGTGTCTTCCTTGGCAGGAGACTTGCTGCTGTCCTCTCAGCTCTCAGCTCTCAGCTCTCCTTGCCCAGTTTTCCTAAAAAGTATGGAGGTTTGGGGGTACTGGGGATGGAACCCAGGGGCATTCTACCTCCAAGCTACACTCCAACCCTATTTTTTATTCTTTATTTTGAAGCAGGATCTCATTAAGTTGCAGAGGGCCTCACTAAGTAGCTGAGGCTGGCTGTGACCCTGCGATCCTCCTGTCTCCGCCTCCCACCTCCTGGGATTACAGATGTGCGCCACAATGCCTGCCTCGCTCCTAAAATGTTGATCAAGTTTCAGATCAGAAAATGCATACTGCTTTTAAAAGCCAATACACATAGTATTTAATTGCTGGAAGTTCTTTTGTACTGATGACAATATAACAATAACAAGACCATTATTTACCTAGAAAATCAACCGCAAATTCAACCAAACCGAGGTGAAAGCACTGTAGCTCTTTTCTTTAAGCTACTCAGCTCTCTCCGGCCTGGCGGCATGGCCTGCCCCGTCCTGTCATCTTGCTGCCTTTTCGGTGTCTTCCTCTGTGGGCTTTTGGTTTCATTCATCCCAATTCTCAAAGAGCTGTTAATTGTCACAGAAAGAACACAATGACTTGTTGGCGTTTCGTGTATGGCTCTTTTCCATGCTCCCAGAGGTTGGAACAGGTCCTCTGACCTCATCTCCACCCCAGAGTCAGACAAGAATATCAGGGTTTTCCCTTCTTTAGTGCTTATAAGAAGTACCATTTCCCACCGGGGATGGTGGCGCACGCTTGTAATCCCAGCATTCCGGAGGCTGAGACAAGAGGATGGCAGTTTGAGGACAGCCTCAGCTACTTAGTGAGGCCCTCCACAACTTTGTGAGATCTTGTTTCAAAATAAAGAATAACAATAGGGCTGGGGGCATGGCTTGGAGGTAGAATGCCCCTGGGTTCCAGCCCCAGTACCACAAAAAGAAAGAAAGAAAGGATGGATAGAAGAAAGGAAGGAAGGAAGGAAGGAAGGCAGGCAGGCAGGCAGGCAGGCCAGCCATTTCCCGCTGATCTCACTGCTGACCGGCTGGAGCGCAGAAGCAGCGCTCAGGTGCCGGCTCCCTGAACTTGCTAACAAGCTGAGATCAAACTTGGTGGTCCTGGCTTCTTTCTCCTGTAACCATGAGGTCTGTGTTTGTTGTTGTTGTTGTTGTTTCTTTGTTTTTGGTGGTCCTGGGGTTCCTGGAAGCCCTTCTACCTCCAGGCTACACTCCCAGACCTATTTTTACATTTTTATTTGGAAACAGGGTCTCCTAAGCCAGCGCACACGACTGGCTTCCACCCTGCGCGATCCTCCTGTCTCTGCCTCCCAAACGCGGGGATTACAAGCATGCGCCACCACGCCCGGCTGAGGTCTGTGTTTTAAACCTTCCACTTTTCTACTTCTTCATTGGCGTTCTCACCTCCCAGGGAATGAGTGACTGTCATCGGTACCATAAGCCTCCCCATCCTGCCTCTGCAACCACGGGGCATATCCCCGCACCCCATGGAGTCAGGGTGAACCCTGAAATCAGAGTAGACTTGGCTTTGACCTCTATCTGGGTAGTTGGCTTAAGGTTTTCTATTAAAATTCTCATTCTTTGGCAGTCTTTTTTTATGGGGTGGAGTGATACTGGGGGTTGAATCAAGGGTTCTAACCCCTAGCCCCAGGGTCTGGCTAGATTGCTGGGACTGGCTTTGAACCTCCCAAGTACTGAGATCCACCACACCCAGCTCCAGACTAGAGGATTTCTGACATAGCTGTTCATGTTAAGGGCCTCACCACAGCTTTCTTTTTCCTGAGCTCTTTGTGGTGGTGTCCTGGCAATTCACTGAGATGTTCAGTGAGTGATACCTTATTATTTTATTAAGTGGATGGGGTTGGATTCTAAGGAGGTTTGGGGCCTCCTTGGTTTTCTTGCCAAACGACAGGATGCAAGTTTGCTCCTATACTTTAGAGAGATTTCACGGTCCCTTTTTCCCCTGAAAATTGAGTCTGATCCAACTTAGAAGTTATTTTCTGAAACTCAGTCCTGATTGGATCCTGTTCATCTTCTGACTTTTCTCTTTCACCGTTAGTATTTGTCAGCCTCTACCGGTATTCAGAGGATAAATGTGCAGAGCCGTCCTTTTAATTAATTAATTAATTTCTTTTTTTTTTCTTTATTTTTTGTTCTGAAACAAGATCTCCCTAAGTTGCTGAGGCCCTCACTGAGTTGCTGAGGCTGGTCTTGAACCTGTGGTCTCCTGTCTTAGCCTCCCAGGTACTGGGATTACAGGTGCGCGTGGCTTGGTGAGGCTTCCTTTTTAGCCTGAGAGTTTAGCGTTTACCTTTAGATTGACCTTGACCTGCACTGGACCACAAACACCATTGAGCTTTGCAACTTTGGGCCAAAAGTAGTTTCTTTTTTGTTTGGTTGGGTCTGTTTAGCTGCTTCTGTCCACTTTGTGCTCCGGGTCAAAGGCTGATCCCTCTTCTAGTCCTTGAAACCACAGAGTCATGAGGCCAGAGACGGGTGGGGGAAACAGAGGTGGCAGAGAGACAGACAGACAGACAGACAGACCAGAAAAGAACCTGAGGCTTCATGTAGAGTTCCCAGGCTGGACCCCCAGCCCTGCAGGTGTCTGAGCTGCCCACATGTAAGGGTGAACCTGAAATTCCTGGGAGTGAACTTGGGTTCTCTTTGAAATATTTTCTCTACCCAAAACAAGATTTTTGGATTTTTGAGAAATATTTGACATTATGCTTTTAACAAAGCATTTCTATCCATATGATTTCATTTCAATTAGTTAATTAATTTGGTGGTTCTGGGGATTGAACCCAGGGGCATTGTACCTCTGAACTACACTCCCGGTCCTATCTTATTTTTTTTATTTCATTTTGAAACAGATCTTAAGTTACCATGCACTGGCCTTGGACCTATGAGCCTCCTTCCTCAGCCTCCCAGGCACCAGGATTACAGGTGTGGGCCACCATGTCCTGCTCATTATTGTCCTTGTGTGTGTGGTACTGGGGTTTGAACTCAAGGGCATTCTGCCTCCAAACTACACCTCAGTTCTCTCATTTTTTATTTGGAAACAAGGTCTTCCTATGTTACTTAAAGCCTAAGTTATTGAGGCTGGCTTGGAAA
Source organism: Muscardinus avellanarius (assembly GCF_963383645.1). NCBI lineage: Eukaryota > Metazoa > Chordata > Mammalia > Rodentia > Gliridae > Muscardinus > Muscardinus avellanarius. The sequence goes on from NC_137802.1 coordinate 34,835,439, forward strand.
TGGCGATCCTCTTGCCTCAGCCTCCTAAATACGGGGATTACAAGCGTGTGCCCCACACCCAGCTTCATTTTGTTTGTTTGTTTGTTTGTTTGTTTGTTTGTTTATTTGCAGTACTAGAGATGGAACCCAGGGGCACTCTACCTTCGAGCTACACCCTCAGCCCTATTTTTTATTCTTTATTTTGAAGCAGGGTCTCACTGAGTTGCAAAGGGCCTCACTAAGTAGCTGAGGCTGTCCGCGAACCATGATCCTCCGGTCTCAGCCTCCCAAATGCTAGGGTCACAAGCGTGCACCACCACACCTGGCCTCTGTTGTTTTCTTTTAGATCTAAACCTGTACCGTGGACATCGGCATCTCCATTTTACTGAGTTTCAAAAAAAAAAAAAAATCACATTGCTTATACACACTCTGGCATTTTACCCAACGGTTGAGGAATCATTCTTCAAGAATGCTTTTTTTCTTTTTTTACCAACTCTCCTTTTACTTAAATATTTCAGTGCCTACAGGAGAGTCTTCATCTCAAAAGAGCAGACTTTTGATCATGTCAAAATATTTTTCTCCTTGTCCAGGCATAGTGACATATATCTATAATCCTAGTTACTTGGGGCTGAAGCAGGAGGATTACAAATTCAAGGCCAGCCTCAGCAACTCTGAATCAAAATTAAAAATAAATAGGGCTGTAGATATGGCTTTGTGGTAGAGCACCCCTGGGTTCAATCCCCTGTACAAAAAAAAAAAAAATTCTACTCAAAAACTAATAATGTGTTGCCACCTTCATATAACAGATCCAAGTCCATTAATGTCTTATTTAAGGTGTGTGTGGGAGGAACTTGGGATCTGGGATCAAATAACTCAGAATTTCACTCTACTCTGCAGTCAACGTGTCCACACTTAGTTTCTTCATCTACACCGGTGCACGGCGGTGCGCCTGCAATCCCAGGACTTGGGAGGCTGAGACAGGAGGCTCCCGGGCTCCAGACCCGCCTCGGCACCTTAGTGAGGCCCTCTTTCAAAATTAAAAATAAAAAGGCTGGGAGTGTAGCTCAGAGGTCGAGCACTCCTGTGTTCAATCTCAATATCTCCCCCCACACACACATATACACACAAAGAAGGAGAAACACACACACACATGCACGCACACGTGCACGCACACACGCACGCACACAGAGGGAGGGAGAGAGGACACAGGCCGAGGGCCTGGCGTTAACGGGAGCTTGAAATTCTCCTCCTCATTTTCGCTTTGGCTCCAGTTGACCTTTTCCACCTCGCTTCCCACTTCGTCCTTACATGGACCCTTTCAGGTGCCAGTGGAACTGTTCGTCACCCCTGAGCACGCCCTTTGCCTGCCCACTGCCCACTCTGTATTTCTGCGCTCCGAGTCTTTCCTCTGACGCGCCCTCCTTCCGGGCCTTCCAGCCACACCCCCTTGCTCGTCACACAGGCCGGCCTTCGGCCTTCGTCAGTGGACCGCTGCTCGCTCCTTGGGCCGTAGGGTCTTCAATGGGGGAATTGTGGATGGAGAGTTTTAATAGATTCATCTCAGGCACCAGGGCCGGACACGCCCTCTGTATCTGACTTGGGGCGCCAGGTGTCACTGTGGGGGAACCTCGGAACACTAGCTGAAGACTGACAGCCGACTGTTCTGTCCTATCCAGCATATGGATTTGTAGATGTAATTCTCCCAAGATAAGATTTTACCGTCCCTCTTAATTTTATTAATCCATTCTAAACTGACAGATGTTGCAGTGAGCTTGAGCTCTTGGGGATTCTTGTCTGGTTTCTGATTAAAAGATGAGTTTCCTTCTTAAACCCGAGGGTCTAAGTATACACAGCCCTCTTCCCCTAAACGGCTTGCTTGCGGGCCTGAAGTAAACTCGTTATTCTCTGTTGAATGGTAAAGGAGCTTTTCAGTATCTGAGCCCCTTCTGAAATGTTTTCTGCTGGTACTCAGAAGAATGATGCAGAGAAGTTTAGCCCCTGATCCATTATAGACAGGTGGGTAGTAATAGGCAGCATGATATTTATTTTTGCATACTTTGAAAGAGCCAAGTGTAATGATGTTTGCCCATAATCCCAGTACTTGGGAGACAGGAGGATTGCAATTTTGAGGACAGCCTCAGCAAGTAGTGAGACTCACATCAGTCTAGAGAGATCCTGTTTTAAAATACAAGTAAAATAGGGCTTGGGGGATAGCTTGGAGGTAGAATGCCTCTGGGTTTAATCTTCATTACCCCCCCCCCAAAAAAAAGAAGGAGCCTGGGAGCATTAACAGAGTTAAGAGAACTAATCCATGTTGATCCCTCTTCTAGAGGGCATGCAGAATTTGAGCACACTGAAATTCAGCCTGATAATGACCCAGAGCTACGGCCAATGTTTCAGAATGGTTTGTTCTTTCTTAATAGAATCCAGGTCTGGCTTTCATAGCGCTGGCATCGTCTGTTCGTCCATAGGGGTTGAGGAGTCATCTGATGACGTGTCTAACGCAGGACAAGCTGAGGTTGTCTAAGGCGTGGTCTTTTATTTGGTTACAGGCAACAGTGTGAACTGCTACTCCAGAAAAGAAGCAGGTAGGCATAAGACCTTGAGGGAAGCCAAGCCAGGCATGGCAGCACACGCCTGTGATCCCAGGAAGCTGAGACAGGAGGATTGCAGGTTCAAGGCCAGACTCAGCAACGTAGTGGGGGAGACACTGTTTCCAAAAATCATGGAGGCTGGGGATGTAGCTCTGAGGTAAAATGCCCCTGGATGCCCTCCTCAGTACTAAACAAAGAATTTTAATGACGTTTTTTTTTGTGTTTTTTTTTTTTTTTTTTTTTTGGTGGTACTGGGGGTGGAACCCAGAGGCCTTCTACCTCTAGGCAATACTCCCAGACCTATTTTATATTTTTATTTGGAAACGGTCTCACTAAGTTGCTGAGAGCCTCACTAAGTAGCTGAGGCTGGCTTCGAACCTGTGTGATCCTCCTGTCTCAGCCTCCCAAGCGCGGGGATTACAAGCGTGCGCCACCATGCCTGGCTTTTAATGAAGCTTTTAAATTTTCTAGCCATGGGAGCTGATTCTCTTCTTTGATTTTTTTCCCCCTCTTCCATCAACCTACTTCCAAGATAGGGCTCCTGTTCTGGTTCCGGGCACTGGCCTAAGAGTGGGCAGTTGTCCATGACTGGCCTAGGACTGGCCTAGGACAATCATATTGGAAATCTCCCTGGACACCAGACACTTACTATCATTTCTGCTTCCCTGTTGGGTGATCCTCTGAGCACTCTCAGGGCACCCGAGGTCATCTCTTACCTGAGGCACAACCCTCTGGGACATTACTGAATAGGGCTGTGGGTATGCCTTCTATCGCTTTGGGCCGACTTGATGATAATTTTTAAAAAAGTCCTGTACAGGTCTCATAACACAGATCATCATTAATCCTTAAAACAGTCCTTTCAAGTAGATATAACTACACCTTTTTCACAGATGAGTCCTGGAAATTTAAGTAACTTGCCTAAGTAGAAGCAGTTTCTAAATACCAAAGCTGAGACTTAACTTCAAAGCCCTAGTTTTCTCCTCATTTGCAGAAAGCTCAAAATGCCCCCAGAGCTCTGAAATCACTGTGGTACTTCACATGAACATTACCAGAGATCCCTGAGACATTCATTCAGTGTTTTATCCAGGTGTGACAGCGCATGCCTGTAATCCTAGTGCTGAGAAGGCTAAGACAGGAAGATCACAGGTTCGAGCCCAACATCAGAAACCTAGCGAAGCCCTGAACAACTTAATGAGACCCTGTTTCCAAATAAAAAGTAAAATAGTGTTGGGAATATAGCACAGAGATAGAATGCTCCTAGGTTCAATCCCTAGGACACACACACACACACGAAAATCAGTTTTCTGAGTGAACTTGCAGAGGCCTTAGCCAATTTGCAAACAGTAGGTTGCCATTTTACAAGAACCCCCCCCAGAAACTCAAGTACGTCGGACAAATTGGAATTGAAAAGCTCAAGTAAAAATACTCAATTTAAGGTCATGTGTTTCTCCTGACACGCGGTCTATGGAAAAGGAGGGAGCCGGCCGCGCGTTTCTGAAATATGCAATTTTACAGTGGGAACGTGTCATAAAAGGCCCCGCCGCCTTGTTTTCCTTGGGACTGAGGGTGAGAGACACGAAAGCTGACAGCCCTCTTCCTGTTATAGGTCAGAGCTTCAAGGAACGCTGTAATCTTCCCACCAGCTCTTCTCTCTCCTGGAACTCACGGGTAAAATTAGCTGCTGGCTGGACATCAGGGCCGGAGTCTGAAAGCTCTCCGAGGCCGAGTCAGACCGCACAGCAGACCGCTTTCTCACAGTGCGGCGCTGGGGGCACGAGGGACAGCTAGCCCCGTTTGGTAAAATGATGAGTGTCTGGCAGTTCCACCCTCAGACGCCATTAATAGCAACGCCTGGGAGCTGCAGAAAAGTATCTCTTCAGAAGCAGGACTGAAGCCGGGCGTGGTGGCGCACGCTTGTGATCCCAGTATTTGGGAGGCTGAGACAAGAGGATCCGGGTTCGAGGACATCCTCAGCTACTTAGTGAGGCCCTTTGCAACACAGTGAGACCCTGTTTCAAAATAAAGAATAAAAAATAGGGCAGGGGGTGTAGCTCAGAGGTCAAATACCCCTGGGTTCCATCCCTAGACTCGCAAAAAAAAAAAAAAAAAAAAAAAAAAAAAGCAGGACTGGGCTTTCTCTTTGTGAGTCTGCCATGTGTGTATCATAATAGTTAAGAACTCTGGGAGGATTCAGTTGAACTTTTAATTATTATTATTATTAATTTGTGGTGTTGAGGTTTGAGCCTGGGGCATTCTACTTCCGTCCTATTCCCCCTACCCTATTTTATGTTTTCTTTGGAAACAGGGTCCCACTACGTCGCTGGTGGTCTTGCTAGGTTGCAGAGGCTGGCCTCGAACCTCCTATCTCAGCCTCCCACATTCTCCACACGCCCGGCCGGGCGTTTTGAAGGACTCTTGGAGGTAGGCAGGGTGCAAGGGGTGTGGGAAGAAATCGTTTAAAGAGCGCCGTGCCCCTGAGCCAGCATCACACACATTTATCTCATTTGACGCATCTTGCCTGGAAGTCATAGAAATGGAGTGAGGTGCCCCCGTCTGAATATAAAGAACCAGAGACTAAAACCAGACTCCAGAGGGCCAGCCCATTAGGGAAGTCCCTCTGCGGGAGCGGGCGCGCATGGGAAGCAGGTTAGATGGCAGTTGTTAGATGCTGAATCAAGAATTCAGAGGCTGCTTCCCAAGAACATCTTTGTCCCCAGACCCAGCCGGGCAGGGGACAGTCAGGGGAAAAGGGTTCTGTTTATTCTCCCCTGCAGGACGCTCCCCCCACCCGACCCTTATAAGTCAGCCTTGCTTGATTACTCCTTTTAATTCGAGACTCAAAACAGCTTGTAAAGTTTCTTTTTATCATTCCTCTGCAGATTGTGTGGGCCACGCTGTAGCCTGACTTTTCCCTTTGTCCACATCTGTTTTCCAACCTCATTACTCTTCTCTTATTACATTCATTTAAAAAACAAAAAGCTGTTTATTTCTTTTCTGCATGTTCACCCCCCCAGTTTCCAAAGCCAAAATAGTAAATCATGTGCCGTTTGATGTGACCATCTTCGTGATTTCTAGTCTATGGCTCCATGGTCGCACGTACGGGAGTTGGTTGACCCTTACCGTTTAAATTAGCTACACCCAAGGCGAGGCTCACAATGCACACACGGGTGTTTCACTGTAGCCTGAGATTGTTAGACCTTCTCATTTTTCTCATGTGTGTGTGTGTGTGGGGGGGTTCTAAGGATAGAATCCAGGGGTGCTCTACCAGTGAGCTACACCCCAAGCCCTTTTGATTTTTTATTTTGAGACACAGTCTCAATAAATGACCAGGGCCAGCCTCAAACTTGCCACCTCCCTGTCTTGGCCACGTCAGTCTTCCCGTTTCTGTATCAGAATGTCATTCTCCCCAGGGCACACAGTAGTAGTGTGATGAGTATGTGGCTAGTGCGACTCCTGAACACTTTAGTTTAACTATAATTTAGACAAGAGAAGCCGGGTGTGGTGGCACACACTTGTGATCCCAGTGACGTGAGGATCGCGGTTCGTGGCCAGCCTCCCACTACTTAGTGAGACCCTGTTTCAAAATAAAGAATAGAAAATAGGGCTGGGGTGTAGCTCGGAGGTAGAATGTCCCTGGGTTTAATGCCTAGTAGTGCGCAAAAAAAAAAAAAAAGTTCCCGTCAGCATTCTCACTGCTGTGACCCAAAATACCTGTCGACTACAACTTAGAGAAGGAAGATTTGTTCGCCCAGAGCCTGGAGGTTTCCGTCCACGTTAGGCCAGGTCACAGCTGCTCAGGGCATGGTAGTGGGGAGCAGAGGGTAGAAAGGCAGGGACAAGGGACGTACATATTTATGGTTCTCAAGGCCACACCCCGAGTGACCCACGTCCTCCAGCCGTACCCTCCCTGCCCTGCCCGTGCTGCCACCAGTAAACCCACTGACCCATCATGGATTTATCTACTGGTGAGATTTGAACCCTCTCGATTCAGTTATGTCACTTCTGTGCATTTTTGCATTAATACATCCAGGGGACATTCTGTATCTAAACCCAAACAGCTGGGAGGCAGACCCGGAGGATATAGGGGGTTTTACTTACTGCAGACAAAGCTAAGAGAAGTGAAACAAGGCTTAAACTCCACTGCTGTTCTGCACTGTCCTGGAAGCATGAGCCAGTGAAATAAGAACCAGTGACAAGAATAAAAATTTGAAAGGAGGAGACACGGCTGACCTTAGGATTTGATTTGTTATTTAGAGAAGCCAGGCTGGGGTGGAGCTCAGCAGCTGACTGCTTGCCCACCACACGCAGGACCTTGGGTTCAATTCCCAGCACTGCCAACATTTTTTTTTTAAAAAAAACAAGACAAAAAGGAAAAAGAAAACCCAGAAGAATCAACAAACTGTTTAACATGAACAAGAGACTTCAACAATGGCCAACGAGAAAAAAAAAGATTCTCTTTGTAATAATAATAAAAAGCACACAAAAAATTTACAAATAGTCCTTATATACGTAGGCTGGCCACAGTGGTACACACCTATGATCTGGTACTTGGGAAGCTGAGGAAGGACGGTCACAGACTCAAGGCCAGCACACAATAACTTAGTGAGACCCCGTTTCAAATGTTAAATGAACAAATAAAAAGGTCTCAGTGGCTGAACACCCCTGGGGTTCCATCCCAGTATTATACGTAAATAAATAAATAATATGAAAACCTTTCATAGGAAATCTATAAGACCAAGTTGGAGAAATGAAAGAAAACCCTAAATAAATGGAAATAACATGTTCATGGACAGGAAGACTTAATATTTTTAAACTGTTGCTTGTCCCTAGGTCTAGGAATAACATGAAATTCTTATTTATTTATTTATTTATTTATTTATTTATTTATTTATTTATTTATTTTGTGGTACTGGGATTCCTGGAAGCCCTTCTACCTCCAGGCTACACTCCCAGACCTATTTCTACATTTTTATTTGGAGACAGGGTCTCCTAAGCCCAGCGCGCGCGCGACTGGCTTCGAACCTGCGCGATCCTCCTGTCTCCGCCTCCCAAGCGCGGGGATGACAAGCGTGCGCCACCACGCCTGGCTATATCATGAAATTCTAACGAACACCAGATTTAGTTGGAATCCTGGCCCGAAACCGGTGGCACACATAAAAGTCTTTTCCTGGATAGAGCTAAGGAAGGATCTGTTTGCAAAGGTGTGGGCACAGCTCAGGGAAACCAAGAGGCCTCGCGGGGTGGGCGAGGCGACCTCGGTGAGCGGAGCAGGAAGCTGGTAGCACCCGGCCAGAGCTGCGAGGCCGGGACAGCCATCAGAACTCACATGTGGCTGGACCTTCAGCCGCAGGAGAGGGCCACCTGGCAGGCCTCGGGGATTAGAACAGCAGCTGCTAACCTGGACGCAGCAGAGAGGGAGCCCGGCGGAAGAAGCCTACCACTCCCTCCTCTGCCCTTTATTCTCCTGACATCGACTTATTAGTGGGATGAAGGAGGAAGGGACCCAGGTGATGCGGTCCATCAGCCCCCCCACCCCCCCCAGAGCGAGGTGGAGCAGGGAATCTCCTGAGCAGGGTTTTCCACTGGATCCTATCGTGAGCTGGGCACAGTGCAGCACACATGTAACCCCAGTTCCTGGGAGGCTGAGACAGGAGGACCTCAGATTCGAGGCCAGCCTCAGCAACTTAGCAAAACTCTCAGCAACTTAGCAAGACTCTGTTTCCAAATAAATAAAATAGGGTGGTGGGTGTAGCTTAGAGGTAGAATGCCCCTGGATTCAATCCCCAGCACTACAACATTTTTTTTTTTCTGCAAACCTACATCAGAATGGTATGGTTGCAGGGAAAGACATACTGTGGAAGCTTGACATTTGACAGGGGTCTCAATGCGTGTCAGCCCTGAAAGGTCGACTGCTCGATAAATTGTGTTGGGACAAATGGTTATCCAGATAAGAACCATTTAACTTTCCACGCAGGATAGCAAAATAAAATGCACCCTAAGGGTCGGCCAGGCCATGACAACTCATAACCTGCTGGTGGTGGAAGTGTGGTTGACGCAAACCCTGGAGAGGGTGGTTTTCAGCACCTAGGAAAGTTGCACTGAAGAGCCAGACTACCCTGTCTGTAAAATGGGGTGACACCCGGATCCTTGAGCGGTTATTGTGAAGATTAAATGACTTAATACACAGAACGTGCTTAGGACAGTCCTTGGCACAAAATAAGGACCATTTAAACGCCAGTCATTACTAATGTTTCTAGGATTTTGCAATTCCATCCCTAGGCCTGTCATCCAAAGAAAATTCCAACTTGTGTCTGAAAGGAGGCTCAGTAATGTTCGTTGCAAGCCGGGCGTGGTGACGCACACTTGCAATCCCAATACTTGGGAGGCTGAGACCGGAGGATCTGGGTTTGTAGCCAATCTCGGCTACTTAGTGAGGCCCTCCGCAACTTAGTGAGACCCTGTTTCAAAATAAAGAATAAAAATTAGGCTTTGGCCGGGCGTGGTGGTGCACGCTTGTAATCCCCGCGCTTGGGAGGCGGAGACAGGAGGATCGCACAGGTTCGAAGCCAGCCGCGCTGGCTTAAGAGACCCTGTTTCCAAATAAAAATATTAAAAAAAATAGGTCTGGGAGTGTAACCCAGAGGTAGAAGGGCTTCCAGGAACCCCAGTACCACCAAAAAAAAAAAAAAAAAAAAAAAAAAATTAGGCTTTGGGGTGTAGCTCAGAGATAGAATGCCTCTGGGTTCAACTCTTGTTCTGCAAGAAAATAATATAAGTAAATACATTTTAAAACACTTTTTGAAATCTGAACCAAAGACAGAGGTAAGCAGTTACATACAGTCAGGTGTTTGTTTGTGTGTGAGAAGGGATACCAGGGGTGGAACACCAAGCAATCTACCTCTGAGCTATATCCCCAGCCCCGTTTGTTTGTTTGTTTGTTTGTTTGTTTGTTTGTTGTGCTGGGGATTGAACCCAGGGGCATCCTAACCCCAAGCTACACTACCTCAGTCCATTTTATTTGTTTATTTGGAAACAAGGTCCCTCCCAGCTGCTGAGGGCCTTACTAAGTTGCTGGGCTGGCTTTGAATCTATGATCTTCCTGTCTCAACCTCTCAAGTACTAGGATTACAGGCATGTGCCACTACATCGCCTTTATTTTATTTATTTTTTATTTATCTGTGGTATTGATGATGGAACCCAGGAGCATTCTACCTCTGAGCTACACCCCCAAGCCCTATTTTTAATTCTTTATTTTGAAACAGGGTCTCACTGAGTTGCAAAGGGCCTCACTAAGTTGCTGAGGCTGTCCGAGAACCACAATCCTCCTGTCTCAGCCTCCCGAATGCTGGGATTACAAGAGTGAGCCACCACGCTCAGCTTTTATTTTATTTCATTTTTTTGAAACAGAATCCCACTAAGTTGTAGCGGGCCTGGCTATAAGTTGCTGAGACTGGCTGCAAACTTGTCTGAGCCTTCCAAGTCCTGGGATTACAGGTGTGTGCATCACCACACCTGGCTGCAGGTTTTTTTTTTTTTTTTTAATAAAAAGGATATGAGAAAAGAAGAAACAGCCTTATGGAAGAAAGAATATTATCTTTGGAGGCATAGCGCCTTGGATTTAGTTTTACTGTTTATCATCATTATTGTTATTATTTTAATATTTAGTAGCTGTGCAACTTTATATAAGTTTCTTAACTGTAGTTATCTCACTGGGATTTTGTTGTTGTTGCTGTTTTGTTTTGTTTTGTTTTGTTTTTTGTTTTTTTTTTGTTTTTGTTTTTTTTGTTTTTTTGGTGGTACTGGGGGTGGAACCCAGAGGCTTTCTACCTCCGGGCTATACTCCCAGACCTTTTTTATATTTTATTTGGAAACAGGGTCTCACTAAGTTGCCGAAAACCTCACTAAGTAGCTGAGGCTGGCTTCGAACCCATGCGATCTTCCTGTCTCAGCCTCCCAAGCGCGGGGATTATAAGCGTGCGCCACCACGCCCGGCTTGTTTTGATTTTATAATGGGGGTCAAACCCAAGGGTGCCCCATCACTAAGCTATATCTCCAGCCTTTTTTTTCCTTTTTTGGTGGTATGGGGGACAGAACCCAGAGATATTCTACCTCCAATCTACATCCCCACCCCTATTTTTTACTCTTTATTTGGAAACAGGATCTCACTAAGTCGCAGAGGTCCTCAGTAAGTAGCTGAGGCTGTCCGCAATCCTCCTGTCTCAGCCTCCCAAGTACTAGGAGTACTTATGTGCGCCACCATACCTGGCTTCTTTCTATTTTTTAAGACAAGGTCTCGCTAATTTGCTCAGTCTGGCCTCAAGCTTGCAATCTTCCTGCCTCCGCTTTCTGAACTCACTGAGATATGTTATGTATTAAATGAAATACTACATATTTCTAAACATAGTACCTAATACATAAGAGGTATTCAATAATTATTTCATTCCTTTTCTTCTTGTACAGGGAAGAAAAAAGACCAAAGAGCATTTCCCTTAGATAATATTCTAGAGTAAATTTCTGTTTTTGTGAGCACGGTTTCTATAGTCTTGTCCTGGCTAAAGTTTGTGTTGATTTTAAGTAAAGATTGTCAAATTTATATCTAAACTTAGTAAAACAAGCTCACTTGATAAATAAGTAAATTTGGGGATCTCATTATATAAAACCATCACCCTTCCCACCAAGTAATGTATTTGCCAGTGTCTAGGTTTATATGGGTGTCTTGACTTCTGTGTAAGAAAGGTCAAATAACTGTGGTCTTTACCTTTCTTCTTAAAAAATCTTTGCCTCTTATCATTTTTGTAATAAGCACCTGTGAACATACATCTTCTCTTGCTGACTGAGCTCCGGCACTGTCCCTCCTATAAAAGACAGTGTCTTTATCTTGTGAAAGCCCAGGGTCAACTCTCATGGATGCTGAAATATCACCCTGAGTTGCTGTCAGATAATTGTTTTTGTGAACATAAGAAATCCATTTGAAAGCTTTTGTAGTCAGAGTCCGTTTCTACAGGGGGGAAACTTGTCTTCACTTTCATTAATCCCTGTACTTGGGAGGCTGAGACAGGAGGATAGCAAGTTTTGAACCAGCCTCAAAAACTTGGTGGTGGGGGGGGTCCTCAACAACTTAGAGAGACCCTGTTTCAAAATAAAAAATTAGAGCCGGGCGTAGTGGTGCACGCTTGTAATCCCCGCGCTTGGGAGGCTGAGACAGGATGATCACACGGGTTCGAAGCCGGCCTCAGCTACTTAGTGAGGATCTCAGCAACTTAGTGAGACCCTGTTTCCAAATAAAATATAAAATAGGTCTGGGAGTATAGCCTGGAGGTAGAAAGCCTCTGGGTTCCACCCCCAGTACCACCAAAAAAAAAAAAAAAAAAATAGGGCTGGGGGTGTAGCTCAGAGGTAGAATGCCCCTGGGTTCTATAAGTAAATAAATAAATAAATAGGAGGAGACAGGCGTGCGCACACCCAGGCTGTGGCCAGTAAGAGGACGGTGTTTCTCACGTGTTCCTCTGGAGGAGACTCACCTGAGCGGTTTCATTTGAGAAAGGAGACTCCGCTTCCAAAGGGAAGTGTGAGAAGCCGCTTGGGCCTGAATGATTTAGCGTCTGTCTGAGATGAGGCAGCCAAGAGGCTGGACAGATGAAACAAGAGGCCTCGGAAAATGTTCCTGCCCAGTGTCCTCCGGGTTTACCAAGACGACCTTCCCCAGAGAGGCTGTTTTCTGAAGCCGACACATTGGGAGGCTCGGGAGCGATCTGCTCGCCTGTGCGGGGAGCCCGACTCCCCGCCCCGCGCACCTTGGGTCGTTTTGCAGTCTACCCCGTGCCGTGTTAGAGATTTTCTGTAATCTAAGCCTATTTAGTCTGTTTTCTCCCACTTTGTAAACACCCTTTTTCCATAGTTGCAAATGTCTCCACTATTATTTGTTTCGATTTGTAAATTGCAGTAGGGCTAGAATAAACAGTGTCCGCAGACACGCACACGTGTCCCTTGCCAAAGACGAACAGTCTCCAGCCAGATCCATTCAAAAGGGGACCCTCCGTGTCTTCTTGTAGAGCCGGAATCCCAAAAGCAAGATTCCTACCCCATGAGGGTCGGAAAGTTACTTTTACTTTGCCACAGTGGTTCCTAACTGAACAGGTATTAAATGGTGATGCTAGTGCTGTTATTAATTTGGGAATAAACTAGTGACTGTCTGGTCCCCCAGAAGCGCTCGCTCCCTTCCCCTCAGCGGCGGTGCTGGACCATGTCTTACTGATCCTTGGATTCCCAGCGCTCAGCTGCGGTTGGTGTGTGCGCGAGCGAATACGTGAATGAGTGTCTTGTTGCAAACGGTGTGACCTTTGGCACGAAGTATGAGCTGTCCACGGGCTTACACTCTGATTTAGAACCCAACGGGGCGAAACGTGGAATTTTCCAGAGTAAAGCCAAGAAGGACCATGTAAGAAAGGACCCGTTTGACCCGAAACGTGATCGGAGGGTAAAAGTGTGTGCGCCCTTTTATTTTACTCTCTCCTGCGTCTAAGGACCTGTCCTATATAGGTCTACGTGTGCTCAGAGCTCGCTGAAAATCCATACCCTGCCCCCACCAAAAAAATAAATAAATAAACTGGGTCATGTACCTCTTGAATATTTAATGTCATGTCCTACATTATGCGCCTGGAAAGAAACCGTTACTTGTAGCTGTCGCCAGGCCCACAGAGAGGCTGCCGCTCACCGAAAGACTGATGCCTGGTCCTCCTTGTTCTAAGGACTCTATTTCCGCCTCCTCCAGCCGTGCCTGGTTTGCATTTCTTCTTCATTTACTCACAGTCCTCCCTCCCTCCCTCCCTTCCATTTATCCATATATGTTTTATACTAGCACTGGAACCCAGGCCGTACCCCCAGCCCATTTTTAATTTTCCCCTTTGAAACAGGGCCTTGCTGAGTTGCGGAGGCTGGCCTCAAACCTGTGATCTTCCTGTCTCATCCCGCCAAACGCTGGAATTGCACGTGGCTACCCAGAGTTTTGCTGTCCTTTTACCAGATTCAAAGTATTAGTTACTGTGGTGCGGGAGCACATACTAGTTCAGCTGCGCATCGTGTGGCAAGAGAGCTCTAAGACCTTTCCATCCGTCTCTGTGATCACGCTCTGCCTGTGTTTCTATGACTCTGACTATCGACACGTAGAAGTTGAATTGCGTAGAATTTGTCTTTTGGTGACTGGTCAACCTCACTTAGCATAATGGCCTCAGGGTTCATCCATGCTGTAGTGTATGCCAGGATTATCTTCTTTTACAAGGCTAAATAATATTTCACTGTACAGATGTACCTTTTTAAAAAATCTATTCACCCATGGATGGACGTTTGTGTGTGTGTGTGTGTGTGTGTGTGTGTGTGTGTGTATGTGTGCGGTACTGGGAACTGAACCCAGGGGCATTCTACCTCTGAGCTATCCCCCAGCCCTATTTTATTTTTTACTTGGAAACAGGGTTTGTTAAGTTGCTGAGAGCCTCGCTGAGTAGCTGAGGCTGGCCTCAAACCTGTGATCCTTTGGTCTCAGCCTCCCAAGTACTGGGATTACAGCCGTGCACCCCCACGCCTGGCTCCCGATGGACACTGAGGTTGCTTTCAGGTCTTGACTCTTATGAATACTGCTATAACAAGCATGAGAGTGCAATTGCTTCAGTATTCTCTTTTCAGTTTCTTGGATATATACCCACAAGTGGGATTGCTAGAGGATATGGTTGCTGTTTTATTTATTTATTTATTTGTTTGTTTATTTATTTCGGTACTGGGGATGGATCCCAGGGGCAGTTTATCTCTGAGCTACACTCCAGCCCTGGTTTTTTTATTTTTTTTATTTTTTTTTTATTTTGAAATGGGGTCTCACTGAGTCATTGAGTTGCAAAGGGCCTAAGTAGCTGAAGCTGTTCATGAACTGCAATCCTCCTGTTTCAGCCTCCCAAGTACTGGGATTATAAGCGTACACCACCACGCCCGGCTTAGAATTTTTTTTTTTTTTTCAGTACTGGGAATGGAACCCAGGGACATTCTACCACTGGGCTATACCCACAGACATATTATTTTTTTTTATTCTTTATTTTGAAACAGGGTCTCACTGAATTGCAAAGGGCCTCACTAAGTAGCCGAGACTGTCCATGAACCATGATCCTCCTTGTCTCAGCCTCCCAAATGCTGGGATTACAAGTGTGCCCCACCATGTCTGGCTTTGAATTTTTAATTTTTTTAGGTGCCTCCATGCTATTTTTGATAGAGGCTGTTCCCTGTCACACTCCCACCAGCAATGCACAAGAGTTCCGATTCTCAATAGTCCGTGTGTGTGTGGTGGGGTGTGCTGGGGATTGAACCCAATGGCATTCTACCACAGAGCTATATCCCCAGCCCTACTTTTTAATTTTTACTTGGAAACAAGGTCTTGCTAGGTTGGTAAGAGTCTCATTACTTGCTGAGGCTGCCCTCCAACCTATGAGCCTCCTGTCTCAGCCTCCCAAGTGCTGGGATTACAAGTGTGCCAGGCCTTGGCTATCAGCAATTTTTAAATTGGTTTAATTGTTTCATATCAGCTATCCTAATGTGCATGAAGTGATATGTCACATTGGTTTTGATTTGGATTTTCCTGATAATTAGTGATGCCAAGCATCTTTCTGTGTGCCTCTTGGCTATTTATATATATATATATATATATATATATATATATATATATATATATATATTTGCATATAGTTTGCTCATTTTTAAATTTAATTATTTGGCTTTTGTTGTTGAGTAGTAGGAGTGTTCCATATATATATATATTCAGTACTGGGGATTGAACCCAGGGGCATTTGACCTCCGAGCTACACCCCCTGCCCAATTTTTTATTATTTATTTTGAAGCAGGGTCTCACTGAGTTACAGAGGGCCTCACTAAGTAGCTGAGGCTGTCCGCAAACCGCGGTCCTCCTGTCTCAGTCTCCCAGTTACTGGAATTACAAGTGTGCGCCACCACGCCCGACCTCTGGCTTCTTTACAGATTTGTTCCTCATCTCTTATTCAGCACTTTGATGATGATGTGCTGTGGAAAGTTTTATTTACTCTATCCTATTTTATACCTTGTTGAGTTTCTTGAGTCTGTGAGTTTGTTTTTTCTCAAATTTGTAATTTTTCCCAGCTATTTTTTTCAAATATGTTTTATGCCTAACATTCCCTCTGAGAATACAGTTTCATGTATTAGACCAGTAATAATATCCCCAGGTCACTGTGGCTCTGTTCTTTTTTCTTTATAAGTTTGGTTTCTCTCTGCGCTTTAGTTTGGTTACCTTTTATTACTGTATTTTCAAGTTTACATGTCTCTGTAATGTTTAATCTATTTTCAACTCTTCCCAGTACATTTTTCATTTGGGGGAGTCATATAATTCTCTCCCTGTCTTCATTGTGTTCATCTTTTTCTGTAAATCTTTGAGCATGTTCCGTGTGTGTGTGTGTGTGTGTGTGTGTGTGTGTGTGTGTGTGTGGTGTGGAGATTGAATTCAGAGACATTCTACCTCGAAACAGGGTCTCACTTGCTGAGGCTGACCACGAACCTGTTTTTCTCCTGTCTCAGCCTCCCAGGTACTGAGATTATAAGTGTATTCCACCACACCCGGCTCCTTGAGCATGTTCTAAGTGATTATTTGAAGTCTCTTCTATGAAAAACTTTCTGTAAACTTACTAGAGAAATTGAATGCTTTCCCTGTGACCAAGAACAAAGCAAGGGTGTCCGCTCTCACCGCTTCCCCCCAGCCATATGAGAGGTTCCAGCCAGGACCGTAAGGAGAAATCAAAGGCACCCCAATTGGAAGAGAAGGAATAAAATCACTCTTATACAAAGAACATAAAATTAATATGTAAAAATGAATTGTCTATATGCTATCAACAATCAGAATGGAAATTTAAAGGACAATTCCACTTATAATAGCATAAACAACAGGGTTTTTGCAGAAACTATTAGTATATAGAAAAAAGAATTCATTTCATTATTGGGATTAGATGTATGCATGACCTTATGTGACTGTGGGAGCTGTTAACCAATTCTGGTTTAGGGGGCCTGGAGTGTAACTCAGTGGTAGACGACTAGCCTAGTATGTACAAGTGCCTGGGTTCAGTCCCCAACACTATAGGGAAAAGAAATCTGCTGTCCTTGCGTCTCCCGGTGGGCCTGAGTGTAGAGATCAGGGTTGAAGCTGGGAAGAAAGCCCAGTGCAGAGCAGCCGAGGCCAGGACAGACTGGGATCTGTGTGCTTCTCAGTGCTGTTAGTCTTCCCAAAACAGGCGAGTGGCAGGGGCCGGCGCTCCTCACTGCCCAGCTGCGCCTGCGCCTGGCCAGGTCTCGGAGACTGAGGAGGGACCTGGTGAGAGCTGGCGGCCACCCCAGCATGCCCGCTGTCCAGGAGCCTGTGCCTGCACCTGACCTCAGAGCATAGCCTTGGCGCCCGCCTCCTCCTTCCACATCTCACACAAGGCGTTCTTAGAACTGACCCCAACCTGTAATCATACACGGGAGAAACTTCCCAGAAACTGAGTTCGAGCCCAGCCAGGTCGATACAGTGCAAAGCCATCCTAATACTTTACTGTGTTTTGATAGCTTTACATACACATTTTATAGAAGGCGGCCCATTCTGCAAGGCTGCAGGATATCATATCAATATACAAGAGCCACTTCTATTTCTGTATAGTATCAATGAGCAAACCAAAAGTTAAACTTAGGAGAACAATCCCGTTTGTGATAACATTAAGAATCTGTAAGCCTAGTACATGGGAGGCTGAGGCAGGAGGATTCCAAGTTCGTGGCCAGCCAAAGGGGGTGGGTCCAGGTCTCAGTGCAGGGGACACCAAGGCACCCAGCTGACGTCTCTGCAGAAATTAACAAGTTGATCCTAAACTTCATATGGAAATTTAAGTGATGGAGAATTAGCCACAACAATCTTAGAAAGGAACTAAATTAGAGGGCTGTTTCAAAAGGGCAGCAAGGAAATCTATGGGGAATGAATACCTCACATCATATTAAAAAATTAACTCAGGGCTGGGCGTGTAGCACAGTGGTAGAGCACTTGCTTACTAAGAGTAAGGGCCTGGGTTCTATCTCCAACAGCAAAAAAAAAAAAAAAAAAAAAAAAAGAAGTAAAATAAAAATAAAATGTATCTAAAACCTCAATGTAAGAACTGAAACTATAAAACTCTCAGAAGAAAACAAGTATAAATCTTTTTAACTGTGGATTAGGCAGTGGTTTCTTAGATATGACACCAAAAGCCCAGACATTTTTAGAAAATGAAATAGAGGCTGGGAATGGTGGCGCACACTTGGGAAGCCGAGACAGGAGGATTGCAGGTTCACGGCCAGTCTCAGAAACTTAGACCTTCTGCAACTTAGTGAGACCCTGTTTCAAAATAAAGAATAAAAAATAGGCCTGGGGGGGTGTAGCTTGGAGGCAGAATGCTCTGGGTTCAATCCCCAGTTCCAAAAATGAATAGAAAAACTGACATCAAAATTGAAAACTTCTGGGCTTCAAGGGCCAACATCAGGAAAATAAACAGATAATATATAGAAAAGGAGAAATTACTTGTAAATCATGTATCTGATAAGGGTCTTGTAGGTAGAATAGCTAAAGAACAATAACTCAATGATAAAATATCAAACCATTTTAAAAATGGGCAAAGGATCTGAAAACACAATTCTCCAAAGAGAATATACCAAAGACCAGTAATTACTTGAAAAGTTGTTCAACATCATTAACCGTCAGGGCTATTTGACTCAAGACCGTCTTGAGATACCACTGAGCACTCCCTGGGATGATTGTAATAAAACAAAAATAGGAAATAACGAGTATTGACAAGGATGTGGAGAAATCGTAACTCATGTGCTCTGCTGGAAGGAGCGTAAAATGGCGCAGCCCCTTTGGCAAACGGTCTGACCATTCCTCCCACGATTAAACCAAGTTACCGTACGAGGTAGCAATCCCCACCAAGAGAAACGAAAGCATGTCCGCACAAAACGTGTTCACAAATGCTCCTCACTACATTACTCATCAGAGCCAAAACATAGAAACCAACGCCTGTCATCTGATAGATGGATGTACCCAAAGGAATTGAAGGCAGTGACCGAAACAGATGCGTAGCCACCAGTCTTCTTAGGCAAAGAATGGAAACACCCCCAAAATCCATCAACAAACAGATTAATGGATAAACAAAATGTGGTATGTCCATACAATGGAATATTATTCCAAAAAGGGAATGAAGTGCTTATACAAGCCTGAGCACAGTTGAACCTCATAAACCTTTGAAACTGGATAGAGCCATTGACAAAGGATGGTGAAATGTCCATCTGCAAATCTGCAGAGTCACAAGGTAAACTGGAAGTTCCCTAGGGCTAGAAGTGTTGGGAGATTAGGAGGCGATAGCTAAGGGGCACGGAGCCTTTTATGGAGTAATCAAAATGTTCTAAAATAGAGTGTGGTGATGTTTGCACAATTCTTTTATACATGAAAAGCCATTGAATTGCACCCTTTAAATGGGGAAAGTGTGTGGTAGGTGAATTATATCTCAATAAATCTGTGTGGCTTTCTTGTTTTTAAGGCAACCTAGGATTGGCACACCTACCGTTATAGAAACTCTTGCTTATTTCTCTGGCCAGTCATTCCCTCTGTGGGCCGGCGTGAGAGCAGGCAGGGAGTCCTGTTCCATTTTTCCCATTTGGGTTCCTCTTGAACGGCTGCTGCCGCCGAGCCTGCGGTGGTGAAGAGATTGACAAGCCACTTTGTATTTCGCAAACTTTACCCTGGGGCATTAGCAGAGGATATTTTTAGAAAAACTCTGGGTCTGATTGTGATGTGGCCCCGTGTCTGTTCACTAGTCCTCATCACTGGCTCTGGGTTTGGAGGACACAGTTGTGCAGTCCACCCTGCTGTAGACCACAAACCATGTTTAAAATCGTGGGCCAAGCCAGTGGGCCTCCATGGTGAGGTGGCGCTGGCCCCCGTGCTTGAGTAAAAAAGAAGAACCAGGCAGGTAACCACAAGCCAAGTTGGGCTTGGCTGCTCCAGGCTTCCTGGATCACTGTGGCCGCACAGTGCTAAGCCTACGTTGGCTCCTTCTCTTCCTTCCTCAGTCCCACTCAGCATTAACTCTTTATCGGGCTTCACTCCAGAGCCGAGTACTTTCCTTTAGTCAAATGGCCATTTCTCCTTCACTCTCTCCCCAGCAGAATTCAACATTTTAGATCAACAAATTGCAGTACTGTAGAGTGTGGTGGTACACGCCTGTAATCCAGTACTTAGGAGGCTGAGATTGGAGGATCACAGGTTCGCGGCCAGCCTCAGCAATTTAGGGAGACCCCCATTTCAAAATTAAAAGGGCTGGATGCAGCCGGGCGTGGTGGCGCACGCTTGTAATCCCAGCATTTGAGAGGCTGAGACAGGAGGATCGGGGTTCGCAGACAGCCTCAGCTACTACTTAGTGAGGCCCTTTGCAACTCAGTGAGACCCTGTTTCAAAATAAAGATAAAAAATAGGGGTGGGGGTGCAGCTCGGAGGTAGAATGACCCTGGGCTCCATCCTCAGGCGTGCAAAAAATAAAAATAAATAAATAAATAAATAAATAAATAAATAAGGCTGGAGGTATCACTTGGAGATAGTATGCCCCCAGACCACACACACACACACACACACACACACACACACACACACACTACAAAAGAGTTGTAAGGAACCTCAGAACCCTATAATCCAAACCATCTCAGCAAGTTAGGGTTGGGCCGGGCCTGGTACCATTATCTCTCTATTTCTAGCTTAGTATTCTTTCTGCCATTTTTCTCCCACCACATATATGAGTGGTTTCCACTCATTTTATTTTTATTTTAATTTAATTTTTTTCTCAGTAACGGGGATGAAACCCAGGGGCATTCTACCTCCGAGCTATACCCCCAGCTCTATTTTTTATTATTTATTTTGAAACAGAGTCTCACTGAGTTGCGAAGGGCCTCACTAAGTAGCTGAGGCTGTCCGCAAACTGTGATCCTCCCGTCTCAGCCTCCCAGATGCTGGAGTTACAAGTGTATGTCACCGTGCCCGGCTTTATTTTAATTTTAACATGGTGCTAGGGATCATCCTGGCCCCTCTACCACTGAGCTACACCCCCCAGTCTATTTTTCTGCCTCTGAATAAACATATAAATTCATTAAGAAGCAGGGTTTTAGCCAGATGTGGTGGCATATGTCTATAATCCCAGTTCTTAGGAGGCTGAGACAGGAAGAGCGCAAGTTTGAGGCCAGCCTGGGCAACTGAAAGAAAGAAAGAAAGGGAAGGAAGGAAGGAAGGAAGGAAGGAAAAAAAAGAAAATGAAAGGAAGGAAGGAAGAAGGAAATTAAAAGGACTGTAGGATATTACTCAGTGGAAGGCTACCTTTAGGTTCAGTCACCAATACCAGTGGGGGGGGGGGAGGAAGAAGGAGGAGGTGGTGGAGGATTTTGTGAATGTACCAGCTGCTTGCAGTTCTCCCCGAGACAGGTGCAGACGTAGAATCAACAGCAGTCTACCTCGAAGGCCCTTTCAGCCCTCGTTTCATTCACCCAAAGGTATTGGGTACCCAGGATCAGCCCGCAGGCCGTCAGGTCTGCCCCTGGAAAGGAACGTGCAGCAGGTAACCTGGCAGAGGCCGGATCTGGGTCTGAGTCACACTCCACGGCGTGAAGATTCTGTCTCTTGAGCGAGTACCAGGTTTTCTGGGCTCCGGTAGCTCCGTCTTACAGAAGGAGCAGCGGAGCTCACCTTGGCCTGTGCTTGTGCGCTTTTGAGGAAAGGGTGGGTGTCAAGGCTCAGTCCTGGAGGCAACGGTGATATTCACAGGAAGAGACTGGCTCTGGTGGGATGTGCCCCGCGAGAGGCGGGTGGGTCAGAACCGAGTAGCGCCAGGGCTCCAGGACTCCACGAGCTTGCTCAGGTGGGCCGCAAAGTGGGGCCAGTCTGGGCATAGCTGGGCCTTTAATAGGCTGCGGGCTTTCTCTTTCAGGTACCCACTTGGTGACTTATTCTATCCCTGTGGTATCTCAGCTGTGTGTGTGTGCGTGCGTGTGTGTGTGTGTGGTACTAGGGATGGAACCCAGGGACATTCTGCCTCTGAGCGACACCCTCAGCCCTATTTTTAAAATTTTAACGTTTTTTTGTTTGTTTGTTTTGGTGGTACTGGGGTGTAACTCGTGCATTAGTTTGATAGTTTGGTTTCCATTCTTTTTTTTTTTTTTTTTGGTGGTACTGGGATTCCTGGAAGCCCTTCTAGTTCCGGGCTACACTCCCAGACCTATTTTCTATTTTATTTGGAAACAGGGTCTCTTAAGCCAGCTGAAGCTGACTTTGAACCTGTCTGATCCTCCCGTCTCCGCCTCCCAAGCGCGGGGATTACAAGCGTGCGCCACCACGCTTGTAATTTTTTATTTTTTATTCTTTATTTTGAAACTAGGTCTCACTGAGTTGTGGAAGGCCTCAGTAAGTAGTTGAGGCTGTTCTCAAACCTGGGATCCTCCTGTCTCAACCTTCCACGTACCAGGATTACAAGCATGCGCCACCACACCCGGCATATCTCAGCTCTTTAAGTAGATATCACATGCCATCTGGTTAAAAAAGAAAGGTAACAAATATTTTACAAAACAGTGGTGGCACACGCTTAATCCCAGCATTTAGGAGGCTGAAACCGGAGGATCGCGGTTCGCGGACAGCCTCAGCTCCTTAGTGAGGCCCTCCGCAACTCAGTGAGACCCTGTTTCAAAGTAAAGAATAAAAAACAGGGCAGCGGTTGTAGCTCGGAGGTCAAATGCCTCTGGGTTCCATCCCCAGACCCGCAAAAAAAAAAAAAAAAGAACACCCTCCTATATAAACTCCTACCACATATCAGTATCAATATATTGCTTATTTTTCATTTCTTAATGTTTAGAGAATGTCCCTTTTATTTGTAGAGATAATGTCATTTTCTAAAATCTACTTAGGAACCCCTTTGTTGGACATGAAGACGGTTTCCAATCTTTTGTCAGGGCAAACAATATCAGAGTAAATATTTTACATCTTTGGATATTTGTGTAATTATATATATAATAACACACTTATACACAATTCGACAATTACACAGTTCCTAGAAATAGAATTTCCAGGTCAAAGGGTATATGACCTCAAAAAACTTTTTTGTAATTTTGTTATAACGTGAAATTTCCCATTATAGTCACTATACTAATACTCCCACAAACAGTATATTACAGTGCTAATCTCTCTACATCTTGCTAATACTGTGTATTACCAGATTTTTCAATCATTGTGAATGGATAAATTCAGTATGTTATTTCATCATAGTTTTTATTTTGAAATAGATTTTTGCTAAGTGCTGAAGGACCTCTCTTAGTTGCTGAGGCTGGCCTCAAACCTGGGATCCTCCTGCCTCAGCCTCCCACGTACTGAGATTACAGGTGTATGCCATCACACGGAAGCACTGTAACACTTTTGAACCAGTCCGTTACCATGTACCGCCCCCTTGAATTTTTATACATTTTTAATAAGATCAAATGAATTAATTGACAAAGTGCTTTCTAAAGTAAAAAGCAACTATTTGAGATGGTTTTAGGGAATAGATTATTACACATTTTTGTTATTTTTTTCTCCATTAGTGCTCTCAGATTTGAAGTAAAATTTTCTCTAGGAAAAAGCAAGCCTTATAAATGTGAAATTTCCTTTATTACTGGGCATGGTGGCGCACAGTCTGTAATCCCAGTACTTGAGAGGCTGAGACTGGAGGATCAGAGGTCTGAGAACAGCCTCTGCAAGTAGTGAGACTCTCATCAACCTAGTGAGACCTTGTTTCCAATTAAGAAATAAAATCGGGCTACTGGGGTAACGCTGACTCAGGTAGAATGCCTCTGAGTTTCGTCCCCAATACCACAACAAAAAGAAAGAAATTAAGAATTTTCTCTATTGCTTGCCTTACTAATTGGAAGGCTGTCCTGAGCCTTGACTGGAGTTGAAAAAGGACAGGGAAATTGGGCCTCTAGCAAGATGTTCTCCCATAGGTCCAAACTAGTCACGTACGTGCGTGCGTGCGTGCGTGTGTGTGTGTGTGTGTGTGTGTGTGTGTGTGACTGAACCCAGGGCCATTCTATCTCTGATATTCTACCTTAGTCCTTTTTTAGTATTTATTTATTTATTTATTTATTTATGGGTCTGAGGATGGAACCTAGACGCATTTGACCTCCGAGCTACACCCTCTGCCCAATTTTTTTTTTTATTCTTTATTTTGAAACTGGGTCTCACTGAGTTGCGGAGGGCCTCACTAAGTAGCTGATGCTGTCCGCGAACCGCGATCCTCTGGTCTCAGCCTCCCGAATGCTGGGATTACAAGCGTGCGCCACCACGCCCGGCTTAGTTTTTATTTTGAAACAGAGTCTCCATAGGTTACTTAGAGTCTGGCTAATTGCTGAGGCTGTCCTCACACTCGCAGTCCTCCCGTCTCGTCTCCTCCTCCCAGCTAGTCACTTCTACGGTCTGGATGGTTGGAAAGAGTGGGAAGGATATTTGGATAATATTCGGAGACAGAGAACGCAGTTCATCTTTACTGCACTGCAGGAGTTCAAAGGCAAGATCTTTGGGGAAGGTAATTTACTCTTGGATGTGACTTCCTGTGTCAGCGAGGGAAAATTCCCTCCCTTGACCTGCGGAAACCCCAAGTACGTGATGAGTGCCCGTGTTAGGAAAGTTATGTTTGAATCGGTCACTGAAAATAAAATAGAGGGGCTGAGCTGAGTAAAACAGAAGAGGGGGTGCGTCGACACGGGCCATTGTGGGCCGAACCTTCTCGATGTCTTCAAGTCAGACCTTGGTTTGAGAGCCTCAAATGCCATTATTTTCATTTCCTTCCTAGTTTAAAGAGTTGCTCAAATTATAACATCTTCATCTACCTAAAAATGTGCATTTTAAAGCATCTTTATGGAGATAAATTTTCATACAGTGAAATACACAGATGTTAAATGTGTAATAAGCGCCTTTAACAAGTAGAAATCTATGTGTGTGTTTGTTTATAAACCCTAGTTTTTCCATTTGTCATTTCAAATAGAGCAGTGCCTGGCATCTCATACCCCCACTCTGATGTGATGTTGCTAGGTGCCATGGTGTGGGGGCAGCGCTTGTGATCCCAGGTCTTGCGAGGCTGAGACAGGAGGATCGGGGTTCAAGACCAGCCTCGGCTACTTAGTGAGGCCCTCTGCTACTTAGTGGAACATTATTTCCAAGTAAGAAATAAAATCAGGTTGGGGGTATCACTTGGAGGGATGATGCCCCTCAGTTCAATTCCCAGTACCAGAAAGAAAGAGAAAAAGAAGGGAGGGAAGGAGGAAAGAAAAAAGGAAGAAAGGAGAGAGGAAAGAAAAATAGGTGTAGCTCAGAGGTAGAACGCCCCTGGGCTCAATCCCCAGTCCCATAAATAAATAAATAAATAAATAAATAAACAAACAAACAAACTGGGCGTGGTGGCGCACTTGTAATCCCAGCATTCGGGAGGCTGAGACCGGAGGATCGCATAGATTCCCAGCCAGCCTCAGCTCCTTGGTGAGGCCCTCCGCAACTTAGCGAGACC
This sequence comes from Muscardinus avellanarius, assembly GCF_963383645.1. Taxonomy (NCBI): domain Eukaryota; kingdom Metazoa; phylum Chordata; class Mammalia; order Rodentia; family Gliridae; genus Muscardinus; species Muscardinus avellanarius. The sequence continues at coordinate 34,860,628 of NC_137802.1, forward strand.
CTGTTTCAAAATAAAGAATAAAAAATAGGGCTGGGGGTGGAGCTCAGAGGTAGAATGCCCCTGGGTTCCATCCCCGGTACTACACACACACACACACACACACACACACACACACACACACACACTAATGATAATAGAAAGTGTAAAGCGGGTTAGCCGCCCCCGTTCCGTGCCCTTTGTCCTCTAACGCTTCAGAGGCCGTTGGGCACCGGGCACGTTCGCTGGCACCGGTTGGTTGTTTCAGAGATTTTGCTGTTTTATTAATGTTTCCATATAAATGCACTAATCATTTGTGCTGCAAAGATACCAGTGCATCCAATTAGTCTCGGTTTCCCAGTCGCCCCGCCAGACATTTAGGCACCTCCTACTGCTGAGCCGCCCTCTGTCCCGGCTTGGGAGGAGGCCGAGGTGGGGAAGGGACCTGAGTCTAGAGGGCGTCTTTATAAAAGTGTGGGGGAGAGCCAAATCGACAGGAGGCTTTTTGTTTGTTTTTGTACTTGAGATTGAACCCGGGGACGTTCTACCTCTCAGCTACACCCCCAGTTCTTTTTATTATTATTATTATTATTATTATTTATTTTTCTTCTGAAACAAGGCCTTAATACATTGCAGAGGGTTTCATCAAGTTCCTGAAGCTGGCCTCAAACTCGCGATCCTCCTGTCTCAACCTCCCCAGTAATGGTATTGCTGGCGTGCACCAAGATGCCCGGCCACACGCAGCAGCTTTAACTGGCCCTTTGGCGCTGGGGCCTGAGACCGCGGCCCTGCTGCTGCCTGCGCCGCTGCCCTTGGCAGTGCCGGCCACGCTGTGCATTCGCAGTCCACGCAGTGTGTCTTTCGTTTGTTTCCCTGGGCGGAGAGGAAGGCTCCTGGGAAGAGCTATGGGGATCCCCCACAGTTCTGGGGTTAAACCCAAGAGCATCCAACCTCTGAGCTACATTCCATACCCCCCCAGCCCTATTTTATTATTTTGTTTTGAAACAGGGTCTTTCCAGGTTGCTGAGAATCTTGTCAAATTGCTGAGGTTGTCCTCCAACAAGCAATCCTCCTGTCTCAGCCTCCCAAGTACAAGTGCTACCACCCCAGGAGTCCAGGGAGCCTGGAACCAGGGAAACGATCATGGGTTTGAAGTCAGTCCCGGCAACTTAGTGAGACCCTTTTTCCAAATAAAAATAATAAAATGGTTCAGGGGGTGTAGCCTGGAGGTAGAAGGTCCCCACATTCCATCCCCATACCACAAAAATAAAATAATATAATACAAGCGAGGCCTCTGTGCTGCTTGGCCGGCCTCTGTCATCCAGGTCTGAATACTCACCTTCGTTTTCTGCACACTTTCAGCAGGTGTCGGCTACACTTCCTTGGCTCTGAAGTGCAAAGCTCTGCCTGCTTGGTTTAGTTTTCCTCTGGGCTCCAGACGAGCTGAAAGGATTGACTCAGTGAAAATGTTTACTTCTCTAATTAAGCAGAATTAAGGTCTGCACTCCAAACTGTCTTGGGCTGTGCTGGGCATAATTGAGATGCATGGGCTTTGTGTAAATAATGTACCTCTAATTGGCTTTGATTAAGTGCAAATTAGGATCACACTTCACTCCGGTGTGATTTACATTCCTAAGCCCTTTTACTAACTGAAATACTGTGGGTGGCCGATAAGGCTTGTTTATCCCGGAAAGCAGGAGCTGGGAGCCCAGATCTGCAGTTCCCCAAAGGTGAAGAGTCCGCCAGGGAGGCTCCTGCCTCTGATGGCTTCCCCTCCACGTCCCGTCCCCTCCCGCCCCTTCTGTGGGTGAGTCCACTCTGGTCCCATCCATTCTAGCCCTCCATCAATTGCTTCTCAATTTCCAGGCACTGGGAGCTTGTCTTAAACACTCGATCACACGCTGTGAATATCTGCCTTCTGCAACCTCAGGCCTAAACCAGCACCAGGCAGCGGCTGGCAGAGTATCATGGCACCTTCCTTTCTGGGGAACCAGAAGCATTTTGTAAAGGAAACGACTGCTGGGAAGTTTTCTCCCAGGAGTTCCCAGTGTGCACTGGGCATCACCGGGCAGCTCACATCCCCCTTTGCTTCTTGTTCAATGAGAAGGTCAGGCTTGCGCTAATCGCGATATTTGGGAGGCTGAGACAGAAGGGTCACAAGTTCAAGGACAGCCTCAGCAACTTAGCAAGCCTCTCAGCAACCTAGGGAGACTCTTTCAAAATAAAAGGTTAAAAGGGCTTGGGGGATATAGCTCAGAGATGGAAAGCCCTTGGATTCAATGCCCAGTATCACACATACCAAAAAAAAGTGTGTGTGTGTGTGGGGATGTGGTAACTGGCCCCCTGCACCCGCACAGGAGGGCGTGCGACACTCATCCTCCGCGCCCTGAGTCTGCATTTGAAAGTCAACTTGCCCAGATGTAGCAGTCGGAGCTTACTGTGTATGGGTGCCATCCCTGCCCCTGCGTCGGGAAAGGCCTCTGGGTAGCCGAGCCTGGAAAATGGGCAGCAGGGTAGGTGTTTATGATCCTGGAGGCCTTCAAGAGTTGGACCTAGATGGGCCTTCTCTGGATTTTCTCACATTAGCAGGCTGCTGCTGGGTGCGAGACCAAGAAATAACCTACAGTAATAGGGATTTTCACACCACCCAAAGTGCCCAGGGAGCGCCAGGGTCGTGGGAACGCTGCTAGGACGGGTGGTTAACTGCTCGCTTGACACCTGGTGCGCACGCTCCCAGAGCAGCCCCCAGAGCAGCCGGCGCGCCCTGAGCCTGCCACCTTCAGAGACGGCTGCATCGGGAATATGTTCAGTCTCTAAGCTTGGCTCCGGGCTTCCCAGACAGTGAGAAGGTGACGCAGTTACGCTACAGAAATCCCAGCCAGAGTGAGGATGGAGAGAGATTGGTAGGCCGCTAGCGCGGGTGGGCGGCCGAGCCAGGCCCTGGACCGGCACTAGGAATGTGCCCTGGCCTTTAGCCCTGCAGAGCAGATCTCAGCAAAGATGAATCCCAACCAGTCGTGGTAGACACTAGGCAGAAATCAGGAAGCATATGCCCGGGCCGCCGCGGGGAAGGCAGGCCGCGCGCGGCACTGGATCCGGCCAAAAGCAGCCGGGAGTCAGCTCGAGGGCCACTTGCTGTTCCAGGAGAATGCACTGCTCAAGGCTGGCCTTCCACTTGAGCGGGACCAGCAGAGGAACCTCAGCAGAAACAACAGTCAGGAAAACCACGGAGCCCGCGCGGCGGCGCACACCCCGAATCCTGGTGCTTGGGAGGCAGAGACAGGAGGATCGCGGGTTCACGTCAGCCTCAGCAATGTAGTGAGACTTGGTAACCTAGCAAGACCCTGTTTCAAAAAAAAAAAAGGGCTGGAGCTGTAACTTGGTATCTCGGAGATAGAATGCCCCTGGTTTCAATCCCTAGTCCCAACAAAAAAAAGAAGAAGAAGAAAAAGAAAGAAATTAATTAATTACACGGGCTGTGGTTAGGGAAAACAAGGCCTTTTACTGTCTGCTGTAGTCACCGTCAGTTGTGAATTTTGTGACCTTGGCTTGCCATCTGCCAGCCCCAAGACACAATATTGATCTTTGTCAGTCTTCTTGAAAAATGTGCTTGGGTCCAGAAGCCTCTCAGAGGACGCTCTGTCTTTCTTCGTCAGGAGCGGCCCGGGCAGCTCAGGCCCGAGGCCACGCGGGCCAGCCTTCGCCCGGGGCTGCCTCTGCTGCGCGGCCTGGCCCGAGGATGGCGCGCTCCTCCCACCCGGCCTGGGATCCCCGCTCCTGTCACGTGTGGTGTCAGCTCCCCAGCACCAGTCCTGGGCTCTCGAGTTCCCGAAGGACACACAGGCCCGGGTGCCCTGCTTGCTCCAGAGCAGTGCCGGCTCCTCCTTCCCACCCTTGCTCTACTTGTTAGAATAATAGTTTTCAGACTTTTTTTTTAAGTACTGGGGATTGAACTACAGTTATTTATTTATTTATTTATTTATGGTGGTACTGGGGTTCCTGGAAATACTTCTACCTCCGGGCTACACTCCCAGACCTATTTTTATATTTTTTTATTTGGAAACAGGGTCTCTTAAACCAGCGCGGCTGGCTTCGAACCTGCGCGATCCTCCTGTCTCTGCCTCCCAAGAGCGGGGATTAGGGGATTACAAGCGCGCGCCACCACGTCCCGGTTTATTTTTTATTTTGAAACAGCGTCTCACACGCTGTAGAGAGCCTCACTGGTTTCCTGAGGCTGGCCACAAACCTGGGCTCTTCCTGTCTCAGCCTCCCGAGACCTGGGACTCCAAATTTGTGCCAGCATGGCTTCAGCCTGCTCACATCGCCTGACCCTTTCAGTCTCATATTGTGGAGCTTTGGCGCTGACCTGGACTTCCAGCCCCACAACCCAGGGGTTAGGTAGAAGAGACTGTGCGTGTGACTCAGCCCACTCCCTCTGAGGGTGTGGTGGGGTCCTGGCCCAGGAGATTCATCCACGCAGAGGGGCTTCTCTGATCATTTCCAAACATCTTCAGATGAGCCCAATTGGTGGTTTTTCTTTTTTCTTTTTTATTTTTTTCGGTACTAGGGATTGAACCTAGTAACATTCTGTCTCTGAGCTATCCCCCCCTGCTCTATTTGTTTTTTATTATTTATTTATTTATTTATTTATTTATTTATTTATTTATTTATTTTGCGGGTCTGGGGATAGAACCCAGGGCATTCGACCTCCGAGCTACACCCCCTGCCCTTTTTTTTATTCTTTATTTCGAAACCGGGTCTCACCGAGTTGCAGAGGGCCTCACTAAGTAGCTGAGGCTGTCCGCGAACCTTCGGTCCTCCGGTCTCAGCCTCCCGAGTGCTGGGACTACAAGCGTGCGCCACCACGCCCGGCTCCGTTTGGATTCTTAAATCCTTTCCTGCTCCTTGCTTGTGGTAGCTGGATATGAGGCGCAGACGTTTGTCTCCCAGTACACGCCACAGTGTGCAGCCGCTCCCCTCTGCTGTTAACAACGGGTGGGCTGTGGGTGGCAGCGCAAGGGTTAACGCCTTAGCTGGCCGGCAGGAGTTACTGGTGTGGAAGAGGGACGCCAGGCTGTCTCTAAACTTTTTGGCCCTCCCCGAGTACAGAGATGAAGGAAGAGCCTCTATAAATCACTGGAGATTAGAGACCCTGTTCTTGCCGACTCTGCAGGGCTGCCCTGCTTAATGTCAAAGCCTCGCGTATTACTTTAACAGCGCTCCTTTTCTTTATTAAATCCACTTTGAAATATATATATAAAAAAAATGATGATCTTTCCAGTAAGGGGGAGAAGGCTAAAAGGGTTTAGAAAGTATCTGCTGTGTTACATTACAGAGACTAATAACTGTTTAGGGAGTAAGTAACATTTTTGCACCATCTTAAGCCATAAAAAACGAAAAGAGGGATAAAGGTCTGTTCCATAGAATCGATTTGCTGGAGTGTTGATTTTGCCCCATGTCCTTGCCTTCCAGGTCCTTCCCGGTGTGAGCGAAGAAAGTGGGAAATGGGTGTGCGTGCTGATGCCCACTGAGTGTGTCTGAGAAACCCTGGCCGTGAAGTTGTTCAGACACACTCGGGTATTGTGCGTTAGTGTGTGTGTGTGTGTGTGTGTGTGTGTGTGTGTGAGAGAGAGAGAGAGAGAGAGAGAGAGAGAGAGAGAGAGAGAGAAGGGAGGGAGGGAGGGAGGGAGGGAGGGGCGCATGGGACGTGGGTGCCGAAGGGAAGGGCTCTACTATTATACTTAAAAGAAAAAATCGTGGGTGTATTCATTTTGAGTCACCCCCTCATGCCATTTTGGCATGGGGCTCTGTTTCTATTTTCTGTATGTCTATCTTTCTAATAAACTTCTTTAAATCTTCCCCCAAAAATCGCAAACTTTGTGTTCCATTGGAGGCTGAGGCTGAGCTTATCTCCTTCATCTGACTTTAATGAAGACATATCTTAAGCAGCTGCAGCCATGTCAGATGTCATATTTTGGCTCCAAACCTCCACCTTCTGAGTGGGAGGTTTCTCCAAAGGAAGAGGTTGGTAGTAATTATAAAGTAATTGGGGAGCGCTAGGCGGACGTCTGACTGTCACAGCGCTGAAGTGAAAAGCTAGTGTATACAGACGAAATCGGAGCGGCCATGAAGCGGTAATTATTAAAGCTAATAATGAGTATATGGGATTCATTATACCATTCTCCCCGCTTATATATATATTTTAATCTCATAATAGAAAAATAAATCAGTTTAAGTAAAGTGCTTAGCACCGAGTAAAAAAAATAAACCGACGTGAGCTAGAATATTAAATCGCCAATTATAGCATTTTAATTTATACTTTCAGAAAGATCTTAAAAGCTGCACTGAGGACTTGGGCGCCTCTCATTTGTCTCCTATCACGGGCGCCCGAAGCTTCTTTTTGTGTTTTCCTTTATAGTCAAAGGGCAGTTACTTCCACAGAAGTATTTCAGGAAGGCAGGGCCCCTCCCGCAAGCCCAGCAGAACGCATGCGGCATCTGGGGAGTGTGTTCAGGGGACTGTCCCAGGTCACCTCGTTTAGCCAAGTGCTTTTGTCTTTTGGGGTTCGTTTGTGTCTTTAGCAAATATTTAACCAACAACTACAACCTCCCAGGCACCTTGCTAGCTGCTAGTGCTAAAACTGAACGGCCCGGCCTCCCGCGCTTAGCCGCTTAGTAATCCCAAGTGAAATATAAAAATGTAATGTAGAGTAAAAGGTAGCTATGAAACCTTTAAAATAAAGGTCACTCTGTGTGTGTGTGTGTGTGTGTGTGTGTGTGTGTGTGTGTGTTACTAGAAATTGAACCCATGGGCATTTTACCTCTGAGCTACACCCCCAACCCTGTTTTATTTTATTTTGTGTTGTTTTGAAACAAGATTTTGCTAAGTTGCTGAGGCTGGCCTCAAGCCTGCGGTCCTCCTGTCTCAGCCTCCCGAGAACTAGGATTATAAGTGTGCGCCGTCGTGCCCGGCAAAGGGTCGCTTTATGTTGCTGGACTTGATTTGGTAAAGGTGCAGAGCTTGCCTTTCGTAGCTCCCAGATTGTGCCCTGTAGAGGGATGTGGAGACTTGTAATGAGCTAGGAACCCTTTCTGAGCAGATCCCCACCTTGGTCCAGGGTTGTTTCCATCTGCCTTTTGAAGTTTGGAAAGAGTTCACACCTTACAAATGTGCTTCACATTTGCCAGGAAAAAAAAAAAAAAGGCTCGCTTTGCAGGGCTTCCCATCCAAGAGCTGACACACCGCAGCCTTTTCTTCTGACAAACAGCTTGACGGTATCGCCTCCGCAGACTCCTGACACGATGAATTGCGTCTCTTCGTTTATGGCGGTTTGAGTTTTGTGTATGCTTTCATGTGTTTAGGACGGCTGCCCAGTTTTAGAGTAGCAGCTCTTAAAATAGCTGGAAATGGATGCGGAGCTCAGGTTTGGTTAAAAGGGGCTCGGCGGTGCTCGTGTGCACATCCGTGTGTGCACACTCTCAAGCCGCGAGCACGCCCGCGCGGCTGGCGCTGACGGCCACTCGCACAGGGGGCCATTGTGAGGGGAAACACCAGGCATGGAGGGCGAGGACGAGGGAGGGAGGCTCGCGTCTAGTGATCCTGGAACAGTTGCTCGGACCGGCGTTTAGTGTTTTATTAGGAGAGAACAACTCTATAAAAGGAACAAGAGGTTCAGTCGTTAGAGAGCGGGGCGACAGGAGGCAGCTGCCAGGGTGACTCTGAAAACCCTTTGAGAGCCTAGAAGCCTCGCCACATGTAACGTGCCGCAGCTGCCGGGATCGTTTAGGAGAAATGCAGAACTTGGCAGCACCAGCCCCTGCGGGGATAGGATTCCACATCTCCCCAAACGTGACTGGTAGATGCGTCCCAGCCTCGCCCCACGTTTCTTCCTGACCCTTGAGCCTTCTTGCGACAGTTCTTGTGTTTTTCTTTCTTCTTCAGGTGGGCGGTTTGCAGGGAATAAGGAGAGGTGCCCCTCCCTAGTTTGATTTGAGCGTGGTGAGGGTCGGGCGGGCAGGTAAGACCAGGCGGGGATTTGGGGGGTCCCCGATCTTGCCCTCGGTGTTTGTATTTGCTGAACAGAAGTTACCGCGGCCTGCAAACTGTCGATTGTGTGCTAGTGTACAAGTAAAAAAGTACGTGAATTTTGCTTTTGAAAAATCTACCTGGAACGTCTGGTTTTCATCAATACACATAGAATATTTGCCAAGTTGAACCCTTCAATCTTAAACATCTCTGGCTAAATCATATAAACTTAAGAACCATCAATGTTCATATAAGCCAAAGGAAAGGTCATTTGTGGGGGACAGAGTATTTTTGACAAATGCATTGTTTGGTATATGTATAAAGTGTGTGTGTGTGTGTGTGTGTGTGTGTGTGTGTGTGTGTGTGTGTGTGTGTGTTGGGGTCTACCTTTGGGCTGTGCCTCCAGCCCTATTTTATTTATTTGGAAACCGGGTCTCGATAAGTTGCCGAGAGCCTCACTCAGTTGCTGAGTCTGGCTTTGAACCTGTCCGATCCTCCTGTCTCAGCCTCCCAAGCGCGGGGATTACAGATGTGTGGCACTACACCTGGCTCAAAATTTCTGATAAAGATCTCTCAAGCCATAACTGCCAATAGGATGAAAATTGGCAACCGGGAGCATTCCTGTTAACTTGGTTCTGTGAGCGAGCTCAGAAACCAGCAGCGCCTCAGTGCAGCGGTCGCTGGTGCAATCCTAAAGATGTGGCCTCATCCTTACTGGTGAAGAGGTGGAGGGAGCATCGGGAATGGGCGTGGTGCTCATCCTAAGTTCATATTTAAAAGGAATAATTGAAAACGTCAGTTTTGAAATCTTACTTGAGAAGATTATCCTGCCCCTCCAGCCCAAGAGATTCTGAACAACTCCCCTGTCTTACCTTGCTCCCCCAAAATCATTTTACTCTCTCTCTCTCTCTCTTTTTTTTTTTTTTTTTTTTTAGTGCTGGAGATGGAACCCAGAGGGGTTCTACCTTGACACTATACCCCCGCCCTATTTTATTTTATTTCATTTTATTATTTTATATGGAAACAGGGTCTCACAAAATTGCTGAGAGTCTCACTAAGTTTCTGAGGCTGGCTTTGAACCTGCGATCCTCTTGTCCCAGCCTCCCAAGTCCTGGGATTACAGGTGTGCGCCACCACACCGTTTCACTCTTACCTAGCAGGCGAGTGTCCTATGTATCGGGTCTATCAAGATGGAGGGAAGAGTTAAGAATTGCTCATTAACACTCCAGACTCATTTTTAGGATGATTAAACAAGGACCCAGAAAGTCCTTGTAAGAGAAAAGCCATAGCGAGGTCACCTCCTGTCACTCGACAGTGACTTACAGAACCAGGCGTTTCTAGAACATTAAATGACAACCTTCTTGGAGTCACCTTGGGATCAGGGACGGCCAAGTAGAGAAGAGAGAAGACTGTGGCCTTGTGGGGTGATAGGAGCCGCTGCACATGGCCAGCAGGGTGCCAGACATCTGCCTGGACGTCCGTCGTGCTGCTGGGAAGCGGCCAGTTTTACCTGTGGTCAGGTAGTTAAGTCATAGCGAGAACACGTGTCTTTCAGTCACCAAAATAAGTTTTATTTTAAAAGACAATCACTGAGCTGGATGCAGTGGTAATTCCAATACTCGGGAGACAGGAAGATCAAGGGCTCTTGGCCAGCCTCACCAACGTAGTGAGGACCTCCGCAACTTAGCGAGACCCTGCTCAAAAACAACAACAAATAAAAAAGTCTAGGGAGTTGTAGCTCAGAGGAAGAATGGCCCTGGGTTCAATCTCCAGTACCAAATACACACACACACACACACACACACACACACACACACACACACACACACACATCTATCTAGATAGAGAGAGAGGTTCTAACTATTATCATTAAACTCATACTGTAATTTTTCATAGTATTTGAAAAGAGACATTGAAATATAAAGTCTTGGGTTTTTATTCTGGGCACACCCTTATTTAGTAGTACTAGAAAGTCCCAAGCTCATCAGTCCTTTACCTCTTTTTGGGGGGGGGGGATACTGGGGATTGAGCCCAGCAGCACTTCACTACTGAGCTACACCCACAGCCCCTTTTTATTTTTTATTTTAAAACAGGGTCTTGCTAAGTTGCCCAAGCTGGCCCCAGACCTGCCATTCTCCACCTCCCAGTCCTTTACCTCTTTATTTGCAGAATGAGGACGTCCCACCGCCTGAGCAGATGCGCCTCTCCCGAGTGTCTTCCACCCTTTGATTAAGCCATACAAGGAGCAAGCAGGGCTATGCTTGCCACCGCGTGGTATTTGGAATTCCTTTTGTTATTAAAAAATTCCACACTGGTCGTTTGGGTTCAGGAAGCTTGAGGAGGGATAAGAACCGGAGCTTTTGTCTAGTGTTCTTTTAATGAACTGCTTCAGGTGCTGGAGGACAGACGGCTTTGAAAGGCCCTGAGTAGCACGGGGGACACTTGTTCCCGGCCTGGCGGCAGCTCTGGCTGAGCCCACTGGGGACCCCTCTGTTCCCTCTCTCCCATCCCTGTACTTGTCGTGATTCTTAAACCAGTATTGAAACAGTAAGGCGGGGGCCATAGGAGGCCGGTCGCTGGGGTTCAGCCTGCATTGACTGGTGTTGGGAAGGAGCTCAGTCTTCTCCAAATATCCTCAGGTGGTTTCTCCAGGACCTGGACTCTGGTGCTTACAGCAGGGCAGGGCAGGGCAGCGGAATGGCAGCCACCTTTGTAATTCACAATGGGAACACTTGACTGCCTTTGATGACGTCATCATGTAGACTGGCTCGTGGGAAGGTCTCCTGTGAGGGGGGCGAGCCAGGAAGCCCACCTCGGCAGTAGTCCCTGCAGGGTGATGAGGTGTAGGCTGGGGAATGTGCTTCCCCCCAGACTTACCTCTAAGCCCCGAAGCTTGGGAGGGCTTGCTCCCTGACAAGCTGACAGCGGTGGGCAGTCCACACAGGACGCTCCCTCTAAGTGGGTCATGACATCTGGGACAACCTGGACAATCTCACCAGCTGCCCCTTTCTTCCTTCCAAAAATGCCGTTCTCCTTCTCAATGGAAGTGGTTTATGAGGAGCAGGTGATGATGGGAAGAAGGTGTTGGTGATAGAGACTTCAGCCAGAGAGCAGCCAGGCTCCTGGAGGGAGGGGTGGGCGCGAACCTCCATCTCCGAGACTGCCCGTGCCTGTGATTGCTGCAGCCCCAGGGCAACGCCTCTGGCCGGCCTAGTAGCTGTCAGGTAGAAGGCTGCTCTCTGGGGAAGCTCCTTTCAGGGAGGCTGCTGCCACCGCGAGTGGCTGTGCCTTCCAGATGAATATATATGTGTGTGTTGGTGCATTATAATTATATATCACGAGAGTTTCAAGGTAGCACACACGCGCGCCCGTCCCTGGACGTTTTTCCCTCCACACGCCCTTCCTGTCCAATAAGCGAGGTTGGTGGTGAAACCTTCTGCGTGGACATCGATCGCTGAGCTGCTCCCTCCCTCGGTCCTCCTTCCTCCCTCCCGTGCCCCACCCTCGGGCCCTTCGACTCTGCTCACGGTCTCCTCATTTCCCTCAAGTGTCTTTTGTCCCTATTTTCTCTCTAGATTCTGCATATGAGAGAAAACATAGGACCCTTGACTCTCTGGGGCTGGCTGCTCTCACCGAGCGTAATATTCTCTAGTTCCATCCATTTTCCTGCAAAGAGCATAACTCTGTTCTTTTTTTATGGCTGAGTAAAACTCCATTGTGTGTGTATCACATTTTCTTTATCTGTTCACGTGTTGACATACAACCACTATAGGTATCAGGACGGGGGTTCCTCAAAAGACTAGGAACGTGGCCACCGTGCGCCCCAGCTATGCCACCCAAAGAATTACAGTCGGGATACGGGATACTGTGGGGATACATGTGCCCACGTTGATAGCAGCACAGTTCTTTTGTCTAATTCATTATCCTTTTATGGTGACACCTGATTCTGATACTACTCGGTTCAATAGACGAGTCTCGTTGAGATCTCTGTCGCCGTTTGAAATTCCTTTTCCAAACTTCGGGACCTCCATGGACAGATTATTCTTTAGGATTCTGTCTCCCTTGTGGAACAGACGACTCTGACGAGGTTACACGAGTCAGGGTGTTTTGTACCCAAGCCACGGCACTGACGTCACCGCCAGCCGGAGCTCTCGTGCCCCGTCTGTTTCTCCCTGCTCCGTTTCTGTAGAAATGGGATGCATTTATTAGAACACGCGCCTGCCGTTCTGTTTGGTTCATTCACTAAGCACCAGCCACGTGCCATGGAGAAACTATGGCTGGAATCGAGGCCTAGAGAGCACGTTGCAGTGAGCCCGGCAAAAGCGAGGCGGGGATCGTGTGCGCAGAGCCCACAGGTGGGGACAGAGCGCAGCCGGGGAGACTCTTGGAGTACGCGCTTGGAGTTGGAGGAGATGGAGTGGGAAAAATACAAGGCTGATCTGAGTTTAGAAAACGCACTCTGGCTCTAGGATGGCAGGCGACGAATGGAGTGAGGCTGGAGCCGGGAGAACCATCAGGTCCTAGCTGTAGGAGCCTCGGTGCGGGCTGATGAGGGTCTGAGGGGGAGGCAGCCGTAGGGGGGCGAGGAGGCCCCAGCTCGTGAAAGAAAGTTCATGGACGCCATGACAGTCGAAGGCACGTGGGTCCAGGATGTGACGGCGCTGGAGCCCAGGATGACGCCTCAGTCCTGGCTTGACAGCTGAGGTGGAGGGAGCAGGTAGGATGCGGGACAGGAGATACGTCTACTCTGGAACCTGTTGCGTTTTAAGGAGCTTACTGAGGAATTCAGCCAAGTGGGAGCCAAAGTCCGGCTCCCTGTATTTCTTGGGCTGTCTAGCGCTTTGTGGGGGGCTGGGGACGCGTGGAGGAGGGCATGTGGGAACGCTCGGCATCCGAGAGGTTAGCTTAAACCCTGCTGTTGAGACGATTCCCAAAATTTGTCCAGATGTTTAAGCAAATTAGCAAATGATTAAAGCGGCGGTCAGCAGAGACCTAGACCCCTGTGGGGATGCCCAAAGGAGCCAGGCGAGGAGAGTGGCCCAGGTGTTCTTGCTGGGAAGGAGGGCTGTGTGCTGCGGATCCCCAAGGCTCCATGGGTGGAGCTCAAGGAAGGCAAGCGGAGTCTGACGGAGGAGGAAAAAGAGGAGCTCTAGAAGTGGCCCAGATGTTTGTGTTTACTGAGAATAACTTCTGCCCAGTGACGGGGCTCTCAACATGTTATTCCATCCATTGTTATGTTAGTAACATGTTCAACATTGAAGGAATTTCACCCCTTTAAAAGACTATTTCCAAATTATTCAGAGAGAATAGTATTAAAGAAGGACCATAGATGGACATAGCGGTGCATGTCTGTACTCGCACTATTGGGAGGCCGAAACAAGGAGGATCACGGGTTCGAGGCCAGCCTCGGCAACTTACCAATACCCCCAGCAACTTACTAAGACCCTAATAAAAAAGAAAATAGGGCAGAGAGTGTAGCTCAGTGGTCTAGTGCCCGTGAATTTGATCCCTAGTACCAAAAAAAAAAAAAAAAAAAAAAGATCATCAATAAGCATTTGTCAACCGTAAAGCAGACGGGCAGTGAGACTGGCGTGGGTCCCCTTCCTGTGTCATCCACTGCTCACCGTGGGGCCTTGGGCGAGTCACTTAACATCTCTGGACCTTAGCTTTCTTCCCCAGAAAGTTTTGGGGCCCATCCCCCAGGCTTCTGGGGTCACTTCTAGCATTATCATTCTATATCTGTGTCCACCTCTGGTTTGGAAAGTGCACAAGTCTTGCTGAGAATGGCAGATCCTTCTCACTCCCCAAAGACACAGGCCTGGCGGGCGGCTGCCTGCTTCAGTGATTGCTGCTTCCCAGCACTCTGCCTGGGTAGGGAGCCGGGCTGGACATCTTCCAGAGAGACACTCACTGCAGCCCGTGCCCGACAGAGGTCATTTAGAATGTCAGGTTTAAAAATCAACTATCTTGCCGGGCGTGGCGGTGCGCTTATAATCAGTACTTGGGAGGCTGAGAAAAGAGAATCACAGGTTCAAAGCCGGCCTTAGCAACTTAGACCCTGTTTTTAAATAAAAAATAAAATGGGTCTAGGGATATGGCCCAGAGATAGAAGCCCCATGGATTTCATCCCCAGAACCAAAAAATAAAAATAAAATATACTTATCATTAGTTACGTGTGGATGTCTATAATCCTCATATTTGGGAGGCTGAGACAGGAGGATCGCAGGTTGGAGGCCAGCTTTAGCAATTAATTGAGGCCCTCTGCAACTTAGTGAGATCCTGTTTCAAAATTTAAAAAATGAAATACGGTTGGGGTGTGGCTTGAAGTTCGATTGCCACTGGGTGTGTAACCTCTAATATCTCCTCCAAATCAACAACTCACTTCAAAAGAAAAAAAAAAAAAGGTCAGCTCCATAGCCAGGTTCCCCCAGATACTATGTCCCCTATTTATCTTAAAAAAGAAAAGGAAATAAAATGAGCAGGTCTTTGGGTCTGGTATATGGAAACCGTCCCAAATGCCCTGGTTTTGTGCCCGTGCCAAGGCCGGTGGTCCTCGGCATCTTCAGTCTCCATGTAGCTTGATTCTCCAGCCCAGCTTCCCTGTCCTGAGAATAACGAGAGTGACCGTGGATGGCTGGCCCGCCGCCTCTGTTACTTCCAAAGGAGCCAGAACCGGGGTCCCAAGGAGCGACCCGCGAGGTGGCCTCACGCCCCTGTCTCCGTGGTTTAGGCTGCATCCTCACTGTTTCTATGGCAACAGAACATTCGGTGCCCTCGGATGCAGGCTGCCTTCCAACGGCAAGTAGTCATGCCTCCTAATTTAAAACTTAGCCTGAAAAGATGGCCTTCTGAGTAAACTTGGATTAAGGTATGGGGATTAGTCCACGGCGAGCCGAGGTAATTCTTTAACATTCTTTCGAGGCCTGGGGGCTCTGTACCCAAAGCATCTCGTTCATTGCCACTTATGCGGGGCGGTTCGCATGTTTTACGATGTTGGCTGCACACACTGAGATCAGAGGCCCAGAGATGTTGAGTCACTCGTCTGTCGTCGCCCAGCGTGCGATCCGCAGAGGTTAGGAGCAGTCCAGGTGGGGATGAAGCCGAGATGCTTGGGCTCTGACAGCAGGGTTCAGGGAGAGGGTGCAGGTCTGAAGGTGGGGAGCGCAGCTTAGCCCGGGAGTCCCCTCGCTCTCCCAGGAGAACTGTATTTTCTACTTTCCCAAATTCTATTATGACAGGTATTTTTTTTAATGATTTAAAATTTATGTGTGTGTGCGTGCATGAAAATATGTGGCCGCTCACAGATACGTATATAGAAGATGAAAGAGAAACACGGACAACTTATAATTACAGATATTTTGGTTCATCTGGTATCCAGATGATCGCCCTTGCTTCTGACAGTTTTGACAAATCAGTTTATTAAAACTATAAATGTAACCCAGAGCTATGTAGTACGGCACGAGGAAGAAGGTGCTTCTTCCTCGCATTATATATTTTGCTGTTGCATTATTAGAAGTTAATGCACCTAGACTTAAGGGACAAACCAACCAGTCATCTATGAGAAAGATCTAACTTGCTGCATATAGTCCATTTGGTTTTCCTGTCGCTGGACCCTACAGATATTTTTTTTGGGGGGGAGGATATTAGGGATGGAACCCAGGGGCATTCTACCTCTGATTTAAACACTCAGCCCTATTTTATTTTATTTTATTTATTTGTTTATTTATTTATTTATTTTGGTGGTACTAGGGGTGGAACCCAGAAGCTTTACTACCTCCGGGCTATACTCCCAGATCTTTTTTTAAAAAAATATTTTATTTGGAAACAGTGTCTCGCTAAGTTGCCGAAAGCCTCACTAAGTGGCTGAGGCTGGCCGCTAACCCGGATCCTCCTGGCTCAGCCTCCCAAGCGCGGGGATTACAAACATGCACCACCACGCCAGGCTGACAGTATATTTTATTTTATTTATTATTATTATTATTTTTTTTTTTTTGGTGGTACTGGGGGGTGGAATCCAGAGGCTTTCTACCTCCGGGCTATATTCCCAGACCTTTTTTTATATTTTATTTGGAAACAGGGTCTCACTAAGTTGCTGAGAGCCTCACTAAGTAGCTGAGGCTGGCTTCGAACCCGTGTGATCCTCCTGTCTCAGCCTCCCAAGCGCGGGGATTACAAGCAAGCACCACCACGCCCGGCCTATTTTATTTTTTATTTGGCAACAGGGCCTCACTAAGTTGCTGAGTTTGGCCTCGAACCTGTCTCAGCCTCCCAAGCACTGGCATTACAAGTGTGCACCACTAGCCCGGCCCTGTGGATATTTTCTTAGAGCTTTGACCTTGATCAGGCGCAGAGAAGCAGCCGGTGCCTGGTCCACCTTCTCCCCTGCAGGAGGCGTTATTTGGGTGAAACTGGGGGAAGGAAAGCAGTAGTGCGGTGAGTTTTCATGTGGGATGTAGCGCATCGTGCTTACGTCACAGAGACATCAGGGTGGCAAGAAGTCCTGGTGTGAGGGCAAGTTGGGAATAGCCCCATCCGCGAGCACAGCTGCAGGGCCCCGCGCAGACACGCAGGCCCTGAAAACGGGGGAAAGAATTCCCTTTTTTTTTTTTGGAACTGGGGGTGGAACCCAGGGAATTCTACCTCTGAGCTACACCTCCAGCCCTAGCGTGTGTGTGTGTGTGTGTGTGTGTGTGTGTGTGTGTGTGTGTGTAATTTGGAAACAGGGTCTCACTAAGTTGCTGAGGCTATGCTTGAACCTGCGATCCTCTTGTCTCAGCCTCCCAAGTACCACGCCCAGCTTTTCTTTCTTTCTTTCTTTCTTTCTTTTCTATCAGCTACTCTAGAGAGTCCAGAGAAGTTTTTATATATATTTCATCCCTGGTTGGATGCAGCTGGCACAGGGCTCTGCCACCCCGCTGCTTCTCCTGCCTCCTCTTCCTTCTCACACCGAGCCCTGCTCCTGTGTCTCTTGTCTGTCACCACATATTCCTGTGTCCGGGGCCCGAGTCCTTGTGCCACGCGCTCCTGGGAAAGTCTACGGACCCCGACGCAGACTGTTTTAAATGAATTACAATATTATAAGAATGTAGTTGTGGAAATATTAATACCCATACAGTTATTATATAGTAATGTATGTACTTATTTTAACATATCAAACAACCAGAACTAATCGTTAGTATACTTTTTTTTAAGAGTGTTGTTAAGTTGCTGCAGGTCTTCGCTGGCCTCGATCCTCCTGTCTTAGCCTCCCAGGCGCCAGAATTAAAGGCATGTGCCTCTACACCCTGCCATTAGTATTCTTTCTTTTTTCTTTTCCCTCCTTCCTTCCTTCCTTCTTTATTTTCTTTTCTTGTTCTGGGAATTGAACCCAGGGGCATTCTTCCTCTGAGCTATAACCCCAGCCTTATTTTTTATTCTTTATTTTGAGACAGGGTCTCACTAAGTTGCAGAGGGCCTCACTAAGTAGCTGAGGCTGGCAGTGAGCCTGTGATCCTCCTGTCTCAGCCTCCCAAATGCTGGGATTACAAGCGTGCGCCACCATGCCTGTTTTTCACTAGTATACTTTTAAAGCCATAATGTATGTACACCCTGAGCTAGTAAACTAAAGCCCACAGATGGCATTATTTTTATTTTTTTGGTACTGGGGGTTGAACCCAGGAGCACTCTACCCTACCACATACCTACAGTCTCATTCACACATTCACTCATTCATGGTACTGGGGATTGAACCCAGGAGTGCTCTACCACTGAGCTACACCCCCAGCCTTGTTTGTTTGTGTATTTTGAGACAGGGCCTCACTAAATTGCTAAGGCTGGCTTCAAATGTGTGATCCTCCTGCCTTACTCTCCTAAAGTAGCTGGCACCCCGTGGGCCCAGACTGCTTGCTTGCTTTATTTATTTATTTATTTATTTATTTATTTATTCATTGTGGTCCTGGGGTGGAACCCGGGGGCTTTTCTACCTCCGGGCTATACTCCCAGACCTATTTTTATACCTTAATTGGAAGCAGGGTCCCACTAAGTTGCTGAGAGCCTCACTAAGTAGCTGAGGCTACTTTAAACCTGTGCGATCCTCCTGTCTCTGCCTCCCAAGCGCGGGGATTACAAGCGTGCGCCACCAAACCTGGCTCAGACTGTTTTTTTTTTTTTAATTTTTTATTGGTGCATTGTATTTATACATCATAATGGGGTAAAAAAAAAAAAACTTGTGTAGACATAAATGCACACAGCCCCCAGCCAGACCCCACCCAGCCCCCACCCCACTCCCTCCCCACCCCTCCCTCCCATGCTTGGCTTAGTGGTTGACTACGATATGAATAAGTACCTCGTGCGCTTTAAAGAGCCCCCCCTCCCATCCCCACAGTTAGGTCGCCTTGTTTGCTCCTCTATAGGATCTCCTTTTCAACCTGGAGTTCCTCCTATGACCCCTTTCACCCTAGCTTTCACATATTAGGGAAAAGCATCCGATTTCTAGCTTTTTGCCACTGACTAATCTCACTTAGCATAATGTCCTCAAGATCCATCCATTTCCCTGTCAATGCTGCAAGTGTGTTTTTTTAAATGGCTGAGTAAAATTCCATTGTGTACATATCCCACAGTTTTGTAACCCATTCATCTGTTGATGGACATCTTGGCTGGTTCCATAGTCTGGCTATGGTGAATTGGGCAGCTATGAACATAGATACACATGCATCAGTTTGGTAGTTTGGTTCCCATTCTTTTGGGTAGATACCCAGAAGTGGTCTTGCTGGATCAAATGGTAGATGTGTTCTCATTCTTTTGAGGATTCTCCATACTGTTTTCCAAAGTGGCTGCGCTAATTTGCAATCCCACCAACAATGTCTTATAGTTACCACTTCTCGCCAGCATTTGTTGTTGTGTTTTAAATGGTTGCCATTCTAGTTGGGTCAGACTGCTTTTAAAAATAAAGTTTTCTTAGAATACAGTTGTGCCTATACATTTACATATTGCCAGGCATGCTTTCACACCTGAGGAACAGAGTTTAATACTGGGTCTGAGACCAAATAGCCCTGAAAGTTGAAAATAATTGCCATACAGACCCTTCGGAAAAAAGCTTCCCAATACTTGGCTCAAGTTGCCATGATAGTAATGTGCAGTAAACATACTGACTTTTATTAGTGACAGGGACTGCTAAGTACTGTTTATTGCCTGTGTTCATCATTAATATAAGTACCAAATCTCAGTTGGAAGTTAGTGGAAATGGACCACCTGAATTCTAGTTGCGGTTCCCTAGGAGATCTATGGGGTTCGGGTTAGTCAACCTGTGAGTGAGATTACCGTTAAAGGGTCCTTTAGCAGAAGGAAATCATCCCTTTGCACTGTGTACAATCTCTACCTTTCTACCTACTCACAAACTTAAGCATACTTTCATATAAGGGATTTTTCAGATCATCCTAGACCTGGGTGAGTCAAAGCCACCATGTTCCAAACACCCAGTGTCTTGCTGAAGAAAGTCCAGCTCCATCCACTTGTGCTAAGAACAGCTCGGGATTCTCGGTACACCCGGTCGCTCATACCACTGGCCACCCAGGGGAGAGTCGGCGCTCCCCTCCCCTCCGCAGGCGCCTGCTGCCCTCTGTGGTGTATAACTTGATTCTCTCATCTTGTCTCTTAATGTCACATCACGGCATGCCACGGGACCTGACTTTGCCATTTATGTGTCCATGATGTCTTATTCTCCAGAGACAGCTTCCAGTATTCAGCAATAACTCATGTCTACTTAATGTGAAAATTGGTGCCATCTAATAGAATCTTCAACATGCTAACCACGCCATTCCAATAATGAAATGCAAATCTTTCTGCCTTTTTTTTTTTTAGTGTGGTCATCTTTAGACTCCTGAGTAATGGGATATATCCTCTTTATTATGAATTGAGAACTGGAAGTTAATTCCCTGTGTTTTGTTTATCCTTTGTTGGGTTGGTTTTCTACTGGAGATTGAACCCAGAGCCTTGTTCATGCCAGTCAAGCGCTTCACCACCGAGCTCCACCCCCAGCTCAAGAACTGGACGTGTTCTTTAGGTTAGTCAGCGTTCCTCATTATAACGGAATACCCGAGACAATCAACTTATAAAGAGAAAAGTTTTATCCTGGGTCACAGTTTTGTAGGTTCTGAGCCATGATCAGTTACCCCGTTGTATCTGTGTCCTGGGGGCGGTACACAGGAGAGTGGAACAACTCACTTCAGGAGCCAGGAAGAAAAAGAAAGAGAAAGGGCTGGGGTCTCACACACTCCTTCGTGGGTACGCCCAGTGTCCTGAGGGACCCCGCAATGCCCCTCCTGCTGATGGCTCCACCGCCTCCCAAAGGGACCAACCTGGGGACCAAGCCCCTGGAGGACACTAAGCTTCAAACTATAGCGATCATCTCCTCACCCAGATCCCTGGGCTAGCTAATTAACCCACAAGGTCTAGACCATCAATACTCCCGTATTATTCGTTTTGTTGCTAAGAAAATTAAGATGTAGAGAGTTCCGATTACATTAATAAGTGACAAGCTTCCATAACTCATGTGTTGTTTCTAGCTTTTAGAGAAAAGACACTCTTCCCCTCCCTGATCCTTTATTTCCTGGATCAGCTATGGCTCCTGGGTCTTTTTCAATAAGCGCTCCATCTTTGTAAGAGGGGTGGTGAGACAGACAGGACGGTTCTGGTCATCGGTTGAGAATATCTGGGTTCTAGATTCCTTCCCAGTTTTCACTTCTAGGAAACAAGGATGTCAAGAGAGAAGACTGTCTACACGGCTCCTTCCCGGGCCATCCGGCCATCCCCGGGGCTGGGATAGTCAGAGCAAGGCACAGTGGAGACAGCCCCACTCGCCGCACGCTCTCCCCCTACCCTGCCTCTCCATCAGACTGGCCCTTGAGGGTGAAGCTGCCGGCACAGGATCCTTGGAGACAGACAGACCGTGAGCCCCGCAGCCGTCCTCCGGCTGTCAGCGGTGCTGCTGAGACAGCAGAGCTGGGGGAGGTTATTGATTTTTCAGATAATATTTGGATGTCATCTTACTGAGAGGACACAGAGAGGACTGATGGGCGGCTGGAGCTGCACCCTGCTGCAGGTGGCCCTGGATGTGGGCATCTTCTGAGTTGCCTAAGACCAGAAAAGAACAGTGCCTCGTGTGCACGAGTGGAGAGGCATGGAATCAGGCCTGGGGGAGCAGCCGGGGCTTCTGAGCTGCCACGGAGGCCTCCGCTGGGCGAGAGGGATCTGGGGAACCCCTCCAGACTGGCTCCCGAACTGACGGCCGCATCGCCTACCGTGAATGCCACGCTTGTCAGTACTGCCCTTCACTTCTCTGTGGGGAGTGGGCGCAGGGGGGCAGCCCAAGGAAGGGGGCACGGTACGAGGCAGCGCACACTCGGTCTTCTGTTGCCTCTCCTGGCTCTGCATGGGTGTTTCCTGTCTCCACTGTTCACTCTGTCCTGTGCACTTATACCCTGCTGTCGTTTCTTTTTCTTTTTCTTTTTTTTTTTTTTTTTTGGTACTGGGGATTGAACCCAGGGGCTTTCTACCTCCAGGATACACCCCAACCCTTTTAACTTTTTACTTTGAAAAAAGGTTGCTCTAAGTTGCTGAGGGCCTCACTCGTTTGTTCAGGCTAGTCTCAAATTTCTGATCCTCTTGCCTCAGCCTCCCAAGTACTAGGATTATAGGCACAGCCCGTGTTTTAGTTTTCTCCTGACAATTCTTTTTTTTTTTCATATTTATTTTTAATTGGTGCACTGTATTCATACATCATAGTGGGATACATACTTTTGTAGACATATATGCACACATTGCCCAGTCAGCCCCCACCCGATCCCCACCCCGTTCTCTCCTTATCCCCCCCTCCTATGCTTGGCTTAGTAGTTGACATCTAGTATTATAGCAATTTATCCAAAATTAAAAATGATAATTTCTCATAACAGTTTCATTTGTCTGATACCAAGCTTTTGATGACTTAAAGATAACATTTCAATATTTCTTTTTGCTTTCTTTCTTACCAGAGAATCTATTTTTTTCTATTTTTTAGGTGAAACTATCATATATTTATATATTTATTTTTCAGAAAAAAAAATCTATCCTAATATGGAATATGGACTCTAGGTACCCACATCGATCTTGAAAAAGAACAAAGCTAGAAGATATATATTTTCTGATTTCAAACCATATAAAGCTACAATAATTGAAACAGTGTAGTACTATTCTAAAGGCAGATATATAAACCATTGGAGTTAAATAAAAGCCTAGAGCTAAATTCTTCCCTATATTGTCAAGTTATTTTTGACAAGGTTTCCACGAACATTTGGTGGTGGAAATAATAATCTTTTAACTAAATATTGTTGAAACATAATAATTACATGGAAAAGAATAAAATTGGACCCTTACCTAATCCCATATACAAGTATTAACTCAAAATAGATAAAAGACCTAAATATAAATCTTAAGACTATAAACTTTTAGGAGAAAATCTGGGTCATAAAACCTCACAACATTGAAATTGGCAGTGATTTCTTGGTTATGATTTCAATGGCACAGGCAACAGAAGAGTATACAAACTCCCTAAAAAATAAAAAACATATTGTATATCCAAAGACAATGTAAACAGAGTTAAGAGTTACTAATAGAATGGGATAAAATATTTCCAAATGCTATATCTGAAGGTATATTAATATTCCAACTAGAAATCCTAAAAATTAACAACAATAAAGGCAAACAATACCCTTTAGAGATAGGTAACAGACTAACATAAATAATGAATCTCCACAGATAACCAGTCTTAGTTGTCTGTTGGATGGGAAATCTTGTTTCTCTGGTTCTGGTGTGTGTTACCTATTTCTTCTTTGTAGTTAATCTCTTTGAGTATTTTCTCTAGTGCTGGTTTTGAAGACATAAATTCCTTCAGTTTCTGTTTGTCATGGAAGCTTCTTATTTCTCCATCTAATTTGATAGAAAGTTTTGCTGGGTAGGAAATTTTTGGCTGGAAGTTGTTTTCTTTCAAAATTGGGAATATGTTACTCCAAGCCCTTCTGGCTCTCATGACTTGGTTTGGGAAGTCTGGAGTGATTCTAATTGGTTTGCCTCTGAATGTCACTTGGCCCTTTGCTTTTGTTGCCTTTAAGATTCTCTGCTTGGCTTCCACATTGGTCATTTTGACAATTATGTGGTGTGGGGATCCTCTTCTCCGATCCTGTCTAAAGGGAGTTCTATAAGTTTCCTGGACCTGCGTATCGACCTCTTGCTCTATGTCTGGAAAATTTTCTGCTATTACTTCCTTGAAGAGATTGTTGATCCCTTTAGTTTCACTTTCTTTTCCCTCCTCTATTCCAATTATTCTTAGGTTAGCTCTCTTAAAATGGGCCCATATTTCTTCAATATCAGATTCCTGCTGTCAGATATTTTTTCCTAGATTAGAAACTATGCGTTCATTTTTGAAATGATCATCTTCTAAGAGCGAGATTCTGTTCTCCATGTGTTCTAATCGGTTGTTTGTGCTTTGAATTGAGGCCTTTACTTCATTAATTGCATCCTTTATCTCTTTTTGGCTCTCTCTGAGTTCTTTTCGAAGCACCTCTATTATTTCTACAGTTATTTTCCTGATTTGATCTTCTAGAAATCTCTGATTTTCTGTTTTATCGGGTTCTGATGTTGTGGAGTTGTGAGCATTAATTGCTCCAGTATTATTCCTCTTTCCCATGATTTCGGAAGTTTGTGCCTTCTCTGAGTTCTTCCCTTGGGTCACTATGACTTCACTTAAGGTGCTCTGGATCTCGAGTCAGTAGTATCTCAGACCCCACTACTCCTTTACTGGGTTTTATCACAGAGTCTCCGACCCAGAGAGTCGATAGAGGCTGCTTTAGACCGTGGGGGGTGCCAGGTTGCACGTTCTCCTATGGTGTGATATCACTGCCACCGCCCCTCTCCCACTGGGTCAAGTCCCAGTGAGTACAGTACTGGGATTTCTCCACTGTGGCCCGCAATTTGACTCACTGTTCTTGAGTACGCAGATGTAGCTGTAGTGAGTTCCGTGCTGCTGCCGCCGGTGGCAATATGGCGCCGCTGCTACGCCCTCGGCTGTTGGGCTGGCTTTTTTTTTTTTTTTTTTTCCTGGTTTTGATTTCCACTCTGAATCCCTGCAGCGTGTGCTGAGCTCAGATACTGGGAGCTTTAGATGTCCTCTGCGCCGAGAAATCCCGCCTGGCTGTTCCGCAGCGGCTCCCCTAGGCTTGCTGTGGCCGTCCCGTGAATTCGCCGGCAGTATGGTGCTGCTGCCGCGTCTGCCGCGTCCTCTGGCGTGAGGATCTCCTCTGTGGCTCTGTTCTCAGTCCGCTTCCTCTCTGGAGCCTGGTGATTTTTTGTTTCTCTGGTGATGTTGTTTTCTGGCTTTGAAAGGCGCTGATTTTGTGGTAATGGATATTTGTTGTTAGCGGGGCTCTTAAGCCCCGCTTTTCTCGGTCGCCATCTTCCCGGAAGTCTTCTCCTGACAATTCTGATCTTCTGGGCTTTATGCTCCTGGAAATCAGAGGCTGACAAGTCATCTCTGTGGCCCCAGCAGCAAGCTCTGTACCTGGCACTTAGAAAGTGAGCAACAAGCGGGGCGTGGTGGCGCACGCTTGTGATCCCAGCATTTGAGAGGCTGAGACAGGAGGATCACAGTTCGGGGACAGCCTCGGCTACTTAGTGAGGCCTTTTGCAACTCAGTGAGACCATGTTTCAAAATAACAAATAAAAAATAGGGCCGGGCGTGGTAGCACACCCTTGTAATCCCCACACTTGGGAGACTGAGACAGGAGGATCACGCAGGTTCGAAGCCAGCCGCACGCGTTGGCTTAGGAGACCCTGTTTCCAAATAAAAATATAAAAATAGGTCTGGTAGTGTAGCCCGGAGGTAGAAGGGCTTCCAGGAACCCCAGTACCACAAAAAAAAAAAAAAAAAAAAAATAGGGCTGGGGGTAGAACTCAGAGATAGAATGCCCCTGGGTTCCATCCCCAGTAGAGAAAAAAAAAAAAAAGAAAAGAGAAAGAAAGAAAGAAAGAAAGAAAGAAAGAAAGAAAGAGAGTACCACCACCTGTGGGCTAGGTGGACGGAGCGGTGGCACTCTTCCAGCCCCACCCATTCTAACCAGGATTGTCTGAGCTTAGTGCCAGATCCACCTCGTCCACTAAGCTAGAGATGTGGGAGTCGCCTCCCCTCCCCTTTCCCCTTCTCCATTTCTTAATGGAATTTTGGCTCCCCCCCCCCCGGGCTTAAGTAAAATGACTCTTTCTAACCTCCTGTGGCTTTCTTGGCGTCAGATCCTTCAGGAGCAGTGCTAGGTGTCTTGGCCAGTTTGGCCTGAGAGCGGGGTCCAGCCTCCCCGCCTCTGTGACTCTCAGTCTGTCACTGTGGCCCCGGGCGACTCCCCCTGAGTCCTTGCAGCTTCTGCGCATCACAGAATGAATGAAGGAGGGGACGTCGGGGCCTCCCCCAGTCCAGCTGCGACAAGCACCCCGGGTTCTGCCTCCCTGCGGGGTTCCCCTTGGATTGCTCCCCAAAGAAAACATGTCTGCAGAGTCCCAGCTTCCCTTTGGACACAGAGACGCTGCCTGCCGGCTCCGCTCCTCCGTTCTCACTGGCCTTTGCTCGGGTCCCTACCTGAGT
This sequence comes from Muscardinus avellanarius, assembly GCF_963383645.1. NCBI lineage: Eukaryota > Metazoa > Chordata > Mammalia > Rodentia > Gliridae > Muscardinus > Muscardinus avellanarius. The sequence goes on from NC_137802.1 coordinate 34,886,270, forward strand.
TTCTAGACGATGGTCTCAGAGAAAAGTTCTATCACTTCCTTTCCATCCCGCGCTGCATTACCTCACCTGTGAGTGTGATAAATGCAAAGTTGCCTTTCTTTAGCTCTGAGATGTCAGCAGCCCCCTTTGAACTTCGGCATGTGTTTGATATCTGTGTGCTTGTGTAAAGTGGAAACAATCCTCGTCTTCTTTTTTTGCGGTCCTGAGGATGGAACCCAGGGGCATTCTACCTCCGGGCTACACCCCAGCCCTATATTAATTTAATTAATTAATTAATTTATTTATTTGGTGTTACTAGGGATGGAACCCTTCTACCTCCAGGCTACACTCCCAGACCTATTTTTGTATATTTTTTAAATTTGGAAACAGGGCCTCTTAAGCCAGCGAGGCTGGCTTTGAACGTGCTCGATCCTTCTGTCTCCGCCTCCCAAGCGCGGGGATTACAAGCGTGCGCCACCACGCCCGGCAATCTTTTTTTATTTTTGAAACAGGGTCTCACTGATTTGAGAAGGGCCTTGCTAAATAGCCGAGGCTGTCTGCAAACTGCGATCCTCTATTCTCAGTCTCCCGAATGCTGGGATTACAAGCGTGTGCCACTACACCTGGCTTCCTCGATGAGATTTTGCCAAAATAAAATAACAGTGCATTACAAAATCAAAGAAATTAGCCAGGTGCAGTGGTGCACACCCTTAATTCCAGTATTTGGGAGGCTGAGACAGGAGCATTGCAGGCTTGAGGTCAGCCTCCACAATTTAGCAAGGCCCTTAGCAACTTAGTGAGACCCTGTTTCAAAATAAAAATAAATAGGACTAGCGGCATAGCTCAGAGGTAGTATGCCCCTGGGTTAAATCTCCAGAAGTGCACGCATGTACGCACACACATGAAAAAATAAAAGAAACTGCAATTCTGAGAAACCATGGAGGAGCTGAGCATGGTGGTGCACATCTGTAATCCCAGGACTTGGGAGGCTGAGACAGGAGGACTGCAAGTCCAAGGCCAGCCTCAATAACTTAGGGAGGCCTGCCACAATTTAGTGAGACCCTGTTTCCAAGTAAAAAATAAATTGTGCTGGGTGGTATAGCCCAGAGCTAGAATGTCCTGGGTTCAATCCCCAGCACCACAAAAAATGAAAAGAAACCACGAAGGGGGCACTCATTTCATGTCCAGCTATTCTACATGAATCACTTTTCTCAGGTATTCCTGAATAAGGATTCACTAGCCAACTCAGGAAATAACCACATTTCCATTATTTAATTCAGACTTTTAGCTCTTCCTAATAACCTTCTAGTAGATGATTCCACATGACGTATATACGAAGCATAACAAAACCTCTGAGGTTTACTTACAGATGGAACAGATACTGTCCTGTGAGCGACTTCAAGCACTGTGCCTTTGTATGTCAAGACTTAAGTTTCCCAGGCACTGGCGAAATTGAGCAGATGAGTAAGCGATTTCGCCCATCCCTCTTGTCGTCTCAGCTGAGCAGGCCCTTGGAGAGCTGTGTGTGGGCCTCCCGCAGAGGGACCCGGGATCCCGGTCAGAAGCTAGCCGGCCTCGCCCTGTGGATCGTGCTTTACTAAAGCCGCTGTAAACAGTGGCCTGGGCACCGCTGGCCGATCCCGGCCAGTGCGGCTGAGTGTGTGGGGACTCCCGGTGTTGTTGTTTACACCATTTGGCAAATATTTCTACACAAGCCTTCGGCTAGTTTATAGCATTTCATTTTACAGCCCATCGTGATGATAGCAACGAACCCCAGCAAAACATCAACAAGCCCTTAGAAACCATAGTGTCGGAAGACGACTGTGACCTCAGAGACCTGGGCTCCGTCCCCCGCCCTCCCCCACCCCACGGCATCCCCGGCCTGGCGTTCAATTGCAAAGTGGTTGCCCTGGGTCTTGGGTCAAAGGAGGATAGTTGGAGGACTCTTTCTAAACACACACATATAAATGTTGAGAAATAGCACTCCAGAAAAGCAGGAGTTGTACACAGACCCCAGCCCCTCTTGGTGAGTAAGACAAAGGGCAGCCTGACCTATAAATACAGCAAAGGGCCTCGCAAGGATGGGGCTGCGGAGGGCAGGGGAGGGGGACAGGCAGGGAGGGAGGGGGCCGCGCTCTCCCTTCTAACAGCCTCCTAAGACATTTTCCATCTCTGAACAAGGAAACAACAATTACGGTTTAAGTTGCATTGGTTAAGAACAGAAAAATAGAACTTGGCACGCGTCCCCGCACTGGCCTTTTAGAACGGATTGGTCTGTAACACCACACTAAGTCTGTTTTCTATCAGTGATTCCGAGCCAGCTTATTAAACAGATTTATACAATGAAAGAATCTAATAACAGAAACATTCACCTCCTTTATTACTTGGCATTATTTATGGTTTGAGTTTTTTCTCAGCTACTTTTTATGCCCTGGAATCTGCCAATGTTATACTTACAAAGTTTATGTCCCAAAGTGTGAGTAGTTTGGGGAAGTCTGTCCAGCCATGTGGCCTCTGCCGGCTCCAGGGACCTGTCTGTCCCATCCTCTGTTTTCAGCATGGAATCCCGTTTTCTCTGGAGTCTGTGCTTCTTGACTGAGATGAGAGTTGGTCCCCCTCCCCGCCCACGCCACAAGGGTCATGTTTTTCCACCTTTGGGTCGGAGTCTGGGGAAAGAGAACCTTAACCTGTGTGAGGATGTGTAAGAGGGAGTTAGATCATGCTCGACCTATTTGGCAAACATCTCTTAGGATTTTCAAGATGGAAAGATCTGCAGGATCTCCTCTTTCCTCCCAATTAATTCTGGGAGAACTAGGGATGGCGGAAGGGTCGCGCACAGGTTTTGAGGAGCTAGTATGAGCTGATGAGGACCCTGGAGTACGAGATTCTACATCCCCACCCCAAACTGAGCTTGTGTAGAAGAGGTAGCAGGGCCTGTCCTGGTTGAGCACCTGTGATCCCGGTGTGTGGGAGGCTGAGACAGGAGGATCACAGGTTAGAGGCGAGCCTCAGAACTTAGGCCCTCAGCAACCTAGCAAAACCGTTTCAAAACAAGAAATAAAAAGGGATGGGGGTGTAGCTTGGAGGTAGAACGGCCCTGGGGTTCAATCCTCACTGCTGAGAGAGAGAGAGAGAGAGAGAGAGAGAGAGAGAGAGAGAGAGAGAGAGAGGCGCATGCGCACAGGGAGTCACACTGAAAGGCATTCCCGTGGACTGACCTGGTGTCTGGGGATGTGGGGTGCTGGAGCCTGACCCTTCCCTGCCTTTCTTCCCTTCTGCTTCTGAGCTTCATTCTAGCATGAAAGAGCACTTCAATGCATTTGTTTTCCCTGAGAAACATAAAGGTGTCACCTTCTTCCTTAAGTGAACTCCTTCCAAAGGAAAATATGCACAAATACACCGCATGCTGAGCAAGGTCTGAGCTGAAGAGGTGACCCCCGTGCGCTCAGGCACTGAGGAGCCGCCCCCTGGAAAGGCAGCGGCCTGTTCATGGGTTGAGGAGGAAGGTCCGGAATGACACCGGGAGCCTCCTGAAGACCCCCGGACCCTTGTGAGAAGAGGCCCAGGATGACAGATGGCAGTGTTAAGGAAGCAGGCATGCCAGGCCAGACCAGTAGTTGAAGATGGGGTATAAAGCTGAGTGGATGGCTACGCCTAAAGCAGTCTTCCTTTTAAAACCATGGCATCCACTGGGCGTGGTGGCGCACGCTTGTAATCCCCGCGCTTGGGAGGCAGAGACAGGAGGATCGCGCTGGTTTGAAGCCAGCCATGATGACTTAAGAGACCCTGTTTACAAATAAAAATATAAAAATAGGTCTGGGAGTGTAGCCCAGAGGTAGAAGGGCTTCCAGGAACCCCAGTACCACCAAAAAAATAATAAATAAAAAAACCATGGCATTCAGGCTAACACCGTGTTTCCTTAATAAGGATGCCAGATCCCAGCCATATGGCAGGAATCAGTCATTGCCTTCCAGATGATTAATGATAATAGGTGACCCAGGTGTGATGGCACAAGCCTGCAATCAGTGTGGAAGGCTGAGACAGGAGGATTGCAAGTTCAAGGCCAGCCTCAACAACTTGGCAAGACTCTATTTCAAACTAAAAGAAAATAAAAAGAGTGGGGGCTGTAGCTCACAGATAGGACACCCTGGGTTCAATCACCAGTATCAATCATAATAATAAAATTAAAAATAAGAAAAGATGTAAAAATTTACTACTTAATGAGTCAGTGGGAATTTCCCTGGGCTTGCCAGCTGAGTCGATGGAAAGAGGTCACGTCTCTCCCCCGACTTCTGACTTTCCTCCCTCTGTGCTGCCGTGCATATGAGCGTCCATCCTTGTCGCCCACTGACCCAGTGTGGACGGATCCACCGAATGGTCTGCACTGAGACCTCCTCCACAACTCACTCTTCCCTCAGGCACTGATATTTCCCCCTGAGCCCAGGTACTGAGTTAGGCTAGGAACCAAAACCCGAGGTGGAGGGGATGGAAGAGGGTCAGGCCTCCATGCCACCCAGAGCGCAGCTGAGTTCCAGAGACAGGTGTTCAACCAGACCACTGCAGTGGTACCACCGTGATGGAGAAAGGGCTGCCATGTCTGCTAATGGCATGTCCAGGCAGCCACGAGGTGGGCAGAAGGCACAGAGGGAATGCTAGGCTCCAGGTGGCCGAGGAGGACTGTGCAGGACATGCGGGCCGGCTAGCTCAGTACATACGAACCGGACCCTGGAGCAGTCCGTTGAGACTTTGGGGCCCAACTCTGCCGTGTGTGTGTGTGTGTGTGTGTGTGTGTGTGTGTGTGTGTGCTGGAGATTGAGCCCAGGGGCATCTCTGAGCTCCACCCCCAGCCCAATTTTTTATTTTGAAACAGGGTCTCACTAAGTTGCAGAAAGCTTCACAAGTTGCCGAGGCTGGCCACAAACCTGTGATCCTCATGTCTCGGCTTTCCAAGTACTGGGATTACAAGTGTGCACCACCATGGCCAGCTTTTTTCTTCCTTCCTTCCTTCCTTCCTTCCTTTCTTTCTTTAAAATATAATATCTAAGCCAGACATGGTGGTGCATGTTTGTAATCCCCGCACTTGGGAGGCTGAGACAGGAGGATCACACAGGTTCGAAGCCAGCCTCAGCTACTTAGTGAGGCTCTCAGAAACTTAGTGAGACCCTGTTTCTAATAAAATATAAAATAGGTCTGGGAGTATAGCCCAGAGGTAGAAAGCCTCTGGGTTCCACCCCCAATACTACACACACACACACACACACACACACACACACACACACACACTATATATATATATATATATATATATATATTCTATTTACAGAGCAAAATATGGTAATTAGAGTCATGCACACAATGTGTAATGTTCAAATTAGGGAAACTGGCATTTTCATCTCCAATATTTATTATTTCTGTGTGTCAAGAGCCTTCAGGCTCTTTTGTAGTTTAAGGTACGTTATAACTTGTAGACTAGTTACCCAGTTGCGTTATAGAATAATAGAGGAAGTCTCTATTACCTAACCATATTTCAGAATCCATTTTCAACCCTATCTCTTCTCTTCCCCTCCCATTCCTAGTCTCTAAAGGCGTTCACTCTACTCTCTTCTATGAGATCAACTTTTTAGCTCCCACAAATGAGTGAGACCATGTATTTGTCTTTCTCTATGTGGTATGTTTTATAAAATGTGATGTCCTCCAGGCCTGCCCATTACCACTAATGATGGAATTTCATTCCTTTTTAAGGCTGAATAATAAATATTCCGGTGTGTGTGTATCATACCTTTTTCTTGTGTGTGTGGTACTGGGGATGGAACCCAGGGGCATTCTACCTCTGAGCTATATCCCCAGCCCTATTTATTTTATTTTTATTTTGAAACAGGGTCTTGCTAGGTTGATGAGAGTCTCACTATTTGTCGAGGTTGTCCTCAAACCTGTGATCCTCCCAAGTACTGGGATCACAGGCGTGCACCACCATGCCCAGCTTCCTTCTATTTTTAATTTCTTTGAGGAGCTTTGATATTGTTTTCCTTACCCATGTCAAGTAGGCTATACTAATTGACATTCCCACAATGTATGAGTTCCCCAATTTTTCATATCCTCACCCAGCATTTATTTCTGTCTCTCTGATAACAGCCATCACACTGGGGTGACATTAATGTCATTTTGGTTTTAATTTGCATTTCCCTGATAATCGGTAATATTGACCATTTTTCACAGCCATTTGTGTGTTTTCTTAGAAATGTCAATTAAGATCATTTGCCCATTTTAAAAACTGAATTATTTGTTTTTTGCTTTGGATTGCTTGTTTCCTAAAAAGCTTTAGTATTACCAGATCTGCCTAATAAGAGCTATAGCACCTTGGGGGGGCTATTATCACCTTGGGGGGGGGCTATTTAACCTCCATTTGCTTGATTTTCTTCATCCATAAAACAATATTCCCATAGACTACGCTTTGGTTTTTTTGTTTGTTTGTGGTTGTGAGTATGTGTTGAATGCTGGGCATTTAACCCAGAAGCAGTCTCCTTTTTTTTTTTTTTTTTTTTTCCCAGAGCAAGGGATTAAACCCAGGAGCATTCTACCTCCGAGCTACATCCCCTGCCTTATTTTTTTTTATTCTTTATTTTGAAACAAGGCCTCACTAAGTTGTGGAGGGCCTCACTAAGTAGTTAAGACTGGCAGCGAACCTGCAATCCTCCTGTCTCAGCCTCCCAAGTACTGGGATTACCAGTATGTGCCACTATGCCCAGCTGGCTTTCTATCTTAAACTACACCCCCAGTCCTATTTTATTTTTTTATATGAAAACAGGGCCTCGCTAGGTTGTTGCGCCTGGTCTTGAACCTGCGCTCCTCCCGTCTCAGGCTGCCAGGTACTGGGATTACAGGCAGGCACCACTCACCTGGCTTAGAGATTCTATATGGCAGCCTCTCTTTAACATTAGATCTTGCCGTGGTTGATAGAGTTCCATCCTTCGTGGTCCATATTTGGGATCTCCATTCAGGCTGTTTGGTTTGTGGAAATTTTAGATATTTGTTTTTTAAATCCATATTAGGGCATGTTATTCACTGTTTGGAGAAATTAGCGTATACTAATTTCTAGGCTACTTGAAGAACTCATGGGAGAAATTGTTGCCCTGAAATCTCCCTGAAGCGTAGAACAGAAAGGAACTTGGCGTGCCTTGTTTAAAGACGTGTTTTGAAGCTACGTGCGAGGTAAACAGGTCACTTCCCCCTCAGTGCCTCACCAGGCATGTACTCCCGTCGCCTGTGTGTTTCTGGGTGTGCTGTTAAAGACAAAGCGAGGGGAGAGGACCTCTTCACCCCGTGCTCCGACGGTGTGGACCCTGGGTGGTCGGCACAACGCGCTGGCCCTTACCATGTTAGACCACTGTCCTTGATTCATGCCTAGATCACAGTGGACCCAGCTCTATCCAGGGAGCCCAGGATCTGTACGCTGTGGATACTTGGCACCTGTGCCAGGGCTTGTTGGACAGGTCTGGCCACGGGAGCAGAGGGAGCAAGAAGGGTGCTGTCCGTCCTGGGGGGGAATCTAGTGGGCACCTGGTCTCCCCAAAGGCAAATGCCCGGGTGACCCACATCTGGTACCACAGCGGCCGGGTGGTCAGCACACGGCAGAGTGGCACTGACCTCAGCCATGTTGCTGGAGGCCTTGGACTCGCAGGATGAACTCGGGACAGTCTCACCACTGTGGCTGGTACAAACGGGCTTTCTTTAGCTACAGACATTCATGCCTTCTTGCTCCAACTTTTTTTTCTTGAACAAACATATGTATTGTGGCCAATGCGAGGAAAATCCCACTCACCATTTTGATCTGAGTCCCTTCTGTCCTGGAACAATAGTCTAGTGTGCCCGGGGCCCTCGAGAATCTGGTTTCCACGCCTGAGTCTAGTTCTGTGAATCCCTTTGGAAGACCCTAAGGCCAGGAAGCCATTGATACTACCGAAGGACCTCCTACCGTCATCTGACACCAGCCGCTTTGTGTCTCACTGGCTTCTCTTTTCTTTGCCAGAGAGCGTTTCTACAGTAGCTACGGGGTCATTACTGACTGTTAGAAGATACCTCCAAATCAGAGTTGGGGTTTTTTGCTCTGTGTGTGTGTGTGTGTGTGTGTGTGTGTGTGTGTGTGGTTTTTTTGTTTGTTTTTTTGGTACTGAGGATTGAACCCATGGATATTCTACCTCCAAGCCCCACCCCCAGCCCTTTTGATTTTGGAAACAGGGTCTGGCTAGGGCGCAGAGAGTCATGCTGTGTTTCTGAGGCTGGCTCAAACCCACGCTCTTCCTGTCTCAGCCTCCCAAGTACCGGGATTATAGGCGTGTGTGACCGTGCTCAGCCAACAAACTTTCTAACCAATTGCCTGTTCTGCCGTGGAGCAGCCTCTCCGTGACTTTAATGAGCATAACCAAGGGAGGGCTCTCTCTGAGCTTCCACCTCACTCAGGTAGAAGTGTGCCTCTGAGCGCCGCAGACGAGTAAAGTGATTTCCAGGTGCCAGGTGCAAATTTCCACGGTGCCCGTGGTTAATCTTGCTGCTCACCCCGAAGTCCCACGAGCTTTGGAGGCCCCGCAGTAGCGCTGACTGAGAAACCTACTCTCCGTTCGGCCCAGACTACATCGTGATGAATAAAACAGTCATTGGATTCGTGGAGCTTCCCCCAGATAGATAACTAGATGCTGTTACTTCACTAGAAGCGGCAGCTGAGGTTCAGAGAGTCGGTGTGTTCTCAGATGGGCGCGGCCACCACCTGAAGGGCCGTCTGAGTCCACACAGACTGCGTCCTCCTCTCGTGCCGGACCATCTTCCTATAGGAAGCGAGATCTGTGGCTCCACTTAAAATACGAGGAAACATCTGGAATATTAGTTTTCAACCACATTTCAGACTCGGAAAGTGGAGCCTAAGGAATAGCCCTGTTGGCTCCTCTCTCTGCTAGTGGGTAAGAGTAGAAAAGAATTGCTGATCTCAAGCATTTCCTTACCAGAATAACCCCACAGGAGCGGCCTGGCTGGACCGGGCTTCGTGTGGGCCAGGCAGTGTGGGGGATTTATTTCCAAAGTCGGAGGACAGAAGTTGGATTCCAGCGCCACTCGCCACCCTCCCCGGAGTCCTCGACTGCTGAAGAGGGCCCGCATCTGGGCCAGGGCTTCCGGCCGGGGTCCAGTGCCCCGGGACTGAGGCGGTTAACGACAAAACAAGAAGCGGCCTCTGGCTGCAAACCTAATGGTTTGGGTTCCAGGGCACAGGATAAAAATACACAGCTGGAAAGGCAAGCTCTCAATTACATGGACCAGCTCAGGCAAGAGAAGTTTCAAGACAGGGTCGCCCGTGACCACACGCGGGCCCGCTGTCTCCTCGCGCGGCCCCGCTCTCCCGGCCCCATACTTAGTTCTGGCTCCGGAATCCTCTGTGTGTGTTGGGGGGGGGGGCGGCGTTGGCAGCACACGGCCTTCCTCTTTTTCCATTCAAAGAAAGCTCTGCTCGCCTTCAGCCCACTGATTGATCTCATTTGGCGTCTCAGAGTAGGAGAACGTCAGAACTACAAGGGCCCTCAGAGACCGTCCAGCCTAGCCCAGCTCCACGGTTAATATGGAAACTGAGACCCACTCGGGGGAAGGGATTGGAGTAGAGTGCCCTTGTCGGCAGCAGGGAAGAGACTAGTGTTTCTAAGCTGGTGAGGTGGTGCACGCCTGTAATCCCAAGTACTTGGGAAACTAAGACAAGAGGATCACAGGTTTGAGGACAGCCTCAGCAACTTAGACCCCAAAGCCACTTAGCAAGACTCAAAGTAAAAAATAAAATAGGGCCGAGGGTATGGCTCGGAAGCAGAATGGCCCTGGGTTCAATCCCCAGTACATAAATACATACATACATACATATTGGAGGTGTAGCTCAGAAGTAGAAAGTCTCTGGGCTCAATCCCCAGAACCAGAAAAAAAGAAAAAAAGAATATTTCTTCTATCCTCTGGTGCGCATCCCCTTTCCTCCCCGCCTTCTAGAAGAAGCCAGCACTATTTGGCCCCTGCCCATAGCACATCTTTCCTCTGCTCCCTGCAAACACAGGAGCACTCCTTCCCCTTCTTTTACAGGAAAAGCTGCCAAGGCAGGGAGGTTAAGCAGGGCCCCCAGAAAGGACAGGCGCAGATGCCAGGAAAGGAACCACAGAATCCCGCCCTGCGAGCAGGCCTGGCCTTGGCCGGGCCCACCAGCCTCCCTCTCTAAGAACACGTGGGCCCCGGATCTGGCCCTTGCAGCCCCAAGCCCGCAGTGGCCCTCTTAACAACCCTCTGGTTCCGGCTTCCTCTGCCACCGACCCTCCCAACACCGCCGCCCGGGACAACCTCACAACTCCAGTGACTTTGAGTCTTGCCAAGACAAGCCCGATAGTTACTTTCGGACTCAAGTTCTTGCCAAGACTGAAATAGTAATTGCCCGGAGGATTCCAAAAAGCTGGGCTTTATCTGCGGCAGAGACTTAGTAAATCAAAACATGGGTCTTATCTCCCCATTCTCTCCTCTCCCTTGTGTGGTCTTCTCCATGAAATATGTTACCTAATTGCCCGAAACAGCTGGCCTGATGTTTAATTATTCCAGCTCGCTAACCTGATATTTGGGACCCGTAAACTGTCCAAGGGCAGGGATGAGGCTCTTCAGACGTATCCTCGTCCAGGTTTCCTTTGTGAGAAACGCTGATTCAGCCACCAGCGGGAATTCTGAATTTGAGGGCTATTAGTAATAACTGTGCTCCTCTGAAGTTGGAACTCCTCCTTCCCCCATCTGAGGAATGGTTTGCTCAGGAAATGCCTTAATCCTCTCCCAAACATTCCAGCGGTGGGCCCCTGGGCACTCCTGAACCACCCAGCTGCAGTGGTCCTGCCGCAGGCACATCTGCCCCTCGGCCTTGGGCCTGAGCGCTCACCTCAGTCACACGCATCTCAGAGCAAAGAAGCCCACCAGAGAACCAGAGAGCGCTGCTGGCTGGTGACAGAGAGGGCTGCTCGCCAACGGCCTCCTGTGGTCCTGCACAGCCTCCCCCCTGACCTCCGGACCCTGCCGCCACGGCCCTCCCCACCTGGGTCCCAGCTTCTGACCCTGACCCTGTTTCCTGCCTCCATGGCTTTGCTCAGACCAGTCCATCAGCCGCCCCCCGCCATGCCCCTCACCTCATCTCCTCTCCCGGTCCTTTGTATCCCCCGAGGCCATCTGCCTCTCCTCAGGAGTTATCCCAGTTGAACATGGTAGTGTACACCTGTAACTTCAGTACTTGGGAGGCTAAGACAGGAGGATCACAGGTTCAAGACCAGCCTCAGCAATTTAACGAGCCTCTCAGCAACCTACTGAGAGTTTCAGGACTCTCAGCAACCTACTTTTTTATTTTAAAGACCCATTTAAAATAAAACCAATCAATCAATCAGAGATCTGGGGAACTAGCTTGCAGGTAAAATGCCCCTGGGTTCAATCTCCAGTACCAAGAAGAAAGAGTCATCCCAAGCAGTAGCGCCCTCTCCCACCTTTGCCTCGCACCTCAGTGGGCGCCGAGGGTCCCACGGCTAACATCTGGCTGCCCTCCATGGTCTGCCTGTCCGTGCCTCTCTTCCACTGGGCTTCTTCAGGACCAGATGGGACTTGAGCTCTTCCTGTGATTCTGACGTACCTGGAATGGTACCTACCGTGGAGCAGAATCTCTGCAAATGTGTGCTGCACAGAAAACATATTTTTAAGGGAAACCTAAGGCGACGTTCTCAGAGCCCCAGACAGCGTGTCCTTCGTGTCTAAGAAAGGAAAGAGAGGGGAGATGAAGGAGACCATGCATGGAAGAAACATCTTCCTCCGAGAAGAACCTGTGCCCTCGCCGTGCCCGCGCCCTCAGGAAGACATGTGCTCGGAGGGACACGCCAGCCCGTGCGCCGGGCAAGATTCCTCTGCGTAATGCTCAACAACTCTGCCATTTAGGGTTATTAAATTAACAGTTTCAACTTAGATTATGTTGAGCTGTTCTCCCCCAAGGAATTCCTCGCACATGCAATCGATTTGTACAAGAGGCTAACTCTAGCCATCACTGGTCCTTCGCTGAAACTACTATTAAATGATGCAAAATCTCCTTTGCCATCCAGCCCCGGTGAGACCATGAGGGCTTCAGAGACCCCATCCAGTTCTGGGATGGGTGTTGCATGTACAAAATTTGCTTTCTGCCGGGCGTGGTGGCGCACGCTTGTAATCCCCGCGCTTGGGAGGTGGAGACAGGAGGATCGCGCAGGTTCGAAGCCAGCCGCGCTGGCTTAAGAGACCCTGTTTCCAAATTTAAAAATGTATAAAATAGGTCTGGGAGTGCAGCCCGGAGGTAGAAGGGCCTCCGGGAACCCCAGTACCACCAAAAAAAAAAAAAAAATTGCTTTCTCAGTTGGGCATGGTGGCGTGGGCCTATTATAATCTCAGTACTTGGGAGGCTGAGGCAGGAGGATTACAAATTCTAGGCCAGCCTCAGCAATTTAGGAAGACTCTTAGCAACCTAGCAAGATCTTGTTTCAAAAAAAAGAAAAGGGAGTAGTGGACATAGGGGTGCACTCTTGTAATCCTAGTACCTGGGACACTGAGACAGGAAGATCGCAGGTTTGAGAACAATCTCAAAATGTTGAGACTCTCATCAACCTAGTGAGACCCTGTTTCAAAATAAAAATTTAAAAATAGGGCGGGGGGTGTGTGGCTTGGAGGTAGAATGCCCCTGGGTTCCATCCTCAGAACAACAACAAAAAGGGCTGGTGGTGTAGATCAGAGGTAGAATGCCCCAGGGTTCCATCCCTGGTACCCCCCCCCCCACACACACGCTTATGTGTACACACACTCATACATACAAAAGAAAAATCGTTCTTCAAGAGTTGTATATTCTCTTTAAATTAATTTTTTATTTATGGGGACATTAGGGATTGAACTCAGGCATTCTACCTCTGAGCTATACTCTCAGTTAGATTTTATTTTTATTTGGAAACAAAGTCTCACTAGGTTGATTGATGAGCGTCTCACTACTTGCTGTGGCTGTCCTCGAACCTGCTACCCTCCTGTCTCAGCCTCCCAAGTACTGAGGGTACAGGCTTTTCTTTAAATTTAATATATTTGTACAAATGGCCTTACACATTAGATAGTTTCCCAAATACAGATTCAACCCACTACAGATTAAAAAAAAAAATATTTGTTAAAAATTGCATCTGTGTTGGATGTGTAGAGATTTTTGGGGGGAAGGTCATTCTTCTTCAAGCCATACAGTGTAAGAACTATTTCCGTTGCATTCATGTTGGGCTGGTGAAATTTTCTAGAGATTACTTAAAGTGAACAGGAGAGCCGAGGGTGGCGGCACACGCCTGGAATCCCAGAACCTGAGAGGCTTGGACAGGCAGAGGCAGGCAGTCTCAGTGCCGTGAGGCTGTCAGTAGCAACCTACCAATATCCTATTTCATTTTCTTTTTTTTTTTTAACCTATTTCAAAAACCAGCCAATCCAACAAAAGGGCTGGGATGTAACTCAGAGGTAGAATGCCCCTGAGTTCTGTCCCTAGTACCACAAAAAAAAAAAGTTAATTAAAATATACAAGAGGGCCGGGCATGGTGGCACACGCTTGTAATCCCCGCGCTTGGGAGGCGGAGACAGGAGGATCATGCAGGTTCGAAGCCAGCCTCGCTGGCTTAAGAAACTCTGTTTCTAAATAAAAATATAAAATAGGTCTGGGAGTGTAGCCCGGAGGTAGAAGGGTTCCATCCCCAGTACCACAAAAAAAAAAAAAAATATATATATATATATATATATATTTATACACACACACACACACACACACACACGAGGATGTGCATGGGTTATATATAAATATTACATCATTTTATATTGTGTATCTTCAGGGTGACCTGGAACTAATGCCCCATGGATACCGTGGGGAAGCTGCATAGAGTTATACGTAGCTGCCTCCCCAGGAGTTTGACTGATTTGTGCATTTTGCTGCCAGGCGTTTGAGAGGAAGTCTGTGCGTCACCTCTCTGCCTCCTCCATCTTTCCTGAGCCCACCCAGACTGCACCATCTCCTCCCCTTGTCATCAGCAGCCACGCCCTCCGCAGATGGCAAGTGTGGACATTGCTAACTGTCCTGTAGCATTAACGCGGGACGCATGGCTCAATTACACACTGAACTGCAAACAGACTGGAGGCCGATCCCACCCTTCTCCCGCCCTGTGGCGAGGCCGGCTCTGGGGAGCCCTCCTGCTCTGGGACCTGTGCTATTTCCAGCCAGCGCCGTCCACCTGCAGCTTTCTGCTAGCGCCAGCAGTTTCATCTCCCATTAGTAGAGTCCAGCTGGCGTGCCTTTGAAGTTGGTCCCGCAGAGCTACACGTTAACTATCATTTCTCTGGCCCTTGCGAGGGAGGGAGCGCATTCCTCCTGTCCCGATGATAGTAACCACAGTTCTATGGGCTGGGTGCTAGCCGACCACCTCGGCAATTGGGAAACTTGGGTTTTGACCCACGTGAGCCAGGAAGCTGGGTGACCTTGCGCACATCTGGTCCCTGCTCTGAGCCTCGCTTTGATGCTCTGGGAAGGGCTAGAAGACCTCTAAAGTCTTTGCAAATTCAAGTCTGCGATCTCCAGAGTCAGAGAAGGCACGGCTATCCTCACCCCGCTTCTCCCCTATCGTGGCTCTGTCTCCCCAACATTGCCAGTCCACGCGCGCGTCCCGGTGGCAGCCAGGATCTATGATACATTAAGAATCTAGTGTCATCTGAACATTTGAACTTGAAATCCTCAGAGAGCTCTTTATTCTAATAAAAGGGCATGATAGTGGTGGTATGACACCCCCCACTTCCAACTCTATCATATTAAGGAAACCTTAGAACTCGGATCTACAGTCTGGCTTGATAATTTACAATTCTGCTGGGATTAGTAGGAGGAATAATTATATCTATTTATTTATTCTGCTGTCAGAATGTTGATGCTGGGTTTTCATATTGTCTCTGTCACTTAAGATTGTAATTAAATAATATGTCAAATGTATTGATCATAGTCTTATAAATTTGCTTGGTGTGCTATAGAAGCCTTTTGTTGTTACAGTATATCACAAGATTAAATTCAAAAGTTTGCCAGGCCATCTTGGTTTGTTTAAGAGATTTTGTTTTTCTGAATCAACCACATTTTTTTTATTGCTTGTCATTTTGACATTGACTAAAGTAACTTCTTCAGTACTAGTGTACCAGTATTTCTCATTTAGCCTTTGGTCAGACTAAATACCTTCTTTTTATTTTTTATTTTATTTTATTTTTTTACGGGACTGGGGATGGAACCCAGGGGCATTCTACCTCCGAGCTACACCCTCAGCCCTATTTTTTATTCTTTATTTTGAAACAGAATCTCTCTGAGTTGCAAAAGGCCTCACTAAGTAGCTGAGGCTGTCCTCAAACCCGGATCCTCCTGCTCAGCCTCCCAAATGCTGGGAATACTAGCATGGGCTACTATGTCCAGCTTTAAAGATGGATTATTAAGATCCTTTTTCTGCATAAAACTTATAATTTTTCAGAGAATAATGAATTTTTTTCTGTGCAGTTATTATATGAAAAAAATATATATTTATTTGGTATTAGGAATTGAACCCAGGGGCATTCTATTTCTGAATTACAGCCCCAGCCCTTTTTACTTTTTATTTTGAAACAGGGTCTCACTAGTTGCCAAGGGCCTTTCTAAGTTACTGAGACTGGCCACAGACCTACAATCCTCCTGTCTCAGCTTCCCAAGTACTCAGATCACAATTGTGTGCCACCATCCCCAGCCTATGTGAAAAGTGGCAGCAGAATTTGAATACAGGCCTGTGTTACTCCAAAGCGCCAGTCGTTCTTTCGGTACCAGTCTATTCCTAAGACTATGATCCCAAAAGACCATCCCCAGGACTCTTAACTGGGAATATTGATGAAAGTTATATTTAATTACAGATTTTTTTTCAGCTCATTTCTTTTCTGCTTTTTAAGTCACAAACCATTTGCCTACTTTAGTGACAGTATCCAGAGCGTACAATTAGACTTTTTCTAATATTTGTTTTGGATATTTCTTATGTTTTCTTAGTTGGTAAAGAGAGTTTCCTCAGTCTGCCCCAAACATGTATAATCAGTTGTAATAATAATATACCATATGGGTATATTTTAGCATTTACAAAGGGCTTTCATATATATTATCTCAGATGATCCTTAAAATTTACTATGATTTTAGTCAGGAATTATGACTATTAGTTCATTTGACAGATATGTTTTGGCATGGGTGTGTGGTACTGGGGATTGAATTCAGGGGCATTCTACCTCTGAACTACACCCCAGACCAATTTTACTTTTAATTTGGAAATAGAATCTCGCTAAGTTGCTGAGGGCCTCGCTAAGTTGCTGAGGCTGGCTTCAAACTTGTGCTCCTCCTGTCTCAGCCTCCCAAGTATTGAGATTACAGGCATGTGCCACCACACCTGCCTCCTTTTACAAATTCTTTTAAAGGAACTATAGAGAAGTTAAGATTTTCAATATCACACGAAAAACAGTAAAGCTGAGACTAAAACTCAAGACTTCTGAATCTTAAATGCCTTTTGCTCCCCCTCTCCTTTTTTTTCTAATGAGTTTTGTAAATATAATTAAAAGTATATCTCCAACTTCCCTTTTCCCTTCACTGGTTTTAAAACAGGTTCTCAGGACTAGGTGTGGTGGCGCACGCCTGTAATCCCAGTACTTGGGAGAAAGGAGGATCACAGGTTTGAGGCCAGCCTCAGAAACTTAGCAAGGTCCTCAGCAACTTAGTGAGACCCTGTTTCAAAATAAAAAAATAAAAGAGGGGTGAGGGTGTAGCTTGGAGGTAGAATGCCCCTGGTGAATTCAATCTCTAGCACCAAAAATAAAAGGAGAATCAGACTGACCTCGCACCACCACTGCACGGAGCTTTGGCTGGAGGCAGGAGGGAGGAGCCCTGTTGGGCTAGAGTCAGTCTTTGCTGTCTGAACGCCCTGCGTGTTGTTTGACCTCTTCGAGCTGCAGCTTGAGTTTTTCCTCAGCGGATGATAACACCCATCCACTTATCTCCTCGGGTTATTATTACGAAGGAACGAGGGAAGAAGGAGCCTTTGTAAAAAGTAAAAAGGCTCAGTGCTAATCGCACACATGCAAGGTACTCACCCCGCAGAAGGTGCTAGTGTCTGGGACTTGTGTTTCAGAGAACCTGTCAAACTGAGCAGTTTCCTGTTTTGTTTTAGTTTGGTTTGGTTCGGTTTTCTTGCAGTACCAAGCATTGAACCCAGGGGTGTTCTACCACTGAGCCCTCTTTATTTTTTATTTTGAGGTGGAGGTCTCGCTAAGTTGCCCGGGCTGGCCTCAAATTTACGATCCTCCTGTGTCGGCCTCTGGAGTAGCTGGGTAACAGGCCTGCACGCCCACCCTCCGCTCTGCAGCTCTTAAGACTGGAGAGAGCTCCCTTCTTTCCTCACTCTTGGTGAGAAGCCCCGCGTCGCCTACTGGGGTTACGCCCACCCCTCCAAGCCTCCAGCCGTCCGCTTAGAAGTGAGGTTGTGACTTGGCCGTGTTCGGCCGTGACATTTCTTCAGGCCTGAAGTCTGGCCAAGAACAGGGCCTCCCTCTCTCCCTCCTACTCCTCTCTCCCCTTTTTCCTCCCTTTCTCCGGCCTCCACTCCCTTTCAAACAACTCCGTTGTGTTAGCTGGTTCTTTAATGAGGTTTTTCCAGCCTTAGTTTTTTTGTGCTTGACCATAAAGAACTTTCAGTTACTTAAGCTGAAAATAAAATTTGGCCAAAAGTCGACTGAAAGTATCATCTCATTGGTGTTGATATTTTTAAGGACTCAAAAAAAAAAAAAAAACCAAAAAACAAAGGGCGGGTCTGGGACAAAGGGGGGTGGGATTTGTCATGGAATGAATGTGTGTTTGAGGACCCTAGGGTGAGGACTTTATATCTTTTCCTGAAAACAAGGCGCCTGCCTTCTTTTTAGGGAGTTGTGGCTATTTTGATGCCTTTTGAAGACACACAATTAATTTGATTGAGCTGCTAAGCAGTTAGCTTAAAAAAAAAAAAAGAAAGGAAGGAAGGAAGGAAAGGATAATGGTCACATGGACGTCACATCACATGGCAAATTCACTGCAACCCCAGCAGTCTTTTAAACAGCTGATGACCACGGCCAGATTGTTCATTTCACAAAGGGGAGTCTTGTAAAGATGAGAAGACTTTTGTCTAAGCCCAGATTTCCCCAGGGGAAAGGACTCATTTATAACCCATTCTGATGATTCTTTTCCTCCTAAATCTTGCTAGTTAAATATGAATCTGTGTGGAGCATTCAGCCACGCTATGGAAGCAGGAGTGCATGAGGAACTTGCAGGAGGGGCTTCTGGTCCTTGTCTCTGCTCTGGCTCTGCACCGCTTGGAAAGCCTAGCGGCCTAGGAGCAGCTAGGCCTGCCTGGGGGTTTCACCCCTATAAAATGCAGCAGTAATGCTAATCCTTCCTTTCTGGGAGGGCTGGTTTGAAAGAGAAAGTTAGTTGATGATGTAAAAGTGCTTTGAGAGGATTATTTATTTACTTATTTATTTATGTTTTTTTGGTGGTACTGGGGGTAGAACCCAGAGGCTTTCTACCTCCAGGCTATACTCCCAGACCTATTTTCTATTTTATTTGGAAACAGGGTCTCACTAAGTTGCTGAGAGCCTCACTAAGTAGCCGAGGCTGGCTTCGAACCCGCGCGATCCTCCTGTCTCAGCCTCCCAAGCGCAGGGATTACACGCGTGCGCCACCACGCCCGGCTTGAGAAGGATTTTAGATGGTCTCAAAATTATAATCTTAGCCAGGCGTGGTGGCGCACGCTTGTAATCTCAGTACTTGGGAGGCTGAGACAGGAGGATCACAGGTTGGAACTGACCTCAGCAGCATAGCGAGACCCTGTTGCCAAACATTAAATTAAACTAAACGAAAATAAAACAATAGGGCTGGGGATGTAGCTCAGTGGTAGGATGCCCCTCGTCCTAATACCCCCAAAAGAAAACTGTAATCTTGGAGGTGTCCAGGGGAGGTGAATTTGGGTAGGGAATGTGTGACCACGCTCCCCAGCTCCTTCTCCACCTGGCTTCTCCGTGGGAGGGCGGGGATCCTTCATCACTGGCCCCCAGGAGGCCAGCGGTAAGCTCAGCGCCCCCTGCTGGCCAGGTGTCCTGAGGTGCCACGGCCCTCCTCTTCCACACCCGGTGGTCTTGGGTGGGTCCCCTGACATTTCATTTCTCCTCTTTCCCAGACGCCATGTCCCTTCTTGCACATTTTTCTTGGAAGAAAAGGCTAGCTCGTTGTCCAAGACTGGGGAGGGGCAAGATGAGAATTGTGTCTGTGAGATATTGGGGGTCACTCACCCCAGCTTCCAGCTGGAATCCTCATACCTTGGTGGGCCGCTTTCCTCCGCAGGCTCTGCTAGAGCACTTAGTACTCGGGGTTATGGGCTCCCTCCGGGCAGGCCCAGCAGTGCCCCAGGGCAGAGGCTGCCTTTTCCCTCTGTCCCCAGTGCCGGATACGGGCTAAGTTCACAGTAAATGCCTAAATCATGAATGAACAGAGGCCTGGGCTGCATGTCCAGGCGGGAGGAGAGGCAGACCACGTCTGTGAGCCCAGTACCTAGCAGGCTGAAACAGGAGGGGTTCGACCCCAGCACCACACACACGCAAATAAACAAGTCAGTTTTCAAGCCGAGCGTGGTTGCAGCCTCAGCAACTTAGCAAGGCCTTCCGCAATTTAGAGAGACCCCGTTTCAAAATAAAAAACAGGGCTGGGGGTGTGCTTCATAGGTAGAATGCCCCTGGGTTCAATCCCCAGGACCCAAATAAAAAATAAAAAAACAAAGGCATCTGCACTGCATCCAGCAGTCAGCCTGTCCTGAGAGCCCCCTCCCACACCTACCACCAGCTGGGTTACTGGTTGGCAGCTTCTGAGTGTTCGGCGAGGCCGGGCGGCAGGACAGTCGGGTTTGCGGGATTGTGTGACCCGTGGAAACCCGGGCAAGTAACTGCCCTCCACCCACAGGGCACTTTGACATCTTGCTTCTTTGGGGACTCAAACGCATCCTTTCCCTCCGCACATCTAGGGTGTAGAGGCGTGACCTGGGAAGTTCCTGTGTTCAAAAGTTCCATCCTGTCACACACGCACTCAGGGCAGCCTCTGTGTCCCTCCCGGAAGAGTTCTCAGGTGACCCTCGCCTGAGGGGGACAGGCAGTGTCCAGAGGGCAACAAGCTGTCCAGAGAAGACCGGTACCCAAGGGCTTTCTCTCTACGCCGATTCATTCTTGGTCGGTGGCAGGCACATTTCATACTGAATTCCACCCCACGGGGCTGTGTCTAATTGGACAAATTTGAACAGCAGGCAGCAGAGCCAGGGCCGCAGGGAGCAGTGATATATGGCCCAAGAGAGAGACTCCAATCTTAAAGTGACGGTTTCCTTTTTCCAGGACGATTGGCTGGATTCCAGGAGTAGCGGGCCCACTGATGATGGCATGAAGGGCGGGCCACCTCCACAAAGCAGGGCTCTTTCAAGGAGGTGATTTTGAAAAAAGTATCCCCATCTCTCCCGTGATAGGATAAACAGGGTCTGGTGATCCCTAAGGACCAGTATCTGGACCTGGTCATGCCAAATGCCTTTACCACCAAAAGCTCACCGAATCTGGATCCAGATGAAGTCTGGCTAAGACATCCAGCAGGGAAGTCTAGACAGGAAGAACACTGTCATATTGTCTTGAACACCTGGCATTCATACGTTCAGCATCCACGGGATGCTACTGTGTACACCATCAAAGTACTGTGTACACCATCAAAGTACTGTGTACACCATCAGATACTGTGTACACCATCAAGGTACTGTGTACAATATCAAGGGACTATGCTACAGGGTGGAACTTGGGGAATTTATGATCTAGGGAGGGAGAAAGATGTTATTTAAATAATCTTACAATGCCGAGCGTGGTGGTGCACGCTTGTAATCCCAGCATCTGGGAGGCTGAGACAGGAGGATTGCAGTTTGCAGACAGCCTCAGCTACTTAGTGAGGCCCTTTGCAACTCAGTGAGACCCTGCTTCAGAATAAAGAATAAAAAGTAGGGCTGGGGGTGTAGCTCAGAGGTGGGATGCCCCTGAGTTCCATCCCCAGTACTGCAAATAATAATAATAATAATAATAATAATAATAATCTTACAAGCCGAGTATGGTAGTGCACACCTGTAATCCCCACACTTAGGAGACCGAGATGGGAAGATGGCAGGTTTGAGGACAGCATCAGCAACTTAGCAATGCGCTCAGCAACTTGGCAACCCTGTTTCAGCATAAAAAATAAAATAAGACACTTTCCTCCCTCCCCACGTGTTAGTGAAATCGCTAGTAATACCTACATATATTACTATAGTATCGTTTGATCTGTCTTCTTCTCCAGTCTCCCTCCTTCCACCCCCTAAATTCTCCCCCAGGCTCCTTTTACTGGTCTACAGGTCTCTCTGCATTACTTCAAGTTCCTTATGTTTCCGTTTTTCTCTCAAGCTTCCACATATAAAAGAAAACGTCTACCTCTTGACTTCCTTAGATTGGCTGGTCTCGCATAATCTTCTCTACTTTCATCCATTTTCCTGCAAGCGACCTCGTTTGTTCTTTGGGGATGAGCAGAATTCCACTGTCTGTCTATACCATATTTTCTTCATCTATTCACCTGTTGACGGACACCTGGGTTGGTTCCACAATTTAGCTGTTATGTATTGTGCTGCTATAAACGTAGATATACATATATCACTGCAGCATTCTGACTTTAATTCTTTTGGGAAGCCACTGAAAAATGGTATAGCTGGGTCCCATGGTGGTTCCATTCCTAGTTTTTTGAGAAACCTCCAAACAGCTCTCCATAGTGGTTCCGCTAATTTTTAACTCCACCAACAGTGTGTAAGAGTTCCTGTTCCCTACATCCTCGCCAGCACTTGTTATTGTCTGAATTCCTGATGATTGCCGTTCTAACTGGAGTTAGTGGACTCTCCATGTGGTTTTTATTTGCACTGCCCTGCTTGCTAGTGATGTTGAACATTTTTTCATGTATTTAACGGACAATTGTACTTCTTCTTTTGAGAGGTGACTGTTGAGTTGTCTATTTTTATTGGGTTATTATTATACTTTTAGGGTTAGGTTTTTTGAGTTCTACCCATTCTAGACATTAATCCTCCATCAGAGTAGTTGGTAACTACCAACTCTGACATCGTCCAATCACAGAGGAAGGATTTTGCCATCTTGCAGGTGGGCGAGGTGACCCTCCCCCTCGCAGAGCGCCACCCTCAGTTTGGAGTCTGCCGAGTCCTATCTGGAGCTCCGGGACCAGAGCAGGTGTTTAAGACCGTTGGTTGCTAAACAAAATACAACTCCTGTTGGAAACCCACTGCAGGTGCTGTAGATAAGACCCAGTCCTGCCTTCCAGGAGCTTCTGGTTTTCTTGGAAAGACAAGAGTAATGGACAAGAAGTAGTAGCAATCCTAGCGCCATCGGCAGAGAGGGGCAGGGTATGGAGGTAAAAGGAAGGCTCTTTGGCTGGGTAGCTTCCAAGGGTTCCTGCCGGTCTTCAGTGCATTTACCCTTTGGTGAGGCACATGGCAAGCCCTTTTGGCTTCTTCATCTGGAACATTCCGTTCTTAGGGTCTGAACACTGGATCTACTGGAATTGCCTTGAGAGTGTGGTGAGGTTGGAGAGCAGCCGGAGGGCCCATCCCCCTTCCCTTTATGCTAGAGTATGATAACTGCCCACCTGGGCAGGGGAAAGCCGCCCGGTATTAAGGCTGGCTTAAGCAACCCTTAAGAAGAAGGCCCAAATAGCTGGGCTCACTCTTGTAATCCCAGTACTTGGGAGGGTGAGACAGGAGGATTGTAGGTTCGTGGCCAGCCTCAACTACTCAGTGAGGCCCTCCACAACCTAGTGAGACCATTTCAAAATAAAGAATAAAAAATAGGGCTGGGGTATAGCTTGGAGGTAGAAAGAAAGAGGGCCAAATAATAACCCTTCTTAACATCCCACTTCTAGAGGTAAAAGGGACAGAATTCTTGTGAAAAGAGAATTGGACGTGTTGATGCACACCTGCAACCCCAGTATAGAAGGCTGAGCCAGGAGGATCACAGGTTTGAAGCCAGCCTCTGCGAATTAGGAAGACTCTCAGCAACTTAGCAAGCCCCTGGTTGGTTTTTTGTCTTTCTTTCTTTCTTTCTTTCTTTCTTTCTTTCTTCCTTCCTTCCTTCCTTCCTTCCTTCCTTTCTTTCTTTCTTTCTTTCTTTCTTTCTTTCCTTCTTTCTTTCTTGTGGTACTGGAGATGGAACCCAGGGCATTCTACACCCACAGCCCTATTTTTTATTCTTTATTTTGAATCAGGGTCTCACTGAGTTGCAGAGGGCCTCGCTAAGTAGCTGAGGCTGTCCTCAAACCGCGATCCTCCTGTCTCAGCTTTCCAAATGCTGGGATTACAAGCGTGCACCACCATGCCTGGCTCCCTGTTTTTATATAAAGAATAAAATAGGGCTGGTGATGTAGCTCAGACGTAGAAAACCCCTGAGTTCAATCCCCAGTGCCACAAAAAAGGGGGGGGGGCTGGGCCCATGAGCCAGGACCACATTTTAGTGTCCCTTCAGTCCAAGACGCACCTGCCCGGCAGGTGCTCACCTCGCACTCGCTGCCTGGAGCTGCCGCCCTTCCCACCCGGCCACTACTGGGCTGACAAGAGCTCTCTGCCTGTGATGGAGCCGGATGGGCTTGGGCGGCGTGCTTTTTTTGGTTTGTAGGGAGCCAGCCTTTTCCATGTATCATCCTGCGCTGGTCTGCCTCTGTGGCATGTCTGGGCTAATCTCTTCCATGTGTGTGTCTGGTTTGGCATGTGGGTCCTGACCTCCCGTGAGCGGGCGAGGCCGCCGCCGCCCTGCCGCCAGGCCCTGGAGCTGCTCTCCCAAGGGGGGCCTCCTCCTCAGGCCTCTGCCCCTGGAAGGGCTCTGCGGGGAGGCCCCTCAGGACGCCAGCTTCCTGCGAGGGCCGCCAAGACCCCTCCCCTCCACCGCCCCGGAGATCTGCCCTTCCCCAGCTCCTGTTTAACACTGAGAGAGGGGGAACATCTAGAGGAAGGAGGAGGAACCAGAGCTGAGCAAAGAAGGAGGCCTAACTGGGGGTGACAGGAGGGGGAAGAGGGAAACTCCCCAGTGTAGATGGCGTACACTCACAAACGTATCAGTGTCAATCACTAAGCCAAACATGAGATGGGGGAGAACTGGGGAAGGGCTAAATGAGTGATGTGTGCATGGATGCCTCTACCATCTTGCACCCCATGAAGATGCATGACTAGATACACCAATAAAAATATGACCTATGTTAACATATGTGTATATATGTATACATGTATATATGTGTATACATATATATGTCACGGGGGTACTGGGGATAGAACCCAGGGCATTCTACCTCTCAGCCACGTCCCCAACCCTATTGTATTTTTATTTGGAAACAGAGTCTCACAAAGTTGCGCAACTCCTCACTCATGTTGAGGCTGGCCTCGAATCTACGCTCCTTCTACCTTCTTTACTATATCTGTGGGAGGCAAATAGTTCATCTCCATCTTTTAAAGCTCCGTATTGAAAGGAAGGGGACAATTTGACAGCAGACAGTGGGATCTCAACATGAGTAGTCTTAGAATTTGGCAAAGTTCTTCCAAATTTATTTCCGCTATTAATCTCCACACTACTCTGTAAAGTGCAATTCTCATCGCAGCCCTAATTTATTTATTTATTTATTTATTTATTTATTTATTTATTTATTTTGGCGGTACTGGGGTTTCTGGAAGCCCTTCTACCTCTCCGGGCTACACTCCCAGACCTGTTTTTTATATTTTTATTTGGAAACAGGTTCTCTTGAACCAGCGCAACTGGCTTTGAACCTGCGCCATCCTCCTGTCTCCGCCCCCCAAGCGCGTGCGCCACGTCCCGCTCCCCACGGTGCCTTCCTAGCTCCTTGAGCTACCTCAACCCTCTCTGTGGACCATTGTGACCTGAGGGTCACAGGGAAGCCCTTGGAGGAGCCAGAGCAGTCCCTGCACCGGGAGCAGCTGCCCCTGCAACCTGTCGGCCACACTGCTGGGGCTGATGGTCTTGGAAAAGCTTCCTGTCTTGAGTGTGCCAGGCAGTGAGCTCCCCCAGAATCTTAGGAGGGTGCCCCTTCTCATCAGGCAGCAGATCTCTGGGACCTCAAACCAGGCCCAGGACAAAACATCTAGTGAGGTCAGAGGCCCACACGTCATCAGCAGGAGGCACTACATCTCAGCCCACACTCTGGCTCCACACACTTGCCCACTCTGCGTACCTGAGAGTGCATGCCTGCATTTTATTTTTTTTATTTATTTATTTATTTATTTATTTATTTATTTATTTATTGCAGTACTAGAGATTGAACGCAGGGCATTCTACCTCTGAGGCCTATTTTTAAGTTGTGGATGGCCTCACTAAGTAGCTGAGGTTGGCCCCAAACTTGCGATCCTCCTGTCTCAGCCTCCTAAGTCCCTGGATTACAAGCTTGCACCCCCACCCCCAGGTCTGTTACCTGTATTCTTGATGGTTACCATTCTAACTAGAGATGAAATCTCAGTGTAGTTTTTCCTTGGATTCCCCAGTTGTTAATGATGTTGCACATTCTTTTAATGTATTTATTGGCCATTTGTGTAAATGTTTGTCTCAATTGCCCGCTTCCCAATTGGACAAGAACCCCTTTTTTGACTGCTACACTAGCTATACAAGTCTAGCAAGTTCTTGAGCCTTCCTGGCCCCTTGTTTCCCTGGTAGAGGGGTGAGTAGCCTGCGTCCATCAGTTCACTTGTAGCTGCTCAATGTATAATTCAGTGAGCACCCAATAGAGGCGCTGGAGATTCAGAAAGGTGAGCAGACATGATGTCCAGATGTTCACAGTCTAGCGAGGGAGACAGATGTGTAAACAGAGGGCCACGATACAGTAGGAATGTCAACAAAGAGCTCCCCGGCTCATGTCAACGCTATCTCCCTCGAAAGCTGTCAAGAGGAGGACGCGGTGATCAATATTTCATTTCTTAGAAGTCGCAGAGAAGCGTGCAGAAGACAAGGATGAGCTGGGTGACCTTGGGCGAGCCGTATCACAGCTGAGCCTCAATTTCCTTATCCATAAAATGGGATGGTTAAAACCTATGTCACCGAGTTATGTCGTAAAGAATAACTATGAGATCAGTCAAGGAGCTAATGCCACACACGCAGTAGGTCACAAGAGGAGCAGATGCCACAAAAAAGCACTGAACTATATTTTTTGGAAAGATCAAGTGTCACCGAGATGGCTTATTGTAACAGCAACTAGTGTTTATTAGCGGCTTCTACCTGCCTGACCTGTGCATGGGCCTCGGCTCAGTGCCTGGAGCCCGGGACCTCGATTGCTAAGCGAGTGGAAGTTGTTCCCTGGGTGGTGAGCACCTGAACCTGAGTCCAGCACAGGACCTCAGTCGCCGGCAGGCCCTGGACTTATGCTGTGCTGGGACTCCCGGAGCTGAGCGGGCCCGAGTCCCTCGTTGGGGACCTCACTCCTCCTTTCTCTCACCAAATTGACACAGCAAACCTTTCTATGAGGTGTTGTAAGCACTCTGCAAATTCAAAACAACTGTTTCTTCCATGGGTGTGGAAAAGGACATGCCCCTCCAGCCTGGCACGCTGAGTCCTACCCTCCCGGGCGGTAGATGCACGTGCTTAGCCAAGGTACCTAGCTTTTCGGGACTCCCTCTTCTTTGGACTGCTAGGTGTGAGCTGGGGTCTGCCCCTTCTTCCAGTTGTTAGACACCCGGCGATGACCCCGCAGTGCCCTCGGCCGCTGCTCCTCGGGCTGCCCCAGGCTCAGAAGCGGGGAGTCGGTCCACGTGTGCCTGGTTTTGCTGGAGAGCATCCAGGCCCCGGCCGCACCTCCTCAGGGCTCTGACTTCTCGGAGAAATGCCTTTCCGGCCTGAGGAATTAATTGCCTTTCATAGAGACTGCAAGCAAGGGAAAAAACGCAGGTTTGGATTCTGTTTTCTTCCTGGAAACCCACAAAGCCCATCTGGTCAGGAAACCCACTCACCAGTGTCTGGGCCGGCGGGTGGGCACCTGCGAGGGTCCCACCGGCCTGGCAGCCGAGCCGCCCACCAGCCCCAAGGCGGCCTTCAGACCCTCCCGGGGGCCCAGACTCCCCGCCTCGGAGCCTCTCTGCTTCTGCTCAGACGTGGGGGACTCTGGCTGTCCCTTTGCGCGCCAAGCTCCAGAGGCCCTGCCCCGCGGTGCTGCTCGGGACCCAGACCTCGCTAAACTCCCAGCTCCCCGGTTTGCAAAGCAAACTTCAGCCTTTTACTATTTACCTTGGCAAGTGCAGGAGCGGATTGATGATCTGTAAAGTGGATTTGTTATTTGGCTGTTTGCTTTGGCAGCTCTTGAAAGCGCTTTGCTGATTACAGTCCCAGATGTCATTGCATACATTACCCTGCTCTATAACGGGGCTTTGAACACTTTAATTTGAACTACAAATACTATTAAGCTTTTTGCACCTCTTCTGCCTTTAGTTCCTAGATATTAAATATCAGAACAGACAGCCTGAGTTCCTTAGGCCGCTTTCTCCTCGTCTTTGTCGGCCTCCTCTTGCTCTCAGTGGGTCTTTCTAGAAAACTCGCCCTCCCCCGATCACCCCTGGCTCGGCATCTGCCGCAACCATATCTTCCAGACAGGTGATCTGACTTTCTGCGTGGAAAGCTAGACTTGAGAGAACGAATACATCACATCATGTTGCCCAGAGAGGACAAGGGATGCCAAAAACATCATCAACAGAACCGAAGACAACCTCCTACTGCCGACTCAGAGCTGCCAGGGGTCTGCCTCCGTACCTTATTCGATTTCTTCGTATTATTATTGGTACTGGAGATTGAGCCCAGGGACATTCCACCTCTGAGCCACACACCCCCAAACCCTATTTTTATTTTGAAGTAGGATCTTCTAAGTCGCTGTCGGTCTCCCTAAGCTGCCATGGCCCTCCTCAAACCTGCAATCGTCCTGCCTCAGCCTCCCAAGTCCTGTGATTACAGGCATGTGCCACCACCCCCGACTCGCTACTTTACTTTCGATCCTTCACCCCAGTAAGACAGGGAAACAAATGTGGTGGTGTCTTTAAGCGAGACAGTGGCTGGTTCATATATCTTGGGTTATTGGTGAAGAGTGCTGGTGCCTGGCTAATGGTGGGGTGTGTGACACAGTGTTCTCCAAGGTAATTGCTTCTTCCTGTTGTAAATAAACCATTAGCTGGGGTCCTCGCCTCAGGAAGCAATTTAAGGCCCGAGGGAGGTAGCCCGAGAAGCCAGCCTGCCGCCGGGAGGAAGGCTGGGCTGTGCCCGCGGCCCGCGCCCGGGTCTGCCCTGGCCCAGCTCTGCGCTCCCCGTCATCTGTCTGCCAAACTCTGACAGGCTCCCTTGGCCTTTGATTTACCAAACTCCATGTGAACGGCCTGTTTTTGTTACTCTTCTAAGAAAGCCACTACTTCTAGTTCACCTAAATGAGATTTTTTTTTTTTTGTAGTAGTCTTTCCGTGTTCTTTTTACTCTCATTCCTTTAAGGTCCCTTTCTGACCACGCTTCTTCCTCTGGCCTTAAGACGCCCACAAGTTTCTGCACCTCACCCTTACAGCCTTGCACACAAAAGAGTCTCTCTGGTATCAGTAGTTTGTGGCAGGCCTGTGAGCATTTCCGTGAGTCCTTACACCAACCCAGCAAGGAAGGTAGTTCTAGCCAGGAAACTGAGGCTCCGTGAGAGGTAGCCCAGGAGCGCACTCGATGGAGAACTAGACTTGGCCTGAGCTCTCCGTGGCCACCTGCACGCAGGCCTCCTCCCACTGTTGGGTCTGAGCGCTGAGCTCAGAATTTGCTGCCCCCCGCCGTTTTGTAAGCACCCCAAAGACAGGTTGCCTGCCATGCTTAATGTTGAGTCCCACTGACTGGTCCTGGGCCCAGCTCCTCAGGTGTCCAATAAATGTTCATTGGATGAGCCGGGCATGGTGGTGCACACCAGTAACCCCAGTACTTGGGAGGCTGAGACAGGAGACCACAGGTTCAAGGACAGCCTCAGCAAATAATGAGACTCTCAGCAACCTAGTAAGACCCAGCTTCAAAACAAACAAAAAGGGCTAGGGTGTAGCTCAGAGGTAGAATGCCCCTGGGCTCAATCTCCAGTACCACCCAAAAACAAAACAAAAAAAAGAAAGGAAAAGAAAAGAAAATGTTTGTTGGGCGAATAAACCATCAATACACTCAAGAGGTTCTGATTTTAAATGGCCATGTGTTCTCTGTGGCCAGTATCTGTCAGAGGACAGGACGGCTTTCGACTTTGAAACATTTCAGTTGAAGAAGTTAATTTGCTTTGTAAGTTTACTTTAGGAAGAGAGATTATTGCAGTATTTTTGGCCACCACTCTCAAATTCTTCTAAACCTTTACCATAATAAGCAAATTGAGCAGATTAAGGGCATACTTCGCTGCCAAATGGCGTTCTGAACTGTGTAAAGTTACCCAGGGTGGCTTTTTGTTTTATTTTGTTTTGTTTTGTTTCTTCTTATATAAAAGATTGTGTGGGTTCTGTGAACTTCTCTGCTGTTTTTAGCTCTTCCTGTTTTATTGTGTTTGAAGTATCTCTGTGGCGACCTGTTGGGAGTGGATTCTTCCATATGGAAGTATTTCTTTAACTTTTTAATCATTTCTTGGGGGAAGTGGAGGGTTAGAGGTAGCAGATGTTTTTGTGACTTCGCTTGCTGAGTGGAGCCGGGGGCTTTGGGAGCTGCTGGGAGCCCGGCTAACTCCAGCCTGCGAGGAGAAGGCTCTTCCCGGCTGGGAGGCCAGCCGTCACCCGGCCCGGACAGGCATGTGTGGGAGCAGTAGCTCCCTGTGTCCTCACCCAGACTAATGCCTTTTCCATTTCCCAGGAAGAATACATGGTCCCCAGAAGTTGGGGTTTTTTAGAAATTTTTTTCAGTGTCCCCAAACAAATCCTTATCAATCCTCAAAATGGGAAGCCTGTCTGGTGCCCTTACCAGAAAAAAAAAAAAAAGTAACAAATAAAAAATCCATGTTTTTCCCCTTCGTGGTGGTCACATCCATCTGTGGTCCTTATTTCTCACTGAACCGAGGCTTATATTTTGGTTTCAAAAAGGATGAAAAAAGGTTGCAGAAACCCATTGGATTCTCACATTTTTCTCGTGTTCTCTTGGACTCTGTTCCAAGCCCGTGACGTGTGACCTCCCGGGAAGGTGGCTCACCCTCCAGGCTCTCAGCCCGCCTGGTGTCCGCCTCTCCTCGTCCAGGGCACACCCAGAAGGCCAGTGGGGACTCAGAAGCCTGGGCGCCCGGCTCCCTCTAGATTCAGGCCAGAAGGGCGCAGAGAGAGGGAGGGGCCTCGGGACCCCCAACAGGCCTTCCCTTGACATGCTAACCTTTCTTGACCAGAAACGGTATAGCAGGTATACTAGGGCATCTCAACGTTTAAAGATTGGGGTCTGCCGGGCGTGGTGGCGCGCGCTTGTAATCCCCGCGCTTGGGAGGCGGAGGCAGGAGGATCGCAGGTTCGAAGTCAGCCGCGCTGGCTTAAGAGACCCTGTTTCCAAATAAAAAATATAAAAAATAGGTCTGGGAGTGTAGCCCGGAGGTAGAAGGGTTTCTAGGAACCCCAGTACTAAAAAATAATAATAATAAATAAGGCTGGGGTGGGGGGAATCGCTCGGAGGTAGAATGCCCCTGGGTTCCATCCCCAATACCACCAAAAAAAACAAGAGTCTGCCCTGTCAAGTGGATATTTGACCTGCTAATGGTCAAATGATAGCTGAGAAATTGCAAGAGGACTTATTAACATGAAAGTCATCAACTTTGGAAGCACAGTTTCAGGAAAGAATGGGGGCAAAAGCCTGACTAGAGTGGATTGAAAGAAAGGGAGCCGGGCATGGCAGCGCTTGCCTGCAATCCCAGTACATTGGGAGCCTGAGCAGAGAGGATCGCAGGTTTGAGGCCAGCCTCAGCTACTTAGTGAGGCTTTCATCAACTTAGTGAGACCCTGTCAAAAAAATAATAAAACAAGCCAGGCGTGGTGGCGCACGCCTGTAATCCCAGCACTTGGGAGGTCGAGACCAGAGGATCGCGGTTCGCGGACAGCCTCAGCTACTTAGTGAGGCCCTTTGCAAATCAGTGAGACCCTGTTTCAAAATAAAGAATAAAAAACAGAACAGGGGGTGTAGCTCAGGTTGAATGCCCCTGGGTTCCATCCCCAGACCTGCAAAATAATAATAATAATAATAATAATAATAATAATAATAAACAAAAAGGGCTGGGGATGCAGCTCAGTGGTAGAGGCCTCTGGGTTTGGCCCCCAGTACCTCAATACACACACACGTGAGAACGGGAGGAAAGCGATTGAAGACAAGTCCAGATGTCTCTTTCAAGGATTTTTGATTAAAGGACAGGGAGAAATGGGCAGCAGCTAGGGAAGGAGGAAGCCAAGAGGGTCTTTTTACTTTTTCTAATGGAAAAAATACTAGTGTACTGGTGACAGGGCAGGATGGGGCCTAATGAACGCCTGCAGGAGGCTGACCTGGGTGGGGGAAGGAGGGGTGCTGTATTCAGATACAAGTCGGGGGGACTTTTTAAAATTTATTTACTTATTTTTTGTGGGATTGGGGTCTGAACCTAGGGATGCTTTACCTCTGAGCTACACGTCCAGCCATTTTATTTTATTTTTTGTTTTGTTTTGAAACAGGGTCTCACTAGATTGCGGAGGGTCTCCCTAAATTGCTGCGGCTGACCTCAAACCTGTGATCCTCCTGTCTCAACTCCCAAGCCCTGGTATTACAGGCCGGCTTTCCGGGGTGGCGCCGAATGGGGGGTACTTTAAATCCCCTGCTGATTACTTCCTTTTCTGGGAGAAATAGCCACCTGAGCTCTCCACTGAAAGCGAGCATGGTGGAGAAGGTATGGGTGTTTGGAGGTGGAGGAAGAAGCGTGCAGCGACCTCTGGGAGAGAAGCCAAGTGTCTGGACCGAGGCACGGAGCTGGTGGGCAGCAGCGGAGGCCCTGGGGAGTTAGTGGCCAGCAGCTCAAGGTAGGCCGCTTCCAACGGGCTGCCCTTCTCCGGTCGCTGCGGGGGCACGGGAAGCAGTGGAGAGCTGGGTTACACAACTGAAGTGAGGCTGAGTGTGCACGGGACTGACTGGAACCACCGCATGTGGAAGGACGGGAGGACAAGGGAAGGAGGGGCATCGCACAGCGGAGGATCCTGGACTAAGGCTGCTTGGAATTGGGGTGCTGAGGACAGAACGGCTAGCAGTGGTGGCCCGTGTGGGATGTCTCGTCTGAGCGGGGGGCGTTTGCGGTTATTGTTAGTTATGCCAAAGGCTGGACGTGGCGGGGGCGGGGGGCTGGGGATCCGAGAGGCCAGGCTGCTGGGAGGATCATCTGTGTGACAGGATTAGTGTCGTGACACTATTACACAATGGCGGCGATCCAGGGCTCAGACCTGTAATGAACACGGGTGTCACTGGTCCAGGGGTGTGGGGGCACAGGGAAGGGACTGTGACCAAGAGGGCTGGCGGGTGGTATAACCTCAGGACACAGGGCCAAAGCTGGGGCTTTTATGAAATAAGAAAAGTCTGTATCTGTGAGGACCAAATACATTGATGCCACTGACAGCGTGTGGGGTGAGAGGAAGGTTCAGCCAGCACTGGAGAGAATTTGGGGGGAGCCTTGTGTTTCTCAAAGTACATCACGTTAGAACTTAAAGAAGAAGCGTGTCTTTTTTTTTGGGGGGGGGCTGGAGCTGGAACCCAGGGTGTACTACCTTCGAGCTGCATCCCCGATCCTATTTATTTATTTATTTATTTATTTATTTTGGTGGTCTGGGGTTCCTGGAAACCCTTCTACCTCCGGGCTACACTCCCAGACCTATTTTATATTTTTATTTGGAAACAGGGTCTCTAAAGCCGGCGCGGCTGGCTTCGAACCTGCTGATCCTCCCGTCTCCGCCTCCCAAGCGCGGGGATGACAAGCGTGCGCCACCACGCCCAGCTCCTTTTTATTTTTTATGTTGAAACAGGGTCGTGCTCTGTGGCAGAGGGTGTCACTAAGTTGCTGAGAACCTTTGCTCTTTCAGCCTCCCAAGTACCGGGATTACAGGTGTGCGCCGGCCACTGCACCCCGCATCCTTCTGAGTCTTTCAACCCTCCAGGTGGGGAGGGTAGACATCACTGTCCCCTCATACATATGGACACTGAAGTCTTAGAAAAGGCTCCCGAGGTGACCCTCGGCTGGTCGGTGATGACCTGGGTCTCCCACCCCAGGCCCAGTGCTCTCCCCGCAGCTCAGACTGCCTGCCGTCAGGAGGCCAGGTCCTCCCACAGAACCCACAAGTCACACCGATTGAAAGTTGCAATTGAAAGATCACACTTAATCTCAGGTCACGCTCCCTCAGCAGTGCGAGATTCAGCCCCGAGGATGGAGAGAGACATGGCAGGGGGCCATGACGGCAATCATGAACTTAGGACCCTGGTTCGAGGCTTGGTCCTTACGAATGATGTTTCCTTCTCAACCTCAGGCAGAGCGGGTGGGGCAGTGTGATGGTCTTGGACTCTCCCAAGTGCAGAGTTACCTGCTCCCTTATCAGGCTAGCAGCTGACATGGACAGAGGGAGGCCAGCCATGAAGGCCTCAGCTGCCCCTTCACACAGCAAGCAGGCACTGACCTCCTGGTACAGCGCTGGGCACGCAGAGCCAAGCAACCACCTACAGAGAGAGGTGTGTGAAATGGACACACTGTACGGAGAGATTTTCTTTTCTGGGGGGATTGAACCACAGGCCTTGTGCACACTAGGAAAATGCTCCAACACTGATCTACACCCACAGCCTGTGATTTTCTTTTAAAGAGAGTGGCCCTATGTACTCCAGAAGGTAACTTCTTTGCTGCCTCATTCTAGGGCTGATTCAGACACAGCTGGTACCAGAGGCCTCTACCACGATCCTTTCTGAACACACTGGCTGATGCTGGAGCTATACCAGGTCGGGATGGTAGTGTTTCTAAAAATGCCATCTGCGCCCAGCATGGTGGTACACTCCTGTAATCCCAGTACTTGGGGGGCTGAGACAGGAGAATTGCAGGTTCCAGGACAGCCTCAGCAAGTAGTGAGACTTCAGGCCTGGCTGGAGCTCAGGGGTGAAGTGGCTCTCCAGAGACAGCTAGTGGAGGCCCAGGGCCCTGCTGCTTGTGTCTTGACTACCCGGCGCACCCCTGAACTGCCCTCACCGCCCCACTTGTGTGTCACCCCCGGCCTGGCAGCATCTGCACCGCCCTCAGGGGCTCATCACATCCTATCAGCCTAGCAAGACCTTGTTTCAAAATAAAATAAAAAGTAGGGCTGGGGGTATAGCTCAGATATAGAATGCTCCAGGGCTTAATCTCCAGTACCAAAAAAAATTAAAAATTAAAAATGCTGTCTGGAATAGGAGGACCCTGTTATATATGGTGGTCTTCTAGCCACTGAAGAGAAGTGATTGCATAGGTCTGCCTCCTACACAAACTCTCTCCCTCCCTCCCTCTCCCCTCCCTACTCCTCTCCTTCCTCTCCTCTTTATGTGGTACTAGGGATTGAACCTAGGGCATTCTACCTCAGAGCTCCATCCTCAGCCCTACTTTATTCTTTACTTTAAAACAGGATCTCACTAAGTGGCTGAGGCTACGCTTGAACCTTCAATTCTCCCTTCGCTTCCCATGTACTGGGTTACAGGCAGGTCCCGCCACGGCCAGCATTTGCTGCCTAATCTCCTAAGTAGACTAACAGTCTCAAGCAGAAGCACCGGCCTAGACAGAAGAAGAGCTCTGGTGATGGCAGACCTCAAAACAGCAGGGGAGACCTCAAAACACCAGCCAGCCTTTACAGATTCAGCTGCCCAGGCCCCAGTCTTATGCCTGGTTATGGACGGCGTGGGCCTTGCACCATCATATTGTTTTTTGAAAAGCCCCCTGGTTGACGTGGAGAGGGCTGGCTAGAGAAGTCTCATGCAGGGGTGTGTGCCAAGCAACCGAGCGGCGAGACAGCCAAGGGCCAGGGCCGTCCCCCCACCAGGCCTGCGTGCGCTCAGATGTCTCTCCTGACAGATTCTCCTCTCAATATTATCCTCCAGGAACTTGTGATTATCCGCTGTCTAAGTCGAAAGCGGCTTATTTCCTCTAAAATCGGTGCCAGTTGGGCATTCTGCCTAGAAAGAGAAAAGCAGATCTGTGTCAGCGTTCTGTTCTCTGCTCGGCCTACTGGGCGCCCTCCATGCCGCCGGCCCACCCGTCTCCTCCTCCCACGCAGTGCAGGGCCTGGTCAGATGCGGGATTGGGTAGAGGTGTGAGGCCCTTCATTAGGGAGGGAGGGAGGGAGGCAAGAAGGTCCTGATGAGTTAAGACAGGACATAGTCAATAGTAAGGTCAGAGCCCAGGGCCATGAGCCCGGGGAGGAGGCAGAGGATGCAGGCAGACCATCAGGAAACCCCATGGAAGAGAGCCCTGCAGTTGAGCATAAAAGTGGCCTTCCTGATCCTTGTAAGAAGCTGGAATATGCAAACCCTCTTTATGTAGAAGAACCTGAGCCCACCTCAAATTGTCCTCCGACATTAAATCCCCTTGGTTGGGCCGGGCATGGTGGTACATGCTTGTAATCCCAGCACTTGGGAAACTGAGACAGGAGGATCGCACAGGTTCGAAGCCAGCCTCAGCTACTTAGTGAGGCTCTCAGCAACTTAGTGAGACCCTGTTTCCCAATAAAGTATAAAATAGGTCAGGGAGTATAGCCCGGAGGTAGAAAATCCCCTGGGTTCCACCCCCAGTACCACACACACACACACAAATCCCCTTGGTCTTAAGTCAGCCAGCCTCTTAACAGTTCTGTCAAGCCAGGCATGGAGGCACATGCTTGTAGTCCCAGTACTGAGGAGGCTGAGACAGGAGGATTGCAGGTTTGAGAACAGACTCAGCAGTAGTGACTCTCACCAACCCAGCGAGACCCTGTTTCTAAATAAAAATAAAATAGGTCTGGGAGTGTAGCTTTGAGGTAGAATGCTCCTGGGTTCATACCCCAGTAACACACACACACACACACACACACACACACACACACACACACACACACCCCTTGTATCTTGTTCCTCAGAGACATGAGCTTCTTTTTTTATTTTATTTATATGTAGAACATATTGAAAATGGTATACATTTAGACTGTACTTGGTGCCCTCCCCATCCTCCTTCCCCCTTCCCCCCCAACAATGAGTGTCCAGGTTAACCATACTATATTCACACTTTACACATATTCAGATGTAGCTCCTCCTTTAATCAACCTCAGCCTTCTTCCTCTCCTGTCCTTCCATTCTAGCTTTGCTGAGGTTTCCCCTCCATTGTCTGGGGTCCCTCCGGTATCCCCAGTGCTCCCTAGTTTGGGCATATTAGAGGAAACATATGTCCCTTCTCTTTCTGTGCTTGGCTGGTCTCACTTAATAGCAGCACAATTCGTAATAGCCAAAATATGGAGCCAACCCAGGTCTCCATCAACAGATGAATGGATTGCAAAATTATGGGAAATACACACAATGGAATTCTACTCAGCAATAAAGGAGAACAAAATTATGTCATTCTCAAGAAGATGGAAAGACCTGGAGAACATTATGTTAAGTGAGACATGGGCTTCTTCATCCAAGAAGCGCTCAGGGCTTGGGGCCATCAGCCTACACCTGCAGCAGGTGGCTTGGGGTCTTCCTGTCAAGATGGAGTACCAGAACCAGGATGTAGCTCAGGGGTGAGGGGCTCGCCTAGCGTGTGGAAAGCCCTGGGTTCAGTCCTTAGCACAGGGAGGAAGGAAGGGAGGGAAGAAGGGAGGGTGTGGTCGCTCTTGGACCCAGCCATGTCATCTCTGGAACCTTCTTCCTCCTTCCATGTGCTGATCTGAGTGTTCTTTGGACATCTAACATCCTTAATTCTTTGGGACCAATACGTAGACATTAAAGAAAGTGGATACCATAGGGAACAAAGCAGGATGTTTGGATCCGCTTGAGGCCACCGTAGAGGACAGAGCACACGCTCTCTCTGTGCTCCTGGGGTTTATATTCTAGAAGGGGAAACAGACGGACCCGCAGTAAGGAGGACGAGGGCTCATCCTCAGGGGAGGTGCAGGACACCTGCCCACCCGAGGGGAGGGCGGGGAGGCTTCCCAGGGCTGATTCTGTTGAAACAGGATCAAGGATGAGCTTCCTCAGGTGAGAGGAAGCCGGCAGGGCAGAGGGCCTGCAGGAGGCCGCTGCGCAGGGCGGCACTGGACAGAGACACTGGAGGGCAGCAGGGCTTGGGCCAGCCAGGTGGCGAAGAGATGCGATGTCACCGCAGCCTTTGCTTGCCATCTCGGACAGGTGTCCTCTGATCACTGGACACTACACACACGCATGCACGCACACACACAGACATGCATGCACGCACACCACAGGAATGGCAGCTGCTCTGACCCTTCTTGTTTGAGCAGGCTAGGGTAATCTGGATTCTGAGCCTCGGCCTGGGGCGGGGCTTGCCTACTGCAACCATCCTCCATTTTCAGGACCCCAGCTCCACACAGCACCCGCTCTCTGACGAAGAGAGGTGCCACGGGCGGAATGTACAACTCTGCAGAAGGCCTAACGTGGGAAATGCGGTGCCCGCCCCCTCCCCTCCCCGCCCCGCCCGCCCGCTCCCTCTCTCCCAGGAAGAGGGCCGCTCTCCAGGGCTGGCCCTGTGCTGGTCACTCCTACGCTGGGTCGCTTTTAAGATGCACGGCCTTCTGAATCTTTAAAAGGAAGAACTAGAATAGAAATCCCAAAGGCAGTTAGTTGGCAGGTCATCCGCCAAGAACAAGGAGTGGTGACGGGCTTGGGGAGTTGGAGAAGAGAGAGAAAAACAGGAGGGAACCGGCCAGGATCAAATGCAGGAACTAAATAAAGGCCGAGTGGTCGTGGTGCAGGGTGATGCCGGGGCGAGGTTCGCTCCAGCAGGACTCGGAGCCCAGGAGCAGGAGCAGAGAGGAAGGAGGCGGCTGGATGGATTGTCCTGATCCGGAGGCAGGCGGGCAGGCCAGGGGCGCAGGGACAGGCTGGGGCCGCTCAGTAAGGGTGTGATCACGCCTGTGTTTCCTGAACCCTGGGGTGGGTGGGCTGTGCAGAGGTGTCTCCTGGGGGAAGCCAGTTGGGATAATAGCTTAAGGACAGAAGGCGGAGAGAAGGAGGCTTCCCCGTGAAACTACCAGATGTGATAGTTGAACCAGGTCGGCGTCCAGGAGAGGCCGACGCGTTGACGTGGAGCGTGTGGGCTTCAGGGGTGCACATTTCGCTGTGCCACCCGAGTGTCACTTTCTCAGCATCTGGCAGGCGTGGCTGAGAAGGCGACAGCACCCACTGTGGGCGAGGGAGCAGCGGGGGCCGACCCGCCCAGGCCTCCAGGAAGCCACGGAGCGGCTGGCGCTGGGGTCAGGTCTGCAGGAGGCAGCCTGGCAGGTCACTTGGTGCCACCTGTTTGAAGTGTGCCAGATCCCTGCCTTCTCCCTTGGTGTCCAGCTCGGCCCCTCGGGGCCACAGGAAATAATCGATACTCCTTTCCATAAAACTCTTCTTCGCGTATTTGAACGCTGGCCTCGTTATTCTCTTTTCTCTCTTCTCCAGATTCAGCAGCCTCTATGTCTTCCTCCTGCGAGGTGCCAGGAGCTGAGACACCATGCTGTGCACTGGGGACACGAGTTTAAAACAAATAAAAAAAAGCTGGGCGTGGTGGCGCACGCTTATAATCCCAGCATTTGGGAGGCTGAAACTGGAGGATCGCGGTTTCGCGGACAGCCTCAGCTACTTAGTGAGGCCCTGCGCAACTCAGTGAGACCCTGTTTCAAAATAAAGAGTAAAGAAATGGGCAGGGGGTGTAGCTCAGAAGTCATGGGAAGGAGAAATCAGAAGACACGTTCTTGCTCCTGTGCCTGGTCTGCCTCCTGTACTAAAATCCCCAAGTGGCTAGCACAGTGGCTGGGCGTGCTGGGTGCCCTGGTGGCCACTGTCGAATTTATTAAAGTACAGGATGCAGTGGGAGGTGAGCCAGGGCGCCGCGGCTGTTGGAAGGCCTAGGTCTGACCAGAGTGGTAGAGGTCTCCATCCTGGTCTTCACAGATGGATAGACCTTGACCAGGGAAGAACATTCCAGATGCGGGGTGGGGCAAGGTGGGGCAGAGTCTGGGGGCTGGTGAGGGGCCAGGGGCTGGACAGCTGTGCTAGGAAGGTTTTGGGCTTCAGCTTTGGGGCAAATGAGTACAATGTTCAGGTTTGCATTGTAGAAAAGGTCGCTCCGGTGGACTGAGAAGAATGAATTGAAAGGAAGCCCTTTTCCGCAGCAGGAGGCCCAGTTTAAAGATTGTTGGAATGAGCCGGGCTTTGTGAGCTCACCTGTCATCTAGGTACTCAGAGGCTGAGACAGAGGATTGCAGGTTCAAGGCTCAGTAATTTGTCAAGACTCAATACAAGATAAAAAAATTAAAAAGGACTGGGGTATAGTTCAGAGGTAGAATAGCCTTGGGTTTAATCCCCGATGCCTCCAAAAAGATAAATATATAAATAAATAAATAAATAAATAAATAAATAAATAGTTTCATGACCATTCATAACAGTATTATTTTATATGAAGTTTATGGCATAGACGTGTTTTGTTTTGTTTATTTATTTTTGGTGCTGTGGATGGAACCCAGGGACATTCCACCTGCAAGCTATACCCCCAGCTCTTTTTATTATTTTTATTTTTAATTTTTAGAAACAGAATCTTGCAGCCAGGTATGATAGCACATGCTTGTAATCTTAGTACTTGGGAGGCTGAGATAGGAGGATCACAAGTTCAAGGACAGCCTCAGCAAGTAGGGACTCTCATCAACCTAGCAAGACCCTGTTTCAAAATAAAAAAAATATAAAATAAAGTAGGTCTGGGGGCACAGCTCAGAGGTAGAATGCCCCTGGGTGCAATTCCCAGTACCCCAAAAGATAGGTAGATAGGTAAGTAGGAAGGAAGGAAGGAACGAACGAACTAACTAACTAACAGGATCAGGATCTTGCCGTGTTGTTGAGTCTGGCTAAGTGGCTGAGGCTGGCCTCAAACCTGTGTTTCTAATGTCTCAGCCTCCCGAACACTGGGATTACAGGCATGTGCCACCAAGCCTGGCTGGCATGTCTCTTTTAAAAATAAGCTATACATAACCAGGTAGAGTGTCATACATCTGCAGTCCCAGTACTTGGGAGGCTAAGACAGGAGGATCACAGGTTTGAGGACAGCCTCAGCAAATAGTGAGATTCTCATCAACTTAGTTAGATCCTGTTTCAAACTAAAAATAAAATTGGACTCGGGGTGTAGCTTGGAGGTAGAATATCCCCATATGTACTTGACAGGCTGAGACGGGAGGATCATAGGTTCAAGGACAGTCTCAGCAACTTAGCAAGACTCTGTTCTGTTTCAAAATAAAAATTATGGCTGGGTGTGGTGGCGCACGCTTGTAATCCCCTTGCTTGGGAGGCGGAGACAGGAGGATCACACACATTCCAAGCCAGCCTTGCTGGATTAAGAGACCCTGTTTCCAAATAAAATATAAAATAGGTCTGGGAGTGTAGCCCAGAGGTAGAAGGGTTCCATTCCCAGTACCACTGAAAAATAAAAATAAAAAAATAAAAATTATGGGGGTGTAGTTCAGAGGTAGATAGAAGCCCCTGAGTTCAATCCTCAGTACCAAAAAAAGAAAAAAGAAAAAGATTGTAGGAATGGTCCGAGTGAGAACTGAGCTAGTCTAAGTGGCTATGAAGAGGAGGAGTCAGACTTAACAGGGCTCAGGAAGTAAGGGGGTACTGAGACTGAACCCACTCTTTATTTTTTTTTGTCTTAATTTGGGTCTTGTTAGGTTACTGAGAGTCTCAGTAAGTCACTGAGGCTGGTCTCGAACCTGCGGTCCTCTTGTCTCAGCCTCCCAAATACTGGGATTACAGGTGTGCACCATCTCGCCTGGCTTAGAGATTTATAAAACTGGATTTGTGGGCCTGCTGCTCTCGAGCAATGGATCTCAAAATCCCTGACCCTTTCTCCGAACCAGTGTCGTGGACACCCCAGGGGAGGGCTGAGCATCACAGGCGACTCTCAGGAGGGAGGTCCATTGCCACAGGGTCCTGCCGGTGCACCCATCACACTCCTGAGACTCCCGGTGGTCGGGAGCCACCGTGACTGGCTGGCTGTATTGAGTGTCTCAGATGTTGGGAGTGGAAATGCCAGCCGCCGACCTAAAGGAGAGTTTTGAGGGACTGAGTATTCAGGAATCCGACGGAAATCCTGCACATAGATGGAAAACTGGTACAGTGTTTCTTCTCTAAGAGTATAGAGACAGGAGCTCTCACTCTTCTCTGGTATAGACAGTCTAGTTGCCGTCTCTGTTTTGTGGAATAATGGAACTGAATACAATTCAGTATTAAAAGACAAAATACCATCTAGGCATGGTGGCGCACGCTTGTAATCCCGGCGCTTAGGAGCCTAAGACAGGAGGATCGCGCAGGTTCGAAGCCAGCCTTGGCTACTTAGTAAGGGTCTCAGCAACTTAGTGAGACCCTGTTTCCAAATAAAATATAAAATAGGCCTGGGAGTATAGCCCGAAGGTAGAAAAGCCCCTGGGTTCCACCCCCAGTACCACAAAAACAAACAAACAAACAAACAAATAAATAAAACAAAATACCAGGTGTGATGGCACATGCTTGTGATCCCAGTATGTGGGAGACTGAGACAGGAGGATCAGGGGCAGGTTCCCGGCCAGCCTCAGCAACTTGTGAGGTCCTCCGTAACTTAGTAAGACCCTGTTTCAAAATAAAGAAAAAATTGGGCTGGGAGTAGAGCTCAGAAGTAGATTGCCCCTGGGGTTCTATCCCCAGTAACACACACACAGAGTCAGCTTTCCAACGTGTGTGTGTGTGTGTGTGTGTGTGTGTGTGTGTGTGTGTGTGGTATTGGGGATGGAACCCAGGGGTATTCTACCTCCAAGCTACACCCCCAGCCCTATTTTATTCTTTTGAAACAGGGCCTCACTAAGTAGCTGAGGCTGGCTGTGAACCTGTGATCCTCCTGTCCTCAGCCTCCCAAGTGCTGGGATTCCAAGCGTGCGCCACCACGCCCGGCTGGAAGCTGACTATTAAAGAAGTGTGGAAAAGGGACCGTATGCAGGCCAAGAAGACATTTTGGGGCTACCGCCTTGGGAGGGACGGACCCCACGTGTTTATGTGTGTGAGACCTGCCGTGTTCCGTGTCCCCAGCAGCAGCACTCATGAAGTGTGCCCCGTGCACCTGCTCTCAGGAGTGAGTCTGGAAACGAGGCCTTATTGGCTCAATGTGTTTATTCGGCGTATGGGTGGCTCAGAGGGCCCGAGCCCCTGGCATGAAATTGCAGTTGTGAAATACAAACATCGTCATGTATGAACGATCAGTCGAGATAAATAACCTTCCCTAAACAATTGGTCTTGGGATATTGTCTTTCCAGGATAAATGGAAACATAAATTATACTTATTTTAGTATTGCAGAGAAAAGGCACCTACTGAGGAGAAAACTTAGGAATGTGCCTCTAAAGAGCACAGGGATTTCTTAGGGAGGTTGTTTTTATCATCTCTTAAAATATATTTTATTCCGTTTGAGGCACACCCAAAGAAAAGAAAATCACCACCTTCCATGATATCTGCACACCCATGTTGGTTGCACTGTTATTTACAACAGCCAAGAAAAATGTGGAAACAATTTTGTCTGTCAATGGACAAATGGATAAAGGAACTGGAAGCTGGTCATGGTGGCGCAGGCCTGTAATCCCAGTACTTGGGAGACTAAAACAGGAGGATTGCAGGTTCGAGGCTACCTTAAGCAATTTGGTGAGACCCTCAGTAACTCAGTAAGATCCTCTTTCAAAATAAAAAGAT
Organism: Muscardinus avellanarius; assembly: GCF_963383645.1. NCBI lineage: Eukaryota > Metazoa > Chordata > Mammalia > Rodentia > Gliridae > Muscardinus > Muscardinus avellanarius. The sequence goes on from NC_137802.1 coordinate 34,929,342, forward strand.
CTGGGGGTATAGCTTGGAGGTAGAATGCCTCTGGGTTCCATGTCCAGTACAGAGGTGGAGAGAGAGTGAAAGGGAGAGAGGATGAATATGGAACTGGGCTTGGTGGTATATGCCTCTAATCCCAGCCAGCTAGGAGGATCAAACGTTCAAGGCCAGCCTGGGCAACTTAGCAAAACCCTGTCTCAAAATTTAAAAAAAAAAAAGGTTGGGGATGTAGCTCAGTGGTAGAAAACCCCTGGCTTCAATCTCCAGCACAGAAAAGAAAGATAGAAAGGGAAGAATATTATTTAGCCTTTAAAAAGGAGAGTCTGGCCAGGCTTGGTGGCGCAGGCTTGTAATCCCAGCATTCGGGAGGCTGAGACTGGAGGATCTCAGTTCGCGGACAGCCCCAGCTACTTAGTGAGGACCTCCGCAACCTAGTGAGACCCTTTTCCAAAATAAAGAATTAAAAAATAGGGCTAGGGGTGCAGCTCAGAGGTCAAATGCCACTGGGTTCCATCCCCAGACCCCCTCACACACACAAAGGAAAAAAGAGAGCCCGCTATTTGTCATGACTTGGGGCCATTTTAAAGTGAGATATGTAAGGACAGTACTGTCTGGAGGCAGGAGGGTGGCTGAGAAATGCCTTTACTGGCTCCTTTTTAGACCCGCAGTACCTTCTGCAGATCAAAATATAGTGAAGGATTGTTCTTTGATCTGTTGATGCAGTCAGCATTTCTCGGGCACCTCTTTTGTGGCAGCTTCTGTGCTGGGTGTGCTTTCTTGGTCCTTAGATATCGTTGGGACTTCAGAATAAGTTCAGAGTGAGCTCCGTTGAGTGTCCTGCGCATTCTTGAAGCTGTAGTGGGGACACTGTGGGCCTCACGCCCTGGTCTAGCGGCGTCCTGGACCCTGCTCAGGAAGCTACGCAGCCTGGGTGTTAGCCTTGGGTCTGGAAGGATCTGGGTAGAGGGGCGGGCACACCTACCTAAGGCCAAAGGTCACACGCGGCAGTCTAGAAGGTTCTTCTTCCTCGGGTTACCATTTGAATCACAGCGTGTTAGACTCACTAAAGACTATTCCTCTTCTACGGTGGAGGAAAGCGAGGCTCCAGGATATTCAGTGGTTTGCACAGGCCACGTGGCTAGGACACATCAGAGCTAGAACCAGGACTCAGTTTCCCCACTCCCGACCACGTGCTCTTTCCACCCACCGTGAGCTCTGTGCCCTGTAACCACCTCCTCTCTCCCAAGGCTCTGCCCCCGCGCCCTCCTGGCTAAGAAAGTAAGTTATAAAAGCCTCAGGCGGTGGCGCACGCCTGTAGTACGTGGGAGGCTGAGACAGGAGGATCCGAGGTTTGCAGCCAACCTCAGCTACTTAGTGAGGCCCTCGGCAACTTAGGGAGACCCTGTTTCAAAATAAAGAATAAAAAATAGGGCTGGGGGTGTAGCTCAGAGGTAGAATGTTCCTGGGTTCAGTCCCTGGTACCAAACAAAACAAAAACAAAAAATTAAAAAATAAATTTTAAAAGTAAGGTATAGGGAGGTGTCAGATGATAAGAGACTGTCGCTAGATTGCAAGGATGGGAGCACCCCGCTGGGCCTGGCCTGAGGGGCTTCACCCACCCCCCACTGGGCAGTGTAGAGCTGCCCAGGCCTCGTCTGAGCCTGCGAGCTCAGACCCAGGCTCTTTGTTTTAAAGGGAAGCCTGGTGGGGCTTAATGACTTGCCCAGGAAAGTCATGGTGAATTTGCAAGTTCATTAAGCTGTTTGGTAGGTATTTCTACAACAAACACTGCTTTTATTTATTTACTTTTTTTTTTTTCTTTTAGCAGTCTGAGGCATATGAGAAAGTTATTTTAGTAGACTACTTTTCAACCCTAAAGGCATTTCTAAGACTCAGATGTGAACACAGTGAGCAGTTAATTCCTCCGCTCAGCTGTCGCCCCTAACTCAAGGTGAGGTGACAGGCCCGCCTCTGACGCAGTGACATGGGGTCTCCAAGCCCTGGCTAACGGCCCCTCGGTGCCTCGGCTTTTATTTATTTTTCCCCTCCTCGTGGGTGAATTTGATCTTCCTCTAACCCATTATGTACCTTAGGTCCAAAGATAAAAAGCTAGGTCTCTGTGCGTGCACTCGGGCCGCTCTGGGCTGGCCCTGTAAATCTGCTCTTTGCCTGAGTGAGGCAGAAACGAAACATGTTGCTTCCTCCTCATGGGAGGAGTTCGCGTTTCTTAGCCGAGGAAGGGGTAAGAGGAGGCTCTTCTGGCCTTTCTGAACTCGCTCCTTAGCTAGGGAAATGAATAACATCCTGATTGGCCTCGGTGGAGTAGAAACGGGGGGAAGGGAGGGGGAACCCTGGCCCAGGAATCTCTTACCCACAGGCGCCAAGCTTGGCACACCATGAGAGCAGGGCGCGGAGGGGAAATCATAACCACATTAACACAGTTATTTGGGTATTTTTCACACTTACTAATGAAGTGGGCTTTTTACAAGGCCGAAGCAGAGCCTCTCCGGGCCAGCAAGGACTCCCCGGCCGGCAGTGGGCCTCAGCCTGGCCTCGGCGGCATAGCGGACCCGGGCGGCCCGACGCCCACTCTGTCCCGGATGGACGCTCTCTAGTTAGCCTTAATAGACTGTTAACCCGGTCCTTGGAACGCGTGTTAACGCTGAACACGCGGCTGGAACTGAGGAACGAGGCCGTGGAGCTGTGGGGCGAGAGGGAGGAGAAAGGAAGCAGGCAGCTGCTGGATGTCAGCCGGATCCATCAGCCCCAGGGAGTGGACCCAAGCCTGTGCAGAACCAAGATTCTGTCTGCTCCTGCTCCTGCCATGGGCCATGGGCCACGTCCCATCCCCTCCCTGGACCTCAATTTCCTCCTTTTTAGAAGAGTAGATAGAACTGGATATACTTTTTTTTTTCTTGTGGTACTGGGGATGGAATCCAGGGGCATTCTGCTTCCAAGCTACACTCCCAGCCCTATTTCTTTTGTTGTTGTTGTTGTTAGTGTTCTTTATTTTGAAACAGGGCCTCACTAAGTTGCAGAGAGAGGGCCTCACTAAATAGCTAAGGCTGTCTGCGAACCATGATCCTCCTATCCCAGCCTCCCAAACGCTGGGATTACAAGTATGTACCACCACACCAGGCCTCTTTATTTTTTTTTTAAACAAAGTCTCATTAAATTGCCATAGCTGGCCTCCAACCTGCAGTCCTCCCATCTCATCCTCCCAAATACTGGAATTACGGATGTGCACCATAGGGACCAACAGCTAAGAAATGCTTTAGGGGACAGACCAGGCAGGGTCCTCTGGGGTGAGGTCCAGCTTTAGCGTGTGCCCGCATCCTGGGGACCTTCCTACTCGCAGGGCAGAATACAGCGGGTCTGGGGGCTGAGGCTGGCCTGGCATGCCTGCTAGCTAGTGAAGATGGAGGCCACAGGACTGGGTCCAGAGCCGGGCCTGCCCCGCATGTCCCTGCACGTCCCTCAGCTGGGAGCTGGGGACCAGGAGCCGCGCCTGTCTCCCTCACTGGGGTGTCGTGGGAACAGAGGGAGCTGACGCCCGTGCGCGGTGTGCAAGGGATTATTGTCATTGTTCCGATGTCCACGCCTCATCACCCGCCCTGTGTGTTGCCGCGGCGCCTCGGCCTGTCCATACCCCCTCCCTGGTTGCCATGCCTGGGTGGCTGAGTCAGTGTGACCGGCCAAAACCCTCCGACATGTCAAGGCAGGAAATGACGGTTCCCGGGCACCGGCGTTCCGGGTATGGAAGGAGCCTGGTGTGATCCATTCAGGCAGTAGGGCGCCGAGCCCCACGCCAGCCCACCCTTGGGTGACCGGGCTGAAAGTCAGGGAAGGGCCTGAGAGGCGAGGCAGGTTCCAGCCAGGCCAGCCATCCGTCCACCCGTGGGCCACCTCAGGCAGCCGTGGTACTGTTTCTAGGCTCCACAGCTGCCATGTGAGGGGCGGCTGCGATGACAGAGGCGGGTCATCGGTAGAGCTGGCTGTCACCCCACAGTCCAAGGGAAAGGGTTCTGTGAACCCACAGGAAGGGTTCCGCGCAGCCTCCGCTCCACAGAGCTCCCTCTGCGCCTCCCTGTGTGTGCTCCACCGTTCCACCCACAGAGCCCCCCACCCCAGCTCCAGGGGACCCTAACTGTCACCTCCATCCCGAGACCACATCTTCCGTGTTGGCACCTAGAAAGTGTGGAGCCTCTTACATCTGGCCAGTACCCCATGCCGCAGGTCAGCCAGGCCGGGGTCTTTTCACCCCAGCGCCACCGCTGCTGCTGCTGCTGCTGCTGCTGCAAACCTGGTTCACATTTGCCCCCTGAAGGGAGAGCTGGTGAGTTTAGATGGCAGAAGGGTCGGGAGGGCTGCCCTCACTGCAGGGAGAAATGCTGGCCTGCATTCCTAGGACTTGGGAGGCGGAGGCAGGAAGATCTCCTGAGCCCAAGAATTCAGGCCATCCTGGCTGACATAGCAAGACCCTGTCTCAAAAATGAAAGGAAGGAAGGAAGGAAGGAACGGAGGGAGGGAGGAAAGTGCTGGGAGCACCATTGTAAAGGCTATTTTTAAAGTCAGGCCAGCTGTCCACATAACATAACCAAAACTGAGTCAGCCCTGAGCTGGACATGGTGCCACACACCCCTAATAGCCGTACATGGGAGTCTGAGACAGGATAAACCTGCTGGCTTTTTGAAAGCTCTTCTTTGATTCCTAACAGCAGACTTCTCAGTTCCAAGTTTCAGACTTCAGAGTCCTCCTAGTTGAGAGCCTTATACTCCACTATTCCACTTGTTTGTGAAGCACAGAAGTCACAGGGTTTTCGATGGGCAGGTCCCCCCACCCCTGCTGCCCAACTGCAAAAGCCAGTTTAAAATTCTGGCATTGGGGGCTGGGGGTGTGGCTCAGTGGTAGAGCACTTGCCTAGCATGCCCAAGGACTTGGGTTCGATCCCCAGCGCGCGCACACACACACACATATGGGGGGGGGGGAGGAAGAGAGATTAGTTGCCTTTTTTGGGGGGAAGAGGCACTGGGGATAGAATCCAGGGGCATTTTACATCTGAGCTACATCCCTATTTTATTGTTTTGTTTTGAAATGATCTCACTTCTGAGGAGTGCCTCACTAAGTAGCTGAGCTGGCCACAAACCTGCAATCCCCGTCTCAGCCTCCCGAGGACTGGGATATGGGCATGTGCCACCCCGCCTGGCTGACGTTGCGTCCCAGGCAGAATTTTATTTCTTTCTGCCTCCGTGTTTTGATCTGTAAGTTGGGAATAATCACATCAGCCTCATGGAATGGTTGGGATGGCTTAAATGAGGTGCGATAGAAAGTGGCCAGCTCTGCCTGGCACCCTGGAGGTGCTGGCCAGTGTTAGCCCTCTCGTCTTTCCTGATATCTGACCTGACCCCAGACCTTCTTTCTATTTGGATCAGAACTTTCCTAGGAAAGGCAGTTCCTGTGCTCACTGCTGGAGAGATCCGGTTCTGTGAGGTTTTTCCATTCAAGCAGGTGTGAGGTTTCCAGGACAATGTGCCCTGCCTCCTGTCCTCAGGCTTGCTGTAGGAATCCCGAGGCAGGCACCGTGTGGCAGGCCCTTTACCCTGCGCCCTCAGAGGCAGGCCTGAGCGCCCCAGGGGAGTGTTTTTATTGCAGGTTGGCAGCAAAGTGACTCTTCACTTCCCACTGGAGAGGGAGAAATCAGAGGACAGAGGGTCTCGGGATGCCGGGGGCCGCTAGTGTCTGCCAGGCTCAAAGCTCTGGGTTCTCTCAAGCTCCCCGGGCTCTGAGTGTGGAGGAGCCTGGGTCATTACCAGATCCGGGGAGAGGCCTGGCCTCTCGTGCTCACAGGCAGGCAGCTGGGGTCCTGCTCAGTGAGTGACCTGGTGGTGTGTGTGTGAAGGGCTCAGGCATTCCTCAGCAGTCGTGAAAGGCTGTCTCCTAGGAAGCCGTGTCCTGTTTACCCAAAGGAGAGCACGCGATCTGGGAGACCAAGGGGACAGGTCAAGGACTTTTCAAATTGACTCCTTCCAGAGTCATCTTCCCAGCACTCTCTGATCTGATTATGAAATTTGTACAGAGGTGGGACATTTTTCTGCCATTTTCTACACACAAGTCGGTACACATTCCTGATAGAAATTATAAAGAAGTATGTCCTATGTACACAGGGATGAGTCAGCATCGCGTGCAGCCAGCCATGGCCACTGGGAGAAGAGTCAAACGTGGGCCACGGGCTGCGGCCGCCTGCCCCCCGCAGAGTGAAGAGGTGGGCTTGATGGGAGGTGGCGCCCAGGTGCCCCTCACAGGTTTCCGCCAACCTCTAGACCAGCCTGCCTGCCTCTCCCCTCTCTCTCCCTCTCTCTCTCTCTCTCTCTCTCTCTCTCTCTCTCTCTCTCTCTCTCCTTTTTCTTTTCTTTTTTCACTGATTAGAAAAATTATAGAAAACATATAGAAAGCTACATCCCCAGCCCTATAGGGCCCCTATAATCCAACTACCCAGAGGCAACCGCGATTCCCATTTTGTCCTGAACTGTTTAGAATGCTTTTAGGTGCTTCTTTTATATTGCTCAATACCACTAACTATATGCTTTCATTTTACATTGTGTATTTCACATTGCATAAAAAATTTCCCCTGCACAGTATGTGCTTATTAGTGTGTGCAAGGCCTGGGATCAATTCCCAGCACCTGTACCCCCAAAATTACAAATATCAGTTTTCATGACCACCCAATATTCCACTGCCAGAACAAAGTATAATTTACTTACCTTTATAAGGCCACATTCAAGTGGGCAATGAATTCTTTCTTTCTTTCTTTCTTTCTTTCTTTCTTTCTTTCTTTCTTTCTTTCTTTCTTTTTCAGTACTGGAGATGAAACCCAGGAACATTCTACCTCCAAGCTACACCCCCAGCCCAATTTTTTTATTCTTTAGTTTGAAACAGGATCTCACTGAGTTGCAAAGGGCCTCACTAAGTAGCTAAGGCTGTACGCAAACTGCAATCCTCCTGTCTCAGCCTCCCAAATACTGGGATTACAAGCGTGTGCCGCCACACCCGGCTGTATGTAAGTTTTTGATGCTGGGGTTGAACCCAGGGGCATTGTACCTCTGAGCTACAGAAGCTATTGTCAGGCCAAGGCCACTCCTACTCTGCCCTGCCCTGCAGCCTCCTCACAGGAGTGGGGTGCACGGCCCCGCCCATGTGCCTTGACACCCCATCCAAGGCCCCAGCCATCACCACATAACTAGTCAACTTAATAATGGGGCATCAGAGCCTAGGAGCCCAGGCAGCCGCTTGCACCCAACCAGTCCTTGGGCTGTTCATCTCACTGGAGGCCTCCCCTGTCACTTTCTTCACTTCCTGAGTCTTTCAGAGAATCCCCAGCTCCTCAGAGGACCTGCCCACAGAGTCCTAAGGTATGCCCATATGTCTCAGGGGCCCCATGCAGTTTTGCAAGGTACTCATCAAAATGCAAAATTTTATCAAATTTAGGCACAAGTGCGATGGACTTTTGTTAGCCATTTACGAGCAGAGCGTGTCTCCATCCTGCAGAACCGAATGGGAGCCCCCGCTGGGCACTAGGGGAACAGCAGGTGTGGCCAGGTGGGCCGCAGGAGGGACTGGTGACATCCAGTAGCTCTTTGCAAGGGTTAAGCAGAGGTGATTCCCGTAGGACACTGACTCAGGTGGGCTGGAATCTGAATCTCCTGTTTTCAGGAAAAATGTGTCTGTCTGGGAACCTATCTGTTTCCTAATAGTTTCCGCTTGACGATGTGGCATTTAGCCTGAGTGACTCCATTTTGATTGGGTCTGATCTCTTGGGGCAGAGTGCAAGAGCTCAGGCCAAAAAGTCCACACTCTCACGTGGACCATCTGATCCGATGCTTGAAACAACCCTGGGGGGCAAATATTCCTTCCCCAGTTTTATAGGTACATTGTTTTCCAAGGGCAGCCGTAATAAATTACCATAAAATCAGTGAGTTAAAACAACAGAATTTTATTCTCTCATATTTCTGGAAGTCAGAAGTTCAAACTCAAGGTGTCGGCAGAGGCACGCTCCCTCCAAAGGCTCGAGAGGACCCTTCCTTGGCTCCTCTAGCGTCTCTCGTTAGTTGGCAACAGGACCCAAGCCTCTGCCGCGGCCTCCATGCGGGCTCTTCCCTGCGTGGCGCCTCTCCTCCCCTTTCTCCTGTTCCTGGATTTAGGACTCAGCCTGAATCCCAAATGGCCTTGTTTTGAGGTTCCTGATCGCATCTACAAGGACCCTATTTTCAAATAAAATCACATTCAGAGTCTGCAGCTGGATCTTTCTTGGGTTGGGGGATGGTTACCAGTTATCCCACTGCAGTGGGTAAAGTCAACCGGGTCCAAGCAGGGAAATGACTTCCCTCCCCCAGGTAGGCGAGGAAGTTGAGGACCTGGCACTGGAACCTGGGTCTTCTGCGGACCATCAGCCTTTAATTAGGTCAAAAGAAGTTTCTTATGGTATTACTGCTATATTATGTTATCTGCCTCATTGAAAATGAAATTTGGTAGCTTTTACCTTAGGACACCTCAAACGTCATTTCACTGCTTCTCTGTTATATATTGTTAATTACATTGAAACCATTATTGCTGATGTAAACCCCTTAAATGTGAGTCGTTCATTTATTTTCCTTGTGGTCAGACCCAATGGGGGATTAGTGACTTGCCCACAATAACCAGAAAAGTCAAAGGAAAAATTCAGTTATAACCTAGATGCGTGTACATGTGTGCGTGCGCGCGTGTGTGTATGTGTGTGTGTGTGTGGTTCTGGGGCATTCTATCTGAGCCACACTCCCAGTCCTTTTTCATTTTGAAACAGGGTCACACTAAGTTGCTGAGACTGGCCTCAAACCTGCAATCCTTCTGTCTCAGCCTCCCAAGAATTGGGATTTCAGGTGTGAGCCATCATGCCTGGCTAACTCAGATGTCTAAATTTGTAATCTACATTCTAACCTTTAAAGTGTGCATTATAATCCTACAGTGAAAGTATAAAAGTGACCCTGGGTGTGGTGGCACACGCTTATAATCCCCGCACTTGGGAGGCGGAGACAGTAGGATCGCGCTGGTTCGAATCCAGCCGCACTGGCTTAAGAGACCCTGTTTCCAAAAATAAAAAAGTATAAAATAGGTCTGGGAGTGTAGCCCTGAGGGTAGAAGGGCTTCCAGGAACCCCAGCACCACCAATAAATAAATAAATAAATAAATAAATAAATAAATAAATAAACAAACAAACTAAAAAAAATAGGGCTGGGGGTGTAGCTCGGAGGTAGAATGCCTCTGGGTTCCGTCCCTAGTACCGCAAAAAAAAAAAAAAAAAAAAAAAAAAAATAGTATAAAAGTGTTGCAGGGTGTGGTGGTGCACACTTGTAATCCCAGAACTTGGGAGGCTGAGACAGGAGGATCCAGGTTCATGGCTAACCTCAGCTACTTAGTGAGGCCCTTGGCAACTTTATGAGACTGTTTCAAAATAAAAGAATAAAATAGGGCTGGAGGTGTATTTCAGAGATATAATGCCCCTGGGTTCCATCCCCAGTACCAAAAAAGAAGAAAAAGAAGAAAGAAAGAGAGAGAAAGAAAGAAAGAAAGAAGAGAGAAGGAAAGAAAGGAAGAAAGAAAGAAAGAAGGAAAGAAAAAAGAAAGAGTGTAAAAGTGGCCTCATTGTTAAGGTGACTATTCTGTGTTAAATTGCAGTCAAATTCTCCCTGTTTCTGTGTCTGTTGGACTCCTGTTCCGGGCTCTGGACCGGTTGACACGTGGCCACGCTTGGCAGCCTGTTCACAGTGACCGGTCCTTTCCCTCGAGGGCCCTGAGGGCATGAGAACAGATGTGCATGCAGTCGCCACACCTGGCACATCAGAGTCTCTGGCACTGCAGCGCTGGCTTAGGCATTGCTTTGCTGTGCTGGTACCTACCTCTTCCTTTCTCTGCTCAGTTTACTCCCAAACTGGAGTTTGGCTAGGTTGGGCTGTTTTTTGTTTTGTTTTGTTTTGGCAGGGGGGTGGTTAACAGGCAGTAATGGGGATTGAACCCAGGGACATTCTACCTCTGAGCTACCCCCACTCAGCATTTTATTTACTTTATTTTATTTTGGTTCTGAGGATTGAACCTAGGGCCATTCGATCTCTGAGCTACCCCCACTCAGCATTTTATTTACTTTATTTTATTTTGGTTCTGAGGATTGAACCTAGGGCCATTCGACCTCCGAGCTATACCCTATCTTATTTTTTATTTGGAAACAGGATCTCACTGAGTTGCTGATTGCTTAAGTTATTGAGGCTTGCTTCAAACCTGTGATCCTCCTATGTCAGCCTCCTCCCAAGTACTGGAATTACAGGTGTGTGTCAGCACGCCCAGCTGTACTTTTTTATTTTATTTTATTTTTTATTTATTTATTTATTTTTGGTGGTACTGGGGTTCCTGGAAGCCCTTCTACCTCTGGGCTACACTCCCTGACCTATTTTTACATTTTTATTTGGAAACAGGGTCTCCTAAGCCAGCGTGCGCGGCTGGCTTCGAACCAGCGCGATCCTCCTGTCTCCGCCTCCCAAGCGCGGGGATTACAAGCGTGCGCCACCATGCCCGGCCTACTTTTTTATTTTAAAAGAGGGTGTCACTGTGTTGCTGAGGGTCTCACTAAGTTGCTGAGGCTGCCCTTGAACCTGCAATCTCCTGCCTCAGCCTCCCAAGGATTACTGGTATTACTGCACCTGGTTTCATGGTATTTTATAGCAAATCTTTTTTTTTTTAATAAAAAGAAGTACTATACTATAAAACAACTATAGTAAATCCATAAACCAGTACCACAGTCATTTATTATCAAGTTTCATGAACTGTACATAATTGTGTGTGCTGTACTTTTACACTGCTGGCGGTCTGTAGGTTTGAGCACAGCAGCGTCACCACCAATGTGTAAGCAGTGCATTGCACGGTGACGTTGCAATGGCTCTGAGGTCACTAGATGACAGGGATCTCTCAGCTCCCTTCGAATCTTTATATTTTCTTTTTTTAGGTATTAGGGATGGAACCCAGGGGTATTCTTCCTCCAAGCTGCACCCTTAGCCCTATTGTTTATTCTTTATTTGGAAACAGGGTCTCACTGGGATGCAGAGGGCCTCGCTAAGTAGCTGAGGCTGTCCGCAATCTGCGAGCCTCATGTCTCGGCCTCCTGAATACCAGGATTACAAGCATGTGCTACCACGCCCGGCTTCCCTTAGAATCTTGTGAGACCACCATCTTATTCACAGCCCGTAATGATTTAAAATCCATGCGCACGCACTATTGTAGTTCTCTTGGGAACCAACCTAAAGGATTAAGAAGATGGTGTCCTCATACCGTCTCCTGCCTTCCTACAGTGAACCATCCGATAGCCATGAAACAGTGCGTGTTGACATAATGAAATATGCTTACAAACACTTGGTGAGCAATGTGTTAAGGCTCTCCAGAGAAACAGAGCCAATAGGAGATGGATGGATGGACGGATGGACGGACAGACGGACGGGCGGATGGACAGATGGAGCTGGCTCATGCGACTGCCACAGCTGAGAAACCCCACTGCCTCCATCCACAAGCTAGAGAGCCAAGGACGCCCACACTCTGGTTCCACCGGAGTCTAAGGACCTGATGGCCAGCATCGCCAGTGGAGGAAGTCCCAGTTCCAGTCCAAGGGCCTAAGGAGCAGGGCGCTGCCCTTGTAAGTCACCATCTGATTCTGAGGGCCTGGGAACTCGGAGCGCCAGTTTCCAAGGACAGGAGGAAATGATGTGCCGACCGAAGCAGAGGCGACGCATTCCCTCTCTTCACTTTTTGTTATATTCAGACCTCCAATCGGATGCCCCCAACCCTGCACACTGGTGAGGGCAAATATGCTTCGACCATTCCATTGATCCTCTTCTGTAAACACCCCGCAGACGCCCAGATCACGTTTTCCCTTCGTCCGGTGGAGTGCATAGGACTGGCCACGGCTCAGGGAAAGGCCGATGTCCGGGCCTGTGCTTAGGTGACCCGGCCTGTGGTGTGGAGAAAGGCGCACGCCCCACGGCGCCAGTCTTCAGCTGGGTTTGGCAGATGGCTTGGTGAGCGGGCGAGGAGGCTGTCCAGGGATTGTCTTGGTCATGCGTGGATCATCACTCAGCGGTCACAGGCATCCCCATGACGCGCTCTCACCATCCCGGGCTTCCGTCTTGAAGAGCGTTGTTTAATGCGGGCTTTGCTTTTAGCATCTGGCCTTCCTGGTGGCTAGAAATCTGATCAACAGGTTCCCAGCAGAGCCCAAACCCTGGCATCTAACGGACACAAAGCGGAGGCTGTGCTCCAGCCTCCTAAATAGCAGGGCGCGATTAGATGCTATCAGCGCTTCCTCCCCCCTTTTACAGTGACACACAAAGGCGGAGCACGTGCTCCCTGGGCCTCCCTGGGAGCCGCCGGCTCAGCAGCTGTCGCAGCATGCCTTTAATGGGTCTGTGAAACCCAAGAGCCTGCCCCATTCCTCCTCTGGGGAGGGGATAACGCGGGATGCCATGCCGGGAAGCAGGGCTGGGGACGCTCACCTGTAGAGCCCCGCTCTCGATGTCGTCCCAGGCCAGGCCGGTTGTGTTGCTTTGTTTTGTCTAGCTCCCGGTTTCTTCAAATTTAAAATAAAACAAGTACATAGAAGGCGCAGAGTGATAGCCAGGCGTGGTGGCGCAGGCTTTAGTCCCAGTACTTGGGAGGCTGAGAAAGGAGGATCGCGGTTCGCAGCCAGCCTCAGCTACTTAGTGAGGCCCTCTGCAACTCAGTGAGACCCTGTTTCCTCTCTCTCCCCGTCATGGCCCTTCCTCTTCTTTCTTCCTTTCTTTCTTTCTTTCTTTCTTTCTTTCTTTCCTTCCTTCCTTCCTTCCTTCCTTTCTTTCTTTCTTTTGTGTGGTAGTGGGGATGGAACCCTTCTCTGGGCTACACTCCCAGACCTATTTTATATTTTTTTCCTTTGGAAACAGGGTCTCTTAAGCCAGCCAGGCTGGCTTTGAACCTGCACGATCCTCCTGTCTCCGCCTCCCAAGCGCGGGGATCACAAGCGTGCGCCACCACGCCCGGCTCTTCTTATTTAATTATTACGTGTTCTGCCCACTCTGGTCCTAGATGTTCAGGTGTTGACTCCAAGTGACAGGTTTCTCAGGTGGTCATAATCAGTGAACAGACGTGTTTTGAGCCAGCCTGGGGCAGAGTCCGGTGCTTACTTGTATAATGGAGTAATCCTGCCCTCAGGAGCTTCTACACTGCTTGAAAAAGTGGATCAGGCGGACACTCTTAGGCAGCAAGGGGATACTGCCAGAGGTGCCCAGGCTAACCTGGGCCTGCAGATGGGCTTTGAGGCTCCATAAACACCCTGAAATTACTTGCTTAATTTTCTACATGCAAACACACATTGATGTGGAAGACGCCTAGCTTTCCTCAGCTCTGCTCCAAAAACACTACCCGGGTCTATGGCAGAGCGCTTGTTATACCTGGGGCGGTTGCTCGAGGCTGCATGGAGGAGGTAGGACTCGAACTGAGCCTTGGGATCTAGAAAAGAGCACGGCGGCAAGTGGCCCTGAAGGGAAGGGTTCCCAGGAGGCATCCTGAGAAGGCCCTTCCATTTAGAACTAGTTACTTCTCTCCCGAATCAATAAGATACAGATCTGGAAGTGTGGTGATAATCAATGCTTCCCATAAATTTGGGGAGAACCACTAGTGCCCCCCTTTTTTGGTCCCTCGGCAGTCTGACTCCCAGCATAATGTGCACTAGTCGTGTGTGTGTGTGTGTGTGTGTGTGTGTGTGTGTGTGTGTGTGTGTGTGTGTTACTGGGGATGGAACCTAGAGACATTTTACCTCTGAGCTACACCTCTAACTCTATTTTTTATTCTTTATTTGGAAACAGGGTCTCACTGAGTTGCTGAGAGCCTCACTAAGTAGCAGAGGCTGGCTTCGAACCTGAGCGATCCTCCTTCTCAGCCTCCCAAGCGCTGGATCACAAGCGTGTGCCGCCGCGCCCGCACTCGGCATTTGATGAATGTGTGACTTAACTGAAGAGTAAACACGAGAGCGGTGTCGCTCCAGCCGGAGACTCCCATTGCTGGGCACATGGTACCTGAACTCAGGATCAGCGACACTCAGAGTGTATGATGGAAGCCAGGCGCAGTGGCGCACGTCCGTGATCCCAGGACTCGGGAGGCAGAGACAAGAGGATCACAGGTTCAAGGCCAGCTTCAGCAACTTAGTGAGGCCCTCTTTCAAAATAGAATAATTTTTAAAAGGCTGGGGGTGTTGCTTGGAGTTAAAGCATGCCTGGGTTCCATCCCCAGACCACCAAAGAAAAAAATTCTGCTCAGGCCTCAAGTGACCGCCGCGTGTTGACATGTGGGTGGGCACACCTGCTGCGGACGGAGCATACCCGGCGCCTGTCCACGGAGCCTCAAGCGGCCTCGGGGCCTGTGCCGTTCTTCCATCTTCGTGGAGGAGGCATCTGCAGCCCCTGTCTCGGGTGGTACAGGCAGTGTGTGTCGGAGTCTGTGTTTAAGTCAGCCCAGGTTTACTTCCACTCTCCCCCCCTACCACTAACTTGTGAGTCTTTGCTCCTATATACCGTTGCTGTGTCTCTTAAAATCTTACACACTTCTCTGGCCTCTACTGTCTGTCTCGGACTCTTCTTACTAGAACTTACTAGAACTTCTGATATTCCTCTTGGCTCCGCTCCCAGCTCCCCTCGGCGGAGTTTGTGCTTGATTGTTTGTTTGGGGTACTGGGGATTGAACCCAGGGGCATTCTACCTCTGAGCTACCCTCCCCGCCCTGTTTTTTTATTTTTTATTTTGAAACAGGCTCTCACTGAGTTGCTGGAGGCCTCACTCCATTGCTAAGGCCGGCCGTGAACCTGCAGTCCTCCGTCTCAGCCTCCCACGCCCTGGGATTACAGGCGTGCGCCACCACACGCGGCCCCGGAGCTCCTTCCTAGAGGCCGGCGCCGAGCTCCTGAGAAGTGAGATAGAGCGGCCACCCGCTCCCCAGGTTTCCAGGCTCTGAATCCTCTCTGGAAGGAGGTTGTATACAGAGAGGAGGAGGCCCCCGTTTTCTTGCCAGCCTCTCTTCTGGCAAGAAAGGCTAAGGGCAAAGACTACTGGTTCTACTTCAGGTTAAAAAGGGAGAGACTTGCCTGACATCACTCAGGGAGCAGGCATAGAAGCAGAACCTTAGCTTATGTCCTCAGCCCGTGTGTCTTTGGGGAGCTGTCGCTGATGGTTGAATGTGGGCCCCGGGCATGGCAGTAGCTCAGCTCAGCCGTTGGAGGACTTGCTGACACTCAGCACCACACCCCCAAATCCCAGGGCCCAGCTCCCCACACCTACATCCTGACCCTACCTTGTAGAGAGAGAAAACGTGGGACCGGGCAGCTCCCCATTCTGGAGTCTTACCCGACAAGCGGATCCCAAGCAACGCACCGCAAGGTGGGCTCCGTGTGTAGACACTGCCTGCTCTCCAGTACCAGGAATGCACCCCACAATCAGGAAGGAGATAAATCAATGGCAGAGTTACCTGATGAAATTCAGGAGCCAGTGGTGACCCTTGCCGCACATATAAAGCCCAGCAGGCTGCCCAAGGGCTTTTGTCTGGCCTGGAGAGTTCAGGATTATCTAGCCCACTTTGCTGATGTATGGTGGCACCGGCGGCCGCGTGTTTACGAACGGTTATCACCTCCATGCTGTGGCCATTATCAGAGACGGGGCCGCCTGCCGGGCCCGGGGCTCGCACCCTCTCTATTACCACCTGTCATTTGCGGAGGGTGTGCGCTGACACTGCCCAGTCCTGCCCACCGAGGGAAGATAGTTTCTGACGGCTGATCAAAGAGGAGAAGCAAGCCCCGATAAAGAGTGCGCCGCTCGCGTACTTTAAACTTTGGGAAACTTTGGCGTTTGCATTTTTTTCCTCATCTTCCCGGTGCTGGCAGAAACCAAACCCAATAAATGTAGTGGATTCGGTTACCTAAGTCGCTGGGGAAATGGTATGTGCTTAAAGCAACAGAGCATGACTATAATCTCCTTTCAAGAGAGAGTGGGTGAAATAAGCTTTCACAGAAGACTTGCTGCAGAATAAAGTAGAAAAACTTAAATCTGGACTTTGAAGTGATCTTGCACGTAAAATCGAATCTTGGCATTTAGCAGAACACCGTGTGCTCTTTAGAACCTGGGAGGCTTTGGACTAAGGAAGGACCCTTGCTGAAGATGCTGTCACCGGGCTGGGCTGCAGTAACTGGTGAAGCGCTCCCTCAGGCCTGTGTTCCTGGGCGGCAGGGAGACTATAGCGGTGGGACAGAGCGAGTTCTAGGCTGCGGCCTCAGCAGATCTCCACGTCTGCAATAAGTGTGCGGTTTATTCTGGGACCATAACCTCGCTGAGCTTCAACTGTACAACGAGGGTATAGGTTATAAGATATGATGGTTTAGAGAAGTTTTAGTTTGGGTTTGTTTTTTTTTTTTTTTGGTGGTACTGGGGGTGGAACCCAGACACTTTCTACCTCCGGGCTACACTCCCAGACCTTTTTTAAAAATATTTATTTGGAAACAGGGTCTCACTAAGTTGCTGAAAGCCTCACTAAGTAGCTGAGGCTGGCTTCGGACCCGTGCAATCCTCCCGTCTCAGCCTCCCAAGCGCGGGGATTACAAGTGTGTGCCACCACGCCCGACTTAGTTTTTTTTTTTTTTTAAGCCAGGTATAATCCCTACTTTATTTTCTTTTGTTTTATATATTTATTTTGGTAGTGGGCATTGAACCCAGGGACATTCTACCTCTGAGCTACACTCCTAGCCCTTTTTATTTTTTATTTTGAAACAGGGTCTTACTGAGTTGCTGCAGGTTTTGCTAAATTACTAAGACTGGCCTCGAACCTCCAGTCCTCCTAGCTCAGCCTCCCAATCCTGGGATTATGGGCGTGTCCCACTGCATCCAGCTGCTTCTCTTTTTGAAGTGAAATTTTGGATCCAAGGGCCTGAGCTCTTTTCCTCTGTGCTGGAGATCCCTGTCTCACTGTGTCCTGCCCTTCATCCATCCTGTAGAAGGGATGAAATGGCCCCAGGCACGGGAGAGGCGTTGATGGTGGGTAGACTAAAAGAACTGTGACACATGTATGTAATCTGAGTACTTAGTAGGCTAAGACAGAAGGATTGCAGGTTCCGGGCCAGCCTCAGTAACTTACCAAGACCCTCAGCAACTTAGTGAGATCCTATTACAAAGTAAAAAATGTAAAAAGGGGTGAGGGTATAGCTCAGAGGTAGAAGGACCCGAGGTTCAAATTCCAGTATCAAAAAGTAAATAAATAAACAACAACAAAAAAAAGAGCAGCCTGCCCTCTGAAGGCACAGACTCAACGACAGATGTCCCTTGTGTGCCACAGGTACCTTTGACCGGAGCGTGACCCTGCTAGAGGTGTGCGGGAGCTGGCCGGAGGGCTTCGGGCTCAGGCACATGTCCTCGGTGGAGCACACAGAGGAGGGCCTCCGGGAGCGGCTCGCCGACGCCATGGCTGAGTCCCCGAGCCGGGACGTCGTGGGATCGGGAACAGGTAAAGGTGTGGTCAGACTCATAGCCCACTTTGATGGCGGCTGGCCCTGGTTGGCGTAGGGCCTGCTGGGCAGGGGACAGGCATTTTCGTTTCCACCAGCTGTTTCTGTGGTGGCCCAAGAGCGCTGCCGCTTCAGAAGCCTCTGGGCTGGGAACCTGAGCGCGCCACCTCCTCCTGCATGCAGTAGCTCCATAGGTCACTCTGCAGGGAGCCGCACGCCCCTTCTCGGAGGCCCGGGGATCGGCAGGTGCCAGTGGAGCCGCCGGCCTGGCGGGAGTGGGCAGGCTGCCTTGGTGCTGGCCGACTCTTCCTTCAGCTGCTTTTTGCCCCTGAACTCTAGACTATGAGAAAGGCCAGTGACTGGGGTCTGGGGTGGCTTCCTGCTTCAAAGAACCATTGGAAGACATCCTTAGACGTAGAGTGAACCCCGGCTCAGGCAAGCATGTGTGTGCTCAGGAGAAACCACAATCCTTCCATCTTCACACAGCTGTAACACAGCCTGCCTCTCCTTCCTCCAAACGCCTGTGCACACCAACGCATGCCATCGGTGACTGCCCCAGCCCCACATTCGTGCCAGTCCCACAAGCCTTGTCCCTGCTTGCTGAGGACCTCCGGGACTTTTTTTGTGTGTGTGGGTTTGGGGATGGAACCCCTGCCCTATTTGTATTCTTTATTTTGAAACAGGGTCTCACTGAGTTGCAGAGGGCCTCACTAAGTAGCTGAGGCTGTCCTCGAACTGCCACCCTCCTGTCTCAGCCTCCCAAATGCTGGGATGACAAGCCTTCGCCACCACGCCCGGCCCCCCGGGGACTTTTGACTCTGTCAGACAGATTCTGATGGAGGCCTTCCCTCGCTGTCTTGCCCGAGGCCTCCCAAGACTAGTAGTGTATTCCTTGCTGGGAACTGTTCCATCTCAGCCCCATATACCTACCTGGGTCCCTGTAAGGAGCAACTAAAAACCCCAGAGCGGGTCCTGGTGAGGACCAGAGTTAGCATCAGAGCACGTGGGGCTGGGCTCAGAGCGCCCGATGCCCGTCACTGCACTGCACATCCTTGGGGTCTTTAGATTTTGGGGAGTCGGCAGATAGGCTTTTCCTCTTCTCTTCCCCAGCCCCATCCAACTGGTCCCAAGAGGACGGATTCCCAGGGCCTCCTCAGCGCAAGCTTAGTGCCATGTGATCACTGGCTCATGAACAGGACAGATTGCTGAGAGGGAGGGAGAGCTGAGCTTGGCTACAGATAGAGAAACACCTTATCAGGCCCCAGGAGAAGACCGCCTCTGAGGACTGGTCCCCTCTCCACCCCTCCTCCCCTGGAAAGAAGGGCGACGTGGGCCTCGGGTACCACTGCCCACCACAGAGAGCAACGTGTGCACGGGCACACTCTCTCACCGTGCCAGCCCGTCTCACGCACGCCCTGGGCCATCACCCTCCCGCCTGCATCTAGGAACAGCTCCATCACTTCCCGGCTCAGAGCCCAGGCTCCCCAGGAGCCAGCCGAGGGCACAGAAGCTTCTCCTTTCTGAACCTTGTAAGTGGTATGGCGTCCTGCCTATCAGGGCCCCTGTGGCCAGCTGTGGCTCCCAGGAACCAGAGCCTGGGGTCAACAGGACTCACCCCAGGAACTTCCCTTTTCTGAGGGCTGGGTCACCTTCTCTGGAGCCCTGTGGACACCTCGCTCTGTCCACCAGGCAGATCTGCAGGTGTTTTCAGCCAGGTTGTGGAGCTCCTGCCTGGCACAGACAGGATCCTGGCAAAACTGGCAACAGTTCATCTCCTGAATCCTGAGGGATTAAGGAGCATCTTCACCGCCTTAAGCAGGTTCATGAAATTAAAAAGATTGAAGAAAAAAAAAAGAAAGAAAAAAGAGAAAGGGAGGGAAGGAGGGGGTTTAAAACCACATAACTCACAGGTCAGAAATAGAAGACTCCCCTTTTTAATTCAAGGATTTTATTGTCTTCCTCGAACTATCACTAAAATGGATTCAGTTAAACCAGGCATGGTAGTACACTCTTGTAATCCCAGTACTTGGGAGGCTGAGATAGGAGGATCACAGGTTCGAATCTAGCCTCTGCAATTTAGCAAGGCACTCAGCAACCTAGTGAGACCCTGTTTCCAAATAAGAAATAAAATCTAGCTGGGGGTATACTTTGGAGGTAGAATGCCTCTGGGTTCAATCTCCAGTACCAAATTTAAAAAAAAATTGATTCAGTTTATTTTCTTTGATATGTGTGATTGATTGATAGATGGATTGATTGATTTTGTGTAGTACTAGGGATTGAACCCAGGGGCATTCTACCTCCGAGTTACACCCCCAGCCTTATTTTGAAACAGTGTCTCACTAAGTTGCAGAGGACCTCACAAATTGCTGAGACTGACCATGAACCTGCAATCCTCCTATTTCAGCCTCCCAAGTGCTGGGATTATAAGCATGCACCACCACGCCTGGCTCATTTATTTATTTTTAATCTACCTCCATTTTAAAGTCCAGGTAATGAAATAGTTATTATGGAAGTTAACCCATTTTCAGCTCCATTCTTTTTTTTTTTTTTGGTGGTGGTACTGGGGTTCCTGGAAGCCCTTCTACCTCCGGGCTACACTCCCAGACCTATTTTATATTTTTTATTTATTTGGAAACAGGGTCTCTCAAGCCAGCGAGGCTGACTATGAACTTGCGTGATCCTCCTGTCTCCGCCTCCCAAGCGCGGGGATTACAAGCGTGCGCCACCACGCCCGGCCTTTCGGCTCCATTCTTGAGAACTGCTTTTCATGGTTTCCAGCTGAAGTATCCACCTGGTAGTGAAGCCCAGAAGGGAGCCCAGAGATAGCCAGGGAAATACCGTACCTGGCTGGTGAGCGTTTACCGCGATCACCCTTTGCCCACGGCAACTTCTGTCTCTCTCTTTCTTCCCACAGCCCTTCTCTTGGTGGCTCCTAGGACAAACAGATAGGGTGACACAGAGTGTTTGCCTGTGCCGGGTGCCCTGATGTACCAGAGATAAGTCAGTTCCTGATGCCCTGCAGCAGGCACCCCCCGTGATGGAGCCACTAGGGCTGGTGCCGTTTATCAAAGCAGGAGTAAAGGGCCTGGCTGGCTCAGTACTGGCTTTTATGACCCGTCACCCAAAGCACGGCTCACCGCCATGTAGGTTTAGCTCGCGTTGCGTTGGTGAATGTTTAACAACCAGCTCTCCCGCAGGAGGCAAGAAAGCCCTGATTTGTGGATTTCTGTAGTGTGATAAACTGCTCTGATTGCCCGTTTTAAGCTATCTGCGTGTCAGCCTGCTGACTTACGGTTAATGGCCATCTAGCTCCAGTGGCTCCCCGGCACCTGTACCGTAAGGCAGAGGAGTCCTCCCAACCATGAAGCGTCACTGTTTGAAACCCTGCTGTTCAAGGAAAGGTGTAAGGAGCTCTTGGCAAAGGACAAAAAATGTTGGTTAGATAGGAGGAATAAGATCCAGATCTATTTTATAATAAAGTGACTTATTTTGAAACTGGGTCTCACTGAGTTGCAGAGGGTCTAAGTAGCTGAGCCTGTCCACGAGCCGCGATCCTCTGGTCTCAGCCTCCCGAATGCTGGGATTACAAGCAGGTGCCAACTCGCCCGGCTAACAATGTATTTTTGAAAATGGCTAAGCCAGTGGATTTTATGTATTTACACCTAAAAAGGGTGGTAAGTACGTGAGGTAACACACATGTTGATTAGCTCAATTTAGCCATTCCACAGTGCAGACATATTTTAAAGCATTGTGTTATATACAATGGATATATACAATTTTTATTTTAATTAAAATATGTTTGGTACTGGAGCAAAACCCTGGGGCATTCTACCTCTGAGCTACATCCCCAGCCCTATTTTATTTTTTATTTTTATATTTATTTATTTATTTATTTATTTAATTTTTGGTGGTACTGGGGTTCCTGGAAACCCTTCTACCTCCAGGCTACACTCCCAGACCTATTTTATATTATTTTTATTTGGAAACAGGGTCTCTTAAGCCCGCGAGGCTGACCTCAAACCTGTGCAATCCTCCTGTCTCCGCCTCCCTAGTGTGGGGATTACAAGTGTGCACCACCACGCCTGGCTTTAATTTTTTATTTTGAAACCGGTTTTATTATGTTGCTGAGGCTGGCCTTGAGCTTTCGATCTCCTATCTCAGCCTCCCAAGTACTGGGATTACAAGCATGTGCTACCACACCTGGCTTAGTTTTGTTTGTTTGTTTGGTTGGTTTGGTTTGGTATTTATTTATTTATTTTTGTGGGTCTGGGGATAAAACCTAGGGGCATTTGACCTCCAAGCCACTCTCCCTGCCCTATTTTTTATTCTTTATTTTGAAACAGGGTCTCACTAAGTTGTGGAGGGCCTCACTAAGTAGCTGAGGCTGTCTGCAAACTGCAATCCTCCATTCTCAGCCTCCTGAATGCTGGAATTATAAGCGTGCACCAGCCGGGCGTGGTGGCGCACGCTTGTAATCCCCGCGCTTGGGACGCTGAGACAGGAGGATCGCATGGGTTCGAAGCCAACCTTAGCTACTTAGTGAGGCTCTCAGCAACTTAGTGAGACCCTGTTTCACAAAAAAAAAAAAGAAAAGAAAAAAAGAAAGAAAGAAAGAAAGAAAGAAAGAAAGAAAGAAAGAAAGAAAGAAAGAAAGGAAGGAAAAAGGTCTGGGAGTATAGCCCGGAGGTAGAAAGCCTCTGGGTCCCACCCCCAGTACCACTAAATAAATAAATAAATAAATAAATAAATAAATAAAACAAGCGTGCGCCACCATGCCCGGCTCTGTTGTGTTTTGTTTTCTAATGCTTTACAAAGCCAGGTATGGTGGCGCATACTTGTATTCCCAGTACGTGGGAGGCTGAGACAGTAGGATTACAGGTGTGTGACCAGCCTCAGCAAGTTAGTGAGGCCCTCCACGACTTAGCAAAACCCTGTTTCAAAATAAAGAATAAAATAGGGCTGGGGGTGTATCTCAGAGGTGAAATGCCCCTGGGTTCCATCCCCAATAACACACACACATGCGCACACGCGTACACGCGCACACACACACACACACATCTACAGATCGGCAGCACCATCATTACCCAAGATCTGATTCAAAATGAAAAGTTGGCTGGGGAGTAACTTGGTGTTAGAGAGCTTGCCTAGCGTGGACAAGGCCCTAAGCTCAATCCCTGGCCCAGCAAGAAGGAAGGCAGGAAAGTGCACAGCCTCGGCCCCTCCGGTCTGCTCTATCAGTACCTACATTTTGACTTTGTTGTTGTTCAGTGCCGAGAATAGAACCCAGAGCCCCACACTTGATGAGCTGTACTGAGTTGCACCTGCAGCCTACAGCTCCCCATACATATTTAAGTTTGGCCTGCTTCAGAGCATGGCTGAACCCTTCAGTCCTCCATAATGGCTGCTGAGCGATGAGCCAGATCAGCCCACACCTGTGATTTGCGGTCCAGCTTTAAGCTTTCTCACTAATATCTCACTCTCCTCGCTTCTGTCCCCCTTCCGCTGCTGTCCAGCTCAGCAAAACTCCAATTTGAGGTCAGTCCAGATCTGAGACTCTTATACCTGGGTGGCTGGGGAGAAATTGTAAACTCTGCAGGTCGGTGCCTCTACAAATATGTGGACACCTGTCTCGGTACCGTCTGCGGCTGGGGGCTTGGAGCGGGTCCTGCGGGTAGCAGACCGTGGGCTGCGTGGAGTCCCCGCCCCACGCCAGCCTATCGGCCCTGCCCTGCCCGCCCATTTCCATTTGGAGAGATTCCCTGGTCTCTGGCCCACCAAGAGTGTGCATTTGGTTTTTGATACATTTTTTCCTGCTATTCTTTATTCACTATGGTCCCTGTGCTCAGTCCCTTGAAATCAGTCCCTTCCTTCTGCATAGATGCTATTTCAGACATGGAGGTTCTCCTCTAACCTTTTACACCACCATCTCCACTCTCACTCTCAGGAAGACCTGGTGGCCACCATTCAAGAAATCTCACAATTTTCTGCCACCCAGATCCTTAATGTCCCAGCGTTGACCATCCCCCTGCCCTCCTGTGGCAGAGGAGGAGCAGCCCCTGCCCCAGCCTGCTGAGACACAGCTCTTCTTGCCAGAGTTGTCGCTGGACATTGGTGACCTCAGCGCTGGCCCCACTGGCCGCCCCTGAAGCCCCGCCCCCTGGCGCCGGCCACCACCGCTCCTGGCATCTCTTCCGCCGCTGGCCACTACTTCTTTGTGCCTTTGCCGGCTCCCTTGTGTGTCATCCTGAATAAGGCCCTGCCTTGGCCTCTTCTCCTTGCTTCCGTGCCTTCGGTTGCTATCCATAAACTGACCATTTCCAAATAATTCCCAAGCTGGCTCCTCTCCTGAGCTCTAGCACCACCTATCCAGGTGCCTGCAGATGAATCCATACTTTCAAAAATGGAGCTCCTCTCCCCCATCCCTCTCCTCCCAAGCTGGCCGGTGTCGTGCTCAGAAAGCCGCTCTGACCCGCTGGCTGCCCGGGCCCTGAGCGCTCTGCCCAGAAGCCTCCCGCAGATCTCCCCTTTGCCTGGAATGCGCTCGCCCCGAGCCCCATCCTTCCCTCCAAATAACTCGACTGACTCCTGCTTAGTGGACATTCCTTTCAATATTGCCTTTTCTAGAAAAATAGAATTTTTTAAAAAAATAAGCAAAACATTGTCTTATTGCAATTACTTTGTGTCTAGGTAAAGATATAACTTAATACCCCCAGAATGGTGGGGAGGGTAATAAACACCTGTGTACACAGTAAGTGTATTTTCTCTTTAAACTTTAACTCTTTCAATCACTGATTAAACCTTATCTTTTTTTTAATTTTTATTTTGTAGTGCTAGGGATGGAACTCAAGGGCATTCTACCTCTAACCTATACCCCCAGCCCTATTTTTTAATTCTTTATTTTATTTGTGGTACTAGGGATGGAACCTAGGGGCATTCTACCTCCAAGTGACACCCCCAGCCCTATTTTTATTCTTTATTTTAAAACAGAGTCTCACTGAGTTGCAAAGGGCCTCACTAAGTAGTAGCTGAGGCTGGCCGAGAACCGTGATCCTCCTGTCTCAGCCCCCTGAATGCTGGGATTACAAGCGTGCGCCACCACGCTCCACTTATTCTTTATTTTGAAACAGGCTCTCATTAAGTTGCTGAGGCAGGCCACGAGCCTGTGATCCTCCTGACTCAGCCTCCCAAGTACTGGGATTACAAGTGTACACCACCACACGCTGCTATTTTTTTTTCTTTTTCTTCTCCCACATCTCATATCTAAAGGCCAGTCCTGGCACACAGGTCCTGACCCCCTGAGTACTCTGAGCACATCCCTATTGCAGGTAGCTTCCTTTAGCTGCTGTGAACTCTAGGAACTCTTGAGGTCAGCCCTCGAGGTCAGGATCCGCTGTCCCTTCCAGTGGCTGCTGCTTCCTGTGGTCCGGGGCTCACTGACCCTTGTCCCTTGCAGCGCTTTCTTTTTTTTTTTTGGTACTGGGGTTCTTGGAAGCCCTTCTACCTCTGGCTACACTCCCACAGACTACACTCCCAGGCCTATTTTTTTTTTATACTTTTTTATGTGGAAACAGGGTCTCTTAAGCCAGCGTGGCTGGCTTCGAACCTGAAGCGATCCTCCTTTCTCTGCCTCCCAAGCGCCGGGACTACAAGCGTGCGCCACCACGCCCGGCCCTTGCAGCCCTTTAGAGCATTAAAGGCAGGGACCGGGCTCTTTTCCTGCCTACCTCCTCCTCGACAGCCTCTGTGCTAGAGGGCCACACTGTGGCTTCAGTATTTGCCTCTTACCTTCTGTCCTAACTGCCTGACTCAGTCCCCCTAAATTTCCAGACCTTCACAAAACAATATCACAGGCAATGCATTCTACTGTTTTCTGGTTGACATCTTTTTTTTTTTTTAAATGGGGAGGCTGCTCGTGGTAGAGTGCTCACCTACTATGCGCGAGGCCCTGGGTTCAGAGGAGAGAAACGTGGTCACGACCCACTAAACTGATTTGCTAATACTCCAGTGAATTGTGATCTGCAGGTTGAAAACCAGTGCTCCGGCTTACTCTGCTAAATCCTCTGGGTCTTCCTGTCTGCGTGTTAATTACTCAGCAGGAAAGCCTTTAAGATTATTTCCCACTAAAGCTCTTCCAAAGACTTCTGTCAGAAACTACTTTTATTTATAGAAAAGACTGTCTTTTCCCTTCTTAACATGAAAAACACATTTTGGACATTTTACACAGTTTTAAATAGTTGTGAGGAAGTTTCAGTAAGTCGATTAACAAATATCTGTTGACTCTATGATCTGTGAAGTGACCTAAAAGACCTGTGTGTGTGTGTGTGTGTGTGTGTGTGTGTGTGTCTGTGTCTGTGTGTGTGCGCGCGCACATGCATGCACACATGTGTCATTGTGTGTGTCTGTACATCTCCCTTCCAGGACTGTAGAAATTAAAATCTCAGTAAGTTGGAGCCTTTGTGACAAGTTGGTCATATGTGTGCCCTAAACCAGTTAACTCAGTGTATCGGGCCCTGGCCTACCTCTAGGATTAGCAACTAGCGGGCCTTGGAACTACAGCATGTCCCACTGCTTTGGTCTGGGAACACTTTTGTGCATTTCTAGCAGGGGTTATGTTGGTTTCCTCCCATCACAAGGTGCCACAGAATCGGGTAACAACGACTGCAGGCACCAGGGCAGTGACCTAATTCTGTGATCTTTCAGATGTCACTACCCACTGGTCAACCCCATATTCAAAGCAGATAATTGAATCATCAGTGTTCACTGTAAAAGCCAGATGACCACATAGGACTTTGCAGACATTTTGGAAGGCGGGGCAGTTGTTAGAATTCTTCCCATCCCATGGATGAAAATGCACAACAGGCAAGGGAGCTCTGCCCATCCGCTGCACCTTGGGGACTGTGTCCTTCCCAGGCTGTGGTGGGAGGAGCCGGCAGTTTGTGTCATCGGGCCCCCTTCCGTCTCTTTCCAGGGATTTTTTTTCTTTCTTTTTTTTTTTTTTTTTTTTTTTTGTGGGTCTGGGGATGGAACCCAGAGGCATTTTTCCTCTGAACTGCACCTCCTGCCCTATTTTTTATTCTTTATTTTAAAACAGGGTCTCACTGAGTTGCGGAGGGCCTCACTAAGTAGCTGAGGCTGTCCGTGAACCGCGATCCTCGGGTCTCAGCCTCCCGAATGCTGGGATTACAAGCGTGCGCCACCACGCCTGGCTCCAGGGATTTTCTAAGTGAAGAGCGGGCCCTTCCCTGGGTAGCCACCCTGCTCCTATCCTAAGCAAACCTGGGGGACTTAGGCTGAAAGTGCTGCTGTCACAGGAGCAGGGCGCTCACAGCCATCGGCTGTAGCTCCCGCTGTGCACAGCCACTGAGCTGTCTGCTGTCCGCTTGGGATCTTCTGTCCTTGTCTTCCTAAAGCATCTCTGAGTTGACCCTGAACACCCTGGGAAAGGTTACAGTCTTCTGGCCTCCTGAGAGTAAGAATATCTGTCCTTTCCACGAGGCCCACGTGTCTGCCCGTGAGACCCAGCCAAGTCGGCCTCCGTCCCGTTCCCTCCGCTCACCATGGGAGAGGATGCGCCATCTAGCCAGACTTGCCGTTTCTCAGGCATGGCTTCTGGCTTGGCCTGGCTCTCTTGCCAGACTCTGGGCTTCTTTGGCTAATTTCCTCAGTTACCTGCTGCTCCTAATGTGGCCCCTCTCCCCTCAAAGCCAGGTTTCTCCACAGACACTGTCACCATCCACCATGGACGGACGGTGGCGGCTGCAGTGGGTGGCCCTGCGGCTCGCTGCTTGTGTCTCAGTTCAGCGCCAGGTGGCCTGTTCCTGGCGCTTTTCCCCTGGTAGGAAAGGCCACATCCAAGAGTCTTCTCGGTCCCCAACACCCAGCTGCCGCCGCTGGAAAAGATGTTTGTTTTTCCTCTTTGGGGAGATCTGGAAGTTGTCATCAAGAAATAGGGGCAGCTAGCCAGGCATGGTGGTGCACGCTTGTAATCCCCGCGCTTGGGAGGCCGAGACAGGAGGATCGCACGGGTTCGAAGCCAGCCTCAGCTACTTAGTGAGGCTCTCAGCAACTTAGTGAGACCCTGTTTCCAAATAAAATATAAAATAGGTCTGGGAGTATAGCCTGGAGGTAGAAAGCCTCTGTGTTCCAACCCCCAGTACCACCGGAAAAAAAAAAAAAAAAAGAAGAAGAAAGAAAGAAATAGGGGCAGCTCGTGACCCTGGAACTTACAGTTAAGGCGTGCCTCCTGGTGCTGTGAGGAGCCAGCCACCATGCTACCAAGCACTGAGCACTTAGCACCAGCTCGTTTACTCCTCGCATCAGTAACAGTGGCTGCCCGAGGGCCCCTGTAGCTCAGGCTCTCCTTGGATATAAATGTCCCCTGATGCATGCTGCCAGAGGTAGATGTTCCTCTCTCCACTTGCAGAGCGGGAGTGAGCCTTGACGCGAGGTTACAGCTAGGAGGTGGGAATTAAACCAAGGTGTCCAGCGGGGCGTGGTGGCGCACGCTTGTCAGCCCAGCATTTGGGAGGCAGAGACAGGAGGATCGCGGTTCACGGGCGGCCTCGGCTACCTAGTGAGACCCTGTTTCAAAGTAAAGAATAAAAAATGGGGCAGGGGTATAGCTGGGAGGTCAAATGCCCCTGAGTTCCATCTCCATCCTGCCAAAAAATAAATTAACAAACAAGGCGTCCAGGAAGAGTGTCCAGTTCTGGGTACTCAGCCCGTCTCGCCTGGTCAGAAGGTGACCATCCCTTACACAGAATAAGAGGGGCCCCAGTAGAAGCAGGGTGCTCCCGCTGTCAGGGAGGCCAGCTGCGTGCTGACGCACTCTCCTTGTCGGTGCCTACAGCCAGCACCGTCCCTCCCAGGGCCTCACCAGGACAGTTCAAGCCTCTCCCAAGCCCCACGTGTCCCCATCCCCCCCAAACACACATGTGATGCCCAGTCCCAGCACCTGCCGCGCCCCCTCAGCTCTGCTGGCATGGTGTCCACCCTGAAGTGACCGCTGCCCGCACCCTCTGCCCCGTCATCTTTGCTTTTTTTCTCTTTTTGGCACTAGGAATTGAATCAAGGTGCATTCTACTTCTGAGCTACATCTCCAAATCCATTTTACTTTTTATTTTGAAACACAATCTTGCAGAGTTGCTGAGGGTCTTGTTAAGTTTCTGAAGCTGGCCTCAAAACTGCAAACATCTTATCTCAGCCTCCCAAGTATCAGGATTGTAGGCCTGCGCCACCGCACACACTTCCAGTCATCTCCTTAGACCCCTTGTCTGTGATGCCTTTCTCAGACCATGTGGCCAAATGTGTGATGCTCTGAATGTCTACAGCAGCCGCTCAGGGGACTCTGGGCCATGGGCATGCAGAGCCTGTGACGTAAAGTGACCGATTCCTTCTACATCCCTTCAGCCCGTCCCTCACCGTGATGCCATGAGTGTGTCTTGACCCGGTTCTGGTTCCTTGGACCCAGACTGATTCACCTCTGTTACCTTTAACCATCAACCTTCTCCCTGCCCAGGCCCCAACACTCAGCCAGGCTGAGCCTCAGTTAGTGTTTGTGGAATGACTAGATGGGGTTTCTGTGGCCTCTGAGAGGTCAGTGGAAGCCAGCCGAAGCAATGGACTGATTACTAGGCTTAAAAGACACGCTAGGTAGTTTCAAGCCAGGTCTCAGAGCTGGCTCCAGGCAGATTGTTTCTCTCTGTCCACATCCCCTCTTCTCCTGCGAGAAGCCCCAGCCAGACACAAACCCATAAAGGGAGCTCAGGGTGGAGAAAGCCCTGCATTACCTGGCTGCCTGGAGTCCTGTTTCAACTCTCCAGCCAAGGTGCACCGGTCAGCGAGGAGGAAGGGCCGGTGTGACCACCCTGCTGACCCTCCAGGGTCTCCTGTTCCAGGTGGAAGTAGAGCAACCATTGGGCAGAGGGTGGGGGAGGCCCGCTCTGAAGTGGGCGCACAGGCAAATGTTTAACTAAAGGAGGGTTTGTCTCAGTCCCTTCTCCACGACGGAGCATTCACCTTTAATCACTGGCCCTTGGGTGAGAAGTGAGATTTCTCAGAGCGGGGCGGCCATGGGTGGCTAAACGCCCACCTCCCCCTGTGCCCTCACCTTCCCAGAGGGCAGTGGGCATGCAGACCAGTCCCAGGAGCAGTGGTGGGGAGGAGAGGAAGACACACCCGGCACAGAAAGGTTGGGGATGGTCCTGGACCCTGGAGGACCTCGAAGCAAGAAGGCGTGGCCCTTAGAGACGCTTTGGAGGGCCCACACCAGAGGCTGCGGCCAAGCTCTGGATTTCGGAGCTTTCTTCCCACCCGTTCCTCTTTCTATCCCAGCCTCGTCCCCAGATGCCGCTGCCCGAGACCTTCTTAAGGTCCCTGG
Organism: Muscardinus avellanarius; assembly: GCF_963383645.1. Classification (NCBI taxonomy): domain Eukaryota; kingdom Metazoa; phylum Chordata; class Mammalia; order Rodentia; family Gliridae; genus Muscardinus; species Muscardinus avellanarius. The sequence goes on from NC_137802.1 coordinate 34,959,290, forward strand.
CAGAATCCCCTCTCCGCCCTCCGCCCTCCGTGGCGTACACTATGTTTAGAGCTCCATGCCTGCCGGCCCACCGCTCTGCGCCTGATGCAGTTTGGGAGAATCACCACCCCACCCTCCACCCGTTGGGATGACTTCTTCCATCCTGCGCCCCGCGCTCATTCCCGGGCACCATCCCATCGTCCCAGCACCAGCTGGCCAGGACCAGCCTGCCGTTTCCTCTGTTTGGGGCTGGCCTTACAGTGGTTGGGTGAGCATGAGCCTCCCGGGGCCTCCTCCCCCAGCACAGGCTGGCCCTTGGAATGCTGGGAGCATCTTTGCTTTCCTACTTTACATCCCCAAGCCGCTGAGAGCTGAACTTGAGCACAGTTAATGCATTTGAGCTCGTCTCCCCATCCTTGCGTGAGCAGCCCAGCCATGTTCCTTTCTTCTTTTCATTTTCTTTTCTTTTCTCTTCTCTTCTTCTTCTCCTTCTTCTCCTCCTTCTCCTCCTCCTCCTTCTCCTCCCCCTTCTCCTCCTCCTCCTCCTCCTCCTCCTCCTCCTCCTCCTCCTCCTCCTTCTTCTTCTTCTTCTTCTTCTTCTTCTTCTTCTTCTTCTTCTTCTTCTTCTTCTTCTTGTATTGGGAATTGAGCCCAGGGGCATTCTTTCTCTAAGCTACACCCCCCAGATTTTTTTTTTTAATTTTTGAAATAAGGTCTTGCTAAATTGATGAGACTGGCCTCAAGTCTGCAATCCTCCTTTCTCGGCCTCCCAAGTGGTGGGATGACAGGTGTGTGCCGCCCTGGTTTCTAAATTCACAGAACCCAGGAGGAGGAAGGAAAGGAGAGGCCACCCTAGTAACTTACAGGCTTCCCTGCCGTTCCCTACCCCAGCGCCATGGGGCAGGCAGGAAGTTAGGAGCTCTGTGGGCTGGACCGGGGAGGATGGGGCCAGGGGCAGCGACAGCAGTGAAGGCCAGTGAGGAGTCTGTAAAAGGCAGACCACGAACACTCCTACGTGGCGCCAGCAGTCAAGGCCGATTGTGAGATCTGCTCAATTTGATCTCAGCGCTTGGTGAGCTCTTCAAGGTCCATGGTGTGATCCTCTTTAAAGAAATATTTTATTTTCAATGCAGACACAGCCCTTGACGTAGCAGTAACAAACATCACCCCCGAGAGACTCATGGCTGGGAAGTGTTTTGGTATGTAACCTCCTGTCCGCCTACACCGAAGGCTCCGTCCCCTGCTCCTTTGTCCCTTGGGTGGGTGCCGTCCTGTCCCCTGGCGATCCGGCTCCTGGAGGCACTGGAGCAAGGGCAAGAGGTCGCCCACACAGGCAGTCCCTTCTGCGAGGGCCGGGTCTGGGGTGGGGAACAGTTGCCGTCCTTAGCCCAACAAGAGTTTCTTTGAGAACGCCGCTCCCCACCCCCTCCGAAGATGGAAGTCAAATTTTCGGACTCTGCTGTGCAGAGCAGAGAGGTCACTAGGCTCTAATGCATTTACCATTGACTGCCCCTCTTGTAGTGCGTCTATTAGTGAGTAATTTGATTTGTACCTATTCATTTGCAGTCCCTGCAGGAGCCTGGAGCTGGCCCCTAGTATAATTGGTGCTGTCTCTATTTTTACATCATTAGATTAGCCCCGACTCCTGGCCACTTGTTGTCTGCGCTTGTCTGTCCATTTATACAACCTAATGTAACACAAAATTCATTACTGATCACATTACTTTCAACTCTGAAGCCAGCCTTGTGATAAACATTTGGTTAACCCCTTCCTACCCACGGGCAGGCTGATGGTACAAATGCACTTCTCCTCGACAGGCAAATCGATATCTTAATACACCAAAGTGGAATTGCATTTCTAGATTTGTTATTCCTCCTGGAGGAGCAAATGGAAAGCCCATCTCAGCTAGCTGAATTGAATAATGAATACAGCCCCGGCACCAGGGCCAGTCTGTGAGCACCTGGCCGCAGCGGGCACCGGCGGCCGGAGATTGGGGTCCTCTGCCCGCCAGGGCGTGTGTGCTGCCAGCACAGGTTGGGACCCTGATGGAGACAGACACCTGGCCCTGCTGTTACCATTCCTTTGCTGAGCTTGGCCTGGGACAGCTGGACTAAGAAGCGGGTTCGTGTCCTTAGCACCTTATTCAAGGCTACCAGACACCGAATGCCACCAAGAATTTAAATCTGTTACTCAACTCAAGTCTCCATTTGGAAACACGTGCAGCAGATTAGCCGGGCATGGTGGGACACACTTGTAATCCCAGTTCTTGGGAAGTTGAGACAGGAGGGTCGTAGGTTTGTGGCCAGCCTCAGCAAATCAGCAAGACTCTGTTTCCAAATAAAAAATAAAATAGGGCTAGGGATGTGGCTTAGAGGTAGAATGCCTCTGGGTTCGAATCCCAGTAATACACACATGCGCGTGCGTGCGTGTACACACATACACACACACTACAGCAATCTGTTCTTGCTCAGAGCCAGGTCAGACGTTGGGGTTGGTGGGTTCGTGCCACCTGTGTGCGCGCATGTGCCTGGGCCAGCGTTCTTTGGCACACAGACCTCATGTGTGTCTGTATGTGGTTCTAGTCCTCTGGCTGGGATGTTTGCAAGCGGTGAATGAGATTCTAACATGGGAGCTGTTTCATGTAGAATATTCTGCCCTACCCCCACCCCTCCCAGCCTGCATTTGTCCCTGGGTAGCATTCACACCCATTATAAGTTATTTACGCATGGGTCAGGTTGTTTCAAAAGAAAAAATAAATCTCTACTTATTAAGAAATTTCCTCAAAGCCTATACCACAATGATTAGGAAAATGGGCATAGGAGAAATAAAACGGGACTCATAGCCATGAAAGAAAGAAACCCCGAAGTAAAGAAAAGCCATAAATTGAAGGTGCTCAGGTGGGAAGGGAAGCTGGGGCACAGCCCATCTCCAGAACATTCTGCAGGAGGCCGAGGAGGACAGGCCCCGAGCCGCTAGTGAGTGTCCTCCCCATCTTCCTAGGGAGCACAGCACCCTCCCTCTCAGAGGACTGAACCTTGGCCCTGCTGTCTCCTGTTCAGAGCCCTTGCAGGGCAGAAATGGCATGCCCTCCCCAGAGACAAGGAGTCCGAGGGCGTCCTCCAGAGGGCACCGCTCCTGCCAGTATCTGAAGACAGAATGCTCCTTCCTGTACAGGGGAGGAGACAAGGCCGGGGAACCTCCATGCCACAGTCCTGAGGCCTCAGAGTAAGAGATGAGAGGATTGGGGATGACCTCACCCAGCCCGAGGTCCTACTACCAGACAGGGACAGGGAACCCCTTGTCCCCAGACCTCCATAATCCTCACTCTCAGCACGGCCTACTGTGAGCAGCTGTGAAGGGAGTCCCAGCTGGGCCGGTTCAAGGCCAGGCTCCGCAGCTGAGCAAGACCCTCAGTGACTTAGCAAAACCCTGTTTCAAAACCAAAGAGAAGCACAGGGCGTGGTGGCGCACGCTTGTAATCCCCGCGCTTGGGAGGCTGAGACAGGAGGATCGCACGGGTTCGAAGCCAGCCTCAGATACTTAGTGAGGCTCTCAGCAACTTAGTGAGACCCTGTTTCCAAATAAAGTATAAAATAGGTCTGGGAGGATAGCCCGAAGGTAGAGAGAGAGCCTCTGGGTTCTACCCCCAGAACCACCAAAATAAATAAATAAAATAAAGAATAAAAAATAGGGCAGGGGGTGTAGCTCAGAGGTCAAATGGACCTGGAAGGATGGCAGGTTTCAAGGCCCTCCGCAACATAGTGAGAGCCAGTTTCAAAAATAAAAGAATAAAATAGGGCTGGGGGTGTAGCTCAGAGGTAGAATGCCCCTGGGTTCTATCCTCAGTATGACCCAAAAAAAAAAAAAGGAAGGAAGGAAGGATGGACTAAAGAGAAAAAGGGCTGGGGGATAGCCCAGAAGATGAATGCCTCTGGATTCAATATCTAGTACCACAAGGGAAAAAAAAGGGGGGGGGCTATTAAGACACCCATTTTCTCAGCTCTGAAGAGAGACAGGTGTCACTGAGGCGAGCCTGTACCACACTGTCCCCTCAGGGCTGGGGAGACCCTTTCAAGACGAATAGGGCACTAACCTCTCCCCACCCACCCACCCCCTGAGCGACTGGGCCGCCCACCCAGCTTGGGGCAGCTGCTAATCCGCTCAGATGGGAAAGGGGCGCAGTGGGGCGGGTGCGGCCTGGATGGCTGGTCTGGACGCTCTAGAACACAGGTAGGGAGGCACAGCAGACCAGGGGCCGGGGAGAGAGTGAGCGGGCCAGCGGGATGGGGGACTGTGATTTCTTAATCTTGTTGGAAAAGGGGGACAGCCACATCTTACCAAACTTCCGCTGTGTCCTGGAGAATTTAATTACATTTGGACATCTGAATGAGAACCAGATGCAGCTCTGGTCAGCAGCATTCAGCGCGGCGTCTCTCCTGCAGCCACGGGCCCTGTGCATGCTCTGGAGTCCCCTGACTAGGAGACCACAGGAGGCGGGCAGGTCCAGCTGCCGGGCCCCTGGTCCCCGGGGTCACTTCCCAGAGCTGTCCCCTCCTTGGAACCGGCTGGAGTGGGCACCCGTGTCGATACCAAGACTCCTCCCGATCCCGGTGCTCTCACGTACAGGGCACCGCGAAGCCGGGTCTGCGGTGTCTCAAGCTGAGTCACCTTCAGTGGCATTTGCTGAGGCTCTGTCCCCAGCATCGTGCTGAGACGCTGGAGCTCCTCCAGGGCTCTCATCCGGCCCAGGGCACCAGGCCCTCGAGGCCTCGCACGGGCTCTGCCTCTCAGAGCCTACCCACCGCACAGCCCTCGATGGAGCCCTCACGCCCAGCAGGGTCGTCAGTAGAAAACACGCGTCCCGCCAAAGCAGATGAGGCGTGATTTGCGGGGTCTGTGACCGCGGGCGTGGGGCAGAGCGGCCACCCCTCTCCTCCTGGCCATCCAGGGGTTCCTGCAGCTGGGTGACCAAGGCCCGGCTGCGGTTAGTCACCAGGCGCCTTAGACCAGGGAGCGCCAGCTGGGTCTGCTTGGCTTGTTCTGTCCCTAAGCATAGTGTACCGTGACAGGATGTTCTTTGCCTTGGTCAGGAGGTAGAGTTCTGCTAAGAGGTTGGGCGCTGAGGGGGTCCCTGGGCTGGGGTACCAGCAGGGTGGTCTGGGTGGGTGAGCCTTCTGCATTCTTTCTTGAGGCCACGTGGGAAGGCTGTGAGGCCGTGGGTTTCCTGGGAGTCGGGTGTAGCAGCCTTTCTGTTCAAGTCTGAACCTGCCTGGGCCAGGTGTGGCAGCGTGGGTGTTGGCAGGGAGGACCTGGGACAGAGCCTCGGCCTCCAGTCAGGCCAGAGCTTCAAAGGTCATGGAGGAGAATCCAGGGCTGGGCTGTAGGAGCTCTGCATGGGACTCCAGTGCCATGTCCCTGCCACACACACACAGCTCTAGATGGAGGGTGGAGGCCTTCAGGGACAGGCCTGGTAAATAGGGTAGGACCTACAGACCCCCACCCTGGCCTCCTCCTGCCTTGGGCCTCCCTCCGACCCTCCCCTCTCTACCTTACTTTATTTTTGGACTGGAGATTGAACCTAGGGGCCTTCTATCTCCAAACTACATCCTGGGGGCTCTTTTTATGTTTATTTTAAAGCAAGATCTCACTAAGTTGCTGAGGGCCTCCCTAAATTGCTGAGGCTGGCCTCAAACCTGCAATCCTCCTGTCTCCGCGTCTCAAGTACTGAGATGACAGGTATATACCACCACACCTGGCTTCTTTCCTACTTTTATTCTTCCTTCCCCAATAGTCTAACACCCACCTTTCCTGCCATCGTGCCCCTGTCCCTGTTGGGCCAAGCAGGGATGCAGAGATCTAGCTTAGCCCCAAGTTCCATGACATGGTAACACTAAACTGGCCTGTTGTCTTGAGCAGGGTCCCCAGAGGCTTGAAAACCTTTCCTCTGGCCCGGGAGGAAGGTGACGTGCCCTCTTCCCAGTTTCTCGGGTCCGAGGCTAAGGCACAGCGAGGCCTTCTGCCTGCCTGCCTGCCTCCGCCTCCTCAGCCACTGGGTGGAAGAGACCCCAGCGGGGAGGGAGGCAGGCACATCTGCCGCCTGTGTGGTGAGACAGCAGGAGTCTGTGGTCAGTCGCCAGGGGTCTGGGCTGGACATAGGTGTTAAGCCCCAGAGATAAGAGGGGGCCAGAGCCAGTCCTGCTTGTCATCTACGCCCTGCCTCCTGCAGCCCAGCCAGATTCCTGCTTCCAGAACCTGCCCCCTTCCTTCCTCCAGCATGCCTGGCCAGGGAACAGAATCCCTGCTGTAGGAGAAGGGCGATCCCTGTCCACGTGTCCTCCAGCATCAGCCTCCCAAATAGGGTCAGACAAAGAGAACCTAGTCTCGCTGGGCGTGGTGACACACGCCTGTAATCCTGGTATTTGGGAGGCTGAGACAGAAGAATAGCAGGTTAGAGGCCAGCCGTAGCAACTCAGCAAGACCCTGCTTCAAAATAAAACAGGGCTGTGGGTCTAGCTCAGAGGTAGAACACCCCTGGGTTCAATCCCCAGTACCCCAGAATAAGAGAGAGAGAGCCCCCCAGCCTGTTGATGTCTAGAAGCTCTGAGGCTTGAGGGGGTTCCTGGGGAGGGGCACCAAGAGGAAGGTGGGGGGGCAGGCAGCCCTGGAAGAGAGCGAGCTGCCTGCTGAGTGAGAAGAGCGAGGCCTCCCTCCCCAGGCAGGCTGCCTCCTTTAACTGCCGCACTTTTAACCTCCTAAAAAGTGCCCTGGGGGCCAAGGCTGGCTCCTGCCCAGAGTGTGGTCTGTGCCGGTGCTGTCCAGGTTTACAGGCCTTCACCTCCTCCGCCACACTCCACGAAAAAGCAGCAGTGTCCCGACCCCAGGCTGCTGAGGCAAGCAGCCCCCAGCCCTGTCTGCCGGGGCCACCCCTATGCGACATCTGGGCACACTCTCCAGGTTGCAGCCCCAGGATGCTGCCAACCCTGCTGAGCCCCTCCCTGCCCCCTTTCCATGTGGCACTTCACATAAGTAGCCACCCGCCCTGTTTGCAGGTCTCTAGCTGACAAAAATGCCTGTTTAGGGCAGACCCCAGCGGAACCCCAGCTAAACCCGTGACAGTCCTCTGGTCCCGTGGTCTTCTTACCATATAGCCCATCAAGGGAGGATGCTGAAAATTCTAACCTCTTAAATGAGAGGAACACACACACACACACACACACACACACACACACACACACCTGACTCTCCACCTCAGAGCCCTCGGACAGGAGGAACTGAAGTGGGTTTGTCTGCTGCAAACCCAGGGCCAGGCACTGGGCAGGGCAGGGCAGGGCAGTGTGGCTGCCTGCCCCCGACACCCCCAGGTAAGGGTCTTAACCAGAGCGCCTGCTAATGTGGGGGAACTCTGAGGTGGGAAAGGCAGGAGGGAAAAATCGATACTTGTCAACAAGGCTGGAAATTTATTTTCCATCTTGGAAGAGGGTGTTAGCAAAGGGGCAAGGAGGGAAATGAGAGGCCGTAAACACACATCTGCCATCTACCTCACTGGCCATTTCTTGATTAAAAAGAGCGACTCTTCCCGGGCTCCAGTGGGGGCTGAGCTGGTAGGGGCCTAGGTGGCAGAGACACCTGCCAGGGAAGGAGGCAGGAGGAGCCTTGAAGTCCTGTGGATGATCACAGTGACTAATTCGATTGCCACGATAATAGTAACTCACATTTGCTGACTGGCAGCTTTAAGCACTTTGTGATGCACTCCACATGCATTATTTAATTTCATTCTTACAACCAGGCTATGAAACAGACATTGTTATCCTCGCGTTCAGGAACCCGAGGCCGAGGGACCCGAGCCATTTGCCCAGAGTCTCTAGGAAGCAGGTGGCCAGAGCCTGTGCTTTGGGGCGCTTCTCTAGACTGCCGCCATCCCTGGGCGCCTGCCTACCTTCTCTGCTGCAGGCTTCCCCGGGCACTACCGGAAGTGGGCGGGGCCTGGGCAGCAGACTCCTCCTCTCCTGGGTCTAATCCCACCCCCACTGGGCAGCTTGGGTGGTTAGCTTAGGCCCCGGGTGTGTGGCTGCAGCCAGGGCCCCATAAAAGTGCTCTGCTAATCCCTTTAATGAGCAGCATTTTGGCCCTCGTGTACAGAGCAAGGCTGGCTGGAGCCTCAGAGGAAACCAGAGGGGCAGGTGGGAGGGCTGCTCCTTTTGAGGTGGCGGAAGTGCCAGGGCTGCCCCCAGGCCAAGCCCGGACCGCAGGCGCCCTCTTCCCAATCAGAGCACCACCACCCTCCCCGACCCCTCCCGGGTCCTAAGGTCAGGCCTCCCTCCAAGTCCCTGAGACATGGGCTCTCCAAGATGCCCCTACCTACCAGAAGCCAAAGTAGCCTCTCTTGGGGTCCTGGGAAACGCTTAGCCCAAAGCTTCCCTCTGGTTCTCTGCTGGGGTCCCCACTGTGCGGGCATCTCCAGCTGCCCCAGTTCTCACACGAACCCTGTGGCCTCCCCAGGAGATGGGAACCAGAGACCACCCCATTGCTCAGTAACGTGGCCACTGTGTGAGGAGAAGCCCGTCCGGCTGTCCCCAGCACTGCGCTGCTCCTTGGCTCCCACCCCGGGGACCCACGAGCCCGTCTCTGGTGCTCCCGCCTTGACCAAGGGGCGAGGTGCCACTGTGGGGTGGGGGCAGAGGCACATCCTGTGGCGGCCAGTCTTGCACTACATCCCACCGCAGACAGAGCCTGACCCCACCCTGTGCCTTCCTGCATACATTCCCAGGTGGCCAGGGTGGCTTCTCCCTGGTCCAGCCTCCTCTCTGTCCTTCCGACTCCTTTGAGGTGCACCTGGCTCTGTCTGTAGTGCAGAGGTGCGAGGGCCCAGCTTCCTCATTGCTTTGCTTATTTCTTAAGAGCAGAGACCTCTCCCTCTTAGCTGCTGCCTTCCCCACCCCTGCCCCTGTGGCCGGCCCAGCCCAGCCTGTGGCATGGAGGGGCAGCTGCGCGTCACAGGCCCTCTTTCCAGTAAGAGGCCGCAGGGATCTGGTGGAACAGCCAGAGGTGGGTCCTGGGGCAAGACTTGGTGGCAGCTGGGGTTGTTAGTGACCCGGGGCCTGTCCCAGCACCACTTCTCCTTCAGGTGGTGCAACACCCAGGGCCTCAGTTTTGCAGTCTGCAAGATGGGGACATGACACTCACCTCCAGGGGCACCAAGTCCCTGAGGTCACCATCAGGTTGTCTTCTCTGAGGCCCGGCACCTCCCTAACTTAGAAGCTGGAGAGCAGACTCTTAGAGCTAATTTCCCCACCGGCCAGCTGAATCTCCATACCCTAAGGGTCTGATGGGGACGCTTGCAGTCTCCTGGGCCCCAGGCGCTGCTGGGCTTTCCCCACGAGTCTCCCTCCCCTGCAGGAGCTCTGGGAGGCTTGGGAACCGGGAGGAGGGCAGCAGCCAGGCCGGGCTGCTGAGTCAAAGGTGGGAAGTGTCTGCACAATCTGTCTCCCCCCTCCCAGCAACCCACCCGCATGGGCCCCACCCGGCACTGCATGGGCCATAGGTCCCCATCTCTCCCCCTGCCCAGAGCTGCTCTCGCGCTCAGCGTGCGGCGCCTCCCCCATGCCCATGTTGAGGGTCACCACTGTCCACCTCTGGGACCCCCAAGACCGGCCAGTCCCCAAGCGCAGACACATGCATGCCACTGTCCCCCCGACCGCAGAACGCCGCCCCTCGCTTACGCCCTCTCCACCTGCTTGCGGAGATCAGTGTATTTCTCCATCATTGTCCATCTTCTCCAAAAAGATTCCTCAATGCTTTTCTTTTCAAAAGGGAAAAAAAAAGGAAAAAAAAAACAATGCCAACAGCCCAGCGTCCGTGAGCAACCCAACAGTAACAAAGTGTGCGCTCGGGAAGGAGGAAGGTAAGGCCGCTGTTCCCATTGCCGCTTGCTCCCAGGGTGGGACGGGATCCCGCGGGCGCCCCTCTGCACGCGCTCGCTCATTCCCTCTTCAGTGGGGACGAGAGAGGGCTTGACAGAAGACATGCAGAAAGGTGCCCAGGAGGCTCCTGGCACTGTCCAGGCCCCTGGTTATTTTCCTGTTACTCTGTGCTGGACAGTGGGGCCCCATCTCCCCTTATCCACTCATTCATTCATTCATTCATGCAGTCACTCCAGAAATGATTTTTGAGTATTTTCTGGGTCTTGAAATTGCCACCAGGGTGCGAGAAATAAGGCACAGACACTCTCCAGGAGCACAGAGCTCCCTGGCCTGGTGGGCTGTGTAGGGGAGTGGCTCTCAGGGGAGTGGACGCCCGGGCAGAGCTGGGAAGATGAACAGGTGTTGTGGACTCGGGGGCTGACAGCTGTGTGCCCGGCTTGCTTCCTCGTCTTCCTCAGATAGAACCCGGGGCGAGGCAGGCCGGCTAGGCCGTCTGGTAGAACTGGGAGGTTAGACCTTATCTTGGGGACTGTGAGGATTCACTGATGTCTGTAAGCAGAGGAAAAGCAAGCTGAGGTTTGTGCTATGGACAGACTGCCCTGCTTCCTTCCTGGTGGGGTGGAGGTCAGGGCAGGTGGGCCACGCAGGCTCATCAGGGCAGTGACTGCCGGGAGCTGCGCAGGAGCCGGCCACAGGACCTCGGTTACCCTGGGATGTGGGGGCAAGGGCGAGGCACTCCACCTCTACCTTCCGACCTCTGCCTTACCCAGGCCCAAGCAGTGACCGGACGAGCTACACCCAAGCCCCCAGAGCAGCGAGCTCACCTTGTAACCCCCTTGGCAGCTGTGCCTGCCTGCACTGCCACGTCGCGGCCATGGGCTGCGTCCACACGGACTTGCGGTGGGGTGGCGAGGCTGCTGGGGTGTTGCTGGGGGCCTGTGCAGGGGCGGGATGGTGCCATGCTTGGTGCTGGGCTCTGATGCCCTCAGCTTTCTTGGCGATGTGGGTGTGTTGCAGTTTGCATCGACACTGTCAGGCTGTCCCTCTGCTCAGAGAAGGGGCTGCCCTGCACCATCCTCCTGGCCTGCCCTGCTCCTTCATCTGGGGCTTCTCCTTCCTGGGGCCTGGTGTCGGGATCTGGAGGAAGCCCCTGCTTTCCACGCCCTGCGCCTCTCCTGCCCTCCTGGCCCTGCTGTCAGCGCCCCCTAGTGCCTCGGATCTCCCCAGACTCTCGGGCTGGCTGGCTGTGGGGAAAGAAGGGAACAGGGGCCCTCTCTTGGAGTCTGAAGCTTCCCTACAGATGCCCAGGCTCTGCTCTTCACTTTCCCATCCTCCCTCTTGTGGCACGACCACCTGCACCCCATCAGGGGATGCTGAAGAAGAGCTGCTACTCAGCAGCCCCCTGCCTTGTTTTCTGTCCATGCCGAGATCTCTTGGCTTTCCCAGGCTCAAGGCCCTCAGGCAGCCAGCACTGGTTGGAGATCAGGGGCCACAGCCAGCTCTCAGCCTACGTCCATGGTCCCTCTTTCGGAGGGGCCGTGGTGTCCCGGCACACTCAGCCAGCCTGGGCCAGGCCCACATGTGGCCGGCGCAGCCCTCGCACCTGCCCAGGTGCCATTCGGTGCTAAGGGGTGGGCCGCAGGGCGGGGGTCAGTGCTGAGTTCCTGGTCAGCTGGTGATGGCCAGCCCAGGAGCAAAGACCGCGACACACTCATTCCCTAACCAAAGCCAGCTGTGCGGCCGGTGTCTGGTGGCAGGGCCTGCAGCAGGCTCGGGCTGGAGCTGAGGTCTGGAGTCAGGCCAGGAGCGTCCTGCGGGGGCACGCCTTGCTGCTCCAGGAGGCTGCTTCGAGGTCTGCACTCCTGGGGGTGACGGCCGAAGCCCAGCAGTCACAGGCAGGCGCACCTCGGGGAGGGCTAGTCCACATCTTGGCTTTGGGCAGACCCTAGAGACTGCCCGGCCAAGGGTGTGAGCACATCTCAGAGCCCACAGTGAGGGGCTGACGGGAACAGGACCTGGCCACCTTCAGAAAGCCAAGAAGTGCCTCCTTCTTCCTCACATTCAGGAAGTGGGCTCCTGTTCCAACCCCCACCCCATTCCTGCCTTGGGCAAAGGTGGGCGAGGCGGCTAAGGTGCCCACAGCCCGACGAAACGGGTCGGGCTGCCGTATCCAAGATGGCAGTTTGATGCGCAGGAGCCAGGGAAGCAGAGGAGCGGGTTGCTCCTGCCTGCCTCACAGCTCAGCTGGTGCGTCCATTCTGAGGGACTGCCAGGAGACTGGGGCCAAGGGAAAAGAGAGAAAGGATGCCCCAGGCAAGCAGGGGCCGTGCTCCATTGGAGTACACACCCCACCCCAAGCCAAGCATTCCCTCCTGTAGGGAAACAGGACACTTCGCAGAAGGGGCCGAGGATGAGCAAGGCCCAGCCAGCGGGCCGACTGTGGTGAGAAGGAGAGAACTGGTGAGAGCAAAGTCAGGGCAGAAGCTCCAGGGGCAGAGGAGAGACAGGGACAGAGCAGGCAGGGAAGTCGTGTTCCTCCTCCCGTCCCGGCTTCTCCTCACTGTACAGCTGGGAGCATGCTGGCTGAGTGTGTGTGTGCCGCGTCCAGCCCACGCCCTGCGACCACACTGCCATCCAGGCAGCTTCTGGGTCTGAAGGGCTTCCCGCCCGAGGGAAAGACCAGATCTAAAGCTGGAGCCTGCCGGCCAGCGGGTGCCCCCTCCACTGGCCGAGCCTCCCTGTGCACCCAGAGTGCTGTCTCAAGTGGGCAGCTGGCCCAGGTGTGCTCCGCCCGCCCCTCTGACCAGGCCGGCCCCTCTCTGTCTTGCAGAACTTCAGCGAGGGGGCAGCATCGAGACTCTGAGTAACAGCTCAGGTTCCACCAGCGGCAGCATCCCCAGAAACTTTGATGGCTACCGATCTCCGCTCCCCACCAACGAGAGCCAGCCCCTCAGCCTCTTCCCCACCGGCTTCCCGTAGGCACCAGCATCCTGCTTTGACCAGACCTACTCACCCTCTGGAGGGAGGGGGAGAAGCCCCCGCTGCTCTTACCCTCAGTCTCTACTCCTCTTTCATCAACCACCTTCCTCAAGCTTAATGACAGCAGCCACCCGTTCTACCTGGATCCAGAAGAGACCCTTCTCCAAAGCACCTCGGTGCACCCCAACCTCTGCGTGGCCGTTGGTGGGGGCTGTGGCCAAGAGAGACTGCAGAAGCTCAGTCCCCCTCCACTTGCACAGGATGTCCTGCATTGGATCCGCTTTTGTATTTTCTAACCGTGCCCACAGGGGGCCCGGCACAGTGGCCCGATCTTGGGGCCTGGGGGTGAAGGTCCAGCCTGGCATGTTGGCCCCGAGTGGATGGTCTCGGCCCCAGCCCACTTCAGGCTTGGATGCACACTGCCCCCAGCTTCCCTGGCTCAGCCTCCCTCCCTTGTGGGGTGAACTGAGGCCCAGAGCAACAGGGAAGGAGGAAGGAAGGAGAAACCTCCCCTTCCTCCGGCATTCCCTGTCGGCTCATGGGAAGAATTTGTCTTCCTTATCTTTAAGCCCTTTTACCCTGGTCCTGTACTGTTCAGTGAAGGAAACTGTGGTTACTGAGGCCCTGTCGAAAAGTGCACGTCTTGTCCAATAAATCACGCTGCAATTGGTGTCCGGTCCTGAGTTTCTGGGGTCGGGGTCCTCTCCAAAGCCCAGCAGAGTCCTGTGGCCCTGACCACGTGCCCCAGGTCCCGGCGTACCCACATATCAACCGAGAGGGAGGCCAAGGGCGCAGGGACCAGGAGGAGACTCCACTGTGGGATTTGGCCTAATGGAAATCCCTTACTTCTTCAAGCTTTCTTGCCTGTCACCAGAGCCAGTGAGTTCTGGCCTGCTCTGCTGGTGGCCATCAGGCCCAGCCCGGCCTGGTGTGCATGCCGGTTGCCTGGCAAGAGCCTGGCGAGGGCCCTGGGCTTGTCTTCGGGGCACCTTGGAATTGCCTCTCATTTGAGGTCAGAAGATGGAAGGGCAGTGAGGCGAGGGTGGGCACCTCATGGAACCTGGCTGGAAAACACGCTCCTGTTCCATTCCCTCCCTCCTCCCAGTCCGGACCTCAGTGAATGGCGACCAGGATGCAGGAATGGGGCGACACAAAGGTATATTGGGCAGGAAGACCAGTGCTGGTCCTGGTCCCTCTTCCTGGCCCTTGCTTCTGACAGGCCACAGGGAGGCCTTGAGGATGGAAGGAAACCCACGGAGCCAGGTATGCTTTGAGGTGGAGTTTAATGGAAGGTAGAAAGGTTAAGTTCACAGACAAGCAGACCTTCCCACCCAACCATCAGGCCAGAATTGGGGCCGCTCCTGGGCCCCTGCGCTTCACACACCCCGTCCCAGCGCTGGGGCCTGAGGAGGGTGACTCTTCAGTCTCCTCCACGATCCACTGGCTGGGCCTGTGGGGAGAAGGGACCCAAGTCGCACTGGTGTCTGTAGGCTCAGGAGATGGTCTCTTCTGCCTGTGCTCGTGGAAGATGAGAAGTCCCTGTGTCAGAGTGAGGTGAGCCTGGCACACAGGAGGCCTGGGCCCAGCCAGTGGCCGCTCATCACTACGTTCTTGGCAGGCCCCCATCGCCAGCGAGAGCAGAGGTTCAGTGGGAAGGCAAGCCGGAGCCACAAGGCTGGCTTGATGCTGCCCATGGCCTGGCTGGGGTGGGGGGGAAGCTCTGGGAAGCGTGAACCCCTCTGCACCCACCGTGGGGCTGATGGATGGGGTGAAGGCTTGCTGCCAGGAGCTCTCTCAGCCATGTAGAGAGCGGCTTAGAGTCAGGAGTCCTCCCTGGCTGGGCCCTTCCCCTCCAGCGGGGGCAAAACAGCTGTGGCCTCCCCCAGTCAGGGAAAGTGGTGGGTGTAGGGCTGGACTTGCTGGCTGAGCTTGCAGGACAATCTGGTTATTCATCTGCTTGCAGTCAGGGCAACTCTTGGAGCATGTGGGGGAAGGGTGAGGATCAGAGGCCCCAGATAAGCTGGCCCCAGGGCGGCTGCCACTGGAGCTCAGGTTATCAGAAAGGCCCTAGGCCTGGCCCCCTGGCTAATTGGGAAGGTTATGGGCCCTGCCGCAGCCTGTAATCAGCTGGAAGTGAGAGCTGGGGCCCTTAGCCCACTGGCTCTCAAGCAGCCGCCTCCTATCCTGTACAGATAATGTCCAGGGCAATCTCCAGATACCCCCCACCCCAGTCCTAGCAGACCTCATGATAGCATCGCCCAGAAGGTCATCAGAACATGAATCTAATTGTGGCTGGACCGGATGACCTTGAGGAAGCCACGTGACCTCCCGACTCCCACAGTACTACCTGCCCAATGGGCAAAGTACCATGGACTCCCTCTCAATCCAGTGAAGGAAAAATATCCTCATGATCTGCAGAGGGGTGCTGGGAGCCAGGGTGGCAACTCCAAAGGGACAGCACTGTCTGGGATTGGCTTGAGAGGAGGCCCGGTGGTCCCAAGGCAGATGCAGGCATGCTCTGGAGGCATGCAGAGGTCAGGCCGCAGACACCAGTCTGCAACCAGGAATGGCCTCTCAGTGCTCATTTTTTATTTTCACAGATCAGAGACTCTCTAAATTAGAAGGCACCTAAGAACACTCTCTGGTCTCTGCAGATGACAAGTCTGAGCCCCAGAGAAGGGCAGGGCCCAAGGTCATGGAGTCACACTAGCGAGTCAGCTGACCCCTGTCTGCACCTCCTGCTTCTCATGCCCCAGCCAGTTCCCTTCAAGGGGCCAGAATCTGAGCCCCTGTGCCCTCTCCACTTGGAGCTTCCAGGTCAGGGGCCAGGGCTGACTTCCAGGCTATTTGTAACCCCCTAACTGGGAAGGCATTCCCCTCCTGCAGATCTAGATCTGGAAGCTCTAGGGACAAAGAGAGACAGTATCCTGTATATCTTGTATTCAAAATAAGATTCCAGGGGCGGATGGAGGCCCTGGAGTGGCAGTGTGGCCTGGTTCTCTGAGATGGGTTTGGTAGGGTGGCAGCAATGCCATCACCATTTTTTTTTCAGGTCTGGGGATGGAACCCAGGGGGGCATTCGACCTCTGAGCTGCAGCCCCTGCCCTATTTTTTATTCTTTATTTTGAAACCAGGTCTCACTGAGTTGCAGAGGGCCTCACTAAGTAGCTGAGGTTGTCCATGAACCGTGATCCTCCAGTCTCAGCCTCCTGAATGCTGGGATTACAAGTGTGCGCCACCATGCCCAGCTCCATTGCCATCTTTTAACGGGGAAGGGGGGGGGGTTGGGGGCTTACTCTCTTTGAAGGTCCCACGGTCCCATTACAGCTCTGCCACCAGTAGCTATGTGGCCTTGGGTAAAGGACTGCACCTCAGAGCTGAGGCGGGTCCTAAAGGCAGTGTTTGGAGCCAGAGCTGGCAGGCCAGGCCGCGTGGCTCACTGTCAGAGGTGGGGAGAGCGGAGGGGCACCCGGAGTGGGATTGTGTCTCACTGCTTCCTGGGCTGCTCCAGAGAATCCACAGCTCCCAGCCTAGGGAATCAAGAAGCTAGGGAGCACGGCCCCCACGCAGGTGGGCTAGGAGCTTCACTCCTTCCCCCAGCTCCCACCCCAGACACCCACAGCCCTGTTTCCTGCCTGTGCCGTCCACACACACGAGGCTCAAGAGGCACACCTCAAAACCCAAGCAGCGGCCAGTGCAGAGCCACCGTGGGGAGTCTGCAGGGCCCAGGGTTAGGAGATCCCCGGAAGTCGCCCAAAGGCGGGCAGAGACCTGCGGCCTGGGGTCTGGGCGGCGGGACCTCTCTCAGGTGCTGAGCCCCCCCCCCCCCCCCGGGAGGGCCGAGCCTGCCCAGGCGCTGGCTCAGCAGCTGGCTGGACCTCGCCAGAGCGACAGCCTGGAAGACGAGGGACGGCCACCCAGGCCTGCTGCGGAGGCGCTTCCCAAGGCCTAAGTGGAGGAAGTGGTTCCGCCGCCAGCCCTGGCAGGGACCGCGGCCACGCCGCCCCCGGGAGGGGGTCGGGTCGCCCTCTCTTCCCGCGCCCCCCGCCCATCCCGGCGGCTCGCCGACCCTGCGCGGGGTAATTGGGGCTGGAGAAGGCGACGGGCGGGCGGCGGCTCCAGAGAGGCTGCGCGCCTGTCAGCCGCAATTTGTTTAAGTGGACGGGACAGGCCGGGCCGCTGCGGGATGGGGTCACCGAGGCCGCGGCCCACACCCCGGCCAGACCCGGACCGCAGGGGAGCCCAGCCGAGCCGCTAGCCCCGGCCGGCCGGCGCCAAGGCGGGAGAGGCGCGGGGCTGGCGGGGACGCTGTGGGTGGGAGTGTGCACACACGCACGCACGCACGCACACCCCTCAGGTCGGTCCCGCACCCAAGGGCGCCCCAAAGCTGGGCGTACACACGGGACCTCCCGCGTCACCCGAGCCTGGCCCCGGCACGTCCCTGAGCCACCGAGCACTCAGCACCGGCCTCGGGCCCACCCCGCGGGGACCCCGCGGCTTAGACATCACCCCGGGGGCTCCCCGCAGGGTCCCTTCGCCCGCGGGAGTGACGGGGTCCCGGTACCGCCGGCCCCGACCCCCGCCCCGCCCGCCGCGGTTGCGGGAGCCGCAGAGCGAAGCCCGCGCCCGCCCGACGCCGCCGGCACCGCCGCGGGAGGGAGGGGGCTGAGCGCGGCCCCCGCCCGTCTGCGGGGCCCGGCCGATGCGAAGTGACAGGGGCCGGAGCTTTGTTGTGGAGCCTCGGCCGCCTGGCGCCAGCCGCCCCCGCCCGCGCCCTCCCCCGCCAGCCCCGGGCGGCCCGCGAGGCGCCCCCCGGGGCCTCTTAAAGAGACACGCACACTCCGCCCCGGGGACTCCCTGGGGGCGCCGCTCCGGGGGGGGGGGGAGGCAGCCGAGGGGGGAGGGGCGGCGCGGGAGCCGGGAGCCCGACGGCGCCGCTCGAGGGGCCGACTGGCCGCCCCAGCGCCGGGCTTGGAAGGTCCCAGGATATTCCTGGCTGAGAAGTTTGCCGGGGTGGGGGCGGAAGGGCGACGCAGAAGGGCGATGGCGGAGGCTGCAGCAGGCGCTCCGGGCGATGGCGGGACGGCGGGGCGGGGTGCGTGGTGGGCTCGGCCGGCCCGGCCCGCGGAGAGAGCAGGGGACCCCCCGGGGCAGGCCCGTGGCTCGCAGCTGCCGCCGGCTTTCCTGACCCTCGGGGCTTCGGACCCCTGGACCAGCTAGCTACGCGCTCTGGGTGGGAAAGTGTCCAAACCGCACACATTTAGATGTACACACATTCCTCCCAGCTTTCAAGTACGAAAGCACATGTCACACGCACACGCACGCAACCCCGGCGCCTGCGACTTGGCAAGTGCGTCCAGGACCCCCAGGCCGGCGCCCGGGGAGAGCTGCCGGCCGTCCTTGCTCGGCCTCCCGGCCGCGCAGTGTGCGCACACGCTCCGCCCGGAGCCGCGTCCCGAGGGGCCGAGGGGCCGAGGGGCCGGAGCCCGGGGGCCGCGGCGTCCCGCCGTCGGACACAGCGCGGAGCGTGGGGAGATTTACTCCGGCCCGAAGGCGCCCGGTCGAGCGCCCCGGCCCCAGGGCTGCCAAGAAACCCCTGACCGCGGGGCGTGCGGGGGACTTACGAGGGCCCCGGAGTTGGCTCGCAACGTGGAGGACGGGGTGCGGGAGGCAGACGAGCCGCCCCTGCGGGCCCGACCCCGCCAGCCCGAGCCTCGACGACGGGGTGCCCGCGAGGGCGCCAGGCCGGCGCGCCCGGCTCCCTGGGACGGTCGTGGGGTGGGGGGTGCGGTCACCGGGCCAGCGCCCACTCCCCCTGTCCTTCTGAACGTGACCTCCAGGAGCCGGCCCAAGGGTCGGGGAGCCTGATTGAGGCAGGTGTGTGGACATTTTACCCTTCAGGACACACTTCGAGTTTTGCCTCTCTGTGCGCATGAGACACAGACACTGGGGAGAAACGCACGAGTACACACGCACACACACGCAAAAACACACACGCAAAAACACACACGCGCGCACACGCACACACACGCAAAAACACGCACGCACACGCCGCGCGGGAAAGTCCTGGGGCTGCGGGAGGACGAAGGCGCCCGCGGGTCGGGGTCAACCTCGGTGCTCACGGCCACCTGGACTCCCGCACTCGCCCGCACTGCCGAGCCGGGCAGACCCGAGCGTCCGGAGGACGGGCACGAGCCCCGGCGGAGCGAGGCGGCCGGCGCCTCCAGTACCGGGTGCGGCGAAAACTCGCTCGGCCGCGGGCGCCGCCCTGAGCCCCGCCGGGCGCTCGCCGTGCGGGGTCCCCGGCCGCCAGGGCTGGGGTGCGGTGGGGCGCACAGGCCGCCCGGGCTGGCCCGAGGGTCCCCGCGCAGGTCCCCGCGGGTGCGGGCCGGGCGGACCCCGCGCCCCCCGCGCCCCCCGCGCCCGCTCCCGCCCGCGGCCCCTCCAGGGCCGGTCCGCGGCTGCACTCACCGGCTCCCGCCACCAGGGTTCGGCTCCGGGGCCGCAGCCGCCCCGCCCGGCTTCCCGGCGCCCGCGGCCTCGCTCCGGGGCGCGGGGACGGGGCGGCGGCCAGGCGGGCGAGGCCGGGGCCGGGGCCCGCGCCCCCGGGGACCTGGGGGTGCTTGGCGCCCGGGCGCGTCCGGGGGTCCTTCCCGCGGCCCCGGCCCGCGCCCCCCGCCCCCGGCCTCGGGCGGCCCGGACGGCCCTGGGCGCTCCCAGCCCCGCGCGGCGGCCGGGCCGGGCGGGGGCGCAGGGGGAGGGGTCTCGGCCGCCGGGCCGTCATTGGTTAATATTTTATTCTGTTGACATGTTTTCTTACGCTCGGGCTTCCGACACCTTCTCCCCGGCCCCCCTCCCGGCCGGAGCTCGGCCTGAGCTGTCAAAACCCCGCCCCCGGAGACCCACAATTGGTCCAAAAAGCGTAAAATCAGCAATCAAGGGGGGCCTGGCTCGTTAGCGCAGGGACCCGGGCCGCGCAGGGCATGTGAGAGTCACAGTTTTCCCGAGATCACGACGAGATCTGACCGCCGCGCGCGGCCCCCGGAGCCGGCCCGCCCGCCCGCCCGCGCCGCCCCGCCGCCCGCGCCCCGCGCCGGGCCGGGGGTCCCCGCGCGCCCCCGGCCCCGGACGCCCCGATGCGAGAGCCGGCGCTGGCGGCCGGCGCCATGGCGTACCACCCGTTCCACGCGCCGCGGCCCGCCGACTTCCCCATGTCCGCCTTCCTGGCGGCCGCGCAGCCCTCCTTCTTCCCGGCGCTCGCGCTGCCGCCCGGCGCGCTGGCCAAGCCCCTGCCGGACCCCGGCCTGGCGGGGGCGGCGGCGGCGGCGGCGGCGGCGGCGGCGGCGGCCGAGGCGGGGCTGCACGTCCCGGCGCTCGGCCCGCACCCGCCCGCCGCGCATCTGCGCTCGCTCAAGAGCCTGGAGCCGGAGGACGAGGTGGAGGACGACCCCAAGGTGACGCTGGAGGCCAAGGAGCTGTGGGACCAGTTCCACAAGCTGGGCACGGAGATGGTCATCACCAAGTCCGGGAGGTAGGACGGCCGGCGGGGCGGGCGGGCTGGGCGCCCCGGCTCCGGCCCGCGCCGCGCTTCGCCCACAGCCAAGTTGGCTTTGCTCGCTTGGGCACCTGGGACGAATTCTTTTTTTTTTTTTTTAATACTCAAACTTCCCCGAGTGAACTAAAATGAAAACCTGACCCCAAGGAAGAGCCCTCGCCGCTCGGAGTCTCCCAGCCGAGCAGGCCCCGCGGTTCGGCCCTGGCGGGTCTCCTCCGTTCCCCGGTCTCTTCTGCCTCCGGTGGGTTTCGGAGCTGCCGGGAGATGCAGCGTTTCCCCAGCCCTCTCGCTCCGGCCCTGGAGCCCACCGTGGAACTCGCATCCCGCGAGCACCGGGGTTCCCAGCAGAGCCCCGGGTCTTCTGAGCCCGGGCCTGTCCCAGCCCCGGGTCTCCCGGCCGGCAGCCCGCGGAGCTCCGAGCTAGGGATGCTCCGCGCCCCAGGCCTTACGGCCAGGAGCAAGCCACAGCACTGCCCCTCCACTCAGTCTTTGAGAATACAGGCCTCAGCCTCACCCTCTTCCCCCGAACTGGAGTCAGGACCTCTGATAGGGCCTATAACCCCAGTACCCCAAACAGATGCCTTTGGAATTTATTTCTGGGAGCTCCAGTCTTTAGTGTAGATTTGCCCTCAGTGAATTTCAGGGAGATTGAGGAGAGGCCTAGATTTCTTTCCTGGGCACCGGCTTTCAATTCATATGAGAGAGAGAGAGAGAGAGAGAGAGAGAGAGAGAGAGAGTGTGTCCTGGGATCTGAGCACAAAGCCCAGGCCAGGCCTTATAAGAGAGGGTCTGACAGGCAGAAATTGTATCTCCCCGGAGTAACGGCCACAAGCTGGGTCTCTGGGGTAGTGGTAAGAGGGCAGAGCAGCAGATGGAAACCTCCAGACCCCGGTGCGTGGCTGGGGGCGAGAACGGGATCTCCAGATCTGGGAGAGCTGGGTCCCAAGAGCGACTCCCCTTCCCTCCCTCCCAGGAGGATGTTTCCCCCCTTCAAGGTGCGAGTCAGTGGCCTGGACAAGAAAGCCAAGTACATCCTGCTGATGGACATTGTGGCTGCCGACGACTGCCGCTACAAGTTCCACAACTCACGCTGGATGGTGGCCGGCAAAGCCGACCCCGAGATGCCTAAGCGCATGTACATCCACCCGGACAGCCCGGCCACGGGGGAGCAGTGGATGGCCAAGCCCGTGGCCTTCCACAAGCTGAAGCTGACCAACAACATCTCTGACAAGCACGGCTTCGTGAGTGCGGCTGAGCGGGGCTGGGGGTGACAGAGTGAGCCCTTGCATTGCACTATGGTAGGGAGAGAAGCAGGATGGAGGGAGCACCGGCCACCCCAGAACACCTCTGCCCGGGTGGGTCACTGCACTGTGCCCTACGCAGGCTGAGCCTGAGCCTCAAGGGCTCTGCTCTGCAGACATGGGGAACCTTCCATCCTCAGGCACTGGCAGTTAAGTGCCAGGCTGCTCACGGGAATGGGTTGCTGGTTGTGGTGGGCTCACCCTGCTGGGCCGATCAGAAGTGAGCTTTGAAGACCTGCCTCTGACCTGCCCAAGTCTCTCCCCCTTCCCCAAGGCTAGGAAAGCTCTCTCTAGAGCCTCTGGGACACGTTTCCCCCCATCTTACAGGCAGATGAGGAACCAGGAGGAGAGGGTCTCCATTTCTGTCTGAGCTGAGGTCCCAGCAATTATTGAGGGGTTTATGGTGTAAAGGGGGATGTCCATTCTGAGGTAGAGTGGGCAGTGACGACCTCCCCTCAATCTCTCTCTGTGGGATTTCTGGGGCTTATTAGTGCCCAGAGGAAGAGAGGTTAAGAATGAAGTTCGGGCAAGGCATAGTGGCCTGTAATCCCAGTACTTGGGAGGCTGAGACTTGAGAATTGCAGGTTCAAGGCCAGCCTCAGCAACTTAGTGTCTCAGCAGCCTAGTGAGACTGTTTCAAATTTAAAAATAAATAAAAAGGGCTCGGGTAGCTCCACAGTAGAATGTTCCTAGGTTCAACCTCCACTGCCAAAAAGAAAAAAAGAAAGAAAGAAAAATAAAAAGAAAGAGAAAAGAAAGGAAATTTTTTTTAAAAAAAATTCATGGATATTTTCCTGCTTTATTTCTGTTTCCAAATGAAGAAAAATTTTAATGGAGAGAGAACAAGAGAGGATGTAAGAAATAAAAGTGTACGAAAATAAATACGGGTGAGGAAAAGGGGGAGAGAGAGAGGCAGGCAGAACCCAGAGAGAGATGGAAAGATGGGTAGAGGAAGAGGTCCTCTGAGGGTGGAGGGGCCTCCAGCTGACCGGCACCCTTCCCACAGACCATCCTGAACTCCATGCACAAATACCAGCCGCGCTTCCACATCGTGCGAGCCAACGATATCCTGAAACTGCCATACAGCACCTTCCGAACCTACGTGTTCCCCGAGACCGACTTCATCGCTGTCACTGCCTACCAGAACGACAAGGTGCGGGTTGGGGAGGAGGGATCGCAGAGCCAGTGACTCCCTAAGCAGGAAGGCTCCAACCCTGCACTCACACCCAGGTGCAGCCCAGAGCTCTGGCTCGCCGCAGCACCCACAGAACCCCCCAGGCCCCTCTCAAACCCACCACAGGAGCACACCACAAGCTCCCCCGAGGCGCTCCAACAGCTGGGCGCTGGGTAGGGCGGAGATGTTTACTTAACAATTAGCAGAGACTCCATCCTGTGCTGACATCTTTACATTTTATTCGTTTATTTCTTGGCTCGGATGTGGGATTCAAATGAAAAGCGGGCGGAGGGGGCAATCT
Source organism: Muscardinus avellanarius (assembly GCF_963383645.1). Lineage (NCBI taxonomy): Eukaryota > Metazoa > Chordata > Mammalia > Rodentia > Gliridae > Muscardinus > Muscardinus avellanarius. Next base: position 34,982,499 of record NC_137802.1, read on the forward strand.
GCGGGAGTTCCAGGGTGGCTAAGAACGCAGGGCCGGTTTCCCTCTGGGGAGGAGCCCGAGGGCTGCAGGTGACACTGCTCCCTGAGGGCACCCGGGCTCCTACTCGGGGTCAGCCCAGGCCCCAGACCCTTTGGGAGAGGCTGAGAGAATCTCCTCGGAGGTAAAGGGCAGCGTGGACTCGCTGCTTCTCTCTCTTCAGTGGGGCAAAGCGCCCCCTCCCCAGGCCTGTGTGTCTGTGCCCTGCCGCCCTTGGGATCTGAGTCCCCGCGTCTGCGGGTGATTTATCTTCATGAACCAGACTGTAGGCCTGGCTATGGGTGAACCACTGGGGTGCCCTGGGCTTAGGCGGAAGCCTGTGAATTCGTTTGGTGTCACGGACGTTCGTTCGTCCTGCGTGTACTTGTCGTCGTAGCTGAGCCTGCGGGCTGGGTGCCCCCGCTCAGGTGCCCAACAGTGTAAGCCTGTGGCGGCGCGGGCTGGTTTGCTTGCCTGGGACGATGGAAGCGCTGTGGCCGTCGCCTTGGGCCTGTGCTCGCGTCCAGGGATTATTTCTTGAGTGAAGTTTTTGGAGGAGCAGAGACCCTGTCGCTTGCCTTCCCGGATCCCCGCCCCGCCTCGGGGCATCCCACCTCCGGCAGGGGGGGGAGCCAAGCCCCGGTTGTCCTCGTCGGGACGGCGGGGACCTCGGGGTGCTCCGGGCCAGGCTGCCAGAGCTGGGTCTGGACCTTGCGCCGCCCCCTCGCTCCCCGCAGATTACACAGCTGAAAATCGACAACAATCCGTTCGCCAAGGGCTTCCGCGACACCGGGAACGGCCGGCGGGAGAAAAGGTGAGACGGGGCGCGGGCCCGGGGAGGGGCGGCGGCGGGGGTCGCGCTCACTCGCTCGCTCCGCCCGTCCCAGGAAGCAGCTGACGCTGCCCACCCTGCGCCTGTACGAGGACCACTGCAAGCCCGAGCGCGACGGCGCCGACTCGGACGCCTCCTCCTGCGACCCCCCGCCTGCGCGGGAGCCCCCGCCCTCCCCCGGCGCAGCGCCCAGTCCCCTGCGCCTACACCGGGCCCGAGGTGAGGGTCGGGTGTTGGTCCCCGGGGCGGGGGGCCGGAGAGCGTCCCCTTAGGGCCCCAGACTGGCCTTGGGCTCGGCGGTCTGCTGGTCTTAAAAAGCACGGGATAGGGCTTGGGCGCGGGACACCTTTGCGAGGCCGGTCCCCGGTAGCCAAAACCTCGGGCTGGGTTCGGAGCTTGGCCCCTCGCAGGCTGACTGTGTGTGTGGCCAGTTTCCTCTTCACTGGACAAGGCTTCCCTCGATTTCTGCTGTACCTAGGCGGGCTTAGGTGGTCTGCCCTGCTCCTTGCCTGGCTCTAGCAGCGCCTCCCACTCCACCTGCCCGAGAGCTGGCCTGTCCAGGAGTCCTGGCCCCGGCCCTGGTCCCGGGAAGGGCTTAGCGCGTGTGTCCTCCGGGCCCCTGTTACCCCGCACGCCCTCTCTCCCTGCAGCCGAGGACAGGTCGTGCGCCGCAGACAGCGACCCCGAGCCCGAGCGGCTGAGCGAGGAGCGCGCGGCGGGGGCTCCGGGCCGCAGCCCGGCCGCGGACAGCGCCAGCCCCGCCCGCTTGACCGAACCCGAGCGCGCCCGGGAGCGGCGCAGCCCCGAGAGGGGCAAGGAGCCGGCCGAGGTCGGCGGGGACGGCCCGTTTGGCCTGCGGGGCCTGGAGAAGGAGCGCACTGAAGCCCGGCGGAAAGACGAGGGGCGCAAGGAGGCGGGCGAGGGCAAGGAGCCCGGCTTGGCGCCGCTGGTGGTGCAGACGGACAGTGCGTCCCCCTTGGGCGCGGGACACCTGCCCGGCCTCGCCTTCTCCAGCCACCTGCACGGGCAGCAATTCTTTGGTCCGCTGGGAGCCGGCCAGCCGCTCTTTCTGCACCCAGGACAGTTCGCCATGGGCCCCGGCGCCTTCTCTGCCATGGGCATGGGGCACCTGCTGGCCTCGGTGGCGGGCGGCGGCAATGGAGGAAGCGCCGGGCCCGGGGCCGCCGCGGGGCTGGACGCAGGTGGGCTGGGTCCAACGGCCAGCGCAGCAAACACCGCCGCGCCCTTCCCGTTCCACCTCTCCCAGCACCTGCTGGCACCTCAGGTAAGGCCCGAGAGCTAGCAGGGTGGAAGGAGGCAGGAGGACTGAGCTGGGCCCCTGAGGCGGCAGAGGGCTGGAGGGGCCCCGCGGGGCTCAGAGCTCCGGAGCTCAGAACCCATCCAGGGTGAGCTCCATCTATGACACCTGGGATCCAGAGATCAAAGCCGCGGGGCTAGGAAGGATCGCTTAAGACCGGCTGTGACCTTGGTCAAGTCCCAGGCTAGTCCCCCGGAGGAGTGAGTCACCCATCGGGACAATTTAGGCTCTGGCCGTCTGGGTTGCCCCTGGCTTTTGTGTAGTCTGCTCTCCTGGTCTCAGGACTTTTTTCTTGGGAAGGAAGACCCTGGGTTTACCTGCTGTCCTGAAAGGCTCAGTGGCTGGACAAAAGGAATAGGAAATTTCTAATTATTTTCTGGACAATCGGCCATCAAAATAACCCACCTCCCAAACATCTCTGGCCTCCTTTAAGCCCTCTAGGAAATTGTGTGTTCATCCAAAGGCCAGGCTCCCCCACCTTGAATCCCCAGCCCTCTCAGCCACTTCCCAGGGAAGGAGAGCACTCGGCTCCCCAGAACCACGCTGAAACTGTGGGCTCCCAGGGGAGAGTTTATGAAAATGTGGCCGGCGGCACAATAAGGAGATCGGACGGGGAGAGCGGCCTCTTGGGTTACTTGGGTGGAATATTCCCTGTGGAAAGATTTGGAATCTCTTCATTCATTTTCTTTCCTCTGAGGTTTCTGGCAAATTGAACCTTGGAGATCTTATCTCAAGGGAAGGAAAATGGGAGCTCAGGTCTGAGAAAGCTCTTTTGGTTTGATAGGCAAATAATTTTAAAGTGCGGGTGGAGATTCCAAAGTGAATTTTAAACCGAGTTCAGGGTCTTAAGACACCAGTATCACATAGGCTGTGAGCTGGAGGGAAGCCTCCAGAAGTAGGGGCCAGTGCCTAGAGGGTCGATCTGCACCCCGACCCTCTCTGCATGGGAATGCCTGCTCCCCAAACTCCGGTGATGATCAGAGGCAGAGGTCACAAGGAAGCCAGGGCTTCTAGACACAGCCCGGTCAACAGGTACAGGGCCAGGCTGAGACCCCACATTCAGACGGCATCTCTGGCATAGTTGCCGGTGGGTAAGTTCCCAGGCCAGTGTAGTAGATCGCAGCTATCAGTAGAGCCAAGGCCGAAGAGATCTGAAACCTTCCCTCCTGCTGACCTGAGATGCCATATCTGAAATATGCCCAGTGGGGCTTGGCCCTCTAAGGAAGGATATTCTCTCCCTCTAAGCTGCCTCTCCTCCTCCCCACCTGAGCCAGAATGAAGGCTCTCCCGGAGCCCAGCACACTCAGCCCCCTGCCCCCTCCCCACACTCACACACTCGGAGTGAGCTATTATCTCAAAGGTCAGATCGTCTGAAGGGCGGTTGGCCCCGGTTTCCTGGCGGCTCTGCTCTCCACAGGCAAAACTCTGTATTCCCTCCTCAGCCGCCATGGAGGCGCTGCGAGTTCTCTGTGGAACATTCAGGCCAGTTCATGAACTGGTTGGCACTGGGCCCCGTGTGCAGGTGGGCAGGCAGGGCACTGTACCGAGCTCTTCCCCTCCCAAGATCAGGCAGACAGGAGGGGTGCTGTTCTGAGTGAGCAGAACATCCCCAAGACAGCCACAGCTAGCTGCCCTGGCCACCTGGCCCTCTGCCCGCCCCAGCTTCCTTACTCTTGGCCCTCGGGGCTTCGCTGGCCCAGCCGCCTGGGCTGTCCTCTCCCCTGGCCATGCTCAAACAGTCCTCAGGAGCTTGGCGGGCCAGACCTTTGCACCATAACCTGGTCGGTGGGCACGCTAATGGGCGGGCCGTAGCGCACCACCTCTGCCCACCTGTGCTGCCTTCGCTAAAGTTAGGAGAGTTTTGGTTCACCCTCAGACACCCCCCCCACCACGTATGTCTAACCCCTGTCTCCCTCTGTTTTTTCCAGGGAATCCCAATGCCCACTTTCGGAGGCCTCTTCCCCTACCCCTACACCTACATGGCAGCCGCAGCCGCAGCCGCGTCGGCTCTGCCGGCCACCAGTGCTGCTGCCGCTGCCGCCGCAGCGGCCGGTTCCCTATCTCGGAGCCCATTCCTGGGCAGTGCCCGGCCCCGCCTGCGCTTCAGCCCCTACCAGATCCCAGTCACCATCCCGCCTAGCACTGGCCTCCTCACCACCGGGCTGGCAGCAGAGGGCTCCAAGGTAGCCGGCGGCAGCAGCCGGGAGCCCAGCCCCCTGCCCGAGCTGGCTCTCCGAAAAGTGGGGGGTCCGTCCCGCGGTACCCTGTCGCCCAGCGGCTCAGCCAAGGAGGCGGCCAGTGAACTGCAGAGCATCCAGAGACTGGTGAGTGGGCTGGAGAGCCAGAGAGCCCTCTCCCCTGGCCGAGAGTCGCCCAAGTGAGGGGGCTGCCCGGTTGCTCCGCTGCCACGGGCCTCCAGGGCTGCCTGCCCCTTCTGCTTGGGACGTGTACAGCACAGAATGGGTATTTATTTAAATAAAGGAGCAAAAGCGGGCTACAATGGCCAGAATAGAGCCTCCTCTGGCCAGTGGGGGCCTGGGACACTTCCCTGGGCCTCCACAAGGAACCAGGCTGCCCAGAACACCTTCACATTGGAGCCACAGGACTGGTCCAGATCTGCCCCAGGGCAAGGTGGCCGCGGTGGGGTATCTCGGTCTTCCAGCACTGTGGGGGAGGCCTCATCCAGGCCCAGCGGTCCATTTTGGATGCCAGAAGGTGCATTGGCCAGGGGTAGGAGCTTTGGAGGGAGCCCCAGGGCCCTGGCCCTGGGGACCTCCTGAGAAACTGGGGTGTGGGGTGTTGGGGCCAGTGAAGACCAAGTCAGTGTAGATGAGCTGGGAAGGGCCTGGTCCTCCCGGCTTCTCCCCAAGAGACAGGCGTCCCTCCCACTCCTGGGTCAGAGGAGGGAGTGGCGCTTCCGCCTTGAGTCCCCAGGGAAAAAAAGAAGATATTTATGAAATAAATGGTAATTTGTGTAAATAAGCTTTAAGTTCCCAGAATATGCAAATTGGTATTAATTTATTCAAAGGTGTACATTGCTGTGTACATATATTTAGAGATTAACTCATAGCATTTAAATTTTTTTCATTTTACATGAGCATCTATATTGTACAGGGCGAGGGAGGGGTCCTTTGGCTGGCCCCCAAACCCCGGAGGAAGCCCCACCCCGCCGGCCCCTCGGCCCCTCGGTCTGCCCGGCTCCACCTCAGGTTTTCACTTTTCGCTCCGGAGCGAGAACGAAACGACAAAAAACGAGAAAAACAATAAAACGCTGCAATGCGAAGTGAACCGCGCCGTGCGCTCTGTGTGCCGCGCGGGGAAGGAGGGGCCGGGGCGGGGCCGGGCGGGGGTGTGCGGAGCCTCGGGCCGGCGCCGGGCGCGGGGTGGGGGCGGGCTGGGCCGGGAGGGGGCTCCCTCTGCTGGCCACTCGCCGTCCGCCCGCCGCTCCGGCCGCCGGGCGCTGGAGCCAGCCGGGCACCGAGGGACCCGGACCCCGACCCCCTTCCTGGACCATCGCAGAGGAAACGCATCCCTGTCCCAAGGCTCCCGGGAGGGTGGGCTGGAGAAGCGGGCGCGTCCTGGCCCCCTCTCCCTCGGAAGAGCGGACCCAGGAATTCCTTCCCATCTCTCCTCCTTCTGGACCTCAACCAGAAACATTCCGCGGCAGAGCTGTAAAACAGTGGCAGCGTCTGGCCTCGGAGTTCTTCCTTGGAATCGTGTCAATACCTCTTAAGGGTGTGAAGAATGTGGGTCAAGAGGCCAATTGCCTTTCCTGCCTCAGTTTCCCCGGTACGAAGTAGGCTTGCCTGGGGTCTCTGTTTCGGTCGCTGTTAGGCTCGTCTCTTCCCACGACCCACTCCTGCAGGACAGCTCCCGCCCCTGTCCGTGAGCTCCCAAGGGTGACACCGTCCCTTTTCTTCACCCAGCTACCAGGTTTCCTCAGCCCCCAATTCTGGCGCTGACGATGAGATGGGGAAGAGGTGGGAAATGGGCGGTCAGTCCTTCGAAATGCCCCTGGGCTGGTCGGTCTCTGAGCACCCCACCTCCTTCCCAGATTCCCTTTAAGTCTAAGGGGCCCTATTTGGGGGAGGCGGGGTACTGGGGATTGAGCCAGTCTCCAGTCCTTTATTTATTTATTCATTCATTCGTTCATTTTTGTGGTACTGGGTGTGGAACCCAGGGGCTTTTCTATCTCCAGGCTCTACTCCCAGACCTATTTTATATTTTTGTTTGGAAACAGGTTCTCAGTAAGTTGCTGAGAGCCTCACTAAGTAGCCGAGGCTGGCTTCGAACCTGTGCGATCCTCCTGTCTCCGCCTCCCAAGCGCGGGGATTAAAGCGTGCGCCGCCACTCCCGGATATATTTATATTTATATTTTTATAATTAGAGACAGGGTATCTCTAGCTTGTCCGGACTGGCCTCGATCTTGCTATCTTCCAAGCCTCGGCCTCCCGTTAGGTGGGATTACAGGCATGCGCCACCGCCCCGCCAGGCCTTAGGGCGACCTGTGAGGGAGGGGGCCACAGGCTTCCAACTCGCCCGGGGGCATCGGGGATGGTACCCGGGAGGAAGGCGGAGAAGAGTTGACAGTTTCAGACCCCCAGGGCACCTTAGTGGGCCCGCACACTGGCAAGGACGGAGCACCGGGTCCACCTCGTCCAGGGAGGGAGCTGCCCCCGACCACGCTGAGTCTGGCGAGGGTGGGCTCGGCCGGTGCGGGCGCAGGCGAGCGGGAAGACCCGGTCCAGCTCCGGGAGGGCGGCTTCCGGGTGTCGGGGCCGCTGGAGGGATGGGCGAGGGCCGGCGGGGTCCCGGAACCCGGCGGGGACAGGGAGGCCCCTTCCACAGCTCAGCCAGAGCCCCTGGTGAGCGGCGTGTGGAGTCGAGGTCGCTCTGGACCAAGCCCTCTTACTTTCGCGGCAGGAGGGCGGCGGCGGCCCCGAGGCTGGTCCCGGCCCGGGCTGCGGACGCCAGGGGGCAGCACCTGGCCGGGGCGGGGCCGTTGCTGTAGCAACGGGTCTCTGGGCCCCGCCCCCTCCGGGTGCGAGCCCGGCACGGAGGGGAGGGGGCGCGGGGGGCGGGGCCGGGCCGCCCGAGCGCGACGCCTCGGGGCTGGGGGCGCGAGGCGCGGTGTGGAGACTGCGGTGTAGACGCCGGGCTGCGACTCGGCGGAGAGCTCGGGGCCCCAGCGTGGGGGGGCTCGCGGGCGGCCTTTCCCGCCTCCCAGCCGAGGCGGCCCGTCCCCGCCCTCCGAAGGACGCGGGATGGACAGCCGCCCGCTGGACAGCCCCGGCGCGCCCCCCACTCCCGGGCGCAGGACGCTGCAGGGGGCGGAGAGCCTGGAGGCGGGGGCCCAAGCTCTGCGCTGCCGCCCTCCGCCCGGGAAGGGCCCTCCGTCGGGTCCCCTTCGCCCCAGCGTCGGGGCTCCACTCGGAGCTGCCCGCCCCACGCTCGCTGCCTGGACCCCGACATCTGGAGCAGCCGCCACCTGATGGCCGACCCTCTGAGAAGGCTGGCCGTTTTCCCTTGGAGTTCCTTTGGGCGCGCTGGTTGCGGCCTGAGATCCCGAGGCCACTCTTGAAGCAGGGGGCTCTCAGGCCGCCGGCCGGGGGCCTTTCGTCCAGCGCCGCTCGGGCTCCAGGCACCGCCTGCAGCTGTGGGCGGAGTGGCCATCCCGAGCCGGGTCAGTTCTCAGGCCACGGCAACTCCTCACGTGCCCACGAGGTGGCGCTCCAGGCCAGGGCCGGGCCGCGGCCCGACAGCTCGCCCCCAGGCTAGAGCCCGACGTGGACCCAGAGAGCCGAGAGGTGGAACCCGCACGGAGACCGAGACCGAGGCCGAGCTGACCGATCCAAGCCCGGAGACCTGCACAAGCCGCGGGACCGAGGGCTCCGGACAGGGACTTGCAGACACCTGGACCAGGGCTTGAGGCTGGGGCGGGCCCTCCTGGGACTGTCTCGCAGTGTCAAACCCCCTGATGACCCGTGGCCTTCTCTATGTCTGGCTGGGCCGGGGCCTTCGCGGTCCCTCGCGGGACAGAGAAGCGCCTGATCTCTACCTTCCTGGCCTCGCAGAAGCGGCCGAGGGCCTGTCTATAGGACCCAAGTGCGAGGCCGGGGAAGCCCGGCAATGTCCTCCTCTGGGCTGTGTGGGGGTCAGGGGGCAGCGCAGCTCTGTGTTCCGTAGCTGGGCTCTCAGCACCTTTCCTTGGAGGTAGAGAGAGGACAGGAGCAAACCATTGGTAGTTCGGCACTTACCTACTTGCCCATCTCCTGCTGAAGCAGCTCCCTGGTGAGAAAACTGGACGGGAGTTAAGTACAAGGTCAGACTCTACCTCTGGCTGTGAGACCTGCAGAGAAATTGGGCTTTGATCCCAGAGCCCCAGGAGCCTTATCTGTGAAATACTAGGTGTGGACCACAATCAAATCGCTCTCTGAGTGGTCAGTTGACCTTGGCCCAGTTAACAGTGACCCCTAGCCTCAACTGCTTCCAAGGAGAGGCCAGGACAGGGCTCCTGGCGCAAGCTGGAGGAACCTAAGCCTGGGAGATGGGCAGGCCGTTCTCAGACCTCTCCAGGACCTTGGCTGGCCCTAAGATTCTTGGGGTGGGGGCAGGGCTGCTGGCCTGGAAGAATTCCCAGTTAGGAAACTGCGTTCCAGGTCTGTAACCCTCAGGGAACCAGCTGGCTTCAGCTGCCTCCACCCTGGTGGGAATGGCTGTCACTAGGGGCTCTGCCTTCCACCCCAGAGCAACCCGTGTTTGGTGGGTTGCTGCAGGTGACTCTTCTCCTTTGGGAGGTGGCTTCTTCTCCTGGGGAGGGCGTGCAGGAGCTGCTGTCGAAGGTTGAGCCCGGGTCTGGGACCCTCGCGGGCTAAAGCCCCACCCCAGTGAGAGGCGCTGTGTGGGCTCCCCTGACCCTTTGACAGCAGGGTAGAGATTATGGATTCCCACCTCATGTTGAGGTCCAGGGAAATGAAGCAAGGTGGCATGGCCAGCCAGTAAATAAAGGACACAGTTCTTTCACAGTCCCTTGGCCTGGCTGTCGAGAGTCAGCCTCTGCTGGGGGGGACCGGTGCCCTGGGCGCCCGATGCTATTAAGCCACCGACCACGCAAAGTCCAGGAGACCAAGGGAAGGGCGGCCTCCCGTCAGCCTCCTCAGGCCTGCCCAGGACTCCGGGTGGGAGCAGGGGCTGCCGTGTGAGTGTCAGGGATGTTGAGACGGCACGCTGACATGTGTCCTTTGCACGGGGCATGGTCCACACTCCGGCCCATTGTTATTTCTTTATCCAAGGAAACAGGATGCCCTCTGGCCCTGTGTGCCTGCTCAGAAGTGAAGATGTAGAGCACTCACTGCATGCTAAACCCCCATCTGTGTGTGTGTGCACGCTCACGCACGCGTGTGGGCGTGTGCACGCTTACACTGCTGGGAACACAACCCAGGGCTTTGCAAGTGCATGCTAGGTAAGCGTCCAACCACTGAACTACATCTCCAGCCCTCCAACAACAACCCTTCTTCCTCTCCTCCTCTCCCTTCTAAGTCTTCATCTTCTCTCCCCTTCTTTTATACTTCTTCTTTTCCTCTACCTCTCCCTTCTCCTTTTTTCTTCCTCTTTCTTCTCTTCTTCTTTTCTACTTCCTTCTCCTCCTTCTCTTCTTCCTCCCTCTTCCTCTCCTCCTCCGTCCCCTTCTCCTTCTTCTTCCTCTTGGAGCTGGGGATTGAACCCAGGGGCTTTCTATCTCTGAGCTACAACCCAGTCCATTTTTATTTTGAAACAGGATCTCACTAAGTTGCTGAGGGTCTCAGTAAGTTGCCGAGGCTGGCCACAAACTTGTCGTCCTCTTGTCTCAGCCTCCCAAGTACTAGGATTACGTGTGTGCCTCTGCATCTGGCTTTGAGCATGTTTTTTATTTAATTCTCCACACTGTGAATTTGGTTAGGTTATTTTCATTTCACAGAGAACGAAGCTTAGACCTGTCCAAGGTCACAGAGATGCTAAGAAGCAGATCAGAGTCACACCGAGTCTGACTGATTCCAAGCTCTTTCCTGGAGCCCCCAGGAGTTCCTGCTCTGTGGCTGGGCCTGAGTCCCCCTGGTCATCTGGCCCAGGCCATGCTATGAGACTATAGGGCTTTTGTTTTGTTTTGTTTTGGGTACTGGGAATTGAACCCAGAGGCATTCTATCTCTGAACTATACCCCATCCCAATTTTATTATTTGGAAACAGTGCCTCACTGGGTTGCTGAGAACCTCACTAAGTAGCCAAACCTGGCTGCAAACCTGAGACCCTCCTGTCTCAGCCTCCCAGTTCCTCCTGGGATTACAAGTGTGCGCCATCATGACCAGAGATGGGGCTGGTTTTTACTGAGCCGTGGACTGGCGGGTCAGCTCCTCCCCTGCCTCCTGCGCCAGCTTCCATTCTTATTCCCTTCTCAGAGGGGCTGTCCATCCTTCCAAGCTTCAGCCTCGCCACACTGTCCTGGTTTGCCCAAGACAGTCTGGTTTCCCTCATTCTAGGAAACCTCTTAGTTCTGAATAATTCACCCAGTAGGCCCCTTGCCACCCCTCCACAAGTCCCCACACACGAATGGCCCACAGCCACATGGAGACCTACAGAAGCAACACCCAGCCACCCAAAATACAAATATACACATGTAGCTGGCGTGGTGGTGAACGCTTGAAATCCTAACACTTGGGAGGCTGAGAGGAGGGTCACAGGTTCGTAGCCATCCTCAGCAACTTAGACTCTGTTTCAAAAAAATAAAAGAATAAAATAGGCCTGGGGGTGTAGCTTGGAGATAAAATACTCCTACTGGCTCATCCCCAATGGCCCCCCCACAAAGAAATACGCATTTACAATCCCCACCAGAAGCACCATGCATTTAAACAACACACCCAACACAATACACACACACACACACACACACCCCTGGACACACGCTGCCACATGTCTACCACACAGGTACACAGCATGCAAACACACCAGGGTGTGGCTGCATGTAGGTGCTCAGTGGAGGTGGCTTCCCATGGAGAAACCAGACCAGTTACCAGCTCCCCTGCCTCTCCAAGGCTCTGAGGCGCTCCCCTGCCCCCAGGCTGCTGGGGCTAAACCTCTTCCCACCCCACCCTATGCACTGCCAGATATCCTCCTGGGAGGAGATATGTTTACTTAATTTCTCTGTCTCCTTCAAGGGGGAGGGAGGAGCTGATGTCTGTTTTACTGGGTCCCCAGAACTAAAACTGCTTAACACTCAAAGGGCACAGAAAGCATTTACTGGCTGAATGAATGAATGGATGGATGATCTGCCCCCTCCAGAAGCAGGGCCCACACTTGATCCTCCGTGATATCCCTGCCAGGCCCCGGGGCAGAAGCCCCGCTCCGGGTCCACCTGGACTTTGCTGCAGGCAGCTCCTGAGGGCCGAGGGCCTCCGTTCTTTGCCAAGCACGTCCCTTGCAGGAGAAGGGTCCAGGCCATCCACACTCAGGCACTTGTAGCCTTCCAACCCGCTCCCCAGGAGTGCTCAGGGACTCTCTGCTAACCCGAGGGGGTCTGGCATCTCCAACCTTGCCCCCTGAGGTCAGGGTCCCCGGGGGGACGTGCCGAGCTCAGGAGGTTGAGAACCGAGTGTGACGCTGGTTATAACTGCCTGCCACAGATTCACTGGTTTCTTGTCCCTCCTGAGGAGGAGGCCAGGGGAGCCTGACCATGCAGGTCTGGGGACCAACTGGGGTTTGTACAGATTTCCCCAGGTCCAGGTTGATCCCTACACATGGGTGACCCTGGCTGTGCTGGAGGTCGGGTGCAGGCCACTGGGGTATTACCTTCTGGGTAATAGGCTGCCAAACCTCTGAGTCCTAGGGATCTGGCCTAGACTTGGGGTGCCGGAGGGTCCTGTGTGTTGGGATGAGCACTGAGCTTCTGAGCTCCAGCAGAGAACCCCAGGAACCCCCGAGTGCCATGGACCATGGGCTGATGGGCCCCTCCTCTTTCAGGGAACCTAGGCCCCAGTAGGGGGCGATCCTTGCTGCAGGGTGTGTTGCTGGGGACCTGGCTGGACCTCCATCACCCCAGCCGTTGCAGGCAGTGGCTCCCTCCCACCACTAGGTGGGGATGTGGGGTCATCTACACACGGAGCCCCTGTAGCTCTGGCCAGGGCTTTCCTCTTTCCTGGCAGCCACCTACACAAGATCTGGGGCTTTGACAAGCTCTCTGTGCCTCCACTCTAGCTTTTGTCCCGGCCCTGCTTCCAGGCTGTAACACTGCGGAAAGAGAGGATGCGCATGGTCTTTGTGCAGCCAGAGAAACCTGAGTTCAAATCCCAGCTGCACTTTTAGCTCCGCGGCTTCATCCCCTTTGAGCCTCAAGTTTTCTTGCGTGTAGATAGACTTAGTCTGCAGAGGGCAGGAGGACATGTGTCTGTCCCGGTGGCCACCAGAGTGGGGGATGGCCAGCATCTGTGTTCTCTGATCCCTCTGTAGATCGGAGGACCCAGGAAGAGATGCCCCACCTGTGGCCATTCTGATCCGTCCCATCTAACACTCTCCCAGAACTGCCAACACTCGGGGCTCCCAGGAAACATGCCCCAGGCCCCTCAGAGAGCCTGGGTCCTCGGGGAGATGGAATGCAGGGTGCTGCTTGGGAGGTTCCTCCTCCACCGGGCACACCTGGATGCCGCTTGGCCTCCTCTCCCATCTCCTCGCCCACCCACCCCTTGCCCACTCACTCAGACTCCCCCACCCTCTTCCCTCCCGCTCGGGGCTCCTGAAGCCCTGGCCCGTCGCTTTCCATTGGCGCCCACTCCCTGGGTCAGAGATTGGGGTAGGCATGGCCCTTGGCATGTAGCCATGCTCGATGCGCATAAGAGCCTGTCGATAGAAGAGGAGGAAGACTCCTGGAAGAGGAGGAAGACTCCGTGCGAGAGGTGGCATTCCCAAGGCCTAGGTGCAGGACACTGGGGTGGAGTGGGAGGGGTACCATCCTCAGCCTAGGGGAAGCGTGGGCTCTGCTCAAGTGAGCAGCTCCATGAGGCAGGCCAGAAGGCAGGGTCTAGGGTGGATCCTCGGGTCAGGAGACCCAGGGCTGGGATGGGGAGGGAGAACTGACTCCTTAGAGGAGTCCCCAACCCCAAGCTCCTGAGGCTGCACTGGCTGGGGCAGGGTGGGGACCAGTCCTCTGCCCCAGAGCTGAGACCTGGTCTTACATCTGCAGGGCACCTTTCCATCCTCTCCCCAGGCCCCTGTTCCAGGGAAGTAAAATCGAAGGAGCTGGGACTGGAGTCTGACAGGCCTGACTTCTAGAATGGCTGTGTTGTGTCAGGCGGGCAGGGGCACCTCTCTGAGCAGGGCTGGTCTCCTTCCCAGGACCTGGGCAGGAGAGCATTGGGCCCCAGGTGGCCGTGAGGTTTAGGGAGCCAATGTGCCTCCAGCAGCCCCTCCCCCGCCTCACCATGGGAACCCTCCGTCAGTCCCTGGGCTCCCTGCCTAGAGGCCTTGCCAAGCGGCATCTGCTCCGTGGCTCCTTTCCATCCAGGCTCCAAGCCTGTGGCTTCCGTCAGCACCATGGGGACTCAGCTCTGGCCTGGGCCCCAGGGACACCAGTTGCAAAGCTCAGCAGTCTCCTCTCCCATCTCAGAAAGATGCTCTGTCCTCTTGCCTCCATCAGACCCGGCCAGGGCTGGGGTTAAAGTCTCTTCTCTCCCGTCCACAGGCAGGGCATGGAAGCCTGGGGCAGGTTCTATAGGTGGCAAAGGGAGGGAGGGAGGGATCCGGAAGCTTGGGATTGTCCCTTCTAAGCCGCCATCTCTCCTGGCTCCCATGTCCTCTCCTCCCAGGGCTCACTGGTCTTCCACCTGAAGTGGGAGGAATTTGAGTGACTCCCCACCTGCGAGACGCCAGGCCCCAGTGAGGGGGAGCCTCGCCTGGTTCTCACCACTGTGAACAGAGGTCTCTCCCCTTGGAGAACAAAGAGGCTCTCACGGGACTCCCCACAGCGCTCCTGAGTGCGGGGCCCTCACCTGGGGGCCAGTCCTCCTCACCTGGGGGCCAGTCCTCCTCACCTGGGGGCCAGTCCTCCTCACCTGGGGGCCAGTCCTCCTCACCTGGGGGCCAGTCCTCCTCACCTGGGGGCCAGTCCTCCTCACCTGGGGGCCAGTCCTCCTTGCAGCTGCTTCCTTCCTTTTTCAAAGCTGAGATATTATAAGCCAGGCGTGGTGGCACACGCCTGTAACCCACTACGTGGGAGACTGAGACAGGACTGCAGGTTGAAAGCCAGCCTTGGCAACTCAGGCCCTCCACAACTTAGTGAGACCCTGTTTCAAATAAAAAAAATAAAATAGGTCGGGGGTGTAGCCTAGAGGTAGAGGCCCCTGGGTCCCATCCCCAGGACCACAAAAAAAAAAAAATTAATAAAATAAAATAGGTCTGGGAGTGTAGTGGAGAGATAATAACACCCCTGGGCTTAATTCCTTGTAGCACACACACACACATTTGAGATATTATTCAGATGCCATATGTGTATGGTATACTCTTCAGTGGTTTTTGCTTTTGTTTTTGTTTAGAGGGACAGGGTCTCACTCTGTTGCCCAGGCTGGCTTGGAACTCCTGGGCTCAGGTTACCCACCCGCCTTAGCCTCCTACAGTGGGACTACAGGCGCAGCCCACTGCACCCGGCTACTTGTGGGGATTTTAGAATACTCACATGGTTGGATAGCCATCAACATATCTAATTCCAGAACATTCTCATTCCCTAAGAAGTGAGTGACCTGGTCCATAGGAGCCACTGTATCTAGCCCTTGAGGCACCACTGCTTCCTGTCTCTGTGGACTCATCTGTTTCGGACATTTCATATAAATGGGATCATACATTCCGTGGGGTGTGTGTGTGTGTGTGTGTGTGTGTGGTGTGACTTTATTTTTTTGTGTGTGTGGTACTAGGGATGGAACCCAGGGGCATGCTACCTCCACGCTACACCCCCAGACCTATTTTTTATTCCTTTTTTTTGAAACAGGGTCTCATTGAGTTGTGGAGGGTCTCACTAAGTAGCTGAGGCTGACTGTGAACCTGCAATCCTCCTGTCTCAGCCTCCCAAGTGCTGGGATTACAAGGGTGCGCCACCACGCCCAGCTGACTTGCTTGTTTCATTTAGCTTAATGTATTGAAGGCTTACCACCTATATTGTAGCATGTATTAGTACTTTAACTCTTTTTATGGCTGAATAATACTCCATTGTATGCATATAGCACTGTTTATCCATCATCAATTGATGGACATTTGGGTTGTTTCTACTTTTGGGTTATTATAAATACTAATGTTATTGAGCTGGGCGTGGTGGCGCACGCTTGTAATCCCTGTGCTTGGGAGGCTAAGACAGGAAGATTGTGCAGGTTCAAAGCCAACTTCAGCTACTTAGCGAGGCAACTTAGTGAGACCCTGTTTCCAAATAAAATATAAAATAGGTCAGGGGTGTAGCCTGGAGGTAGAAGGCCCCTGGGTTCTATTCCAGTACATAAATAAATAAATAAATAAATAAGCAAATAAATAAATGTGCTATTAATATTCATGTATAAGTCTTTGGATGAAAATATATTTTTATTTTTCTTGGTTATATATCTAGGAGTGAAATTGTTGGGTCAAATGGTAGCTTTTCTCTTTCTCCTCCTCCTCCTCCCCCTCCTCTTTTCTCTTTCCTGGTGTTGGGGGTTGAATCCAGGGCTTTGTGTGTGCCAGGCATGTGCTCAGCCTCCGAGTCACATACCCAGCCTGTAACTCACTGTTTTGAGGAACCACCAAACTGTTTTCCAAGGACACCGTGCCATTTCACCTTTACACCCGTAGTTCCTGAACGCGCGTGCCAGCCAGCCTGCCGCAGCACCCCTGCTCTTTACTTGGAGAGGCCATCCTTGGCCACCTGATGTAGAGTGAGAGTCCATCCACGTTTACCCTCGCCACCTTCCTTGGGATGGAACCCAGGGGCATTCGACCTCTGAGCTATACCCCCTGCCCTATTTTTTATTCTTTATTTTGAAACAGGGTCTCACTGAGTTGCAGAGGGCCTCACTAAGTAGCTGAGGCTGTCCACGAACTGCAATCCTCCAGTCTCAGCCTCCCGAATGCTGGGATTACAAGCGTGCACCATCACCAGTACAGTTCCTGGTACTCGGTGCATCTTATTGAGTAACAGTGTAGGGCCCTGTGCTGGGCACCCGGGACAGGATACAGCTGAGGCCGAGGGAAGGGACTGAGGGCACCGAGGCTGCCTGGCTGGACACTTCTCCACCTGTCAGCTCTATGGAGGCTCAGCCCAGGCCACAGATGCTCTGCCCTCACCTGACCAGGGAGGATAAGAACCAGACTTCCTGGGTGAGGGAGGGAAGCAGGTGTGTTAGCACATTCCATGGCAGGCCCTCCCCTGCAGAGGACGCTATTCCTAGACGAGGTCATGGTTCAGCCAGAGGATCTGAAGGGGGACTGCTGAGAGGGAACTCCTGGTCCCTCCCTGGTAGGCCTCAGGCCTGCGGACTCCCAGAAGCGAGAGCTGCTTGACAGGAAAGGACACACCGTCCAGGTGATGCTGGCACCCGTGCCCCCTCTGTGGTTTCACGTCGGCCAGAGTCTGGACACATTAGTCAGGAATCCTCCAGGCACAGGGACAGAACTCCAGCTCAGGCTGAAGAAAAGGAGCGCTCACTGGCTAACCGGGTGCCTAGATGGAGGGTGAGGGGCAGCTGGCCTTTCGTTGGCAGCTGGTTTTCGCATGTTGGCATCCTCCTTTTCTGCACCAGACGGGCTTCCTCACTCGACAGGGAGCCTGGCTGCAAGCAGCTGTGGTTACAGAAACCCAGCTGAGCATCTCAGGACCAGAGGGATGGCTTTGCTGACCCCCTCACAACAGTCCCAGGGAAGCGCTCTGATTGGCCCGCTTGGGGTCACATGTCCATGCCCCTTCCATTTGCCGCCATGGGTGGGCTTGCTGGTCCTACTCAAAAGCCTAAGGTCCAGCCCAACCCCTTTGGAAGTGGAGGCAGGAGGATCGCAGGTTTGAGAACAGCCTTAGCAACTTAGGGAGACCCTGTCTCAAAATAAAAAATGAAAAATGAAAAGGGATGGGGATGTAGCTCATTCAACCTTAAGTACTGCACAATAAAGAAATAAACATTACTATTTATTATGTATTTGGTACTGGGGACTGAGCCCAGAGGCATTCTACCTTTGAGATACACCCCAGCCCTTATTATTTTGAAACAGAGTCTCATTAAGTTGCCAAGGGCCTCCCTAAGTTGCTGAGACTTGCCTCAAGCCCACAATCATCCTGTTTCAGTCTCCCAAGTACTGAGATTACAGGTGTGCCCACCATGCCTGGCTTCTCCTGCCTTGAGATGTATTTTCAAAAATAAAATGTTGTAGAGCCGGGCGTGGTGGGCACGCTTGTCATCCCCGCGCTTGGGAGGCAGAGACAGGAGGATGGCGCAGGTTGGAAGCCAGCCGTGCTGGCTTAGGAGACCCTGTTTCCAAATAAAAAAGTATAAAATAGGTCTGGGAGTGTAGCCCAGAGGTAGAAGGGTTTCTAGAAACCCCAGTACCACCAAAAAAAAAAAACCCAAAACAAAAACAACAAAAAAATGTCTTGGTTCTCTTCTCAAGATCACTTTAGACTCTGACTGGTATCTCAGAACTTCTGTCTCAATGGCCGTCCCAAGATTAGGCTCTGCGAGCTCCCTCCCGCCCCCTGCACCTCCTTCCCAACTCCCCCAGGTCCTGAACGACTGCGCCTGCGCTGCCTGCACTCCTCCCCAGCACCTGCGGCCTTTCATGACTGCACTGAAACATCAGTTGCAGGCTAACTTTATAAAGAAAGGAGGTTTATATAGCTCACGGTTTGGGACGTTCAAAAGCATGGTGCTGGCATTGGCTCAGCTCAGCTCACGGCTGATGGCAAAACAAAAAGTAATGTGTACAAAAGGGAGAAATCACACCTCCAAATAGGGAGGGAGGGAATGAGGGGGAGAGAGAGAGAGAGAGAGAGAGAGAGAGAGAGAGAGAGAGAGAGAGAGAGAGAGATGGTGTGCATACCACACTCAGGCTTTTAAAAATAACCCTTTTTTTCCTTTTTTTTGGTGGGGTGGTACTGGGGGTGGAACCCACAGGCTTTCTATCTCCGGGCTATACTCCCAGACCTATTTTATATTTTATTTGGAAACAGGGTCTCACTAAGTTGCTGAGAGCCTCGCTAAGTAGCTGAGGCTGGCTTCGAACCTGTGTGATCCTCCTGTCTCTAAAACAACCCTTTTATGAGAACTAAGTGGGATCCAGGAGAAATGCTTTAATCTCTTCTGAGAGCATGTCCCCACTGCCCAGGGCCTCCAGCCAGCCCTCATTGGGTCCCTACCAAGTCTCAGCACCACCGTGGGGCCGAGCCTCTAACACAGGACCCTACCACACCCATAGCTACCTTGGCACGACAGCTGTGCAGACTGGTACCTCGGCATCCCCCTTTGTTAAAGGGGGTTCCCAGAGGTGGCGCACTCCTGTAATCTTAGTACGTGGGAGGCTGAGATGGGAGATAGAAGTTTCAAGCCCAGCGTCAGCAACTTAGCTAGACCTTTAGTAACATCCTGTTTCAAAATAAAATAAAATAAATAAAATAAAATAAGGGTGTAGCTTGAAGGTAGCTGGATTCAATCCCCAGTACCACACACACACACACAAAGAAAAAGAAAAAGAAAAAAGAAACAAAATCATCATGATCACACCAGAGAGGTTAAGTGGGATAATCTAGGTTTAGTGTGTAGGTTCTCCTGGCTCAGAGGAAAGTCTTAATAATATTGGTTTGAAGCCCGGTGTGGTGGCGCACACTTGTAATCCCAGCATTTGGGAGGCTGAGACCGGAAGATCCCAGTTTGCGGACAGCCTCAGCTACTTAGTGAGGCCCTCCATAACTTAGTGAGACCTTGTTTCAAAATAAATACTAAAAAACAGGGTAGGGGGTATAGCTTGGAGGTTGAATGCCCCTGGGTTTCATCTCCAGACCCACACACATAAATTAATAATAATAATAATAATAAAATATTGGTTTGGGAGGCTGAGACCAGAGAATTACAGTTTGTGGACAGCCTCAGCTACTTAGTGAAGCCCTTCACAACTCAGTGAGACCCTGTTTCAAAAATAAAGAGATTAAAAAAATAGGGCTGGGGGTGTAGCTCAGAGGTACAATGCCTCTGGCTTCCCGGGTACCACAAATAATAATAATAATAATAATAATAATAATAATAATAATAATAATAGGGAAATAATTAAGGCCCTTAAAAAAGGGCCTTAATTAATAATAATAATAATAATAATAATAATAATGATGTTGGTGCTAAGCTGCCTGCAGTTGTCCACACCTTTAATCTCAATATTTGGGAGGCTGAGATAGGAGGATTGCAAATTCAAGGCCAGCCTCAGAAACTTAGTTTCTGAGACCTTGTTTCAGAATAAAAAATAAAAAGGGCTAGGTGTGTAGCTTGGAGGTAGCACACCCTTGTGTTCAATCCCCAGTACTACTACTACTACTACTAATGGTAGTGTATGTGTGTGTGTGTGTGTGTGTGTGTGCGCGTGTGTGTGTACAGATGCAGAGCCTCTGCCAGGTGTGGTGGCGCACGCTTGTAATCCCAGCATTCGGGAGGCGGAGACAGGAGGATCGTGGTTTGTGGACAGCCTCAGCTACTTAGTAAGGTTCTATGCAACTCAGTGAGACCCTGTTTCAAAATAAAGAATAAAAAATTTATTAATAAAAAATTTAGGCCAGGCGTGGTGGTGCACGCTTGTAATCCCCACGCTTGGGAGGCAGAGACAGGAGGATCGCGCAGGTTCGAAGCCAGCCGCGCTGGCTTAAGAGACCCTGTTTCCAAATAAAAATATATATAAAAAATAGGTCTGGGAGTATATCCCGGATGTAGAAGGGTTTCCAGTAACCCCAGTACCACTAAAAAAAAAAAAAAAAAAAAAAAACATTTTTAACTGGGGGAGAATCCTTGTTCTCCAGCCCAGCAGGGGGAAGCCACGCCTGTGGCTCTGGGAGCACTTTGAATCCGGGCAGCAGGACTCTCTCCTCGGCCTCAGTCTCCCCATGGCCTTCCCTGTGCCTGTCTCCTTGTCCTCCTCTTTTAAGGACAGTGGTCATCGGCTTGGAACCAACTGTGTATGCAGGATGGTGTTATCTTGAGGTCCTTAACTGATTACACCCACAGAGTCCTCATTTCCAAACAAGGCCACGTTCGCAGGGAGCAGGCATCAGGACTTGATTTATCCCCGTGAGGGGACACAATTCAACCTACTACAGAGGGTGAATGACTATGAGTGGGGAAACTGGCCCAGAAGTTAATAAAAACCTATATTGAGACAGGGCAGGGGTGTAGCTCCATGACAGACTCTTGCCTAGCATGGCATGAGGCTCGGCGTTCTGGTTTTTTTGTTTGTTTTTGTTTTTGATTTTTCAGTACTGGGGATGGAACCCAGGGACATTCTGCCTCTGAGCTACACCTCCAACCCTATTTTTTTTTATTTTGAAACAGGGTCTCCCTAAATTGCAAAGGGCTTCTCTAAGTAGCTGAGGCTGGCCGCAAACCTGTGATCCTCCTGTCTCAGCCTCACCACACCCGGCTGCACCTTTCCTTCTGTTTGTCCAGAGGCAAGCAGGGGGCCGCGTCTCTCTCCTCCCAGTGGACACTCCCACTCTCAGGGATATTTGCCTCCGTGTTAAGTGGAAAAAGGAGGATAATTTAGTTAAAAAGTCTTTCCCTCTGAGCCTTTAAACGCCTTCCCTCACACACCTGCATTCCAACTGAGGCCATCCTGGTGGCGCAGGGTGGAAGGTTCTCCAGGTCCTCACCGCCTCCCCGGCTGGGCCACGAGGGCGCTGGGCCAGGGCTGGCCGCGCCAGGGCATGAGAGCCCTCTTTGTTCTGACTTCTCAGCCTGCGGTGCAAGTCATAGTCCTAATAAATGTTTATTGACTTAATGGATGAAGAAGGGGTTTTTCTGATGCTTCCAGTCCTGGCCATCTCTACTCCAGTGCTAGAAAACTCCTTGAAAAATGAAAATATATGAGGCCATACAAGACTTGTATACAAATGCTTATAGAAGCTTTATTATTCACAATAGCCCAAACTGGAAACCGTCCAATGGCCCATCAACAGGTGAATGAATAAATTACTGGACAGTATATCCACATAGTGGAATATTATTCAGCAGCAAGATGGACTGATCTACCCAGTGGTATAACTGATTCTCAAAATCATTATGCTGAATGAAAGAAGCCAGGCACAGCGGGCATGGTGGTGCACACCTGCGGCCCCACTACGTGGAGGCTGAGATAGGAGCTCACAGGTCGGAGCCAGCTTCAGCAACTTAGCAAGGCTCTGTTTCAAGAGAGAAACAAAAAGGAAGCCAAGCATAAAAGAATACATGCTGAATGATCCTTTTTACACCTAATTCTAGAACATGCAAATTAGTCTATAGCAACAGGAGGAAGACCGGAGGTTGCCTGGAGCTTTGGTAAGGGGGTTAATTATAAAGTTGATCAAAAGGAAGAAAATTCTAGAAAGCTGCGGGCCCTAAATAATCTGTCTCTTATTTTAATCAAAATAGGATACGGATGCAGCAAACATACCATTCTAGTGGAAGATGAGGGCAATGGAGGAGGCTGGGGGGTATGAGGAGGGGGAGGTAGGAGAGCTCTGTACCTTTCTCTCAGTTTGGCTGTCAGCCTAACACTGCTCTCAATAAATAAAATCATCTTTAAAAATATATGCATCGAGCTGGGCGTGGTGGCGCACGCTTGTAATCCCCGCGCTTGGAAGGCAGAAACAGGAGGATCGCACAGGTTCAAAGCCAGCCGCGCTAGCTTAAGAAAGCGTTTCCAAATAAACATATATATATATAAAAAAAAAAGGTCTGGAAGTGTAGCCGGAGGTAGAAGGGCTTCCAGGAACCCCAGTACCACCCCCAAAAAACTATATATATATATCTATATATATATATAGATATATAGATATATAGATATATAGATATATAGATATAGATAGATAGATAGATATGCATATATATATATATATGCATCAAGCCAGGCATGATGGCGCACACTTGTAATCCCAGCGCTTAGGAGGCTGAGACAGGAGGATTGTATAGGTTAGAAGCCAGCCTCCACTACTTAGTGAGGCTCTCAGCAACTTAGTGAGACCCTGTTTCCAAATAAAGTATAAAATAGGTCTGGGAGTATAGCCCAGAGGTAGAAAAGCCCCTGGGTTCCACCCTCAGTAACACACACACAAAAAAAAAAAGATATGCGTCTTAGCCAGGCATGATGGCTCACGCTTGTAATCCCAGCATCTGGGAGGCTGAGACAGGAGGATCAGGCAGGTTTGAAGCCAGCCTCAACCTATATAGTGAGGCCCTTTGTAACTCAGTGAGACCGTTTCAAAATAAAGAATAAAAACAGGGATAGAGGTGTCGTTCGGAGGTAGAATGCCCCTGGGTTCCATCCCCAGTACCACAAAAATAAATAAATATAAAGATATGCATTTTGCATCTGAGAGGCTATTTGAAAACTTGTCAACAAATGTGAATGGAGTACCAAGTGAGTACAGGGATGGGATCAGGTGGGCGCTGGGAGGGGGTGGCGCTCAGGTGAGCCTCGGGAGGGCCAGGGCCCAAGTAGAGCTGCCCAGTTCTCACAGAGAGAGGGAAGCCCGGCGTGGTGGTGCACCCCAGTGATCCCAGTATTTGGGAGGCTGAGACAGGAGGATCTTAGGTTTGTGGCCAGCCTCAGCAACTTAGGCACTATTTCAAAATAAAAGATAAAATAGGGCTGGGGGGGGTGTGGCTCAGAGGTAGAATGTCCCTGGGTTCAATTCCCAGCACCATAAATAAATAAATAGCCAGACGTGGTGGCGCATGCTTGTAATCCCCACACTTGGGAGGCGGAGACAGGAGGATGGGGTGGTTGAAGCCAGCCTTGCTGGCTTAAGAGACCCTGTTTCCAAATAAAAATATAAAATAGGTCTGGGAGTGTAACTCGGAGAAGGGTTTCCAGGAACCCCAGTACCACAAAAAAATAAATAAATAAAAAATAAAAATAAATAAATAAATAAAGTAATGCCATCCAAGCTGGGCTCAGTGGACCACACCTGTGATCCCAGTACTTGGGGTAGCTGACACAGAATAGATTTGTGAGACCCTGTCTTAAAATAAAAAATAAAAGGGCTGGGGGTGGAGCTTGGAGGTAGAATGCCCCTGTGTTCAATCTCCAGTAACACACACACACACACACACACATACACACACACACACACACACACACACACACACACACACACGGAGCATGGTGGTACACACTTGTAATTCCAGTACTTAGGAGGCTGAGACAGGAGGATCACAGGTTCAAAGCCAGCCTTGGCAACTTAGTGAGGCTCTCAGCAACCTAGTGAGACCCTGTTTCCAAATAAAGAAATAAAATAGGGCTGGGAGCATAGCTTGGAGGTAGAATGAGTCTAGGTTCAACCCCCAGTACCGGAGAGAGAGAGGAGAGAGAGAGAAGCTGGGATAACGGATCTGCCAAGGGCAAAGCTACGCAGTTGCCCCCTCAGTTCCGACCTTTTTAAGGGTATTAGGAACACCTGGGCTTCCTCCCTGCCCTGCTGAGTCAGCAGGTGCAGGGCCAGGCCTCCACCCCACGCCCAGGTGTGAACCGTCCAAAGCCAAAGAGAGGTCGCTGGACCTCAGGGGTGAAAGGTCAGCCTTCCCGCCTGGCCTCTGGGGATGCGCATCCTCCAGGGCCTGCCTTCACCCCAGGGCTGCAGTCTCCCGGCTGGGAGAAGTGGCCCCCTCTCGTTAAATCTCTCTCTTTCAGGAAAAGCTCCTGACCTGAGTCCAGCTAGAGGGAAACAGAAAATGCTCTGACCCGGGGGCACAGGGTTACTACGCACTCCTGCCCCGTGCAAACCATGCTCCTCTGGCCTGAGGACTCAGTGCTGAGCCAGAAAACCTAGCGGACACAGGCGTCCATGCAGAAGGTGGGAGGGAGGGAGCGGGCCTGCCTGCTGTTCAGGGAGAGACTGTGGTCACTGTGGCAACCGCCACCTGCAGGCTGCCATTTTACTTCCATCAGGCGCTGGAAAGATGTGCGCTGGAGATGGGAGATGAAATCCAGAGGAAGACTGCCTCAGCCAGAGATCACCCGGCACCTCCGGCCACCAGGTCCCCTCTGCAGGTGCCCGAAGGCTGGCCGGGCACCCCCAGGATGCCAGACCTAGGCAGAGGCCGGAGTTCAGGACTTCGCTGCTCTCCTGCCCAGAAGAGACACCGGGCCTCTGTGCACGTGCACGGGATGGTGTGGAAACCCACAAACCAGCCAGGCATGGTGGCACATGCCTGTCATCCCCGTATTTGAGAAGCTGAGACAGGAGGATTGCAGGTTTGAGACTGGCCTCAGCAATTTAGCACAACCTTGTTTCAAAAGGAAAAATTAAAAGGGTGTCACTCAGAGGTAGAACACCCCTGGGTTCAATCCCAAATACAAATTTTTTTTTTTTTTTTTTTTTTTTTTTACAAATCAAGGCAACATACCTAATAAAGAATTTGTGGGTGGTACATGCCTATAATTTTAACTATTTCTTCTGAGGCAGAGAGGAGAATCAGTGGTTCTAGGCCAGCCTGAGCAATTTAGCAAGACACTGTATTAAAAAAAAAATAGCTAGGATTTTAGTTCAGGAGTAGAGAGTCCCTGGGTTCAATCCCCAATTTCTTTCTCTCTCTCTCTCTCTCTCTCTCTCTCTCTCTCTCTCTCTCTCTCTCTCTCTCTCTCTCTCTCTCACACACACACACACACACACGAATGTGTGCCAGGTACAATGGTGGATGCCTCTAATCATAGTACTTAGGAGGCTGAGACAGGATTGTAGGTTGAAGACCAGCCTCAGAAATTTAGACCCTGTTTCAAAATAAAGAGTAGAGATTTGGAGCTCAGCAGTAGTCTATTCCTGGGTTCCAGTACCAAAAATTTAACAATTTTTGAATTGATCAACGTAAAAAGTCTTTTAGAAAGCCGGGCGTGGTGGCACACGCTTTTGGGAGGCTGAGACAGGAGGATCGCGGTTCTCGGACAGCTTCAGCTGATTAGGGAGGCCTTTGCAATTCAGTAAAACTCTGTTTCAAAAATAAAAAGACTAAAAGATAGGGCTGGGAGTGCCTCTCAGAGGTACAATGCCCCTGGGTTCCATCCCCAGTACTGAAAAAAAAGTCTTTTAGAGGGACAGTTGGCCCTTTGTATCCATGGGTTCCTCATTCCTGAATTCAACCAACAGAGAATAGAAAATATTTGGAAAATAATGTGCATCTGTATTGAATATGTATGCATTTCCCTTTTCATCATTCTTTCCTAAATAATACAAAATAAAAGTAACTTATATAGCTCACATTGTATTACTTATTATAAGTATTATAAGTAATCTAGAGACAATTTAAAGTATATGAGAAGCCTGGTGGTGGCGCACGCTTGTAATTCCAGCATTTGGGAGGCTGAGACAGGAGGATCATGGTTCAAGGACAGCCTCAGCTACTTAGTGAGGCCCTCTGCAACTCAGTGAGACCCTGTTTCAAAATAAAATAAGCCAGGCATGGTGGTGCATGCTTGTAATCCTAGCATTTGGGAGGCTGAGACCAGAGGATTAAGGTTCCTGGACAGCCTCAGCTACTTAGTGAGGCCCTCTGCAACTCAGTGAGACCTTGTTTCAAAAATAAAGAATAAAAAATAGGATAGGGGCTGTAGCTCGGAGATCAAATGCTCCTGGGTTTCATCTCCAGACCCACAATAAATAAATAAATAAATAAATAAATAAATAAATAAATAAATAATATGAGAGCCAGGCATGGTGGCACATCTCTGTAATCACAGTACTTGGGAGCCTGAGACAGGAAGATCACATGTTCAAGGACAGCCGCAGCAACTTAGCGAGACTCTTGGCAACCTAGTAAGACCCTGCTTCAAAACAAAAATCTTTAAAAAGGGCTGCAGGTGTAGCTGGGAGATAGAATGCCACTGAGTTCAACCTCCAGTAACACACACACACACACACACACATACACACACACACGAGAAAATGTGCATAGGTAATATGCAAATACTACATCATTTTATTTAAATGCATCTATAGATTTTGGTATCTTTGGGGGCTTGGAACCAATCCACTGCAGACCAAGGGACCACTACAGTGGTCAAATCACAATATATATTGAATACATTGTATTTCTGGAAAAAAATGCAATGAAGCCGACACCGTCCTGAAAAGTCTAGGCCAATGGTTCTTTCTACTGGATGGTTCTGAGCCGGCCTGTAATCTCGGGACTTGGAAGGCTGAGATAGGAGGATTGCAGGTTCTCGGCCAGCCTCAGTAATGTAATGAGACTCTCAGCAAACTAGTGAGAAAAAAAACACAAAACATCGAAAGGACTGGGGTAGAGCTCAGAGGTACAGTGTCCCTGGTTCAATCTCCGGCACCACACCAAAAAAAGTGGGTGATTTTGGCCATGGAAGGACATTTGGTAATGTTTTGAGGCATTTTTGGTTTTCACAGCCCGGGGCGGGGGCTGCTTCAGCATCTGGTGGGTGGAGGCCAGGGGTGCTGCAGAGCGGAACTCCCTAGGCTGCACAGGGCAGCCCCCCAACAACAGAGAATCACCATGCCCAACTGCCCCAGCGTGGCGTGTGAGGAAGCCTGCGGCCTGGGATTCCCTCACACCTGTGCTCCTGGCC
Organism: Muscardinus avellanarius; assembly: GCF_963383645.1. Lineage (NCBI taxonomy): Eukaryota > Metazoa > Chordata > Mammalia > Rodentia > Gliridae > Muscardinus > Muscardinus avellanarius. Next base: position 35,009,452 of record NC_137802.1, read on the forward strand.
TGAAGGCTCAGAGGGCAGCCAGGTCCTCTCGGCTGCTTCTTTGCTGGCCAAGGGATGCGAGGGGACACCAACCCAAGCCCGGCAAGAGGCCGGCAGGGTCTCGAGTGAGCGCCTTCCACGGGAGAGACCAGGGCCGAGTACAGAATGCCAGGGTGGAGGAAGGGGTGCTGGATTTAGGAGAGCCTGACTCTTGGCATTTAGCCTCCAGGCATGGGTTCCCTTCCATAGTTAAGTGCAGGTTCCTCACCCACCTTGTAGGGTTGGGCAGGGGGCAGGGTTGAGGCTGTGCTGGGGTGGGAGGAGCCAGAAGCTCAGAGGCCGGGCAGCCACCCCAGGGAGCACCCTCGCCGTGCTCGCACAGGAGTTTCCCAGGCCGGCTGGCAGGCTGAGGGAGGGTAATGCTGGAGCAAGTGTGAAACCCGGGGACACTGCTCTCTTCTGCTGGGGCCTGCAGAGAGCCCAGTGTGACTGGAGCGCAGAGGAGAGGTTGGTGCAGGCAGCAGGTGGAGCCTCGCACTTGAAGAGGCTGCTGTCTCCCGTGGACAGAGGGAGCGGGAGGCGCACAGATGCAGGGGAGAGAGGAGAGCGCTGGAGCGGGGCCAGGCCTGGCCACAGGCAGGCCGAGCAACGGCGTGGCCTCGTGGAAGTGACCCAGACCCAAACGTGCAGCTGCTGTTTTGAAAGTATTTTTAGTTCCCCACGAAGTGGGTTAGCAACCTTCGGATGACCTTCAATATTTCTGTCCATCATTTCAAGGTGTTTAGGATCTACTTTTTAAATTCCCAATTTCTTTGGAGCTAATTGTTTCTTCTCCGTGTTGTATAAATCAGTGAAAATTTGGAATAACCAAAATATCCAGTGAAGCATTCATTGAGGCAAATGAAATAACATGGGTTTGTGGGAACAAACTAGATGTACACACACATACCACACACATATTCTTAGAACTTCAGGAGTTTGAAACTCTGTGTGTGTGTGTGTGTGTGTGTGTGTGTGTGTGTGTGTGCGTGTGTTTTATTTTTGTTTTTTTCCTGGGGGTTGAACTCAGAAGTATTCTACCTCTGAACTATACCTTCAGCCCGATTTTATTTTTATTTTGAAACAGGGTCTCACTTTTGTTTCATAATTTTAAAATGATTTTTGACAGTAAAGAAAATGAATCTGTACTTTTTTAGAGCATAAAAACCTTATTTATTTCTGATGAGAATAACAGGAAAGAAACTAAATTTTCTCAGTAGGATTAATGTAGGATTTTTTTCCTACCCATGCATGTTTTTTAATCTTTATTTTGAAATGGGGTCTTGCTAAGTAGCTGAGGCTGGCTATGAACCTGCAATCCTCCTGGGACTACATGCAGAGCCGCCACACCCAGCCATGCATTCTTGTCATTTTTTTAGCTGATTTGCTTTCGTGGTGTCGGGGTCCAACTCAAGGTCTGTGTCTGCCGAGTTAGTGCTCTGTCACTGAGCTACTTCCCCGGCCATTTTATTTTTTATTTTGAGACAGCGTCTCAGTAAGTTAGCCAGGCTGGCCTCGAACTTGTGATCCTCCTGCATCAGCCTTCATAGAGCTGGGCTTCTAGGCAGCCCCACCAAGCTCAGCCTTAAAGTTCTTCACGTGGCTTACGAGGTCCCTCCCAAGCCCTCCCTTCCATAGGTAAGGCTTTTACCACCCCAGCTCCACTGCCCCCAAACATGCCTCTCTGTGCCTTTGTACACATCTTCTGCTTGGGGTGCCTTCCCACATTCTCTATCTCTCGAAATCACATTCTCTTCCAAATATGGACTTACCAATACATGAGAGGATCATGGGTTCGAGGCCAGCCTTAGCAACTTAGCAAGACCCTGTTTCAAAACAAAAAACACAAAGGGCTGGGGGTGTAACTTGAAGGTAGAATGCCCCTGGGTTCATTTCCAGTACCACAAAACAAAAGGGAAGGACTCTTAAGAGTACCCTCCCACATCCTACCCCCAGCCCCACAAGGATGGAATCAGCTGGGCGTGGTGGTGCCCACTTGTAATCCCAGTATTTGGGAGGGTGAGACAGGAGGATCACAGCTTTGAGGCCAGCCTCGAAAATTTACTGAGATCCTATTTCAAAATAAAAAATAAAATAGGGCTGGTGGTATAGCTCAGAGATAGAATGTCCCTGGATTCAATCACCAGTACAACACCCCCCCCAAAAAAAAAACAACCAAAACCAAGATGGAAAAAATAATAATAATAAAAAAAAGAAAAAACCAAGATGGACTCAGATTCTCTCAAGGTGGGGAGCTGGTTCCTCTCTTGCCTACTCTCCTCACTCAGTGTGGACGTACACACGGCCCTGAGCGGGATTTATCACTGCATATGTTCACAAGCCTGTCTCCTCCATAGGTCAGAGGCTCCCCAACGGAGGCCCAGTTTTTCCTCCGCTCCCCTAGTGTCTAGCACTGTGCCTAGCATGTCGTGTTTGGAGACTATTAAATGAAATGTGCAGATAAGGAAGCTGAGCCCAAACAGGTCTTACCACACACTTAAGAACAAACAGGGCAGGTGAGTGGCGCGTGCCTGTTACCCCAGGACTTGGGAGGCTGAGACAGGAGGATCACAGGTTTGAGATCAACCTCGGTAACCCTGTGAGACCCTGTCCAAAAAAAAAAAAAAAAGCTGGGGGGTGTAGCTTGAAGGTAGATTGCCTCTAGGTTGAATCCCCTGTAACACACACACACACACACACACACACACACACACACACACACAAATAAATAAATAAATAAAAATTAAAAATAAAAATAAAAACAAATAATAACTTCCAGGATGGAAATGCATTTAGAGAGAGTGTGTGTGTTGTGATAAATCAGATTTTGCTTTGTAATAATCTAAACAATTGCTAAAGACTAGGGGTAAAGCTATCATTCTTCAGGAAATTAAGATTCAACCAGCTGGGCGTGGTGGCGCAGGCTTGTAATCCCAGTGCTTGGGAGGCGGAGACAGGAGGATCGCGCAGGTTCGAAGCCGGCCTTGCTGGCTTAAGAGACTCTGTTTCCAAATAAAAATACAAAAAATAGGTATCTGGGAGTGTAGCCCGAGGTAGAAGGGTTTCCAGAAACCCCAGTACCACCAAAAAAAAAAAAAAAAGATTCAACCAGCTCAACCTCAAATGGTCAGAAGAGATAAGAGTTCATCACTAATCATAGTGATACACAGATGTAATCCTAACTACACTAGAGGACGAGGTAGAAGGACTGAAAATTCAAGATCAGCCTGAGCAGGGTACAGTGGCACATACCTGCAATCTCAGTGCATGGGAGGGGAGGCTGAGGCGGGAGGAGCACAAATTGGAGGCCAGCTGTGGCAATTTAGTGAGACTCTATCTTAAAATAAAAAGGGCTGGAGGTGGAGCTTAATAGTAGAGTGTCCCTGGGTTCAATCCCCAGTAAAATACACACACACAGAGAGAGAGAGAGAGAGAGAGAGAGAGAGAGAGAGAGAGAGAGAGAGAGAGAGAGAGAGAGAAGCGAGTCTGGGCAATTTAGCAAGAACTTGTCTAAAAATAAAAACAATAAACTAGGCATGATGGCCCATGCCTGTAACCCCGCTATTGGAAGGCCAAGATAGGATTGCAGGCTTGAGGACAGCCTAGAAACTTAGCAACTTTGTGAGACCCTGTTTCGAATTGGTTTTTAATCGTGAAAAGGCCGGGGTGTTGCTCTGGAGCAGAATGCCCTGGGCTCAGTCTCCTGTACCCTCACAGTGAGGCTGGGCTCAGGCCAAGTGCTTGCCTCGCATGTGCAAGGACTTGAGTTCTAGCCCCAGTCCCGCGAAGTAAGAGGAAGGTCTTCTTGTCCCTGGGTCTGGTAGACAAAATAAAAAACGAGCTGACACAGAATGCTTGTGGACTTGGCCTCTGGAGGCTCGACGAGGAGGTGGGCCTTATCAGGACGGAGCCAGAAGTCCCATTAGAAGTGAGCAAATGGCCGGGCTGACCTCTGCAAAGGCTGCCTCCCGAGGAAGCCCACGAGGCGCAGAGGAGCCAACCAGAAGACTCCGGGGTCTTTCACCGAGTTCCCAGGGCGCTCAAGGATGCTTGGGGGCGGGGGAGACGAAAAAGGGAGCCCTGGCTAATTAAGCCTCTACCCAAGAGCGAATGCGAGGCTAATAAGGCGGCCCCATTCCAGGGCACCTCTACACCAAGCCAGCCGGTCTGCCTGTTTATTACCCGTATGGAGATCATTAATGCCTCCTGACACTGGGGTCACTCCTGGGGTCAATCCCAGAGCCCATTCTGCAAAACAAGGGGAAATGAACTTCCCAGCACATATGGCTCCGGCTTGGCAGGGAGGGGGGACTCCGGCCACCCCACACCTCAGCTCTGAGAGAGACCAGCACCCCAGGCAGTCAGACCCCCCAAAACAATCCTCCCCCCCGCCCAGGTAGGCCTGGGGTGGGGGAGGGGTCCTGGAGAAAGGAGAAGTGGAGGCTCTTGTCTGGGCCCGGACAACCCCCACCGAGGCTGTCCCCACCAACAGACGGACACTAATCCCCTGGCGACGGTCTGGGGTGGCGTCTGGGAGCGGCAGCTGCGACTCGACAGGGGCCAGGCTGCGAGCTGCAGGTGGCGGGAAGGCCAGGCCCGGCGGCCACGTGGTCGGTCGGGAGCCAGGGCTTCCACCCCGCCCTCGCCTGTTTTCCCTTCTGTGAGTGGTCGCTTTACTCTACGTAATCCAAGATGGCGGAGAGGAGGCGGAGTTCCAGGCCGATCAGAGCTGTGATTGGTGAAGTACAGGCTCTTTGACCTGAAGGACAGCCTCAGTAGCCACTCAGGGAGCTCCTGGTGGGATCGTGGTGGTGGAAGGTGCTCCGCCACCTTACCTGACGCCTAAGAAGCCAAAGTGGCTTCCAGGTCCTTTTGCTGTGAGTTGGGAAGGGCCACCGTGGGAGCGAGGAACCCCTAGACAGTCCTCCAGGCAGGCCCCTTACCAGTATGGGGTGTCTTTCTCGGTAAAGGCCAGAACTGGAAATCAGCGTGCACTGGTCCAGAAAGAAGACGGGGAAACCTCCAGCCAACTTGGAGGGAATCAATAAGGGTTATGATTCCCAGAGTAGGCTGAGAGACAGTTACCAAGTAAATGACCCCAGGAGGACAAGGCTGAGGTTAAATGAGGCCCAGTAAATACAGGGACGTGTTCAAAGAAGAAACTTCAGAAAATGCAAGGAGGTGGGTTGGGCCTGGGGACCCTTTCTGCCTTCTCCTCCCTAGGGCATGCGGAATCTGCGCCCTACGCGGTGCCAGTACTGGCCCAGCTCCAGGGCAAAGCGCTCCCTGGACATCCACCCAGTTTCAGAATGAGGAAATGGAAACTCTTACTGTGGAGGTCTGAGCAGTTAACAGAGCCCCAGCAAGCCTCCGAGTCTCTAGAGAAAGGACCTACTGCAACAAGAAAGGTTGAAGCTAGACGCAGGATCTTATTCCACATGAAAGCATAAGCTAGGTAGAGGATTTTATTCCATATGAAAACACATTTTTTCCTCATTCTCGTTTGCATTTAGTATAGTCAAGAATTTGCCTCTTTTGGCCTCGGCTGTGTTTCCAGAAAGGACCATCAACACCATCTTGTACATGAAAACCGTGCCATACTGTGTGTGTACACGTGCCCATCCGCATGGGGAGCGATGCTGGTGGGGCCAACGACAGAGAGCATGATGTTTTGGGGACCGTGAAGGATGCTGGAGGCAGCTCTCGTTGAGAAATCTGAAGAGAGAGAGATGATTAAGTCTTTGGCCTCTTGGTGGATATTTTACTTTAAAAAAAATTTAGCATGCTACTTGGGTGGCTGAAACAGGAGGGTTGCGGTTTTGAGACCAGCCTCAGCAATTTAGTGAGACTCTCAACAGCAAGCCCTTGTTTCAAAAACAAAACATAAAAAGGGCTGGGGTGTAGCTCAGAGGTAGAAAGCACCTGGGCTCAATCACTACTACTAACAGAAAAAGGAAAAGAAAATGTAGCCTGCACAAGACCCTAAGCTCAACAATGAAATCACTCATCGGTGAAGATGTACTAGAGAGTCTTAGAGATTCAAAGACCGCTTTTCCGACTGTGAAACTTTGGGAAAGTACTGTCTGCAATGACAGGAGTGGTTGATTGTTACTATTCGCCAGGCACTGTGTTACTTTTTTTTTTTTTTTTTTTTTTAAGCTATGGAGTTTCTCCATGTCTCTCAGGCTGGTCCCAAACCCCCAAGCTCAAGCAATCCTACCTCAGCTGTCTGTATGCCTGGCTAGACACTCTGTTACTCTTACAGCAACCCTGTGAGGACACGCTTATTTCTGTTACTACATAAAACTCACTTAGGTTAAGTGACCATAGGGCGGGTGTATTTATTTTATTTTTGTGGTACTGGAGATGGAGCCCAGGGGTATACTAGCACTGGTTACCTGGCTTCCGATCTGGGGAGCTTTTGTCCTTCAGCTTCCTAAGTGCTGGGCTGGTGGATGTGTGCCACTGTGCCTGGCTACAGCAGGATATTTAGACGTGTATGTGCTGAAGGGCCAGACTAATTGGCTGCAAATCCTGAATTCGTTTCCTGGTTGTATGGCCTCGGGCCAATGATCTGACCTCAGTTTCTTTATCTGTAAAGTATACATATATATGTATATACTTTTTTATACTTTACAGATAAAGATGTGTGTGGGGGGGGTACTGGATTGAATCCACAGACATCCTACCTCTGGGTTACATTCCTAGTCCTATTTATTTATTTATCTATTTTTGGAAACAGGGTCTAAGTTGCTGAGAGTTTTGCTAAGTTGCTGAGGCAAGCCTCGAGCCTGTGATCCTCCTGTCTCAGCCTCCAAGGCATGTGCCACCAGGCCTGGCTTTAAGATTAGGATTATGATAGTGCCCAGCTGGTAGGGGGGTGGGGTTGCACTGAGATCAAGAATGCAGGTCAGGCTCTTGGCAGCCTGCTGCACACGCATGGCAGGCACAAAATATATGTTAGGGATTTGTGAGCACTTGAAGCACTTTTGTCTGTGAGATACCACTTCATCCTTCCTGTTAGCCTGTGAGGTCACCATCGGCTAATTTAATGTTACCATTAAAGTCATTTGACGAATGAAGAAACATAGGCCTAAAATTGACTGTGTTCCAAGTCTCTTTGTAAACAGCCTGTTGAGGACCTGAACTTAGGGTTTTTGTTTTTTGAACCTTTTTTTTTCCTGGTCTGGGGATGGAACCCAGGGGCATTCGACCTCTGCGCTACACCCCCAGCTCTATTTTTTATTTATTTTGAAACAGGGTCTCACTGAGTTTCGGAGGGCCTCCCTAAGTAGCTGAGGCTGTCTGTGAACTGCGATCCTCCGGTCTCAGCCTCCCGAATGCTGGGATTATAGGCGTGCACCACGCCCGGGCTTTTTTTTTTGGAGAGGGGTCTGGCTGTGCTGCCCGCTCTGCTTTCTAACTCCTAAACTCACGAAATCTTCCATACTTGGCTTCTTTAGGCCGAGGCTGTGAGCACAAGCCACTATGTGTGGCCCTGAATTCAGACCTGAATCCAGCCGGGTGTGGTGGCGCACGCCTGTAATTGCAGTACTTGGGAGGCTAAAACAGGAGGATCACAGGTTTGAGGGCAGCCTCAGTGATTTAGCAAGGCTCTCAGCAACTTAGACTGTTTCCAAAAGAAAAAGAAAACAAGGCTGAGGATGTAACTTAGAGGTAGAATGCCCCTGGGTTCAATCCCCAGCGCGCGCACACACACACACACACACACACACACACACACACTCCAAGAACTTTCAGATAACCTGTACAATCTTTTATTCTTGAATTCTAATTTGTTACAGCACCTATTCAGAAATATCCCTGAGGCAGCAAATTTAAAGCCAATTTTGGCCGGGTGTGATGGTGCACGCTTGTAATCCCCCACTTGGGAGGTGGAGACAGGGGGATTGGGCAGGTTCGAAGCCAGCCTCGCTGCCTTAAGAGACCCTGTTTCCAAATAAAAATATAAAAATGGGTCTGGAAGTGTAGCCTGGAGGTAGAAGGGTTTCCAGGAACCCCAGTACCACACACACACCAAAAATAAATCCCATTTTGGATTATGCATGAAATGATGGAAGGGAGAAATGGGGGAGGGGAAGGTTGGATAACATTTTTTTTTTTTTTTTTTTTTTTTGGCGGTACCGGGGATGGAACCCAGGGGCATTCTACCTCTGGGCTATGCCCCCAGCCCTGTATTTTATTTTGAAACAGGGTCTCACTGTGTTGCAAAGGGCCTCACTAAGTAGCTGAGGCTGGCCGTGAACCACCATCCTCCTGTCTTAGCCTCCCGAATTCTGGGATTACAGCTGTGCACCACCATGCCCGGTGCATTAGTATAACTAAATTATTATAACTAAATAATTTTTGACCTGGAGATTTTTCTCACCGAACACAGCTGTAAGCAGGTATACCTTCCTCAGGCAGATAGTAAAATAATCACATATTTCAGAGAGGTCTTTCTGGAGTAAAGGAAAGAGAGCCGCGGTTTAGGAGCCTGTGGTGTACTGGGGTGATAGGCCTCCCTGGATGCACCTACAGAGGAGGACTCTGGAGCAGGAGGTCTGCATTGCTGGCCCAGGTGCACAGGGCCTCACCTCCGCAGGCAGGGACCCGCCTAGCCTGTGCCCAGGGAGAATCACTGTCTGTGTCCTTGGTCTCAAAGATGCTCAGCCCAGCCTGCCTCAGCCAGGTCAGGGCTGGGGTAGCCCGGTGCTCAGCTCCGTCTGACTGGAAGTTTCTTGACTCTCCGGTGGAGGCAGGCTGGGGAGGCTCAGGTAGAGGTCAAATGAGCAGCCCTCGTTTGTGCTGCGAGGGAAATCACCTGGGCGGCAGCAGCTGCGGCCCCCTGCCTCACACCCTGAGCTCCGGAGCGGCCGGATCCCTGCCCCCACCCCAGCTGCCCAGCTGCTCATCTCCCTGGGCTCTGGCATCTGGAACCAAGATGTGGGGCTACTGGATGACAATAAAGCCGTAGGGGACAGGTGAATGCCTTGTGGCCTCACGCACCCTGTCCCTTTTGGAGGCTCAGTCAGAGCCCCAGGACTTAGACCGCAGCACACACAGAATCCCGTCGCTGGGACACAAGGGGCGGGGGCGTTTCCCGGATGTGGGTGGGAAGGCACCTGCAGGGAGTGCGGGGCCTGGGGACGAATCTTCCCAAAGGCCGAGTACCTGTCAACTCACTCAGCTCTGAGCTGGGCCTGACCTCAGTCTCAGGAGTGTATCTGCCTGTAGCAAACTGAGATCCAGACTACTAGTGATGTAAAGAAACAGGGTTTATTAACTCACATCACAAGAAGCAACTAGAACTGGCTTACCTGCCTTGTGTTGCCACAAGGAACCCAAGCTCGCTCTTTTTGTTCCGATATCGTGAGCTTTCATCCTTGCCTTAATTAAGGTCTCTAGAGGGTGAGAACTCCCAGGGGCTCACCCGCAGAACAAGAAAGGCTGCGCTTTCCACTTTATCAAGAAAGCAAAACCTTCCCCACCACGTCCCTCCCCTCCAGTCTTCTGCGCAGGTCTCATTGGCCAGTGCTGGATCACGTGACGATTGCTGGTTGCCGAGACTGGGAGACCAGAGGACGGCGGCGTCGAGTGGGCGTGCGGCGGCTCCCCACCTTGGCTCTGCTCACGGGGGTTCGGACTCAGTTGATCTGGGTTGGGGCTTGGCCCTAGTATTTATTAAATGCTCCAAAAACTTAGGTTTTTTTTTTTTTTGCACTGGGGATTGAAGACAGGGATCATCTACCTCTGAATGACACTCCTAACCCTTTTATTTTTTTTTTTTTTAATTTCAAAACAGAGTCTTGATAAGTTGCTGAGGCTGGCCTCACACCTGTGATCTTCCTGTCTCAGCCTCCCAAGTACTGGGATGACAGGCTGCACCACCACACTCGGCTGTTTTTTTTTTTTTTTTTTTTTGCTTGCTTGCTTGCTTGCTTGTTTCTCTTGCTTTTTGTTTTTAAATTTAATTGCTTTTCACTGTATTATGGCGCCAGCTCAGGCAGCCGTCCTCAACCTAATCTACCCGGTTCCCAGTGAGCCCGGTTCCATTCCGGTGCTGACTGGGTTTTCCAGCTTCTCGTGCAGCCCCTGCCCTCTGGAATTCTTTACTTAGGTGATTCGTTATGACTTCGCCAGCCATTTGTTAGTGCGTGTGCAGGTAGTACTGATTAGCCAATCCGCTGAGAAATATAGTGGTTGGTTATTGGCCTTTTATTTGTGTCTGGCGCATAGCGAGTACTTGATAAGTATGTCTTTGGATGAATAAATATATAGGCTAGAGATAAAATGCAGTTAATAGAACCTCAAATGAGATAGAAGTTGCAAAAGCCCTTTGCAAACGGTAAAACCCTGGACAGAAATCACAATCAAAATTTCCATGAGAAACAGCTTTCAAAATTTAGGACCAGAGCCAGGCGTGGTGGCACACGCCTGTAATCCCCGCGCTTGGGAGGCTGAAACAGGAGGATGGCACAGGTTCGAAGCCAGCCTCAGCTACTTAGTGAGGCTCTCAGCAACTTAGTGAGACCCTGTTTCCAAATAAAATACAAAACAGGTCTGGGAGTATAGCCCAGAGGTAGAAAGCCTCTGGGTTCCACCCCCAGTACCACCAATAAATAAATAAATAAATAAATAAATAAATAAATAAATAAATAAATAAAATTTAGGACCAGGGAGAGTTTGTTCTCCCTCCCGTTACCAAAGAATCACTTTCCAAGAAGTGGAACACCATTTTGCCCTGCTGCTCCTCGGCCAGATTTGCTCTCAATTATAGCAATGTTGTTGGCACTTTGTGATAGCATATATGCCTCTCCTTTGCCGTGAACCTAAATTGCCTATTTTTTTTTTCTTTTACAGTACTGACTGGAGATTGAACCCATGGTGCTCGATCACAGAGCTACATTCTACCCTTTTTTTATTTCTTATTTTGAGACAGGGTCTCATTAAACTTCCCAGGCTAGGAAACTCTTCTGCCTCAGCCTCCCAAGTTGCTGGGATTACAGGCATTCACCACAGCATTTAGCAGTTTATTTTATTTTGGCGGTACTGGGGATGGAACCCAGGGGTATTCCACCACCAAGCTACATTACCAGCCCTATTTCTTATTCTTTATTTCGAATCAGGCTCTCACTGAGTTGCAAAGGGCCTCACTGAATAGCCGAGGCTGGCCAAGAGCCTGTATCCTCCTGTCTCAGCCTCCCAAATGCTGAGATTACAAGCATGCGCTGCCATGCCCAGCTTTTATTTGTATTTTTACTAGTGTATTTTGGTTACAAAGCAACTCAAGCCTCTTTGGGAGAGGGAGAGGAATAAAATAAAATTTAAAAATACTTGTTGTCCTTAATATCTTTATTAACCACCCACCACAGGCATTCACCTGCATTCATTTAGCCAATCCTTCCAGTGGGCTGAGAGGTTGGCGTGGTTCTCCCCATTTGTTACAGGGCTTGCCTAGGGTCGCACTACTGCTAAATGGTGAGCCAGGACTGAGAGCCTGATTTCAAAACCAAGGTCAGCCTGACACCAAACGCTGAGGCTTCTCTCTAATCAGACGCAAACCAATGAGATAAATGCTTGGTCATTTACTTAGCTAGTGTGTGTTGGGGACAGGGTGTACTTTGAGCTCCTCAAAGCAGTTTTGAAAGACTGGGGGGGGGCATCTTCCTTTTCTCCCCGGGCCATTCATCAGCTAAGACTCTACTCGTCAGTTGTAAGCTGCTCATCACTTAAATAACACCCCGTTGGTTGTGTTCCTTTATATATCACTAAGAAGAAAAAACACGATCATTAAACTACAGTGCACCATTGCTTATAAGGTGCAGCCCAGCTTCAAAGGTGTCAGAATGTGTGTTGGATTAATAAAACAGGCCACCTACTCCTGGGATGGAGTTCCCGTGCAGGTCACCTCTGGGTGCGGGCTGGCCGGTGGCCTCCCCCTCACTGCCAGAGCCTGGCCGGTCCCTGCCGTATCTCACTTCTGCACGCCATTGTGGACCAGTTGCTATTGATTTAGACCATCTCCAGAAAGACCCGACTTTTAGGAAGGCTCCACTCTAGCTTTTTTTTTTTTTTTTAAATAAAGCTCCACTGCATGGTTTCATTAGGAACGTCCTCCAATGGCCGTCCACAAATTCCTTCCAGAATCTGCCTGACTCCGTCTTTCCACAGTACCTGGTGACTCCCTGCCCTCCCGACTCACCCTGCCACCCGTAGTTCGTTGGTTAGCCTGTCCACCGTGGATTTGCGAGGTATTTCCCTACAAGCTGTTGGCGAGGGCGGGACCGGAGCTGGGGAGCAGAAGCCAAGGTGTGTTGTCCAGTTCTCTCTAACACAGGGAAGCCTTCCCTTCCTCCACTCCAGAAGGAGGCAGGATTGGGAGCGGATCAAGCCTCTCCACCCCTCTGGCCCTTACTTCCCTCTCTGGGTTGGGAGCCCTGAAGGTGGGGTGAGAGACCCTGGGGGCGGTGGAATTCTAGAGCACTGGGCACACTGGAGAGAGGTGTCTTGGGCTCCTGACAGCAGTGGCTGGCTTTTCTGAGTTGGCGTTTGCTTCCTCCCTTGAGCACAGCAGGGAGAGGGGGGCACTAATCCCCGGCTTTCAGTTTCCTAGAAAAAGGAGAAACCCACCAGGAAAGGAGCTCCCCTCCGCTGTCGTCCCTCTGCCTTCCCCTCCGGCTGACTCCAAGGTCCCAAGCAGCAGAGGAAGAGTGGCCCACCCGGGAGGCTGGGGGTCCAGGGGAGGGAGGACTTCAGCTCATGCTGAGAGGCAGGCCCCAACCTGAGCGTCCTTATGGATCTAGGATTCCTGGGCCTTCTAGAGGATGGCGGGCAGGCTTATCCTTGCCGGTTGGTTACCTCGGGCATGTGACAGGCTGTGAGGCTGGGTGGTAGGGTCTGCAAGGGTGTGCGGTGGAGACTCAGGGGCTTGTTGGGAGGTTCAGACAGATGCAGGGAAATAAAGGTGAGTGGACCCGGAGGGAGGCAGGCTGGACAGGGAGGTCTAGGCAGCTGGCGGGACCTCACTTTCTGAGGCATGGAGGCCAGGCGGGCTCAGGGCAGACGCTCCCCCATCTCAGCTTCCTGGACTGGAGTTGCAGGCCTTGGGCTTCGTCTTCTGCCTTAGAGGATCCTGAGGACCTGCTGGTGGAGTCCTGGCCCCTGGCGCCAGTTTCCCCCAAAGGCTCCGCCAAGCTGGCACCTTCAGGCCAGGCCTGGGCTTTGCCTCGGAAGCCCCGCACCTCTCCGCCGCTCCAGGCCGGGCCTCCGGGCCTGCTCCCTGCCCTAGCGAGCGCGGGGCCTGCCCTCACCCGCGACCTCCGCTGCAGACGCCGAGGCGCTCCAGGACGCTCCTGCGGACCAGGCGGGGCCGGGAGCAGAGGGGCCGTGCCCCGAGCCCGGAGCTGGCAGGTGTGCGGCCCGGGGTGGGCACGGCTGGTGGGCATGGCGTGCGGGGGCAGCGGTCCCGGCCACTGCACTGCGGGCCCCGCGGGTCGGCGGCTGCCTGGAGTGGCCGGGCCGTGGGCGCCCGGGCTGCGAGCCCCGCGGACGACCCTCGGGTGGGGGCCGCCGCAGCACCGCCGTCCCGCCTTCCCGCCTCTCTAATCTAAACCATGCGGACCGGCCGCCGAGCCTGTCGGCGAGGCCGCGGGGAGGGCACCGGGGCGCGGGGTGCCGCGGGCGGCCAGCCCCGGGCGCGGGGCGCGGGGGTCTGCGGAGCTCGGGGACCCCGGAGCCCCCTCCCCGGGGGGGCGGCGGGCGCGGGCTGATTGACAGCGGCGACGTCACCGCAGGGGGGGTGCGGCCCCGGAGGGAGGGATGGAGGGGGGCGGAGGGAGCCGAGGCCCCAAAGTGCAGCCTCGGAGATCAAGGGCCCGCTGCACAGCCGGGATGTGTCCAGCCCCGAGGGCGCGGCGGGCGGCGCGACCCTGACCGGCGCCCCGCGTCGGAGCCTGCGGCGGACCTCGGGCGCAGTTAGGGTGAGTGTGGTTTCAAGGGATGCGGGCGAGCCGGGCGCTCGGGCTGGGGCCCCCGGAGCCCGGGGTCTGGCTGCAGGGTGGAGGGGGGACGACTGGAGGGGCAATTAACCCGGCCGGGGTGCGGCCTCGGCCAGCGGGGCTGCAGGAGGGCAGGCGCCCCTGCCCCGCGCCCCTGCCCCGCGCCCGCTCTCCCGCCCAAGTAACGGGACCCAGGGCCAAGGCGAGACCGAGCGGGCGCCGGAGGACCAGGGCCGAGCCGGGGCAGGAGGGGCGCTGGCCTTGAAATGGTGTTTTCAAAATAAGAAAGACCAAGGAAGAGGACCCGGGTACTGGCGAAAATCGATGCAGAAATATGAGCGATCCCAACACCCGACTTCAGTCTTTGATGCCACAGACTCGTGGAAATTAAATCAAGGAACATTATGGATGAGTGGTGCGCTGTGATAAAAAAGATCAGAATGTGAGCCATTGCCAAAGACTCGGGGCTAAGTGTACCTGACACGACGCTAGGCCCAAGAATGATAAACTAAGAGTCGCTTTCAAAGTCAAGGAAATTGTAATCACAACTGGCAAAGGTCTGAAGACAAACTCCAAAATAGGAACAAAAAGAAGCAATGCAAGAAGTATTGCATTAAAATCAGTAGCAGTAGTTTAACAAATCGTAATAATGAAACAAATTACTGCACTGTAGGCAACTGTAGGAAACAGACTCCAGGCAAAAGATGAACAATGAAAACTACTAAGAGAAATGCTGTTAGTAGTACGCTTAGAACAGTATCATATAATGTATTGTTGATGTGGCATTTAACTATTAAAACAAATATTAATCGGAATCTCAAGAACAATAATAATATAAATAAAATATGAGAATTTCAATATGTCAATTTATGATCAAAGTATTAAGAGACATAATATTACAGAGTAATGTAAAGTATCATGCCGACGCGATGAAAAATAACTGGAGTATTAAGGGCTACAGCAAAATTACAAATTATGTCAAAGTAACAAGACGTAATGATGTAATGAAGAAACTATCAAATTCAGACCTGTAAATTATAAATAGTGACAAAGCAACAAGACGTTATAATGAAATGATGGAGAATAATACCTGCAGTGTTATGAACAGTTCTAACAAAACAAATGATGGTAAGATGGGAGATATTGTAAGGATGTGAAAAAAATAAATGTGAACACGGAACCCACACTGTGACAAGTTATTGTAAGTAACAAATTATTGGAACCGTGTGACAAAAATCTAAACAGGGTGAAGAGCTAGAAACGAAAACATTTTAGGGATATGAAGTAAAAGTAAAATATCAGCAGAATAACACGGTTTATTGAAATAACGGATCTACCAAGTTATTGGCAACAGTATTACTAAAGTGTCAGGGGCCCTGGGGGTGGTGAAGCAATTTTCAGGAAAGCAAAACAACATATTTAATAATGACGAATAAACGAATCGAATCAGTACTTTAACCATAAGGCATTAAAGGTTAAACACACACACACTGATGATTCGTATGGTAGGTAAATATTCTTAATGCTACGGAACTGACAAGGAGAATACTCTGATAATAGGGACAATTAAAATATTAAAATAGTACAAAATATTGCAAACTTTGCCAGTGCAAGAAAAATATCATTATTCATCTAAATGTAAAAAGGGAAAATGGTGCTGTCCTTGGGAAATGGAGCAGCTGAAAGCGAGAAGCCGCGCGCTGAGGAGTGGAGCGGGAGGGTCGACGTGAAGGGTCCGCCGTGCGGCCAGCCTGGGCCCCGCAGCCTCCGAGGGTGCCGGAGCTCCGCGGGGTCCGGCCGACTTCGGGGACTGTGGCTCCCGGCCGGCTGGGCTGGGGACAGAGGGAAATCGGAGGGGAGCTTCGGGAGGGCCAGCTGTCCCAGGCCAGGCTGTGGCTCTGTTGTCAGTAAAGGAGAAAGTGGACCCCGAGCCGGGAAGAAAAGCGTGGCGCAACCCCCGCCCCTGTGCGGGTGGCTGGACCCGCGTGGATGGGGACGGGCAGCCGACGTGTCCTGCTCGCGGCTGGGTTAAAACTGCTCGTCCCGGTGTGTGGCAAGTGCCCTGCAGAGAACTTGTGGCCAGGTCCGCAGCGCAGGAGGCCGCCCCTCCTCCAGGTCTCAAGCCGCTGCCGTGGAACCCTCCCGGGCACCCATCCTGGCTGGGCCCCGAAACAACGGGCTCCAGCACTCAACCAAGCATCGCACAGCGGCTCCCATTTGGGTCCAGGGAGTTCCTGGTTTCCGAGGCTCTGCCTGGAACCTCGCTGACTCAAGGAGGGGGTAACGGTGCGGGCCAGGCAAGCCTGTTCGTTCCCGGTCTGACTGTGGCCAGACCGCTGGGCTGTCAGCCTAATCTTTATGGGCTTTTCCCAGCCCTGGCTGCCCTGGTCCCCTTTTATCTCCTCGGTTGCACTTGGCTTGTTTACTTTGAGGAGCTCTGGGAGCCTTAGTCTAAGCCCGGGATGGGGAGGCTCCTGAGCAGAATGGGCAAGGGCCTGATCCTGGAGATGCTTGGGGAGATGCGGGAGAGAACAGAATAGTGAGGATGGGAGGAGAAACCGGAGAGCCTGGCCGGACACGGAGGGCCCACCAGCTTTTGGCCTGAGCCGGAGGGCAGCTCAAGGAGGGAGAAGAGAAGCAGAGATCGTGCAGGGTCACACCCCTCAGGGACGCAGCACAGGCTGGTCCTCGCAGGCTGAGAGCCGAGGGCAGGCAGCTATAGGCCCAGGCACTTGGGGGAAACAGCGGCCGTGTCCAACTACACTAGGCTGTGTCTGAGAACGGCCCCACCCTGCTGGCCTGGTCCTTAGCTACGAAGGGTCTGGGTCATTTGGAACTGAAGTGTGAGTGCCAGAGTTGTGAGGACAAGCCAGAGAGGGCGCCTTAGGGATTGGAGGGGGCCGAGGGACCCTAGGGGAGCGTGGCTGCTTGGGTGGGTAGGATGCTGAGGCTCGGTGGTGGGCATGTGGAGGAGAGAGGCCTTTGGCTTAGGATGTCCCTACCTGGGTGTAGAGGGTGAAGGTGAGGGCAGAGGAGAGAGGAGGTCCACCAAGGAGCCACCATCAGGAGCTGCCTGCGGAGGCAGCCTGGCTTTGCTTTGCTCTCCTCTGCAGCCAGTCCAGGGAATGCCCTGGGGCAAAACCCAGGCCTGGACCCCATTAATGCGGGACAGCCAGGAAGACTCAGGCCTCAGGCTGCACTGGAGCCCAGAAGGGAGTGACTGGGGTGCCTCTGAGGCTTTGCCGAGAGGGCGGCCCTTCCCCCAGACCTCTCACCCCACCGCCCCACACCCAGGGCAGGCGGACCTGGGACCGCTCGAGGACGCTCCCGGGTCCAGACCCTGGGGGAGGCGAGGGTCCTGCCTCCCCACCAGCTCCCCTGGCCAGCAGGGAGGGGGCGGGGTCCACGTGCCCGGCGGCCCGCACGGAGCCCCCGCTCTGCTCCAGGGGACCCGCGCGCCTGGCCGGCGCGAGTGATCCGGCGTGTGCTGTGCCCGCAGGAGATGCTGCAGGAGAAGGGCCTGTCGGAGAGCGAGGAGGCCTTCCGGGCCCCGGGCCCAGCGCTCGGCGAGGGCAGCGCCGCCAACGCCGCCAACGCCCCCGAGCCCGGGCTGGCCGCGCTGGGCAGCCCCCCAGGCCCGGGCGCCGACGCCGCCAACGCCGCCGCGGAGCAGGTAGGGCCCTCGGGCGGGCGCGTCGGCGGGGTGTGCCCGCTGTGCGGGGCGTCCGAGCGATCGTGGGCAGCGCTCCTCGTGGGGGCGGCTGCGCCCCTGACCGGCTGCCTGGCGGTTCTCCACTGGGTTCGGCCCTGCTTTTTGGGCATCTCTTCACTCCGAGCCGTCGGGGTCTCTGGGGCAGGTGGGAGGGGGATCCCGGTGGCGAGGAGCGAGCCCCAGCCCAGGTCAGCTCGGAAGCCTGGGAGGCCGGGGCGCAGCCTGGGGGCGGGCAGGGCGCGCCCACCCCACCTGGGCGCGCACGGGCCGCGGGGCTTCCCGGCGGTGACCCGACGCCGCGGGCCTGCGCGGCTGGAATCGGTCTGGGAGCGCGGCCGCAGACCTGGGGAGCACGGCCAGAGACCTGGGGAGCACGGCCGGAGACCTGGGAGCGCAGCCGCAGACCTGGGGAGCACGGCCGCAGACCTGGGGAGCGCGGCCGGAGACCTGGGGAGCACGGCCGCAGACCTGGGGAGCGCGGCCGCAGACCTGGGGAGCGCGGCCGCAGACCTGGGGAGCACGGCCCGGCACTGAAGGGTTTGCGCACAGGGGCGCGCGTGCCCCTGCAGGCCCATCTGTAGGTGCCAACCCCGACAAAAGGAGTTTGCGCTACTAGATTGACTTTTAAGCATTCATCAACGGTGCAAACATAATTTTGTGAGACCTATTCTGCGCTTTCTTCGGGTGTGCGCTCTCCTTCCCGCAGGCTCCGCGTGGAGCCCTGGGCCAGGCAGACATGAGTCCTCCTCCCCCTCCGCAGACCCTCGAGAACATCAAGGTGGGGCTGCACGAGAAGGAGCTCTGGAAGAAGTTCCACGAGGCGGGCACAGAGATGATTATCACCAAGGCGGGCAGGTCAGCGCTGCGGAGACAGGCTGGGTGGGTGGGAGACCAGTGGGTGGGTGGGTGGGAGCAGCCGGACCCTCTCCAGCCTGAGGATCGCAGCCTGGGGGCTTGTGGGATCCCTAACTGCGCTGGTCCCAGTTCCCCTGGAGGGTACCACCCTAAAGGCCCAGAGGAGGGGCAGCCAGCGGCTGCAGGCTCCATTGTCCTCCTCTCTCTGGGGACCAGCAAGGTTTCTCCCGGTTGCTTGGATTGGGACCTAGAGATGCACCCTGGAAGATGAGCAGAGAACGGGGCTACATTTTTTTTCAATTTCTGTAACTTTTCAGGAGCAGCATGAACCCCAAGTCCCTTATCTCAGAGGCCTGTTGCTGTTTCTAGTCCCCTCCTGGGCCAGTGGGGAGGGGGTGTGTGTGTGTGTGTGTGTGTGTGTGTGTGTGTGTGTGTGTGTTTTGGGGAACAGCTCTAGGGTGGCTGTCAGAGACGAGTGATTTATAAAGTGGAAACATCCTTAAAATGTGCTGGTGTCTGTGGGAGAGAACAGGGAGGAGGGAGGGAGAGGAGGAAGGCTCGATGGGGGATGGCAGTGTCTGGGTTGGGGTGGAGGGAGGTTGCTGTGGACTAGGCAAGGTCAGGTTCAGGAGCCCCGTCCCCACCGCTCTGCCCTTCCGTCCATGTGCTCACAGTTGATTCTGGCCCCCGGGGACAGGTGAGGTGTAAAAATGTCCTGTTGCCTGGCTGTGGGGCCATAATTGGAGTTTTGGGGAAATGAGTTGGTGAGCCAACCGCCAGGAGCCAGGGATCCTCCTCTGCACACCTCAGACAAGGGTTTCTGCGCCATCACCCATCTGTAAAGGAAAAAGTTCCATCCCTCACAGCTGCCCCTAAAGTGCTTAGCAAAGCCACACTGGACAGGAACAAGGCGCGGCTGGCTTGCGGGCACAGCCGAGGACTGCTGCTGTCCCGGCTCCGCTCAGGGGCAGGCCCATGGAAGGTTTCCTTCATTTTGCTGAGAATGGAGGTCTAGACACTTGTGCCTTAGTGGGGGGGGATGGCATGCCCACCCAGGGCCTCTGTCAGGAGGAGGCAGGTGGGTTGCAGGGCCCGAGTTCACTGCAGTTTGGAGATGAGAAAAAAAAGATCCATTAGGCGGCTGGGCCGAGGGTGGACTTGGGGTCCTTAAGGACAGAGACAGCGGCGCAAGCTCTGCCCCTCTCCCTAGGCCAGTCATAGCAGCTCTGTGGTGTCAGGTACATGGGAACTCTGGAGTAACCGCTGTCTTTTTTTTTTTTTTTTTTTTTTTTGGTTATTGAGAGAGTCAAGCCAGGGGATCCTGTGAGTGGTGCTGGGCCAATTGTTAAGAGGCTTGCAGGTGTGCAAAGGGAGCATTTGTTTCTTGTGCTTGACAGAGTGAAGGGAAAGAAAGAAAAATAATCCAGAATTTCCATTTTTAGGCCACAGAAATAAGCTTGTCTCTTAAAAATCAGTGGGCAGCATGTTCTCTGGGCATGCGTGGCCTCACTAAACAAAAGACATTTGTGTTCTCCCCCTGGGGCCTCCTGCACCTGCGCAGGTCCTCAGGTCCTCCTCCCTCACTTTCCCAATGCATGTGCTCACGCCAGAGGTGGCGGCTTCAGGCAGATGTGTGCGCCTGCTCCTAGTGGAGGCTTATTTAGAGATGGGTCTTAGCAGTGGTGATCACCGTTTAGAAATGGCTGTGATGAGCTAAGCATGGTGGTGCAGGCTCATGATCCTAGCTACTGGGGAGGAGGCTGAGGCAAGAGAGCAACAAGTTCAAGGCCAGCCTGGGAAACTTAGAGGGACCCTGTCTCAAAAATAAAATAAAGCCGGGAGTGGTGGTGCATGCTTGTAATCCCGGCGCTTGGGAGGCTGAGACAGGAGGATCGTGCAGGTTCAAAGTCAACCTCAGCTAGCTTAAGAGACCCTGTTTCCAAATATAAAATATAAAATAGGTCTGGGAGTGTAGCCCAGAGGTGGAAGGTCCCTGGGTTCCATCCCCAGTACCACAAATAAAATAAAATAAAATAAAATAAAATTTTAAAAAAGGGCTGGAAGTGTAGCTCAGGGTAAAGTATTTGCTTAGCATGCTGGATGTCCAGTGTTCAATCCCTAGCACTGAAAAATAAAAAGGCAAGGCTTTGATGATGTTGACCAATTATGGATTCATCACAACCTTTAATTTCTGTGGCGGAATGTTATTCTTGCATTAGATTTAAGTTTTTTTTTCCCCTTCAATACTGGGGATGGAACCCAGGGGCATTTTACCTCTGAGCTTTACCTCCAGCCATATTTTTTATTTTTTATTTTGAAACAGGGTCTCACTGAGTAGCTGAGGCTGTCTGGGAACTGCAATCCTCTTGTCTCAGCTTCCCAAATGCTGGAATTGCAAGCGTGCGCCTTTACCAAAACCCTTTCTGGGATGGTTTCATTTCTCAGCAGATGGCCTGGACTTTTCTCCTTAAATCATAGATTCCTAGGCTCTGAGAGCTAAGAGACACTTAGAGGACATAGACTAAATTAAGGTTTAATTCTTAAGAAGGTTTGTAGCCTCAGCAGAGCAGGGTTGCACCAGCTGAGATAGGAAGATAGCAATTTTGAGGTCTGTGATACCGTATCAAAATAAAACATAAAAAGAGCTAGAAAGAAAGGTGGAGAAAACTCTGGGTCTCATTCCTAGTACCAGAAAGAAAAAAGGGAAAGAAAGTCACTAGCCTCAACCCCATCCCACAGTTCTACAGATCCCGTTTCCTCCTGCATAGATGTCCACTGTGTTTTTGTCGTTGCTGTTTTTGTTGCTGGGTTTTTCTTTTTGGTGCTGAGGATCTAACCCAGGGCTTTGCACATGCTCAGCACTTCACTGTATAACTGAGCGGCACCTTCTTTCCTGCCATCTTCAGGGACCACGTTGCAAGGGCAGCCTGGGGTCGCTGCCTGCTCTGCGTGGACTTGTGGCCCTTCAGTACTGTGTCCAGTGCCTCTCCCTCCTCCCCTAAACCCCTGCGTCTTTACCAGAACCCTTCCTGGGATGGCTTCATTTCTCCGCAGATGGCCTGGACTTTGCTCCTTGAATCACAGATTTCTAGACTGTGAGAGCTGAGAGACATTTAGAGGACACAGACTAAAAGCCCCTGAGAAGGGACATCAGACAATTTCCAGGTCTACACAAGCTAAGCATCCCAGCCCAGAGCAAGACCCTGACCTGGGCATCCCTTTAATGGCTTATTCAGTGCGGGGTGGTTGTTTTGCCCTAGAGACCCTGGGTGGTTAAGAATGCGATCGCTGCTATCTGGTTTGGAGGAGGGGGTCTTGGAGAAGAGGACCTAGAATGTTCTCAAGCCAGACTGAGTTCTTAGGTCATAAGTCTCCTGCCTTGGCCCATTGGGTCCTTGTAAGTCTAAAGACCAAAGGAGAGAAGTCTCTGTATTGGTTAGCAACTTTGAATTCCATCTGGTGAATAAAATGCCAACCATGTGGTTGTCTACCAGCTTCTGAAGGCTCAGGAACCCTTGGTGTCAGGTATAAAAGAGGCTCGAGCCCCACCTCGGCCAGGCCCTGGCCTTCTCAGGCCCCCGCACCCAGGGGCTCATGCTGGTTACTGCAGAGAACAGACTTCTTGGCTTCCTCACATCCCTGCCAAACTTGATACATGTGAGAAACTGCATTTTCTCCCAAACACAGATAAAAGTGAGCTCCACAAAAATTTAAATATAAACCTCCCCAAAATGAAAATTTCCTAATCATCTGACTGCCCTACTCCTAGGTCATGTTTCACCACCAGATAAATCTCCGCTATCAGCCTTCATGGCCTGTTGAGTTCAATGTTGCTTGTGTTAGTGACAGTGAATTTGCGTTTGAAAAATGAACTACCGATGAGAACTCCTGTTGAACCTGTATTGTTTGTTATTCTGAGGCAAGGATTTGGCCAGGCTTAATCCGGGGCTTCAAAGCCAATTGCCCTCGCTCTGTATACAGAGCGTCAGAGCCCAGTGGCGGATGATAAGTAAGGGTTGAGGACACTGGGAAAGTGGGTTGGGGCGAGAGTGCTTTGATCTCTTCTTAAAGTATTTTCTGAAAGCAAAAGTCTATCAAAAGGAAGTGCCTTAAAAAAAAAAATCTAAGAGCAGCAACTGACCTCCACAAACAGCATCCATTCCACACCCCCCCTGCCCCTCCCCTCGGGGAAAATATTTCTTAAAAATGCTTTGGCTGAATTAGAGAAGTGTGTGTGTGTGTGTGTGTGTGTGTGTGTGTGTGTGTGTGTGTGTGTGTGAGAGAGAGAGAGAGAGAGAGAGAGAGAGAGAGAGAGAGGAGAGAGAGAGGGGGGGGGAGGGAGGGAGGGAGGGAGGAATGGGAATCAACTGAGTAGCTTGGCGGGTGCTCTCACAACCCATGTGACCACAAAAGGTTTGGCTGCAGGGTAGACAGCACCCACACCCCACCCTGACTTTTGCCTTGGTTGCTGGGTCCTGGTCTCTTCTTCAACTAACAGGATTCTTCCCCAAGAAGATCCCTGGGCAGTAAGGCCAGAAAGACAGGTGAAGTTCCAGGTAGACCCCCACCTTTCAACTGCAGCTCATCCTCCCCTTCAGACTCAGACTCAGAGCTCCAAGGGGTGTGTGTGTGTGTGTGTGTGTGTGTGTGTGTGTGTGTGTGTGGTGTACACACATGTATAATTTTAGTGCAGATTTTCTTGAAGTTGAATATTTCTGCAGAAGAATGCATGCATCTTAAGTTTGTGCATTTAAGTTCCTTTTGCAAAAGGAAAGAAGGATGTAACCACCATCCAGATAAAGGAAGAGAACAATACCAGCTCCCCAAACCCTCCTGTGCCTTCCCACCCTGGAAACCACTCTCTGGACTTCTCACTCCTTACATTTGATTCGGGTTTGTACTTGCATCTAAAGGGAGGCACAGGAAGCTGCTTCTGCCCCGTCTCGGCCCCACCGACTTGCAGGGAACTCGGGGCTGCGTCCCCCCCCACGCCAAAGGAGGGGATCCAGCAGGTCCCCTAGGTCTGTGTTCTGTTCCTTCTCCCAGGGAAGGGGTGGGGCGGGCGAAGGCCAGCGCCTTGTATCTGTGACCAGGGAGCCGGTGGCTCTCCAACCCGCCACCCTTTGTTGTTTACTCTCTGCAGTGAGTTTGCATGTACAGATTTGTTGCCAAAATCGAAACCCCTGGCTCCCAAGCCCCTGGCCCGCCCCACAAGCTTCCAGCACCCAGAATCGCCCGAGGAAGCTTATCCTAGCAGTTCATTCTAAAGCCATTTCCAAGGATGAGCAGATAAAGGCGCTGCCTGTGCCCTCACAGAGCCCGCTGGGTGATCAGAGCGGAGGGGCTTTCATCTCGCCGGCGGCTGGCCGGCAGGGCAGCCTGTTTATTCCCCTGGCGGAGCCGCTTCCGCGAGCATCTGCCTGAGGTACCCGCCTGAGGGGCAAGGGGCGCGGGGCGAGGGGAGAGAGCAGGGTCCCCGGGGCTAGGAGAGGGCGGACCTGGGGGCACAGAGATCGCGGGGAGCCAGTGACCAGCACCAGGCCATCCCAGCAGCAACAGGCACCGCTGCATGGTCACCACCTCCCTCCCCGCCCTCGCCCCCTCTCCTGCCACCCTTTTCCCACCTGGTGTTGGTTTTCAGGTACATTTTATATCATAAATCAGAGCAATGGCGTCCACCTCACTCCCTGGATTCCTTACGTTTCATTAGTGGGGATTTGTACATACCAGTACAGCCCAGAGGAAGTCACAGCTCCAAGTCCAGCCTGGCCTCTGTGGCAGACGTCATGCTGGCCCTGGGAGCCCTGCGGGAGGGTGGAGCAGGCCTCCCCCCTCAAGACTAGGTGGCTCCACATCGTGCTCCTGGTGGTCCAGAGGCCGTCCTGGAGCTGGCCACCATCGGGTCCATGAAGGCTATGGGGCCTCCTGAGCCCCAGCCTCAGTCCACAAGGAGGCCATGGGCCTCCGGGTTCTATCAGGTATCTCGCTGCCCTTTTCACTGCTGAGGGCGCTGCCTGGGACAGGGGGACTGGGCAGAGGAGGCGGCGACCCTGAGGAGCTCACCTGCCTTGCTGCTCCCGGGCTCTGATGCCCCAACACCTCCCAAGGCTGCCCTCCCTCAGGAATCTGACTCCTGCTCAGCTTCCTGGAGGACCAGAATCCCAGATGCCAGCTCAAGGGGTTCTACAAAGCTCGCAGGCGCTATGCCCTGGCCTCCTGGGCTGCAGGTGAAGTGGAGAAGGCGGGAGGGGGACAGGGTCCACCACCCCTCTCCACAGCTCGGGCAGACCCTCCAGTGGCGGCCAGCATTCCCTCCTGGCCCCCGCATGGACACTCCGCCTGTTGTCACCTGAACCGATCACAGGAGAAGCAGGCTGAGTGTGTGGGGGGCCCAGGCCAGGCCCAGCCAGGGCTGCCCCATTTTGTGGTGGTGTCTGTAGCCGTTACAAAATGGTGGCCTGGAGGGGACAGGATTCTTGGCCTTCCCCCAGGGAGCTGGAAGGCCGGGCAGCTGCTGCCCTCCCCTGCAGCTTTAGGCCCACCACCAGAGAGGCAGGGCCAGGGAAGAGAGTGGCTAGCTCCAGCTGTGCCCCCAGGCTGGGCAGGAGGCTGGTGAGCAGGAGGCAGGATTGGGCTCCGGAGCCTTCTCATTTCCCCCATCCTAGGAGAGGGGGTGGGGTGGACATTTGAAAATGCTTTCAATCGACATCTGAGACAAATTCTTCCACACGGTTTATAAGTCCCTAGACTTGCAGCTCGAGCTCCCCGCCCTCCAGGCACGCACATAGGCGCACCACGCATGCGCTCGCTCCACACATGCGTACCACCACGTGCCCCCCCCCCCGCACAAGTTCCCGGGGCGCAGGGCCGGGGTCCCCAGCCGGAGTGCGCTGACCGCTCACCGGCCCTCCTGCAGTGGGGAGGGGCTCGGGCTTGGCCTGGTGGGGCTTGCTAAAGGGTGCATCCGCTCCTGAAGGCCCTGCTCCTTTCTGGAGGCCAAGCCCTATCCAGGTAAGCTGATGCCCTGGGGACTCCAATCTGTTTGAGGTGTCTAGGGCAGCTCCTCCATCGTGGGCTAGTGAGGGCAGAGGACCAGCTGCTGGCCCTGCAGGGGTGGACCGCTGGGCGGTGACACAGCCCGTTCCATTTCCCTAGCAACTTCAGTGAGGTTTGTGGACGATCAGTGGGGACGGGTGTCTGCCCCCCTCGGGTGCAGTCCAGTGTCAGGGACACGGGACCAGGGAGGGGGCTGTGCCCTGCAGCTAGTTATGTGCCCATGCCGCTGTCCGTGTGTGCGGCGCTCAGGGGTCTGGGGAAGCCCTTCTCTAGAATGTTCTCTGAGCCTCAGCATCCTGCCCAGACACCTGGGCTGCAGGAACTGGAAAACTTTGCATCCTGGTGACGTGGATTTGACAGTTGGAGTTTCTGTGTACCACAGGCTTGTGGAGGGAGAAGCAGAATGGGGGTCGGGGCTGCAGTCATACTTTGACTCAGTCTGCGCAGCAATCCACGAGCTAGGTAGTAATATTATCTGCATTTTAGAGAGGGAAGCCAAGGAACAGGAGGCGTAAGGAAGCCACTGCCCGAGCTCTCTAGGCCATCTGTGGTGGGCGCAGGCTGTGGACCACAGCACGGTGGCTGCAGAGTCCACGCCTGTGTCCTCCAGGCTCCTGGCTGGTTTTCCTCACTTCCAGGCAGGGGGCGTGGGCCAGCTGAGGCTCACAGTGAGCAGGCCTGCTAAACACACCCGGAGAGTCAAAGCCTGCAGGAGTTCCACAGCGCTCTCCAACTCCCCCTCGAGTTGGTGTGAGGCACGACCAGACCAGACAGGAATTAGAGGAGGTATCCTGTTGCTTATGGAAGCAGCGGATGGGAATCCCAAGTCATCTGCTTTGGCGCCCTGTGATGGTGTCCCAAAGCTTCAGCAGTGTACAGGCTGGCAAAGGACAGGAGGGAAACCAAGGCAGCCCGGTTGGCGTGGAAGTCCTCTCTTACTCGGGTGTGTGCTTTGGGGGCTCACAGCCACTGGGCCCCAATCTTAGGAGATTTGGGGAGAGGGGAGTTTGGGACACCATACTTTCCTGAACGGGCAGTTTGGGCAGCCATCTCTGTGTAGCAAGGGCAGAGGGAGAAGCCACACAGCCACCAGGAGAGCCGGGGTCTCTGGCTGAAAGGGCACTGCCTGCCCTTGCTCACTCTGCCATCTTTCCCGGTGCTCTGCCCACGCTGCGCCTGACCCCTGGGCTCCCTCAGGAGGATGTTCCCCAGCTACAAGGTAAAAGTCACAGGCATGAACCCCAAGACCAAGTACATCCTGCTGATCGACATCGTCCCTGCAGATGACCATCGCTACAAGTTCTGTGACAACAAATGGTAAGAGGCCCACGCCTGGCTCCCTCACTGCTGTCCTCCCTCCCTCCCCAGTTTGGGTCCAGGGATCGTGCAGCCACTCAGAGTTGACTGCCAGGATCTGTGGCCTCGGGTCCTCTGCCTGCATGTGGGGCCGGGGAGGGCTTCCAGGTCTGCACACCTGCCCTGGCGCAGGCGATCCTGGTGCTGAAAATAGCGGCGGTGCTTGGTGTTCAATGGACTCAAGGGCCCACGGACAGTCAGAACTTGGTGCCTGCAGTCCAGGGATGGGACACGCAGAGGGGCCCGGCAGATTCAGGCTCTCTGTGCCTTGCTGAGGAGGGCGTGGGAGCAGTTTTCTTGGAGGACCTTAATAGGGTGGGCGCCTGGCCTGCCGTGGTTTTCTCCTGTTTTTCTGTTCACATCCTCTTTGGCTGCGGAGTGGTTCACCTCCAGACCGAATGAGACCGCCACCTGCGGTTGGGTGCTAGGGTGCTTTGGCAAGGGCCTGTGGGAGATAGACAGGTTCAGGGCCAAACTAAACTGGAGCCAGGTACTGCAGTGCCCGCTGCTTTCCACAAGGCTGACTCTTGACCCTCTCCACCCCTGGAGCTCAGAGCAGCGCCCCCTGGAGGAGAGGGCAGCCAGCAGGATCGGGCTCCGCGGGGCAGGACTTAGTGGGCAGCTGCTGGCCAGAGCCACATTTTTTATTTATTCTCTCTCTAAGCTACACTCGAATTCAGAGCAAGCTCGGGCAGAGAGGCAGTTAGCAATTAATAAGTTGTCCTTCGTTTCTGATGATTTGAAAGCTGTCCAGGTCCCTTGAGCTAGCACAGTTTGTAACATTTAAACATTATAACATTATAAACATAGGCGCTGGGCTTCACCAGACCCCAGCTAATGAGCTGCTGCCGCTCTGTCTGCTCTGCTGGCAGGATGGTGGCAGGGAAGGCCGAGCCGGCCATGCCAGGGCGGCTCTACGTCCACCCGGATTCTCCTGCTACCGGGGCTCACTGGATGCGGCAGTTGGTCTCTTTCCAGAAGCTGAAGCTGACCAACAACCACCTGGACCCCTTTGGCCACGTAAGAACGGGGGGCAGCTGCCTGGCTTTGGGAGGCCAGTCCTGGGCAGTGCCGGGAAAGGTCGCTGAGGACGGGGATGGGGACGGGGACCACAGGCTGTGGCGCTGGAGGCCAGCTCGTGGAAGGAGCACAGACCCAGGTCCTGCACGTAGCTGTGGGGCCTCCCCTCCCACTACTGCCTGGTGACTCTGGGCAAGTGTCTCGGTCCTGTGAGCCTCTTTTTCCTTATTTAGAGAATGGAGCTGGCCAAACATACTTTTCATGGGAGTGAGGTTTAAATGAGAGAATTTGCAGGAGGTACCTTACACATAGGAGGCTTTAAGTGATTGCGGCTCTGAGATGGTGACGGTGACGGTGACGGTGATGGTGATGCGCTGAGTCCGAGCCTCATTCTTGCTGCAGCATGACACGAGACAAGCGAGGTTTGGGAGGGTGAGCTCCACAGCTCCTCTGGCGCGTTCCCCACCTGGCCTGGTGGCTGCTGGCCTCTGGGAAGGAAGGCTGTGCTCTGGCTCCAGGTCAGCTCCTGCCTGGCTGGCCCGGGATCTGGCTCCCCGGTCAGGGATTCTGCAGCCCCGGGACGCTGCTTGATGTCCCGTCCAGGCTGCCCAGGCTCATTCTTTCCCCATCTGGCCCTGGCAGGCCCACAGAAAGGAGCATTTTATGTGGAAATTCTGAGCTCAAGTGTGTGGCAGACAGAAGCCTGGGAGCTGGCATCTTCTGCCAGGGCTTAGGCCCTGCCTCCGGTGCTCACGCTGGACCTGTGGGGCGGGGGCGTGGCTGAGCAGAGGGCAGTAGAGGCTCCCGCACGCACAAGTGCTCGGGCGCAGATGGCAGGTGGTGGGTACAGGCCTGGCCCCTCTGCCTCAGTTACGTCTCGGGGGAGCTGGGTGCCAGGCAGGATTCTGGGAACGATAGCTCCTCCTGGAAGATGCCACAGTGCCTTATTTCTGATTAGCTGGTAGGTAACTGGTAAGCGGCTCCTAGTTTTATTTATTTTTTATTTTTATATTTTTATTTTTTGGTGGTACTGGGGGTGGAACCCAGAAGCTTTCTACCTCTGGGCTACACTCCCAGACCTTTTTTTTTAAAAAAAAATATATTTTATTTGGAAACAGGGTCTCACTAAGTTGCTGAGAGCCTCACTAAGTAGCTGAGGCTGGCTTCGAACCCGTGCGATCCTCTTGTCTCAGCCTCCCCAGCGCGGGGGATTACAAGCGTGCGCCACCACGCCCGGCGTAGCTCCTAGTTTTAATCTCTCAGAGTGTTCGGGTCTCTTCTCAGTCACTGGTGAAATGTAAATGAGCCAATTAACCTAATGAACACCCGACTTTCCTGTTTTGTGAGTCTTTGCTTGTGGTGCTGGGGGTCCAACCCAAGGCCTCACATTTTGCAAAGTCTTCATCGTGGCTTTTGCCACACAGGGCGGGCAGATGCCCCATGGAGCAGTTAGCCAAGTCCCAACCTCCCAGAGGACCAAGGCCTTTAAGCTGAGGCTAGCACCCCCCCCCCAGCTCTTCCTGGTACCACCCTGGCCAGGACCTTGCTCCCACGTGACCCCTGCCTGACCTCGGGGGCTCAGGTGGGCTGTGGCCTCTGTGGTGGCGGCAGAGAACCTAGATGCAGGAACGCGCCAACCCATGGGGCAAGTCCAGGGCTTGGCAGGGGCCGCCTCCTGGGGGGAGAAAGATAGAGGCCTTGGAGAGGCTTTGGGATACACCGGGCATTAGCAAGGTTCCCATCTGCGGGGATGCCTCAGAGGACTCTTCTGCCCCCCACGTCTGCAGAAAGCTGCAGGGGTCTGCTTCCTGCCCCATGCTCTTGGCCCTTCCGCCTTCTCTGGATCTCGGGACTCTAATCTGTCTTATCTTGAGCTGCTTGGGGCATCATGGAAGAGGAAGCAGCCCCTGACCAAATATAACTTCCTAGCCATATCAGGGCAAGCTTGGAGCTTGGCCTTCTACTCCTTGGCCCTTGCTGGTGGGAGTGGGGAGCGCCCACTGAAGGGTGAGGAAGCCATCCTTCTTGGCTTCTCAGTGCGGGAGCCTGGGAAAGAGCCGTCTTGTACCGGGAACTTGGTCCGGACACGCCCTGCCTTCCGCACATCTCTGCTCCTCATTGCCAGTTTTACCTAAAAGCTTCCAGGCCTCAAGGAACGTTCTCCAGGCAAGTGGAGCTTGGACTTTCCCCTGGGATCCTCACTGGGTCCCGGGAGCTTTAGCAGCCACCATTGGTGGCTCTCCTGTGTCCCACCTGGACCCTCCCTGGGAAACGGGCCAGACACAGGTACCAGCTGGTACTGTGCCACGGCCATCACCATCCGGTGAAGCCGACAGCGGGTTCCAGCAGTTGTGCTGGTTTCCTTCTAGCTTAGGGATCCTTCACCCCAGCTCGCCCCAGATCCTCATCCCAGTGTTGGCTGAGAGGCCCTGCGCCTGCCGCACATAAACCTATAATCCTAGCACTTGGGAGGCTGAGACAGGAGGAGTGCAGGTGCAAGGCCAACCTCAGCAACTTAGGGAGACCCTGTTTCAAAATAAAGAATAAAATGGGGCTGGGGGTGTAGCTCAGAGGTGGAATGCTCCTGGGTTCTAACCCAAGTACCATAAAAACAAACAAGTAAACAAAACCAAAAACCTCAAGTAGGAGTCCTGCTGAGGGAAGTATAGAGGAGCCAGTTTGAGATCATCTTTCTGGTTGCTTCCTCCATGAATGTGGGGTGTGTGTGTGTGTGTGTGTGTGTGTGTGTGTGTGTGTTGTTTTGTTTGGTGGTACTGAGGTTCCTGGAAACCCTTTTACTTCAGGGCTACACTCCCAGACCTTTTTTATATATATATATTTTTTTATTTGGAAACAGGGTCTCTTAAGCCAGCTCGGCTGGCTTCTAACTTGCGTGATCCTCCTGTCTCCGCCTCCCAAGCGCGGGGATTACAGGGGTGCACCACTATGCCCGGCAGTGTGTGTGTGTGTGTGTTTAAATCATCTAAGGACCCTTCTCCAGAGTCCAGGTGAGGCTGTGGGCCTGGCAACTGGTCCTCGGTGGCAGGTGGGGCTCTGGAACTGGAGCCTCTCAGACCATGGGGCCAGATGCTCCTCCAGGGCAGGCCTGGGTCCTGACTGGACCATCCACCTCCCATCCACCTCCCAGGGGCCTGGGAAAGTCTTCCTTCCTCCTCCCCTCTTCGCTCACTCCTGAGCCTTGGGATCCAAGTTCCAATGTAACTTCCTCAGGGAGAAAACTCAGGACCCTGTCCTGTGTCTAAGAACAGTAAGCACTTTTCCATCCTAATGCATAACAGAGTTGTAATTTAAGACTTATGTGCAGCTTTAAAATTGGTGTTTGAATCGGAAATACATTCACCTGGTTTAAAAATAAATCATCATATAAAAATGTTTTCAACATGTTTTTTCTTGTTCCCCATCCATCCTTTTTTTTTTTTTTTTTTTTTTTTTTTTTGTGGTACTGGGGATGGAACCCAGGGGCATTCTACCTCCGAGCTACACTCCCAGCCCTGTTTTTTATTATTATTTATTTTGAAACAGGGTCTCACTGAGTTGCAGAGGGCCTCACTAAGTAGCTGAGGCTGTCCGCGAACCGCGATCCTCCTGTCTCAGCCTCCTGAATGCTGGGATTACAAGCATGCGCCACCACGCCCGTTTTCAGTTATTTATTTATTTATTTGCAATTTTTACTGCAGGTGATCACTGTTGTTCATTTCTTTCCAGCATTTTTTTCTTTTTGCACATACACGGGGAATTCATAACCTCAACTCTAGACACAAAAGCTGCCATACTATGTAACCATCTTTGGTACTTTGCTTGGTAAACTGAACCTACCTTGGAGACTGTTCCACCTAGGAAGCTTCCGCCTGCCTTTTGTACAGCTGCTTACAGCCTATCGCAGGATTGTTCCATAAATTCTATAAGCCAGTCCTTACTGAAGGAATTAGGCGTTGGGCTATTTTCTGCTCTTTTGATTAAGCTTTAACGTATGTCATTTTGCACGGTGCCAAGTCTATCCATGCAATAAACTGCCTGATGTTCAAAGAATATTTGGATTTGGAATTTTGAAAATATCACAAAATTGCCCTCCACAGGAGGTTTACCCACGGGCGTTCCCACTATTGCTGTGGTCTTACCGATAGGGTGGGAAAAGAAACCTTGGGGATTTTGGCAGTTTGATAGGGGAACTGTAGTTAGCAGTCTTAGTCTTATTTCTTTTACTGTGAATGAAATTGAGCTTCTGTCTGTCTGTCTCTCGTTCTCCTTTTATTTTTCTCATCCTGGGTACGGAACCCAGGGCTCTGCTACTTCCAAGCCACAACTCCAACCCTTTTAGTTTTTTATTTTGAAACAAGGCCTTGCTAAGTTGCTGAGGCTGGCCTTGAACCTGAGATCTTCTTGTCTTAGCCTAACAAGTATCAGGATGTACAGGCATGCACCCAGCCATCTTTTTATATACATTTTCTCAAGTTAAAAAAAAAAAAAAAACTTGCTCATGTCTTTCTCAGATTTCTGATCTCATCAATTTTAGAGCCTTTTCTGAATTAGGGTCTTATACTCTTATCTGTGTGTGAGTTGTACATTTTTCTAGTTAATCATTGAAGTCTCCGATTAAATTTGCCCATCTTTTCCTTATAGATTGTGATTTCGAGTAATTGAGAGGCCATATCCACTCATTCCTTCTAAGGAATCTAACTTTTAAACTCTTGCTCCTTTTGGACGCGGTCCTGGCATTCGATGTGAGGTGTGAACACCTCCAGCGCCGTCCAGTGGTCCCAGCACCAGTGACCCGGGAGCCGGCTTTCCTCCTGGGCGGGTGGGATGCCAGGCCCCCGCCTGGACTCAGGTCTGCCCAACTGTGGGGCTCTGTGACCCTGCTCTTCTTTTTCAGAGTTGTGTTTTTTTTTTTCTTATCTTACCTATATTTTCATATGAGCTTTCGAATAAGCTCATAGCATGGCAAAGGAAATGTGTTTGCACTTTTACTCGGCTTCTGCAAGGTATACACTTGCGTTGGAAGGACTGCCAGGAACGCTGCTCTTTCCTGCTGTTGCCTTTTGACCTTTAGGAGTATTCGGGTGTTCTTCCCAAGGCGGTACCCACGTCTTGTCGGGTGTATCATCTTGTGCGTTACCGTGACAGATGTAGTGGTGTTTTATTATTTTATTACATTTTCTTTCTTTTTTGTGGTATTGAGGAATGAACCCAGGGGCATTCTACCTCTGAGGTACATGCCCAGTCCCCCACTTTTTTGTGTGGTACTGGGGATGGAAACCAGGGGCATTCTACCTCCGAGCTGCACCTCCAGCCCTATTTTTTAAATTCTTTTTATTTTGAAATAAGGTCTCACTCAGTTGCAAAGAGCCCAAGTAGCTGAAGCTGTCAGAGAACCAAGATCCTCCTGTCTCAGCCTCTCAAATGCTGGGATGACAAGCATGCGCCCCCACGTCCAGCCCCCAGCCCCTTTTTTACTTTTTATTTATTTTTATTATTTTTATTTTGGTGGTACTGGGGTTCCTGGAAGCCCTTCTACCTCCGGGCTACACTCCCAGACCTATTTTTGCATTTTTATTTGGAAACAGGGTCTCCTAAGCCAGCGTGCTGGCTTCGAACCTGCGCGATCCTCCTGTCTCTGCCTCCCAAGTGCGGGGATTACAAGCATGCGCCACCATGCCCGGCTACTTTTTATTTTAAAATAAGGTGGCTCTCTCTAAGTTACTGCAGTCTAGCCTCCGACCTGTGATCCTCCTGTCTCCACCTCCCAAGCACTGAGATTAATTATTACAGGCATGTCCACTGTACCTAGCTTTTCCACTACACTTTTTGTGTGTGTGTGTGTGTGTGGGTCTGGAGATGGAACTCAGGGGCATTTGAACTCCGAGCTACACCCTCTGCTCTATTTTTATTCTTTATTTTGAAACAGGATCTCACTAAGTTGCGGAGGGCCTCACTAAATAGCTGACGCTGTCTGTGAACCGTGATCCTCTGGTCTCAGCCTCCCGAATGCTGGTATTACAAGCATGTGCCACCACGCCTGGCTTAGTTTTTTGTTGTTGTTGTTGTCTTTTTTTCTTTTTAAGCTGAAGATCCTGTCTTTGTCCTAACATTTTTGTGGGAATGGGGAGGGTAAGAAGAACGAAGCCAGGTATGGTGACCCATGCCTTTAATCCCAGTACTCTGGAGGCCGACACAGGAGGACTGAAGGTTCTGGCCAGCCTCAGAAATTTATAGTGAAACCCTCCACAACTTAGCGAGACTCTGTTTCAAAATAAAATAGGCCTGGGAGTATAAAACAGAGGTAGAATGCTCCTGGCTTCAATACCTAGTACCACATAAAAAATTAAAAAATAGAAAATAGAGCTGGTATGCAGGGATGAGGTAGAATGCCCCCGGGTTCAATCCCCAGTACAAAAATAAATTATGATGCAGAGTATTTCTGGTTTTACTGTATACCAAAATGAACCTTGGCCCCCCTGTCGTGTGGCTCGCACCCAGGGGTGCTGTGCTCCATGGGGGACGAGGATGTCTCATGGGGCCACGTCCCTTACAGTGTTTGGTGACAGCACATGGCTAGTTCGGAGCTTGTGGAGTGCAGTGCGTCCTCTCTCAGGCCATTTGGATTCTGCTCAGGACTCTGTCTCCAGCCGGCTGTGTGTCCTTGGGCAAGTCACGTCCCCGCTCCAGGCCTTCTGTTCCTCATCTGCGCAAGGGAGGTGGAGTAGAGAGACCTCTGCAGCCTGCCCGCCCATGTCCTAATGTTCTGTGATCCCCAGGGAGGCAGATCTGGGCCTCGGTGGCCAAGCACGCTCTGCCGAGCTCTGGAGACGAACGCTTGGCGCTCTCGCGATTGTTAAAATAGAACAGGCTTCTGAATTGGGGCCAGAACATAATGAATCCCATTTCTGTAAAACAATGCCGGTGATGGGACCAGTCATGTAGCACGGCCGCTGACGTGGCCGGCCCGTTTGGCTCAGCATCCTCTGCAGCAATACAGACGTGAGGCTCTGGCACGGTCCAGGAACGTGGTGCCCGCAGAGCTTGCGAGCGAAGCCAGGTGTGTGATCCCCGGCTGCTCCCACGTTCTCCAGGCTGATGGCCTGAGGCTTCGGTTTGCCTCCACCTTGGTTCGGTGTGTGAAGCTTCCTCCAAGCCCCAGGCTGTTGGCGTCGGGAGGGGTGTTTGGGGCCACTGAGTCAGAGCCCCCACTTCATTGACAAGGACCGCGACTGCAGGAGGGGAAGAGCTGGCTTAGCATGGTAGCTGGTAAAGAGACCCTACGGGCCTCTGGACTCTTCTTGACTTCTCGGTGGCGACAGTATTCCGCTGGTGGCTCCTGGCCGTCCCTGGAGGTCTGGCAGTTTCCTCTAGAGCAGGCTGCTTCCCTCAGAGGAAGCGTGTCTGGCCGTCTCTGGGCCATCATCAGGGACCCTGTCTCCTGGGCGGCAGTGTTTGGCATTCTGAACATCAGGCATCGCTGAGCCCTGAGAGCCGACGAGGGAGGCGGCGGAGGATGGCGGGGCAGAAAGAGGGACCTGGTGCCGAGGTGTGCGGCTTCGCTGGTGCTCCAGAACGTTCTGAGCAGGGCATGACCTGGTACGAGGTGTAGCAGGTGAACAGGGAAAGGAAGCAGATGGTGGGGGTAGGAGGCTGTCACAGCAGCCTGGCCAGTGACGGGGCCCAGCCAGTATGCACAGAGGGAGCGGAGGCTTCCGGGTCATAGACTCACAGGGCTTGTCACTGAGTGGACCTGGGGCAAGGAGAGGGCACTCGATGACGGTGCCCGGGCTCTGGCCAGAGCGTGACCGCTTGTGGCTGGCCACGGTCATGGGGGCAGGGGCCTGCTGCCATCTGCCCTCCTGGGGTGTGGGTGGCTGTGGCCTCTGTTTGGGCTGCGTCAGCCCATTGTCCTGTTCTCGCTTGTGCCCCCACCAGGAGAGTCACGGTGGCGGGGGCTGGTCCTGCATTTGGGGCACAGAGGCGTGTGAGAGTTCACGGAGGCATCGCCCAGCACGTGTTCAATCTCAGTGTTTGACCTGAAAATTGTCTTCGACATTATCTTGTCTCCAGTGAGCTCAGAGGAGGATTTGCCCACATTCCCAGAGGGTCTGCAGCCAGGACTTGAGCCCTCCTCCTCCACCCGATCCTGGTGTGGGGGGGGCAGGGGCTCGGGGTGCAAAAGGAGTAAGAGGTGCGGCCTTTCCCCGGGGGGAAGTGGTCCGGAAGCAGCCAGGTAGAGGTGCATGGGGAGGAAGTTTCTGGACTGGGAGTTCAGAGCGGCCCAGGGATCTGGGAAGGCTTTCCAGAGGGGTGGGGTCTTCCTGGAAGAGAGGGTAGGCCTCAAAAGTGAGAGAGGATGGGAAAGGAAAATCAAGACAGCGGGTCAGACTGTGGGCAAGGCGCAGAGGCCGGGATCAGGCTCCCAGGCGCTGCTAGCTGCTCGGTTGCTGGGCCTTGGGTGAACTTGGGTCCTTGGGGCTTCTGTGGCTTGGGGAGTAGGGCAGGTCAGAGCAGCCTGCAAGGACTGGGCGGTGTTCTCCAGGACCCACCGGGCTCCCGTCCTCATAGGAACATTCCAGGCTCCTGGACGAAGCCGGATGGCTAAGCCTGACCCTCCACAGGTGGTGTCGGAGTCTCACCTGAGTTTATCGTCTGACAGGCCCCACCTGGACGTGGGGAGCTCTGTACTTACCCCGAGAGGGTCCACAGTTTGTCCCTGAGGGGGCGGTGGCTAGTGCAGAAGGCAAAAAGATTGTTACCTGCCGAAGAGCCACCTAGCCAAACTGAAGAGCGGCGCCGATCCCAGGTGGAACCCAGGCGGTTCTGGGCCACCTCCCTCAGCGGAGCAGCCGCCCCATCCCCAGGGTATGAATGGAGCTGCCTGGCCTAAGGCTTCATTGCCAAGAGCAGGACTTTGGCCTTTCTCTTGGTGCTCTGGGCACCAAAGAGTTAATTCTTTGCCGCTGCCAAAGTGGGGCTGGAGGTGGGGGCCTGGGGAAGAGTGGGGGCTATCAGGGCAACTAAGAGGGGGGCACCCTCAGGCTGAGGGCAAGGAGCTCAGAGGGAGGGGAGCGGGACAGAGACCAAAGGGTTAACAGAGGCGGCCCTGCTGATAAAATGCCCCAAATTCCCGGTCCTGCCTCCCCCTGGGGAGGGCATCTGGCAAATGTCAGCGATAAAAAGTGCATTTTAATGGCACGTGATGCCGGGCTACCGTCGGGGGGCAGCGGACGGGGCAGGCGTGGGCAGCCACCACCGCGTGTTCCTCCAGCTCTCACTCAGCTCCGGCCAGCTGGGGCGACCTTCCTCCCTCCCACCAGGGCCCTCCTCCAAGGGTATTTTAGAAACTGGCGGTCTCCTACCTTGCTACCTGGAACTCTGGCCTGGGCAAGCTTCTGCCCTGGCTGCAAGCTGCCTTGGGCAGGTGTGAGGGCTGGGCGGGCTGGTCTCCGCGCAGCAGGCCTCTGTGGGTGCTTCTGCCCTTGCCCGTCCCACCAGCCCCGGGCTCTGGAGTGGCCTTTGCTGAGGGCTGCGAGCTGCGAGGGGGCAGCTGGGCGCCCTCGGTGGGTCCAGGAAAGGCGGCTAAGGGGGCTGGGAGGGCGCCCTGGAGGGAAACGCTGGGTGAATGCTGTGATCCTCAGTGCCATGCACGCTGTAATCCTGGCCCGGCCACTGACAAGACCCTGTCTCAGAGTAAAACA
Source organism: Muscardinus avellanarius (assembly GCF_963383645.1). NCBI lineage: Eukaryota > Metazoa > Chordata > Mammalia > Rodentia > Gliridae > Muscardinus > Muscardinus avellanarius. The sequence continues at coordinate 35,047,170 of NC_137802.1, forward strand.
ATAAAAGGGCTAGGAGTGTAACTCAGTGGCAGATCACCCCTGGGTTCAATACCCAGTATTTTTAAAAAAAAAAAGAGGCTCAGAGAAGTGGAGTGAGCTTCCTGAGTCGCTCAGTGATTGGAGTTCCCCAAGCTTCTGCTCACAACTCAGGGTCCCCCTGTACTGTACTCTGCCCATCAAGCTGGCCCTTTTTTATGTGTGTGTGCGGTAGTAGGATTGAACCGAGGGGTTTTCTACCTCCGGGTTACACCCAGCCCGATTTTTTACATTCTTTATTTTGAAACAGGGTCTCACTAATTGCAAGGGCCTCACTAAATAGCCGAGGCTGGCCATGAATCTGCGATCCTCCTGTCTCGGCCTCCCAAGTACTGGGATTACAGGCATGCGCCACCATGCCTGGTTTCACAGGGGCCTTTAAGTTGTGAAAGCTCCTTTCTGAGTTCCCCACAGCCATGGTGGAACAGTCTTTCACACTGGCGAGGTCCCGGCTTCAGGGTGGGGTTGGGCTTCCGTGGCTCTTTGCTGGAAGCTTCAGGATCTTTCTGGGCTCAGGGTCTCAGGTCTTAAGGTGAAGGAACCAGCCCCAGGCCAGCTGAACAGGTCAAGGCCCAGAGGGGGCAGGGGCCGGAGCTCAGAGGGGCCTTCTCTTCCAGATCATTCTCAATTCCATGCACAAGTACCAGCCGCGATTGCACATCGTTAAGGCCGACGAGAACAATGCTTTTGGCTCCAAAAACACAGCGTTCTGCACCCATGTGTTCCCAGAGACCTCCTTCATCTCTGTGACCTCCTACCAGAACCACAAGGTACAACCATGGCCCCGCCACAGATCAGCAAGGCCAGGCCGGTGCGCGGGGACCTCAGGAGAGCTCTGAGGCAGGAGCAGGGAAGAGCAGACGAGAAACTCTCCAGCATGCAACAATGACGGTCCCTGTATTTAGGGGTAGACAGTGCAGAAGGCAGAGAGGCCAATTCCTGCTGCAGAGCTGCGGGGCTGACCCAGGAGCCTGGGGGGCGGCGCCCACAGCCAGGAGCTGTAGAGACGGAGCCCAGCGGACCATGGGGCCTGAGCGTTAGGCTCCTTTCCCCTGCCACGCTGCTCCGGGGGCTTTGGCACAACACATTGGACTGGCCTGTGCGGAGACCACTGGGGAAGGCCCTAGGCTGTGATGGGTTTTAGGCAGAAGAGAGACAGGTTTGCATTTAGAACTCTCGCTAAATGTGATGGTTACACTGGACGGGGGTGACATGAACAGGCAGGTCCCTGGGAACTGTGCCAGGGACCCAGGAGAGACAGAGGCCAGGAGAAAGATTGGGAGGAGTGAAACAGGGACTGGAGGAGAGCCAGGGACCGGTCGCATGCCCATGGTGAGGCCAAGGGCGCCCTGTGACCCCGGCTGCTGGCCTAGGCCGGGCGCAGCTTCCCCAGCCCTTGCCGGCTCCCAGTGTGCTGAGCTGGGGGAGGAGGCCACAGGCCAGTCCAGGCCTCCGTCCTCCCAGCGACTCCGCCCCGTGTCCTCTCCTGACAGATCACACAGCTGAAAATCGAGAACAACCCTTTTGCCAAAGGATTCCGGGGCAGCGATGACAGTGACCTGCGTGTGGCCCGGCTGCAGAGGTGGGGCTGCTTGGGCCCAGGGGTGGGGCGGGCGGGGTAAGCCTGGAAGCCTCTTCACTGTCTTCCTGTCTCTCCCCTCCAGCAAGGAGTATCCTGTGATTTCCAAAAGCGTCATGAGGCAGAGGCTCGTCTCCGGCCAGCTGGCAGCCAAGCCCGACGTCAGCCCCCTGCATGGCGCCCACCAGGCCCTGCAGCACTACCCGTACGAGAACGGGGCCCACATGCCCTTCGCCGCAGCCGAGCCGCAGGACCTGCCCCTCAACACCTTCCCCCCGCAGAGGGACTCCAGCCTCTTCTACCACTGTCTCAAGAGGCGAGGTAGCGCTCAGCCCAGAGGCCTGGGGGTGGAGGGACCCCACGACACACGGCAGCCCCTCACAAGACAGCTTGCGGCCTGGTGTCCCAGGATCCTGGCCCCTGCTGGGTCCAGGTGCTTGATACCCCTCTGAGATCCTGTTGTGTGGCAGGCTGGGGACGGAGACACAGGCAGCAGCGCTCTCTGTGCTGGGCTCAGTGAACAAGAGCCCTGAGCTGGGATCCAGACCACCCATGCTCTGCAACCAGCAGGACTTGAGGCATGATTCAGGACCTTGCCAGAGGAACTCACTAGGCTCTGAACAGTCCCCTGGTAGGGGTCTGGGGTTGTGTTTGCAATCCATGAGGTTCTCTCCACCCCACTCCTAGGGATGAACACAGCAGGGCTCGGAGCATCCCCCGCGCAGATCCTGTTAGAACTCAGTGGCCTAAGCCAGGCGTAGCCGCGCATTCGGGAGGCTCAGATACGAGGCTCACAGGTTCGCAGCCAGCCTCAGTTACTTAGTAAGGCCCTCCGCAACTTAGTGAGATCTTGTTTCAAAATAAAGAATTAAAAAATAGGGTTGGGGGGTGTAGCTCAGAAGTAGAATGCCCCTGGGTTCCGTCCCCAGTACCATGGGGGGAGGGGAGAAGAAAAGAAAAAGAAAGAAACCAACTCAGCGGCCTAGTGCAGTTGTCAGCCAGCTGTGGCCCAGGGACCAAAGGCAGCCTGCTGCTCACACACAGTGGCTTCTGGACTTGCAGTTGAAAACAGAAGATTGCCATGCACAGTGGCATAGACCTCCCAGCACCTTGGGAAGCCGAGGCAGGAGGATTACAGGTTTGAGGCCAGCCTGGGTAACTCAGGGAGAGCCCATCAACAGAATAAAAATAGAGACCAGGTGTGGTGGCGCACGCTTGTAATCCCAGCACTTGGGAGGCTGACACAGGAGGATCCAGGTTCGTGGCCAGCCTCAGCTACTTAAGTGTCCTCCACAACTAGTGATACCCTGTTTCAAAAAATAAAAATAAAAATATCGGTCTGAGGGTATATCTCAGCGGTATGATGCCCCTGGGTTCAATTCCCAGCAACACACACACACACACACACACACACACACACACACACACACGGTCTGGGAATGTAGCTCAGTGGTAGAGCCCCTGGGTTCAATCCCCAGCACTGCAGAAAAAACAATCATAAGTGAACATTCTATGAAATTCACATCTGGGTATCCGTTAGTCTCACTGGCATGCAGCCACGCTGATGGCTGCTTCCACGGGATCACAGCAGGGCCGGGTAATTGGGACACACAGGGCAGGACAAGCAAAGCCCCAAATATTTACCATCTGCCCTTTGCTCGTCCTGAGCCCCAGTGACGAGGCCACCTCCCAAGTCCAAGAGCTTGGTGCAGGGAGGGAGGAGGGCTTTGGGGAAAAGAGGGAGAGGAGCGGTGGGTGAGGGGTGAGGGAGAGAGTGGGGTGAGGGAGAAGAGCCAGCCCCTTGGGAAGGTTCCGAAAGGCCAAAGGACAAGGAGGTGCAGGCTTCGAAATTGCCCCCTTCCCCGCCAGGCCACCCCGCCCTGTGTCCACAGCTCAGCTTGGTTTCCAGAATGAGTCCCTAGAGAACATGGAGGGAGGGAGGGAGGGAGGCCAAGACAAGCTGGGAGCAGCCTTCTTAAACTTGTCAAGTAGGCCCGGGTCGTCCCTCGGTCCCAGAGGAGGACGCGTCCTTCCCCAGAGTTAGGCCCACACAGCCAAGGATGTGGCGCTACGCAGACACAATTTGGGGCAGTGATGTCATCTTTCCCAGAGCATCAGCGTAGCCTGAGAAGTATGTCACCCTCTCTGTTTCCTGATCTTGTAGACGTGGTCACGTGTGGATCGGAGACCGGTCCTCTTTGAATACAGCAAGGCTCGCTAGCTTCCTCCACCAGCCTCAGCTCGGCCGAGCTCAGGATGGCGGAGGAAGCACCGTGGCCATTTTCTGGCTAGCAGACACAGCTGTGGTCTCTGGGCCTGGTGTGGCCTGGCAGCTGCCTTCATTTCCTCGGCCAGGGCTGGCCTTCCCTCAGAATGCCAGCGCAGGGCAGGCCCTTCAGCGTCCCGAGCGCCGGGTTGGCACCGGGTTGGAGCCGTGTGCTGTCTGGCTTAGCGCGTTGCTCCGTGTCCAGTGTTGTGGTGTCCCCGTGGCCTTTGAGTGGGGTCCATAACCTGACCGCTTCTCGGCCCCTGCCACCGCCTTGTAGAAGCTGTAGCTGATTGGAATGGTTCTGGGGAGCGCTGTGGCCGCACACGGGCCAGGGCCAGGCACCAAATGATGGGGTGGTCGTCCCCTGGGACTGTTCTGGGGCCTCTGCTGGGGAAATGACTCCTGTATCTTTCTTTGTCTTGCAGCAGACAGTGCCCGCCACTTGGACCTGCCGGGCAAGCGGTCCTATCTAGAAGCTCCCTCTTCCGTGGGAGAGGATCACTATTTCCGTTCGCCCCCGCCCTATGACCAGCAGATGCTGAGCCCCTCCTACTGCAGTGAGGTGACGCCCAGAGAAGCCTGCATGTACTCGGGTTCAGGGCCTGAGATCGCCGGGGTGTCTGGGGTGGACGATCTGCCCCCGCCTCCGCTGAGCTGTAACATGTGGACTTCGGTCTCACCGTACACCAGCTACAGCGTACAGACCATGGAGACTGTGCCTTACCAGCCCTTCCCCACACACTTCGCCGCCACCACCATGATGCCCCGGCTGCCCGCCATCTCTGCTCAGGGCTCCCAGCCACCAGGAAACGCCCACTTCAGTGTCTACAACCAGCTGTCGCAACCTCAGGTCCGTGAACGGGGGCCCACCGCCTCGTTCCCGAGAGAGCGCGGCCTGCCCCCGGTGTGCGAGCGGAAGCCACCCTCGCCGCACCTCAACGCTGCCAATGAGTTTCTCTACTCCCAGAGCTTTTCCTTGGCCCGAGAATCTTCCTTACAGTATCATTCAGGAATGGGGACCGTGGAGAACTGGACAGATGGATGACTCCCAGGTCTCCTTGACAGCCCCAGGACCTTGTCAACCCAGTGTTAACCTCTGTGCGTGGCCTGCAGTACCAACACAGGACAGCATTTCAGAGGGGTGGTGCCCACGGGTGTGTGTGTGTGTGTGTGTGTGTGTGTGTATGCGTGTGTGTGTGTGTGCGTGTGTGTGCACGCGCATGTAAGTATTTGGAGAGCATCTATCTTCTGACATACACCTGCCATCAGGACAAGAAAAAAAACCCAGTTCTCTAAGAAGTGATGGCGGCTGCAGGACCTGCCTGCTGTTACCCGACCCTTCTTGACATCCCCACGGGTGGGATGGAGGTGGAGGGTTCACACAAGTTATTTAGAGGTTTCTTATACGACAATCTGATTTACTCAGGGGCCAGGAGAGGAGGTCTCTGTGCTGGGACCCGAGCTCCCTGTGGAGTTCATGGCCTTCCACCTGCAGATCTCGTGGGAGCAGAAGGCCTCCTTCCTTTGGCTCCTGGCAATTCTGTGACTACCTGAGCCTCAAAGTGTGCTTTACAAGGAGAGCCGGCAGCTCGCTTAGTGGCCCGGACATTGATCGCTGGAGCTCCAAGCCTGAGGGATGGCTTTGAGAAAGGGTCGTGTGCATTTCTGTGCATCTCTGCCACCCCAGGGATATTTTAAGTGGGTTTTTCTTTTCTCCTTTAAGAGGAGAGAAAATACAACCAAGAGCATCTCTGTCCTCATTCAGGTTTTGTTGTAGAGTACCAAGCCCTTCCCTCTTGGTCCCTGACATATGGTGTCTCCCTGGCATACAACACCCGGTCTGTCAGGCACCACTCGCACCCTGCAGCTGGCAGTCACAAAACACTCCTCACCCGGCATTTCCCCAGGACCTCATTGGAGCAGACATCAGGCATCTCCCGAGCCCCTTCTGCTCCCAGAAAATCCACCCCCCTGGAGCAGGAAAGCCCAACAAAAAGGAAAAAGATATTTGAGAAAAATTAATCTTTCTGCCCCTGGTAAATGCAGCCAGTGAGCTCAGAGGAGCCCCAGTTCCCCTCCAGTGGGTGATGTGGCGGCCCTCAGCCCTGTTCTGTAGCATCGCGCGTCCACCAGACCATCAGGGTGGCTGGTGTAAACGCCCAGTCGAATTTGGGAAGTCACTAAACTCTTTGCATGCCAAAAAGCTATTTATATATTATATAAATAAATAAATAAATATAAATATATATTATATATATATCTCACAAACGCGGGCCACATGTCAAATTCAGCTTTGCTTTTTTTTTTTTAAACAAATGAATAAACTTAATTAAAAATGAATGCTGGAGGGGGTATTTGGAAAGACATCTATTTAAATTTTTAATGGTTTAGATAAAAACATATATAAAATATATATTCTATAAACACACACTACAGACAAAGCTTTATTAGAAAACACGTTAGCTAACAGGTGAGATGGAACTTCAAGTGTTTTGTTATATAGCATGGAATTTTGTTTTACATATCGGAACATAAAGCCATCTTGCAACTGTGAAGCGTGTGGCTGTTTGTTCTTGCTGGTCTGTTGTCTCTCGGCCCCGCCGTGCCGTCGGCCTCCCCTTTCGCTGCTCTTCTTCCTCGAGTGCCAGGTGGGCCTCCGTGTCTCTGGGCATTTGTGCCACGGAGCCTCTGAGCTCAGGGCGAAGTGACTTAGGACCAACAGGCAGCTGTACCTTTGGTCCCGTGCTACTCTCTGAGTTATGGGGCTGGATTCCAGGGCCCACGAAGACCCCAGAAAGGCGAGGCAGGCGGTAAGGAAGAACCCGCCACTTTGAGCCGTCAACAGGAGCCTGGCAACTTGGCGGAAGGAGTTTCCTAAGCAGCGACTCTTGGGGGTTCGCGCAGCTGCTTTGGAGAAGCTTCCTGGAGCGGCCGGGTGTGTGAGGGCATCTACCACCCTCACCCAGGAAAGCCCTCCTCTCGCCCACTGGCCAGACACCGGAAGCTTGACTACCCCATGGAGCCAAGCCCACGGTTCACCCCACTAATTAGAAGAGAATCAAGGGGAGGGGGCTCGCTCCTCCAGACGCTGGCCTCCTGGCTCCTCTCCAGCACCGCCTACCATCTCAAGAGTGGTCTGGCAACCTGGAGAAGAGACACCAGGGTGGGGTGCCTTTAATGGCTTCCCCATTAGGACTAAGAGGAGATTTCCTGCTGGGTAAGAAGCCAACCTTGTCTCTTGTCTCCTCGGTGTCCTTCCTTGGGCCTCAAGGGTGCCGGCAACTGGGCTCCTTCTGCCCTTAGCTGCTTGCTGGTCACAGAGAAAAGCATCTGAGCTTGGCTCAGGGGACAGGGAAGGGAGCACGTCCCAACTTACCTGCTCTGCTCTTTCTGCAGGGAGTCTCCTGTCTGGGACACTCTGCACCTTCTAGAACCCAGGCAGAGGGCTGGACGCCTGTCCCAGGCTCTCTCCAGACACAGTGGGCTGCCAGAGATGGAGAAAGTGCTCCTTACAAGGCCGTTTTGCTTCCTACCTGCGTTCTGGGCAGCAGGGGGCCCGGGCTGCCCCATCTGGGCACGGCCTGAGCTGAGCCCACAGTGGTGGGACCTGTGGAACTTTCCTGTCCCTCTGAATCAACAACTCAATAAAAAGGGGGCGCACGGGATCTCCTGGAACAAAGGGCGCCATTCAGTAGCGCCAGCAGGTCATACATCAACGGCCCAGAAGCCCGACAAGTGTCTGCGTCGGCTGTGCCCTGCCCGGGAAGGGAGAAACGCCGATGACCGCCCAGCTGCACGGCCCTGGCTGGTGGCCCCGGCGCTCAGCTCCCAACCCCCAGATGGGCCACCCAAGGGCCCTCAGCAACAGAAGAGAGAAAGGGAGAAGAAAAAGAGAAGCTGGGGCAGACTGACAAATTGTTAAAAAACCAAACCAACTTCCAGCCTCGACGGGCCTGTGGGGGTCAAGAGGCCTCCGTTCACCCCACTAATGGAGCCTGCCGGAGGAGCAGCAGCCCAGCCGCGCAGTGTCTTATCTTACAACATAAAATTAAAACCCACTTAAAAGGCCGGAGGGCATGTTAACATTCCCCCCGCTGTCTAATTGAAGTAGTTCCCAGCGCAAAGGATTTTACTTGAAAGATGTCTCCCTCCCAGCCCAGGTTCTCCGGGGGAGGGGCTGCGAAGGGGGCGGGGAGGGGGGCTGTCATTTCAAAGACCTGCACAAGCTCAGGCTTTCTCTCAGGCTTCGGCTCACTGCCTCCCACCCGGGCAGCAGGTGGCCCTAGCAAAGGTTAGAGCAGTCTGGGCTGTTTTGTATTTTTGAAAATTTTACAAATTCATTAGCAGTTGTGTCAGCAGAGGCCAGACTCCCGACAAGAAGTCCCGGTAATGATTCAAATATGGCCAGGCCTGCAGCGGAGCCCGGAGCCCGGCAGCTCCCGCGGCCCCCGAGGCTTCTAGTCCATCCCCCAACTGCCCTATGCACATACGTTACAGGTCTCCGAGGCATGCGGAATCAATCAGGGACATCCTGCAAAGGTGATGAACTTGCACGGCCATCCTGGGTAATGGGAACCAGTCAGCCGGTGCCGGCCGGGGCCCAAAGCCAAGGTGACAGCTATTAAACAATTGCGCGCAGAACAAAATGGCAGAGGGGCCGGGTAATGGGTTCAATTTCGATGGGCGGCCTAGGCGATGGCAGCGTCTGTCGCAGCTGATTAGAGAGGGCCAGGCTGGAGCTTTCAATGCGAGCCCATCACAGATCAGAAACAGGCCCGGGATGAAAAGGGAGAGAATCGTCTCCTGAGAAGCGGCTGATGAAGGATTCTGGTTTATGTGACCGTTCTTCCTTCTCTCCTTGAAGAAGGGTAGAAGGGGGGGGGGGAGGCAGCAGTTTGGAGATTAGATAGTTTTCTTTTCAGCCATTCATCATTATGAAGGAAAGTAGACAGGGCAGGGGCAGAAAACTCTCCAGTGGGATTTCTGCAAAGTCTCACTAAGAAGGACCAGGTTTACACTTTGCAGCTCAAACAGCCCCTGCTTATTACGGCAGCCTGACGGGGCCTGCGGAGCATCCAGGGTCCCTCTCCTCCGACAGCGGGAAACAGGCCCTAGGCCTCGGAGGATGACCGAAATTCTCCTGCAGAAATTCCAAACCGCCAAACGGTATCATTTGTGAAAATTAAAGCCCGAGTCAGAGTAATGGGGGAAGAGGGAAACACAGGCGAGGAAAAGGGCTGTGCACAGTCCCTGCGGGCTCGCCCCACCCCAGCTGAGAGCAGCAAGGGCTCCCACTGTCCACACCAACCCCAGACAGAGGACAGCTCACGGCAGCCCGCTGGGAAACTCCAGGCTCGGACTTGGCTGTTCTGTTCTCTGGTGCAGGGGCCTCAGAGATGCGGAGCAAAGGAGTAGCCCGTGCAGCCCCCCCCCCCCCGCCAAGGAGGGATGGGAGGGGCTAGAACCAGAAGGAAGGGGCCCTCTGGAGCCCGCGCTGGGCAGGATCACCTGGCGCAGGAGGCTCTTGGCTGGTGGGAGGCGAAGGAAGAAAGAGCGGACGCAGAGAAGTGGGGGCATGTGCTCAGATCGTTTTTAGGTGCAGAATTACAGATGGATGATTAACCTGGTCAAAACCAAGGCCACTGATTGTCTGCGATGCCATGGAAGCGACAATAGGCCCCTTCTGTCTCCTGGGTTAGGAAACGCCGGAGGAAAGATGTGGAGCCTCTGTCCTTGCGGCTGGGAGCAGGCTGCTGGTTTTTCTGGAAAAAGCAATTTGGTAGTGGAACAAAGACTCTGAAAGTATTCATATCCTAAGGAGAATAACCAGAAATGTGGACAAAGCTCAGTGCTCGACACTGTTCATCGTGGTATTACTTTTAATAGGCCCAAATTGGCAGGAAGAAAATTGGTAACTTACGAGACACTCATATTCTGGAATATGAAGCAGTCTCTGAAATGATGTTTACAAAGAGCCTTTAATGACATGGGGATTGATTTAAAATTAAGTGAAAAAAGAAGATCGTAACAGAGCATGATCTCAAGAACATCTGAAATGAAGAAAAAAAGATGGGTGCAGCCAAACTATAGATGATTAAATAATAATTAAGAAGAGAATGAAATACATATGGTGCATCATGTGAATAAAAACGTCTGAATAATGTGTACCTTCTCCCATTTGTGCATGGGACAAAGCAAAAACCAAACCCGTGTGTGTCCACACTTATGTGTTGTGTGTACATTTGTAGGGTGTGTGTGTGCGCGCGTGCGCGCGTGTGTGTGTGTGTGTGTGTGTGTGTGTGTGTGTGTGTTAGGGACAGATCATTTAGATGGAACCATTTATGATCCTTTTCTTATACATCTGTTTCATTTAACTTATTGTAATGAACATGTATCACTTCTATAATTAAAAGATGGAATTAAAGAAAAGGAAAAAATAAGTTGTGATTATAAGATGTCCCTGAAGAAAAAGAAGAAAGTCTAAAAGAAACTTCCCCAGTGCTCGAGCCTTTGCCGCGGCGCAGGGCGCGGTGGGCAGGTGGCACCCCACTGCGTCCCTGGCTGTTCTTTCCAGGCACCCCGTCTTCTCCCCAGGCCTCCATTGCTGCCGCCGCCAGGTGAGATCTGGGGCTTTAACCTTCCTCCCAACACAGGCCCGTGAACCTCAGGTTCATTTCTTCTCAAGAGATGTTGGGACCTCCATCTTGCCCTGTTCAAACCGGAACCCAGCATCTCCCTCCACGCCTCCCGTGTGCTCTGTTTTGGTCCAGGGCACCATCGACCGACGTCAAGTTCCTGAGGTTGGAAACCTGGACTTGGTGCAGGCTCCTCCCGCTCCGACCCGCTCGCCCCATCACTTGGCAGGGGCTGCAGATTCCGCATCCCTGAGCTCTCTCCAATCTGCCCGCCCGTCCTCCCCTGGGCCTGGCCATCCTTGCTGTGCTGGCAGATCCTTGGGTCTGAGCTGCTCACACCCATCAGTTAGAAGGCACTGGCGTGTTGTGAGCAATGCTGACATGTCGCTCCCGGGTGACGGCTGTTCAGACGTGTGGCCATGGAGGAACCACCTGCAGAACACCCGGGCTGCTGTAGGACAGGTGTGTCTTCACTGGTGTCCCTGCTTTTGGCCCATGTGGCGGCCATCACGGGCCACCTGCAGGGGCTTGGGCTGTCCGAGCGCGTCCTGCCCGTGGGCCCGCACCCAGGGCAGTCGCGCCCTGAAGCCTTGCTTCCCAGGAAAAGCGGTTCCATGGTGTAAGAAAGAGGGTCATTTTTAGTCTCTTCCTTCCCTGCTGGACACCTGTCTCTCCCTCACAGATTCCAAATATCTCCCTCTGTCAAACTCCCATGGGCATGGCAAGTGGGCCCTGCCAAGATGCAACCTAGAGAGATGTCTCTCTCTTCAGAAAAGCCAAATCAAATGTAAGCAAATTAAAGGCGGGAATCCCTGGCTCACGGCTCCCTGTGCCAAGGGCTTAGCGCTGGCCTGGCAGAGGTGGGGGCTCAGGAAACAGGGCTCCCTGCTCCTTCATCCCCTCACAGCCTGGCAGGTCAGCAGACCAGCCCCCGCCATCCTACCTGCCGATGAGCTACAGAGCTACCCCTGTTCCTCCGCACACTAACCCAGGCCTTGGCTTTTGGCCTAAGGAGCTGGCAGACCTTGCAGACAGAATCTGCTGAATCCTTTGCAACACAAAGCAGGCGTCACTCTAATTTGGAAGTGGAAAGTACTACTTCTGTTTATGACGGGGCAAATCCAGCCTCCTTTCAGCCACTTACGTCAGTTGGTCCTCCTCTTCTTCCTTCTCCTCCTCTTCCTCCTTCTTTTGTGGTACTGGGGATTCAATCCAGGGGCATTCCGCCTCTAAGCTACAACCCCGGTCCAATTTTTTATTTTGAAACAGGATCTCACTGGGTTGATGACAGTCTCACTACTTGCTGAGGCTATCCTTGAGCCTGCGATCCTCCTGTCTCAGCCTCCCAAGCACTAAGAGTACAGGCATGCATCACCAAGCCTGGCTATTTTGTTTGTTTGCTTGCTTGTATTTTTGTGATAGCAGAGATTGAACTCAGAGGAATTCTACCTCTGAGCCAAAGCCCTAGCCCTTTTTGTAGTATTTTGTTTTGAAAGAGGGTTTCTGAGAGTTTTGCTAAGTTGCTGATGCTGGCTTTGAACCTGCGATCCTTCTATCTCAGCCTCCCAAGCAACTAGGACTACAGGTGTGCACCACCATGCCTGGCTTTTTGCAGAAATGCACCCAGCAGGGAAGGCTCAGCCTAGGGAGAGCTGTCTGGAAGCCCCTGTCCCTGAGGGCCAATGCAGGTGTGGTGTCCGTCCCCATTTTCAGGCCAGGCCGAGCCTTGGGGCCCTTTAGAATCTGGAAGCGATGATGATCGAGGAGCCAATTTAGAGAGGGTGTTTGGAGGCGCAGCGGCAAAGCTGCAGAGTTTTGGGATTTGGGGAGTTCTGGGCCAGAGCCTCCTAGCCTGCTTTCCTCCTACGGAGTCCAGGGCTCCAGCCCCTATCCTGTTGCTGCCTTTTCCTGCCCTCTACTAAAAAGGGAGCTAGCTTTCACAGGCCCGGCCTCCTGCCTCCATGCCCAGGGGCTCTGACGCCGGTCTTAGCAGCTGTGGGGAACATGGCAAACTGCACCGTGTGTTGGAGATCCTGGGTTCGAGACCTGGCCCTTCTGCCTCTTGGTTTGTGTCTTGAAGTAATGCCATTTTCTCTAAGTCTGCGCCAATACACTGGAGATGATAATCTCTGATAAGCTCTTTTTCTGGGGACACGGAGGTCTCAGCTAATGCCGGCCCCTCTCTCCTGCCTCCTTCTATGGGAAGGGTGTCAACTTCAGACGTAGAAAGCGAGGGCTGAGTCTGAGCTCTCTGAATTTCAGTCTTCTCATGTGTAAAGTGAGAAAAGAAAAACCAGTTTCCCTCGTAGTTGGTTAATTATGGGTGGCCCGGCCCTGGCTTGGCCCTCTGCTAACGTGTCGTGATCCCTGGGCTTCCCGACACGCGGTGGGAGAGCGATGGCCACCGCCACCTCATGGAGCGGGAACTGAGGTCAAAGAGGCGAAGAAACTCGCTTCCCACCCAGGTCGTGCCAACCCAAAGCTGCTGCTCTCAGGGGTCCCCCCGCCGCAAGGTCACTGTGTGCACTTTTTCTTGTCTTGCTGCCTTTCCTCTGAGGCTGCTGGACCCAATAGGTGTGTGTTTTTAGTGATTTGTGTGTGTGTGTGTGTGGTACTGGGAGTTGAACCCTGAGGCTTTCTGGGCTACACTCCCAGACCTATTTACTATTTTATTTGGAAACAGGGTCTCCCTAAGTTGCTGAGAGCCTCACTAAATAGCTGAGGCTGGCTTCGAACCTGCGCGATCCTCCTGTCTCAGCCTCCCAAGTGTTGGAATTACAGGTGTGCGCAACCATGCCTGGCTCCTGAGCAGTATTTTTTAGGAAGGCCCTGTGCCCTGCTTGGTTTGGGTAGCAGAACTTGGGTGTGCTTTCCAACTTCTGTCGCGATGTGTGTCCTTGGGTGACCTGGAAGAGACTTGTTTGGGAGTTACTCTTTTTCTTTTTACCTCCAAGCTACACCCCTAGCCCTATTTTTTATTCATTGTTTTGAAACAGGGTCTCACTGAGTTGCAGAGGGCCTCACTAAATAGCTGAGGCTGTCCACAAACCACGATCCTCCTGTTTCAGCCTCCCAAATCCTGGGATTAAAAGCATGAGTCACCACACCCAGCCACCTTCCCACTCTTTATTTTTTTTATTTCTGAAACAGGATCTCACTAAGTTGCTGAGAGCCTCACTAAATTGCTCAAACTGTCCTCAAACCTGCAACCCTCCTGTCTCAGCCTCCCAAGTCCTGGGATCACAGGCATGAGCCACCCTGCCCGGCTGGAAGTCACTTTTCTTTAACACCCACAAATCCTAGCAGGGGTGCCTGCAGCAAGGGCTGGGTCTGTAAAATGACGTGGCTCCATTAGGGCTGATGGAAACTATGTGAGTTGTTTCTAATAGCACTAAAGTGCAGCTCAGCACGGTCTTTTCTCCCTGGATCCCACACGCTGGCGGCCCTGACTGAAGAGCCACAGAGTCCTGCACGCTCCAGGCCCAGCATGGCGCCCTGGGCATTAAGCTTTGGCCCATCACACTGAACGCCCAGAGGTAAACTTCTGGCCCTAGAAAATGAACTTTCAGCTTTTTCTCTGAGCGTAGGGCAGTGAAGGAGCTTGGGGCTGGACATGGGGCGCTGCAGGCCCAGCCCCAGCAGGTCTCTTGCTGGCGGCGCCTGGCTTATCCTCTTTCCCGCTTCCTCTCCCTCCCGCCACGCTCCCCCTGCCACAGCGAGGCAGGACTTCGTTTCCAAGAATAATGTCTATGACCGTGAATTCCTCTGTTATAACAGGGCGCTGTCTGAATCGATGGCAGGGCTCCCCAAAGGAAAGGAAGGGGAGGGAATATTAGAACTCCACTTCCTGTTTATTTTAATCTCCTCCTTTGTACATGGTTAACACGGTTAATAAGCCCGGTAGAACCTATTAGTAATTTGTAAGCAAATTTATAAATAATATATCAAAAGTATGTGTTTTAAAGTCTCTTGCTGATGGGAAGTGAGATTAAAAAATAGTGTAAGCCGGGCATGGTGGCGCACACTTATAATCCCCATGCAGGAAGGAGGATGGCACAGGTTTGAAGCCAGCCTCAGCTACTTAGTGAGGCTCTCAGCAACTTAGTGAGACCCTGTTTCCAAATAAAATATAAAATAGGTCTGGGAATATAGCCCGGAGGTAGAAAGCCCCTGGGTTCCACCTCCAGTACCACAATAAATAAATAAATAAATAAATAAATAAATAAATAAATGAAGTAGAGAGCTGGGCGTGGGTATAATCCCAGCACTTGGGAGGCTGAGACAGGAGGATCACATGTTCGAGGACAGCCTCAGCAATTTAGGGAGACTCTCAGAGACCTAGCAAGATTCTCAAAACAACAACAAAAAATTAGAAAGGGCTGAAGGTGCAGCTTGGAGGTAGAATGCCTCTGGGTTCAATCCCTAGTACAGGCAAACAAATAAAAATACAGGGACTTCAGGGTGATAGACAGTCACCCCTGGGCTCTGGTCACAGGCTGGGACCTTGGCCATGCCCGTGACACTCTGGGCTCTATGCCATCCTCCCAGAGACGGTGTGCCGGGGTGCTGGAGCTTTGGGTAGAGAGGCCTGTCCAGGTAGTGGACAGAGACTAGGCCTGGAATCCATCACTTATGAGACGTATGTCTGATCTCTGGGAGCTTCTGTCTCCCCACATCTTAATTAGGGGTAATAAAATCCTGCCCATCTCCTGAGGTCATAGGAATGAAGTAATACAGATAAAACGTGCACTCCGCTCAGCGGCCTCCCTCCCCCACGGGGGATGCCAGTCTGCACAGGTTTCATTTTTGATGCGTAAAAGATGTGAGACTTTTTTTTTTCTAGGAAATTCTATTTATTGCTCTTGGGCTTTATAGCTTCTCCCGTCTCAGAGCTAAGCCTCCTTCACCAGATGTCAAAGCCCAGATCTCCGTGCAGCTAGGCACACGGTGCCAACCACAGGCAGCAGGCGGGCGCACTGGAGGGAGCACTGGCCGTCCCACCCCCTCAGTGCCTCGCACACACTGCCACAGGCACCCTGGGTGCACTGCAGCATTCAAGGTCACTGAGGGCCAGATCTGCCTCGCTGGGGAAGCCCACCATCTTTACTAGCTCCCTTCCTCAAACCCACTGCCAAGCTCACTGGCCCTGGGAATAAATCTATTTGTTAAAAGAAAATCCCAGCCAGGCATGGTGGCGCATGCTTGTAATCCCAGTACTTGGGAGGCTGAGGCAGGAGGATTGGAGGTTTGAAGTCAGCCTCAGCAACTTAGCAAGAGACCCTGTTTGAAAAGTAAAATAGGGTTGTGGGTATAGCTCAGAGGCAGAATGCCCCATAAATTCAATCCCCAGTACTAAACACACACACACACACACACACACACACACACACACACACACACACACAGAAAGAAGGAAAGGAAGAAAGGAGAGAGGGAGAGAGAAAGAGAGAGAGAGAGAAAGAGAGAGAGAGAGAGATTGGAGGTGTAGGTCAGATGTAGAATGTTCCTGGTTTCCTAGTACTAAATTCCTAGGACTAAAAAAAAAAAAAAAAAAAAAAGCAGCCCCAGCTCAGGGGGGGGGGCTTGAGCCCCTCCCCCCTGTCTTTCTTGGCCTTGATTTCCTCACCTGTAGCAGGAATTAGTAACATCGGGTTGCCAGCCAGCTTCCTGAGCTGGGTTCATGGGTCACATGAGATGCTTCCGGATGAAAACACTTTAAGAAATCAAAAGGATTGCAGCTATTAAGCTTCGGTTAGTACCAATCCGTGCTCATTTTTGTATTTTTGTGAAAAAACCGAAACACACACACAAGAAATTAAGAAAGAAAATAGAAAAAGAAAAAGGCACCACCTTTTACGTACTAAGGAGCCCCACCCCAGTTGCCGCAGCGCGGGGGGGGGGCGAGCTCCCCAGCTCTGAGAGGGGCTGACTTGGCATCCTCGCCGCCTTATCACCATCCCTGCGCCACCGCCTGCATCCCCAGCTTTTGAGGAGGGCAATTTCCGGCGCGCACAGCAAAGCCTGTGGCTTGCAGGAACAATCGGCCACAGTGAGCCTCTCCTGCTGTTGATCCTTTCATTTCCTCCAGCCGACTCCTGCCGGGGACCAGGGTCTAGTTGTGCCCTACACTGCCGGACTAATCACTTACAACGGCCCCAGCGCAAGCCCGCGCTCTGCCGGCCGGCTACCGCTCTGCCGGGCAGGATTGCTAATTGGGACACGATCCCAGCCAAGTGGCAAGAAAGCTTCAAGGAGCCTGTTCACTGGACCTTAAATATCCTGCCCACAACTTTACAGCCCAGGCGGCCATGGAGGAAGCGTGAGTCATAGCCGAGAGGGGAGGCTGCTGCCTAGGAAGGCCTCCGCAATGACATTTTTCACGCTTTTAATAAACCACTGTATTATTAGAACTCACCAAAGCCGAATTTAATGGGAGTCTTAGGCCCTAAGGCCTGAATTTTTCTTTTGTATTGCAAAATGAAACCAACTGGTCTAATTCAAATTAACCCCAGAAAATACAGAGATTTTAATTATGTTTCTCCCACCCTTTTTTTCCTCTCTCTCCTTTCTCCACGCTCTCCTGTTCAAATTGTGCTGGCGGTTACTCTTTTTTTTTTTTGGAAGAAAAAGGAAAGGTACAAGAAGAAGAAATAAAATAGAAGAAATACCGAGATAGTCACAAATTTCTCTACGGGATTTCTTAGGGAAAATTACTGAAGACCAAATTCAAAGGAGAATTTTTAAAAGAGAGAAGGAGAAGGCAAAAACAAACAAACAAACAAACAAACAAACAGACCCCCCCCCCCAAAAGTCCTCTCATGTTGCACCTGAAGCGGTTTATTTCCTATTCAGTTTTATGAAAGTCCCTTCAACCAGACCTGTTAGACCTCGACCCTGCACAATACTCCCCCCGCCCCCATGCATGATCCTTCCGGAAATAATAAGAGGACACGTTCTTTACTTTCCAACTTCTGGGGCCGAGCCCCTGGGAACTCCCTGGGGGCGGAGGTAATGAAGCGCTGAGGTGCACCTGGCCGCCACCGCGCCTTTCGGAAGCTCCAGTCACAGGAAACGGCTCTGCAGTGGCTTCGGCATTAGCAGGAACCGGTGAAAAGACGACGTTTTCCCCCCTCGCAGCTGTGTTCACAAACAAATGTTCACGTTCCAGCCCTCACCCCAATTTAGTGCCTCTTTACCCAGTAGAGTAGGCTTCCAAATGCCTCCTTGCCCTCTATGGAAAGGTACCAGCGCCCACCCTGAAGGGCCGTGCTCTGGGCCTCCCGGAAGGCAGGGCAATCGCCCCTGGGGTCCCGAACCCCAACTCCAGCTACTGGACTGCGCAGTGACCAGAGATGTCTGGACGAGGCAGGAATTTAAGCACACTGCCTGCAGCAGCATCAGGGGCTGGCGGGAGAGGGCTGGGGGAGGCCGGGCCCATGGCGGCCTTTGTCTTGGCCCATTCCCTCTTTTAGGGGACGAGGCTTAGCTCCAGTTCCTGCAGGGAAGTCCCTGCCTGGCATCAAGGCTGGCCTCAGGCATAAGATCCTAATTATTTGAATGGTATTTGTTTTCATAGCTCCTTTTTTTTTTTTTTAAATGTGTCCAGGTCGATGGCATTTTAATGCCTTATTAAACAGGGGTTTTTACAGCAGTCTGTCTGTTCAGTCTCTGGGCCCATGCCTGGACTTTGTGTGCAGGGATTTTTTTTTTTATCTTTCCTGCTGGCCGAAAATATTTTCCGAATTCCCTATAAAAGTTTTCGAGATTTCCTAAGACAAATAGAGCTGCACCGGTTCTAAAATGACCCTGATGCAGTTGGAACTCTGTTCAGACGCGCGCTGTACCCGTTGTTTACACAAGAACTGAACTTCGCTGTATCCTTAGCGGCCCTTCGGAGTTCACCCAATGTGCTCCACCGAAGTGCTGGTGCATAAAAACACACCGGTACCTGGGACCGCTCCCCTGAATCCCATCTTTTATGGGCTTCTTCCAGCCTCTCAGATGGCTGTGCTGGCTTTGAAGGCGGCTTCCATAAAGCCTGTCCTGGCCTAGGGGGTCTCAGCACGTGGAGGGAGAGCTGGACCTGCAGCAGAAACAGGCTACCCCCAAGTCCCGCCAGGAGGAGCTCAGCCCAGCCCTTTCCTTCCCTGGCCAGGGTTTAAGGTTTTATGAAAACAAATTGTCTTTTCAAAAGGAAGCTGAATTGAGAAAGTATATAAGAAGCTACAAGTCAGGCAACTTTGTGTAATGGAAAGAACAGTCACACGTTTAAATCTCATTTTTGGCACAATTTGGTGTGTTGATCATGGGAAGAAAAAAAAAAAAACAGACTCAGGCTGGGCGCGGTGGCACAGGCCTGCAACCCCGGTACTTTGGAGGCTGAGACAGGAGCATCACAGGTTCGAGGCCAGCAGTATGGGGTAACTTAGACTTTTAAAATTTGGAAAAAATAAAATAAAATAAAACAGGGCTTGCCGGGAGTGGTGGCGCACGCTTGTAATCCCCGCGCTTGGGAGGCAGAGACAGGAGGATCGCGCAGGTTCGAAGCCAGCCGCACTGGCTTAAGAGACCCTGTTTCCAAATAAAAGGTATAAAATAAGTCTGGGAGTGTAACCTGGAGGTAGAAGGGTTTCCAGGAACCCCAGTACCACCCAAAACAAAAACAACAACAAAAACATAACAAGCTTGGTTTCACAGGGTGATTACTGAGCTCTCAGGGTGTGAGATGGCCAGCTGGGGGGTTTGGGGCTGCCCGCTTCCTACTTCCTGATGGGCGGATGCAGCCCAGCTGAGGCACACGCCTCTGCAGAGGGTCCTGCAGGTGAGAGAGGAAGGAGGCCTCCGCCAGAGCACCAATTCTGGACCAGACTGTGCTAAGTGATGGGTCCAGACTACAGACAAGTCTCGATCAGATTCAAAAGCCTGCACTGGCCCCATCATCTAGATTAGGGGAAATATTGAAATTAAATATGTAGGCTTATGTCAGCTGCCTGCAATGTTATGTAATCTCGAGGCAGACCAGATGGGGCTCATTTTGCTTAGGTGGCATTAAAAACAAAACAAAACAAACAGAAAACAGCAGGTGCGGTGGTGTATGCCTGTAATCCCAGGACTTGGGAAGCTAAGACAGGAGGGTCGCAGGTTGGAGGCCAGCCTTAGCAACTTGATAAGATCCTCAGCGACTTAGCAAGACCATGTTTCAAAACAAACATTTTTTTAAAAATTGGGAATGTAGGTCAGAGGTTGAATCCCCCTAGGTTTAATCCCCAGTACCAAAACAAATAAGACAAAAAGGGCTGAATGAAAAATAAAAAGGGCTGGGAATTTAGCTTGGAGGTAGAATGCTCCTGGGTTCAATCCCTAGAACCCCCCCACAACAACAACAACACCACCATCAGTGCTAACAGCTCAGCTACTAGAAAGCTCCCTATGAATTTCTATTTTGCCGGGTCACTTGTGAGCATTACCCTCATGGCAGTGTTTCACTACAGATGCCACCTTTAACAGTAAAGACAGACACTTACCCCGAGGAAGCATCGCTAGAGAGGCCCAGCGTATTCCATGTCTGCTGGCACCAAGCATGTCACAGCCCAGGATGGACGGGTGCCTGCTGCCTGCAGTAGGGAACAACCACTAACTAGGGCCATGCTTGTGGTTGGAGCCCGTCATCTATTTAACCAGGACTTTCCACGTTCATGGAATCAACGACGGCTTGTTATGTCAACGAATGGTCTCTCATTCCTGGAGATTCTATCTGATTCCGAGTCAGCTTAGTCTTTTAAAACAAATATTACTTTTTTCAGATGCTCATGATCTCTTCTTTTTATGTGTTTATCTTCAACATACTTTAAAGTAATCTCTAGATGATAATTCTATTATCTGAGATTCTTGGGGGGGGGTGACTAAGTCTGCCATTTATTGTCCACTGATAGTTCACAACAGATTTTTTTCTTCTACTAAAAAGTAAGCCAGGCTTTATCTCCTGTTAGATCCCTTCAGAACAGTTTTGTTTGCTTAAGAAGATGAACTTTTTATGTTGATTTTTCAGCTTGGGGATTATTTGACTATTGAGGAAGAAGAAATTCAGACCTGAAACTCAGTGAAGAACTAAATTTGTCTTGTTGTTGGAAGGTGTTTTTGTTTTGTTTTAGTCATTCATGAGTTTCAGTACCAATCTCTCTACTTTCCCATCCTCATGTGTCAGTTAAAACTCAAGCCCCTGACAATCTTGAAAGAAAAAAAAAAAAGAAAGCTAGAGGATTTACGACAACATAAGAGGACTTATTATAAGCCAGGCATGGCGGTGCACGCCTGTAATCCCAGTACTTGGGAAGCTGAGATAGGAGGATTGTAAGTTCAAGGACAGCCTCAGTAAGTATGAGACTCTCATCAACATAGCCAGACCCTGCTTCAAAATAAAAATAAAATAGGGCTGAAGGTGTAGCTCAGAGATAGAATGCCCCTTGGTTCAATCCCGAGTAACTAACACACACAGAAGAAGAAGAAGAAGAAGAAGAAGAAGAAGAAGAAGGAGGAGGAGGAGGAGGAGGAGGAGGAGGAGGAGGAGGAGGAGGAGGAGGAAGAAGAAGAAGAAGAAGAAGAAGAAGAAGAAGAAGAAGAAGAAGGAGAAGAAGAAGAAGAAGAAATTTATGAGGTATAGTACTGGTATAAAGTAGAACCAAGAGTTTAAAAATAGACACACATATAATGCCTGGGTACAGCCATGGAAAAGATGCTTGGCCAATTGGATGGCCATGTGGAACAAAATAGTTGGATCCCTGACTCACACCATATACAAAAAATCAATTCCAGATTGATTGTGACCTAGATATGAAATGTAAACAATAAAATGTTTAAGGGAAAAGTTAGAAGAATATCTCCATGGCCTTGGGCTGAGCAGTGGTATCTTTTGATATCACTAAGATGCCAGGTGTGGTGACATTCACCTGTAATCCCAGTACTTGGGAGGCTGAGACAAAGAGATTGCAGGTTCATGACCAGCCTCAGCAACTGAGTCAGGTTCACAGAAATTTAGGGCTCCCTTGTTTCAAAGTAAAAATAATAAAATAGGGCGGTGGGTATAACTCAGAGGTAGAATGCTCCTGGGTTCAATCCAAGAACCAAATTATTTAAGTTAATTAAAGGGGGTGTAACTTTGAGGTAGAATAGTTCTGGTTCAATCCGCAGTACCATACCCACACACAAAAAGGACATCAGTAAGATAACAAAAAGCCAAGTACAGACTAGAAGATACTGAAGATATATATCTAAATCTTATATGTGTGTGTGTGTATGTGTGTGCATAAACATATATAAATACACATAATATGCATAATGTATAACAGTATATATTGTAGAGTCTAGGTAATATATATATATATATATATATATATATATATATATATATATATATATATGGAGAGAGAGAGAGAGAGAGAGAGAGAGAGATTCCAATCCAGAATGAATAAACCAATGGCAAGAGGGACAGCCCCATAGGAAAATGACTCAGGATTTGTACAGGCTGTTTGCAACGGAGGACACCCAACTTGTCAAGAAATAAATGAAAAGGTGCTCAACCTTAACAGTAATTAGAAAAATATAAAAATACAAAAATACAAAAATGAAAATTATGGGCACAGGGCAATGGCAGTAGCCCATCAGGAGCGCTCATGAAGGGCAGGCAGACTCAGTGTCGGTGGGACTTTCATACACGGTTGGTGGAAACATAAACTGGTACAACCACTTTGGAAAACTACCCAAAAGTATCTACTAAAAGATCAGTTTCCTACAACTAAACTTTGTGGGGATGTAGGTGCATACCCTACGGCTACACAAGTCCCCTCTTAGGGGAATACATAGAAAAAAAAGACATAGAGAACACTAGTAGAGAATTCTTCAATATAACCCCACGTGGGAACAACCCAAATGTCTATCCACAGAAGGGATAAATATATCACGTATGCCCACACACCAGATGATGATACAGCAGCGAGAAGGACGGAGTGCACTGAAATGCAGAGCATGGCAAATCTAAAAGCATAGTGAGGTGTGTGTGTGTGTGTGTGTGTGTGTGTGTGTGTGTGTGTGTGCATGTGTGTGTTACTAGAGATGGAGCTTAGGGGCATTCCAAGCTACATCCCCAGCCCTATTTTTTACTCTTTATTTTGAAACAGGGTCTCACTAAGTTGTGGAGGGCCTCACTAGGCTAGCTGGCCATGAATCTGCAATCCTCCTGTCTCAGCCTCCATAGTACTGGGATTACAAGCGTGCGCCACTTCATCTGGATACACATAGCTAAATCTTACAAACATACTGTTAAGCAAAAAAAGCCAGACTCGAATGAATGCATACTGTGTGTGGGTTTTTTGTTTATTTGTTGTTTTTGCGGGTCTGGGGATGGAACCCAGAGGCATTCGACCTCCGAGCTACACCCCTGCCCTATGTTTTATTCTTTATTTTGAAACAGGGTCTCACTGAGTTGCAGAGGGCCTCACTAAGTAGCTGAGGCTGTCCATGAACTGCGATCCTCCTATCTCAGCCTCCCAAATGCTGGGATTACAAGCGTGCACCACCACGTCCAGCTTTTGTGTTTTCAGTACACAAAGCTCAAAGGTGCCAAAATGAGTGGACGCCCTTTGCAGTTGGGATAGAGGTTTTCCGTGGAGGACGGGCCGGGACCAGCTGGGTCACACAGAGGCTCCCTGGTGCCAGGTGATTTAGCCGCCAGCAAGACAATGAGGAGAGAAGACAACAGAGGAGAGAAAACAAAAAGAAAAAAAGAAAAGAAAAGAAAAGAAAGTGGCTAGAGACACAAAAAGCACTCCCCCCCCCATCCCTGAGAATGCTGATTCTTATGGTTTTTCTAGCAAATTAATTTTAATTTTTTTTTTTTTTGGTGGTACTGGGGATGGAACCCTTCTACCTCCGGGCTACACTCCCAGACCTAGTTTATATATTTTTTATTTGGAAACAGGGTCTCTTAAGCCAGCGAGGGGCTTTGAACCTTCGCGATCCTCCTGTCTC
Source organism: Muscardinus avellanarius (assembly GCF_963383645.1). Lineage (NCBI taxonomy): Eukaryota > Metazoa > Chordata > Mammalia > Rodentia > Gliridae > Muscardinus > Muscardinus avellanarius. The sequence continues at coordinate 35,070,712 of NC_137802.1, forward strand.
CCCCTCCCAAGTGCGGGGATTACAAGTGTGCGCCATCACGCCCGGCTGCAGATTAATTTTTAAAAGCCTTTTTTTTTTTAAAGCTGGGCACAGTGGCGCATGCTTGTGGTCCCAGTGCTTTGGAGATAGAGACAGGAGGATCACAGGTTCAAGTCCAGCTTCAGCAACTTAGTGAGGCCCTCTGCAATTAGGGGACCCTGTTTCAAACTAAAAGAATAAAACGGGGCTATGGGTGTAGCTTGAAGATAAATGCCTCTGGGTTCAATCCCTAGCAACACACACACACACACACACACACACACACACACACACACAGTCTTTTTTTTTTTTTTTTAATATAAAATGTGCTTAGTTGAAGCAAATAAACCGAACAGGAATGTAGTCACAAAATCTTGTCTTGTGGAATTGTTAGGTGTCAGGCTGAGGCAAGAGGGTTCGGTTAATAATTTCAATACAGGGATATTTGCTTATTAGTTTGCAAAGTGATAGTTTACTTCTGCTAAATCTCTCAAGTTTTAATCAGATTGAGAAAATTTCACAGAACAGGCTGAATGCGGTAGTGTCTGCCTCTCCCTCTCTGCCTAGTTCTCCAGTGGATGTGTGTAAGAAACAGAGGAGTCCCGGCCCTGCTGCCTGGAGCGTGCTCCTCACCCGGGGACTCCGAGGCGCGCAGCCATTCCAGGAGCTTAGCTGCGTCACCCCCCCAGCACGCCAGAAGGAAGGAGTCTCTCTAAGCTCCTTCTGTGCATCTCCAAGCTCCGCTTTTATTTTAGTTTCCTGCCATGTTTTCTAAGTGGTTGTTTCTGAGATGTAGTACAGAAACAGTGGTAACAATGTCTCCCTCCCTCCCTCTTCCTTCCTTCCTTCCTTCCTGTGCTGGGGATTGAACCCAGGGGCATTCCACCTCTGATCTATACTTCCAACCCTATTTTATTTATTTTTATTTTGAAACAGGGTCTTGCTAGGTTGGTAAGAGTCTATTTGCTGAAACTGTCTTCAAAATTGGGATCATCCTGTCTCAGCCTCCCAAGTACTAGGATTACAAGCATGGGCCACCATGCCTGGCCCGGTGTTTCTTTTCTAAATGGCAACTATTACACTTAGTTCCAGTAGCTTTTGTTTGGTTTTCTTGGATTTTCTAGTTAGATAGTCTTATCATTTGAGGTTATCAGTACTCTTTCAGCTCCCTAGTCCTCCCTTTCCTCCCTTCCTTTGTTACTTTGGGATCTTCTTTTGGACGTTAAAGCTAACTTTGACACAAGTTAACAGCGCAGCGGGCTGGATGTGGTGGCACACACCCGTAATGGCAGTATTTAGGAAGCTGAGACAGGCGGTGAGCAGATCTGAGGTCAGCCTCCGACATTTAGCAAGACCTTCAGGAACTTAGTGAGACCCTGCTTCAAAGATATAAAAGGGGTGGGGTAGAGTTCAGAGGTAGAACATCGGAGTTCAATCCCTAGAACAAACAACAACAAAAGTAATGACAATAAACATCCTTGTCTTGATTTTAACAAAATCAGTCTAATGTCGACATGGAACAAGACTCTATGACATGATGTATCCCCTCCAAGAGAAAGGTTTAACTCGTTCTCTTCTTTTTTTCTTCATAAATTTGTGTGAGATTCTGCCCAGACTTTGCACCCACTTTTCTTCTTCTATGTATGCAGTTTTGATAATGCTTACCAGATTTTAAGCTGTGTCCCCTTTTTAAAAAAGAAATCCACCCAGTGTTCTATCTGTGTTTTCTTTTCACTCTGTCTGGCTGTTGCATCCATTCCCATTTTTTCTCTTCCCTCCATGAGCATCCCTCCTTGGCTGATTTCTGTACCTCCCAGCTTCTCTCTCATCCCTGTTGCTTTCTTGCTTGGCACTCGGAGTGGTTTCTCTTAGAGCTTAACCATTGCCCTCCACGCAAATGACGCCCAAGTTCAAGAGAGAGAAGTCCCATCTCTCTTGAATACCATCGCCGTCAGAGAATTCCTCCTGTCTTCTGGGTACTGTTCTCCCATGTCCTGCGAACACCTTGAATTGGTACAGTCAAACACTCAGAACTGCACTCTTTCCCCTGTCAGAGGCACCTCCTGGGTGTGTCCTACATGCTCACAGCTGTGATGATTCGCTGGCGACCGGGCCACCTCGGCTCCACACCTCGCAGTCAACTGGGCTCCTGCCTCTTCCTCCCCCTCTCTTGTGCACAGTACCGAAATGCCAAGTACCTTTGTCAAACCAGACCACAAGACTCCAACAGCAAACTCAGAGCCTCGCCCGTGCAAGTCACTGAGAGCCATGTGAAGTCAGATATGGTCCCCACGTGTGCAGTGGTCAGAACAAAAATGCTGTTTACAACAAAAGCTGGAGCCGGGCGTGGTGGCGCACGCTTGTAATCCCCCGCGCTTGAGAGGCTGAGACAGGTTGAGACAGGAGGATCGCACAGGTTCGAAGCCAGCCTCAGCTACTTAGTGAGGCTCTCAGCAACTTAGTGAGACCCTGTTTCCATATAAAATATAAAAAAGGTTTGGGAGTATAGCCCGGAGGTAGAAAAGTTACTGAGTCCCACCCCTAGTACCAAACACACACTAAATAAATAAATAAACAGACAAATAAATAAATAAATAACAAAAGCTGGCCGGGCATGGTGGCACACACTTGTCATTCTGGTACTTGGGAGGCTGAGACAGGAGGATCATGGTTCGAGGTCAGCCTCAGCTACTTAGTGAGACCCTGTTTCTTTTTGTTTTGTTTTGTTTTGTTTGGTGGTACTGGGGTTCCTGGAAGCCCTTCTACCTCTGGGATACACTCCCACGGGCTACACTCCCAGACCTATTTTTTTACTTTTTATGTGGAAACAGAGTCTCTTAAGCCAGCGCAGCTGGCTCCGAACCAGTGTGATCCTCCTGTCTCAGCCTCCCAAGTGCAGGGATTACAAGCGTGCGCCACCACGCCCGGCGGAGAGACCCTGTTTCTAAATAAAGAGTAAAAAATAGGGCTGGGGGTACAGCTCGGAGGTAGAATGCCCCTGGGTTCAATCTCTAGTTCTGAAGTAAATAAATTAAATAAATAAAAACAAAAACTGCAGGCTCTCCAACTATAGGCCAGTTGCAAAATTGATTATCAGTATCAAATTTTTTTTTTTTTTTTTTGGTGTTGGGGATTGGACCCGGGGCCTTCTACTTCTGAGCTATACCCTCAGCCCTATTTTATTTTTTATTTTGAAACAGGACCTCACTAGATTGTTTTGAATCCGCAATTCTCCTGTCTCAGCCTCCCAACTACTGGGATTCCAGGTATGCACCACCATGCCCGGCTGATTAAAAAAAAAAAAACAAAAAAAGTGATATTAACACTTTGGTGGAACTTTTTGGATGCGAAAGGCCTAGACTAGTTGTGGTAGGCAGAGAGCTGAATTCTCTGTGGAAGAAGGGGAGAGGGCTTGCGTTTCTGCAGAGAATCCATGTGGGGGAGATGGGGCAGCCCCACAGATGGGGAGATCAGGACCACGTAGAGGGGCCAGGAAGAAGGAGCCTAAGAGGTGCCGTGAGCCAGGGCCACGGGAAGGAAGTCCCTTTCTTCCTGGGAGGAATCCTCTGTGACAGGGACAGCCGTGCCAGTTGGCCTGGGGCCTCGGCCGGTGCGTCAGGGTCGCCTTTACTGGGCCGGGCCGTGTTGTTAGCCTTCCTGTGACTCCCATAAAAATATACTAAGCAGAACCGTCCCTGCAAAAGGTGTTGAAGGAAACTAAGGGTGACGCAGTAAAAGGAGGAGCGGCCCCCACGGCCTCCCTCCTCCAGGCCAGTGAGGCCGGGAAGCGGAGCAGAGGAGGGACAGCCCGCGAGCGTGCCCTGCCCTCAGGGTGCCAGGAGACAGCGGCCTCTGAAAAGGCGCAGGCGCCTTGAGAGCCTGAGACAGGAGGAGCACAAGTCTGTGGCCAGCCTCAGCAACCTAGCGAGATCCTGTGTCAAAACCCCAATAAAAAGGGCCAGGGGAGGGGTATACCTTGGAGGTAGTATGCGTCGTGGTGGTGCACACCTGTAATCCCAGTACTTGGGAGGATGAGACAGGAAGATCACAGGTTTGAGGACAGCCTCAGGCAGGTTGTAAGATTCTCATCAACCTAGTGGGGCCCAGTTTAAAAATAAAAATAAAATAGGGCTGGGAGTATAGTTGGGAGGTAGAATGGCTCTGGGTTCAATCCCCAGGACCACCACCACCAAGAGGAGGAGGAGGAGGAGGAGGAGGAGGAGGAGGAGGAGGAGGAGGAAAGGCAGATGCTTGGGGCAGGGAGAATGGGCACGGAGGCAAATCAAACCAAAACTGTACCAGTGGCGCAGACAGGTGCTATAGAGCAGCCAGTGCAAAGGACCAGAGTTCACTGAGAATCAAGCAAGAATGGTACCGGAGAGCACTTTGATTTTGTTTATTTATTTATCTATCTATTTATTTATTTTGTGGCACTGAGGATTGAATCCAGAGGCATTCTACCTCCGAGCTATACCCCCAGCCCTATTTTATTTTATTCTATATTTTATCTTGAAACAGGGTCTCACTAAGTAGCTAAGGCTGGCCGCGAACCTGCACTCCTCCTGTCTTAGCCTCCCGAGTACTGGGATTACAAGTGTGCTCCATTCACACCCAGCCCTTTCCCAGCCCTTCATATTTTTTATTTTGAAACAGGGTCTCACTAAGTTGCCGAAACTGGTCTCCAGTTTTTATCCTCCTATCTCAGCCTCCTGAGTATTGGGATTACAGATGTGTGACACTGTGCCTGGCTATAAAAGCACATTTTAAAAAGCAAAACTTAATACTCAGCACTTTGCTGATTCAATCAGGTGAATGAGTGAATGAATGAATTTGCTCAATAATTTCAAAAAAAGAAACTGATAAATGAACCAATACAACTGATCAAATGGGAGCGGTCATATTTTTATTTTATTATTTAGTTAGTTAGTTTTGTGGTACTGGGGATGGAACCCAGGGTCATTCTACCTCTGAGCAGCACCCCCAGCCCTGTTTTTTATTCCTTATTTTGAAACAGGGTCTCACTGAGTTTCTGAGGGCCTCACTAAGTAGCTGAGGCTGTCCTTGAATTGCGATCCTCTGGTCTCAGCCTCCCGAGTGCTGGGATTACATGTGCCACCACACCCAGGAGAGGTTTTAAAAATAAAGAAAAAATGATAGCCAGGTGTGGTGGTGCACACCTCTACTCCCAGTACTTAGGAGGCTGAGACAAGAGGGTCGCAGGTTCGAGGACAGCCTCAGCAAGTGGTGAGAATCTCATCAACGAAGGGGACTGTTTCCATATAAAAAATAAAATCATCCTTGGAGGTAGAATGCCCCTGGGTTCAATCCCTAGTACTACACACACACACACACACACACACACACACACACACACACAGAGAATGGCTTTAAAATATTCAAGATCTCTAAATGGTATACTTACTGAAAAATAAATTTGGCTAAAGGAAGAATGAGCTGCATAGATGCTAAAGAATCTAATTACTTTGTCAAGAGCAGGGATCCTGATGCAAGCCAGACTAGGGCTAACTGATGAAAGATTGGCCAAGGGAAAGGTTGCCAAGCCTCTTTCCTTCGTGTGTGTGTGTGTGTGTGTGTGTGTGTGTGTGTGTGTATGTGTGTGTGTGTGTGTGTGTGTGTGTGTGTGTGTGTTGCTGGGGACTGAACCCAGGGACATTCTACCTCTAAGCTATACCCTCAAGCCCTTTCATTTTTTATTTTGGAACAGAGTCTCACCGAGTGGCTGGGGCTGGCCTTGAACCTGCGATCCTCCTGTCTCAGCTTCCCAAGTACTGGGATGACAGGCATGTGCCACCGTGCTTGGGTAGGACTGCCCTTTGTAAGGAGCACACGCGTGTTGAGAGCCGTGGCCTCGCAGGCACGTCCTCTGTGCCATCTTCCTGATTCGCACACAGGAGTTAGCAGTTGCCAGCATTGTGTGTGTGTGTGTGTGTGTGTGTGTGTGTGTGTGTGTGTGTATGTGTGTGTGTGTGTGTCTGTGTGTGAGTGATACTAGGGATGAAATCTGGGGGCCTCCTACCTCTAGGCTATACTCCCAGACCTATTTTATATTTTATTTGGAAACAGGGTCTCACTAAGTTGCTGAGAGCCTCACTAAGTACCTGAGGCTGGCTTCGAACCTGGGCGATCCTCCTGTCTCAGCCTCCCAAGCGTGGGGATTACAGGCGTGCACCATCACGCCCGGCTAGGTGCCAGCATTTTCATATAACAGAAAAGGAGTCTGAGGGTCTGTGAACTTACCCAGCGGGCCAGGCCTGGGACAAGGCTGAGGTGCAGCTTTATCCGGCTCCCTGTTTCCATGCTGCCAGGAGCTCTCGGAGGGTAGGATTCCTTTTTACAATTCCGTACTGACTCTTGGGAACAAAAAATCTTTTTGAGACTCTGATGGTTGCTTGACACAAAGCAGAGTCCCCTAGAACAGGTGAAAGTTATCAACACAAGCCTGCTCTTTTGGGGGGCCTCTAGAGACGGACTCCTGCTCTGGAAAAAAAAATAAGTGTAAAATAAACACGAATCAAATCCAGATTCCTCCCAACCACACCGTCCAGGAGGGACTAGGGAGCCACTTAGTGAGGGGAAACTACATCCCAGCTGATCTGTCCTCTTGTGAGAAGTGATGATGTAAGAAAAGAATGAAGTTACTAATAAGAAATTACACTAAAACTTCTGCTTATCGAGAGTCAGCATAAATAAACGAAAAGACACGTGAGTAGCCGAAGCATGACCCATTAGCTGATGAAGATGGAGCCCAGAGAGAGAACTTCCCTGTGAGAAGACCGGGAAGAAGCCGGGCGTGGGGTGCACTCTTGTAACCCCAGCATTTTGGAGGCTGAGACAGGAGGATCTTGGTTCGTGATTTGTGGGCAGCCTCAGCTACTTAGTGAGGACCTTTGCAACTCAGTGAGACCCTGTTTAAAAAAAAAAGAATAAAAAATAGGGCTGGGGGTATAGCTCAGAGGTAGAATGCCCCTGGGATCCATCCCCAGGATTGCAAAAACAAAACAACAAACAACAAACAAACAAACAAACAAAAAACTGGGAAAAGATTTGATCATGCACTTCCCAGAAGAATAAGTCTGACATAAACATATAAAAATGTTCAATCTCATGGGAAATTAGAGAAAAGTAAATCAAAATCACAAATAATTATTCAACATTCACTAGATTGTCAGAACTTTATTTTTTTTATTTTTTTTATTTTTTTTGTGGTACTGGGGTTCCTGGAAGCCCTTCTACCTCCGGGCTACACTCCCAGACCTATTTTTACATTTTTTTATTTGGAAACAGGGTCTCCTAAGCCAGCGCGCGTGGCTGGCTTCGAACCTGCGCGGTCCTCCTGTCTCTGCCTCCCAAGCGCGGGGATGACAAGCGTGCGCCACCACGCCCGGCGATTGTCAGAACTTTAAATGTCAAATAATACCAAGAATTAAAAAGGATGTGGGAGCCAGGCATGGTAGCTCTATCTGTAATCCCAGCTACTCAGGAGGCTGAGCTAGGAGGATCGCAGGTTCAAGGCCAGGCTGGACAACCTAGTGAGCCCTTGTCTTAAAAATTTAAAAAGAGATGAAGAGAGCAGGTGCAGGCCTGCAATCCCAGTGCTTGGGAGGCGGAGACAGGAGGATCACAGGTTCAAGGCCAGCCTCAGCAATGTAGTGAGACTCTTAGCAACTTAGCAAGAGTGTGTACGCGCGCGCGTGCGTGCGTGAGAGAGAGAGAGAGAGAGAGAGAGAGAGAGAGAGAGAGAGACTGGGAATATAGTTGAGAAGTAGAATGCCCCTGGGTTCAGTTAATTTAAAAGGGTGGGGCTGTGGTTGTCACTCAGTGGTAGAATACTTGTCTTAAGGCCTTGGATTCAATCCCCAGGCTTAAAAAAAAAAATGCAGTGCATACTGCTGGTGATTGTATGCAACTACTTGGAAAACAATTTGGCATCATCTGGAAAGTCGAAGATGTGCAAATTCTATGCTGGAGCAGAAAAAAACCTCTACAGAATATCTTGCCTGTTCCCTGGGAAGGAGGGGGTGTACATTAGTGTTCAAAACAGCATTGTTTACCATAGCAGGACCCTGGAATCAAACCAAATATTTATCAAGAGGACAATGGTAAATAAATTTCAGTATAGCCAGGCGTGGTGGCGCACGCTTGTAATCCCAGCACTTAAGAGGCTGAGACAGGAGGATGGCGCAGGTTCGAAGCCAGCCTCAGCTACTGAGTGAGGCTCTCAGCAACTTAGTGAGACCCTGTTTCCAAATAAAATATAACATAGGTCTGGGAGTATAGCCCGGAAATAGAAAAGCCCCTGGGTTCCACCCCCAGTACCAAAAAAAGAAAAGTTTCAGTATAGGTAAACAAAGGAATATTATATAGCAGTAAAAATAAATGAACTACTGTCATGCACATCAACACAGGCGGATATTGCAAACGAGCTGCATGAAAGAAGTAAGTTGCAGAAGTATACGTGCAGCCTGACACCATTTTTATGAAGTTCAAAACAAAAAAAATGAGCGGTAAAGGTTAGAGATACAGACTATCTAGGTCGTAATAAACAACATTCAGGAAGGAGGAAGGGACATTTGGAATAGGGGAGGAGTCCACAGGGCTCTTTGGAGGCGTGCATGATATTTTTTCTTTTTACTCTTTCTTTCTTCCTTCCTTCCTTCCTTTCTTTTTTTTTTTTTTTTTTTTTTTTGCAGGTCTGGGATGGAACCCAGGGGCATTCGACCTCTGAGCTACACCCCCTGCCCTATTTTTAATTCTTTATTTATTTTGAAACCGGGTCTCACTGAGTTGCAGAGGGCCTCACTAAGTAGCTGAGGCTGTCCGCGAACCACGATCCTCCGGTCTCAGCCTCCCAAATGCTGGGATTACAAGCGTGCACCACCACGCCCGACTGCATGATATTTTTTCTTAGTCTACATTTGGGTGCCTATGTGCTTATCTTATTAGTCCTTTGCCTAATATATACATTATATTTATTTTTTGAATGTTATTTATTTATGGTACTAAAGAATGAACTCAGGGTCATTCTACCTCAGACCTATACCCCTGGCCCTTTTTATTATTATTTTTTTGTGACTCCAGCTAGCTTTATTTAGGTCCAGGTCAGGGCTCCAAAGTGTTCCACAGCAGTCAGCCTCCTGCGGTCACGGCCAGCAGACTTCTTCCTCAGAAGCCGTGTCATCACCCCAGTACCTGACAACTTCGCCATCGCTCTCTCCTGTCTTCTGGGCTCTAGCCTCTGCCCAAAGTCCTCAACCAGGAGTTCAAAGCATGGTGCCCTCGGGTTTGGCAGGAACCACGTGGACAAAGGCCTTGTGGAGCACAGCACCCTTGGGCAGACCGGTGACCAGTCCCATAGCCTCCATGATGCTGGGACTGGCACGCAGACGTCCTGAGGGCATCGGCCCAGCCCCTCCTCCAGGGCGCAGACATTTGTCCTCCCCAGCCCATCGTGGGCACCTGGCTGCCAGGGGAGCTGGTGCTGAGTCCCAGGATGCTGCAAACGTGAACACAGTGACCTTCCATTTTCTTGATGCCATAGTGCTTGCCTGGTGACTTTCCACCAAGGTTTTTGGAGCTGCCACCTGTCTTCTCGGATGCACGTCTCACGGCAAGAGCTGTAGCTGGATGGGGCTCAACAGGGCCGTAACCGCTGCCCGCATGCTCAGAGCCAGTGCCACCGACGCCATGTTTGCCTCACACTTGCTTCCGGTCTTCAGCCCTTTTCATTTTGAAACAAGGTCTCACTAGGTTGCTGAGATTCTCACTTCGTTATGCTGGCCTTGAACCTGCATCCTCTTGTCTCTGCCTCCCCAAGTTCTGGGATTATAGATTCGCGTCACCATGCTCAGCTGAATGTATCATTTTAAAACCTCAATAAAAAGCCGGGCGTGGTGGTGCACACTTGTAATCCCAACATTTGGGAGGCTGAGACTAGAGGATCGCGGTTCACGGACAGCCTCAGCTACTTAGTGAGGCCCTCCGCAACTCAGTGAGACCCTGTTTCAAAATAAAGAATAAGAAGATTTCTGGGAAGATGGCAACTAAGAAAAGCAGCGTTTACGAGTCCTGCTAACACTCGATCTCTATTGCCACAAAATCATCACTTTTCATAGCCAGAAAACACTATCAGCAGAGAAATAAAAAATGTAAACACAAGGGACAGAGAAAAAGAAGACTAAAAGAACAACCAGAGACCAGAAAATAAACCAGCCCGCATTGCTGCGGTGGAACTGCGCTGGCACCATCCTGCCTCACAGCAGGCTCTAGAGAGGAAAGGTAAACAAGGAGCTGAAGTGAGCAGTTGCAGGTCATTCGGGTGTAATTCAGCAGTTCTTTCAGCGTAAAGATCATCTAAAACTCCCAGTGGACAAGCTCATCATGCCTTCTGGGGACTCAAACGGAGCTCAAAACCAGAAAAGAAATACACTAGCCTCACGGCCAAGGGCGTGGCAGCAGTGCCATATTGCCAGCAACAGTGGCGAGTTCACCATGCCCGCGACAGCTCCAGATCAGTGCACACAATAAACGTAAGTGAAACTGTGGCCCCTAAAGGAGAAATCCCAGCACTGCACCCACAGGGACTTGCACAGCTATGATAATCTCCCTGGGTCTGAGATTTATCAGTCCAACCCAGTGAAGGAGTAGTGGTAGCAAAGATACCACACCCTAGTCGCAGCTCCCCTTGGGAAAATGCCCAGCTCGGCACCCCCATGGTCTCACTCAGCCTCGATTAACTTCCTGGGTCTGAGACTTTGCGATACAGCCCAGTAAAGGAGTAGTGGCAGCTGAGATTACCACAAACTAGAGACCCAGAGCACCCTAAGTGAAGTTGTGGTGACCGGGGAAGAACCCAGAGAAGGCACAAACTTCTGAAATCATGGGAAAGAGGAACAACAATAGAGCAATGAACGCCCACAACCCCATAATATCAGAACCTGATAACACAGAAATTCAGAGATCTCCACAAGATCAAATAAGGAATATAACTGTAGAAATAATACAGGACCTTCTAAAATAATTTAGAGAGAGTCTAAAAGAAATAAAGGATGCAATCATTGAAGTAATGTCATCAATTCAAACTATAAACAATCGATTAGGCCACATGGAGAATAGAATCTTGCTCCTAGAAGATGATCACTCCAAAAATGAACACATAATTTATAACTTAGAAAAAAAATATCAGACAGCAGGAATCTGACATTGAAGAAATATGGGCCCATTTTAAGAGAGGTAACCTAAGAATAATCGGAATAGAGGAGGGAAAAGAAGGTGAAACTAAAGGGATCAATAATCTCTTCAAAGAAATAATAGCAGAAATATTTCTAAACATAGAACAAGAGGTCGATACACAGGTCCAGGAAACTTATAGAACTCCCTTTAGACAGGATCAGAGGAAAGGTTCCCCATGCCACATAATTGTCAAAATGACCAATGTGGAAGCCAAGCAGAGAATCTTAAAGGCAAAAAAAAAAAAAAAAAAAAAAGCCAAATGCCATTCAGAGGCAAACCAATTAGAATCACTCCAGACTTCCCAAACCAAGTCATGAGAGCCAGAAGGGCTTGGAGTAACATATTCCAAGCTCTGAAAGAAAACAACTTCCAGCCAAAAATTTCCTACCCAGCAAGACTTTCTATCAAATTAGATGGGGAAATAAGAAGCTTCCATGACAAACAGAAACTGAAGGAATTTATGTCTTCAAAACCAGCGCTAGAGAAAATACTCAAAGAGATTAACTACAAAGAAGAAACAGGTAATACACACTAGAACCAGAGAAACAAGATTTTCCATCCAGCAGACAACTAAGCAAAGAAGAATAAGCAGTATTTCAAATAGGAATAAAATCTTAACATGTTAGGAATTAAAAGTTATCTCTCAATAATCACACTGAATGTAAATGGCCTCAATTCCCCAATAAAAAGATATAAAGTGGCAAAATGGCTTAAAAACCAGAATCCATCCATCTGCTGCTTACAAGAAACACACTTTACAGGTAAAGATAGTAAGAAACTCAAGGTAAAGGGCTGGAGCAAGGTAATTCATGTTAAGTAGCCATCCTAACAAATGTGAAGTAGTATTTCACTATAGTTTTTATTTGTATTTCCTTAATGATTAGTTATATTATGATAACGATGAGTGATATTCATGTGTTTATTGGTCATATAAAAATCTTTGGAGATTAATTATCTATTTTAGTCTTTTAGCTATTTCTAAATTGTACTGTTTGCTTTTATTGTTGCTAATTTTTAGGTTTTCTATTTGAAATATTAATATACCTTCAGATATAGCATGTGGAAATATTTTATCCCATTCTATCAGTAACTTTTAATTCTGTTTACATTGTCTTTGGATGTACAATATATATATATATATATTTTTTTTTTTTGGTGGTACTGGGGTTCCTGGAAGCCCTTCTACCTCTGGGCTACACTCCCAGACCTATTTTTACATTTTTATTTGGAAACAGGGTCTCCTAAGCCAGCGCGCGGCTGGCTTCGAACCTGCGCGATCCTCCTGTCTCTGCCTCCCAAGCACGGGGATTACAAGCGTGTGCCACCACGCCCGGCTAGTTTTTTTATTTTTTATGAAAAAAAAATGAAGAATAAAAAATTGGGCAGGGGATGTAGCTCGGAGGTCAAATGCCTCTGGGTTCCATCCCCAGACCCACAAAAAATAAAATAAAACCTCAATAAAGAAATAGCACGAATAGTTTAGACATGCGCTGACTTTAACAGGAACCTCACTTTCTTCCCCCCAACCAGTTAATGTTCATCAAATACTTTAACTTACTGACTCCCTCGGGAATGGACTCTGCAGCAGACGAAGTGATGAGACAATCGTTGAAGTTAACTATCGGTCGGTCGGTCTGCAGTTTGTTGTTGACATTTCAAAAGTCAAATAGCCTCTCTGGTTCCACTGACTTCCGAGGTCCACGACCTCTCAGTGGCGCCTGTGCTGATGAGGAAGACGTTCCCGCAAATTCCTCCGTGGACAGAATCATCCAGAGGCAGAAGCCGCGCTGGCGGCGTGGGTTGGGCGCAGAGCCAGAGTCCTCTCCCGCTGTTGCCTCCTCCCGAGCCAGGCCTGGCCCCCCAGGGTCCCTCCCACCTGTTTGGGGAGCTGGCACTCCAGCTCAGGGGCTGGGAGTCCCTAATGGAGACCATGTGGCTGTCATCGCTTCTCTTCCGGAAGTTGCTGAAGCCCCCGCACTTGGGAAGACAGATCCTACAGCTTCCCTGAGACCAGGCATCCGCCACGGGGCACTGGGCTACTGAGTGCCAGTTACCTGGGGAAGCCATGCCACCCCGAGCTCACACCTCTGGGGAAGCTGCCACCCTAGGGTGCACCCTAGCTCCTGGTCACTGTGCGCCTCCTCACACACTGCAGTCTATAATGGCTTGGGAACTTGCCCTGCAGCCGACCTTCCTTCCTTTTTTCCCCTCCTTTCTTTCTTTTGTAGTAGGGATTGAATCTAGGGGCATTCTACCTCCAAGCTACATCTCCCAGCCCTATTTTATTTGTCATTTTGAGACAGGATCTCACCAAGTTGTGGAGAGTCTCACTAAGTTGCTACAGCTGACTGTAAAACTGTGATCCTCCTGTCTCAGCTTCCCAAATACTGGGATTACAGGCTGCCCCACCACACCCTGCGGGAACTTACTTTCAATTCAGCTAATATATTGAGTGTCTTCAGCCTTGGGGCCGGTGAGAAGTGTTAGAAGGAGGAACGGAAACCTTCAAATGGAGGGGAGAGAGGACTTTCTACTCATAACCAATATAGGAAGCTCTGAGCTCCCTATATCGGTAAACTGCTTCCAAAACAGGTTAGTGTTTTACATGTGTGGCTGCGTTGACACATAGGGTATTTCTTATTGACACTGAAACCCACAAAGAAAGTGTAATGATCCTTTTTTTTTTTTTGTAATAGGGATGGAACCCAGGGGCATTCTACCTCCGAGCTACACCCCCAGCTCTATTTTTTATTCTTTATTTTGAAACAGGGTCTCACTGAGTTGCAAAGGGCCTCACTAAGTAGCCGAGGCTGGCCCCGAACCACGATCCTCCTGTCTCGACCTCCCAAATACTGGGATTACAAGCGTGCACCCCCACACCTGGCTTATGATCCCCACTTTATAAGCAAAGGAAGTGGAGGTCCAAATTCATACTGGTTAGCCAGGCTTGATGGCTCACACCAGGAATCCCAGCACTTGGGAGGCTGAGACAGGAGGAGGATCATGGTTTGAGGCCAGCCTCAGCAACATAGCAAAACCCTGTTTCAAAACAAAAATAAAAAAGGCCTGGGGGTGTAGCTTGGAGAGGTAGAACATACCTGGCTTAATCCGCAGCACTGTAAACAATAACAACAAAACAAATCCATATTGGTCAAGGTGAACGCCGGGGTCGGCTGCTGCTCCTACTTCTTGCAGGCTGCCTCCAGGTGGAAATCCAGATGTTCCGGGCCGTGGTGGGCAGCGAAGAACACATGCCAGGCTGCACTGGCCCTGTCTCGGCTGCCCAGCGCACTGAGGAGGGAATCCAGATATCTGGCGGCAGGATGTTCCTTTTTCAAAACACATTTTCTGAGCGCTCAAGGAGGCAGGCCTCAGCTTCCTCACAAGTCTCCTCGAAAGGTCTCCAACCAGAAATGCCTCTGTTTTTGAGTACCTGGCTCAAGAACACCTAGGAGACTGGTGCCAAACTTCAGCCCAGAGTGAATTTTTATGGCTTGAGCTGTAAACCTATGAAACGAGGACTTAAAATGGAAAGGCTGACACAGCCTCTGCTCTGCTCTGCTCTGCTCTTCGCCGAATGTCGGTGCTGGTGTGGGGAGCGCTCTGTGCCTGGCTCCATGCGCCAGGAAACTCCCTGCCTGGCTTCCTGGCCTCTGCGGCCTCTGGTTGAGACTCTGCTCTGGCCTCTGGTCGGGCCTCCACTCTGGCCTGGTGAGGAAGGCAGTTCAGATGCAGGCCCTGTCAGCCGGGCCTGGCCTTGGGTTTCAGAGCTCTGGTGCTGCCCTGGAAGGCTGGGGCGCCAACTTCCTAGCCTCAGCCCTTCAGAGCGCCCCAGAGACCACACAGCCGCCTTCCTTCTGGGGTGACACCCATCTTCCCGGGCGCCCGCCCTCCCCCAAGGACTGCAGGGAGGAGGCACCCAGGACACCCTTGGGTTTGCTAATGGCTTTCAGCTAGTGCTGGGTTTGCATTCTCCTGAGGGGAAAGCCTCAAAAGTTTGTTTGTTGTTTTTGCTGGGGCTTGTTGGCACAGGCCTGTAACCCCAGTGCTTAGGAGTCTGAGACAAGAGGCTCAGGTTGGACCCACAAAAAAAAAAAAAAAAAAAAAAAAAAAAAAGCATGATGCGAATATGACCTTATCTGGGGTCCTCGCGCTGTCTCCCTGCCCTCCCTCTCACGCAGGCCTCTCGGCTCGGCCTCCTGCCTCCAGGAGGAGCACTGGCTGCCTGTTCTCCCATGTGTCTGTTCATGTAGTGCTCAGAGCAGTGTGGGGAGGTGGGTGCTGGCAGGATTCAAATCCAGGCCGTCTGGTTTAACAATTTTTTATTCTTTATTTTTGAAACAGGGACTCACTGAATTGCAGAGGGCCTCACTAAGTAGCTGAGGCTGTCTGCGAACAGGGATCCTCCCGTCTCAGCCTCCCGAATGCTGGGATTACGAGCGTGCGCCACCACGCCCGGCTCACGTCATGTTTTTTTTTTTTTTTTTTTGGTGGTACTGGGGTTCCTGGAAGCCCTTCTACCTCCGGGCTACACTCCCAGACCTATTTTTACATTTTTATATTTGGAAACAGGGTCTCCTAGTTTATAATTTCATCATTAATTATGGTATCCCTATGAGGTACACAACCTTTTAAAAATTAAAAAAAAATTGGCACTGGAGATAGAAACCAGAGGCACCACCACTGAGCTACACCCCAGCCCTTGTCATTTTCATTTTCTTTATATGTTGTTGTTGTTATTATTATTATTATTATTATTATTATTATTATTATTATTACTATTATTATTATTATGTAGTATTGGGGATTGAACCCAGGGCATTCTGCATCCAAGCTACACCTCCAGCCTTTATTTTATTTATTTATTTATTTATTTATTTATTTATTATTTTGTGTGTGCTTGTGGTGCTGAGGATGGAACCCAGGGGCTTTCTACCTCTGGGCTATACTCGCAGACCTATTTTATATTTTATTTGGAAACAGGGTCTCACTAAGTTGCTGAGAGCCTCACTAAGTAGCTGAGGCTGGCTTCGAACCCGCGCGATCCTCCTGTCTCAGCCTCCCAAGCGCTGGGATTACAAGCGTGCGCCACCACGCCCGGCTTTCTTTTTTATTTTGAGATGGTCTTGTTAAGTTGCTGAGTCTCACTATGTTGCTGAGGCTGGCCTTGAGCCTGTCATCCTCCTGTCTCAGTCTCCCAAGTACGGGGATTACAGGCGAGCGCCAAAGAAATGGAGAACACCATGGGTGAGAGCGAGGGGTCTCGAGGCTGCACAGGATGGAGGAGGGCGTTGTGGCGTGCAGTTTTCGGGGTGCAGAGAGAGAGAAAGCGGGCCGTCCTGCTGCGGCGCTCGGGGGGGCTCTGCTCAGGAGCAGAGTCCCATGTGTTACTGAGCCGTGCACGGAGCGCTCAAAGGGACGGTTGGTGAAGCCTCTGTGCAGTCACAGAGAAGCTGACAATTCTGCACTTAGTGAAACGCATGAGGACAAAGTAAAGGAGCGAGGACCATCAGGGGGCAGCGGCGGGAGGTCAGCAGAGTCCCACGGAGCCGCAGCAGAGGGCCCAGCCACAGCGGGAGGCGCCGCCAGGACTGCGGCCCAGCGTGCCGGGAGGCCAGGCCGCTCACCGTCATCGGTGTGCTCGTGGACTGTCTATTTGATCCAACGTAGCGCAGTCTACAATCTACGTTTAGTCATTACATATCTGGTCGATCCATTAGAAGGATTAGTCTGATCCTTTTAAAAGTCTTTATGAGTCCATGGTTCAAACAAACTCCCTAAACAATTGATGAAACTTGAAACAACTGGATTCCAGCTCATAACTACAGTCAGGAGTGTGTGTGTGTGTGTGTGTGTGTGTGCGTGTGTGTGTGTGTGTGGAGTGATCCCAGGGCATTCTGCCTCTGAGCGGCACCCCCAGTTCTATTTTATTTTCCTTTTGATTTTGAAACAGGACCCGGCTAGTCCAATTTGCTAAGTTGCTGAGGCTGGCCATGAACCTGTAATCTTCCTGTCTCAGCCTCCCAAGTACTGGGATTACAGGTGTGTGCCACCACGCCCGGCTTATAGTAAATATTTTGATATCAAAAATCGACAGGCGAGCTGGCTATGGTGATGCATGCCTATAATGCCAGGATTTGGGAAGCTGAGATAGGAGGACTGCAGATTCGAGGCCAGCCTCAGCAATTGAGTGAGACCCTGTTTCAAAATAAAAAGGGCTGGGGGTGTAGCTCAGAGGTAGAATGCCTCTAGATTCAATCTCCAGTACAAAAAATAAAAATAAAAAAAAAATAAAAAAGAAAAGAAAGAAAGAAAGAGAAAAAAAGAAAACAAAAAGGTTTTGCAGACAAATCAAACAGTTCAGAATAGTGCCCGCTGGCGGGCGCGTCATGCTCCCAGCTGCGCGTCGCAGTGATGTTGGTGTTGTGATGTTTCTAAGTGGCCTTTACGAAGTGGCTGAATTGTCTCGGGGTTTTTCTCTTTGCTGTCTTTCGTGGGTGAAGAATGAGCGCACCCTGTCTCTCAGCTCTGGGCTTGTCTTCTGTGGTCTCATGGCCCTTCTTTTTCTACTATATTCCATAATTTATCTCAATATATCTCACTTGAACCAGTAAGCAGCTCACCTGCCCAGAAAGGCAGCTAAACACCAGGAGGAAGCGGAGAGAGAATGAAGCTTTATGTGCGCTTACTGGACACCTAGATATGTCCATCTCCTCGTTCCATTGTTGTAATTCTATGATATGGATTCTACTTTCTCTGTTTTGTAGATGAGGATCTGAGCTTCAGAGAGAACAAGTAACTTGCTCAAGGTCACACAGCCAAGGAGCCGCAATTCAGCCTTAAGTCCGACTACAAAACTCATGTTTTTCCCCACCATACAATACTGTTTTCTAAAAAGGTCTCTGGATAACGAAGACTTGTGTTACAAAGTGTGAGTCCAAGTTAGTTGATAATGTACAAATATCTCTCGATTCATAACAGGATTATATCCAAGAAAACCCATTACAAATTGAAAACATCCTAAGTCTGAATGCATTAAGTCTACTTAACCCATCATACATTACAGCTTCACCTGGCCAGCCTTGCAGGCGCTCAAAACACTTATGTTGGCCTACAGTTGGGCAAAATAGTCTAACGAAGCTTATTTTATAATGTGTTGAATACCTCAGGTAATTTCCTGATATCTAATCTGCTCTAGTAACACAGAACATGGAGAGTACTGGTCCCCCCACCACGAGCCTGTATCATATCTCTCTCTCTCTCTCTCTCTCTCTCTCTCTCTCTCTTGGTGGTGCTGGGGATTGAATCCAATCCAGAGATATTCTGCCACTAAGCTACACTCCATCCCTTTTTATCTTTTATTTTGAAACAGGGACTTGCTAAGTTGCTGAAGGTCTAAGTTGTTGAGACTGGCCTCAACTCTGCCCCCCAAATACCGGGATTACAGGTGTGCACCCCTGTGCCTGGCCACACTGCACAGCTCTAGTCCAGGAAAAGAGCAAAATTCAAAATGTAAAGTCCAGTTTCTAAGGAATGTGTATTGCTTTCACACCATTGCAAAACTGAAAAATTCTAAGTGAGGCACTGCGTGAACTGCGCTCACACCCTGAGCAGCGCTCAGCAGAACGCGCTGTTCAGAACTTACACGTGATCAGAGACCATGGCGTCTGCTGAGTACGTCTAGACACGATGAGGAAGGAGTGGCAAATGAAAGCCGGGCGTGGCGGGCACGCTTGTAATCCCCGCGCTTGGGAGGCTGAGACAGGAGGATGGCAGTTGGAGAACAGCCTCAGCTACTTAGTGAGGCCCTCTGCAACTCAGTGAGACCCTGTTTCAAAATAAAGAATAAAAAATAAAGCTGGGGGTATAGCTTGGAGGTAGAATGCCCCTGGGTTCCATCCCAGGTACTGAAAAAAAAAAAAAAAAGATGGGGGAGGTCTTGTGAGCAAGGCACTGATCATAGTGCCAAGAGACAGACGACAGCTCGAGGGAAAGACGGAAAGAAGCAGACAGAACTGAGAGGAGGAGCGCAGGTGGAGGCCAACCTCGCCAACTAGCCACCACTTCCAAAGGGGGGAAAAAAAGGGGCTGAGGGTATAGCTCAAAGGTAGAATGTCCGTGAGTTCAAGCCCCAGCATCCCCCCAAAACAAACACACACACACACACACACACACACACACACACACGAAACAGACATAAGAATAAAACACAACGGGTATGGTGGCACACATTTGTAATCCCAGTACTTGGGAGGCTGAGACAGGAGTGTTGCAGGTTCCAGGACAGCCTCAGCAACATAGCGACACTGTCAGCAGCCATAAAGAATAAAAAATAGGGCAGGGGGGACAGCTCAGCAGTAGAATGCCCCTGGGTTCCATCCCCAGACCCGCAAAATATATACATAAATAAATAAGAAAAAAGAAAATAGGGTTAGGGGTGTAGCTCGGAGGTAGAGTGCCCCTGGGTTCCATCCCCAGTACCATACACACACACACACACACACACACGCACGCGCACACACACACGCACATACACGCACGCACATGCATGCACACGCACACGCACGCACACGCACAAAGAAATAATAACTTTGCATTAAATGAAGCTTAACATCAACAACTGCTATCAATTATATAATACCTACCAAGTATCAAGCTTTGTGTTAGATCCACTAATTTTTTTTCTTTTTCTTTTTTTTTTTTTTTGCGGTACTGGTGGTTGAACTTGGGCATTTTACCTCCTAGCCACATCCTCAGTCCTATTTTTTATTCTTTTTCTTTTGAAACAGGGTCTCACTGAGTTGCAGAGGGCCTCACTAAGTAGCTGAGGCTGCCTGCGAACCGCAATCCTCCTGTCTCGGCCTCCCAGATGCTGGGATTACAAGAGTGCACCGCCACACCTGGCTTGGATCCGCTAATTTTTAAAACTCAAGAAATTACCACTGTTGCTGGTTCATGAAGCTTTTCGTTTGGTTCCATTTGTAAGAAGAATCCTGAGATGAAAAGATTAAACTAACTGCACCAGAGCAGACATCCTCAGGTCCACACAGCCCCTGACCAAGGCGGGGGCCACACTGCCCTTCTCTGGACAGTCCCAGCTCTGGGTTGTTGCAGGAAGATGAACTCACACCTGCCCAAGAAGCCGAGGATGCACCGGGTAATGCAGCTGGTGGGAAAGAGTACTTAACGCTAAGTACCCAGCTCTCTGGAACCACCAGACACAGTGACCGGGAGCCACTGAAGATCCAGCTCTTCCTGTCTTCCCCAACTTTAGCAGTACACTACTGGGATTTTGATATTTGCATTTCTCTTTTTTGTAGGTCATCTCATAGTGTCCCAGTGGACATTTTGAAGAAAATCTAATTTAGGAAAGATTCTTCCCATAGTAATCATGAAAATGTCAATTCTCTATTTATTATTATTATTATTTTTTGGTACTGGGGGTGGAACCCAGAGTCTTTTCTACCTCCGGGCTATACTCCCAGACCTATTTTATACTTTATTTGGAAACAGGGTCTCACTAAGTTGCTGAGAGCCTCACTAAGTAGCTGAGGCTGGCTTCGAACCTGTGTGATCCTCCTGTCTCAGCCTCCCAAATGCTGGGATTACAAGTGTGTGCCACCACACCCAGTCCTATTATTATTATTATTATTATTATTATTATTATTATTATTAATTTTAGTACTGGGGTATGAAGCCAGGGATGTTCTACCTCTGGGCTATGCCCCCAACCCTAATTTTTTTTTTTTTATTTAAAACAAGGAGACTAAGCCAGGCATGGTGGCGCACGCTTGTAATCCCCACGCTTGGGAGGCTGAGACAGGAGGATCGCACAGGTTCAAGGCCAGCCTCAGCTACTTAGTGAGGCTTTCAGCAACTTAGTGAGACCCTGTTTCCAAATAAAATATATTTAAAAAAAGGTCTGGGAGCATACCCCGGAGGTAGAAAGCCTCTTGGTTCTACCCCCAGTACCACCAAAAAAAAAAAATTAAAAAAAAATAAAATAAAACAAGGAGACTAGCCAGGCATGGTGGCACACGCTTGTAATCCCTGCGCTTGGGAGGCCGAGACAGGAGGATCCGCTAATTTGCGCAGGTTTGAAGCCAGCCTCGGCTAGCTTAAGAGACCCTGTTTCCAAATAAAATAAATAGGTCTGGGAGTGTAGTCCAGAGGTAGAAGGCCCCTGGGTTCCATTCCCAGTACCATAATAATAATAATAAATAAAATAAAACAAAACAAGGAGAATGAGATAAGAGGATTGCAGTTCACAGACAGGCACAACTACTTAGTGAGGCCCATTGCAACTCAATGAAACCCTGTTTCAAAAACAAAAAATAAGGCCAGGAGTATAGCTCAGAGGTAGACTGTCTCTGGGTTCCATCCCCATACCGCAAAAAAAAAAAAAAAAAAAAAAAAAAAGTCTTGCTAGGTTGCTAAGGGTCTTCCAAAATCGCTAAGGCTGGCCTTAAACCTGCCATCCTCCTATCTCCACCTCCCAAGTACTGGGATTACAGGTGTGTGCTACCATGCTGGCTTCATGTCTCTTTCTTTATTTTTTTCTTTTTCTTTTTTTGGGGATGGAACCCAGGGGCATTCTTCCTCCAAGCTACACCCCAGCCCTATTTTTTTTATCCTTTATTTTGAAACAGGGTCTCACTGAGTTGCAAAGGGCCTCACTAAGTAGCTGAGGCTGTCCGCGAACCCGGATCCTCCTGTCTCAGCCTCCCAAATGCTGGGATTGCAAGCGTGTACCACCACACCCAGCTCTTCATGTCTCTTACAGATCATTTTGTGGTCATCCCAGTGGACATTTTGAAAAAAATCCAATTTGCAAAGGATCTTTTCATGGTGGTCATGAGTGGCACAATCCTCTCTTATTTGTTTATTTTTGGTACTGGGGATTGAACCCAGGGGTGACGTCTACCTCTGAGGTACACACCAAGCCCCCTTTTTATTATTATTTTATTTTGAAACAGGGTCTTGCTAGGTTGCTGAGGGTCTGGCTAAGTAGCTGAGGCTGGCTTCAAACCTGTGATCCTCCTGTCTCAGCCTCCCAAACACTGGGATTACAGGTGTGCGCCACCACGCCTGGCACAGTCTTAATTGGAGTATGTGCTGTCCGCTTTTGTGAGGATGTCTGTATAGAACCACAGTTTGCTAGTATAGACACATAACTCACTGCACATACACATATATATAATTTATGTAAAGCAGGCTCTTATGAATCATAACCGGTGGATTGCGAAGCCAGTATCTTTCATGAGATCTTCCTAATGATATTGTCGGAGGGGAACGTCGTTATAAACCATTCCTCGGGTCCCTTAAAGGTTGAAAGGCAAGGAGTAACAGTCATCTTCAGAACTCACAGGATTTCCAAGTTCATCCCTGAGTAGGATTGCGGCAAAGGGTAGACCTCATTAATCCTAATCATATCAATCCGAGTCCCCAGTAAAGTGAGGTCAGCCATGGCTCCCAGAGACAGGGCAGACATCAGACAAGAATGCACTCCCGTCGCAGACACACAGACCCAGGCCAGATAACAGCCGGGATTTAGGGCCGGTTGGCTGGAGACACGGAGCGTCTTAATGTTGACAATAGCTAAGGAAGGGACCCCGGAACCAAACACACAGCTCGTAAAACTACTGAGGCCCCGGGTCAGACCAGAGGTAACCGCAGTCATCCAGAGCATTACAGGCGCTATTAAAAAAAAGGAAAAGAAAAGCAATGGAAGCCGTGTGTTCAACAAGTAGCCATGGGAGGCCCCGTGGGTAGACGCGGCCGCGCTGCCAGACACTGCGAGATAGCATCGCGGTCAGGAAGAACACGAGCCTTCCATTTACATGTGGGGAGATCAGCACCGGAGGAAGGAGGGCGCGGGGGGAGCTGGGGAGAGGCCAGGCAGCGCCGGCAGACACTGACATTTGTTGGCAAGTCGAAACTCTAAAAGTTTAGATTGACCTGACCAGCGGCGTCAAGAAGCGTCGGCTGTCCCACGGCACGCGGAACAGCTGGAGTAGAGTTTGTAATCTGGTGAGTCATGAACACTTGCCAAGAAACTGCAGGGCAGACACACCCTTCCCTAGCGAACTTCTCTTTTGAGCCAGGAGTGGTGGCTCACATAATGTAATCCCAGTACTTGGGAGGCTGAGACAGGAGGATCGCAAGGTTTGAGGACAGGCTCAGCAACTTAACAAGACCTTGTTTCAGAACAAAATATAAAATGGGACTGGGGGTTTTAGCTCAGACGTAGAATACCCCTGGGTTCAATCCCTAGTACAAAACAAACAAAAAAAATCTCCTAGAGTCAGTAAGCCTCTTGTGAACAGAGACAGGTTTTATTTATTGTTTTCCCTGCAAAGCCTAATAAAAAAGCGCACGGGAGACTCCAGCCTTGTGGACTTTACCCCACCGCTACCACCAGCACTACACACAGGAGACACGCTCCCTCTTCTCTCACTGCGGTCACTGGCTGGACTCAAGAACCGAAGGAGAAGCCTGTAATCCCGGTACTTGGGAGGCTAAGACTGTTCGAGGCCAGCCTCAGCAACTTATCAAGACCCTGTTTCAAAATTAAAGAGTAAAAAGGCGCTGGGTGTGGTGGCGCCCCCTTGTCATCCCAGCATTCGGGAGGCTGAGACAGGAGGATCTTGGTTCATGGACAGCCTCGGCTACTTAGCAAGGCCTCCGCAACTCAGTGAGACCCTGTTTCAAAGTAAAGAATAAAAATTAGGGCTGGGGTGTAGCCTGGAGGTAGAATGGCCCTGGGTTCCATCCCCAGTACTGCAAAAAAAAAAAAAAAAAAAAAGTAAAAAGGGGCTTCAAGTGTGGCTCAGAGGTAGAATGCCCCTAGGTTCCACCCCCAGTACACACACACACACACACACACACACACACACACACACACACACACACACTCAACGCACGCACGCACGCACGCACACGCATACACGCACGCACAGCATGCAGAAACACAGGACTCGCTGCAACTGATGAAGGAAGCCCTTGCGATGTCTAAAGGATCCCAGGACCGGGGTGGGAGCCCCTCAGGTGCCTTGATCCAGCCTTGATTGGCCGAGCTCTCAGATTTGCACCTGATTTTTCAGCCCAGATTTAAGCTTCTTCCGTCCTCCTTCCCTCCCTTCTCTTTTCTTTTCCTCCCTCCCTCTTTCTCTGCCTCGCCTTTGGAGAATTTTTATGCGATGCTTCCTCATTTGGCTTTATCATAACTGGAACAACTCCTTTAATTATAATACTGTCACACGCATTTTGACAATTTTTAGATATAATTCATATGTTGTATAATTCACTAATTTTTGGGGGGGATACTGGGGATGGAGCCCGGGGGCATTCTACCTCTGAGCTACACCCCCAGCCCTTTTTATTTTGTTTGTTTTTGAAACAGGGTCTTGATAGATTGCTGAGGCTGGCCTCGAACCAGCAATCCTCCTGTACTGGGATTACAGCCACTATGGCCAGCTATAATTCACTGATTTAAAGTATATGACACAATAATTTTTAGTCTCTTTACGGAGTTGGGCAGCCACCATCACAGTTATAGAAATTGTCATTACTGCAAAGATAAACCCCGTATTCTTCAGCTGGAATATCCTCATGTACCCCCCTTCCCGGCCCTGAGCAACCACTAATCTGCTTCTTTATTTCTGTCCGTCCACCCGACTGGGACGTTTCATATAAATGCAATCATATAATATGTAGTCTTTTGCGACTGGCCTTTTTCACTTAAAATATTAAGCGCTAATATTTTCTGGGTTTGTCTATGCCGTACTATGTATTAGCACCTTATCCCTTTTAAGGGCAAATATTATTATACATGTGCTACATTTGTTTAACTATCAGTGAAGGGCGATTTGGGTTGTATTCACCTTTTAAGCTATTATTACTAATATTGTGGTAAACATTCAAGTTTAGAAATCTTTATTCAGATCCTTTGTCCATTCTTTTTTTTCTTTTCTTCCTTTTTTTTTTTTATAACAGGGTCTCACTAGGTTGCTGAGGGTCTCACTACATAGCTGAGGCTGGCTTGGAACTTGTGACCCTCCTGTCTCAGCCTCCCAAGTCCTGGGATTACAGGTATGGGCCATTACGCCTGGCTAATTCCTTTGCCCATCCCTTATCAGACATATGGCTGCAAGCATATTCTCCCATGCTGTGGGTTGTGTTCTTACTTTCTTGACAGTGTTCTTTGAAGCAAAAAGGCTTTTAATTTTTTTTTTTCAGTACTGGGGATGGAACTCAGGGGCATTCTACCTCTGAGCTACACTCCCATTCCCAAAGGCTTTTAGTTTTGATGAAATACAATTTACCTATTTTTTTTTCCCTTTTTGGTAGTGTTTGATGTTGGTGTCGTATTTAAGACTCCGTTGCCAAATCTGAGTTTATGAAGACTTATCCCTATGCTTTAAGACTTTTATAGTTTTAGCTTTAAACTTAGGCTTGATCCATTTTGAGTTCATTCATGTATATGGTGTGAGGTGAAGGTCCAGTTTCATCCTATTGCCTGTAGCTATTCTATCGTCCCTCCCCATTTCCTAAAAGGATAATTCTTTCTATCTTGTATGAGCCCCACATCTTTGTCAAAAATCCATTGGCACGGCGTGTTTTGGGCTTTGAATTCCATTCCTCTACTTTCTGTCTACCCTCAGGCCAGGGCCGCAGGTTGCTTTGCAGTAAGTTGTGGAATGGGAAGCGTGAGCTCTTCGACTCTGTTCTTTTCCAAGATTGTTTTGGCTATTTCATGGCCTCTCAAATTTCCATCTGAATGTTGGAACCAGCCTGTGGGTCTCTACCAAGAAGCTAGACAGGGTTCTGAAACGGATCGCGATGGTCTCCAGAGCAACGGGAGCCGTGGCAGCGTGGGAGCGAGATGCCTTCAAGCCCTGAACATGCAATTTCTCTTGTTCACTTTTCCACATCTTTTACAATTTTTTTTTTGTAGTTTCCAAAGTGTAAGTTTGGCACGCCTTTTGTTAAACTCATTCCTAAGTATTTTGTTCTTTCTGAGTTGCTATTTTCTTTTTCATGGTGCTGAAGATCAAACCCAGACCCTGTGCTCTCTAGGCTAGTACTCTCTGGTACTCCACCCCATGGCCTCTGAATTGCTGTTGTATTTCTTTATTTCTTTATTCTCTGTGGTACTGGGGATGGAACCCAGGAGCCTTCTACCTCTGGGATACACTTTCAGACCTATTTTATATTTTATTTGGAAACAGGGTCTCATTAAGTTGCAGAGGGCCTCACTAAGTAGCTGAGGCTGGCTTCAACTTGAGTGATCCTCCTGTCTCAGCTTCCCAAGCGCTGGGATTGATTACAAGCGTGCACTTGGCTTTGAATTGTTTTAGATAGAATTATTTTTATATTTTTTTCTTCAAATTGCCCATTGCAAATGTATAGAAGTGCAACTGAGAGCCAGGAGCAGTGGTGCACGTTTGTAATCCCAGCATTTAGGAGGCTGAGACAGGAGGATCGCGGTTTGCAACCAGTCTCAGCTACTTAGCGAGGCCCTTTGCAACTCAGTGAGACCCTGTTTCAAAATAAAGAATAAAAAATAGGGCTGGGGGTGTAGCTCGGAGATAGAATGCCCCTGGGTTCCATCCCCAGTACCGCAAAAAAAAAAAAAAAGAAAGAAAGAAAAAAAAAAGAAAGAAAGAAAGCAAATTGATTTTTGTAAATTGATTGTGTATCATGGGACCTAGCTGAACTCACTTATTAGTCCTAGTACATTTTTATATAGGCCAGGCTTGGTGGCACATGCCTATAATCCCAGGATTTGAGAGGCACCACCGTGCCCGGCTCATAGTATTTTTTATAACCCCTCTTTCATTTCTTTCTCCTCTTTCTTTCTTTCTTTCTTTTTTTTTTTTTTTTTTTTTTTTTTTTTTTTTTGGTGGTACTGGGGTTCCTGGAAACCCTTCTACCTCCGGGCTACACTCCCAGACCTATTTTTATATTTTTTAAATTTGGAAACAGGGTCTCTTAAGCCAGCGTGGCTGGCTTTTAACGTGTGCGCTCCTCCTGTCTCCGCCTCCCAAGCATGGGGATTACAAGCGTGCACCACCATGCCCGGCTCCTTCCTTCCTTCCTTCCTTCCTTCCTTTCTTTCTTCCTTTCTTTCTTTCTTTCTTTCTTCTTTTGGTGGTACTGGGGGTGGAACCCAGGGCTTTCTACCTCTGGGCTATACTCTCAGACCTATTTTTTATACTTTATTTGGAAATAGGGTCTCACTACGTTACTGAGAGCCTCACTAAGTAGCTGAGGCTGGCTTCAAACCTGTGCGATCCTCCTGTCTCAGCCTCCCAAGCGCGGGGATTACAAGCGTGCGCCACCACGCCCAGCTTCCATTTCTGATTCTAGTAATTTTAGTGCCCCCCCCGCCCCCGTCTTCCCTCGCTGCAGCTGGCTCTGCACCCCCTAAGTTTCATCCTGTCACATCTCTTTTCTGTTCAGCATTTCATTGGCCATTTTCTATTTCCCTCGGGTTTCTTGGCCCCCTTACTTCTTTGGCAGCATGGTAATTTCCTCCTACTTGTGACCCCCCCCCCCGATTTCCGTGTGTTATTGATGTAATTTCCTTGTGGCAGAACGTACTTGGCGTTATTTTTAACATTTTACATTTATTGAGGCCCGTCTTATGTTCTAGCATATGGTCTATTATGGTATTTCCCCAGCCCCCAGATTCCTGACGATTTCTCACCATGAAGAATCTTAATATGATAGAAAAAAGTACCTCCCGACTGGGCTCCAACTCCAGCTTTTCTACTTAGTACCAATATAGCCTTGGAGAGTACTTTTCCTCTTCTGGAATTAGTGTCCCTATTTGTAGAAAGAAGATGAGTTTAGACTGGAGTTCTTTGAAGACTACAGGACTGATTTTATGTTCCAATTCTCTCGGAAGCTTAAATAAATCCCTTAATCTCTCTGAAGCAATGTTTCCTTATCTTTAAGATGGGGATAAAATGCCTCAATTTGGGGCTGGGGGTGTAGCTCAGCGGTAGGGCACATGTTTTACATACAGGAGCCCGGGATTTGATTTTCAGCACCACCGAAATGAAACTTAATTTGTAGAGTTGTTTTGTTATCATTATTAATCTTTTTTTTGTTGTTATTTTTTGGTGGTACTAAGGATCTCACCCAGACATAGTCTACCTCTGAACTACATCTCCAGCCCTATTTTATTTGGAAACAGGGTCTTGATAAGCTTCTGACAGCATCACTAAGTTTCTGAGACTGACCTCTATCTGGTGAGCCTCCTGTCTCCGCCTCCAAAGCACTAGGATTACAGGTGTGCTCCGCCATGCTCAGCTTTAGAGTTGTTTCGGTAATAGAGTACCATATGTATAATTCCTGTCACATCATAGTCCCTCAACAAATGAGCTCTTTTATTTTCTTTATGGTAGTTGTCAATGTGCCCTGCAGTCCAGGGGAAGATCTGGCCAGTTCACCCCGGCAGCAGAGGCAGAGTCTCTGAAGCTACTTTGAGAGTTAGTTTGGAATCGGGCGGCTTCCTGGGGGGCCCAGGGCCACTATAACCCAATGTGCTAAGTTTACCAAACATGAACGCTTCCCTGTTTGGCACTTGCCACTGAAGCCACCAGTGGGTCTTGGGATTCCACATGTATAATACACTCGAAAGAGGCATCCTGCGGTGGCATCAGCCTGAGGCTTGGTGAGACGTTTTACACAGTGATATTAACTACTTTGTATTTAATGTCCATTTTCCTCCTTGGAGATAATGCTGTTTCACAATCGTTTTGCTTTCAACTCCTAACTAGGAAGAACATCTCACTTAGCAGGTATGTGACTTTTTTTTTGTTTTTGTTTTGTTTTGTTTTAATGTGGAGAAACGGACAAAGACCTGGGGCTCGAAAAGTATTGGGACCTACTAGGTCCTAAATCGAGCCACAAAACCCTCTTCTTTTTTTTTTTTTTTTTTTTGTGGTGGTACTGGGGTTCCTGGAAGCCCTTCTACCTCCAGGATACACTCCCAGACCTATTTTTTATACTTTTTTTAAATTTGGAAACAGGGTCCCTTAACCCAGCGCGGCTGGCTCTGAACCTGCGCCATCCTCCTGTCTCTGCCTCCCAAGCGCGGGGATTCCAAGCGTGCGCCACCACGCCCGGCTACAATCCAGTATCTAATGCTAGGAGGGGCTAACTGCGACAGAAGAACTGAACTGAAGTGGAGGTGCCAGAAGGTGGCAGAGCACTTGCCCATGTGTGCCCGGCCCTGGGATCAATCCCCAACCACAAAGCGAAATGAAGGACTTGAGCAGATTCAGAGACCCTGTGAACTTGGGGTGTGAAGAGGGCGGGAAGGAAAGGTCACATTTTTGAAGGAAAGATCCTGTCATGCTTGCCGAGGTTACCTAGCTGCGGCTACCAGAGGGGTCACTCGGCCTGAGTGCGGGCAGAGGCCATACCGCGTGGGGAAAATACCTAAAAGCCCCTAGCATGAGATACGATGGCAGAGACTGGGCAGAGCCTGCCTGCCTGCCTTTCTCCTTCTTCCCTTTCTCTCTCTCCCTATTCCCTCTCTCCTTCCTTTCTTTCTTTTCTTCCTTTCTTTTTCTTTTTCCTTTTTCTCTGTTTTCTTTCCTCTTTCTCCTTTTCTCTTTCTTTCTTTCTTCATTTTTTTTGTTTTTTTTTTTGTTTTTGTGGGGGTTTTTTTGGTGGTACTGGGGTTCCTGGAAGCCCTTCTACCTCTGGGCTACGCTCCCAGGCACCTCTTTTTTATATTTTTATTTGGAAACAGGGTCTCTTAAGCCAGCGAGGCTGGGTCGAACCTGCGCGATCCTCCTGTCTCCACCTCCCAAGCATGGGGATTACAAGCATGCGCCACTACGCCTGGCCTTTCTTCATTTTTTGTGGTACCAGAGATTGAACCCAGGGTATTCTACCTCGGAGCCACACCCCCAGCACTTTGTATTTTTCTTTGGAAACAGGGTCTGACTAAGTTGCAGAGCCTGGCCTCCACCCAACCTGCAATCCTCCTGTCTCAGCCTCCCAAGAAAGGGATGAAGGTGTCCACCACCATGGCTGGCTTACTCTAAGCACTCAAACTACATTTTTCTAAAGAATCCTGGTTCTCATATGTGCCACAAACTATAAACATAATCCTACTTGGGGCAATGAAGAGTGGAGGAAGAGGAGGAGGAAGCTGGAAAACTGACCTCCTCATTCACGTTCCCCCTTTCTTTCCAAAGATGAAGACGGAAGGACTCCAGTATCTCATCCAGGCCACGCTTTGGCCACACAGGAAAAGCGGTCCTGGCTCATTTATTCCTGGCCAAGAGTCTACCAGGTGCCCCCCCCCTCCGCCCAACAGCCCCGAGAACAGCAAGCGCACCAGAGGGCTTGGCAGTGATTCCAACCCTCTCCAGAGAACCAGGGCTCCGGACGGGCAGCGGCCACATGCTTTCCTTGGAATAGTCTTCCAGCTTTTATTAGTTTTTTTTCCCCCCTGTTTTTCTAGGTTAACCCATTGGAAATTGGATTCTCTTAAAGAAAAAAAGTCTATTTTGGTTGAGAACACAGACGATGAGGAATCATCAAGTCAGGTAACCTCTGCAGCTTTACACCGAGAATTCTCTGCCCACGATGTCTCGTGCTGAGCTTTTGTTTTTGGTGGGAGGCTAGTCTAAGAAATTGCCTGGAAGAATAATACTAAAAAAATGATAATCTTTGGAAGAATAGAAATGATGCCTGACTTAGCTATTCAATGAGTTGGGATCCTGGGTTTGTCTAACCAGCACGTTTTAAGCTGACAGGTGTTTCCAGAAAAACGAGTCATGTTTATTTAAGGCCAGTTTTGGAAGCTGGTTGAAAAGGCGGGGTTCCTTGGCTCTCAGATGCAGCGTGATTTGGGATTTTTCTCTCTATTACATTAACCACACATTCCTTAAAGGGTACTTAGAGTCCTGGGGAGGATGTAAAATGTCAACACTGAACTAAGATCACAACATTCCTGGACTCAAAGCAAACACGTTGTTAAGGATCAAACTGGGGATGTGCAAATCAAAAACAATACTTTAAATATACTCACAGCAGTAAAAAAAAAAAAAAAAAAACAAAAAAAAAAAACCCTCAGCTATTACTCAAAACCCAGGGCGATGGCACCTCCCTCCCTTTCTAGGTCCTTCTCTGAAGAGCTTGGGGTACTTTCCAGACATGACTTAATTCACTCTTCCAGTAACTAACAGGGCAGGAGGGAAGAACCAGGCTTATTCTCTCTGAATTACATACTGAGAGAAAGTTGCTTAGAAAAAAACACAATTAACATCCATTAGAGTCACCGAAGATGCCCAGTGAGCGTCGGAGCACCATATGCGTCCCCTGATCGCCAACTCCACAGAATGTCAGAGCTGGAAGGAAACCGAGATACCACCTACGGCAGTGGTTTCCAACCTTTTGGATTTTATATATTAGTAGAATTTTAAAAACCATTCTCACAGCCGGGCGTGGCGGCACATGCTTGTAATCCCAACATTTGGGAGGCTGAGACAGGAGGAGCGCGGTTCGAGGACAGCCTCAGCTACTCAGTGAGGCCCTTTGCAACTCAGTGAGACCCTGTTTCAAAATAAAGAATAAAAAATAGGGCTGGGGGTGTAGCTCGGAGGTCGAGTACCCCTGGGTTCCATCCCCAGTACCATATGCACACATACGCAAAAAGAATAGGACTGAGGGTGGAGCTCAGTGGTAGAATGCCCTTGGATTCAACCTTTAGTGCTAGCAAGTGAGTAAATAAGTAAATAAATAAATAATATTACAAATAAAAAATAAAGGGCTGGTGGTATGACTCGGAGATAGAATGACCCAGAAGTTCAATCTCCAGTGCCAAAATAAATGAATAAATAAATAAACAAAGAAATAATGCCAAAAATCGATCATTTTGCAACATCGTAACAACACATACCTACAAGCTCTCTGTATCTTCCTCCTTTTTCTCTTTTTACCATTACAAACCAGCATGAGAATATGGGAAAACAGATAGGAATTAAGCTGCACCTTTACTTTACTTATGAAAAAATTAAGACCTGGAGAAGGAAGCATTGCTGCCAGATAAAATACAAGACAGCCAGTTAAATCAGAATTCCCTGTAATATTTGAAGCACACTTAAATAACTCGTTATTTATCTGAAATTCAAATTTAACGAGCGGCCTACGCTTTATTTGCTGAGCCTGGCACCCCCAAAAGGAAGTGACTTCTGGTTTCTTGACCTGAAATCACTGTTACTCGGTTGCAGAATTAGAAGGAGAAATTCCTTCTGAGGCATGTGATTTTTTTTAAACTATACTTTTACCTTTTTTGGGGGGGAGGGGTGCTACTTGGAGTTGTTGAACCCAATGGCATTTTACTGAGCCTAATTTTATATTTTATTTTGAAACAGAATCTCACTAAGTGGCTGAGGCTGGCCTCAAACCTGTGATCCTCCTATCTCAGCCCGCCAAGTACTGGGAATACAGGTGTGTACCACCACGCTTGGCTGCCTTTCAGTGCATTCTAGTACTGACCTAATTCAGCACCGTCCAGTCATCCTACTTCATAGCTTGGGTGCCTACCACCTTCAGCCCCATCACTATTCTGATCCATTACGATTATTATTATTATTATTATTAGTAGTAGTAGTAGTAGTAGTAGTAGTACTGGAGATTGAATTCAGGGCCTTGTACATGCTAGGCAAACCCTCTACCACTGAGCCACATCCCTAGTTCTGATTTCATTATTTTATTTATATTACTTTCTTCTTTAGATCCAAAAGTTCCTTTCCTCTATAAACCAGCACTCCCAAACCCTCTGGTATCAGAATCATTACTTTTTTTTTTTTTTTTTTTTTTTTTTTTTTGCACTGGGGGTTGAATCCAGCCCTATTTAATTTTTATATTTTTGAAACAGAGTCTCACTAGGTTGCGTGTCTACCTCGCTCAGTTGCTGAGGCCGGCCATGAACCTCGATTCTCCTGTCTCAGCCTCCCAAGTACTGGGGTTACAGGCCTGTGCTACCAAGCCCAGAAAGTACCATTACTCTTAAAAGTTATTAAGGACTCTGAACAGTTCTTAGGCATGTAAGTTCTATTTATCAGTAGTTACTGTGCTAGAAACTAAAATTTAGAAAAAATTATTTATTTTTTGTGGTACTGGAGATTGAACCCCGGGGGCATTCTACCTCTGCGCTATACCCCTAGCCCTATTTTTAAATTCTTTATTTTGAAACAGGGTCTCACTAAATTGCAGGGGCCTCACTAAGTAGCTGAGGCTGGCCTCAAACAGTGATCCTCCTGTCTCAGCCTCCCAAGTACTGGGGGGGAGAAATATTTAAGATGTATTTATTAACATTTAAGATGTATTTATTAACATTTAAGATGCATTTATTAACATTTAAGCTGCATTTATTGCATGCTAGCGTACGGCACCAGGGGCTGAACCCAGGGCCTTACACACTGTTGGCAAGGGCTCTGCCACTGAGCACAGGCCCAGCCCCCTCCCCTGTTTTTGTAAGTTTTGAGACAGGACCACCTTCGATTGCCCAGGCTGGGTTCCATCTTTCCATCCTCCTGCCTCTGTCTCCCTAGGAGCTGGGATTATGGGCGTGTGCCCTACCATGCCCAGCTCAACATATTTATTTTTCAAAACAATATTTCCATAACAAAAAGAACAAAAAGAATGGCAGTGGGCTTTATCTATTAATTTTGCAAATTTCTCTACTGCTTAATAGAATATGAGAGATAATGATATCTGCTTCTGCACTGGATCTGCTGTGAAATGTTGTTTTGGTTGAAGAAAAAGCCGCTCAAAGACATGTGCTTGAAAACTAGTTTTATTTTTATTTTATTTTTGTAGAATTGGGAATTGAACCAGAGGCATTTTTCTACCTGAGTTACACTCCAAACTCTTTTTTTTTTTTTAATTTTGAAACAGTTTTACTAAATTCCCACTCGCTGGCCTCAAGTTGTGGCTAATCGTAGCTAATTTTTTTTTAATGCTATGCCAAAATACCAACAAGCAGTAGTTTCTCAAAGCTTAGTTGCGTTGTCAAACCTAAGATCTTACAATTGAACTTTTTGCAGTCTTTTATATTAAAGTCAGTCACCTCTAGTGCACTTTGAGTGGGTTATTTACCCGTGGATGATTTTGTAACACGATTCATTACTAACTTTGAAACTATCAGTTTACTAAATTATGCAGCTATTCCTAAGGTTGACACATTTAATTACACAGGATAAGAAAAAAGATTACATTTGTGGCGGGGTACAGTGGTGTACACTTGTAATCACGGTGGCCAGGGAGGCTGAGGCAGGAGGATTGAGAGTTCGAGGCCAGCCTGGGGAACTTGGCAACATGACTTGTTGGGTGTGGGTGAATACATCCCATTTCACTACCCTGACCACTAAACAGTCCTGTACAAGAGCCAAGGCTTAATGAAATAAGCCATTGCTACGTCTTCAGGGATATTCTCCAACGCAGCTCGCTGTTTTTGTTTTTGTTTTTGTTTTTACTGTGAGTTTAAAGACGACTTCACGACGACAGCTTGTTGGTAACAAGCTTTATCTATTATTGCTTTGCAACCATTGATGCAGACGCCCAAGTGGTCAAAAAAAAAAAAAAGGCAAATAATGTCTTAGTATTATTAAGAAAATAGTTTTGTTGGGCATGGGGGCACACGCTTGCAATCCCAGTATTTAGGAGGCTGAGGCAGGAATTTTGAGACCAATCTCAGCAGCTTAGCGAGACCCTATTTCAAAATAAAAAATAAAATAGAGCTGGAGGTGTAGCTCAGAGGTAGAATGTCCCCAGGTTCAATTCCCAGTGCCATGTAGAAAGAAAGAAAGAAAGAAAGAAAGAAAGAAAGAAAGAAAGAAAGAAAAAAAGAAAGAAAGAGAAAGAAGAAAGGAAGGAAGAAAGAAAGAGAGAAAGAGGGAGGGAGGGAGGGAGGGAGGGAAGAAGGAGAAAAGAAAATAGTTTTGCCTTTGGGGATCCCTGAGAGAATCTTGGGAACTCAGGGCCCAGGGCCACACCCTGAGGTCCAAAGCTTCACGCCAGTCTAACGCACCCACGACCCACAGACCCATTTAACAAGAAATTCAAGTCCCAGACTCACTAAGGACAGACTCGCCTGCCACACAGACATCCCGCAGGGAAGCCCTTTTCTTCACGATCATCACAAGATCGCTGTGAGCCTGGCATGGTGGTGCAAGCCTGGAATCCCAGTACTTGGGAGGCTGAGGCAGAAGGATCACAGGTTCGAGGCTCACCTTAGCAACATGCTGAAACCATGTTTCAAAATAAATAAAATGGACTGAGGGTACAGTTCAGAGATAGAGCATCCCTGGGTTCAATCCCCAGAACCCCCACCACCACACACACGTAAGATAGCGGGTCGTCACAGAATAACCCAGGCTCTGTGAACCTCTCCAGAACGCGTGGTGTTCCTCGGGCCGAGACGGGTCCTTGGTCCTCCCAACCCTGGCTGCAAGGCCACATGCCCAGAGCATTGTGCTGATGGCACCCGGCAGGGGCTGGCAAGGATTAGGAGGAAAACTACATTAAGTGCCTCCTGTGGCGCAGGCATTCCACAGGATACCTAACCTTCCATGCTCCCGAAATCCTTGTGGGATCATTTTGGAGATGAGGAAAATAGAGTTTGGAGACGCTGAACAATGTAGCTAATAAGAACTGCGTGCCAGGCATGGTTTCCCACTCTTGCAAACCCCAGTCTTCGGGAGGCTGAGTCAGGAGGACCCCAAGTTTGGAGCCAGCCTCAGCAACTTAGTGAGGCCCTCTGCAACTTAGCAAGACCCTGTTTCAAAATAAAAAATAAAAGGGGTGGGGTCTAGCTCAGAGGTAGACCACCCCCTGGGTTCCATCCCCAGTTGAGGGTCTGGGGATGGAACCCAGGGGCATTCTACCTCCAAACTCCACCCCCTGTCCTATTTTTTTGTTCTTTATTTTGAAACAGGGTCTCACTAAGTTGCAGAGGGACTCACTAAGTAGCTGAGGCTGGCCTTGAACCTGTGATCCCCCCATCTCAGCCTCCCAAGTACTGGGATTACAAGAG
The DNA here is from genome assembly GCF_963383645.1 of Muscardinus avellanarius. Classification (NCBI taxonomy): domain Eukaryota; kingdom Metazoa; phylum Chordata; class Mammalia; order Rodentia; family Gliridae; genus Muscardinus; species Muscardinus avellanarius. Next base: position 35,107,049 of record NC_137802.1, read on the forward strand.
TATGCCGCCATGCCCGGCTTGAAAGATAGGTTCAGTCCAGCTGTGAAAATTATCAGATGGCCAGAAGCTGATATTCAAAGTCCTTCTACTAAAAAAAAAAGTCAGGACTAAGCCGGGCGTGGTGGCGCACGCTTGTAATCCCCGCGCTTGGGAGGCGGAGACAGGAGGATCGCGCTGGTTCAGAGCCAGCCGCACTGGTTTAAGAGACCCTGTTTCCACATAAAGTTAAAAAATAAGTCTGGGAGTATAGCCTGTGGGAGTGTAGCCCGGAAGTAGAAGGGCTTCCAGGAACCCCTGTACCACCACAAAAAAAAAAAAAAAAGTCAGGAATAAATGTACTTTCAAAATCTAAGGGTATAATTTTGTAGAATAACAAAGTGGGAATATTTGTCTCATCCCAAATTAAAATTCATTATAGGACTATAGTAACTAAAACAAAAGCATGAACTATACAGAAAAAGACTGATAAACTTGATTATTTTTAAAAGTTAAGAGCTGAGCACAGTGGCGTACACCTGTATCCTAGTCACTTGGTTCAGCTCTTTTGGGGAATAAAAGATAATAAATAGAAAAAAGTGGATAGACATATATGCTGTGCCCCACCAGTTTCATTCTTGGGATACGCTCTAGGGAAATTCTTGTACATGTACACAAGAATTTTATAGTGGCACTGCTAATAGTAGTGAAAAATAGTCGGCAGGCTGTATTCATCAACAGAAAACTCATCTGTAGATTGTGGTTTAGCCATGCCACGTAACGCCAGATCAATGGCGTACATCCACGAGTCAGAGCTACACGTATCAAGGTGGGCAAATCTATACGAATTGTAGAGAGCGTGGGCATGTGGCGTACGCCTCAATCACAGCTATTCAGGAACCTGAGTCAGGAGGATGGCAAATTCAAGGCCAGCCTTTGCGATTCAGTGAGACCCTATCTCAGAATAAAAAATAAGCCAGGCATGGTGGCACATGCATGCCTGTAACCCCAGTACTTGGGAGGCTGAGACAAAAGGATTGGCAGGTTTGAGGCCAGCCTCAGCAATGTAGCAAGACTGTCGGCAACCTCGCGAGACCCCGTTTCAAAAACAAAAAATAAAATAAAATAAAGTAGGGCTGGGGATATAGTTCAGAGGTAGAATGCCCTGTGCTCAAACCCCAGTATCACAAATAAAAATTAAAAATTAAAAGGGCTAGAAGTGTAGCTCTGTGGTAGACGGATCCTAGGTTCAATCCCCAGGACTGAAAAAAAAAGGACAGTAAAAAGCACGTTTCATACAAATACACAACAGAGTATCATAATGTTTGCATAAAGATTTAAAATGGATATTAACACGATATATTGCTTAGGGGTATCGTATAATATAAATAGTAAAATATACAGAAATGCCGGGAAATGATAAACACCAGATTCCCTTATCTAGAGGACTGGAAGGCGGTGGGGCGGGGTGGGGGGCACTGAAGGGCTTTGCTTTTATTGCTAATATTTAACTTTGTAAGTTAGGCAGTGGGTAGAGATGTGCTGGCTACATTAGTTTTTACGCAATTTTGTGCGTGTTGGAATAAATTTTTTTAAAAAACTCTAGGGCAAACCTCTAAAAAAAAAAAAACCAACTTATTCTTTAGGTATACTCAAGATATATTTTTCTTGGGGCAGCCTAGAATAGTTTTTCTGTATTTAGAGTGTTGGATTTTAACAGTTGGATTACTTAAAGGCAAAGTTTCAGGCAAAACGACACAAAAACTCATTCTCGCCAGTTGAGTTTCACATCATGTGGCTCCTGGATTAAAATAACGCAAGGCAGAATTCGGCTCGTGTCACGCGAGGTCAAGGGAGGAAAATATATAATGATACCTGGAAAATAGCACGGGAAAACAGACCCCGCACGCACACGGGTTATTTGTTCAGGCTTGTAGCAAGAAGTAAGGGAAACACAAATACCTCGGTCATAAATTGTCATGTAAAAGACAAAGAGAAACTCTGGAATATTATGAAACTATAAATTACTTCTGCTGAAAGGGTAAAATTTGCAGTATTCCCCTAACCGAAGTTTTACCTCCCCACTTTTGACAGAATAACCCCTGTTCTTTGGAGAAAAACACATGAAATAAATGTAAAACCCGAGAGGGAAATCATCTAATATGTACACCACCTGCCTAATAAAATGAGAGTAAATTCGGTTTTTAGGCTAAGTAGATTTGCTTACGCCCTAACTTCGTTAGAGGCGCACGCCATCTACAATGCATATGTATTTTTATTTCGAAGAAAGCACACCACAGAGGGACGAGAAATAATGCCATATGTTTCAACGGCTTTGTTTTCAAAGTAGACCTTGTACAATGGAGTTCCTGTTTACGAACGGGAGACAAAAAAAAAAAAAAAAAAAAAAAAAATCAGCCCTTAGTTTAAGGAGGGCCCGAGTCATTTCTGAATCGTGCTAATGGGATCCTGAGCCATCATGGCTTTTCGGGCCGGCCTGGGGTCTCCGTCCTGCAGCGCTGGCTTGCCAGACTGCACAGCAGACACTTTTCCTCCAGAGATTACCAGCAGTTACTGAGCTAATGGCCGCAGGTACCAACAATGACTGCCCCCAAAATAAACATATCTGCTCTCTTAAAGCTTTCTCTCAAATCCTAGGAGGCAGCAGGCCACAGGAAGAACTACCTGCGAGATCCTTCCTTTGAAGAAATCCACAAACGAGGCAGTCCCCCGTTAAGGGATTTGCTAAAAACAAAGGTCCAGGAAGCCACGTGAAAATGATTTGTGAGGCTGCTTGAATTGACATTAAAAAAAAAAAAAAAAACCCTTTCTATGCCTCGTTTAAAAAAAAAAAAAAGCATCTGCAGGCGACTTGACTGCTATTTAAGGCTCAATGCAGGCCTCAGACGTATATTTGAGGCGTCTATTCAACCCGCAGTTTACAAAAGCCAAGACCTAAACCATAAAAATAGGGTTGGTAAAGAAAACATAGAGCACTTTAACGGGAGTCAGAGCTCCAGCGTGCGCCTGACTCTTCCCGCACTTTTCCCTGCGGCCCCTGCAGGGCGAGCTCCTTCCTTCCTCCTGGCACAAGTGTGGGCGCTGGGCGCAGCGCTGCCCGCCTGGGAAATGTGGGTTCCCGCGGGCGGGCGGGCGGGATGACGGTGGGGCTCCCAGGCCCACTCTGATCCTGCGCTTTGGTTCCATCCCATGAGTTATCATCGATGGTCTGAGCAGATACCTATTTCCTAACATTCTGCCTTCTGTACGAGCCAGCCGGAATTTGGGTGTCAGAATGGGGCCTCTTCCTGGTACCATTCAATCTAATGGCATGATTATTGGGGAGAAAAATAATAACCAGAACTTTCTCCAACCAGCACTTACTATGAATAATAATAACTGATTTCGGAGGCCCTTCAAGTTAGCCACATGGCTTGGGGCTAACGTGATTCTGAAGCTGTAATCAATAACGTGTAAGTGCTTATTACTGACTCTAAATACGCCTAAAGATACAGCTATTGTCTTAGCTTTATAAACGCAGAAGCCGAGGCCTTGAGAGGTTTAGGAAACTGAGTCAGCGCACACGTGGCCTAAGCGGTAGGTCTGGGTTTTGAACTGATAACTAGTCAAATATGAAAATTCTTTTCATTAAACTGTAACGTTTCTTCAGTTATTTTGCTTGTGGACTCCTAGAGCTCCCGTGAGGCCAAAACATTCAGATGATACGTCACGATTCCCTCAATAATGACGAGGGTGGTGGGTCCCAGAAATTCCTGTCTGTAGTGGGGACCCTGAAGTAAGAAGAGGTCATTTAGTCTAATAGAATGCGCTAAGGCAGATCTGTGGTATTGATTTGACCCTTTTGACTTTACTGCTGTAAGAAAGTTATAAAATTCTCCTTATATGACTCCTCTGACTCTACTCCTGTGTTTGATCTGACAGTAGTTTACAAAACCTCTTTGTTTCCAAAACACGTCAAATAATAGAAGGAAAACCCACGTGTTTTTTTTTCTCCCCAAAGTCCTGCACAAATAAATTGACTAAAAAAAATTCTTTTTAAATCTATGGGCTCTTTTTGGAATTGATTTATTTAAAAAAAATAATAAAACCCTTACAGTATCTATATCCCTTCCCATCAACGTTGCCATCTGGAATTTATTTTTTAAGACGCTCATTGCTTCCCACAGGTTCCAAATTCCCATTTCACACCATTTAACTATTGAAAGCACTTGAAATTCCGGAGCGCAGGAGCAGGGCCAGTGTATTTCCCCGCGATGCAGCTAATGTGTCAGACTTGTAAAATAGCTCTTAGTGGCGGGCCTCCATTTAGAGAAGGACGGAAACTAGCTTTAAATACTTAGAGCTTTAATATCTAGTCCATTATACTAAAGCGGGGTCTTGTAAAGAGTCAATTATGGGATACTTCTGATTTGATCCACATGCGAGGAAAATCCGCCCCTTTGCCTTAAATCCCCATGGTAAGTGTCTTGTTTAAATAATTAGTGACACTTTTTCTTTGATCAAATTGATTCATATTGTTATTCTTCTATGTTAATTTAAAACTTAATCCGTGTAAAACTCTAAAGCAGATTTTAATCTCTCCATAAAGAAAGCTTTCTCTCAAAAGATGGAGTTTTCCAGAAAACATTTTAATTTTTAAAACGCCATTCATTTGGCTGAAATGTGTTTATTTTTTTTTTCTATAAGGAAATGTGTGAGTCAATCACAAGCCCAAAATTATAATGTTATTTTTGGTATGTTCGGCGATGCGTTTCATATGCATACACAAAGTGCATAATACATGTTCAGTAACTAGCGTGCTTAAGCAACTAATATTGCTATGACCCTAGAGACAATTAAATATAATCTCAGTTTATGGTTTGGGGGCTAGGAAGTTTATGTGTATTTGCAATATACTGTCAAAGGGTTAATATATCCCTAATCTAAACTTCATTCATAATCAGAGGATTGATCAATATAAATAAAAATGCCAGATTCGGCTTATCAAATTAAAGTTAAAAAATTATAACATCTAATGTTGGTCAGAAAACTTACATTCTCAGGCACTGCTGGTGGATATTAAGTATTAGTGGTTTTTTTCTTTAAGTACTTTTGGAAATAAATATCAAAGGCCTAGCAAACGCACATTATCTTTGATCCAGCAACTTAGCAGTCTAGTCTCAGGAAATAATCACAACAAGAATTTCGTTTATAGAGTTATTTCAACGCTGAGTCTAAAAAGCAAAATATTGGAAAACATCTAAAAGTACAACGGGATTTGTTGGGTGTGTTATATTTTTACTCTCAATTGTATCCCTTGTACTTATTGAACAAATGAAGGAATATATCTCCTTCTTTCGTTTTCTCCTTTTGTGACGCTGGGATGGGACCTAGGGCTTGGCTGCGTTGACAAGTGCTCCAGTGCTGAGCCACGCGCCCTGGCCTCTCCAGATGTATTTATTTATTTGTTTGTGTGCGGTACTGGGGATTGAACCCAGGGACATTCTACTTCTGAGCTACACCCCCAGCCCTCTTTTTAATTTTTTATTTGGAAACAGGGTCTTGCTGAATTGCTGAGTGCTTCACTAATTTGCTGAGGCTGGCCTTCAGCCTGGGATCTTCCTGTCTCAGCCTCTTGGAGTACTGGGATTGCGGGTATATGCCATCATGCCTGGCTCAATTAAAGAAAAAAAAAAGCTGGGCATGGTGTCACATGAGACAGGAGGACTGCAGATCTACAGCCAGCCTCGGCAACTTAGTGAGACTCTCATTTAGCAAAACCCTGTTTCCAAATAATAATAATAATAATAATAATAATAATAATAATAATTTTAAAAAAACAGGCCTGGAAGTGTATCTCAGAGGTCAAAATGCCCCCTGGGTTTTCAATCCCCAGAGTGTGTGTGTGTGTGTGTGTGTGTGTGTGTGTGTGTGTGTGTTACTAGAGATGGAACCCAGGGGCCTTCTACTTCTGGGATATACCCCTAGATCTATTTTTTTAAATAATTTATTTGGAAACAGGGGTGGGGTGTTGTGGCGCACGCTTGTAATCCCAGCATCCGGGAGACTGAAACAGGAGGATAGTGGTTCACAGATAGCCTCAGCTACTTAGTGAGGCCCTTCCCAACTCAGAGAGACCCTGTTTCAAAAATTTAAAAAAAAGACTAAAATATAGGGCTGGGGGTGTCACTCAGAGGGAGAATGTCCCTGGGTTCCATCCCCAGTACCACACACACACAAATTTTTATTTGGAAACAGGGTCTCACTAAGTTGCTAAGAGCCTCACTAAGCTGCTGAGGCTGGCTTCAAATCTGTAATCCTCCCGTCTCAGCCTCCCAAGTACTGGGTTTACAAGCGTGCGCCACCACGCCCAGCTCCCAGAGTATTTTTTAAATTTAAAAATGTGTAGGTAGATAGCATCAATATTGGAAGTCCTTCCTTCCCATCCTGGTCCCAATTGTACTTCTTTTGAAACAATAATGACTCACAGTTTGGTGTCATCCCCCTGGCCATTTTTCTACATATTTATATCCTGTATATATATATATATTTGTGTTTTTTGCTCATGAGTAGGATTTTCGTATTTTAGTACTCCATAGCACTATGGTTATTTATATTATTTCTCTTTTTGCTATTATAAACAACGCTGACTAAACATCCTTGTGTATACGTTAACATATACAGGTGTAAGCACTTATCTAGAATAAGCACAAGGAACAGAGTAATAGTTTGCTGAGAGCGGGCGCTTCAGATTGCCTTCACAGACACCGCCGCCCCACACCAGCCTGCCGCCTGCCACCTCTGTTACAACCATGAACCTAAGCCGCCATGTCACTGTCGCCCAAAGCCCGCGGTGCACACTTAGCGATCACGCCTGGAGTTGTGCACTCCGTGAGTCAGGACAAACTTATAATGACACCTGTCCCTTCTCTGTCCCCCAGCACCACTCATCTTTCTCCATAGTTTTCCCTTTCCTTTCCTTTCTTTCTTTTTATTTATTTATTTTATTATTATTTCTTTTTTGGTGGTACTGGGGGTGGAACCCAGGGGCTTTCTACCTCCGGGCTATACTCCCAGACCTATTTTATATTTTATTTGGAAACAGGGTCTCACTGAGTTGCTGAGAGCCTCACTAAGTAGCTGAGGCTGGCTTCGAACCTGCGCAATCCTCCTGTCTCAGCCTCCCAAGCGCGGGGATTACAGGTGTGCACCACCACACCCAGCTAATTTTTCCTTGTCTAGAGTGCTGTGTAGTACTTCATACAGTAGGGAGCCTTTTCAGAATGGTTTCTTTCACTTCGAAATATGCATTCAAATTTCCTTGCGTTTTTTGTCATGACTTGAGAGTCTACTTTCTTTTCCTTTTATTCTTTCTTTTTTATTGTAGCGCTGAGTACTTCATTGTATGGCCGTACCAAAGCTCACTTTTCTCTTCACCAACTGAAGGACATTTTGGTTGCTTTTCAGATTTGGGAAATTTCAAAAAGCTGTTGTAAGTGTATGGGTTTTGTGTGGACACAGGCTTTCAGCTCATTCAGGTAACTGCCACGGCGTGGTCAGTGGCCCCAGGAGAAGGGTTTCTTTCCGTGGAGCGTCTTCCCAAGGCCTGGACCAGTCTGCATTCCTTCCAGCAGAGAGGCCCCTCGCGCCAAGTGCTCTCTGCTGTTGGTCCTCAGTCTCTTGGACTTGGCCCGTCTAATAAGTATGTAATTTATGTCGTTTTCATTTTCATTCCCTTGATATTACGTAGAACATCTTTCATATGTTCATCTGCTGTCTGCGCATCCTCTTTGGTGAGAGGTCTACTAAGGGCCTTGGCTGAATTTTTTAATTCTCGTTATTTGTTTTATTATTGGTGCGTTTTAAGAGGTCTTTATATACTTTGGGTACTGTTCATTGACTAGAAATGCCCTTGGCAAATATTTTTCTTTGTGACTTGTCTTGTTCGTCTTCTTGGTATTGCCTAAAATATCTTTTTGGTATTTTCGTTTGTGTGTTGTATGTGTGTGTGTATGGTACTAGGGCTCAAACCCCGGGGCGGGGGGGGGGTTCTACTTCTGATCTACATCCCCAACCCTATTTTATTAATTAGTTTTTGTTTTGTTTTGTTTTGAGATAGGGTCTCACTACATTAGCACGAGCTGCTAGCTTTGAACCTGCATTCCTCCTGTCTCAGCCTCCCAAGTACTAGGATTATAGGCATGTGCCACACCTGGCCCTTTTTGGTGGTGGTGGTGATGGTGTGTGTGTGTGTGTGTGTGTGTGTGTGTGTGTGTGTGTGTGTGTGTGACTACAGATCGAACTAAGGGGCATTCTACCTCTGAGCTACATCCCCAACCCTTTAAAAACAATAGATATATATCTTTTGTAGTACTGGGGATGGAACCCAGAGGCACTCTACCTCCGAGCTACATCCTCAGCCCTATTTTTTTTATTCTTTACTTCATTTATTTTTTTATTTTTAATTTTTATTTTTTGGTGGTACTGGGGTGCCTGGAAACCCTTCTACCTCCGGGCTACACTCCCAGACCTATTTTTATATTTTTATTTGGAAACAGGGTCTCTTAAGCCAGTGAGGCTGGCTTCGAACCCACGAGATCCTCCTGTCTCAGCCTCCCAAGCGCGGGGATTACAAGCGTCGCCACCACGCCCGGCAATCTCTCTCTCTCTCTCTCTCTCTCTCTCTCTCTCTCTATATATATATATATATATATATATATATATATATATGTGTGTGTATTTTTTTTTTTAACAGGGTCTCACTAGGTGGCTAAGAGTCTTTCTGTTGCTGAAGCTGGTCTCAAACCTGCAGTCCTCCTGTCTGTCTTCCAAGCGCTGACGGAGATTGTAGACGAGCACTATGCTTCTGGGTGTTTTTAGATTTCAAATTTCACTTTCATTGCTGGTATATAGGAAGGTGATTAACTTTTGCATGTTAACTTTCCAACCTTGCTATACTTGTAGTGGCAGGAGATTTTTTTTTTGTCAGTTCTTTCAGATTTTCTACATAGATGATCATGTCATCCACAAAAACAGGTTTTTTTCTCTCCCAACCCAAACACCTTTTATTTCCTTTCATTATCAAGAACCTTCAGTCTGATGCTGCAAAACACTGGCGAGAGGAGACTTTCTTGCCTTATTCCCACTCTTAGTAGGAAGGGTTTGAATTCATCACCATTAAGTATGATGTTAGCTGTAGGGTTTCTATTTTTTTTTTTTTTTTTTTTTTTTTTTTGGTGGTACTGGGAGTGGAACCCAGAGGCTTTCTACCTCTGGGCTATACTCCCAGACCTATTTTATATTTTATTTGGAAACAGGGTCTCACTGAGTTGCTGAGAGCCTCACTAAGTAGCTGAGGCTGGCTTCGAACCCGTGCGATCCTCCTGTCTCAGCCTCCCAAGCGCGGGGATTACAAGCGTGCACCGCCACGCCCGGTTAGGGTTTCTATTTTTTTTAAGCTGCTCTTCATCAGGTTGAAGAAGTTCCTCTTTGTGCCTAATTACTGAGAGTTCTTTTTATCATTAAAGGATGTTACATTTTTTTTCAAATACTTTCCCTGCATCTATTGACATGATCGTGTGATTTTTTTTCTTTAGCATCACGTGTGACAAGATGGATACGTGAATTGCCTTTTGAATGTGAATCAGCCTTGGATACCTGGGAGAAATCCCACTTAGTTACGGTCTTAATTCTTTTTATATATTGTTGGATTCAACTTGCTAAGATTTTGTTGAGTACTTTTACATCTATGTTCATGCGGGTTATTGGTCTGTAGTTTTTTTACTTGCAATGTTTTTTGTCCGATATTAGGGTAATGCTAATTTCTTGGAATGAGACAAAAATAATCTGAAAGTAAATGCTATGGTTTATGCTGGGCGTGGTGGCACACGTTTGTAATCCCAGCATTTGGGAGGCTGAGACCGGAGGATCCCAGTTCGCGGACAGCCTCAGCTACTTAGTGAGGGCCTCTGCAACTCAGTGAGACCTGGTTTCAAAATTTAAAAAAAAAAAAAATAGGGCAGGGGGTGTAGCTCAGTGGTCAAATGCCCCTGGGTTCCATCCCCAGACCCACAAAAATAAATAAATAAATAAATAAATAAATAAATAAATAAATGCTATAGTTTGAGTAAGGATTCCCCAAAGGCTCATGTGTTAAAGGCTCTGTGCTCATCTTGGCATTACTGGGAGGCGGTGGGAACCGGGGCTCAGCTGGGTGTGGTGGTGCACCCTTGTAATCCCAGCATTCGGGAGGCTGAGATAGGAGGATCACAGTTCAAGACCAGCCTCAGCTACTTAGTGAGGCCCTCTGCAAGTCAGTGAGACCCTGTTTCAAAATAAAGAATAAAAAATAGGGCTGGGGGGTGTAGCTTAGAGGTAGAATGCCCCTCGGTTCCATTCTTGGTACTGGAAAGAGAGAGAGAGAGAGAGAGAGAGAGAGAGAGAGATGGGGCCTAGCCAGGGGCGATGGCCCATTCCTGTGGTTCCAGAGGCTCAGGAGGCCGAGGCAGGAGAATTGCAAGTTCAAGGCAGCCTTAGCAACTTAGCAAGACCTTGAACCAAAATAAAAATGAAAAGGGCTGGGGATGTATAAAGGGCTAGTAGGGGGTCTTAGGTGGTTAGGGAGTGTGCCCTTAAAGGGGATAATGGGGCTTCAGCCCTTCCTTTTCCTTTCCCTCATGCCCAGCCATGAAGAGAGTGGGCTTCCTCTGCCAGGCACTCCACCATCATGTGCTGCCTCGCCACAGGCCCCAAAGCAAAGGACTGAGGATTGAGACCTCCAGAACTGTGAGCTGAAATAAACTTTTCCTGTTTTTAGGTTGACTTATCTCAAGTTACTTTGTTACAGTAACGGAAAGCTGACTAACACACAGTCATCAAATTTACCCACAAACACATTTGGTCCTCTTGCTTTCTGTTTCATAGAGTTATTAATTATTGGTTCAATTTCTTGTAAAATATAGGCCTATTCAGACTGCCTCAGATTGCCTAATTTCTTTTTTGCATGAGTATTTGTGGATTGCATCTTTTAAGGAATTGGTTCATTTATCAAATTTGTTTGCTTAGGAGTAGTCATAATATTTCTCTGTTATCCTCATAGGATCTTCAGTGGTCTCCTCCTCCCCTCTTCCATTTCTGATATTAATGATTTGTCTTTTCTGGTTTTTGTTGTTGTTTTGGTTAGCCTGTTCAGAAGCTTATCAATTTTATCTTTCAAGGACCTAAATTTTTGTTTCATTGATTTTTCTCTGTAGATGTCTGGTTCACAATCTCATTGATTTCTATTCTAATTTTATTATTTATTTTCTTTTACTTACTTTGTGTTTAATTTGTTCTTTTTTTTAAGTTACCTAAACTACTACCTTAGATAATTGATTTTAGGTCTTTCTTGTTTTTTAACATATGCATTCAACATTATAAATTTCCCACTAAGGCCGGGTGTGGTGGCGCACGCTTGTAATCCCAGCATTTGGGAGTCTGAGACCAGAGGATCGCGGTTCGCGGAAAGCCTCAGCTACTTAGTGAGGCCCTCCGCAACTCAGTGAGACCTGGTTTCAAAATAAAGAATAAAAAATAGGGCAGGGGGTGTAGCCCGGAGGTCGAATGCCCCTGGGTTCCATCCCCAGACCCAGAAAAAAAAAAAAATCCCACTAAGTTTTTCTTTTACTGCATCCCATGCATTTTGCTAAGTTGTTTTTTAGTTTTATTTAATTCAAAATATTTTAAAATTTCTCTTGAGATTTCTTCTTTGACCCATGCATGTGTTGTTTAATCCTCAAATATTTCAGTATTTTCTGGACATCTTTCTGTTATCGATTTCTCGTTTAATTCCATTGTGGTCTGAGAGCAGATATAAGATTTTTATCCCTTTAAATGACATTTTTATTATCATAGCTTTGTGGTAAGTTTTTAGATCTGGTAAGATAATTTCACCTTCCGTGTTCTTAATCAAGTAAATCTCTTCTGGTCTCATTCTGTTTCTTTTCAATAAATAATTGAGAATCAGATTGTCAATTCTATGGAGATATTTACTGGGATTTTATTTGAGATCACATTAAACTTATGAGTAATTTGAGAACTGACATCTTTACAATGTTGGGTCTTCCATGGGTCTTTCAATCCAAAAAACATTGAGTTATATCTATTGATTTTTCTTTTATGACTTTCGCTGAAGCCCAGTAGTTTATTTTATATAGGTAAGACACATTTCTTGTTAGGTTTATTACTAGGAATTCCTGTACTTTGCGTCATTCTGGGATCTGAGAAACTATCGACTTTGCCACGCTGTTCTTTAGTTAATTTCTATCTTAGTCTGTTTTGTGTTACTAGAGCAGAATACCACAGACGAGTAATTGATAATTAGCAAATTGATCTGACTCCTGGTTCTGAGGCTGGGAAGCCCACGATGGAGAGGCCACATCTGGTGAGGGCACTCGCTGCATCATCGCGAGGGCGGGCATGGGTGAAGCAGGTGCCCATCCATCCTCTCCTCAGGACCACATTCCTACTGCACCGGCACTAATCCACCCTTATGACTCACTACCCTCCACACTGCTGACGCACAGATAAGATGCTACTACATGAATTTGGGGGACACGATTAAACTGTAGCAGCTACTTTGTAAAATTCTCTCTCTCTCTCTCTCTCTCTCTCTCGGTACTAGGATTGAATTTAAGGGCAGTCTACCTCTGAGCTACATCTCCAGCCCTATTTTATTTTTATTTGGAAACAGGGCCTTGCTACGTTGATGAGAGTCTCACTACTTGCTGAGGCTGTCCTCGAACCTGTGATCCCCCTGTCTCAGCCTCCCAAGTACTGGGATTACAAGTCTGGGCCACCACACCTGGCTGTAAAATTCTCTTATTAGTTGTTATAGCTGATGATTTTTCTAATTAGACTATCATGTGGTCTGCAAATTTGAGTTTTGTCTCTGTTTCAAATATTAACTATTTTTTGGCACTGGGAATTGAACTCAGGGGCACTTTATTACTGAGCTCCATCCCAGCTCAGTGAGACAGGGTCTTCTAAGTTGCTGAGGCTTTCCTCCGACTTGTGATCCTCCTGCCTCAGCCTCCCACATAGCTGGGATTATGGTTTATGCCATAGTACCTGCCCCTCATTTCCTTCTAATACTGCCCTGGTTTTTGGTATAATGTTAAACAGTAGCTACAGCAGACATGCCACCTTGTTCAGATTTTGAAGGGAATGTTTATATGTTTGCTATAGATGCCTGATAAACTTTATCAAACTAGGGAAGTTTATTTTTCTTTACTTAATGATGAATATGTATGAGTTTTGTTAAATTTTATTTTAGAGGTGGGTACTATTGAGATTTTTTTCTTGTCATGTAATAGAAGTATAGACTACCGAACCATTGTTATATTCCTGACATAATTCCTTTTTGGACATAATGCATTTATCTGTTAGCATATTACTAGACTTGATTTCTAAGTATCTTATTTAAATTTTTTACTCTTTTATAAATGACATTTATACCTAAACATAGGTACAAATTTCTCAGTTTTGGTTTCAGCCTATCAGTTTGAGTTAGAAGTGCTAATTTACTCTCAGCAGGGTGTGGTGTCTATGCTTATAATCCCAGTACTTGGGAGGCTGAGACGGGAAGATCATAGGCTCCAGACCAGCCTCAGCAACTTAGTGAGACCCTGTTTAAACATGAAAAATAAAATAGGAGGTGTAACTTGGAGATAAAACACTCCAGATTCAATCCCCAGTACTCACTGCCGACACACACACACACACACACACACACACACACACACACACACACACACACACAGGATACCTTTAACTTACTCTCTATGTTCCAAAACATCTTATCTATCAATAGGAAGAATTATTCTTGAGCCAGGCGTGGTGGCGCACCCTCGGAATCCCAGTACTTGGGAGGCTGAGACAGGAGGATCGCAGGTTCAAAACCATCCTGGACAATGTAGTGAGGCTCATGGCAACCTAGTGAGACTCTGTTTCCAAATAAGAAATTAAAAAATCAGGCTGGGGATGTAATCTGGAGGTCGAATGACTCTGGGTTCGATCCCCAGCGCGCTCACACGCACACAAAAGAGCTATTCTTCAAGGTTTTGTAAAATTCATCTGTAAAAATCCAGACTTGGGGCCTTCTTAGAGGAAGATTCTTCCCACTCTTAAAGTCTTATGTTATTTTTACATAGTAAATTGTTTATTTCCTGTAATAGACTTTTTTAGATTCTGCTGGTCATTTTATTTTTTAAATATGCTTTTATTGGAATAGATTTTAAATTATACTCTTCTAAAATCCATTCCACCTTATTTAAAATTTCAAATTTATTGGTGTATAGATATGTCTTTAAATCTCTTTCCATGTGTTTGTGTTTTGCTTTTCTGTTTGTTTTGATAAGATTTGCAAGAGCTCTGTTTATTGGGTTTTTGTTGTTTGTGGTGCTAGGCATCAAACCTAGGGCCTTGCACATGCTCAGCAAGCAGCCTTCCACTGAGCTATGGCTCCAGCCCCGTATGTTGGTCTTAAAAAACAATAGTTTAGAGCCGGGCGTGGTGGTGCTCGCGTGTAATCCCAGCATTTGGGAGGCTGAGACCAGAGGATCGCGGTTCGTGGACAACCTCAGCTACTTAGTGAGGCCCTCTGCAACTCAGTGAGACTCGGTTTCAAAATAAAGAATAAAAGATAGGGCAGGGGGTGTAGCCCGGAGGTCAAATGCCTCTGGGTTCCATCCCCAGACCCGCAAAAAAAAAAAAAAAAAAAAAAAAAATAGTTTTATTGATCAGATCTACTTCTTTGATTTTCTATAATGTTCTGCTTTCATCTTAATTAATTCTTCCTTAAAACTTACTTTCACTGCCCCCCACTTCTGTCAGTCAAATGCTTTATCAGTGCTTGTTTTTTATTTTTACCTACTTTTATTTCTATGGTGGTACTAGGGATGGAACCAGGGGCATTCTACTTCAGAATATACTTCCAACTCTGTTTGTTTTTGTTTATTCTTTGTTTTTTGGTGGTCCTTGGAGTTGAACCCAGGGGTGTTCTACCTCCAAGTTATACCCCATCCCAATTTTTTTTTTTTTTTTTTTTTTTTTTTTGGTGGTGGTACTGGGGCTCCTGGAAGCCCTTCTACCTCCGGGCTATACTCCCAGACCTATTTTATACTTTTTTAAGTTTGGAAACAGGGTCTCTTGAGCCAGCGAGGCTGGCTTCGAACCTGCGCAATCCGCCTCCCAAGCGAGGGGATTACAAGCGTGCGCCACCACGCCCGGCTTTGTTTTGTTTTTGAAACAGGGTCTTGCTAGGTTGCTGAGGCTGGCCTCAAACCTATGATCCTCCTGTCTCAATCTCCCAAATACTGGGATTATAGGCGTGTGCCACCACACTCGGCTCAATTAGTTTTAAATCTTTAAAAAATCTTATTTTTTAGTAAAGCTCTAGTTTCCTCCAAATACCCCTTTGCGTCCACTAGATTTTGATATGTTTTGTTATTATTAGTTTTCATTTCCAAATAGTTTATCATTTCAAACAACATTAAGGATGTTTAATTTTTTCCTTGTAGAGAGATTTTTGGGGAATATGCTTCAAGTATTAATTACCAATCACTCATTCTATTGAACTGTGGTCAGAGGTTCATGATAGATAAAATTTTTGTTAAACTGTGGCAGCGCACAGGCTGGGATGTGTAATACCAGCATTTGAGAGGCCTCAGTTATGAGGCCCTTTGCAACTCAGTGTGAGACTTGTTTCAAAATAAAGAATCAAGGATAGGACTGGGGGTGCAGCTTGGAGGTAGACTGCCCCTGGGTCCCATCCCCAGGACCGCAAAAAAAAAAAAAAAAAAAAAAAAGATTTGATTTTTGTTTTCTGGTTTTAGTTAAAAATCTCCCTTATAACTTCATAATTGGTTAAATTTTGATACTCTTGTTGGGCATAATGTTGTACATGTATCTTTCAGATTGGTTTTGCTTGTTTTTTGTGGTAGTAGGAATTGAAACTGGGGCATTCTACCTCCAACCTGCGCCCCCAGCCTTTTTTAGTTTTTTTGTTTTGAAACAAATACCGTATATTTCAAAGCAATGTTCTAGCTCATGAAAATTCTGAATTCTTATTTCTTCTTGGTGGATTGTGGGGTTTTTTTTTGTTGTTGTTGTTGGTTGGTTGGCACTGGGGATTGAACCTGGAGGCATCCTGCCTCCAAGATATGCCCCCAACCTGATTTTATTTCTTTGTTTGGAAACAGAGTCTCACTAGGTTCCCGAGAGCCTCGCTGCGCTGCCAAGGCTGTCTCGGCCCGAGTGCTTGGATCACAGCACGCCCTCCACGTGTGGCCGGATTGTGCTTTTTGTCAAGAAAAAATGCTTGCTTCTTCCTTTTGTTGTTTTCACCTTTTAGGCTGAAACTAATATATTGTCTGCAACCAATATTGCTATATCCATTTTCTTTTTTTTAGCATTTACATTGCATATATTTTTCAATTTCTCTACTTCAGACATTTTTCATGCTTTTATATGTATTAGTTATTATTATTAATATTATTATCATTGTTATTAGGATTGAACCCAGGGAGCTTCTATCTCTGAACTACAACCCAGCTTTATTTTATTATTATTTTTTCAGTTGTGAGGATTGAATCCAGGGCCTTGCTATGCTAAGCAACTGCTCTGCCACTGAACAACATTCCCAGCCCCCCTACTTTATTTTGAAACACAGTCTTGCTAAGTTACTGCACACTAGCCTCAAACCCAGCCACACCAGCCTAATCCTCCTGTCACAGCTCCCAAGTACTGGGATGACAGACATGTGCCATTGGGCCCGGCCATTCTTTTATGTTCTAAATGTCTCTCTTTAACCGCATATCACACACACAAACAAAACTCAATTGGATTTTCTATTCTTCAGTTGGAGAATTTAACCTCTTTACACTTATTGTAAAACCTAGTACATTTAAGTTTAACCTTGCATTATTATTATCTATTATTATTATTATTATTATTATTATTATTATTAGGTACTAGGGATTTCTTTTTTCTTTATTTTCTTTTGCTGGATTTATTTAGCTCTCCTTTACCTCCTTATTTATTGTTGTAGAAATTATATATTCTATTTTTCTAATGGTTATTACTTTTTTTCTGTGGTGCTGGTTATTAAGCCCAGTGTTTTCTGGGGGAGAAAGAGTTGGGTTAAATAATTTGGTAATTCTCTAGAGACAAGGCTTGTGTATGATAATTAATTTTACCCTACTTCTTAAATGTTAATTTGCTTAGGAATAATATTTCAGCTCTAAAATATTTTTCCTCGTTATATTAAAATATTATTTCCTCTCAATATAATTCTGGTATCTAGTTTTAGTAATGAGACATAGAAAGCAAATATTTGGGGGTGGTATTTTTTCCTCAGTCTTCTGATGTGCGCACACGATGTGGGATTTTACAATCTGGACATTTTTCTTCTATTATTTCCTCCATTCTATCCTTTGTATTCTTGTTCAGAAGTTCTTCAAAGTATCTAATCCAATTAACTTTTTTCTTGTTTTAATGTTTGTTTTGTGAGATTTTATGACTTTTGGGGGAGGAAAAGTAGGCATATAATCAAATAAAAACAATTTTTTTGTGGTACTGGGAATGGAACTCAGGGACATTTTACCTCCGAGCTACACCCCCAGCCCTATTTTTCATTCTTTATTTTGAAACAGGTTCTCACTGAGTTGCAGAGGGCCTCACTAAGCAGCTGGCTGAGGCTGTCATCCACTAACCGCAATTCTCCTGTCTCAGCCTCCCAAATACTGAGATTACAAGTATGTGCCACCACACCCGGCTTATTTTTATATGCTTAGAGAAATTCTCTTTAGAGAATCCTAGGAACTTTCTGCTCATTCAATCAGTGTTTATCTAGTGCCTAATTTTTTCTTGACATGATTGTAGGTCCTGAAGATTTAAAACTGAAAAAAAAGAGCCAGGTGTGGTGATGCACGCTTGTAATCCCAGCATTCGGGAAGCTGAGACCGGAGGATTGCGGTTTGCAGACAGCCTCAGCTACTTAGTGAGGCCCTCTGCAACTCAGTGAGACCTGGTTTCAAAATAAAGAATAAAAAATAGGGCAGGGGCTGTAGCTCAGAGGTAGAATGCCCCTGGGTTCCATCCCCAGACAAGAAAGAAAGAAAGAAAGAAAGAAAGAAAGAAAGAAAGAAAAGAAACTTCATAGTTTGACACAGAAATTCTCAACTTTAGTACTACTTGACTTTTTTTTTTTTCCTTTGGTGATACTGAGGGTGGAACCCAGGGGGTTTCTACCTCCAGGCTATACTCCTAGACCTATTTTTATATTTTTATTTGGAAACAGGTATCACTAAGTTGCTGAGAGCCTCACTAAGTAGCTGAGGCTGGCTTCGAACCTGTGCGATCCTCCTGTCTCAACCTCCCTAGAGCTGGAGTGTGCCACCACGCCCGGCACTACTTGCCATTTTAACTGGATACTTTTTTTGTTATGGAAGAAGGTTGCCCTGGCTGAGCCTCTCCCCTACAGATGCTAGTAACATTCTTCCTTTTGTGGCAATTAAAAATTCATCTAAATATTTCCAAGTGTCCCAGCTGGGCAAAACTGCAGGCTCCTTACCCCCTCCACCCTCAGCCACTGAGAACACGTGTGATATGGGGAGTGGGAGAATATCGAGTGTTGGCACCAAGAAAGCCATGGTTAACCCTGCCTGGGTTAAATGTTTTGCAAAACAGGTGTGTGTGTGTGTGTGTGTGTGTGTGTGTGTGTGTGTGTGTGTGACTGGGGACTGAACCCAGAGGTGCTCTACTCTGAGCTACCTTCCCCAAGATTTTTTACTTATTAGTTTATTCATTTAGTCTTTCATTCATTCACTTCTTCTTAGGATGCAAAGTACTTTATTGTTAAACTTCTAAAATGTGAGGACAAGACGCTGCGGCTAAATACGGTAGCTTTCCACAGCTGCGCTGGTGTGGAGCTTGGGTTCTGCGTGAACTACAAACGCCTCCGAGGGCTGTGGGCGGCCTGGCTGCTCTAGGACCAGCGGCTCGAGGAACCATCGATGCGGTTGGTGGCATCCCTTTTTCTCTTTGGTGAAGGCTTACGAAGCTTGAGACGTATTGTTGTGACATTACGCCAGCGCCGTGCACCCAAGGTGTCCAGGGAGGCCCTTCTCACTCCCGTCACCTCCGAGGCTGTGTTGGTTCGCCAGAGGCTCGGGGAGCGTTGAGCTGCAAGCACCTTCTAATTACCTTGATGAGCTCGCTTGTACTGACCAGGCCAAGTGCAAGAGACTTGGTTTCATCCAGGCCCCGCAGCTGTTTCTAACCCTTGTGGGTTCTGTTATCACGGTGTCCTGGGGTGGGGGCGCTGCTTTGATTCATTGTTTGAAGCTGTGTCACTGCTTGGACGTCTTCTCTGATTGTATAGTACAGGGGGCCCTGGGATGGCTGAGGGTCTGACTCTGGCAGCGACGACTTCTCTTGTCCCTTTTTATTTTTTATTCTGAAACAGGGTCTCTCTAGGTTGCTGAGAATCTCACTAAATTGCTGAGACTGGTCTTGAACCTGTTATCCTCCTGTCTCAGCTTCCCAAGTACTGGGAGTAGAGGTGTGCACCGTCGCACTCTTGACCTGTATCTCCAAGGAAAGAGTAGGTGTTTGTCAGGTAAAAAAGGAGTCATAGAAGAAAGAGCAGAGCCGGCTGTGGTGGCGCACACTTGAAATCCTAGCATTTGGGAGGCTGAGACAGGAGGATCACGGTTCGTGGCCAGCCTCAGCTACTTAGTGAGGCGCTTTGCAACTCAGTGAGACCCTGTTTCAAAATAAAGAATAAAAAGCAGGGCCGGGGGTATAGCTCAGAGGTAGGATACCCCTGGGTTCTATCCCAAGTACCACAAGTAAAAGAAGAAGAGGAGGAGGAGGAGGAGGAGGAGGAGGAGGAGGAGGAGGAGGAGGAGCCGCCCCCAGGCATGGTCACGCACACTTGTAATCCCAGTATTTGGGAGGCGGAGACAGGAGGATCGCAGTTCATGGACAGCCTCAGCTACTTAGGCCCTTTGCAACTCAGTGAGACCCTGTTTCAATAGAAAATATAAAAAAATAGGGCTGGGAGCCAGGCGTGGTGGCGCACGCTTGTAATCCCCGCGCTTGGGAGGCTGAGACAGGAGGATCGCACAGGTTCAAAGCCAGCCTCAGCTACTTAGTGAGGCTCTCAGCAACTTGGTGAGACCCTGTTTCCAAATAAAAACATAAAATAGGTCTGGGAGTATAGCCCGGAGGTAGAAACCCTCTGGGTTCCACCCCTATACCACCAAAAAAAAAAAAAAAAAAAAAAAAATTAGGGCTGGGGATGTAGCACACGGGTTGAATGCCCCTGGGTTCCATCTCCAGTACTGAATAAAAGAAGAAAAAAGGAAAAGGAGAAGGAGGAGGAATGATAGGGAGAAAAACAGCATGCAAAGACAGAAGGGTTGAGCCCATTCGACGCACTTGGAGAACACGCAATAGCTCACACATGGCTGGAGGGTAGATGGAGGTCTACAGTAAGGGGAGGAAGCAGTGAAGCTGGAGGGATAGTCAGGGACAGAGTTACAAGGGAACTTGCAGGTCAGGCGAAGGAATCGGCGCTTCACTTGGTAGTAATGGCCGACGGCTGGACGTGCGGAGCAGGAAAGGGCATTTCATTTGCAGCACTGTAAATGTGCAAATACTTGTGTGTATTCACAAAATGTGCATTGGACAGGGATGGGACTAAAATGAAGAGACAGTCACAGCAGCCAAGGAAGGTATGGGCTAGAGACAGGAACGGCCCAGCAACAGAGACAAGACAAAACTGGTCAAATTTAGCAATGGCTTATTTGGAGAATAAGGGATTGGGAGGAGTTAAGGTCAATCTCAATTTTTTTTTTTTTTGGTGAAAAGAAGGGGTAAATGGAGATGTTCTTAGAAAACTGTGTTTACAGGCAAAAAAATTCAAATGAACCCCCCCCCGAAAGAAAACCAAAACACCCTTATTAGTAACTTGTAGCTCCCTAGTTCTAAACACAATAATAATTAGAAGTTTTCAGAAAACCAGAACTACCTCCCCCTTATGAAGTCATTGCTTTTATCCATCAGAAGAAATTTTAATAACTTCCCTAAATGTTTTCTTATTGTATTTTCATTCCCCAAATTTAAAAGAATGTTTTTTCCCCCACATATTCCACTGCTGAGTCAACTCGTTTTTGATGCATTATTTCAGCTGTTAAAAATGACTATAAAATTTGGGGCCAAGATCAGACAATGAGGACTAATTTTTTTCATTTATTGACAACATAAGAATAGACAATTGTACCCAAAAAATGAAAAGGCCGTAAATGCCAAATAAGTCAAGGATTCGAGAATCTGCAGCATTAGTTGAAGAGCTGTGGTACTGAGGACCCCTACTGGTGAGAATAGGAATAGCTTCATTGGTAGGATTAAATAAACCTGGAAAACACCAACCAGACAGGGGCAATCTACAGCCTGCCCACACTGCAGATATTATTTTCAAAGGTACACACGAATTGAATCATTAGAGCCCATGCAGAGATACTTATAAGGATCTGAAAGTGGTGATGCATGCCTGTAATCCCTGTACTTGAGAGGCTGAGACAGGAGAATCACAGGTTCAAGACCAGACTCAGCAGTTTAGCCAGCCCCCCAGCCCCCCCCTGCAACTTACTGAGACCCTGTCTCAAAATAAAAATAGGGTTAAGTGTGTAGCTCAGAGAGAGAATGCCCTTGGGTTAAGTCCCCAGTACCACAAAAAAAGAAAGAAAAAGAAAGAAAGTTTATAAGACAGGAATGAAGTTTTAATCACAATGTCCTATTATTGTCTTCTGACTTGAACCTGTATTGGGCCTTGTTGCTAAGTTACTTTCTGATGGTTTTATTTTTATTTTTTGGCACCCTCATAATGCAACTGAATGCTTACAGAATTCAAATCCATTGATGGTAAGAGCTGGAGGTAACCTATTATCCAATGCCTCTTCGTCTATATTTAGATCCCTTTAGAAAAGGAAGTGTTTCTTCTCTCTCTCCACTGCATCTCCAGAGAAGATGGTTAGCACCTAAAATGGTTAGTGCTAACCGGGCATGGTGGCACACATGCTTGTAATTCCAGTATTTGGGAGACTGAGATAGGAGGATCACAGGATTGAGGGCAGCCTCAGCAAGTAGTGAGACTTTCATCAACCTAGTGAGACCATATTTCAAAGCAAAAAATAAAAAATAAAAGGGGCCGGGGTGTAGTTGGGAGGTAGAACGCTCCTGGGTTCAGCCTCCAGTACCATACACACAAAATAAAATAAAATGGTTAGTGCTCAGCAATGCAGAATGGCCAATATATTCCCTTTTCCAGATTTTTTTTAGTCTACTCTAAAATGTTGACTTAAAAGTCCCAGATTCTCCTACAATTTACTCTCCCGCAAAGCCCGAATCCAAAAGACGCTCCGCTCTGCCAACCCCTTGAGCAGCGGGCGCACGTTTTCCTTTGGACTCTCCCGATTGCCTCCAATGATGTCAAAGCACTCTATGACTTTTAAGGCGGGGTCTTTAGGAGAAGCTTTTCTCAAACGTCACAAACCATAGGGTCGGGAGAGAGTCTTTTGGACTTCTAGTGACGTGGCCTTGACCGGCTCTCTACATAGCGAGCATGCCCCTTGAGGGATGTTTCCAGCTTCGCAAGGGCAATTCCCCTGACGCAAGGGCCTCTCCAGGGATAGTTTGGCTAATAACTATCAGACACTGGAGGGCTTGAATTTAGGCTCTGCTACTTATTAATTTATTACTAAGGAACTTGTTCAAATTACTTAACCTCTCTGACTGTCAAGTTTTTTACTGTGTTCAAATGGGAGAAAATAATATTTATCTTGAAGGTTTTATGAGGTTCGAATAAGATTTGTGAAAACATATAAGACAGAGACTGGCACAAAATTAATACTCAGTGTCTCTAAGTTTCCCCTCTCTCCCTTTTATAATCAATTCAAAGAGAGAAATGTCTGTGGGATATTGTTGTTGTTGTTGTTGTTGTTGTTGTCGTTTCATACCAGGGTTTGAGCCCCGGGGTACTCTGCCACAGAGCTACATCCCCGGACCTTTTAATTTTTTTTTTTTTTTTTTTTTTTTTTTTTTTTTTTGGTGGTGCTGAGCGTGGAACCCAGGGGCTTTCTACCTCCGGGCTATACTCCCAGACCTATTTTTTTTAATTTTATTTGGAAACAGGGTCTCACTAAGTTGCTGAGAGCCTCACTAAGTAGCTGAGGCTGGCTTCGAACCTGCGCGATCCTCCTGTCTCAGCCTCCCAAGCGCAGGGATTACAAGCATGCGTCACCACGCCCGGCTTTAATTTTTAATTGTAGGTAGAGTCTTGCTAAATTGATGCAGCAGGCCTTGAACTTGCAATCCTTCTGCCTCAGCCTCCCAAGAAGTTGGGATTACAGGTATGCACCACCACACTCAGCCTGTCTGTGTTTAAAAATTTGCTTATGTGGGATGCTTTATCAACAACATCTACTCAAGCCACGCGAGAGTCAGGCCAAATGTTTGTCTTCATCAGATTTTTTTAAACAGAGAAAGTCACTCAAATTAGGGTAGATTAGATGCTGACAATTAGAATTAGTCAATCCCCACAGATGTGAATTATGAGGTTTGGTATGAGGTCCGAATGAAGAAAAAGATCCCACTAAAGTTGAAAGCAAGAGAAAATGAACCAGGTTGTGTGATGTCCACCTGTAATCCCAGGATTTAGGAGGTTGAGATAGGAGGATTGCCGGTTTAAGGCCAGCTTCGACGATTTAGTGAGACCTTCGGCAGCTTAGTGAGACCATGTTTCAAATTAAAAATAATATAGGGCTTGGGGTGTAGCTCAGGGGTACAATGCCCTTGGGTTCAATCTCTAGTACCACCAAGAAAAAGAGAGAGAGAATGAAGAATACAATTGTATTCTAAAATATAAAAGAACTTCCAGAAGCGGTGATGCACGTGTGTAATCCCAGCATTTGGGAGGCTGAGACAGGAGGATCGCGGTTCCTGAGCAGCCTTACCTACTTAGGCCCTTTGCAACTCAGTGAGACTCTGTTTCCAAATAAAGAATAAAAAATAGGGCTGGAGGTGTAGCTTGGAGATAGAATGCCCCTAGTACCCTGCCCAGAATATATATGAACTTAATGTCTTCTCTAGCACTATCCAATCACACTCCCAGCATGTAGTGTGTATGTCAGACACTCTGGACAAACAAAGTCCAGTAGCTCCCATGACTCATCTTTGAGAACTCAGAGTTAAATTACATTTTTTTTTCCTGTTAACAAGATATATCACTTGGGTGTGGTGGCACACACCTGTAATCCCGGTACTTGAGAGACAGAGACAGGAGGATCAGAGGTTCAAGGCCAGCCTCAGCAATGTAGTGAGAACCTGTCTCAAAATAAAAAATGAAATAGTGAAGCTCAGAGAGATAGAATGCTCTTTGGTTCAATCCCCAGTACTGAGAGAAAGACAGACAGAGTGATGTCAAACCACCTGCAAAGACCTACATCCTTTATTTGTTTTTTTGTGTGTGTGTGGTACTGGGGTTCCTGGAAGCCCTTCTACCTCCGAGCTACACTCCCAGACCTATTTTTACATTTTTATTTGGAAACAGGGTCTCCTAAGCCAGCGCGCGGCTAGCTTCGAACCTGTGCGATCCTCCTGTCTCTGCCTCCCAAGCACAGGGATTACAAGCGTGCGCCACCACGCCCGGCTGACCTACATCCTTTAACACAGCTAAGATGTGAATTATTCCATGACGCCAGGAGATTGCAGTGGCTGGACTGGACGAGGAAGCCGACGGCTCCAGTTCCCAGCGATCTGGTTGAAGGAACGGCAGGTTGATGGACTAGCAATTAGGAACCGGGGACCTAACTTGCTTACGATGTCACTGTGCGTGGCGGGACCTAGGACGAGTTCTCTAAATACAGTGCTCTGGATTCCCCACCCGAACGCTCCAGGTAATTCTGGAGTGCATCCCCAAAAGAGGCGACAGTGACATCTGGCAGGCCTCCTTAAGACAGCACGGCGTAAAGCCGGGTCGTGACTCTCACTACTGTGCTGGGATGCGAGCACCTCCACACCCCCTGAAGACAGGATTTAGGATGGTATTTTAGAACCCCAGGTTGCAAGCCGTTAGTTAATACAAGCCTCTTTCCTGGGGACCCCGCAAAGATGCTTACATTAACTGACAATTTGCAACCTGGGGTTCTAAATCCTAGCTGTAACTTTCATCTTGGACCTCATCTCTAACTGAGGCCCTCCTGAGCAGATCAAATGTTGCATTGGTCAGTGTGGCTTTCTGGTGGAAGAGACTCGCCGTTGACAGAGCCCCGCATCCCAGGGCGACTAGTTCATTGAAGAAGAAGATGAGCACCGCCCTGGTCTGTCATTTCCCACCCTCAGCCACACGGAGCTCATTTGCACGGTGGGAAGTGGAACAGGGACAAAAAGCAGCCCCGGAGCTCAGAAAACTGCTCAGACTCCCGTCCACCGCGGTTTGTACAGTAACATCACCCATGCTGGCGACTGTATCTAGAGCACTAGACTGCCTGCCTGCCTGCCTGCCTTCCTTCCTTCCTTTCTCTCTCTCTCTTTCTTTCTTTCTTTCTTTTTTTTTCAGTACTGGTGATGGAACCCTGGGACATTTTACCTCTGAGCCACATCCCTCGTCCTATTTTTTAGCATATATATATATATATATATATATATATATATATATATATATATATTTGTGGTACTGGGGATGGAACCCTTCTCTGGCTATACTCCCAGACCTATTTTATGTTTTTATTTGGAAACAGGGTCTCTTAAGCCAGCACGTCTGGCTTCGAACCTGCGCGATCCTCCTGTTTCCGCCTTCTAAGCACGGGGATTACAAGCGTGCGCCACCACACCCAGCTTTAGCCTTTATATTTTTTGAAATAGGGTCTCACTGAGTTGCGAAGGGCCTCACTGAGTAGCTGAGGCTGTCTGCGAACCACGATCTCCGGTCTCTGCCTCCCGAATGCTGGGATTACAAGTGTAAACCCAGCCAGGTGTGGTGGCGCACGCTTGTAATCCCAGCATTTGGGAGGCTGAGAGAGGAGGATTGTGCAGGTTCAAAGCCAGCCTCAGCTACTTAGTGAGGCCCTTTGCGACTCAGTGAGACCTTGCTTCAAAATAAAGAATAAAAAATAGGGTTGGAGGTATCTCTCAGAGGTAGAATGCCCCTGGGTTCCATCCCCAGTACAGAAAAAAAAAAAAAAAATGTAAGCCCAGCCCTGCTGTAGACTTTCTTAGTGCTTGAATATTGACACATATATTTTAGGCTTCGTTTTCATAAGAGTAGCTGGTTCTTATATAATGTAAATAAATGTTATAGTCCAGGTAAGATTCTAACTGAAAACAAACAGAGTATCCTCTAATGGTGGCTACTAAATAATAAATTTCCTATTTCAGAAGGAAGCTGGTTTAGGGGTTTTCTTT
Source organism: Muscardinus avellanarius (assembly GCF_963383645.1). NCBI lineage: Eukaryota > Metazoa > Chordata > Mammalia > Rodentia > Gliridae > Muscardinus > Muscardinus avellanarius. The sequence continues at coordinate 35,133,530 of NC_137802.1, forward strand.
TTTCTTTTCCTTTTTTAAACTTTTTATTGGTGCACTGTAGTCATACATCTTAAGGGGATACAAAGGGATTTTCTTGAACAACAACAAAAATCTGTAAGTGACTTACGTTTACACACACACACACACACACACACACACACACACACACACACACCGTTTGATTCTAATCAAGATCCTTCTTACACCTTACATTGTTTAAATGAATTCCTTATAAAGCAGACTCTAACCTTTTAAAGTACTAGTACAGAGCCAGGCATGGTGGCACATGCTTGTAATCCCAGTACTTGGGAGACTGAGACAGGAGGATCACAAGTTTGTGGCCAGCCTCAGCTACTTAGTGAGACCCTGTTTCAAAATAAAGAATAAATAATAGGACTGGGGGTGTAGCTCAGAGGTAGATGCCCCTGGGTTCAATCTCCAGTACTGCAAAATAAATAAATAAATATATAAATATATAAATACATAAAGTACTAGTACATGAAGACATTATTTAAAGATTATTCTATCCAGAGCCGGGAGTGGTAGCGTACACCAGTAGTCTCAGTATTTGGGAGGCTGAGATAGGAGTATCGCAGATTTGAGGCCAACCTCAGCAACTTAGTGAGGCTGTCAGCAACTTAGCAAGACCCTGTTTCAAAATAAAAAAAATTTTTTTAAAGGGGCTAAAGGGTATAGTTAGAGGCATAATGCCCTTGGATTCAATCCCCAGTACCACAAAACTAAATTTTTCTATTCAAATAAAAAAAGATCAACTTAAAGGCCACAAAACTTCAGCCCCAGTTTTTGTACCATGATTTGATACCTGTCTTTCTTTTATTTTCCACTTTTTAGTTCAAACCACAGATATAAAAACATGTGCAAATCAGTTAAACACTTGAGAAAATATTGGTGAAAATGGGAAGGAAAAAAAAAATCATGAGAAAAAAGAAAAACCCTACCATCTTCAGGTAGTTCTAAAAACATTTCAAAGCCGGGCGTGGCGGCGCACGCTCGTAATCCCAGCATTTGGGAGGCTGAGACCGGAGGATCGCGGTTCGCGGACAGCCTCAGCTACTTAGTGAGGCCTCCACAACTCAGACCTGGTTTCAAATTAAAGAATAAAAAATAGGACTGGGACTGTAGCTCAGAGGTAGAATGCCCCTGGGTTCCATCCTCAGTGCCGCAAAAAATAAAAATAAAAAAAGTTTTCAAATTTACAAATAATATTCCCATAGAAAACGCTGCATCCGAGTTAACCGCAGGCAGAGCCGGTTTCCCCTTAGAGCGCACGCCCAGGCCGGCGGTGCCTGAACACAGGAGCCACCTGCGAAGCAGCCGGGGGTCGCCTGGGAGGGTGCGCGGCCCTGAGGGAGCGGCCTCGGCTCTTCTCAGAACAGACCCAAGGTTGGACGAAGTATCCTGGGCGCAAAATGAGCGCCCGGAGGGAGCTGCGAAGGGGTCTCTTGCCCAGTTAAAAGCTTAAATTTACAGAACTCAGAGCACTGCCGTTTGGGGGTTGGCTTTGCCAAAATAATCAAGCAGAATGAAGCAAAACAAATAGGGGTGCCACAACGGCGTCCAGGGTGCCACGACGGCGTCCAGGGTGCCACGACGGCGTCCAGGGTGCCACGGCGGCGTCCAGGGTGTCACGACGGTGTCCAGGGTGTCACGATGGCAGGGTGTCACGATGGCGTCCAGGGTGTCACGATGCGTCCAGGGTGTCACAATGCATCCAGGGTGCCACGACGGCGTCCAGGGTGTCACGACGTCCAGGGTGTCACGACGTCCAGGGTGCCACGACGGCGTCCAGGGTGCCACGACGACGGCGTCCAGGGTATCACAATGGCAGGGTGCCACGACGACGTCCAGGGTGCCACGACGACGGCGTCCAGGGTGTCACGACGGCGTCCAGGGTGCCACGACGGCGTCCAGGGTGTCACGACGGCGTCCAGGGTGTCACAATGTGTCCAGGGTGTCACGACGGCGTCCAGGGTGCCACAACGGCGTCCAGGGTGCCACGACGGCGTCCAGGGTGTCACAACGGCGTCCAGGTTGCCACGACGGCGTCCAGGGTGTCACGATGGCGTCCAGGGTGCCACGACGGCGTCCAGGGTGCCACGACGGCGTCCAGGGTGTCACGATGGCGTCCAGGGTGCCACGACGACGGCGTCCAGGCCCGGCTTGAGCCGCTGCCGGCAGCGTGGTCTGGCCTGCTGGGGCCAGACGCCTTAAACCCTCTCCTAACTGCCCCGAGATGACAGCTGATCTTCCGTTAAGCTCTTGGAGGAAACCGTTGTTTTTTTCCTGCGCTAGTATTTATTCTATCGGAACCTTATCAGACTGCTTGTTCCAATCCCTGGGGTGGGGGGACCGTAATAAGGCTTCCCAAGAGGCTTTTCCTAGTTAGGAAGGTGACGGGCAAGATTTAGATCTCGAGCCCGTCTTTAAATCTTTGCAACGAAAGATGATTTACAGTTGAGCTATGAAAACGTGAACACGCCCGAGCCTGGAAAATTTCAGTCTGAACCGAGGTATCCTAAATCAAGGCAAAAGACTCTGTTCTGCAGAACCAAATTTTACAAACATCAGGCTCTATGCTCAAATCTTGTTAATAAATCACGCAGGGTTCACATACTATGTTTAAGTTCAGCTGGTTTTGGCTGAGGCACTATCAGTGTTTTCTTAGAACCCACCAGGAAAGGAATAATAGGGCTTACATGAAAAGAGAAAATGGCAGAAAGTGCTAGGAAAACAGAACCTGGAGATCGTTTTCCTTAAAAAAAAAAAATTACTTTTTTTTTGGTGGTACCCGGGATGGAACCCAGGGGCATTGTGCCTCTGAGCTACAACCCCCAGCCCTATTTTTTGGTCTTTTTATTTTTTGAAACAGGGTCTCACTGAGTTGCAAAGGGCCTCGCTAAGTAGCTGAAGCTGTCCGCGAACCACAGTCCTCCAGTCTCCACCTCCCCAAATGCTGGGATTACAAGCATGTGCCACCACGCTTGGCAAAAAAAAAAAAAAAAAAAATTACATTTCTAATTGGTAAGTTGGAACAGGAGGAAAAGTTTGCCAGGGTCTTTGGAAGATTCCTACAGGTGAAACCGCAAAGTAAGGTCAATTTTGTGTGTGTGTGTGTGTGTGTGTGTGTGTGTGTGTGTGTGTTACTGGGAACTGAACCATTAGAGGCATTCTGCCTCTAAGCTCTACTCCTCTAGCCCTATTTTATTTTTATTTTGAAACAAGGTCTCACTAAATTACAGAGGGCCTACGTCATTGAGGTTTACTGCGAACCTACAAACCCTCTTCTTGCAACCTCCCAAGTAAGTCTGAAATTACAAGCGTGCTCTACCACACCCAACATACGGTCAATTTTTATAAGCAAACTTCACAAATTATTTAAAATTTTCACAGTTAGGGTTATCAGGCTTGCGAACCTCATCACCATAAACTCTTTGGTTTCCTCTCTTTGCCCTTGTTCTGGGATATTTTCTTATTTTTTTATTTTTTTTTTCTTTCCAGTACTGGGGCTTGAACCCAGGGGCATTCTGCTGTCAAGCTACACCCCCAGTTCTTTGTTTTGTTTTGTTTTGTTTTGTTTTGTTTTGAAATAGCATCTTACTAGGTTGCCAAACGTCTCGCTGTGTTGCCGAGTCTATCCTCAAACCTGTGATCCTGTCTCAGCCTGCCGACTCCGGGATCACAGATCTGCCCACCATCCTGGGCTAGCAACCTTTTCTAATTTCCAGACAATGACCATTATGACATCATAGAGAGCCCAGGCTGCCACTCCTGCTTTAGATCAATGCTACATAACTTTAGGCAAGATTCTTCTGCCTGGAATTCATTTTCTTCATCTGAAAAACGATGGACCTATTAAGTATCTCTGAGTTCCTCCCATTTAAAATTTTCTGAGTAGGCCGGGCGTGGTGATGCACACTTGTAATCCTGGCGCTTGGGAGAATAAGAGACCCTGTTTCCAAATAAAAATATAAAAATAGGTCTGGGAGTGTAGCCCGGAGGTAGAAGGGCTTCCAGGAACCCCAGTACCACCAAAAAAAAAAAAAAAGTTATGAGTAGCCAGGGCATGATGGCCCACACTTGTAATTCCAGCATTTGGGAGGCTGAGATAGGAGGATCGTGGTTCACAGACACCCTCAGCTACTTAGTGAGGTTCTTTGCAGCTCAGTAAGGCCCTGTTTCAAAATAAAGAATAAAAAATAGGGCAGGCCAGGCGTGGTGGCGCATGCTTGTAATCCCCACTCTTGGGAGGCGGAGACAGAAGGATCGCGCAGGTTTGATGCCAGCCGCGCTGGATTAAGAGACCCTGTTTCCAAATAAAATATAAAATAGGTCTGGGAGGGTAGCCCGGAGGTAGAAGGGCATCCAGGGTTTCCAGGAACCCCGGTGCCACCAAAAATAAAAATAAAAAATAGGGCTGGAGGTCTCCTTGGAGGTAGAATGCCCTTGGGTTCTATCCTCAGTACCACTAAATAAATAAATAAATTTATTTTCTGAGTAAAACTAGGTGTGGTAGTGCATACCTATAATCCCAGTACTTAGGAGACTGAGACAGGAGGATCACATGTTTGAGGCCAGCCTCAGCGACTTAGCAAGACTCTGTTTCAAAATAAAAAATAAAATAGGGCTGGGGGTGTAGCTCAGAGGTAGAATGCCCCTGGGCTCAATCTTCAGTGTCTCTGTCTCTGTCTCTCTCTGTGTCTCTGTCTCTGTCTCTCTCTGTCTGTCTGTCTGTCTGTCTCTCTCTCTCTCTCTCTCTCTCTCTCTCACACACACACACACACACACACACACACACACACACACACACACCCCTAAGCCATGCAAATAATGATAGTGGTGAATTTACTATTTATCAGCATTCTAAGAAAATGGTGAGTTTCTGTTGATGAGATTTTGGCAATGTCATGGTAGATACTCAACACACACTTTCTGAATCAATAAATGGATTAAAAGTAACTAACAATGTGAAAGCTGACAATCGTCTGCAATGAAGGGGAGGGAGGCCTGGCTACGCTGTGGAGCGCGGCAGAGAGGGGACCGAGTTCAAGGACCGAGCCACGGAATGTCTGCAAGATACCTATTTCCCCCCCAGAAAAAAATTTTGTTTTGAAGAGTTTGGGGTTTCAAAAAAAAGTCAGGTGCCAACAAGGTGCAAGATTTTATGTTAATTTCTCAAACATGAGGAGATGTTGTTCTAGGATAAGTTTCTGCCCTCAAGAAACTTAACTTTAGCTGGGCATGGTGACACACGTCTATAAACCCAGTATCCGGGAGGCTGAGACAGGGGCTCACGGGTTGGAGGACAGCCTCAACAACCGAGCAGGGCTCGTTTCCAAATAAAAACTAAAAAAGGCTGAGTGTGTAGCTTGGAGATAGAATAATACCCCTGGGCTCAATCCCCAGTAACACACACACACACACACACACACACACACACACACACACACACGGGCGTGAAGCAGCAGCTTAAATTTGGGAGAAATACTAAGTACTTAAAAATTTAAAAGTACAAAAAAATTTTAAAAGTACTAGCCGGGAGTGGTGGCGCACGCTTGTAACCCCAGCATTCGGGAGGTGGAGACCTGAGGATCGTGGTTCGTGGAAAGCTCAGCTACTTAGTGAGGCCCTCCGCTTCAAAATAAAGAATAAAAAACAGAGCAGGGGGTGCAGCTCAGAGGCGGAATGCCCCTGGGTTCCATCCCCACACCCGCCAAAAAAAAAAAGAATTTGAAAAGTACTGTTAATAGAAGCAGTCTTAGGTCCTGTGGAACCACAGAGCAGGAGAAAAATTCTGTTTGGCAACAACAGATGGTAGGAAATGGAGACGATTTTCTCTAGGAGATAATATTTAACTTATAACTTGAAAGATGAATAGGATTCCATTAAGCTAACAGAAAAAGATAAGAAAAGTATTCCAGGCAGATAACTAGAATATAAGGGATCCTCAAAATCCCGTTAGGCCGGGCGTGGTGGCGCACGCTTGTAATCCCTGCGCTTGGGAGGCGGAGACAGGAGGATCACGCAGGTTCTAAGCCAGCCGCGCGTGCTGGCTTAGGAGACCCTGTTTCCAAATAAAAATGTAAAAATAGGTCTGGGAGTGTAGCCCGGAGGTAGAAGGGCTTCCAGGAACCCCAGTACCACCAAAAAAAAAAAAAAAAAAAATCCAGTTTGAACCACGATTGTCACAGCCCCGTTCACAGCCACAGTCCCTGTGATAAGGGTGGGGCTCCTGGGGCCCCTTGGGTCACTTGTATAAGAGCATCATTAACTTCAAAAATGTCCCCCCGGGGGTTGGGGCTGTGGCTCCAAGGCAGGGCACTTACCTAGCATCCAGAAGGCCCTGAGCTACATCCCCAGCACCACATAAAAAATAAATAAGTGAAAGGCAAACAAAAAAAGGTAATTTATTTTTAAAGTGTCAGCATGAATCGATGTGCTTTGCTGGGCATTTGACGAAGGAAATTAGATTGATCCTTTCACAGCTTAAATTTAGACTAATGCAATTTAGAGGACATCAGAGAGCCTTTGCTTTGTTTTTCCTTTTTAAGCAGATTTCATATCTTCTTCATTTGCACTCTGAAATGGGTTGAAGGCAACATGGCCTTGCCTATAATAATTGCCCCCAAGATTATTGTTAAGTTGGGTCCTGCACTCATGTGACTTTGTGTCACATGACCTCTGCAGGGCAAGGGAGGGGCTGAAACCCCCGCGAGAATTGGACATTCCCGCGAGTAAACCCCCATCTCGCGAGATGCATGCCTTTAAAAGGAGAGCCCGCGTCCTCTAGCTTCGGACAGGCGCGTGGGCCCCACGGTGCCTCGCCCTGATCCCCGGGAGAGCCGTGCCATTAAAACTTTACATGCCACGTGTACCGGACCTCTCTCGTGTTTTTCACACCCCGTCGTACGCACATTATTTTTATTTTACTCGCATTTAATTTTTTATTTTACTTATCAATTATATAGCTAAAAAGATACAGTTGGGGCTGGGAGTCTCGGCTTGGCTCAGATCACCTTTCTGAACTCTCCGTCCTGTTTTTAAACCACAGAGGCAGGCGTGGCCCTGGCACAGTTCTTGCTGGTCCCCATCCTCCCCTGGGGTATTTTTTTTTCTCTCTCCTTCAGAGTGGCATATATTTTACCCACTTTTCTGTCATAACCGACGGCTCGCTAATTAGTCTGGTTGGAATACCTTTCCAAACCTCTCCATGCCACTAGTTAATCAACCCAAGTCGTCACTTTGGAGTGCGGCCGGCAAGGTTTGCTGTGGTCGCCACAATTCCCAGGTCTTGCTGGCGCCGGCCCAGCTTTCGGGCCTGGAAAGTCAATCAGAACCATGCTTTCCTATGGAATTTGACCTTATATTATTTTTAACACATACGGTCCAACAGAAACAAACAGCCATGAAAAGGAACTTCACATTCTGAGCGCATAGCAAGCTGTTAAACACGCCCTCTCCTGCCAAGGAGAAACACGCCCTCTCCTGCCAAGGCCAGGGATAACCGGCCTGAGCCCCTGCAGGGGAGCCGGGCGCATTCTTGCTGTTGGAAGACAGGCCCTGCCCTCTGAAGACCCCGAGGAGAGCAGGTGGTCTGCGCCCAGGGCCTACGGAGAAGATGGTTCTGGAAGGGAGGGAGAGAACCCCGTGCCCCCCTCCCAGTTCTTTTATGTGTCCCATGTTCCCCAAAGGTCAAACTACTTTTATAAAAGGAAATAAAATGTTAAAAGCTGACTCTAAAATGAAATCACTCTTATTTTCTCATCTAACTCCTCCGAAGTCGGGCATTTGGAACTCGTATCTCCCTGTTTCTAATAAGCTGTGGATCCCAACTTAGGTTGTTTTTTATTTTTGTTTTCGTTTTTAAGAAATGTCCCTGTTTGTTTTGATTCTGTACATCTTGAGGAGAGTATGCAATTTTGATATTGCTTATTTATTTATTTATTTTTTATTTATTTATTTTTTTTGGTGGTACTGGGGTTCCTGGAAGCCCTCCTTCCTCCGGGCTACACTCCCAGACCTATTTTATATTTTTGAAACAGGGTTTCTTACGCCAGCGCGGCTGGCTTCGAACCTGCGCGATCCTCCTGTCTCCACCTCCCAAGCGCGGGGATTACAAGCGTAATCCCAAGTACTGGACTTACAAGCATACAGCACCACATCCGGCGACCTGGACATTTTGACATCTAAAGCACGATCCAATTTTTCATAGGTTTCTTATACTGATAACAACATACACTTAAGTACTTTTAATATTTGTGCGCTTTACCTTTAAACACACGCTTACTAAGAGGCAGGCAGGTTATTTCTAGGTGCCCATCCTGAAAATCCTTACTTGCATGATGGGTATATTTTGTTTTGTTTCACTTTCTTTTGGTTCCAAAGGTAATAAACCTGCTTCGATGGAAACATATGTCCTTTCAGATACGTACAGTGCAATAAATGGGGAGATTCTGTGACAAAATCCATCTGGAGGGAGGACACAGAGACCACGCTGACGATCATTAGTCTTTGGAAGGCCGCACAGTGCGGTGGCTGGCCTTGTTCCGCTGTGTTTGGGCCTGAGCTCCAACACCTGTTGCTATAGCAACTGTCTTTGCCTTGACTGTCCTGTAGTTAGAGGATATGACAGTAGTACCTAGGACTGGTAGCAAAGCGTAGTGCTCCAAATTTAGCAGTTAACATTATCAGCATGATACTCTAAGCTTATTTATTTATTTATTTATTTATTTATTTATTTATTATGGTACTAGAGATGGATCCCAGGGACTTTCTACCTCCGAACTACGCTCCCAAACCTATTTTTTTAATATTGTATTTGGAAACAGGGTCTCACTGAGAGCCACACTAAGTAGTTGAGGCTGGCTTCAAACCTGCAATCCTCCTACCTCAGCCTCCCGACTATCGGGATCAAGCGTGCGTGCCTGTAAGTACCCGGCTTACTCTGAGCTTTTCAAAGTGTCCTCATGGACTTTCCTGCGGTCCAGAAAGCCTGCTCCTGAGAGGCAGCCTGGTGCGGTTGTTAAAAGCATGGATTCTAAACCGAGCGTGGTGGCACACACCTGTAATCCTGGGGCTCTGAGAACCTTGGGACTCTGTAATCCTGGGGCTCTGTAATCCTAGAAGGCTGAGACAAGAGGATCGCAAGTCCAAGGCCAGCAGCAGCGCAGCATTGTAACTTAGTGAGACCCTAAAGAGTTTTAGTTTTTTTCCAACTAAGAACTAAAATAGGGCTCTGGGTGTAGTTCAGAGATAGAATGCCCCTGGGCTCAAGACCTAGTACAAAAAATAAAAAATAAAAAATAAGACCGCCAGGGCCTGCAGTCCAGCTTCCTCCTATATACGCAGGACTACTACATCTCTGTTCATGTGCTCAGCTCTCTGGTCTGTAGACGACAGCAGTCTCTCCCTCGCACAGCACTGTTGCGTGCACATGGCAAGCACTAAGAATAAGACTTAACATAGCAGGTCCCCCAAAATATTAACTATTCTTATTACGTTCGTTTTAAAGATGAAAATAAAAAAAAACTATTTCAAAGAGGCAAGTGATTTGCCCATACTGAAAAAACACACTGGCTGAACCACTATAGAAACCTACAGCCGGGCGTGGAGGTGCACGCTTGTAATCTCCGCACTTGGGAGGCAGAGACAGGAGGATTGTGCAGGTTCGAAGCCAGCCGCGCTGGCTTAAGAGACCCTGTTTCCAAAAATAAAATAGGTCTGGGAGTGTAGCCGGGAGGTAGAAAGGCTTCCAGGAACCCCAGTACCACCAAAAACACCCCCAAAAAACAAAAAAAAAACCCTACAAATGTATGTCTTCTATTCTCTTCCAGTGTTGATACAATAAAAAAAAAAGTCCTCTAGACTGGGAAGTTGGGTCCTGCACTCGTGTGACTTTGTGTCACATGACCTCTGCAGGGCAAGGGAGGGGCCGAAGCCCCCGCAAGAACTGGGCATTCCCGCGAGTAAAACCCCTATCTCGCAAGATGCATGTCTTGAAAAGGAGAGCCCGCGTCCTCTAGCTTCGGACAGGCAAAGGGGCCCCACGGTGCCTCGCCCTGATCCCCGGGAGAGCCCCGGGAGATCCGTGCCATTAAAACTTTACATGCCATGTGTACCGGACCTCTCTCACGTTTTTCACACTCCGCCGTACTCACATTATTTTTTATTTTACTCGCATATTTTTTATTTTACTTAACATAGACATTATGCTAAGTGAGATTAGTCAGTCACAAAAAATAAGAAATCAGATGCTTTCCCTAATATGTGAAAGCTAAGGAGAAATGGGTCCTAGGAGGAACTCTAGATGAAAAAGGAAATCCTATAGAGGAGCAAACAAGGCAACCTAAAGGAGGGGATAGGAAGGGGGAAGAAGGAAATTCTCTAAAACACACAATGTACTTAAACATATCGAAGCCAACCACTAAGCCAAGCAGGGGAAGGAGGGATGGGGAGGGAATGGTGTGGGAACTGGGTGTGGGTTAAATCTGTGATGTGTACATGTATGTACACACAAGTTTTTTTTTTTACCCCAATATGATGTATGAATATAATGCACCAATAAAAAATAAAAAGTCCTCTAAATATACAAAAATCATGTCAACATAATAGAGATTTGTAGAGACAGTTATAATACCACAGAGAAAGGGACTTAAATTTAACCTTGGACAGCAGGAAGAAATTGAGGAGGTAGAAAAGGAAGTAGGCAGGTAGAAAAATACTTAATTT